>NC_091978.1:31793816-32993816 GCF_044704955.1 Pristiophorus japonicus
CTGCGGTGTGACCAACTCACTATACGTGCTATTAGCCTGATATCTGTCATTGGAGAAAAATTCTGGAATCCGTTATTAAGGAAGTGGTATCAGGACATTTAAAAAATCATAATACAGTCAGGCAGAAGCAGCATGGTTTTGTGGAGTTCTTTGAGGATGTAACGGGTAGGGTGAATAAGGGGGAACCAGTAGATGACATGTATTTGGACTTCCAGAAGGCATTCGATAAGGTGTACATAAAAAATTACTGCACAAGATAAGAGCTCACGGGATTGGGGATAATATATTTGCATGGATAGAGGATTGGCTAACTATCAGAAAATAGAGAGTCGGGATAATTGGGTCATATTCAGGTTGGCAAATTGTAACTAATAAGGTGCCACAGGGATTGGTGCTGGGGCCTCAACTATTTACAATCTATATAATGATTTGGTTGAAAGGATCGAGAGTAATGTAGCCAAATTTACTGATGTTATAAAGATAGGTGTGAAAAAAATCTGCAAAGAGATATAGATAGGCTTAGTGAGTGGGCAAAAATCTGGTAGATGGAGTATAATGTGGGAAAGTGTAAGGTTATCCAGCATGGTAGGAAAAATAAAAAAGCAAATTATAATTTAAATAGCGAAAAATTGCAAAGTGCTGCAGTACAGAAGCACCTGGGGGGGTCCTTGTGCATGAAACACAAAAAGTTAGTATGCAGGTACAGCAAATGGAATGTTAGCCTTTATTGCAAGGGGGATAGAGTATAAAAGCAAAGAAGTCCTGCTACAACTGTACAGGGTATTGGTGAGGCCACACCTGGAGTACTGCGTACAGTTTTGGTTTCCGTATTTAAGAAAGGATATACTTGCATTGGAGACTATTCAGAGAAGGTTCACTTGGCTGATTCCGGAGATAAGAGGGTTGACTTATGAAGATTGATTGAGTAGGATGAGATTGAGTGTGGCTTTGCAGTAACGTTTTGTGATCTACTGAGATCATTGAAAGATTTCCGCCCCATCAGTCTACTCTCAATCATCAGCAAAATGATGGAAAGTATTGACAGTGCTATCAAGCGGCACCTACTCACCAATATCCTGCTCACCAACACTCAGTTTTGGTTCCACCAGGATCACTCGACTCCAAACCTCATTACAGCCTTGGTCTAAACATGGACAAATGAGCTGAATTCAAGCGATGAGGTGAAAGTGACTGGCCTTGACATCAAGGCAGCATTAGACCAAGTGTGGCTTCAAGGAACCTTAGTAAAACTGAAGTCATAGAAACATAGAAATTATGTGCAGGAGCAGGCCCTTCGAGCCTGCACCACCATTTAATAAGATCATGGCTGATCACTCAACCTCAGTACCCCTTTCCTGCTTTCTCTCCATAGCTTTTGATCCCTTTGGCCGTAAGGGCCATATCTAAATCCCTTTTGAATATATCCAATGAACTGGCATCAACAACTCTCTGCTGCAGGGAATCCCATAGGTTAACCACTTGCTGGGTGAAGAAGCTTCTCCTCATCTCGATCCTAAAAGGCTTACCCCTTATTCTTAGACTGTGACCTCTGGTTCTGGAACTCCCCAGCAATGGGAACATTCTTCCTGCCTCTAACCTGTCCAATCCTGTCAGAATTTTATATGTTTCTACGGGGTCCCCTCTCATTCTTCTAAACTCCAGTGGATACAAGCCAATGGGAATCAGGGTGGAAATGCTCCACCGGCTGGAGTCATACCTAGCACATAGGAAGATGGTTGTGGTTGTTGGAGGTCAATCATCTCAGCTCCAGGACATCGCTGCAGGAGTTCCTCCGTGTAGTGTCCTGGACCCAACCAACTTCAGCTGCTTCATCAATGACCTTCCCTCCATCATAAGGTCAAGAGTGAGGATGTTTGCTGATGATTGCACAATGTTCAGTTCCATTCACAACTCGTCAGATAATGAAGCAGTCCATGCCCGCATGCAGTAAGACATGGACAACATTCAGACTTGGGCTGATAAGTGGCAAGTAACATTCGTGCCACACAAGTGTCAGCCAACAACCATCTCCAACAAGTAAGAGTCTAACCACCTCCCCTTGATATTCAACGGCATCACCATCACTGAATTTCCCCATCATCAACATCCGGGGGGGGTCACCATTGACGAGAAATGTAACCGGACCAGCCACGTAAATACCGTGGCAACAAGAGCAGGTCAGAGGCTGGGTATTCTGTTGCGAGTGTCTCACCTCTTGATTCCCTTTCCACCATCTACAAGGCATAGGTCAGGAGTGTGATGGAATACTGTCCACTTGTCTGGATGATTGAAGCTCCAACAACACTCAAGAAGCTCAAAATCATCCAGGACAAAGCAACCTGCTAGATTGGCACCCCATCTACCACCTTCAACATTCACTCCCTCCACCACTGGCACACTGTGGCTGCAGTGTGTTCCATCTACAAGATGCACTGCGGCAACTTGCCACAGCTTCTTCTGCAGCACCTCCCAAACCTGTGACTTTGTAAAGGGGCAAGATTCATGGGAAACCCCCCCAGTGTTTGGACTCATTGGAAAGGAAATTTAATTTTGGAACTATCTACCGGAAAGTTTAAAATCCTAAAGTGCACATGGAAGAAATTATGAACATTAATCGAATTTGAGATTTTACAAAGCAGATTGAACCTGTGTGGACAGGCTAAGGAACTATCCCTCAAAGAAACTAGTTTTGAATATTGAAACTGTCTGGTTATTGAAGCTAAAACAAATTGTCTGGGAGAATTGTGTATACTCGAAAAACACTTCTCCACAGGAGACATTAACATAGCAACTAATAACCCAGAGATAGCTAACCACCAACCTGAATCTGGAAAGCCGTTTCAGCATTTGTATAACAAAAAGGCCCAATCCAGCCTGCATGCAAAACCTAAGCACAAGACAGACATTGCAAATGCCAAGCTAATATTTCCATCAAGGAACAGATTGAGAAGATTGGCACACCCGAAATGAGTTGACATTTTAAATGAGCCCGCCAAAATATGACAAACAATTTTTGAGCCCGCCAAAATTAAACAAAGAATTCTGGACTAATTTGGTGCGAAGATTAGGACAACTCAAACAGTATAACTGGTCCCTGTTTCAACAAAGGGTATGCCTGTGCTTGTTTTTGTGCTATGGTATGCTATCCACACAACAGCCTTGCAACAAGAAGGGAGAGAGGTCACCACAGCAGTTGTAACTAACTTCTCCAGCCTCGACATCCTAAAATCGGAAAGGAAGGAAGAACATCACCATCGCGGCAGCAACCAACCACAGTCAACGTGGTACCACCGAAAATCACCGCAATCGACCAATTTCGAAACAAAACTCCACAAGGAAGAAACCGAAGAATCAAAAGTTTCCACTCTACAATCTAAGTCTTGACTACCAACAGGTGAAAATATTACCTAAAGAGATTTTGAACCTATTTCTAATGAAGGAAAGCGGGTACTTACCCCATAGATCTAAAACACGCCTTACCATATCAGTGGACACCAGCCAACAGAGGACTATGCAGTGAGAAGTCCTCTATGACTTTCGGAGTACGGCAAGCAGAACCGACAGAATACAGCGAACCCCAAACTCGCGAACCACCGCTAACTAACAGTAAAGGATTGGTAAGTGTAAAGTCCTTACTCTACAGTATCAAACCACACGAGGCATATTCTGGGGACAAAGTCATTCTGTGACCTTAACTCTTTATTCACAGGACTCCAAAGACAATGACCTTGCGTGGGACCTCCCTTTTTATACCTGTGTGATCAGGTAAGGAGTGTCTCCCACAAGTTCACCCCTTGTGGTCAAGGTGTGCATCTAGGTTGAGTGTATACAGTAATACAGTGGTGTTACATTGTGGTTACATACATGACAGTAAGCATAATCCCTGCCTGCCCTGGAGTCTAATTTAGTTAGTGTTAGGTATTGGTAGGTTGGAGGTGTATTATCCTCTGTAACCCCTTTGAATGTGTGATGTACTGTTCTTTATTTTAAGTGATTATAAGTGTGACATTGTATTTTCTTGCCTTTAATAAAATCAAAATTCTTTTGCACCAAACCAGTTGTCTCTTGCACTTGATCATATCCCCCAAATAAATCCAGAGTCCAGAACCCAAGGGAGTGGGAGTGATTCAAACAGCTCAAGGTCAGAGGTGAACCTAACCCCTGAGACCATCCCTTACAACCTCTATCATCTAAAAGTACAAGGGCAGCAGGCACATGGGAACACTATCACCTGTAAGATCCTCTCCAAGTTACAACACCATCCTGATTTGGAAATTTATCGCTGCTCCTTTATCATTGCTGGGTCAAAACCTGGAACTTCCTCCCTAACATTTCCTTCATCATCGATGCGCATAGCCAAACGGGCACCCGCTTGTAGCTCCTCCGCAAAAGTCCCACCCAATTTCACGGGTGACGATTTCTGTGCCACGCCCAGGCAAATTCTATTTTGTGCCCTCGATAAAAAGGACAATTTCAGCCCCTATAATTCTAAGGTATGCCTCTCCACCGGAATACCACGCTCATCCCGGACCACCAGGCACTTTTGTAGAAATGTTTCAGGTCGGAGGCAATTGCCCGCAAGAAGCTTCCGACCAGCTTCTCAAGGGCAATTAAGGATGAGCAGTAAATGCTGGACTTGCTAGAGATGCTCACATCCCATGAATGAATAATAAATATTTATTGTTATTTCTACAGATTTGCCATATACCTTTAAGCAATAACCTTTATATGATTGACTCCTTCCTTTTAATATGCCGGCATCGACTAGTCTATTGTGTTGTTCGTTCTTCATTCTATTGAATCATGTGTTGCCAATGAAGCAGAACAGAATGCATTATACTTTGCCTCATACAATTCTGATCTGTCTACTTGAATGGAACCAGATGCAGAAGAAATATGAAAACATGGCTGCCTCCAGCTGGTAGACACTCACTGACTACTGTTTGCCAGAGATTGAGGGACACAGTGAGCCTTCCCCATGAGACCTATTCACCTTTGATTTGAAGCAACCAGAAATGCCAAAATTAGCATTTTTCTTCTGAGTCTGTCATGACCATATTGACCACGTCGAACTGACTGAATGATCATCGTATGCAATAAGTAAGCTATTTGAAGAATCCTCGCCCCCTCTCCCCACTCCCCATGTTTGCTACAAAAGGCTAAGTGCCTGCCAGCAAATGGTAGTATAAGTCTCTGATACCATTCGGTTTCTCTGGTATCACCACAATGAATGCAAAAACTGAAATCAGCTGTGTCATATTGTCTTACGAAAGTGGAAGATGAAGAAAAATAATGCCCATACCTTCCGGCAATTAATGGCCCTGAAATTGTGGTCGGAAGCTTCTCGCGGGCAATTGCTTCCGACCTGAAACATTTTTACAAAAGTGCTTGGTGGTCCGGGAGGAGCGTGGTATTCCGGTGGCGAGGCCTTCTCTTCCCGCGTTGTGGAGCACATTCCCGTCCTCCAGGTTCCCACGCAGAAGGCGCAGTCACGTGTGACTGCTCAGCCAATCAGGTACAGTATTCCACAGCTTTCTCATTATTAGCACTGGGAACTCCGTATCTACGAGTTCTCATTGCTATTAATGAGAAAAACAAACAAAGACACTAAACACATGTAATATAAAATAAAAAACACACCTCACATAATTAAAATGAGTCGAAATTAAGGTTAATAAATATCTGAAAGAAAAATATTTTTTCCGAGGTTTTAAAAAGTTTTTTTAATTATGGTTAAAAATAAATGTAACGTAGTGGGCAGAATTAAAAAAAATAATATGTGTTTTTTTAAATTTACTTTAATTATATTTTTGTATGTTTTTAAACTCTTATGCCTGTAAAAGTAGGCTGTGCGCCTGCATTTATCAGGCGCAAGAATTTTGAGGACATTTGCTGGGCAAGATATAAGTAAATACCGTAACCTTGCCCTTGCAAATGTCCTTGCACCCGATATGCTTTATTGGCAACACATAGAATGAGAATGAACAACACAATAGACTAGTCGCTTCAACTTGGCAAATCGGAAAAGCTGGTTTTTACCGCATGCGTATTGTGCGCTAAAAACTAGCTTTTTCGATGCCTTCCTGGGTCCGTACACACACAGTATGGACCCGGGGAGGCTGGGATTTCAGGGTATGTTAACTGTTGATTAAAAATAAGGAAAGTAACAGAGGAAACGCTGCAGTCTTCCGTTTACTTGGTCTAAACCTGGCTGCTCAGTGTTTTGACGAGATATTTGGCACCGTGGCCAGTGAAGCCTCAATGACCCTTCTAACTTCAAAGTCCTCCTTGTTAGTTCTGAATGATTTTAATGATATTTTGTCACAGGCAGCTAAAACCTAAACTGGTACTGAAATCCCAGACACAACTCATTTTTGAATGTTTATTTAAAAATTGAAAATTGCATGAGTCATTCAGCAGCTCTTAACGTTTCTGGAGAAAATAATGTAGCTTTTGTTTCCATCAAGTGAATCCTCGCCATTGAAAGTTCATTTTCACATCTCTCTCATTCAGCCAAAAGTTTAATTAAAAAAGTTTCAACAGTACATTAAAAGCGTTTGTGAAAACATCGAAATGTTTTGAATGACTGCTAACGAAAACCTTTAAACACACAAACCACAACCTACTTTCTATTTGCAGAGGAATTGAAGAATATAAAATGCTTGGTCAATTCAAGGTAAAGCCACATGTTAAAATCACAGTCTTTCTTGATCCAAGTCTTTTCCACACATTTTTTCTTGTATTTTCCTGACGCTTTTATCCTATATCTGAAAATAATTTTTAAAAAGTCCCAAGAGGAATATGGAAATAATAACATTGCTACATTATTGCTTGACTGTAAAGAACCTCAAAGCTTCCACCTTGTTGTACAGGCTGGGCGTTTATCATGGAGCTCAATATGTAACAAGGATGCTGCATGTGGAAACGTACAAGAGCTATTCCTGTTTTACCTAATGTTTAGGTATTGCGAGGATGATCTGTGTCATTGCCTTTCACCCTGGAGGAAAACTGGTCTTTTACGTTGCTTAATCTGTCTACTACAACAACTTGCATTTATATAAAGAAAGAAAGACTTAGATTTATATAGCGCCTTTCACGACCACCATACGTCTCAAAGCGCTTTACAGCCAATGAAGTACTTTTGGAGTGTAGTCACTGTTGTAATGTAGGAAACGCGACAGCCAATTTGCGCACAGTGTAAGGGGTGGTGTCAGTGGGGTCAGTTTGCCTTCCCTGACCCAAAGCGGTTGCGAGTCGCTCCCACTCCCTGGTTCTTGAGCCTGGATTTATTAATCAGGGTGTGATAAAGTACAGCAGACAACTGTTTTGTACAAAGAAATGTATGGTTTTTATTCAAGAAGAATGAATATACCTTTTATTACAACTGAGAAAACTTATCACTTTAAAGGATAGAAAACTTATCACTTTAAAGGATAAAAAACTTATCACTCTAGTGGGGAATCCTTTACTCAAACACAAAAGAATACACAGCAGTACAACACCTCCCACCTCCCAATTCCCCTATCTAACTAGGTTAGGCTCTGGGGCTTCAGGGACTATGCTCACCAGTCCTTCCTTTGACAGTTCGGGCTGTTTGGCGGTTTCGGGGTTCTTTGGTTATAGCTGGTTTGCCTTGTCATACCCCGGACGTGGCAGAAGACCACTGATGCGTATTGAAGCCAGTTGGGGCGAGTTCTTTACTCCGATGTCGCGATGTTTCTTCCTGCATTTTCTTGCCGTGTGCTCTCGATCTTGTTGTTCCGAAGTGCTTGGTCAGAAAAGTTCTTTCTGTGATGGTCAGAATAGAGATAGCTCTCTTGGTACGATAGGCCCTTAATTATACTCTGAGAGCCTGTTTAATCTTCACGCCAAATCTAACGTTTCTTTTGTTTAAGTTTTGCTGCCCAGCTAACTGAAACTTGATTAAGTTTTAATCTGGTGTTGATAGACTTTTTTTGAGTTGATGAGCTTTTGTGATAGCACTGCTTTTTTTTTGCTTCTGGAAGTCTGGCCTGAGCCAGATATTTCTATGCCTGTTGAAAAGGTGTTGGAATATGTATGTGACATTTGGGTCCTCTGGGTGGGGTGGATAATGTTTCTTCTGTGGTCGATTGTTTAAATGCTAATGTTTTCGAGGGGCAGGTTTCGAGGGTAAACAGTTCCCAGACAGCTTCAATGTCCAAACTGGCCTTTTAGAAATTGACCCAACATTCACCTTTGAAAAATCTCAAATTGGTTAAAAACTCATAGATTTCTTCCATAAGCATTTTAGAATCCCAAACTTTCTGTTTAATAGTCCCAAATCGAATTTCCTTTGCAATGAGTCCAAACACTGGGGGGTTTGCACGGATTTTGGAATCTTGCAACAGCAAGCTCCCACAAACAGCAATGTGATAATGACCAGATAATGTGTTTTTGCTACGTTGATTGAGGGATAAATATTGACCAGGACACCGGGATAACTTCTCCGCCATGGAATCTTTTACGTCCACCTGAGAGGGCAGACGGGACCTCGGTTTAACATCTTATCCAAAAGGCGGCGCCTCCAACAGTGCAGTGCTCCTTCAGTACTGCATTGGAGTGTCAGCCTAGATTTTTTTTTTGTGCTCACGTCCCTGGAGTGGGATTTGAACCCACAACCTTCAAATTCAGAGGTGAGAGTGCTACCCACTGAGCCACAGCTGATACCTTTTACATAGTAAAATGTCCCAATACGATTCACGGGAACCTAATCAGACCAAAATTTGACATTGAACCAAAGAAGGAGACATTGCGACGAAGGAGACGAAAAGAGGTCGGCTTTAAGCAGCATCTTAAAGGAAGAGAGGTAGAGAGGCGAAGAGGATAAAGGAGGAAATTTGAAGCATGGTAGCTGAAGGCCCGGCCACCAATGGTGGAGTGGTTAAAATCAGGGATGCACAAGAGATCAGAATGGGAAGAGCTCAGAAATCTAGGAGGGTTGTAGGGGTGAGGAAGGTTACAGTGATACGTCCTATGATGGAGGACTTGCTGGGTGGATTCTGCACTGCTCACGCACCGTCCAGTGTCAGCTGGCAGTCCAGCCCAAGAGGAGCCCACAGGTGAGTATGTGCTTAGTTTTTTGTGGCTGGGAAGAGCATAAGTGCACCTCTGGGCTCCAGAAAAATAGCCTCGTTCTCTGCCACTGCCACTTCAGGTCAGTCCTCCTCCCGAGATAAAGTCCTCTAATGGTTGGTCTCACACACAGACTGGTTGGCCCTAGAAGGTAGTACGAAAGAACTTGCATTCATTTAGCGCCTTTCACGACCTCAGGACGTCCCAAAGAGCCTTACAGCCAATTAAGTATTTTTGAAGTGTAGTCATTGTTGTAATGTAGGAAACAAGGCACCCAATTTGCACACAGCAAGGTTCCACAAACAGCAATGAGATGGTGACCACATAATGGACCGGAAATTATTCAATACATAAGGTCCGCCCATTTCTCAGCGGTATGCTGGTGGTGCGTCGTTTCAAACCACCGGCATACCGCCGAGACTGAAAAGGACAAAATTGGTCGATATTTTTTCGGCGGTATGCCGGTGGTGTGCAGCAGGCGGCAGCTAACACAGTAGTCAATCCAGATAGACTTTCTTGTCGATGGACGGAGCGGCACTGAGCTGCGCACATGCAATTTTTTTTTTGCTTGTTTTTTTTCACAGAAGCTTTTTACCTGCGATTTCAGGGGTCAGGGGTCACCTGTGCATGAGCAGTGAGTTGAAGTCAAGGGAGAGAGAGTGAGAAGGAGCAGCAAGCTAGTTGAGGGTCAGTTGGTTTAATATCAGATTGTAGAGTTAAAAAATATTCATAACAAATAATAATTATGCAGTTTGAACAATAATAAGACATATTTTACAAAGCAAAAATCATAACAAGATAAATATAATGGAGATGTTAAAAAAAAAGTCAAAGCGCAGGAAGGTCGAAAAGGACAGGAAGTTGCGGACGCCCGCCTTCATCGAGACGGTGTTACCTGCCATTCTCGAGAATAATACAGAGAGGTACTCCGACCTATGAAGGGTGGTAGTGGAATTCATGGTTTTGGTGATGTATTCAAGCTTTCAGACAATGACAAGAGGATCAATGTAGTGTTTTAATGTATGTGTGTGTGTTTGAGTGTGTGTGTGTGTGAGTGTAAACTGTGTGTGTGCGATGTTAAATGGATTGAAGATTTTTACTTTTATTTACTTCACTTTCTGCAGAAGAGACATCTGCAATAGCAGCGGATCAGCGGCGTACGGGGGGAAGGACCCACAACGCAAGAGCCATTGACGGAGATTGAGAGCCGTGCCCTGTCGCTGGTCAGGGATAGCAACCATTCCGCCACCGGCGTTGGAGCTGACCCACCCACACAGGGTGGTCAGTTCAATACAATCCCCAGTCTGTATTGCTGTCCTCTCATGTCATGTAATGTAACTGTAACTATAATGCTGGCCTCATGTAATGTAATGTAAGTTTATTGCACTGTAATGTTGGCCACATTGGATGTGCTGCAATGTTGGGGGCATGTAACGCAATGCTTATATGTATTGTCTGTCTGCGATATGTAACGCAGTAATGCAGCAGTGGTGGACATTTAAGTAAGACTGCAATAAGTCACATGTAACCCTGATGCCTCCCCTGGTGCCAAGCATTTTTAAATGTTGTATTGTACTTCCAGACTTGGACGATTCAGACCGGACCTCCACAGAGAGACCAGACGACAGACCCACTGCCTCCACCTCTGACATCACCCAGCCCTCTCCCGACTTCACCCCTGCCAGAGATGATGAAGAGGAAGAGCAGCTCAACCTGGAGCCAGCGGAGGTGGAGGAGAATACACTAGCTCCATGTGGGCCAGCTGGAACATCCTCCACCACCGAGTCTATATTCAGGGGATTCCTCCATGGCTCCTCGGATTCTGCGGGACCACATGGTGTGCAGCAAGGCGCCCCCAGTGCTGCAACGTGTTTGCCGCAGCGATGGAGGTTGGTGCAGAAAAGGTCGGTTGCTGCACGACAGATAGGCGCGTACCAGGACATGGTGTGTCTGTCACAGGCCAGCGTCGTCATAGGTATTATATCATCCAGCATTTACCTTGTGGCTCAAACTGCAACAGGTCAGATAAAGTGCTCTCACGCAAGATGTGTGCAACATAGATGCTCCCTGGAAAGTTGGCATTCACTGCCATTATGCACTGTGTATGGTCACATACGAGCTGCACATTGAGGGAGTGGAATCCCTTACGGTTTCGGTACAACTCTGCCTCCTATAATGGCGCTCGCAGGGTAATATGGGGACAGTCAATTACAACCTGCACCTTGGGGAAGCTGGCAATGCGTGCAACTCCCAAAGCCTCCCCACTCTGTGCCTCCCTGGTCATTGGGAAGTTTATAAATTTAATCCGGCGTGCATATAGTGCATATAGATTACCTGTCGAATGCAGCGATGAGTAGTGTGCTGAGAAATACAGCACATGTCCCCAGCTGATGCCTGAAAAGAGCCACATGCATAAAAGGAAAGTGCCGCAGTCACCTTCATCTCAACAGAAAGTGCAATGATGTTGGTGGTACTGGGCTGCAGGTCTGCCCTAATGAGCTGGCAAATCTCATTGATCACCTCTTTTCGGAAATGCAGCCTTCGACCACACTGTCGATCGGACAGGTCCAAGTATGAGCGCTTCTCCCTGAAAATCGTTTGGGGGTAAGGCCTCCTCCTCCTCATCAGTCTGTGACCTCCTCCATTACCCTGATAACTCAGCTCAATAAACCTTCGACCATCTGGATCCTGCATTAGACAGGTAGTCAGCAATACAGGCTGAGATAGTACAGGCCCCATTGTTTTTAAATCTGCAAAATATTTTTCAATGAAAAATAATAGCTAAAATGCCTTTGATCTTAATAATATACTCAGTACCAATATAAATACCTTTCCTGTTATGTATGTAAACTTTATAATAGTAAAAGACTTGCCACCAGGGGACGCACCTGTTGGAGACTCAAGGGTCACCTGCACGACCCGTGCAAGCAAGTATAAAAGGTTGTCTGCCATGCTGCTTCGGCATTCTGGAGTTTGATTAAAGAGACTAAGGTCACACCAGTTTGAGCTTACAGCACACAGTCTTGTGGAATTATTCTGAACATAACAATTGGCGACGAGTAACAGATCACGAACTTTCACGTGGTTATGGCTGTCATTGGTATTCTTGAGAGATTTGTTGAGGGTGATGATTGGGAAGCCTTCGTTGAGCATCTTGACCAGTACTTCGTGGCCAACGAGCTGGATATGGACAGTAACGCGGTCAAGCGCAGGACGATTCTCCTCACCGTTTGTGGGTCCATAACATATGGCCTCATCAAAAATCTGCTAGCACCGATGAAACCAACGGACAAGACATGTCAGAGTTGTGCACGCTGGTTCGGGAACATCTCATGCTGAAGGAGAGCATCTTAATGGCCAGGTATCGCTTTTATACGCACCATCGTTCCAACGGCCAGGACGTGGCGAGCTATGTCGCCGACCTAAGACGCCTTGCGGGACCGTGCGAATTTGCTGGATTTTTGGGGGAAATGTTGCTGGACTTTTTTTATGATTGGAATCGGCCATGAGGTCATTCTTCACAAACTGCTGTCTGCCGAATCCCTAGATCTGAGCAAGGCCATCACGATAGCCCAGGCTTTCATGTCCACGAATGATAACACTAAGCAGATATCTTTTCAACATCGAAGCTCATCAGCAAGTACTGTGCATAAAATAATGCCTTCAGCAGGCAGAACTGTACATGGCAGGGCCTACATTCTGCAGAGGCCAGACCTAGGATGACCCAGAGTCCGCCATGGGGCGTGAATGCGAATCCATTAACACCATGTTGGCGCTGTGGGGATAATCATAGAGCCCATCAATGTCAATTCAAGCACTACATGTGCAAAGGCTGCAGACAATGGGGCACCTCCAGCGAATGTGCAAATGTGGCTGCAACTCACCATGTGGCAGAGTCGACAGAAGATGACTGATCCGGCGCGGATCACGCTGAATGAGTACGAGAGGCAACTCAACCCAAGGCTGAAGAGGAAGTGTATGGGGTACACACCTTCACCACCAAAAG
The DNA here is from genome assembly GCF_044704955.1 of Pristiophorus japonicus. Lineage (NCBI taxonomy): Eukaryota > Metazoa > Chordata > Chondrichthyes > Pristiophoridae > Pristiophorus > Pristiophorus japonicus. Next base: position 31,806,916 of record NC_091978.1, read on the forward strand.
CCTTCTGATAATGTTGAAAGTCAAATTCAACGGCATTCCAGTTTCCATGGAATTGGACATGGGGGCGAGTCAGTCAATTATGAGCCAGAAGGCTTTTGAGAAACTGTGGAGCAACAAGGCACAAAGGCCAAAACTAAGTCCGATCCACACCAAACTGAGCACTTACACCAAAGAGCTCATACCAGTCATTGGCAGTGCGGCAGTGAAGGTATCGTACGATGGAACTGTGCATGATTTATCACTATGGATTGTACCAGGCGATGGCCCAACGCTGTTTGGCAGAAGCTGGCTAGGAAAGATCCGATGGAACTGGGACGACATCAAAGCACTGTCTTCGGTGGATGACGCCTCGTGCGCTCAAGTGCTAAACAAATTCCCATTGTTATTCGAGCCAGGCATCGGCAACTTCACAGGTGCCAAAGTGTAGATCCATCTAGTCCCTGATGCACGGCCCGTTCATCACAAGGCCCGAGCGGTTCCATATATGATGCGGGAGAAAATCGAGATCGAGCTGGGCAGACTTGAACGAGAGGGAATTATATCACCAGTCGAGTTCAATGAGTGGGCCAGTCCAATTGTTCCGGTGTTGAAAAGCGATTGCATGGTCAGAATCTGCGGAGACTACAAAGTAACGATCAACCGAGTCTCGTTATAGGGTCAGTACCCACTACCCAAAGCGGAGGACCTGTTTGCAACATTAGCAGGGAGGAAGTCGTTCACCAAGCTGGATCTAACCTTTGCTTACATGACACAGGAGCTGGCTGAATCTTCGAAAAGATTGACGTGCATCAACATACACAAAGGACTGTTCATATATCACAGATGCTCTTTTGGGATTCGCTCGGCTGCTGTATCTTCCAGAGGAATATGAAGAATCTGCTGAAATCGGTTTCGTGCACCGTTGTGTTTCAAGGCGACATCCTGATCACTGGTTGCAACACCACCGAACACTTGCACAACCTGGAAGAGGTTCTAAAGCGACTGGACAGAGTGGGACTCAGGCTGAAATGCTCCAAGGTGTGTTTTCCTGGCGCCAGAGGTCGAATTTTTGGGGAGAAAGATTGCGGCAGACGGCATCAGACCCATGTACTCTAAGACAGAGGCCGTCAAGAATGCACCCAGACCACAGAATGCGATGGAGCTGCATTAGTTCCTGGGACTCCTCAACTATTTTGGTAACTTTCTACCTGGGTTGAGTACTTTGCTGGAACCTTTGCATTTATTGCTGCGTAAGGGTGACGGCTGGGTTTGGGGTAAATCTCAAGAGACAGCCTTCGATAAGGCCAGAAACCTGCTATGTTTTATTACGTTACTTGTATTGTATGACCGTGTGATCGTTTAGTACTAGCTTGTGATGCATCTTCGTACGGGGTCGGTTGTGTGTTATAGCAAGCCGATGTGTCAGGCAAACTGCAATCGGTTGCATATGCATTCAGATGTTTATCTAAGGCTGAAAGTGCCTACAGTATGGTTGAGTAAGAAGCATTAGCATGCGAAATGCACCAATACCAATTTGGACTCTGGTTCAAGCTCGAAATCGACCACAAACCGCTCATTTAGCTGTTTTCAGAAAGCAAAAGTATTAACACCAATACTTCGTCCCACACCCAAAGATGGGCACTAACATTATTTGTGTATGACTATGTAATCCACCATAGACCAGGCACTGAGAACTGTGCTGATGCCCTCAGTCGGCTACCATTGCCCACCACCGGGATGGAAATGGCGCAACCCGCAAACTTGCTTCTTGTAATGGATATTTTTGAGAGCGAGGGGTCACCCGTTAAGGCTCGCTAGATCAGGACTTGGACTAGCCAGGACCCTGTGCTATCACTAGTAAAAAAACTGTGTCTTTAATGGGAGCTGGTCGGCTGTTCCCGGGGAAATGCAAGACGAAATTAAGCCGTTTTACCGAAGCAAAGATGAAATATCCATCCAATCGGATTGTCTCCTATGGGGGAATCGCGTGGTTTTGCCAAAAAAAGGCAGAGAAACATTTATATGTGACCTACACAGTACCCACCCAGGCATAATCATGATGAAGGCTATCACCAGGTCGCACTTTTGGTGAACCGGCATCGACTTGGAATTGGAGTCATGCGTACACCAATGTAACACTTGCTCACAGTTGAGCAATGCACCTAGGGAGGCCCCACTGAGTCTGTGGTCATGGCCCTCCAAACCGTGGTCCAGGGTCCACGTAGATTTCGCTGGCCCCTTTCTGGGAAAGATGTTCCTAGTAGCAGTGGACGCTTACTCTAAATGGATTGAATGTGTAATAATGCCATCATGTATGTCCACTGCCACCAGTGAAAGCCTCTGGACCATGTTCACCACCCATGGTTTGCCCGATGTCCTTGTTAATGACAATGGACCATGTTTCACCAGCTCGGAATTCAAAGAGTTCATGACCCGCAATGGCATCAAACATGTCAGGTCTGCCCCGTTTAAGCCCGCATCCAACGGTCAAGCGGAACGTGCAGCCCAAACTGTCAAGCAGAGCTTGAAACGCGTGACAGATGGTTCCCTGCAGACCCAGTTATCCCGGGTTCTGCTCAGCTACCGAACGCGACCACACACGCTTACCGGGGTTCCCCCGGCAGAATTGTTAATGAAGAGAGCACCAGGCTCTCCGTAGTCCACCCGGATCTCAATGATCATGTAGAAACCCGCTGTCACCGGCATAACATGTACCACGATCGCGCGGCTGTATCGCGTGACATTGAGGTTAATGACCCTGTGTTTGTTCTTAATCATGGTCATGGTCCCAAATGCGTTGCTGGCACTGTTTTAGCCAAGGAGGGGAATAGAGTGTTTATTGTCAAACTTCTGAATGGACAAACTTATGACAACAAGATTCTGTGACTCATGGACTCCATATTTGGAACTTGTAACACAAAAGACAGCAATCTGGGAATAATCTAGAACTTGGATCAGACCAATCTGCGATTCACTGACAACCAAGAACAGTTTGAAGAGGACATTACCATCATTGATCCACCAACACACACCCAACCAGCAATCGACCTTACTGTCAATCACAAGGATGAACCCACCACGCCCGACACTCTGATCAGAGCAGCTGTGATCTGACCAATTCACCCATGCCAGGACTTCAACTCAGGAGATCAACTCGGGAACGAAGAGCACGGCAGACGTATGCATACCACTCAGCGGTATGTCAATGATGAATATTCCACCGAGAGGTACGTAGGTGTTTTTTCACCAAAATCGCATTTTTGGGCAGTAAGCGGGCGGCATGTCGCTGAATTTTGGGCCCAATTTGTTTTTGTGACGTTGGTTAAGGGATAAATATTGGCCAGGGCACCAGGGAAAACTACCCTGCTCTTCTTTCAAATAATGTCTTGGGATCTTTTGCATCCACCTGAGACGGCAGATGGAGCTTCGGTTTAGTGTCTCATCTGAAAAACGGCACATCCTACAGTGCAGTCATTGAAAGTTGCCATGCAGGTACAGCAGGTGGTGAAGAAGGCAAATGGTATGGTGGCCTTCATAGCTAGGGGATTTGAGTATAAGAGCAGGGAGGTCTTACTGCTGTTGTACAGGGCCTTGGTGAGGCCTCACCTGGAATATTGTGTTCAGTTTTGGTCTCCTAATCTGAGGAAGGACGTTCTTGCTATTGAGGGAGTGCAGCGAAGGTTCACCAGACTGGTTTCCGGGATGGCTGGATTGACATATGAGGAGAGATTGGATCAACTGGGCCTTTATACATTGGAGTTTAGAAGGATGAGAGGGGATCTCACAGAAACATACAAGATTCTGACGGGACTGGACAGGTTAGATGTGGCTAGATTGTTCCCGTTGTTGGGGAAGTCCAGAACCAGTGGACACAGTCTTAGGGTAAGGGGTAGGTCATTTAGGACTGAGATGAGGAGAAACTTCTTCACTCAGAGAGTTGTTAACCTGTGGAATTCCCTGCCGCAGAGAGTTGTTGATGCCAGTTCATTGGATATATTCAAGAGGGAGTTAGATATGGCCCTTACGGCTAAGGGGATCAAGGGATATGGCGAGAAAGCAGGAAAGGGGTACTGAGGGAATGATCAGCCATGATCTTATTGAATGGTGGTGCAGGCTCGAAGGGCCGGATGGCCTACTCCTGCACCTATTTTCTATGTTTCTATGTTTGCAGTGATCCCTCAGTCATCATCATCATCATAGGCATTCCCTCGAAGCGAGGATGACTTGCTTTCACGCCAAAAAAGGATGAGTTCACAGGTGTTTCAACGAAGGACCTAATATTTCAGATCCCGAACTACACCTTGAAGGGTGGAAGATGCCTGTGAGTGGATCTTTTTAATGTGTGGTGGCCATTGCACACCAGCCACCACACAGGCTTGACAGAGCTAGGTCTTGATCCAGTGGCAAAGGTTCCCCAAGACGACAGGAGACCAGCTCTGCTGCACGGACCTAGCACGCACACATATCGCAGTGTGGGCTGGCCCATGCTGCCCCAGAGCCCTCGCCTCTTCTGAGCCCCAAACTCACACCTCTCCTGGGTCCCGGTCATTTCCTTCTACAAATACTTGCTGCTCCTTCGCCCCTCCTGCTGTGCCTGCCCACACTGCAATCAGCGACCTGGCTTCGCAGCCATCGCCGTCCTGCAGCAGCACGCGATGCATTCTGAAGTGGTATGCCGCCGCACACTGCTCCCTCCAATGGCTCCGGCCTGCTGATGGTCTTGCAGGCCTGGACCGCGCAGATTTGCGGGTCGGGCCGCCGCACGTGGCTCCCTCCAAGGGTGGAAGATGCCTGTGGGTGGATTTTTTTAACGTGTGGTGACCGTTGCACATCAGCCACCACACGGGCTTGACAGAGCTAGGCCTTTATCCAGTGGCAAGGATTGAACCAGGACGACTGGAGACCTGATCTGCTGCACGGACCCAGTGCACACACATATCGCAGTGTGGGCTGGCCTGTGTTGCCCCTGGGCCCTCGGCTCTTCTGGGCCTCATACCCTAATTCACCGCACTTTCGTCCACGATGTTCCAGGGCCCGGCGCTCCAGCTCTATTTAAATAGAAAGCTATGAACAAAGGTTACATATAATCCTATGAACAATGTACAATGGCGGAAAGGCAAAAAAACAGATAAAAACCCAGGTCACTAGGGGAAGAAAATCTGCGAAGATTCCTCTCCGACCTATCCGAGCGATCGAAACTAGTCCAGGAGATCACCCTGGCCGTATTAGATTCCCTAAAGTACTTACCATCTTTTCTGTGCCAGCCAACAAAGGTTATCCAGTCCAATCCCACTTACCAGCTCTAGGTCCATAACCCTGCAGGTCACGGCACTTCAAGAGCCCATCTAAGCACCTTTTAAATGTGGTGAGGGTTTCTGCATCCACCACCCTTCCAGGCAGTGAGTTCCAGACCCCCACAACCCTCTGTGTGAAAAAGCTTCCCCCCTTATCCCCTCTAAACCTTCCACCAACCAGTTTAAACCTTTGCCCCCTCATAATTGGCTCTTCCACCAAGGGAAATAAGCCCTTGCTATCCACTATATCCAGGTCCCTCAAAATTTTAAACACCTCGATGAGGACACCCCTCAGCCTCCTCCAAAGAGAACAAACCCAGCCTAACCAATCTGTCCTCATAGCTAAGATTCTCCATTCCAGGCAGCATCCTCGTAAATCTCCTCTGCACCCTCTCCAGTGCAATCACGTCCTTCCTATAATACGGCGACCAGAACTGCACGCAGTACTCCAGCTGTGGTCTAACCAGAGTATTATACAATTAAGCATAATCTCCCTGCTCTTGTATTCTATGCCTCAGCCAATAAAGGTAAGCATTCTGTATACCTTCTTAACCACCTTTTCCACCTGGCCTGCTACTTTCAGGGATCTGTACACTTCTAAGTGGCCTACCATTTAATGTATATCTCCTTTCCATATTAGCTCTCTGCAAGTGCATTGCCTCACACTTCTCCAAATTAAATTCCATTTGCCACTGCTCTGCCCACCTGACCAGTAGATTGATATCCTCCTGCAGTACATGACTATCCTCTTCATTATCAACCACACAGCCAATTTTAGTGTTATCTGCAAACTTCTTAATCATACTCCCTACATTCAAATATAGATCATTGATGTATATCACAAAAAGCAAGGGACCCATTACTGAGTCCTGACGAACACCACTGGAAACATCCTTCCAGTCACAAAAACATCCATTAATCATTACCCTTTGCTTCCTACTTCTAAGCCAATTTTGGATCCAACTTGCCACTTTGCCCCAGAATCCTTTTACCTTCGTGACCAGTCTACCATGTGGGAACTTATCAAAAGCTTTGCTAAAGTCCATATACACTACATTGTACACACTACTACTAACCATCTGAGGCTTCCTGGGCAGCAAGCAGAATACAGAAGTGTTTTGGGAATTCCAGTTATAGAATTCTTTTTGAAGATCCACTCTATGTTAAATCATGATTCTGAAATTTTCCCAAATGAAAAAGAAATAAAGAACGAAGCTAGTGTGCTGAACTTTCATGCCCGTAAACCTTGAATTCATGTTCCCTGAGGTGGAGATGGCTGTCCCTCTCTGACGTCTGTTAGGGCCCTCGGTGAAATGAAATTGGACATACTCAACAATTCAGCTCTCACAGGACATCAGTTCACAGAACATTTTCTATTTGGTCTCTGCATTGATATTTTCACATCAGTGAAAATAAGACTCCTTTTCGTCAAGTGCATATCTATCACATTGACTTGCAGTGAGTTGCTTCCTTCCAGTGATGTCAGAAAGAATGAATGAAGGAAAGAAAATAACTCGTATTTATTTAGTGCCTTTCATATTATTGGGACATCCCAAAACACTTCAACCAGAGAAGAACGTTTAAAGTGTAGATACCGTTTTAAGCAGGTAAATGTGGCAGGCAATTATTCCACAACTATGTCCCCCAAACAACAATGACTCAAAAATGTGTTTTTTTTTAATGCTGCTGGTTGAGAGATAAATATTGGCCAAGAAAACAGAAGATCTTCCCAGTTCTTCTTCCAATACTGCTGTGGGATCTATTACATCCCCCGGAGAGGGCAGACTGGGCATCAGTTTCACATCTCATCCGAAAAACAGCCCCTCCGACAGTGCAACACTGTCACTGTTTTGGCAGCTGTGGCTCAGTGGGTAGCACACAGTGGGTAGTGGGTAAGTCAGAAGATTGTAAGTTCATAGTCCCACTTGAGGAACTTGAGCACATAAATCTAGGCTCACAGTGCAGTACTGAGGGAGTGCTGCCCTGTCAGAGGTGCCGTCTTTTAGATGAGACGTTAAACTGTTCTCTCAAGTGGACGTAAAAGCACTATCTTGAAGAAGAGCAAGGGACTTACCCTCGGTGTCCTGGCCAATATTTATCTCTCAATCAACATAACAAAAACAAATTATCTGGCCATTATCACATTGCTGTTTGTGGGCGTTTGCTTGTGCGCAAATTGGCTGCCATGTTTCCCACATTACAACAGTGACGACACTCCAAAAGTACTTCATTGGTTGTAAAGCGCTTTGAGACGTCCGTTGGTCGTGAAAGGTGCTGTATAAAGAGTGCTACCAACTGAGTCACAGCTGACACAACAGGGAAGGAGGAATTTCTTCACCCAGAGAGTGGTGAACCTGTGGAATTCTCTACCACAGAAAGTTGTTGAGGCCAATTCACTAAATATATTCAAAAAGGAGTTAGATGAAGTCCTTACTACTAGGGGAATCAAGGGGTATGGTGAGAAAGCAGGAATGGGGTACTGAAGTTGCATGTTCAGCCATGAACTCATTGAATGGCGGTGCAGGCTAGAAGGGCCAAATGGCCTACTCCTGCACCTATTTTCTATGTTTCTATGTTTCTAAAAATCCTATTGATAGAGAAGCAGCTGTAGTTTTGTTGCTTACTGTAGTGTATGGAGAAAGAGTCAGACTGAATACTGTGAGCTCAAAGTAACGTGTGACCTTAGTCTTTTATTGCAGGTCTCCAGAGTGCATCTCCAATCTGTGAAGCCTTCTTAAAGACCTTTGCTCCCAATGGATTATGGGATCCCTTGGGACTCCGGAGAATGAGCACTCTGGTGGTTGTATGTAATGTCTATGAGCTTGTAATGTTTGTAGCTCCACACTGTGGATGTGGACGTCTTGTGTACTGCAACTGCAGAGTTAATAATAAACATAACCAGATTCCGGAGGCTTCCGAGAGAGCTGCCTGCCATGTTAGGAGCTGTGGGTGCTGTGCTCTGTGAAGATATCACATTTGGTGATGAGATGGGATTTTTCGGATGATTTAAAGCTTATATTTTATTGGTGAAGGATTCAGCCAGCCGACAGAGAGACTTTGGAAGTTTCTGTCTTTGGAAAAAAGCTACAAAATCCGAGATACAATACAGCACATGGTGTGAACAGCTAGAGATTAAAATGGCAGGTGTAATCGGACATTTGGTGGAATATAGACATGACTGGGAATGTTTTAAAGCGTATGTGGATCAGCTAGAAATGTATTTCACTGCAAATAACATAATCAAAGTTCCAGACAATGCAGTCCAGAACCGGGCTGTGTTGGAACGTAAGAAAGCGATCTCCTTAGCGGAGGCGGGTCCGGCATTGTACGAAACCCTTGTAAATCTGCTTGTGCCTGACGATCCGAAGGACACAACGCTTAAAGAGATTTTAACGAAGCTGGAGCAGCACTATAACCCCAAACCATTAGAAATTGCTGAAAGCTATCGTTTTGGGATTTGCAATCAAAAGGCTGATGAAGGTATCAGTGATTACATTGTGGCATTAAAAAAGCTATCGATGTACTTTCATTTTGGAAACTTTCAAAACAGAGCATTACGGGATTGTTTTGTTTGTGGGGTGAAAAATGATGCGATCAGAAGGAAGTTATTGACGACAGATAACTTGACTTTTGAGATTGCCTGTTAGACAGCGAGGTCAATGGGCATGGCTGAACAATATTCCCGAGAATTAAATAATAATTACGGTTGTTAGTGAACCGAGGTAAATCACCTGCAGGTTCAAAGTAAAAGATGGTGGGGGCCCAAAGTCTCAGAAACTGGAAATTCTAACAGAGCATCAAAGTCATGCTATAGGTGCCTGGGACAACACATTGCTCAAAGTTGTCCATACGTGAAGTGTTTCTTCTGCAGGAAGACTGGGCATGTTGCGAAGGCATGCCGACTGAAGGGTAAACCAGCTTCCAAAGCTATGAGTCCAGCGTTCAAAGCTATGAGTAGAAATCCCAAGAGACTACATAGCACGGAAGAACAGAGAAACATAGAAACATAGAAAATAGATGCAGGAGTAGGCCATTCGGCCTTTCAAGCCTGCACCACCATTCAATAAGATCATGGCTGATTATTCCTTCAGTGCCCCTTTCCTGCTTTTTCTCCATACCCCTTGATCTACTTAGCTATAAGGGCTATATCTAACTCCCTCTTAAATATATCCAATGAACTGGCATCAACAACTCTCTGCGGCAGGGAATTCCACAGGTTAACAACTCTCTGAGTGAAGAAGCTTCTCCTCAACTCAGTCCTAAATAGCCTATCCCTTATCCTAAGGCTATGTCCCTTGGTTCTGGACTTCCCCAACATTGGGAACATTCTTCCCGCATCTAACCTGTCCAGTCCCGTCAGAATCTTATGCGTTTCTATGAGATACCCTCTCATCCTTCAAAACTCCAGTGAATAAAGTCCCAGTTGATCCAGTCTCTCCTAATATGACAGTCCAGCCATCCCTGGAATCAGTCTGGTGAACTTTCGCTGGACTCCCTCAATAGCAAGAATGTCCTTCCTCAGGTTAGGAGACCAAAACTGAACACAATATTCCAGGTGAGGCCTCACTAAGGCCCTGTACAACTGCAGTAAGACCTCCCTGCTTCTATATTCAAATTCCCGAGCTATGAAGGCCAACATGCCATTTGCCTTCTTTACCTCCTACTGTATCTGCATGCCCACTTTCAGTGACTGATGAACAATGGCACCCAGGTCTCATTGCACCTCCCCTTTTCCTAATCTGCCGCCATTCAGGCAATATTCTGCCTACGTGTTTTTGCTCCCAAAATGGATAACCTCACATTTATCCACATTATACTGCATCTGCCATGCATTTGCCCACTCGCCTAACCTATCCAAGTGACCCTGCAGCCTCTTAGCGTCCTCCTCACAGCTCACACCACCACCCAGTTTAGTGTCATCTGCAAACTTGGACATATTACACTCAATTCCTTCATCTAAATCGTTAATATATATTGTAAAGAGCTGGGGTCCCAGCACTGAGCCCTGCTGGCGCTCCACTAGTCACTGCCTGCCATTCTGAAAAGGACCCATTTATCCCGACTCTCAGCTTCCTGTCTGCCAACCAGTTCTCTATCCACGTCATGCTATGTGTTTTGATTTTGCACACCAATCTCTTCTGCGGGAAGTTGTCAAAAGCCTTTTGAAAGTCTAAATACACCACATCCACTGGTTCTCCCTTGTCCACTCTGCTAGTTACATCCTCAAAAATTTCCAGAAGATTCATCAAGCATGATTTCCCTTTCATAAATCCATGCTGTCTTGGTTCGATCCTGTCACTGCTTTCCAAATGCACTGCTATTTCATCCTTAATGATTGATTCCAACCTTTTCCCCACTACTGATGTCAGGCTAACCGGTCTATAATTATCCGTTTTCTCTCTCCCTCCTTTTTTAAAAAGTGGTGTTACATTAGCTACCCTCCAGTCCATAGGAACTGATCCAGAGTCAATAGACTGTTGGAAAATGACCACCAATGCATCCACTATTTCAAGGGCCACTTCCTTAAGTACTCTGGGTTGCAGACTATCAGGCCCCAGAGATTTATCGGCCTTCAATCCCATCAATTTCCCGAATACAATTTCCCGCCTAATAAGGATATCCTTTAGTTCCTCCTTCTCACTGGACCCACAGTCCCTCAGTACATTCGAAAGATTATTTGTGTCTTCCTTCGTGAAGACAGAACTAAAGTATTGGTTCAATTGGTCTGCCATTTCTTTGTTCCCCATTATAAATTCACCTGAATCCGACAGCAAGGGACCTACGTTTGTCTTTGCTAATCTTTTTTTCTTCAGATATTTATCGAGGCGTTTTCAGTCAGTTTTTATGTTCCCTGCTAGCTTCTTCTTGTACTCTATTTTCCCCCTCTTAATTAAACCCTTAGTCCTCCTCTGTTGAATTCTAAATTGCTCCCAGTCCTCAGGTTTGTTGCTTTTTTAAACCAATTTATATGCCTCCTCCTTGGCTTTAAACTAGTGTTAAACTAATATGTCAGGGGGATGGGAACCTATGCAGCGAGATAGGACGAAGTAATATGGAGTCAGAAACAGATGGTAGAAAGGTAAAAAGCAATAGTGGAAGGCCGAGTAAACAAAGGCAAGAAACAAAAAGGGCCACACTACATCATAATTCTAAAAGGGTGTTAAAAAAACAAGCCTGAAGGCTTTGTGTCTTAATGCAAGGAGTATCCGTAATAAGGTGGATGAATTAACTGTGCAAATAGATGTTAACAGATATGATGTGATTGGGATTACAGAGACGTGGTTCCAGGATGATCAGGGCTGGGAACTTAACATCCAAGGGTATTCAACATTCAGGAAGGATAGAATAAAAGGAAAAGGAGGTGGAGTAGCATTGCTGGTTAAAGAGGAGATTAATGCAATAGTTAGGAAGGACATTAACTTGGATGATGTGGAATCTATATGGGTAGAGCTGCAGAACACCAAAGGGCAAAAAACGTTAGTGGGAGTTGTGTACAGACCTCCAAACAGTTGTAGTGATGTTGGGGAGGGCATCAAACAAGAAATTAGGGGTGCATGCAATAAAGGTGCAGCAGTTGTCATGGGTGACTTTAATATGCATATAGATTGGGCTAACCAAACTGGAAGCAATGCGGTGGAGGAGGATTTCCTGGAGTGCATAAGGGATGGTTTTCTAGACCAATATGTCGAGGAACCAACTAGGGGGGAGACCATCTTAGAATGGGTGTTGTGTAATGAGAGAGGATTAATTAGCAATCTCGTTGTGAGAGGCCCCTTGGGGAAGAGTGACCATGATATGGTGGAATTCTGCATTAGGATGGAGAATGAAACAGTTAATTCAGAGACCATGGTCCAGAAATTAAAGAAGGGTAACTTTGAAGGTATGAGGCGTGAATTGGCTAGGATAGATTGGTGAATGATACTTCAGGGGTTGACAGTGGATGGGCAATGGCAGACATTTAGAGACTGCATGGATGAACTACAACAATTGTACATCCCTGTCTGGCGTAAAAATAAAAAAGGGAAGGTGGCTCAACCGTGGCTATCAAGGGAAATCAGGGATAGTATTAAAGCCAAGGTAGTGGCATACAAATTGGCCAGAAATAGCAACGAACCCGGGGACTGGGAGAAATTTAGAACTCAGCAGAGGAGGACAAAGGATTTGATCAGGGCAGGGAAAATAGAGTACGAGAAGAAGCTTGCAGGGAACATTAAAACGGACTGCAAAAGCTTCTATAGCTATGTAAAGAGAAAAAGGTTGGAAAAGACAAACGTAGATCCCCTGCAGTCAGAATCAGGGAAAGTTATAACGGGGAACAAAGAAATGGCAGACCAATTGAACAAGTACTTCGGTTCGGTATTCACTAAGGAGGACACAAACAACCTTCTGGACATAAAAGGGGTCAGAGGGTCTAGTAAGAAGGAGGAACCGAGGGAAATCCTTATTCGTCGGGAAATTGTGTTGGGGAAATTGATGGGATTGAAGGCCGATAAATCTCCAGGGCCTGATGGACTGCATCCCAGAGTACTTAAGGAGGTGGCCTTGGAAATAGCGGATGCATTGACAGTCATTTTCCAACATTCCATAGACTCTGGATCAGTTCCTATGGAGTGGAGGGTAGCCAATGAAACCCCACTTTTTAAATAAGGAGGAGAGAGAAAACAGGGAATTATAGATTGGACAGCCTGACATCAGTAGTGGGTAAAATGATGGAATCAATTATTAAGGATGTCATAGCAGCGCATTTGGAAAGAGGTGACATGATAGGTCCAAGTCAGCATGGATTTGTGAAAGGGAAATCATGATTGTCAAATCTTTTGGAATTTTTTGAGGATGTTTCCAGTCGAGTGGACAAGGGAGAAAGTTGATGTGGTGTATTTGGACTTTCAGAAGGCTTTCGACAAGGTCCCACACAAGAGATTAATGTGCAAAGTTAAAGCACATGGGATTGGGGGTAGTGTGCTGACATGGATTGAGAACTGGTTGGCAGACAGGAAGCAAAGAATAGGAGTAAATGGGTACTTTTCAGAATGGCAGGCAGTGACTAGTGGGGTACCGCAAGGTTCTGTGCTGGGGCCCCAGCAGTTTACATTGTACATTAATGATTTAGACGAGGGGATTAAATGTAGTATCTCCAAATTTGCAGATGACACTAAGTTGAGTGGCAGTGTGAGCTGCGAGGAGGATGCTATGAGGCTGCAGAGTGACTTGGATAGGTTAGGTGAGTGGGCAAATGCATGGCAGATGAAGTATAATGTGGATAAATGTGAGGTTATCCACTTTGGTAGTTAAAAACAGAGACAGACTATTATCTGAATGGTGACAGATTAGGAAAAGGGGAGGTGCAACGAGACTTGGGTGTCATGGTACATCAGTGCATTGAAGGTTGGCATGCAGGTACAGCAGGCGGTTAAGAAAGCAAATGGCTTGTTGGCCTTCATAGCGAGGGGATTTGAGTACAGGGGCAGGGAGGTGTTACTACAGTTGTACAGGGCCTTGGTGAGGCCACACCTGGAGTATTGTGTACAGTTTTGGTCTCCTAACTTGAGGAAGGACATTCTTGCTATTGAGGGAGTGCAACGAAGGTTCACCAGACTGATTCCCGGGATGACGGGACTGACATATCAAGAAAGACTGGATCAACTGGGCTTGTATTCACTGGAGTTCAGAAGAATGAGAGGGGATCTCATAGAAACGTTTAAAATTCTGACGGGTTTAGACAGGTTAGATGCAGGAAGAATGTTCCCAATGTTGGGGAAGTCCAGAACCAGGAGTCACAGTCTAAGGATAAGGGGTAAGCCACTTAGAACCGAGATGAGGTGAAACTTCTTCACCCAGAAAGTGGTGAACCTGTGGAATTCTCTACCACAGAAAGTTGTTGAGGCCAATTCACTAAATATATTCAAAAAGGAGTTAGGTGAAGTCCTTACTACTAGGGGGATCAAGGGGTATAGCGAGAATGCAGGAATGGGGTACTGAAGTTGCATGTTCAGCCATGAACTCATTGAATGGCGGTGCAGGTTCGAAGGGCCGAATGGCCTACTCCTACACCTATTTTCTATGTTTCTATGTTCCTATGTTAACACTATCCTTAATTTCCCTTGTTAGCCATGGTTGAGCCACCTCCCCCATTTTATTTTTACTCCAGACAGGGATATACAATTGCTGAAGTTCATCCATGTAATCTTTAAATGTTTGCCATTCCTTATCCACCGTCAACTGTTTATGTATCCTTTGCCAGTCGATTCCAGCCAATTCACGCCTCATACCGTCGAAGTTACCTTTCATTAAATTCAGGACCCTAGTTTCCGAATGAACTTTGTCACTGTCCATCTTAATAAGGAATTCCACCATATTATGGTCACTCTTCCCCAAGGGGCCTCGCACAGCAAGATTGCTGATTAGTCCCTTCTCATTACACATCACCCAATCTAGGATGGCCAGTCCTCTGGTTGGTTCCTCAACATATTGGTCTGGAAAACCATCCCGAATACACTCCAGGAAATCCTCCTCCACGCATTGCTACCAGTTAGGTTAATCCAATCAATATGTAGATTAAAGTCACCCATGATTACTGCTGCATCTTTATTGCACACATCCCTTATTTCTTGTTTTATGCTGTCCCCAACCTCACTACTACTATTTGGTGGCCTGTACACAACTCCCATTAACGTTTTCTGTCCTTTGGTATTCCATAGCTCCACACATACTAATTCCACATCATCCAAGCTGATGTCCTTCCTTACAATTGCATTGATTCCCTCTTTAACCAGCAATGCCACCCTGCCTTCTTTTCATTTCTGTTTATCCTTCCTAAATGTTGAATACCCCTGGATGTTGAGTTCCCAGCCTTGGTCCGCCTGGAACCATGTCTCCGTGATGCCAATCACATCATATCCGTTAACTGCTATCTGCGTAGTTAATTCATCCACCTTATTCCGAATACTCCTCGCATTGAGGCCCAGAGCCTTCAGGCTTTTCTTTTTAACACAAACTGTCCAGTTTGTACTGGTCCCACCTCCCCCAGAACCAGTTCCAATATCCTAGGAATTTGAATCCCTCCCTTCTGCACCACTGCTCAAGCCACATATTCATTTGAGCTATCCTGCGATTCCTAATCTGACTAGCACGTGGCACTGGTAGAAATCCTGAGATTACTACTTTTGAGGTCCTACTTTTTAATTTAGTTCCGAGCTCCCTAAATTCGTCTCGTAGGACCTCATCCCGTTTTTTACCGATATCGTTGGTACCTATATGCACCACAACAACTGGCTGTTCACCCTCCCTTTTCAGAATGTCCTGCACCCGCTCCGAGACATCCTTGACCCTTGCACCAGGGAGGCAACATACCATCCTGGAGTCCCGATTGCGGCCGCAGAAACGCCTATCTATTTCCCTTACAATCAAATCCCCTATCACTATAGCTCTCCCAGTCTTTTTCCTGCCCTCCTGTGCAGCAGAGCCACCCACGGTGCCATGAACTTAGCTGCTGCTGCCCTCCCCCGATGAGTCATCCCCCTCAACAGTACCCAAAGCGGTGTATCTGTTTTGCAGGGGGATAACCGCAGGGGACCTCTGCAGCACCTTCCTTGCACTGCTCTTCCTGTTGATCTTCCATTCCCTATCTGGCTGCATGCCCTTTACTTACGGTAAGACCAACTCACTAAACGTGCTATTCACGTCATTCTCAGCATCGTGGATGCTCCAGAGTTCATCCACCCACAGCTCCAGTGCTGCAATGCGGTCCGTCAGGATCTGCAGGCGGACACACTTCCCGCACACGTAGTCGTCAGGGACACTGAAAGCGTCCCTGATTTCCCACATAGTACAGGAGGAGCATAACACGTGTTCGAGCTGTCCTGTCATGACTTAACCCCTAGATTAACTTAAATTGGCAACAAGAATGCAAAATATTACTTGCTGATATAGAAAAGAAAAAAGAAAAACTACTTGAAAATCACCAGCCAATCACTTGCCCCCTTGGCTGTGACGTCACCTTTCAATTTCTTTCTACTTCTTTTTTGCCTCCCCGCTGAAGCTGCACCGGCCTTTATAGGCCTCCCGACACCACACACTTCCGCTTCTCGGACTGCCGCCACCTCTCGCTGCCGCTGGGCCTTTATAGGCCTCCCGACACCACACACTCCCGCCTCTCGGACTGCCGCCACCTCTCGCTGCCGCTGGGCCTTTATAGGCCTCCCGACACCACACACTTCCGCTTCTCGGACTGCCGCCACCTCTCGCTGCCGCTGGGCCTTTATAGGCCTCCCGACACCACACACTCCCGCCTCTCGGACTGCCGCCACCTCTCGCTGCCGCTGGGCCTTTATAGGCCTCCCGACACCACACACTTCCGCTTCTCGGACTGCCGCCACCTCTCGCTGCCGCTGGGCCTTTATAGGCCTCCCGACACCACACACTTCCGCTTCTCGGACTGCCGCCACCTCTCGCTGCCGCTGGGCCTTTATAAGCCTCTCCCGATACCACACACTCCCGCCTCTCGGACTGCCGCCGCGTCTCGCTGCCACTGGGCCTTTATAGGCCTCCCGACACCACGAACTCCCGCTTCTCGGACTGCCGCCGCCTCTCGCTGCCGCTGGGCCCTTATAGGACAAAAGGATGAGGAGATGTGAGCACGAGGTTAACGGACACGATTCGGAAAGCATCAAAATCCACATAGATGTTGCGGGATTCAAGATACCAATGGAAATTGACATGGGTGCATGCATGAGTGTAGTACCGGAGTCACTATACCGCGACAAATTGCGTGATTTCCAACTGGAGAAATCCAAGATAGAGCTGTGAGGCTACTCGGGAGAGAAAATTCCTGTGGTAGGTCGTATCACAGCCCCGGTGAAATATAAAGATCAATTTCAGAACTTGCCTCTAATAGTAGTGAAAGGAGACAAGCCTGCCTTACGAGGAAGAAATTGGTTGAGCTCACTGAAGCTGGATTGGAGTAAAGTTTTCTGAGTGGAAGCGAGATTTTCATCAACGGATGAGGTTATTAAGAAGTATCCGAAGGTGTTCTGCGAAACAGGCAGTCCGATCCAAGGTTTCAAGGCGAGTGTCAGGATACAGAAGGACGCTAGATCAGTTTACTACTGATCTGTACCATAAGCACTCAAGGAGAAAGTTGAGCAAAAACTCAAAAGACTAGAGACTGAGAACATTATTTGTAAGATAGATCGATGTAATTGGGCTACACCCATTGTTGTTGTACCTAATTCCGATGTTAGGGTAAGATTGTGTGGTGATAATAAAGTAACCGTAAACCAGGTTCTAGAGGGTAATATCTCCAATACATCGCCGAAAATAGAAGATTCATTCACAACACTGACAGGTGGTCAGATCTTCTCAAAACTGGATCTTACGTATGCCTACTTACAGCTTGAACTAGTTGAGGAGTCCAAGTCATGTTTGACTATAAATACTCATCTAGGCCTATATCAATTTAATAGGCTACCATTTGGAGTGTCTTTCGCCCCTGCCATATTCCAAGGGGTGATGAACCAGATTTTGCAAGGTATTGAAGGGGTAGTATGTTATTTGGATGACATACTAATTTCAGCACCAAATAGGCAAATCCATAATAACATATTGAATGAAGTCCTCAGAAGCACAGAGTACGAGTGTCTGCTCATAAGTGTGAGTTATTTAAAAACTCAGTGGAGTACTGAGGGTACAGAGTAGACAAAGATGTTTACATCCAACCATGGAAAAATTGGATGCAATTAGAAATGCACCCACTACCAGGAATGTCATTGAACTTCGTTCATTCATGGGTCTTTTAAACTATTATGGGAAGTTCCTACCAAATTTGGCTGAAGTATGACATCCACTGAATGAACTTTTGAAAAAACAGGTCCATTGGAAGTGGTCAAAAAATGCGATACAGCTTTCAAGGAGTTTAAAAGCAAACTTGTAGAGAGCACCACGTTAGTTCACATTGACATATCTAAGGAGATTAAGCTAGCATGTGATGCCTCTCCATATGGAGTTGGGGCAGTAATCGCTCATGTATCAAGTAGTGGGGAGGAGAGACCAATTGCTTTTGCTTCACGCACTCTCAGTGCCAGTGAGAGTAATTATGCACAAATTGAAAGGGAAGCTTTGGCATGAATTTTTGGGGTCAAGAAGTTTCACAAATACTTGTATGGTCATAAGTTTACCATCATTACGTACCATAAGCCCCTAAGAACAATCCTCCAACCAAAGTCTCCAGTTCCAACATTAGCTGCAGCCCAAATGCAGAGATGGGCTTTGATTTTGTCAGCATAGACATATGATATTAAATACTGACGATCAGCTGATCACAGTAATGCTGATGCAATGTCTAGATTGCCTTCCCCATCACAAGTTACACCCGATAGGGAAGAAGTGTTTTATTTTTCATACATTGATGAACTGCCAGTCACAGCTGAAGAGATTGGTAGAGCAACCAAATGTGACCCCGTGATGTCAAAGGTGTATGAGTGTATTGCAACTGGATGGCCAAACCAGGTAACAGACAAAGAAACACATCCATTCTTCATTCGTAGGAATGAATTATCAGTCGATAAAGATTGTAGCATGTGGGGTGCAAGAGTGGTTATACCAAACAAATTCAAGTCCAAATTATTAGGAGACCTCCATGAGCAGCACCTGGGAATGTGCTTGACCAAGAGTTTTGCACGCAGTTATTTATGGTGGCCAGGTCTTGATAAAGATATAGAGTACATCGTGAGTCAGTGTACGACATGTCAATCGGTAAGCAAGCAACCACCACCAGTACCATTACAGCCATGGAAATGGCCTCCCAGGGTGTGGCAAAGGCTACATATTGTTTTGGTGAGTTAGAAGGACAACAATTGTTCATTGTGATTGATAGCCATTCGAAGTGGGTTGAGGTGTTTCCAATGTGAAAAATAACAACAAGTAAAACATTGGACATTTTACGAAAATTATTTTCTTCATTTGGCCTACCTAAAGAGATTGTTTCGGTTAATGGACCACAATTTTGTTCAGAAGAATTTTCACAATTTACGAGCAAAAACGGCGTGAAACATACCAAGGTTCCACCATACCACCCTGCTTCGAATGGTGCAGCAGAGCGCACTGTACAAATTATAAAACGCGCTCTCATAAAACAAATGTTAGATCCAAATCCAAGGAAACGACAGTTGTCATTGGATCACAAATTGGCTAATTTTTTGATTACATATCGAAATACTCCTTATACAACTACTGGTAGAACACCAGCAGAGTTGTTTCTCAAATGACAGCCACGAACCAGATTCACGTTGTTAAAGCCAAATTTGGCACAGTCTGTAGAAGAGACACAATTAAGACAGAAAGAGAATCATGATAGAGGTCGAGTAAAAGAGAGAAATGTGAAATTAAACCAGAAGGTGAGAGTGAAGAACCATCACCATAAATGGTTAAAGTGGTTACTAGGAAGAGTGGTGAAGATATGTGGTCCTCGTATGTATTTGGTCAAGATGTTTGATAATGGACAGGTTAGGTTTGTTCATATTGATCATATTTTACCTACAGACATGGAAGGTGTTGAAGGTGGGGATGATTCAATTATTTCTAACTCATCAGATAGTTTTGATACACCAGTAGCAAATCCTAAATCCAATGTACTGGAAACAAATCCAGGAGAGAATCAGAATGAAAGTCTGAGTCCGAGTCAGCAAACCAAAGAGTCTGAAGTTATAGTGAGTTCAAATGAAAATCAAGGAAATTCCGTGGAGGAAAACGTTCCTCAGGATGAGCCTCGAATGAGTGTGAAATCAACACCATGTTTGGAAGGTTCTGTTCGAGAGTGAAGATATCCTCTTCGAAACAGAAAACAAGGGGTAAAGTTAAATTTGTAAATATGGAAAAAAAAATAAGTTTATATCCTGTGTTATGTATAAACATGAAAGTTATGTATGATGTGGACGTATTGTGTACTGCAACTGCAGAATTAATAATAAACAGAACCAGGCAGATTCCGGAGGCTTCCGAGAGAGCTGCCTGCCATGTTAAGAGCTGTGTGTGCTGTGCTCTGTGAAGATATCACATTGTACAGAGTAAATACAAGTCCACATATATAACAACATTCCCCCCAAAGTCAATAGTGTAACTATTTACAATGTGAGTCGATCTGGGACCCTTCTTGGCCTGGTTGATCGTCTCGGTGTGAAAGCTGGTGTTGTTGAATCATTTGTTGGGCCCTCGCTGGGCTGCCGTGCAGCTGGCCTTGCTGGGCTGCCTGGTGTGTTGGGCCCTGCTTTGTGGTCAACCGTGGTGTTGGTTGCCACTGGTGTGTGTGTTGGGGGATCAAAAAAGGTAGGGTCCAAGGTGAGTTGCTCAGGATAGTCCGTGAATCTGAGTTTGATTTGGTCCAAGTGTTTCCGGTTAATGAGTCCATTTGAAAGTTTGACCCGAAACATCCTGCTCCCCTCTTTGGCCACGACAGTGCCGGGAAGCCACTTGGGACCTTGTCCATAATTGCAAACAAATGCAGGATCATTGATTTCAATCTCGCGTGACACATTTGCGCTAACATGGTATGCACTTTGTTGAAGCCGCCTGCTCTCTACCTGTTCATGTAGATCAGGGTGAACTAACGAGAGCCTTGTCTTAACTGCTCTTTTCATGAGCAGTTCAGTAGGTGGGATCCCAGTGAGTGGGTGGGGTCTCGTGCGGTAGCTAAGCAGGACTCTCGGGATAGGCGA
Organism: Pristiophorus japonicus; assembly: GCF_044704955.1. Taxonomy (NCBI): domain Eukaryota; kingdom Metazoa; phylum Chordata; class Chondrichthyes; family Pristiophoridae; genus Pristiophorus; species Pristiophorus japonicus. The sequence goes on from NC_091978.1 coordinate 31,827,896, forward strand.
GTCTGCAGTGAGCCTTCAGTTACCCTCGTCAAGCCCTGCTTGATGGTTTGCACTGCTCTCTCTGCCTGACCATTGGAAGCTGGTTTAAACGGGGCAGATGTGACATGTTTGATCCCGTTACGGGTCATGAATTCTTTGAACTCAGCACTGGTAAAACATGGCCCATTGTCACTCACCAGTACATTGGGTAAGCCCTGTGTGGCAAATATGGCCCGCAGGCTTTCAGTAGTGGCAGCGGACGTGCTAGCCGACATTATCTCACATTCAATCCACTTGGAGTATGCGTCTACAACCACAAGGAACATTTTACCCAAGAACGGGCCTGCATAGTCGATGTGTATCCTAGACCACGGTTTGGAGGGCCAAGACCATAAACTTAGCGGCGCCTCCCTGGGTACATTGCTTAACCGCGAGCATGTATTACATCTGTGAACGCAGGACTATAAGTCCGCATTGATACCGGGCCACCACATGTGGGATCTGGCTATTGGTTTCATCATTACGATACTGTGGATGTCATTGATGAAAGTGCCTCTGCCCTTGTTGGGGATCACTACTCGATTGCCCCACAGAAGGCAGTCTGCCTGTATAGACATTTCATCTTTGCGCCACTGGAGCGGCTTTATCTCTTCCTGCATTTCCACTGGGACACTGGACCAGCTCCCGTGAAGCACACAGCTTTTGACTAGAGATAATAAGGGGTCTTGGCTTGTCCAGGTTTTGATCTGTCGGGCAATGACAGGTGATTGCTCACTCTCAAAAGCTTCCATAACCATGGTTAGATCTGCGGGCTGCAGCATTTCCACCCCCGTGGTGGGCAATGGCAGCCTACTGAGATCATCTGCGCAATTTTCTGTACCTGGCCTGTGGCGGATGGCATAGTTGTATCCGGACAACATAAGCGCCCATATCTGGATGCGGGCCGATGCGCTGGTATTTACTCTTGGAAAACAGGGATATAAGTGGCTTATGGTCAGTTTCCAATTCGAATTTTAGCCCAAACAGGTATTGATGCATTTTCTTTACCCCATAGACACACGCTAACGCTTCTTTTTCAATCACGCTGCAAGCTCTCTCAGTCTTAGATAGACTCCTGGATGCATAGGCAACCGGTTCCAGTTTCCCGACATCATTAGCTTGTTGCAATACACACCCGATGCCATATGACAACGCATCACATGCTAGTACCAAACGCTTACATGGATCAAACAACACAAGCAAATTGTTTGAGCATAATAATTTTCTCGCTTTCACAAAGGCATTTTCTTGACTTTTGCCCTAAACCCATTAACCCCCTTTTCATAGTAAGACATGTAGTGGTCCTAGCAGTGTGCTGAGACCCAGTAAAAAGTTACCAAAGTAGTTCAAGGGTCCACAGCTCCGTCATGTTCTGTGGCCTCGGTACGTTCTCGATTGCCTCCGTCTTCGCATTGGTGGGCATGATGCTGTCCGCCGCAATCCTCCTTCCTAGGAATTCCACTTCAGGCGCCAGGAAAAAGCACTTCGAGCGTTTTAACCTGAGCCCCACGTGATTGAGTCGACTAAGAACCTCCTCCAGTTTCTGCAGATGCTCGACTGTGTTCCGACCTGTGACCACGATTTCGTCCTGGAAGACCACGTTGTGCGGGACTGACTTCAGTAAACTTTCCATGTTTCTCTGGAATATCGCCAGCGCTGATCGGATTCCAAACGGGCATCTGTTATAAACAAAAAGACCCTTGTGCGTGTTGATGCATGTGCGGGCCTTCAATGATTCCTCCAGTTCCTGCGTCATGCAGGCTGAAATCAGATCCAGCTTCGTGAACGTCTTTCCTCCTGCCAGCGTTGCAAAGAGGTCATCGACTTTTGGTCATGGGTCGTGGTCCTGCAGGGAGAAACGATTGATAGTTACTATGGGCTCAAGTTTCGGGCCACGCCTAAAACGGCGCAGCCCGGACCTGGACGCCCGTTTTTCACGCCACAAAGTGCGCCTAAAAAAAGCTCACCTATTCTCCGGCTCCCTGCTGGTCCTTTGGAGCTGAGCGCAGCACAGCACAAGCTGTGGGGGGGTGGAGCCAGGTCCCTGCGCTGAAAACAGTGCTGGGACCTCTGCACATGCGCGCGACAGTGGACGCGCATGTGCAGTAGCTCCAGGCGCCCAAAACTGTGTGGGAGGGGCCCGAAGCACGCAGCCCCTAGCCCTGGCCGAATGGCCTCACTGGGGCTACGTGCATAAGGCTCACCTCCCACCCGACCGGACTCGATCCGACTTGACTCCCGCTCCCCGGACCGGACCCGACCCCCACTCCCCCTCCCCCCGCCCCGGCGACCCGACCTCCGCACCCCCCCCGACCTCTGCGGCTCCCCCCCCCTGCCCTTCGGCGACCCAACCTCCGCTGCCACCCCCCCCCCCGACCCGAGCCCCGCTCCCCCGACCTCCGGGACTCTTCCCCCCCCCCGCCCGAGACTCTCCTCCTCCCCCCGAGGCTCTCCTTTCCCCCCCCCGAGACTCTTCTCATCCCCCCGAGACTCTCCTCCCCCCCGGGACTCTTCCTCCCCACCACCCCCCCCGAGACTCTTCCCCCCTCGACCTGACCCCCGCTCCCCCGCCGACTCCCGCCTCCCCGCCCTCGACTCCTGCCCCCCGACCTCCGAGACTCTCTTCCCCCCCCGATCTCCGCGACCCCCCAAATCTCCGCGACCCCCCCCGCAATCTCCGCGACACCCCCACCCCCCAATCTCCGCGACCCCCCGCCCCTCCCGGACCCGAGACCCGACGCCACCTACCTGTAAATCCAGCCCGATGTCTTGGGCCCGGCCGTTCAGCCTCCTCCCCTCTCCTCTCCTCTCTCCCCTCCTCTCCCTCTCCCCCCTCCCCTCTCCGCCCTCCCCTCTCCCTCTCCCCCTCCTCCCTCTTCCCCTCCTCCCTCTCCCCCTCCCTCTTTCCCTCTCCCCCTTTCCCCTCTCCCCCCCTCTCTCTCCCTCCTCTCTCTCCCCCCTCCCCTCTCTCTCCCCTCTCCCCTCTTCCCATTCCCCTCTCTCTCCCCCCCTCCTCCTCCTCCTCCTCCTCCTCTCCCCCACCTCCCCCCACTCCCCTCTACCTCCCCCCCACCTCCCCCACTCCTCTCTACCTCCCCCCCACCCACTACCTCCCTCCTCCTTCCTCCCCCACCCCCCTTCTCCCCCTCCCCTCGCTGTCAGAAGCACAGACACAGACAGACAGAGAGATAGAGACACTGACAGAGACAGACAGAGAGATAGAGACACTGACAGAGACACACTGGGGGGGACCGTCCTAGCACGCTGTTGGAGGACTCCCGATGCTGCAGTCGGTAAGTAGAAAATGTTTTATTTATTGATTTTTAAATTTTAAAAATGTTTTATTAATTTTTTTTGATTGATTCATTGGTTGATTTATTGATCTATTTATTATTTATTATTGATGATGGCTCTTTATTTGTAAAACTGAAGTGTTTAATGTTTGTAAACTTCCCTTTAAACACACCCCCCGACCCCATTCCCTACGTCTGATTTTCTAAGTGTAGACAAGGTTTTTCTGAGCGTAAAAAATCTACACTTACTCCATTCTAAGTTAGTTTGGAGTAAGTTTTCACTGCCCAAACTTTCAAAACGGGTGTAAGTGGCCGGACACACCCCGTCTTGAAAAAAAAAATCTGTTCCAAACTGAAACTGTTCTAACTGACTAGAACTGGAGCAAACTAAATGCCAAGAATTGCAATTTCTAAGATACTCCATTCCAAACCAGTTGCTCCAAAAAAACAGGAGCAACTCAGGCCGAAATTTGGCCCCTTTGTAATCCCCATAGATTCTGACGCTGCCGTCTCCCTTGAGGACTGGGACAATAGGACTGGCCCACTCGCTGAACTCGATCGGTGAAATGATGCCCTCTCGTTGCAGCCAGTCTAGCTCGATCTCTACCTTTTCTCTCCTCATGTACGGTTCTGCTCTTGCCTTGTGATGGATGGGTCGCGCCCCCGGAATTACGTGGATCTGCACTTTTGCTCCTTGGAATTTCCCGATGCCTGATTCGAACAGCGAAGAAAATTTGTTTAAGACCTGGGAACACGAAGTGTCGTCAGCGGGCGATAGCGCTCCAATCTCATTCCATTTCCAGCGTATCTTTCCCATCCAGCTCCTGCCGGGCAGTGTGAGACCATCGTCCGATACCACCCAGAATGGTAGCTTGTGCATCACTACCGCTCCATCGTAGGAGACCGTTACGGTAGCACTGCCGATTACAGGAATCAGTTCTTTTCTGTAATTCTTAGTTTCGTGCGAACTGGAGTTAATACTAGCCTTGAGGCCTTGTTGCACCACAACCTTTCGAAATGCTTGACAAATCTTCTGGAATTTTTGAGGATGTTTCCAGTAGAGTGGACAAGGGAGAACCAGTTGATGTGGTGTATTTGGACTTTCAGAAGGCTTTCGACAAGGTCCCACATAAGAGATTAATGTGCAAAGTTAAAGCACATGGGATTGGGGGTAGTGTGCTGACATGGATTGAGAACTGGTTGTCAGACAGGAAGCAAAGAGTAGGAGTAAATGGGTACTTTTCAGAATGGCAGGCAGTGACTAGTGGGGTACCACAAGGTTCTGTGCTGGGGCCCCAGCTGTTTACATTGTACATTAATGATTTAGAAGAGGAGATTAAATGTAGTATCTGCAAATTTGCAGATGACACTAAGTTGGGTGGCAGTGTGAGCTGCGAGGAGGATGCTATGAGGCTGCAGAGTGATTTGGATAGGTTAGGTGAGTGGGCAAATGCATTGCAGATGAAGTATAATGTGGATAAATGTGAGGTTATCCACTTTGGTGGTAAAAACAGAGAGACAGACTATTATCTGAATGGTTGCAGATTAGGAAAAGGGGAGGTGCAACGAGACCTGGGTGTCATGGTACATCAGTCATTGAATGTTGGCATGCAGGTACAGCAGGCGGTTAAGAAAGCAAATGGCATGTTGGCCTTCATAGCGAGGGGATTTGAGTACAGGGGCAGGGAGGTGTTACTACAGTTGTGCAGGGCCTTGGTGAGGCCACACCTGGAGTATTGTGTACAGTTTTGGTCTCCTAACTTGAGGAAGGACATTCTTGCTATTGAGGGAGTGCAGCGAATGTTCACCAGACTGATTCCCGGGATGGCGGGACTGACATATTAAGAAAGACTGGATCAACTAGGCTTGTATTCACCGAAGTTCAGAAGAATGAGAGGGGATCTCATAAAAACATTTAAAATTCTGATGGGTTTAGACAGGTTCGATGCAGGAAGAATGTTCCCAATGTTGGGGAAGTCCAGAACCAGGGGTCACAGTCTAAGGATAAGGGGTAAGCCGTTTAGGACCGAGGTGAGGAGAAACTTCTTCACCCAGAGAGTGCTAAACCTGTGGAATTCTCTACCACAGAAAGTTGTTGAGGCCAATTCACTAAATATATTCAAAAAGAAGTTAGATGTAGGGGGATCAAGGGGTATGACGAGAAAGCAGGAATGGGGTACTGAAGTTGCATGTTCAGCCATGAACTCATTGAATGGCGGTGCAGGCTTGAAGGGCCGAATGGCCAACTCCTGCACCTATTTTCTATGAAAGTTTTTTTGCCCATGATGGACTGGCTTGCGCCCATGTCCAGCTCCATTGACACCAGGATTCTATTTAGTTTAACATTCAGCATTTTAAGGGGACAATTCATGATGAATGTATGTACTCCATGTATCTCTGCCTCCTCTATATGATGCTCTGTTCCGTCGTGATCCTCCTCTGCAACATGGTGGTTTGCAGGTTTAACAGGCTTAGCAGCTCGCCTGCACACTCGTTGGAGTGCCCCATTGTTCCAATGCACTTGCAAACGTATCCTTTGAATCTGCATGAATAGAAATGATGATCACCCCCGCAGCGCCAACAAGATGTTAATGGCCTTTCATTCATCACCCTTGATGGTGGACTCTGAGACATCTGCAGACGTGTAGCTGCAGTTATGTGTGACCTGCACTGTACGTTACGATTTGAAAACAACATCACTTTGTTCACAGTACTTTTAGCAGCACTTGTGTGCTGAGAGATTTGCTTCATATTGTCACTGGTGGCAATGAACGCCTGGGCTATCGCTATGGCCTTATTCAAGGTTGGGGTCTCTACAGTCAAAAGTTTGCAAAGTATGGTTTCGTGGCCAATGCCAAGTACGAAAAAGTCTCTGAGCAGGTACTCCAAATGTCCTTCAAATTTGCAATGTCCTGCAAGGCGTCTTAGCTCGGCGACATAACTCGCCACTTCCTGACCTTCAGATTTTTTGTCGGTGCAGAACCGGTACCTCGCCATCAGAATGCTTTCCTTTGGGTTCAAATGCTCTCGGACCAGTGTGCACAAATTGTCGTACGATTTCTCTGTGGGTTTCGCTGGAGAGAGCAGATTCTTCATGAGGCCAAACATTAGTGCCCCACAGACGGTGAGGAGGATCGCCCTTTGTTTGGCAGCACTCTCTAGCTCGTTGGCCATGAAGTATTGGTCGAGTCGCTCCACAAAAGTTTCCCAATCATCTCCCACTGAGAATTTCTCCAGGATTCCCACTGTTCTCTGCATTTTTGTGTTCGCTATCTATATCTCATCGCCAGTTGTAGTGTATGGAGAAAGAGTCAGACTGAATACTGTGAGCTCAAAGTAAAGTGTGACCTTAGTCTTTTATTGCAGGTCTCCAGAGTGCCTCTCTAACCTGTGAAGCCTTCTTAAATACCTGTGCTCCCAAGGGATTATGGGATCCCTTGGGACTCAGGGGAATGAGCCCTCTGGTGGCTGTACAGAGTAAACGCAAGTCCACATATATAACACTTACATTATACATTAAAGAAAGCATAAATACAAGAGTCACTGTGAGTGAAAGCACAGGAAATCTGCTGGTTACAATGGTAAATGGTCAAATACACCACAGAACTACAATCAACCTGAACTACACTTAATAAACTGAAATGGCATTTAAATGCTGTCACTCCCCTAATTTAGCGAGGTTGTCCACTCGAACGGAAGAGAGTGACTAAAGTAAGTGTTGATCCCTTAGAAGATGAGAAGGGGATTTAATAATGGGAAGTATGGAAATGGCTGAGACCTTAAACAATTATTTTGCTTCGGTCTTCACAGTGGAAGACACAAAAACCATGCCAAAAATTGCTGGTCACGGGAATGTGGGAAGGGAGGACCTTGAGATAATCATGATCACTAGGTGGGTAGTGCTGGACAGGCTAATGGGACTCAAGGTAGACAAATCCCCTGGTCCTGATGAAATGCATCCAGGATATTAAAAGAGATGGCGGAAGTTATAGCAGATGCATTCGTTATAATCTACCAAAATTCTCTGGACTCTGGGGAGGTACCAACGGATTGGAAAGCAGCAAATGTAACGCCTCTGTTTAAAAAAGGGGGCAGACAAAAGGCAGGTAACTATAGGCCGGTTAGTTTAACATCTGTAGTGGGGAAAATGCTTGAAGCTATCATTCAAGAAGAAATAGCGAGACATCTAGATAGGAATAGTGCAATCAAGCAGACACAACATGGATTCATGAAGGGGAAATCATGTTTAACTAATTTACTGGAATTCTTTGAGGATATAACGAGCATGGTGGATAGAGGTGTACCGATGGATGTGGTAGATTTAGATTTCCAAAAGGCATTCAATAAGGTGCCACACAAAAGGTTACTGCAGAAGATAAAGGTACGCGGAGTTAGAGGAAATGTATTAGCATGGATAGAGAATTGGCTGGCTAACAGAAAGCAGAGAGTTGGGATAAATGAGTCCTTTTCGGGTTGGAAATCGGTGGTTAGTGGTGTGCCACAGGGATCGGTGCTGGGACCACAACTTTTTACAATATACATAGATGACCTGGAAGAGGGAACAGAGTGCAGTGTAACAACATTTGCAGATGACACAAAGATTAGTGGGAAAGCGGGTTTTGTAGAGGACACAGAGATGCTGAAAAGAGATTTAGATAGGTTAAGTGAATGGGCTAAGGTTTGGCAGATGGAATACAATGTCGGAAAATGTGAGGTCATCCACCTTGGAAAAAAAAACAGTAAAAGGGAATATTATTTGAATGGGGAGAAATTACAACATGCTGCAGTGCAGAGGGACCTGGGGGTCCTTGTGCATGAATCCCAAAAAGTTAGTTTGCAGGTGCAGCAGGTAATCAGGAAGGCGAATGGAATGTTGGCCTTCATTGCGAGAGGGATGGAGTACTAAAGCAGAGAGGTCCTGCTGCAACTGTATAAGGTATTGGTGAGGCTGAAGTACTGCATGCAGTTTTGGTTACCTTACTTAAGGAAAGATATACTAACTTTGGAGGGGGTACAGAGACGATTCACTAGGCTGATTCCAGAGATGAGGGGGTTATCTTATGATGGTAGATTGAGTAGACTGGGTCTTTACTCATTGGAGTTCAGAAAGATGAGGGGTGATCTTGTAGAAACATTTAAAATCATGAAAGGGATAGACTAGAAAGAGGCAGAGAGATTGTTTCCACTGGTCGGGGAGACTAGAACTAGGGGGCACAGCCTCAAAATATGGGGGAGTCAATTTAAAACCGAGTTGAGAAGGAATTTCTTCTCCCAGAGGGTTGTGAATCTGTGGAATTCTCTGCCCAAGGAAGCAGTTGAGACTAGCTCATTGAATGTATTCAATTCACAGATAGATAGATTTTTAACCAATAAGGGAATTAAGGGTTACGGGGAGCGGGCGGGTAAGTGGAGCTGAGTCCACGGCCAGATCAGCCATGATCTTTCTGAATGGCGGAGCAGGCTCGAGGGGCTGGATGGCCTACTCCTGACCCTAATTCTTATGTTCTTATGTTGTTCTTATGAACCCATGAGTGCCAGCAACAAATTAAACTCAAAATGATCATTAAATAAACTGACAGCCATTTGTTTCATCACATTGAAGAGCCTAAAACATGATTTTTTTTTTCCTTTTGAGGCGTGCCACTTCACAAAATCACACGACGCAAAGGATGGTGGGCAAATCATTACATGAAAGTCTGCAGCATAACTCGAAGCTCGAATCATGGATTGCCAGTAACCCAGGCAAATAAACGTCACTTTGTTGAAGTTCCATTTAATTGCACCTCTGGGTAAGCAAGCATACCATTAACTGTGATTAAACGTACATGGAAATACATAGCTGACAGTTCCTTTAATTACCTATTTTCGGCATAAGAAAGCAATCTATTTGCTGCTCTGTCTGTTTCTGTTTCCATGTTCACAGCTCGAAACAAGAAGCTTGTTTACAATCTATTGTTCTTTGATGATTGTACAACAGCAAAAAGCATTTTTAATGTTTAATTTCAGAATGTAGATGGAATATCTACACCAACAACACATTAAAGGGGCAGTGCTAGCAAAGCAAGAGTATAGACAAGTTGTCATGTTTACAGACAACTAGCTGGTCTCCTGTGGTGTTCAGCATAAGTCAGAGGGCAATGACAGCAGCACGAAATGCATAATTATTATTATAGGTGGAAAAAAACGAGGTGTTGCTGTATGGCTATAATACTGATCAAGAAACTTCTCATGTATACATTTCAAGAGTTTCTCCCTCTCCTTGCCCTTTACACTGCTTATTTCCCAGTCTATTTTAGAATAATTGTCATTACTTTGTTGTTTTTTACATCTTTCTGAAATTTGCTGATTTGCTCCTCCATCTCCTTCCAACTATTAGGTGGTCTATAGCAGCACAACAATTCCCATTCTGCCCCTTAACTCTCGCCAAATGGATTCTGTCGATCAATCCTCACCGTTACCACAGTGGTTCCCAAACGTTTTGGGTTGAAGGACCCCCTTTTCAAATCGATTAGTACTCATGGATCCTCCCCTGTCTATATTATACTACTCATAATATGACAGTGCTGAGTGTAAAGAGTGGTTTAATAATGCTTTTAAGGAAACAGGTATTTACTTACAGAAATCAGTGAGCTATTAATGCCGCAGAGCCAAAGGTGGGCAGCGGAAACGTTACAAGGATAACCCTCAAAGCCTCCCTGATGAAGTGCAACACCCCCACTGAGTCCCTGGCCAAATAGCGCCCTAAGTGGAGGGAGTGCATCCAGGAGGGCGCCGAGCACCTTGAGTCTCATCGGCGAGTGCATGCAAAAATCAAGCGCAGACAGCGGAAAGAGCGTGCGGCATACAAGTCCCACCCACCCTTTCCCTCAAAGACTGTCTGTCCCACCTGTGACAGAGACTGTGGTTCTCGTATTGGACTGTTCAGACACCTCAGCACTTATTTTTAGAGTGGAAGCAAGTCTTCCTCGATTCCGAAGTACTGCCTATGATTAGTGCCGTGCGATCAAGCTGAGTGCCAGGCTGAGTGATTGTGGCCAGGAAAACAGATAAGGAGTGGCAACAAGAAGGTAATTTTTAAAAAAGTTTACACTCGGCCATCTCACCTTTAATTTTCTCCCCGGTATCGGCCAGCCGCCCGAGACGCGCCTCTTGCGGTTGTCAGTGCTTTCTCCTGGCGCTCCTGCAGGGGACGAAAGCGCATGGCGATGACATCACAAGCTGATTGGGGTGCAAAGCTGTAACATCACCGCTAAACTCCACAATATGGCAGGAATTAGTGCCAGTGCCATGCCCGGGCAGTAAGGCATTTGTGCCCCATTAGTGCCACCTCGTGGGCACTAACGGGAAACGCAAATGCACAAAATGTCTTCCTTCCTATTTCATTTCACTCTGCCCCCATTTACAACTCTGTGTCTAGTTCGAAAGATTTGTTCCTTTGTGTCCTCTATCCCTAAGACCTCATGATGATTCCTTTTGGTTGAATTTAGCTTGATCCCTCTTTTGCTAGATTGTCACATTCACTTCTAAATGCTTGGATTCACCCACCACCCAGAAAATATTTTAGATTCACAGTGGCAGAAGGTGGGTAGTGGTGTTCCACAAGGATCATCTCCGGAATCAACCTAGTGAACTTTCTCTGAACTGCCTCCAAAGCAAGTATATCCTTTCTTAAATATGGAAACCAAAACTGTACGCAGTATTCCAGATGTGGCCTCACCAATACCCTGTATAACTGTAGCAAGACTTCACTGCTTTTATACTCCATCCCCTTTGCAATAAAGGCCAAGATTCCATTGGCCTTCCTGATCACTTGCTGTACCTGCACACTAACCTTTTGGGTTTCATGCACCAGGACCCCCAGGTCTTGCTGTACTACAGCACTTTGCAATTATTCTCCATTTAAATAATAACTTACTCTTTGATTTTTTTCTGCCAAAGTGCATAACCTCACACTTTCCAACATTATACTCCATCTGCCAAATTTTTGCCCATTCACTTAGCCTGTCTATGTCCTTTTGCAGGTTTTTTGTGTCCTCCTCACACATTGCTTTTCCTCCCATCTTTGTATCGTCAGCAAACTTGGCTACGTTACACTCAGTCCCTTCATCCAAGTCATTAATATAGATTGTAAATAGTTGGGGTCCCAGCACTGATCCCTGCAGCACCCCACTAATTACTGATTGCCAACCCAAGAATGATCCATTTATCTCGACTCTCTGTTTTCTGTTAGTTAGCCAATCCTCTATCCATGTTAATATATTACCCCAAACCCGTGAACTTTGATCTTGTGCAGTAACCTTTTATGTGGCACCTTGGCAAATGCCTTCTGGAAGTCCAAATACACCACATCCACTGGTTCCCCTTTATCCACCCTGTCCGTTACATCCTCAAAGAATTACAGCAAATTTGTCAAACATGACTTCAACATCATAAATCCGTGCTGACTCTGCCTGACCGAATTATGCTTTTCCAAATGTCCTACTACTGCTTCTTTAATAATGGACGGCAACATTTTCCCAACCACAGATGTTAGGTTAACTGGTCTATAGTTTCCTGCTCTTTGTCTGCATTTTTATTAAATAATGGTGTCACTAATGCAGTTTTCCAATCGACTGAGACCTCCCCAGAATCCAGGGAACTTACAACCAATGCATCCACAATCCCTGCCGCTACTTCTCTTAAGACCCTAGGATGCAAGCCATCAGGTCCAGGGGATTTATCTGCTTTTAGTCCCATTATCTTACTGAGTACCACCTCCTTAGTGATTGTGATTGTGATTGTGATTGAGTTAAGTTCCTCCCCCACTATACCCATTGACTATCCACTGTTGGAATATTTTTAGTGTCCTCCACCGTAAAAACTGATAGAAAATTATTGTTCAGAGTTTCTGCCATCTCCATGTTCCCCATCACTAATTCCCCGGTCTCTAAGGGACCAACATTTACTTCAGCCACTCTTTTCCTTTTTATGTACCTGTAAAAACTCTTGCTATCTGTTTTTATATTTTGTGCTAGTTTACTTTCATAGGGGCCGATATTCAGCAAGGCCTCCACCCGCCCAAGTGCCGCCCAAAGTGCTGCCGATGGCCACCGAGGTACTAGACGATACTTTGGGCGGGATATTCATGAAGAACGTCCCTTGAAGGTCGGCGGGTGGCAAATGGACGATGTACGGCGCCAATCTGGGAAGCAGCGGGCGGGAGGTCGCATTCTCAACGGCAGAGGCGCTTGCCACCCAAGTGCCGCCGAGGATGGAGTCGGGCCCATGGAGGGTCGAAGAGGTAAAAATAAAAATCACAAATAAAAAAATGTAAAAACTATTGCTAGACCTCCAGGGGACCCCATGCAGATAAGTCACTGTTGAAAAAAATGTTTTAAATGTTGACTTACCTTTTTTTCAGGTTCTTCATACTCACAGTCGGGAACAGGCCAGCCTCCAGCCAGCAGTCCACCCCCGTTCTGGCGCTGAGTCCCGCGGATTCCCGCCCACAGGAATCTGGGAGCTCAGCGGGCGGCAGCTCAGTTACGTCACTTGGCCATACGCTGATGTCAGCGGGCGCTTCCCGGCAGCTCTCCCTTCCCGTCCGCTCCAGGCCATCCCGAAAGTGGCACTGGGTGGATCTGCAGGACGAAGTTTGATGGGAGTGGGCAGCAGTCGGCCGCAGCGGGCGGGGAGTTGCTGAAAATCGTCTCCATAGTCTATCTTCCCTTTCTTAATCATTATTTTAGTCATCCTTTGTTGGCTTTTAAAAGCTTCCTAATCTTCTGTCCTTCCACTAGTTTTGGCCACTTTGTATGCCACTGTTTTTAATTGGATACCGTCCTTTATTTCTTTAGTTAGCCACGGATGGCTATCTTTTCTTTTACATCCTTTCCTCTTCACTGGAATATATTTTTCTTGAGAGTTATGAAATATCTCCTTAAATATACGCCACAGTTCATCAACCATCCTACACTTCAATATATTTTCCAAGTCCACTTTAGCCAACTCTGCCCTCATATCTTTGTAGTCACCTTTATTTAAGCTTAGTACGCCGGTTTGAGATCCAACTTTCTCACCCTCTATCTGAATTTGATCGACCAGTCATTCCAAGGGGACTCTTTACGAGGTGATTGTTTATTAATCCTGTCTCATTACACAGGACCAGATCTAAGATAGCCTGCTCCCTGGTTGGTTCCATTACATACTGCAAACTTCTAAAGGGGCAAAGTGTGTGAAAAAGACAAGCCTGAAGGCTCTGTGCCTCAATGCGAGGTGTATTTGTCATAAGGTGGACAAATTAACTGCGCAGATAGCTGTTAACAGATATGATGTAATTGGCATCATGGAGACATGGCTCCAGGGTGATCAAGGCTGGGAACTCAACATCCAGGGGTATTCACTATTCAGGAAGGATAGACAGAAAGGAAAAGGAGGTGGGTTGATGTTGCTGGTTAAAGAGGAAATTAATGCAATAGTAAGGAAGGAGATTAGCTTGGATGATGTGGAATCGGTATGGGTGGAGCTATGGAATACCAAAGGGCAGAAAATGTTGTGTAAGATGTGTACAGACCACCAAACAGTAATCGTGAGGTTGGGGACAGCATCAAACAAGAAATTGGGGATGCGTGCAATAAGGGTACAGCAGTTATCATGGCCGATTTTAATCTACATATAGATTGGGCTAACCAAACTGGTAGCAATGCGGTGGAGGAGGATTTCCTGGAGTGTATTAGGGATGGTTTTCTAGACCAATATGTCGAGGAACAAACTAGAGGGCTGGCCATCCTAGACTGGGTGATGTGTAATGAGAAAGGACTAATTAGCAATCTTGTTGTGCGAGGCCCCTTGGGGAAGAGTGACCATAATATGGTAGAATTCTTTATTAAGATGGAGAGTGACACAGTTAATTCAGAGACTAGGGTCCTGAACTTCAGGAAAGGTAACTTCGATGGTATGAAACGTGAATTGGCTAGAGTAGACTAGCGATTGATACTTAAAGGGTTGACGGTAGATAGGCAATGGCAAACATTTAAAGATCACATGGATGAACTTCAACAATTGTACATCCCTGTCTGGAGTAAAAATAAAACGGTGAAGTTAGTTGATCAACCGTGGCTAACAAGGGAAATTAAGGATAGTGTTAAATCCAAGGAAGAGGCATATAAATTGGCCAGAAAAAGCAGCAAACCTGAGGACTGGGAGAATTTTATAATTCAGCAGAGGAGGATAAAGGGTTTAATTAAGAGGGGGAAAATAGAGTATGAGAGGAAGTTTGCTGGGAACATAAAAACTGACTGCATAGATATGTGAAGAGAAAAAGATTAGTGAAGACAAACGTTGGTCCCTTGCAGTCAGATTCAGGTTAATTTATAATGGGGAACAAAGAAATGGCGGACCAGTTGAACAAATACTTTGGTTCTGTCTTCATGAAGAAGGCACAAATAACCTTCCGAAATACTAGGGGACCGAGGGTCTAGTGAGAAGGAGGAACTGAAGGAAATCCTTATTAGGTGGGAAATTGTGCTAGGGAAATTGATGGGATTTAAGGTTGATAAAATCCTGGGACCTGATAGTCTGCATCCCAGAGTACTTATGGAAGTGGCCCCAGAATTAATGGATGCATTGGTGATCATTTTCCAACAGCCTATCGACTCTGGATCAGTTCCTATGGACTGGAGGGTAGCTAATGTAACAGCACTTTTTAAAAAAGGAGGGAGAGAGAAAACGGGTAATTATAGACTGGTTAGCCTGACATCAGTAGTGGGGAAAATGTTGGAATCAATTATTAAAGATAAAATAGCAGCGCATTTGGAAAGCAGTGACAGGATCGGTCCAAGTCAGCATGGATTTATGAAAGGAAAGTCATGCTTGACAAATCTTCTAGAATTTTTTGAGGATGTAACTGGTAGAGTGGACAAGGGAGAAACAGTGGATGTGATGTATTTGGACTTTCAAAAGGCTTTTGACAAGGTCCCACACAAGAAATTGGTGTGCAAAATTAAAGCACGTGGTATTGGGGGTAATGTACTGATGTGTATAGAGAACTGGTTGGCAGACAGGAAGCAGCGAGTCGGGATAAACGGGTCCTTTTCAGAATGGCAGTGGAGTGCCGCATGGTTCAGTGCTAGGACCCCAGCTATTTACAATATACATTAATGATTTAGATGAAGGTATTGAGTGTAATATCTCCAAGTTTGCTGATGACACTAAGCTGGGTGGTAGTGTCAGCTGTGAGGAGAATGCTAAGAGGCTGCAGGGTGACTTGGACAGGTTAGGTGAGTGGGCAAATGCATGGCAGATGCAGTATAATGTCGATAAATGTGGGGTTTTCCACTTTGGGGGCAAAAACACAAAGGCAGAATATTATCCGAATGGTGGCAGACTAGGAAAAGGGGAGGTGCAACGAGACCTGGGTGTCATGGTACATCAGTCATTGAAAGTTGGCATGCAGGTATAGCAGGCGGTGAAGAAGGCAAATGGCATGTTGGCCTTCATAGCTAGGAGATTTGAGCATAGGAGCAGGGAGGTCTTATTGCAGTTGTACAGTGAGGCCTTACGTGGAATATTGTGTTCAATTTTGGTCTCCTAATCTGAGGAAGGACGTTCTTGCTATTGAGGAAGTCCAGCGAAGGTTCACCAGACTGATTCCCAGGATGGTAGAACTGATATATGAGGATCGACTGGGCTTGCATTCACTGGAGGATGAAAGGGGATCTTATAGAAACATATAAAATTCTGACGGGACTGGACAGGTTAGATGCAGGAAGAATGTTCTCGATGTTGGGGAAGTCCAGAATCAGGGGACATAGTCTAAGGATAAGGGGTAAGCCATTTAGGACTGAGATGAGGAGAAACTTCTTCTCTCAGAGATTTGTTAACCTATGGAATTCCCTATCGCAGAGAGTTGTTGATGCCAGTTCATTGGATATATTCAAGAGGGAGTTAATTATGACCCTTACGGCTAAAGGGATCAAGGGGTGTGCAAAGAAAGCAGGAAGGGGGTACTGAGGTGAATGATCAGCCATGATCTTATTGAATGGTGGTGCAGGTTTGAAGGGCCAAATGGCCTACTCCTGCACCTATTTCTATGTTTCTATGCTCAAGGAACCCGTCCCTTCTGCACTCTATGAACTCTTCCTCAAGGCTACCCTGACCAATTTGATTTGTCCAATAAATATGGAGGTTAAAATTATTGTAAGGCTTAAACAGCTGCAGCTATCACAGCATTTGAAAACGGTGTAAAAGTAACAGCTATTGAACTCTGAAGGCAGTGCAAACACAGAGGAAGACTGGAGATGAACTACAGTCAACATTACACAGCAAAAGACCGCGTCACAGTCATTCAGTGGGATTCCATTGAAGTTTCAAGAAACAGACTGTCCAACGCCTTGTTAAATAATATTTCATGTACTGAAAGTAAACTACTTAATAAAATCTGTTGTGCTTATTTGCAATCTACCTGTACCCAGCGTGGTTTGTTGTGGTCACGGTCAGGTCTGTTCTGACACATCTTATAAATCTTGCAACTGCCGACCACGGAGGGGACTTTGACCACAACTCAAACCAGGTTTATTGTGAATAAGGCAACAAATGCAAGAGTTCGTCGGACCAAACCAGTTAATCCTTGTGGGGTTAATCCGACCGTGTCGCGCAATTATATCAAGATGCCGAAAGAGGATCTTTGGAAGGAAGTACCTTTGGAGGCTTTGGTCGTCCATAAGCAGGTTAAGGCTAAGACTTGGTCTGATAAAACAATAAGTTTTATTGGATATGTAGTGACATACTGCGTGGCGAGAGATAGTGCTGTCATCCTCAATCAGGATGAAAGAATGTGTGAACAACAGAATCTTGACGAAGCTAGGGGTCAGATAGGCACTGTAACAAAAGATAATAACTGCCTTACTGGACAATTAGATGATTCATGGGGAGCCTTAATGGGTGAACCTTAGTTAAATTCCAGCCTGGAATGTAAAATGTGGCCGTCCTAAGTATTACATTGATTTACATGTACTTATGCATTTATATAATTGGATTTGTAACAGTCATGAGTGGCTATCAGCAGATGCGATCTTGCACTTTTACTGGGAATGTTTTACTCAAAGACTGCGGTCACTGTGTACGTCTTTAGGTAAAGAATGATAATCATCATAATAATCATGATTACATCAGTCGGTTAGGTGTTTGTGACAGTACCTAGCAATGTTATCACGCAATGTCGTCCTGTCACCTTTTACAGAAGAAGCCATCGACGATTAGGTCTGTGCAGAGGCGAACGGGTGGGGGGCCACCAGTTCCCCGGCAACATCACAGAGATGGAGGAGTGAGTGCTAGCACTCGTGGGGCAGCACCCCCGGACAGCCATGGACGCATCTGCAGATCCTGAAGCGATGTCACGTGAGTAAAGCTTACACCATTGCATAATGTGAAGTTAATAGAAACATAGAAAATAGGTACAGGGGTAGGCCATTCGGTCCTTCGAGCCTGCACCACCATTCAATATGATCATGGCTGATCATGCAACTTTAGTATCCCATTCCTGCTTTCTCTCCATATCCCTTGATTCCTTTAGTTGTAAGGGCCACATCTAACTCCCTTTTGAATATATCTAATGAACTGGCCTCAACAACTTTCTGTGGTAGAGAATTCCACAGGTTCACAATTCTCTGAGTGAAGAAGTTTCTCCTCACCTCGGTCCTAAATGGCTTACATCTTATCCTTAGACTGTGACCCCTGGTTCTGGACTTCCCCAACATTGGGAACATTCTTCCTGCATCTAACCTGTTCAATCCCGTCAGAATTTTATATGTTTCGATGAGATCCCTTCTCATTCTTCAAAATTCCAGTGAATATAAGCCTAGTTGATCCAGTCTTTCTTCATATGTCAGTCCTGCCATTCCGTGAATCAGTCTGGTGAACCTTCACTGCACTCCCTCAATAGCAAGAATGTCCTTCCTCAGATTAGGAGACCGAAACTGTACACAATATTCAAGATATGGCCTTAACAAGACCCTGTACAACTGCAGTAAGATCTCCCTGCTCCTATATTCAAATCCTCTTGCTATGAAGGCCAACATGCCATTTGCCTTCTTCACCGCCTGCTTTACCTGCATGCAAACTTTCAATGACTGATGTACCATGACACCCAGATCTCGTTGCACCTCCCCTTTTCCCTAATCTGTCACCATAGAGATAATATTCTTCCTTCGTGTTTTTGCCACCGATGTGGATAACCTCATATTTATCTACATTTTACTGCATCTGCCATGCATTTGCCCACTCACCTAACCTGTCCAAGTCACCCTGTAGCCTCTTAGTATCCTCCTCACAGCTCACACTGCCACCGAGTTTAGTGTCATCTGCAAACTTGGAGATATTGCACTCAATACCTTCATCTAAATCATTAATGTATATTGTAAATAGCTGGGGTCCCAGCACTGAACCATGCGGCACTCCACTAGTCACTGCCTGCCATTCTGAAAAGGACCCATTTATCCCGACTCTCTGATTCCTGTCTGCCAACCTGTTCTCTACTGACATCAATACATTCCCCCAATACCATGTGCTTTAATTTTGCACACTAATCTCTTGTGTGGGACCTTGTCAAAAGCCTTTTGAAAGTCCAAATACATCACATCCACTGGTTCTCCCTTGTCCACTCTACTAGTTACATCCTCAAAAAATTCTAGAAGATTTGTCAAGCATGATTTCCCTTTCATAAATTCATGCTGACTTGGACCGATCCAAATGAGCTGCTATTACATGTTTAATAATTGATTCCAACATTTTCCCCACTACCGATGTCAGGCTAACTGATCTATAATTCCCTGTTTTCTCTCTCCCTCCTTTTTTAAACAGTGGGGTTACATTAGCTCCCTCCAGTCCATAGGAACTGAATCAGAGTCTATAGAATGTTGGAAAATGCATCGACTATTTCTCGGGCCACTTCCTTAAGTACTCTTGGATGCAGACTATCAGGCCCTGGGGATTAATCGGCCTTCAATCCCATCAATTTCCCTAACACAATTTCATGACTAATAAGGATTTCCTGCAGTTCCTCCTTCTCGCTAGACCTTTGGTCCCCTAGTATTTCGAGAAGGTTATTTGTGCCTTCCTTAGTGAAGACAGAACCAAAGTATTTGTTCAATTGGTCTGCCATTTCTTTGTTCCCCATTATAAATTCACTTGAATTTGGACTGTTTTCACTAATCTCTTTCTCTTCACATATCTATAAAAGCTTTTGCAGTCATTTTTTATATTCCCTGCAAGCCACATCAACTGATACCCGACCAATCATATATAATAGATGATTTCTAAAAGTGTCATAGAAATAATGCTGGCCTCAGGAAAATCATTGCAATCCACAATGTGTTGATTGTCATGAAATGTGATGTCTGCGATGATTTTGAGAGTGGTGGTGCTTTTGTCGTGCATATGTTGTGTGTAGCGCTGGACTCACCTTGTCACCCTAGCACCCCCTTCTCCTCTAACAACCTCATTTGTGCCTTGCAGCTCAGCCAGCAGCGCAGCCTCAGGCAAGGTCACAGAGGCCAGAAGTTGGGGACGCAGGGCAGGAATCGGCGGACGATCCGACTACATTTGGTGCTGAGGAGCTCCGATTGTTGCCCATCAATCTGCTGGGTCTGTTCTCGACGGATGGGAGTGCAGACTTCGAAGAACCTGCATCGTCACGCTCAGAACTCATTCCAGCCCAAGGCCATCTATTGGTCCTCCGGTCATTTTCGCCTCCACTCTGGAGGTGCCGGCCCCAAGCACCTCACCACAGGGAACCCCATTTGACCCCCGGAGGCCTCATGGACGTGGCAGGTCTGTTCCACGAGCATGACATGACAGCGGAGCGACAGTTCAGTTGTTCAGGAGAACTGTAGACATTGGTGACCAGCTCATCGAAGCTTTGGGGGGCATATCCCAACACTTGGCCACTATGACCGAGTACATTCCATGCATGGCAGAGTCCTTGGATGCGATAACCAGGAACACTGCTGCCACAGCCCTCCCAGTGGTCCCAGAGCGCGGCACTTCACCCCTAGGTTCCGCAGCACCACATCAGATGAGAGCAAGGACCAAGATCTGCTTCTGCATCAGAGAATGTTGCCCCCTCAACAGCCCCCACTCCAACCAATGCACCTACCATCATCCCCCTCAATGAGGCACCACCTGAGGAGCTCCTCGGCTAGGCACCGTGGAACGAGGAGGGGAAGGGATAGAGGTGGGGAGAAGATGGAGAGGGGGGAAGGAAAGTGAGGTGCAATGCGCAGGTGATGGCTGTGTTATATCTCCATCTGAGTTATGCAATTTGTTGCAATATATGAGGGTTGGGGAACACGCTCCTGCTTTGCCTTTGTATTCTGTGATTCTGGACATGTTGAACATTTGATTTATGTCAATGGTAGAAAAAATGGGATGTGGGCGGGGGTTGGGTGGTATTGGCTGTGACACTTATGATTTCAGAGCAATGTTGGCATTAAACTTTTGTTATTGAACTTAACCTTATTGTCTCAGATAGCTGGACCGTTACACACTGGCGATTCCTTACCATGAAAGGGTTAAATATACCTTTACATCAATCAATGTAAACTTTAACTGGCACCAAGTTGATGGACGCCATTGATGTCTGAGCTGCACACACACAGCAGTGTGTCAGCGTTGTCACTCATATCAGCACTCTTTCAGGCAAATCATTCCGATATTTGCTCCTCACATAAATGTGGGATTTAACAAATGCCAGCCACACCGCTGGCATCCATCCCGGTTAGTTCCACTTATTGTGGGTGGTTTTTTGAGTGGGCGATATTCTGGGTGATATGTGTGCAAGATGGTGAAATTGAAGGTGGGCGATCTCCATGGCTGCTAGTGTGGGTAAATATGCTCTTCATGACAAAAAACAGTTGCCGGACGTTATTATTGAATCTTGACGTTAAGTCCGTGAGTAAAGTAACGCTGGGCGATAATATGGGCATTGAAATCGCCCATTCTGCTGATTCTGCCCCCAAAAAATGGGCGGACGTTAATATTTTTTCTCGCCATTAAACCCATTGCGAAAATAACGCTCGGCGATAAGTCTTCTAAAAAAGCTGGTCAATTTCCATTTTGCGCTAAAATGGGTGATATATGGGCGTTATATGTAATTTCAGCGGTAAAATAGGTGTTAAGCAGGCAAAAAAAGTGGAGGTTCTAGCCCATGGGGCGGCCATGCTACTTCGGGAGCCAGTAATCCTGGCTGCTAAATTCATATCACTTCGAGCTGGAAGAAGGCGCATTGTTGATCATTTGCAATGTAATCGAAGAGGTCACAGACATATGGGGAGGAGGCCTTACCTCCCACGAGTTTACAAGGAACATCGCTCATACCTCCAGCTCTCTGAGGCACAGTGCGTTAGAAGGCTGCGCTTCTGAAGAGACGTGCTGACAGAGATATGCCAGCTCATTCAGGCAGACCTACAGCCTACCAGTGGCAACTGGACTGCACTGCCCGTCGAGGTGAAGGTGACTGCAGCACTTGCCTTCTATGCCTCTGGTTCCTATCAGGCATCAGCGGGGGACATATGCTCCATCTCACAGCACGCTATACATTGCTGCATTAGCCAGGTGACTAATGCACTGTATGCACACAGGATGGACTTCATAAACTTCCCACTGACCAAGGAAATCTAAAATGAGAGGGCTGTAGGTTTTCGACGATTTTCTGGCTTCCCCAAAGTTCAGGGTGCCCTTGACTGTATACTCATCGCCCTGCGAGCACCCAGCTTGGTTTGTTGTGGTCACGGACAAGTCTCTTCCAGCAGATCTTATAAATCTTATATCAGCACTGTTGTGTATGCATGCCTGTTTACTGTGTGATGTCTGTAACACTGTTATGCAACACTGAATATAGCCTTACACTGTACACACCTTACCTGTACACTAGAGGGTGCTGCTGGAGACCGAAGGGTTACCTGCACATTGCAGGTAACGCAGTATAAAAAGGAACTCACAGCTTGTTGTCCTCACTCGGGAGCTGCAAATAAAGGACTACAGGTCTACACAGTTTAAGTATCATACCCTGCCTCGTGGAGTCATTACGAAAGGTGCCGACAAACACTACAACTGGCGACGGGAATACGAGGTCACGAACCACATGCTCAGCATGTCGAATCTCAGCATCTCTCAGCAATTTACCAATGGGGAAGATTGGGACGCTTTTGTAGAAAGATTGGAACACTCAAGGAGACTGGCTGCACCGTGCGACTTTGGTGACCACCTAAATGAAGCACTGAGGGACTCTAAACCGACGAGAGCAGTGCACTGCATTGATACTTCTAAGGGCAGAAACGCTGCCCCGAGTCCCGCAACTCTGAGTCCGCCACATGGGGCAAACCGGATGGCCCCATGTTGGCGCTGTGGAGGAAATCACAGGGCCCACCAGTGCCGCTACGAAGACGATGCATGCAAAGAGAAAAGGCACCTTCAAAGGATATTCAGAAAAAGCTTTACTCACCGTGTTTCTGATGAGTTGGCTGATCACCAGGGCTCCGACACAGATGAAGGTGAAGTTGCTCAACCCCTGGGAGAAGAGTATGACACTCATACCTGCTCCACCGAAAGTTCTCCGTGGGCGATGAAAGTAGATGTCGACGGAGTCCCAGTTTCTATAGAGAGCGACACAGGGGCGAGCCAGTCTGTGATGAGCCGAACAACCTTTGAAGAACTTTGGATGATTCCCGCCAATCGACCAAAACTGCATCCTGTCCAAACGAAGCTGCTCCCAGGCCTCCGGGCTCCGGCAATCGACCTTGCACATGGATCCATCGCAGAATCCGGAGGTTCCACTGTCCAGCTCGACTGCAAGGCGAGGACTCCACAGCACCACGGTGAAATCTCCAGGACCAAGGATCCAAACTCCACTTTCCGGGCCGAGGCAGGACTCCAAGAGGTGAACATCACCGAACGAAATGGATGCCCAACATCCAGGATCGAACCTGTGGAAGAAAAGACCACCACAGCCTACCTGCAGCAGGGCCAGGAAATGGCTGCCACACCACAAGCAGCAGAACCTAAAATCAAAATGGCCACGGCCAGACCACGAGGAGTATTGGAGAAGCATCACGTGACACCGAACGGCCAATCGGATTTGAAGGATCCCTTAAAAGAGAGTGGTAACCAAAAAAATGGAAAGGGGAAGTTTCAACTATTTGAGTACACGGACTTTAAAGCTAAAGAGGCAATTAAAGTGTGCAAGTCTGAAAATGTATGCAGTGTATCCATGAATTGTGATGCTGGTTTAACTAATGTGACTAATGATATGAATGCAGGTGTCAGTAAGGTTAAGAACAAGTTTATTATGCTGAACAATAATGATAGAGAATGTGAAATGCCGAATGTAAACATGTCTGTTGAAACCAGGACACCCAAAAGTGATGCAAATGCTAGAATGTATAATGCAGGCTCGACAATGTGTGGTCAGAGCCAAGGTGTCATGTATACATAAGAACTTAAGAACATAAGAATTTACATATAAGAACATAAGAATTAGAAACAGGAGTAGGCCATCTAGCCCCTCGAGCCTGCTCCGTCATTCAAAAAGATCATGGCTGATCTGGCCGCGGACTCAGCTCCACTTACCCACCCACTTCCCATAACCCTTAATTCCCTTATTGGTTAAAAATCTATCTATCTGTGATTTGAATACATTCAATGAGCTAGCCTCAACTGCTTCCTTGGGCAGAGAATTCCATAGATTCACAACCTTCTGGGAGAAGAAATTCCTTCTCAACTCGGTTTTAAATTGGCTCCCCCATATTTTGAGGCTGTGCCCCCTAGTTCTCTCTGCCTCTATCTTGTCTATCCCTTTCATGATTTTAAATGTTTCTATAAGATCACCCCTATCCTTCTGAACTCCAACGAGCAAAGACCCAGTCTATTCAATCTATCATCATAAGGTAACCCCCTCATCTCCGGAATCAGCTGAGTGAATCGTCTCTGTACCCACTCCAAGGCTAGTATAGAAACATAGAAACATAGAAAATAGGTGCAGGAGTAGGCCATTCTGCCCTTCTAGCCTGCACCGACATTCAATGAGTTCATGGCTGAACATGCAACTTCAGTACCCCATTTCTACTTTCTCGCCATACCCCTTGATCCCCCTAGTAGTAAGGACCTCATCTAACTCCTTTTTGAATATATTTAGTGAATTGGCCTCAACAACTTTCTGTGGTAGAGAATTCCACTGGTTCACCACTCTCTGCGTGAAGAAGTTTCTCCTCATCTCGGTCCTAAATGGCTTACCCCTTATTCTTAGACTGTGTCCCCTGGTTCTGCACATTGGGAACATTCTTCCTGCATCTAACCTGTCTAACCCCATCAGAATTTCAAACGTTTCTATGAGGTCCCCTCTCATTCTTCTGAACTCCAGTGAATACAAGCCCAGTTGATCCAGTCTTTCTTGATAGGTCAGTCCCGCCATCCCGGGAATCAGTCTGGTAAACCTTCGCTGCACTCCCTCAATAGCAAGAATGTCCTTCCTCATGTTAGGAGACCAAAACTGTACACAATACTCCAGGTGTGGCCTTACCAAGGCCCTGTACAACTGTAGCAACACCTCCCTGCCCCGGTACTCAAATCCCCTTGCTATGAAGGCCAACATGCCATTTGCTTTCTTAACCACCTGCTGTACCTGCATGCCAACCTTCAATGACTGATGTACCATGACACCCAGGTCTCGTTGCACCTTCCCTTTTCCTAATCTGTCACCATTCAGATAATAGTCTGTCTCTCTGTTTTTACCACCAAAGTGGATAACCTCACATTTATCCACATTATACTTCATCTGCCATGCATTTGCCCACTCACCTAACCTATCCAAGTCGCTCTGCAGCCTCAAAGCATCCTCCTCGCAGCTCACACTGCCACCCAACTTAGTGTAATTCGCAAATTTGGAGATACTACATTTAATCACCTCGAAACATTAATGCACAGTGTAAACAGCTGGGGCCCCAGCACAGAACCTTGCGGTACCCCACTAGTCACTGCCTGCCATTCTGAAAAGTCCCCATTTACTCCTACTCTTTGCTTCCTGTCTGACAACCAGTTCTCAATCCATGTCAGCACACTACCCCCAATCCCATGTGCTTTAACTTTGCACATTAATCTCTTGTGTGGGACCTTGTCGAAAGCCTTCTGAAAGTCCAAATATACCACATCAACTGGTTCTCCCTTGTCCACTCTACTGGAAACATCCTCAAAAAATTGCAGAAGATTTGTCAAGCATGATTTCCCTTTCACAAATCCATGCTGACTTGGACCTATCATGTCATCTCTTTCCAAATGCGCTGCTATGACATCCTTAATAATTGATTCCATCATTTTACCCACTACCGATGTCAGGCTGACTGGTCTATAATTCCCTGTTTTCTCTCTCCCTCCTTTTTTAAAAAGTGTGGTTACATTGGCTACCCTCCACTCCATAGGAACTGATCCAGAGTCATTGGAATATTGGAAAATGATTGTCAATGCATCCGCTATTTCCAAGGCCACCTTCTTAAGTACTCTGGGATGCAGTCCATCAGGCCTTGGGGATTTATCGGCCTTCAATCCCATCAATTTCCCCAACACAATTTCCTGACTAATAAAGATTTCCCTCAGTTCCTCCTCCTTACTAGACCCTCTGACCCTTTTTATATCCGGAAGGTTGTTTGTGTCCT
The DNA here is from genome assembly GCF_044704955.1 of Pristiophorus japonicus. Taxonomy (NCBI): domain Eukaryota; kingdom Metazoa; phylum Chordata; class Chondrichthyes; family Pristiophoridae; genus Pristiophorus; species Pristiophorus japonicus. The sequence continues at coordinate 31,853,886 of NC_091978.1, forward strand.
CCTTAGTGAATACCGAACCAAAGTACTTGTTCAATTGGTCCGCCATTTCTTTGTTCCCCGTTATGACTTCCCCTGATTCTGACTGCAGGGGACCTACGTTTGTCTTTACCAACCTTTTGCTCTTTACATATCGATAGAAACTTTTGCAATCCGTCTTAATGTTCCCTGCAAGCTTCTTCTCGTACTCCATTTTCCCTGTCCTAATCAAACCCTTTGTCCTCCTCTGCTGAGTTCTAAATTACTCCCAGTCCCCGGGTTCGCTGCTATTTCTGGCCAATTTGTATGCCACTTCCTTGGCTTTAATACTATCCCTGATTTCCCTTGATAGCCACGGTTGAGCCACCTTCCCTTTTTTATTTTTACGTCAGACAGGAATGTACAATTGTTGTAGTTCATCCATGTGGTATCTAAATGTCTGCAATTGCCCATCCACAGTCAACCCCTGAAGTATCATTCGCCAATCTATCCTAGCCAATTCATGCCTCATACCTTCAAAGTTACCCTTCTTTAAGTTCTGCTCCATGGTCTCTGAATTAACTGTTTCATTCTCCATCCTAATGCAGAATTCCACCATATTATGGTCATTCTTCCCCAAGGGGCCTCGCAAAACGAGATTGCTAATTAATCCTCTCTCATTACACAACACCCAGTCTAAGATGGCCTCCCCCCTAGTTGGTTCCTCGACATATTGGTCTAGAAAACCATCCCTTATGCACTCCAGGAAATCCTCCTCCACCGTATTGCTTCCAGTTTGGTTAGCCCAATCTACGTGCATATTAAAGTCACCCATTATAACTGCTGCACCTTTATTGCATGCACCCCTAATTTCCTGTTTGATGCCCTCCCCAACATCACTACTACTGTTTGGAGGTCTGTACACAACTCCCACTAACGTTTTTTGCCCTTTGGTGTTCTGCAGCTCAATCCATATAGATTCCACATCATCCAAGCTAATGTCCTTCCTAACTATTGCATTAATCTCCTCCTTATCCAGCAATGCTACCCCACCTCCTTTTCCTTTTATTCTATCCTTCCTGAATGTTGAATACCCCTGGATGTTGAGTTCCCAGCCCTGATCATCCTGGAGCCACGTCTCCGTAATCCCAATCACATCATATTTGTTAACATCTATTTGCACAGTTAATTCATCCACCTTATTACGGATACTCCTTGCATTAAGACACAAAGCCTTCAGGCTTGTTTTTTTTAACACCCTTTGTCCTTTTAGAATTTTACTGTACAGTGGCCCTTTTTGTTCTTTGCCTTGGGTTTCTCTGCCCTCCACTTTTCCTCATCTCCTTTCTGTCTTTTGCTTTTGTCTCCTTTTTGTTTCCCTCTGTCTCCCTGCATTGGTTCCCATCCCCCTGTCATGTTAGTTTAACTCCTCCCCAACAGCACGAGCAAACACTCCCCCTGGGACATTGGTTCCGGTCCTGCCCAGGTGCAGACTGTCCGGTTTGTACTGGTCCCACCTCCCCCAGAACCGGTTCCAATGCCCCAGGAATTTGAATCCCTCCCTGCTGCATCACTGCTCAAGCCACGTATTCATCTGCACTATCCTGCGATTCCTACTCTGACTAGCACATGGCACTGGTAGCAATCCCGAGAGGTCCTACTTTTTAATTTAGCTCCTAGCTCCTTAAATTCGTTTCGTAGGACCTCATCCCTTTTTTTACCTATGTCGTTGGCACCAATGTGCACCACGACAACTGGCTGTTCTCCCTCCCTTTTCAGAATGTCCTGCACCCGCTCCGAGTCATCATTGACCCTTGCACCAGGGAGGCAACATACCATCCTGGAGTCTCGGTTGCGGCCGCAGAAACGCCTATCTATTCCCCTTACAATTGAATCCCCTGTCACTATCGCTCTCCCACTCTTTTTCCTGCCCTCCTGTGCAACAGAGCCAGCCACGGTGCCATGAACTTGGCTGCTGCTGCCCTCTCCTGATGAATCATCCCCCCCAACAGTACCCAAAGCAGTGTATCTGTTTTGCAGGGGGATGACCACAGGGGACCCCTGCACTACCTTCCTTGCACTGCTCTTCCTGCTGGTCTTCCATTCCCTATCTGGCTGTGGACCCTTTCCCTGCGGTACGACCAACTCGCTACACGTGCTACTCACGTCATTCTCAGCATCGTGGATGCTCCAGAGTGAATCCACCCTCAGCTCCAACTCCGCAACGCGATCCGTCAGGAGCTGGAGGCGGATACACTTCCCGCACATGTAGTCGTCAGGAACACTGGTGTCGTCCCTGAGGTCCCACATGGTACAGGAAGAGCATAACACGTGACCGAGCTGTCCTGCCATGACTTAACCCTTAGATAAGCAACAGCAATGCTAAAGTTTACTCACTGTTATCGAAAAGAAAAAAGAAAAACTACTCACCAATCACCAGCCAATCACTTACCCCCTTGGCTGTGACATCACCTTTCTGTTTCTTTCTACTTCTTTTTTGCTTTCTCCCTGTAGCTGCAACGGCTCGCCTTTTATAGGCCTCACCAACGGACCTCCGCCGCCGCCGACGCTGAGCCCCGGGCTCCCTGCTGTGCCTTTTATATCCTTCCTTAAGTAAAGTGACCAAAACTGCACGCAGTACTCCAGGTGCGGCCTCACCAATATCCTATACAGTTGCAGCAGGACCTCCCTGCTTTTGTACTCCATCCCTCTCGCAATGAAGGCCAACATTCCATTCGCCTTCCTGATTACCTGCTGCACCTGCAAACTAACTTTTTGGGATTCATGCACAAGGATCCCCAGGTCCCTCTGCACCGCAGCATGTTGTAATTTCTCACCAAGTCAAATAATATTCCCTTTTACTGTTTTTTTTCCAAGGTGGATGACTCACATTTTCCGACATTGTATTCCATCTGCCAAACCTTAGCCCATTTGCTTAACCTATCTAAATCTCTTTGCAACCTCTCTGTGTCCTCTACACAACCTGCTTTCCCACTAATCTTTGTGTCATCTGCTAATTTTGTTACACTACACTCTGTCCCCTCTTCCAGGTCATCTATGTATATTGTAAACAGTTGTGGTCCTAACACAGATCCCTGTGGCACACCACTAACCACCGATTTCCAACCCAAAAAGGACACATTTATCCCGACTCTCTGCTTTCTTTTAGCCAGCGAATTCTCGATCCATGCTAATACATTTCATCTGACTCCGCGTACCTTTATCTTCTGCAGTAACCTTTTGTGTGGCACCTTATCGAATGCCTTTTGGAAATCTAAATACACCACATCCATCGGTACACCTCTATCTACCATGCTCGTTATATCCTCAAAGAATTCCAGTAAATTAGTTAAACATGATTTCCCCTTCATGAATCCATGTTGCGTCTGCTTGATTGCACTATTCCTATCTAGATGTCCCGCTATTTCTTCCTTAATGATAGCTTCAAGCATTTTCCCCACTACAGATGTTAAACTAACTGGCCTATAGTTACCTGCCTTTTGTCTGCCCCCTTTTTTAATTAGAGGCGTTACATTAGCTGCTTTCCAATCTGCTGGTACCTCCCCAGAGTCCAGAGAATTTTGGTAGATTATAACGAATGCATCTGCTATAACTTCCGCCATCTCTTTTAATACCCTGGAATGCATTTCATTCGGACCAGGGGACTTGTCTATCTTGAGTCCCATTAGCCTGTCCAGCACTACCCCCCTAGTGATAGTGATTGTCTCAAGGTCTTCCCTTCCCACATTCCCTTGACCAGCAATTTTTGGCATGGTTTTTGTGTCTTCCACTGTGAAGACCGAAGCAAAATAATTTTTTAAGGTCTCAGCCATTTCCATATTTCCCATTATTAAATCCCTCTTCTCATCTTCTAAGGGACCAACATTTACTTTAGTCACTCTTCCATTTTATATATCGGTAAAAGCTTTTACTATCTGTTTTTATGTTTTGCGCAAGTTTACTTTCGTAATCTATCTTTCCTTTCCTTATTGCTTTCTTAGTCATTCTTTGCTGTCATTTAAAATGTTCCCAATCTTCTAGTTTCCCACTAACCTTGGCCACCTTATACGCATTGGTTTTTAATTTGATACTCTCCTTTATTTCCTTGGTTATCCATGGCTGGTTATCCCTTCTTTTACCGCCCTTTTTTTTCACTAGAATATATTTTTGTTGAGCACTATGAAAGAGCTCCTTAAAAGTCCTCCACTGTTCCTCAATTGTGCCACCGTTTAGTCTGTGTTCCCAGTCTACTTTAGCTAACTGACCTCATCCCACTATAGTCCCCTTTGTTTAAGCATAGTACGCTCGTTTGAAACACTACTTCCTCACCCTCAATCTGTATTACAAATTCAACCATACTGTGATTACTCATTCCGAGAGGATCTTTTACTCGCAAATCGTTTATTATTCCTGTCTCATTACACAGGACCAGATCTCAGATCTAAGATAGCTTGCTCCCTTGTAGGTTCTGTAACATACTGTTTGGAATAGGAGTAGGCCATCTAGCCCCTTGAGCCTGCTCCGCCACTCAACAAGATCATGGCTGATCTGGCCGTGGACTCAGCTCCACTTACCCGCCCGCTCCTCGTAACCCTTAATTCCCTTATTGGTTACAAATCTATCCAGCTGTGATTTGAATACATTCAATGAGCTAGCCTCAACTGCTTCCCTGGGCAGAGAATTCCACAGATTCACAACCCTCTGGGAGAAGAAATTCCTTCTCAACTCGGTTTTAAATTTATACCAGTCGGACACTGCCAAAGGACATTGGGCCCTACAGGGACCATGCCAATGCCAATGGAATCCCCCTGTGGGAGACCCCCAGGTCCAGCAGGTTACCTGACCATGTAGCCTGGACCTTTGGAAACAATGTGATGCCTCTTGCCAGTGGAGCAGACCCACTACAGTGACAGTGGTCAATGGGCAGCCCAGCCACCACCAATGGCAACCTGCATTACACCAGCCCTACAACCCCTGGCCACCAGGGCCAACACCAGGAGCATGAGGCCAATAGCCTCCAGCTTCGCTGGCAAACCCTGGGATGACCTGATCCTCAACCCAATTGATGGACAAAGAGCCCACCCAGTCTTGTGGCCCAGCTTACCACCCCACAACTACCCACATCACAGTGTATACACAACACCCACTGCTGCAATGGCTACCCCCGCTGAGAGTTCCCAAAACAGTGACACGCACTTGGTTTGTGTGTGAGGGAGGGGAGACAGACGAGGCCAGCCTCCAGCACAGGGGTCACAGCTGGCAACCACACAACCCTCACCACAACCTCCCACAGCCCACCACTGATCACCTCCCCTGGGCATGACAATAAGGATATGAAAAATGCTTTGGGGGGAGTGTTGTTTTGTATGCATGCCTGTTTACTGTGTGATGTCTCAAACACTGTTATGCAACACTGAATGTAGCCTCACACTGTACACACCTTACATGTACACCAGAGGGTGCTGCTGCTGGAGACCTAAGGGTTACCTGTACACTGCAGGTAACCCAGTATAAAAAGGAACTCACAGCTTGTTGTCCTCACTCAGGAGCTGCAAATAAAGGACTACAGGTCTACATAGTTTAAGTATCATACCCTGCCTCGTGGAGTCCTTCCGAAAGGTGCCTACATACAATACAAGCACCCGAACACATTCAGGCCGGGGATGCCTCACCATGGCCAAATTTACTTCACTTGATGCTATACACCCTGGCTGCCACATGATGCGCCAGGTTGGCACCACCCCACACTAACACCATAAAGAATCCCTACAATGCCCAAGCCATTCCTTCCACACTCATCACCATTGTGGGGATACCTTTATATCTCACCATTCACTGCAACTCACTAAGCCACTTCCAAAGATTCACTCAAATCTGTCCAAGAACACAAAGTGTTCAAAATAAAGATTCCAATGTTTAACGCATCATCATCATCATCATCATCATAGGCAGTCCCTTGGATTCGAGGAAGACTTGCTTCCACTCTTAGAATGAGTCCTTAGGTGGCTGAACAATCCAATACGAGAGCCACAGTCCCTGCCGCAGGTGGGACAGATAGTCGTTGAGGGTAAGGGAGGGTGGGACTGGTTTGCCGTACGTTCTTTCCGCTGCTTGCGCTTGTTTTCTGCATGCTCTCGGCGACGAAACTCGAGGCGTTCAGTGCCCTCCCGGCTGCACTTTCACCACTTAGGGCAGTCATTGGCCAGGTGTCGGTGGGGAGGATGCCCTTTATCAGGGAGGCTTTGAGGATGTCCTTGTAACGTTTCCTCTGTCCACCTTTGGCTCATTTGCCATGAAGGAGTTCCATGTAGAGTTTGGAAGTCTCGTGTCTGGCATGCAGACAATGTGGCCTACCCAGCGGAGCTGATCAAGTGTGGTCAGTGCTTCAATGCTGGGGATGTTGGCCTGGTCGAGGACGCTAATGTTGTGCATCTGTCCTCCCAGGGGATTCATCAACATCAACTATACATGAACATTGGCTCAAGTTAGTTGGTATGATTGTACAAGGATGAGTCTGAGGGTTAGCTAGTGAAATGGGGAACTGATAATGTAGATAGAGAGAGAGAGATGGGTGGAGGTGCAAGGTAACTTGGTGTGAGTAAGGATGTGCAGGGGTGGAGTAGGGAAGACAGAGTGTAGGGGATGTGATGAGTGGCACAGCAGGATGAGGCTGAGTGTGGCTTTGCAGGAATGTTTCCTGATCTACTCAGATCATTGACTGCAACCAGGTCCTCCTGATGACAACCCTGCTTGGGCCCTCCTGTGGAATGTGCAACCAGGCTGCGTTGGTCTCCTGGGGAGGTCTCTTCTGACCATTAGAAGGGAAGAGAGCCTCCTTCCATAAGCATCTGGAGGGTATCATGGGAGAGCCTGTGTGCAGCCCTGTGCCTTTGTGCAGTGTATGTCAGTGTTTGCAGTACCTCAATGCTGCAGAACACTGATAGCACAACAGTTAAACTGTATATGGGCATGATCCCTTTAAGGAAACCGGCTGATAACGTGTCATCAAATGATGTCATCGGACCCGCTTCCTTCTATTGGCTAGGAAACTCGCAGGGTGAGCTTAGCAAGCCCCATCAAGGGAAGATTCTTCACTCAGAGCATGCTGGAGCCAGGAGCAGGGTCAAAAGCCACCACCGACCCCACCTCCCGGACTTGCTATGGTTGGCGAGATAGCAGCCTACAATTCTGGTCTTCCTAAGGTATGATATAGATTTACGATTAGATTTTGACTTTCAGATTCGGTACCTCTTACCATCAAAGCCCATATTCCATTAGCTTTTTGAATGACCTGATCCACTTGTAGCACTGTTTTTAAGGTCTTGTGAACCTGAACTCATTAATTCCTCCATTCTTCCTCATCACCCAACTTAAGCTTGGTGCCTTTGCTTTGCATGGGTACACATTGGTTCATTCCATTCAGAAGCACCTCCTTGAAGGAGCGCCATGGTTCCTTCACTCTCTGGGCCAAAGTCAAATCTTCCAGGCCCACTCGCCCTTAAAGCTGCAATTAACAATTTTGCTTGGATTTGAATAACCCCTCCCATTCTAATTATGTCAAATATGATTGCTTTATGATCACTGATACTTAAAGCCTTGCCCACCTTTGTGCTGGATATTTGGCCATCCCTATTGCTCAATCAAATCCAGGATGTTTTCTCCCTTTTGTTGGCTCTTTTACAAACTGAGTCATAAAACCATCTTCCATTAACTCTAGAAATGTCTTCCCTGTCTTATCGGTAGAGGCATTACTGTCCAGTTAATTTCTGATAAGTTGAAATCTCCAGCTTCTATAGTTATACCTTACTAGTCGCCTTCCTCATCTCATCCTACAGTTCCTAATCACACCCTGGCCTGGGGATCTATACCATATTCTTTGCCTCTGTTTTCATCAATAAATTTATTACCAAAGCGATTCTGTGTCGCAATCCATTTTTATATCCTCTCTCACTTGTGCCTCTACACTGGAATTTATATATAATGCAACAGTTACCTTTTCTCCAGATACCGTCTCTTCTAAATAATGGACATCCTTCCAGAGATGTGTCCCATTGATTGGAATCATTTCACCATGCCTCTATGATGCCAGCGATTTCCAATCTATCAACCTCTACAAGACCTTTTAGATCACATATCTTATTTGTCAGACTTCGTGTATTAAACTTTGATATGTGTTTTCACTGGTACACTTTAAGGTCTGCTCCAATGTGTTCTCTCACACCTACCGCAGCTACGCCCAGGTCTAGTTTAAACACTCCCAACCAGTCTATCTATCCTGGCTGCCAATATGTCTACCCCACCCTGTGTTTAGGTGGATTCAATCCAGTCAGTATAAGCTCCACCTTTTCTAAAAGGTGACCCATTATTTGAGGAACCGAGACATTGATTCCCTGCACCAAAGCATCAGCCATACGTTGATCTGTCTAATTACCTTTTGCCTCTCTTCACTGCCACGTGGCATAGGCGGTATTTCAGAAAATACAAGACTTGATGCCCTCCCTTTAAGCTTCCTTCCTAATGCCCTAAATTTAGCATCAAGGGCCTCTCGTACACTTCTATCTATGTTATTCGTTCCCACATGGAGGGCAACATTTGGTTCCTCACCTGCTCCCTCTAGCATTCTGTCAACTCAGGACGTCAGATCCTCGAAACGTGCGCCAGGTTTGTCCCAAACCATAAATCTCCTCCGGCTGTTTAAAAACATCTCAGAAAAGGCCAATGAAGAAATAGTTCCATTCATGCAACAAAACATAACCAAATCAGCATTTATTACAGTTTAAAGGTGTGTTCCATATTTTGAGAAAGCTGCGAGTATGGGTGACAAAATCCAAGCCAACAGGTGGAGCATTTATAAGACACAAGTTTAACATCCAGCCTCATTGAATGAACTACGTCTGCTGATTCTCACCGTACAGAATTCAGGTTTACTGGAACCTCCTTCCAATGACTCATGAGATTAATGACAGCGATTCTTTTTCTCCCTACTATTGTCAGTAAAGAAAGTCAGCTGTAGCTCAGTGGGTAACACCCTCACCTCTGAGTCAGAAAGTGTGGGTTGAAGTCCCACTCCAGAGACTTGAGTGCAAAATCTAGGTTGGCACATCAGTGCAGTGCTGAGCGAACACTGTCGGAGGTGCCGTCTTTTGGATGAGACGTTAAACCGAGGCCCTGTCTGCTCTCTCAGGTGGGCATAAAAGATCCCATGGTGCTATTTTGAAGCAGAGCAGGGAAGTTATCCCCGGTGTCCTGACCGATATTTATCCCTCAGCCAACATCACTGAAACAGATTATCTGGTCATTATCACGTTGCTGTTTGTGGGAGCTTGCTGTGTGCAGATTGGGTGTCATGTTACACTTCAAAAGTACTTCATTGACTGTAGAGTGCTTTGATACACCCAGTAGTCATGAAAGGCGCTATATAAATGCAAGTCTTTCTTTAACGAGATGTGAAACTCTTTCAGCACAAGTTCCATTTCTCTGTGGCTAGTAAGCATCATGTTAGCTATTTATCCTGGCTAGCACCGTGAGTGAGGAGAGGGAACTAATTCTCTCCAAGTGATGGGCAGCACTTACGATTTATTTTTTTCAAAAAGAGAGGCTTGCTAATAATGGTTTGCCGTTTATTTCTAGCCTTTCCTCATTCTAGTTGGATTTTCAGCATTTGCGGTTTCTTTTTCTTGTTACTGGCCTCACCAGTTATTGCAGTATAACATGGCTGGAGATCCAGGCCACTGACGACAGACCAGCAATAATCTTCATTGGTAATAGAAGCACTGACCAAAATACAGTGCTGAAGATAACATCAACCATGAGCTAATGAGTCAGTAGATTATCTGATTCCCATCTATTAGCCAGCAAGTCAAAAATTACAGCAACAAAACTTGTTTACCAGTTGCAGAAACTTCTCTTTCCAGTCCCCCTCTTCCGTGCATTGAAAATGACATTAAGGCGAAATGCCTAATTTAGTGAAAAATGGGAGAAAGTCTGCTTTTCTCTGCAAGAGAGAACCTGCATTTATATAGCGCCTTTCACGACCTCAGGATGTCCCAAAGCGCTTTACAGCCAATGAAATTCCATGTGAAATGTAGTCACTGCTGTATTGTAGGAATCGCAGCAGCCAATTTGCCCACAGCAACGTCTCACGAACAGGAATGTGATAATCATCTGTTTTAGTGATGTTGGTTGAGAGATAAGTTCGGCCTAGACAGGATTGTTTGCGTCCACCTGAGTGGGAAGATGGGGCCTTGGTTTAATGTCTCACCCGAAAGATTAGCAATTAGCAACCTACAAATGAAATCTCATCCTCAGAATTTGCACATTACCCACATATTGCAGAGACTTCGTTCGTAGGGCATCAACAAATGGGAAACTCAGGCCATTTCCCATCTGGGTTAAGTGAGGAATCCGAGGCCTGATTATTCCTTGTCAGTTTGAATGTATTAAAGGCGAAATGAATGATCCAGCACTCCCAGCAAGGACCTGTGCTCGAAGGGAGCATGTGACCTCGCTGGTCCCACAACATCATCATCATAGGCAGTCCCTTGAAGCGAGGATGACTTGCTTCCACGCCGAAAAAGGATGAGTTCAGAGGTGTTTCAATGAAGGACCTAATATTCCGGATCCCAAACTACATCTTGGAGGGTGGAAGATGCTCTGTGCGTGGATCTTTTTAACGTGAGGTGGCTGTTGTACACCAGCCACCACACGGGCTTGATAGAGCTAGGTCTTGGTCCAGTGGCAAGGGTTAACCAAGACTAACTGGAGATCAGCTCTGCTGCACGGACCTAGCGCACACACATATCGCAGTGTGGGCTGGCCCGTGCTGCCTCTGGGTCCTCGCCTCTTCTGAGCCCCAAGCTCACGCCTCTCCTGGGCCCCGGGTCACATCCCTCTACGAACTCTTGCTGCTCCTTCGCCCCCGACCTCGCCACTCCTGCTGTACCTGCCCGCACTGCAGTCAGCCGTTGCCCTCCTGCAGCAGCACGCGCTGCTCCCTGTGGTGGCATGCTGCCGCACGTTGCTCCCTCTAATGGCCCCGGCCTGCTGATGGTCTTAACACCGCAATACTGTCCCACTGATTCTCTAACCCATGCTCCCCGGGAGTGCAGGATTGCTGGATTGTTCCTGATATTATACAACAACAACAACAACAACTTGTATTTATATAGCGCATTTAACAATTAAAACAACTGGACACCGAGCTGCATAAGTAGAAATTAGAGCAGACGACCAAAAAGCTTGGTCAAAGAGGTAGATTTTAAGGAGCATCTTGAAGGAGGAAAGAGAGGTAGAGAGGTGGAGGGGTTTAGAGAGGGAGTTCCGGAGCTTGGCGCCTAGGCAACAGAAGACACAGCCACCAATGTTTGAGCGATTATAATCAGGGATGCTCAAGATGGCAGAATTAGAGGAGTGCAGACATCTCGGGGGGTTGTGGGGCTGGAGGAGATTACAGAGATAGGGAGCGGCTGAGGGCCAAGGAGGGATTTGAAAATAAGGATGAGAATTTTGAAATTGAGGAGTTGTTTAACTGGAAGCCAATGTAAGTCAGCGAGCACAGGGGTGATGGGTGAACGGGACTTGGTGTGAGTTAGGACACGGGCAGCCGAGTTTTGGATCACCTCAAGTTTACATAGGGTAGCATGTGGGAGGCCAGCCAGGAGTTCGTTGGAATAATCAAGTTTAGAGGTAACAAAGGCATGGATGAGGGCTTCAACAGCGGCTGAGCTGAGGCAAGGGCGGTGACAGGCGATGTTACGGAGGTGGAAATAGGCGGTCTTCGTTATAGAAACATAGAAACATAGAAAATAGGTGCAGGAGCAGGCCATTCAGCCCTTCTAGCCTGCACCACCATTCAATGAGTTCATGGCTGAACATGAAACTTCAGTACCCCCTTCCTGCTTTCTCGCCATACCCCTTGATCCCCCGAGTAGTAAGGACTTCATCTAACTCCCTTTTGAATATATTTAGTGAATTGGCCTCAACAACTTTCTGTGGTAGAGAATTCCACAGGTTCACCACTCTCTGGGTGAAGCAGTTTCTCTTCATCTCGGTCCTAAATGGCTTACCCCTTATCCTCAGACTGTGACCCCTGGTTCTGGACTTCCCCAACATTGGGAACATTCTTTCTGCATCTAACCTGTCTAAACCCGTCAGAATTTTAAACGTTTCTATGAGGTCCCCTCTCATTCTTCTGAACTCCAGTGAATACAAGCCCAGTTGATCCAGTCTTTCTTGATAGGTCAGTCCCACCATCCCGGGAATCAGTCTGGTGAATCTTCGCTGCACTCCCTCAATAGCAAGAATGTCCTTCCTCAAGTTAGGAGACCAAAACTGTACACAATACTCCAGGTGTGGCCTCACCAAGGCCCTGTACAACTGTAGCAACACCTCCCTGCCCCTGTACTCAAATCCCCTCGCTATGAAGGCCAACATGCCATTTGCTTTCTTAACCGCCTGCTGTACCTGCATGCCAACCTTCAATGACTGATGTACCATGACACCCAGGTCTCGTTGCACCTTCCCTTTTCCTAATCTGTCACCATTCAGATAATAGTCTGTCTCTCTGTTTTTACCACCAAAGTGGATAACCTCACATTTATCCACATTATACTTCATCTGCCATGCATTTGCCCACTCACCTAACCTATCCAAGTCACTCTGCAGCCTCATAGCATCCTCCTCGCAGCTCACACTGCCACCCAACTTAGTGTCACCCGCAAATTTGGAGATACTACATTTAATCCCCTCGTCTAAATCATTAATGTACAATGTAAACAGTTGGGGCCCCAGCACAGAACCTTGCGGTACCCCACTAGTCACTGCCTGCCATTCTGAAAAGTACCCATTTACTCCTACTCTTTGCTTCCTGTCTGACAACCAGTTCTCAATCCACGTCAGCACACTACCCCCAATCCCATGTGCTTTAACTTTGCACATTAATCTCTTGTGTGGGACCTTGTCGAAAGCCTTCTGAAAGTCTAAATATACTACATCAACTGGCTCTCCTTTGTCTACTTTACTGGAAACATCCTCAAAAAATTCCAGAAGATTTGTCAAGCATGATTTCCCTTTCACAAATCCATGCTGACTTGGACCTATCATTTCACCTCTTTCCAAATGCGTTGCTATGACATCCTTAATAATTGATTCCATCATTTTACCCACTACTGAGGTCAGGCTGACCGGTCTATAATTCCCTGTTTTCTCTCTCCCTCCTTTTTTAAAAGTGGGGTTACATTGGCTACCCTCCACTCCATAGGAACTGATCCAGAGTCAATGGAATGTTGGAAAATTACTGTCAATGCATCCGCTATTTTCAAGGCCACCTCCTTAAGTACTCTGGGATGCAGTCCATCAGGCCCTGGGGATTTATCGGCCTTCAATCCCATCAATTTCCCCAACACAATTTCCCGATATACTGCGGATATGTGGTCGAAAACTCATTTCAGGGTCAAATATGACACCAAGATTGCGAACAGCCTGGTTCAGCCTCGGGCAGATGGAATCAGTGGGCAGATAACGGAGTTTGTGGCGGGGACCGAAAACAATGGCTTCGGTCGTCCCAATATTCAATTGGAGAAAATTTCTGCTCATCCAGAACTGGTTTTCGGACAAGCAGTGTGCCAATTTACCGACCGTGGGAGGGTCGAGAGAAGTGATAATCCATGTGTTCCTAACACAGATGAGGCTGTACACAGGGAGGTTAAAGTAACAATGACCTCAGTCTTTATTAAGACACTCCAGAGTGAGGAACAGGCCTTCGGGGCCAGCTTATATACAGTGCTCCCAGTATGTCAGGCAGGCCGTGGGTGGCAAACATGGCCCTCAGGCTTTCAATGGTGGCAGTGGTGGTGCTTCCCGACATTATTTCACATTCAATCCATTTTGAAAAAGCATCCATCACCACCAGGAACATTTTACCGAGAAACGGACCCGCATAATTGACATGGATCCTCGACCATGGTCTGGAGGGCCAGGACCACAAACTTAGTGGTGCCTCGCTGGGCGCGTTGCTCAAGTGAGCACACATGCTGCATTGCCGTACACAGGACTCTAAGTCAGAGTCGATACCGGGCCACCACACATGGGATCTGGCTATCGCTTTCATCATTACTATACCCGGGTGTGTGCTGTGGAGATTCGAGATGAACGTCTCCCTGCCCTTTTTAGGCAGTACTACGCGGTTACCCCACAACAGGCTCATCCTTGCGTCGCTGAAACGGCTTGATTAGCTCTTGCATTTCAACGGGGATGCTGGCCCAGCAACCATGCAGTACACAGTTTTTTATTAGGCACAGCAGAGGATCTTGGCTGGTCCAAGTCCTAATCTGGCAGGCCGTGACAGGTGAGTTATCATTGTCAAATACTTCCATGACCATCAACAAGTCTGCGGGCTGCGCCACCACCAACAAATTTGCAGGCTGCACCATTTCCACCCCGTGATGGGCAATGGTAGCCGGCTGAGAGCATCTGCACAGTTCTCGGTGCCTGGCCTGTGGTGAATTTTCTATGTCCTGCACCTATTTTCTATGTCCTGCACCTATTTTCTATGTTTCTATAAAGGAGTTAGATGAGGTCCTTACTACTAGGGGGATCAAGGGGTATGGCGAGAAAGCAGGAATGGGGTACTGAAGTTGAATGTTCAGCCATGAACTCATTGAATGGCGGTGCAGGCTAGAAGGGCCGAATGGCCTACTTCTGCACCTATTTTCTATGTTTCTATGTTTCTATGAATGGTATAGTTATATGCTGATCGCGTGTGTGCCCACCTTTGTATGCGGGCTGAAGCATTAGTATTTATCCCCTTGTTTTCAGTGAACAGGAATATGAGGGGCTTGTGATCGGTTTCCAGCTCAAATTTGAGGCCAAGCAGGTACTGATGCATTTTTTTTAACCCCGAACAGACATGCTAATGCCTCTTTCTCAATCATGCTGTAGGCCCTCTCGGCCTTAGACAAGCTCCTGGAAGCATAGGCGACAGGTTGCAACTTCCCCACAACGTTAGATTGTTGTAATACACACCCGACTCCGTACGACGATGCATCATATGCGAGCACGAGTCTTTTACTCGGAGCTTGTTGGAGCAGAAAATGTTCTGGCTTTCTCAAAAGCAATTACTTTGTGTTTTCCCCATACCCAGTTCTCACCTTTGCGCAATAACATATGTAAGGGCTCTAAGAGGGGGCTTTACCCCAGTAGGAAGTTACCAAAATAGTTGAGGAGTCCCAGGAACGACCGCAGCTCCGTGACGTTCTGTGGCCTGGGCACATTCCTGATAGCCTCTGTCTTGGCGTCTGTGGGATGAATGCCATCCACCGCGATCTTTCTTCCCAAAAACTCCACTTCTATTGCCATGAAGACGCATTTCGACCTCTTCAGCCACAGCCCTAAGCGATCCAGTCGCTGGAGGACTTCCTCCAGGTTTTGTAGGTGCTCGGCAGTGTCCCGACCTATGACCAATATGTCGTCCTGAAAGACCACTGTGTGTGGTACCGACTTGAGTAGGCTCTCCATGTTTCTCTGGAAGATCGCTGCAGCCGACCGAATTCCAAACGGGCATCTGTTGTCGATGAACAGTCCCTTGTGCGTGTTGATGCAGGTGAGGCCCTTCGAAGACTCCTCCAGCTCCTGCGTCATGTAGGCCGAAGTCAGGTCGAGCTTGGTGAACGTCTTGCTTCTTGCCAGCATCACAAATAGGTCGTCTGCCTTAGGTAGCGGGTCCTGTAGCGTGAAGCAATTAATAGTTACTTTATAATCGCCGCAAATTCTGACCGTGCCATCACTTTTGAGTACTGGAACAATTGGGCTGGCCCACTCGCTGAATTCCACTGGGGAGATAATGCCCTCGCGTTGCAGCCTGTCCAGCTCGATTTCCACTCTCTCCCTCATCATGTGAGGTACCGCTCGCGCCTTGTGGTGAATGGGTCGTGCCTCTGGGACCAAGTGCATCCGCACCTTCGCCCCGGAAAAGTTTCCAATGCCTGGCTCAAAAAGGAAAGGAAATTTGTTGAGAACCTGGGTACATGAGGCCTCATCGACATGTGATAGCGCTCAGATGTCATCCCAGTTCCAGTGGATTTTTCCCAGCCAGCTCCTTCCAAGCAGTGTGGGACCATCGTCTGGGACAATCCATAGTGGCAGTTCATGCACCATGCCCTTGTAGGTGACCTTAACCATGGCGCTGCCCAGGATAGTGATGAGCTCTTTGGTGTACGTTCTCAGTTTCGTGTGGATGTGGCTCAGGGCTGGTCTGAATGCTTTGTTGCACCTAGTATCTCAAACATCTCTTTACTCAAGATTGATTGGCTAGTGCCAGTGTCCAGTTCCATTGTTACGGGTAAGCCATTCGACTTTACATTTAGCATTATAGGTGGACATTTCGTCGAAAATGTGTGCACCCCGTGTACTTCAGCATCTGCCTCCTCTCTCTGAGGCTCAAAATCTTCTCGAAATCTTCCTCTGTCACATGGTGTTTAACAGGTTTTGCAGAGCTTGCAGCTCGTCTGCAAGGTCATTGGCGGTGCCCCATTGTTCCACAGCTCTTGCAAACATACCCTTTGAAGCAGCATGAACAGGCCGAATGGAAGCCTCTGCAACGCCAACGAGTTGTGAATTGCCTTGCATTCATCCTTTGTTGCGGACTCTGAGTCATCTGGGTCAACTGAGGCCTGCTGGCAGTTGCAGACTCGTGGGTTCTGCCCTGTACATTTCTGCTTGCAAACACAGTTCAAATTAATTTAAGAACATTGCTAGCACTTGTGTGCTGAGAGATTTGTTTGGTGTTATCACTGGTGGACATAAATGCCTGTGCTATTGCAATGGCCTTGCTGAGGGTCGTTGTCTCTACAGTCAAAAGTTTTCGCAGGATGGTCTCGTGGCCAATGCCCAGTACAAAAAAGTCTCTGAGCATTTGCTCCAGGTAGCCATCAAACTCACATTGTGCTGCAAGTCGCCTTAGCTCAGCGACGTAGCTCGCCACTTCCTGACCTTCAGATCGCTGGCATGTGTAGAACCGATACTTCGCCATCAGCGCGCTCTCCCTCAGGTTAAGATGCTCCAAAATCAGTGTACACAGCTCCTCATACGACTTATCTGTGGGTTTCACCGGAGCCAGAAGATTCTTCATGAGGCTGTAGGTCGGTGCCCCGCAGACCGTGAGGAGGACCGCTCTCCTTTTTGCAGCGCTTCTTCTCGGTCCAGCTCATTGGCTACAAAGTACTGGTCTAACCGTTCGACATTGACTTCCCGGTCCTCACCCTCCGAGAACTTCTCCAGGATGCCCACAGTTTGCTGCATCTTTGTGTTGGATTCGTGTACGCGTCGTCAGTTGTTGTTTTCCTCACACAGATGAGACTGCACACAGGGAGGTGAAAGTAACAGTGACCTCAGTCTTTATTAAAACACTCCAGAGTGAGCAACAGACCTTAGGGGCCGGCTTGTATACAGTGCTGCATCCCTTGGGACTTCAGGGGATGCGCTCCCTGGTGGCGGAACATGGGAGTGCATGCTTTACAGATACACAACAATGATGAGATAGAACTGGGTGTCATCAGTGTACATGTGGAAACTGATGGTGTGTTTTCGGATGATATCGCCAAGGGACAACATGTAGATGGAAAATAGGAGTGGGGGACACCAAAGGTAACGAAACGACGGCGGGAAGAGAAGCTATTGCAGGTGATTCTCTGGCTACGATTAGATAGATAAAAATGGAACCAGGCGAGTACAGTCCCATCCAGCTGGACGACAGTGGAGAGGCCTTAGAGAAGGATAGAATGGTCAACCGCGTCAAAGGCCGCAGACAGGTCAAGAAGGACGAGGAGGGATAGTTTGCCTTTGTCACAGTCACAGAGGATGTCATTTGTGACTTTGAGGAGAGCCGTTTTGGTACTGAGGGAGGCATAGACTCCGGATTGGACGGACTCAAACATGGAATTGCCGGAAAGATGGGCAAGGATTTGGGAGGTGGCAACAGATTCAAGGACTTTGGAGAGGGAAGGGAGGTTGCAGATGGGGCAGTGGTTTGCAAGGATGGAGGGGGTCAAAGGTTGGTTTTTGAGGAGAGTGGTGATGACAGCAAATTTGAGGGAGAGGGGGACAGTACCTGAGGAGGGAGAACTGTTAACAATATCAGCTAACTTGGGAGCCAGAAAAGGAAGTTGGTGGTCAGCAATTTGGTGGGGATAGGGTGAAGGGAGCAGGAAGTGGGTCTCATGGACAGGATGAGCTCGGAAAGGTTATGAGGGGAGATCAGAGAGAAACTGGAGAAAGATGTGAGGTCAGGGCTAGGGCAGGGGGATCCTTACAGGAAGTTTGGCCCGATGAGGTAGGGGAAGGAAGGGAAGAGGCAGAGACGGCCAAACGGATGGTCTCAATCTTGTAGACAAAGAAGTCCATGAGCTCCTCACACTTATTGTCGGAGGTGAGGGTGGAGACTGGGGAGAGGGGTTTAAAAATGAATGCTTGAGATGTGATGGGTGAAGATTTTTGTTATTGGGGAGTTCTGACTGTTCGGTTTTAGCCGTAGTTTTAATTAAGCTAAGAACCTGAGCTGCTTATTGCCATAAATATATCGATGGCTGGTTTGTCTGGGGAAATATTGGCACGGGGCAGGTCTGCTGGAAAGCTCCTTCATGAATTTATTCATGGTCACACATATCATGGTTACTGTGAATACCAGCTGTGGACTGATTGACTTGATGCCAAGCACACAACGAGTGTGACGCACCTGTGTTTACTTTTTCTGATTGGACAGCTGTTAATTATGCTAAACAGTGCCCCGTCATACATTTGCTGCTTTAATGTGGAGACACAGTGGCTGAGCACCAACGCCATGGTGACAGGAAATGGTTCTCATCCATCTTCTAGTGGTCGGCTACAAGCTAAAATGGTGGTGTTTTGCAAGCTGGTCGCACGGCTAGATGTTCAGGAAGAGCAGGAGGAGGAACGTAAAAGGAAGGATGTCAAGGCCTTGGAGAGAGTCAAGAAGAGATGTACTAGAATGGTATCAAGGATGAGGTAGTTTTGTTATGTGGAGAGACTGGAGAAGTCAGGGGTGTTCTCTTTAGAGCAGAGAAGGTTCAGAGGAGATTTTATAGCGGTGTTGACAATCATAAAAGGTTTGATAGAGGAAATAAGGAGAAACCGTTTCCAGTGGCAGAAGGGCCAAGAACCAGAGGACACAGGTTAAAAGTGATTGGCAAAAGAGTCGAGGAGGTGCGTGGAGAGGCGCGAGTCTGGGGTCGGCGACAGGCCTATAAAAGGCCTAACGCGGCGGCAGTCAAGGAGGTGCGTGGAGAGGCGCGAGTCCGGGGTCGGCGACAGGCCTATAAAAGGCTCAACGCGGCGGCAGTCGAGGAGGTGAGTGGAGAGGTGTGAGTCCGGGGTCGGCGAGAGGCCTAAAAAGGCCCAGCTTGTACAGCGACAGCTGGTCACGGGAATGTGGGAAGGGAGGACCTTGAGACAATCACTATCACTAGGGGGGTAGTGCTGGACAGGCTAATGGGATACAAGGTGGACAAGTCCCCTGGTCCTGATGAAATGCATCCTAAGATATTGAAAGAGATGGCGGAAGTTAGAGCAGAGGCATTCGTTATAATCTACCAAAATTCTCTGGACTCTGGGGAGGTACCAGCGGATTGGAAAGCAGCTAATGTAATGCCTCTAATTAAAAAAGGGGACAGACAAAAGGCAGGTAACTATAGGCCGGTTAGTTTAACATCTTTAATGGGGAAAATGCTTGAAGCTATCATTAAGGAAGAAATAGCGGGACATCGAGATAGGAATAGTGCAATCAAGCAGACGCAACATGGATTCATGAAGGGGAAATCATGTTTAACTAATTTACTGGAATTCTTTGAGGATATAATGAGCATGGTGGATAGAGGTGAATCAATGGATGTGGTGTATTTAGATTTCCAAAAGGCATTCGATAAGGTGCCACACAAAAGGTTACTGCAGAAGATAAATGTACGCAGAGTCAGAGGAAATATATTAGCATGGATAGAGAATTGGCTAGCTAACGGAAAGCAGAGAGTCGGGATAAATGGGTCCTTTTCGGGTTGGAAATCGGTGGTTAGTGGTGTGCCACAGGGATCGGTGCTGGGACCACAACTGTTTACAATATACATAGATGACCTGGAAGAGGGGACAGAGTGTAGTGTAACAAAATTTGCAGATGACACAAAGATTAGTGGGAAAGCGGGTTGTGTAGAGGACACAGAGAGGCTGCAAAGAGATTTAGATAGGTTAAGCGAATGGGCTAAGGTTTGGCAGATGGAATACAATGTTGAAAAATGTGAGGTCATCCACCTTGGAAAAAAAACAGTAAAAGGGAATATTATTTGAATGGGGAGAAATTACAACATGCTGCGTGCAGAGGGACCTGGGGGTCCTTGTGCATGAATCTCAAAAAGTTAGTTTGCAGGTGCAGCAGGTAATCAGGAAGGCGAATGGAATGTTGGCCTTCATTGCGAGAGGGATGGAGTACAAAAGCAGGGAGGTCCTGCTGCAACTGTATAGGATATTGGTGAGGCCGCACCTGGAGTACTGCGTGCAGTTTTGGTCACCTTACTTAAGGAAGGATATACTAGCTTTGGAGCGGGTACAGAGACGATTCACTAGGCTGATTCAGGAGATGAGGGGGTTACCTTATGACGATAGATTGAGTTGACTGGGTCTTTACTCGTTGGAGTTCAGAAGGATGAGGGGTGATCTTATAGAAACATTTAAAATAATGAAAGGGATAGACAAGATAGAGGCAGAGAGGTTGTTTCCATTGGTCGGGGAGACTAGAACTAGGGGGCACAACCTCAAAATACGGGGGATCCAATTTAAAACCGAGTTGAGAAGGAATTACTTCTCCCAGAGGGTTGTGAATCTGTGGAATTCTCTGCCCAAGGAAGCAGTTGAGGATAGCTCATTGAATGTATTCAAATCACAGATAGATAGATTTTTTATCCAATAAGGGAATTAAGGATTACGGGGAGCGGGCGGGTAAGTGGAGCTGAGTCCACGGCCAGATCAGCCATGATCTTGTTGAATGGCAGAGCAGGCTCAAGGGGCTAGATGGCCTACTGCTGTTCCTAATTCTTATGTTTTTATGGTCTTATGACAGGGGGAAGGCAAAAAAGAAGTGGAGAGAAATAGAAAGGTGACGTCACAGCCAAGGGGGTAAGTGATTGGCTGGTGATTGGTGAGTAGTTTTTCTTTTTCTCTTCCATATCAGTGAGTAACTTTTAGCACTGTTGTTGCCAATTTAAGTGTATCTAAGGGTTAAGTCATGGCAGGAGAGCTCGGACACGTGTTATGCTCCTCCTGTACTGTGCAGGAAATCAGGGATGCCTCCGGTGTCCCTAACGACTACGTGTGCGGGAAGTGTATCCGCCTCCAGCTCCTGACGGACCACATTGCGGAATTGGAGCTGAAGGTGGATTCACTCTGGAGCATCCACGATGCTGAGAATGACGTGAATAGCATCTTTAGTCTTACCGCAGGTAAAGAGTGCACAGCCAGATAGGGAATGGAAGACCAACAGGAAGAGCAGTGCAAGGAAGGTAGTGCAGGGATCCCCTGCGGTCATCCCCCTGCAAAACAGATACACCACTTTGAGTACTGTTGAGGGGGATGACTCATCAGGGGGGAGCAGCAGCAGCCAAGTTCATGGCACCATGGCTGGCTCTGCTGCACAGGAGGGCAGGAAAAAGAGTGGGGAGTGATAATGATAGGGGATTCAGTTGTAAGGGGAATAGACAGGCATTTCTGCGGCTGCAACTGAGACTCCAGGATGGTATGTTGCCTCCCTGGTGCAAGGGTCAAGGATGTCTCGGAGCAGGTGCAGGACATTCTGAAAAGGGAGGGAGAACAGCCAGTTGTCGTGGTGCACATTGGTACCAATGACATAGGTCCTACGAGACGAATTTAAGGAGCTAGGAGCTAAATTAAAAAGTAGGACCTCAAAAGTAGTAGTCTCAGGATTGCTACCAGTGCCACGTGCTAGTCAGAGTAGGAATTGCAGGATAGCTCAGATGAATACATGGCTTGAGCAGTGGTGCAGCAGGGAGGGATCCAAATTCCTGGGGCATTGGAACCGGTTCTGGGGGAGGTGGGACCAGTACAAACCGGATGGTCTGCACCTAGGCAGGACTGGAACCAATGTCCTCGGAGGAGTGTTCTGTAGTGCTGTTGGGGAGGATTTAAATAATATGGCAGGGGGATGGGAACCAATGCAGGGAGACAGAGGGAAACAAAATGGAGACAGAGGCAAAAGACAGAAAGGAAATAAGTAAAAGTGGAGGACAGAGAAACCCAAGGCAAAAACAAAAAGGGCCACCGTGCAGCAACATTCTAAAGGGTCTCAGTGTGTTAAAAAGGCAAGCCTGAAGGATCTGTGCCTCAATGCGAGGAGTATTAGGAATAAGGTGGATGAATTAACTGTGCAGATAGCAGTTAACGGATACAATGTTGTTGGCATCACGGAGACATGGCTCCAGGGTGACCAAGGCTGGGAACTCAACATCCAAGGGTTTTCAACATTTAGAAAGGATAGACAGAAAGGAAAAATAGGTGGGGTGGCATTGCTGGTGAAAGAGGAAATTAATGCAATAGTAAGGAGGGACATTAGCTTGGATGATGTGGAATAGATATGGATGAAGCTATGGAATACCAAGGGGCAGAAAACGCTAGTGGGAGTTATGTACAGACCTCCAAACAGTAGTAGTGATGTTGGGGAGGGCATCAAACAGGAAATTAGCGGTGCATGCAATAAAGGTGCAGCAGTTATCATGGATGACTTTAATATGCACATAGATTGGGCTAACCAAACTGGAAGCAATACGGTGGAGGAGGATTTCCTGGAGTGCATAAGGGATAGTTTTTTAAACCAATATGTCGAGGAACAAACTAGGGGGGAGGCATCTTAGACTGGGTGTTGTGTAATGAGAGAGGATTAATTAGCAATCTCGTTGTGCGAGGCCCCTTGGGGAAGAGTGACCATAATATGGTGGAATTCTACATTAGGATGGAAAATGAAATGGTTAATTCAGAAACCATGGTCCAGAACTTAAAGAAGGGTAACTTTGAAGGTATGAGGCGTGAATTAGCTAGGGTAGATTGGCGAATGATACTTAAGGGGTTGACAGTGGATGGGCAACGGCAGTTATTTAGAGATCGCATGGATGAACTACAACATTTGTACATCCCTGTCTGGCGTAAAAATAAAAAAGTGAAGGTGGCTCAACTGTGGCTATCAAGGGAAATCAGAGATAGTATTAAAGCCAAGGAAGTGGCATACAAATTGGCCAGAAATAGCAGCGAACCCGGGGACTGGGAGAAATTTAGAACTCAGCAAAGGAGGACAAAGGGTTTGATTAGGGCAGGGAAAATAGAGTACGAGAGGAAGCTTGCAGGGAACATTAAAATGGACTGCAAAAGCTTCTATAGATATGTAAAGAGAAAACGGTTCGTAAAGACAAATGTAGGTCCCCTGCATTCAGAATCAGGGTAAGTCATAACTGGGATCAAAGAAATGGCAGACCAATTGAACAAGTACTTTGGTTTGGTATTCACTAAGGATGACACAAACAACCTTCCGGATATAAAAGGGTCAGAGGGTCCAGTGAGAAGGAGGAACTGAGGGAAATCCTTATTAGTCGGGAAATTGTGTTGGGGCAATTGATGGGATTGAAGGCCGATAAATCCCCAGGGCCTGATGGTCTGTACCCCAGAGTACTTAAGGAGGTGGCCTTGGAAATAACGGATGCATTGACAATCATTTTCCAACATTCCATCGACTCTGGATCAGTTCCTATGGAGTGGAGGGTAGCCAATGCAACCCTACTTTTTAAAAAAGGAGGAAGAGAGAAAACAGGGAATTATAGACCGGGCAGCCTGACATCGGTAGTGGGTAAAATGATGGAATCAATTGTTCAGGATGCCATAGCAGCGCATTTGGAAAGAGGTGACATGATAGGTCCAAGTCAGCATGGATTTGTGAAAGGGAAATCATGCTTGACAAACCTTCTGGAATTTTTTGAGGATGTTTCCAGTAGAGTGGACAAGGGAGAACCAGTTGATGTAGTGTATTTGAACTTCCAGAAGGCTTTCGACAAGGTCCCACACAAGAGATTAGTGTGCAAAGTTAAAGCACATGGGATTGGGGGTAGTGGGCTGATGTGGATTGAGAACTGGTTGGCAGACAGGAAGCAAAGAGTAGGAGTAAATGGGTACTTTTCAGAATGGCAGGCAGTGACTAGTGGTGTACCGCAAGGTTCTGTGCTGGGGCCCCAGCTGTTTACATTGTACATTAATGATTGAGACGAGGGGATTAAATGTAGTATCTCCAAATTTGCGGATGACACTAAGTTGGGTGGCTGTGTGAGCTGCGAGGAGGATGCTATGAGGCTGCAGAGTGACTTGGATAGGTTAGGTGAGTGGGCAAATGCATGGAGATGAAGTATAATGTGGATAAATGTAAGGTTATCCACTTTGGTGGTAAAAACAGAGAGACAGTCTATTATCTGAATGGTGACAGATTAGGAAAAGGGGAGGTGCAACGAGACCTGGGTGTCATGGTACATCAGTCATTGAAGGTTGGCATGCAGGTGCAGCAGGCGGTTAAGAAAGCAAATGGCATGTTGGCCTTCATAGCGAGGGGATTTGAGTACAGGGGCAGGGAGGTGTTGCTACAGTTGTACAGGGCCTTGGTGAGGCCACACCTGGAATATTGTGTACAGTTTTGGTCTCCTAATTTGAGTAAGGACGTTCTTGCTATTGAGGGAGTGCAGTGAAGGTTCACCAGACTGATTCCCGGGATGGCGGGACTGACATATCAAGAAAGACTGGATCAACTGGACTTGTATTCACTGGAGTTCAGAAGAATGAGAGGGGACCTCATAGAAACATTTAAATTTCTGACGGGGTTAAACAGGTTAGATGCAGGAAGAATGTTCCCAATGTTGGGGAAGTCCAGAACCAGGGGTCACAGTCTAAGGATAAAGGGTAAGCCGAATTGAGGAGAAACTTCTTCACCCAGAGAGTGGTGAACCTGTGGAATTCTCTACCACAGAAAGTTGTGGAGGCCAATTCACTAAATATATTCAAAAAGGAGTTAGATGTAGTCCTTACTACTAGGGAGATCAAGGAGTATGGCGAGAAAGCAGGAATGGGGTACTGAAGTTGCATGTTCAGCCAGAATTCATTGAATGGTGGTGCAGGCTCGAAGGGCCGAATGGCCTACTCCTGCATCTATTTTCTATGTTTCTTTGTTTCTATCCAGAGGTGAAATGCGGAAACATTTTATTATGCAGCGATGCGTTGTAATCTGGAATGCACTGCCTGAAAGAGTGGTGAAAGCAGATTCAATAGTAACTTTCAATTGGAAATTGGATAAATACTTGAAGTGAAAATGTCTACAGAGCTATGGGGAAAGAACAGGAGAGTGAGATTAATTGAATATCTGTACCAAAGAGCCGGCACAGGCATGATTGGCCAAATGGCCTCTTTCTGAGCTGTATCATTCTATGATTCTATGAAAATGGTTTGAAATAAGAAGTATTTGTACCTATGTGGAAAGGAAATGTTGGCACCTTTATTTGGTATAATGGAGAAGCATAATGCAAAAGAAGGACATTGTGTGAAAAGCAAAAATTAATTCAGGGCCTCATTAATTCATTAATTCATTAATTCATTAATTTTACTTTGCCTGTCCATTAAGGTTTGAAAATATTTCCATGTTTGTCTTGTTATCTTTCATTCACTTAATAAGTCACTCTAAGCCGTGAACTATTATCTGTCCACAAAAAGAGCAAATCTGAGTTAATGTTAGTAACGCTGCCTATTTTCAAATACTCCTCAATTCTCACGAGCTTTGATTCCAAGAAAATGGATTCCTAAATGATGGAGGTAAGTAGTGAGGTAACATAGGACGATAGGAATTGCGAGGCGAAAAATTGAAGCCCATCTAGTTCGCTTTCTACCATCCTGGTAGTTGCATGATACAATGATAATGGAGTTGTTGACTAATCATTGCAGTCAATCTCTATCAATGCGTCTACAACAGACCCAGACATGACACGAGGTAAACTCCATTGGTGGAGAGCTTTGGGAACCATAGGTCCAAAGCCACTTTTTTCCTTCCAAGCTCGCTACACTTACCGCACGTCATGCCTTAAATTACTCATATCCCAAAATGTTTTTTTACGGATATTCGCTTCACTAATCTACTGTCCATACAGTGGTCGGTGATAGGTTTAACCTGAGACACTTAATACGGTACATTCTTGATTGTAGCCGAATCCATCTTAGACCAAGATTAGATACTAATAGGACAATAGAAAAGGATGGTCAACACGTGTCGATTAGCACGACCAATACTGACAGAAAAGCATTACAGACAGCTGGGAGAATGTTACTATTCACTCTCCTGGACAGATGTGACCCATGCAATGGAGACATTTTATATATATATATCTATATATATATATATATATATTTAACTCCATTTTTGTTCAAATACTAAAATTATTTGAACAAAAATGGAGTTAAAATATATATATATATTTGCAAGTTTTAGAGAAAAATACTCCAGAAAGTATGTCACTGTTTGAAAAATAATCTTAGAGCCAGTCAGGTTCTAAAGGTTACTAAAAGTAGGTTAATAACGCCATATAAAAAGCAAACCAAGCACTCGGGTTTATTTCTAGAGGGATATAATTGAAAAGTGGAGAAGTTATACTAAACAGGAGTAAAATTAGGAAACATTTCTACTTCTTCTTCTTTCTTAGGCGGTCCCTTGGAGTCGAGGATGACTTGCTTCCACACTAAAATTAAGTTCCCATATGACAGATGAGTCCAATGCGGGACCTCCAGGCTCTGTCACAGGTGGGGCAGACGGTGGTTGAAGGAACGGTTGGGTGGGGTGCTTGGGTTGCCGTGTGCTCCTTCCACTGTCGACGCTTGGCCTCAGCTTGTTCTCGGCGAAGAGACCCGAGGTGTTCAGCGCCTTCCCGGGTGCTTCTCCTCCACTTTGTGCGGTCTTGGGCAAGGAATTCCCAGGTGTTGGTGGGAATGTTGCACTTCTTCAAGAGGCTTTGAGGGTGCCCTTGAAGCATTTCCTCTGCCCACCTGGGGCTCACTTGCCATGTCGGAGCTCCGAGTAGAGCGCTTGTTTTGGGAGTCTCATATCGGACATGCGACGACGTGGCCCTCACAACCGAGTTAGTCAGTGTTGCGATGCTAGGGATGTTGGACTGAGCAAGAACACCGACATTGGTGCGCCTATCCTGCCAATGGATTTGCAGGATCTTGCGGAGGCAGCATTGGTGGTACTTCTCCAAAGCTTTGAGATGCCTGCTGCACATAGTCCATTTCTCTGAGGCATATAGGAGGGCGGGTATCACTACTGCTCTGTAGACCATGAGCTTGTTGCCAGGTTCGAGGTCTCTTCCTCAGGCAACCGAAGGCTGCACTGGCACACTGAAGGCGGTGTTGGACTTCGTCATCGACATCTGCCCTTGTTGACAGGAGGCTCCTAAGGTATAGAAAATGGTCCACATTGTCAAAGGCCTCATCATGGATTTTGATGAGCAGTACTGCGTGGTGGGGACAGGTTGGTAGAGGACCTTTGTCTTACGGATGTTTAGCATAAGACCATGCTCTCGAATGCTTTGGTGAAGGTGTTGACGATGGCTTGGAGTTCGGCCTCCGAGTGTGCGCAGACGCAAGTGTTATCTGTGTACTGTAATTTGATGACGGAGGATGGGACGACCTTGGATCTGGCCTGGAGGTGCCGGAGGTTGAACAGTTTTCCGTTTATTCTGTAGATTAGCTCCACCCCAGCGGGGAGCTTACTGAGGGTGAGATGGAGCATTGCAGCAAGGAAGATCGAGAAGAGCGATGATGCGATGACACAGCTTTGCTTGACCCCAGTCCAAACGTGAATTGGGTCTGTGGTGGATCCGTTGGTCAGTATCACGGCTTGCATGTCGTCGTGAAGCAGGCGAAGGATGGTGATAAACTTTTGGGGGCAACTGAATTTGAGAAGGACGCTCCATAATCCCTCACGGTTGTCAGTGTTGAAGGCCTTTGTGAGATCAAAGAAGGCCAGGTACAAGGGTTGGTGCTGTTCCCTGCATTTCTCTTGGATTTGCCACACAGTGAAGATCATGTCCATTGTGTCCCTTCGTGGGCGGAATCCGCATTGCGACTCTGGGAGGAGCTCTTCAGCCACAGGGAGAAGGCGACTGAGGAGGATTCTTGCCATGACTTTCCCTGTGGCAGACAGCAGGGAAATTCCTCTGTAGTTACCGCAATCGGACTTGTCGCCTTTCTCTAAGATGGTCACAATTACCACGTCTGAGGTCCCCTGGCATGCTCTCCCCCTTCCAAATGAGAGAAATGAGATTGTGTATTCGTGCCAAAAGTGTTTCTCCATCATGTTTTAGTGCTTCAGCAGGGATTCCATCTGCTCCTGAGGCCTTGTTGTTTTTCAGTTGACGGATGGCCTTTTCTACCTTATGCAGAATTGGGATTGTGCTGAGATGGTGACGGGTAGCATGCTGCGGGATGGAGTCGAGGATACTCACGTCGAAGACAGAGTCCCAGTTGAGATCTTCGAAGTGCTCCTTCCAGCGGGCACTGACTGCCTCTCTGTCCTTGATAAATACTTCTCCGTTCTTGGCCAGCAGTGCGGATGGGCCTTGGGTGCTTGGGCCATAGGTGGTCTTGACTGCGCTGAAGAATCCTCGCACGTCGTGATTGTCATCGAGTTGCTGGATCGAGTTTTTTGTTGTACCTCGGCCTTCAGACGTCTGTAGAGCTGCTTTCTTGCTCTCGAGTTGGGTTGCTATTTCCAGTCCAAGAATGCCTTGCGTTGTGGCTTATTAGCTCCTGGATCTCCTGGTCGTTCTCGTTGAGCCAGTCTTGGTGTTTCCTGGTCGAGTGACCAAGCGTCTTTTCACAGGAGCTAATTATGGAGGCCTTGAGGGCAGACCAGGGGCTGTGGACATTCTGCATCTCTGGGTCACTGGGAGTCACCAGATTGGCAGCGATGGGCTAGCTGAATAGGGCTTTCTTAGCAGGATCGTGGAGTGCTCCAGCATTGATTTTCCTGCGGCATTGTTTCTGTTGCATCACTGTTTTGGGGTTACGTTGATGGTGATGACAGAGCAGATTAGGCGGTGGTCCGTCCAGCAGTTGTCAGCTCCTGTCATGGCGTGGGTGATGCGCATGTTGTAACATTTCTAAATCTCTGGCATTAAATTGACAGCGAGACCGATTCTTTTAAAATAATTTGGAATAGTTTATTAAACACGCACACGCACACCTATCAGCAGTCGTCAGCTATCCTACGGATCTACTTAGTTACAACAGATACAATGATGTTACAATAAAAATGGTATAAAAAGGTATACTACACTTCCCTCTGGCAAAGCACACAACCTGTTTGTTTGTCTGTAGAGCGAGATCCTGCTTTTGCTGTGTGCTTAAGAAAAGCAAAGAGACCCAGCAATCTTTGGCTTGACTTATTATATCCCTTAAGGCCATTCTTTCTCAGGGAGCCTTAGGATTGGGGTCGTGGTTCCAGGGCCGTTCCTGATTGGCTTCTCTTCATACATGTGTCTGTCTGGAGGACCGGTGCCACTCCTTTGATTAGATTAATGGCTTTCCAATTAACACCTTTTCGAGTTCAGTGAGTTTCAAAGCCATGCTGACATGAACTTGGGGAAGTCATCCATTTTGTTTCTTTTAATACTGCATCCTTTCCTATAACCTACACTTTTAAAAATTATATATATATGCAGAATCAATTTTATCATTACTAAACACTTTTATTCTTACAACATTCTGTGGTCCCCAGCTCGGACAATGATGTAGTCGAGCAGATGCCAGTGCTTGTAGCGAGGGTGCTGCCATGAAACCTTATACTTGTCTTTTTGATGGAACACGGTGTTGGTTATGACAAGGCCATGTTCTAAGCATTTTGTCAGGAGGAGGGTACTGTTGGAGTTGGTTTTCCCTACCCTCTCTCTGCCAATCACACCTCCCTAGAGGTCTGTGTCCTTTCCAACACTCGTGTTAAATTCACCAGGGAGGATCAGCTTGTTGCCTGTTCAGACTCAGGACAGGGATTGTTCAAGACTGGAGCAGAATTCCTCTTTGGTCTCATCTGTAGCTTCCAGTGTTGGGGCGTATGCACTGATGAGCATAGCACACTGGTTCCTGGCTAGGGTGATCCGAAGAGTCATGAGGCGTTGGTTTATCCCGCAATGGGAGTCTCTGAGATGGCCAACGAGTTCATTTTTTACGGCGAAGCCCACCCCATGGAGGCAGCGATCTTCTTCTGGTTTACCTTTCCAGAAGAAGGTGTAACCACCGCCTTGTTCCTTCAGCTGGCCTTCCCCTGCCCGCTGGCTCTCACTTAGGACAGCGACGTCGATGTCGAAATGTCTGAGCTCCCGGGCAACGATAGCAGTTCGCCATTCCGGTCTGTCACTGTTGGAGTTGTCCATGATGGTCCTGACGTTCCAGATCCAAACTTCATTTTGAAGAGTGGAAGATGCCTGTGCGTGAATTCTTTTAACATGGGGTGGCCATTGCACATCAGCTACGTGTTTGACAGTGCAAGGTCTTGGTCCAGTGGCAAGAGGGTCCAAGATGACTGGAGACCAGACTCTGCTGCATGGGCCTAGTGCACACAAACACACATACTTCTACTGTCCTCCTTTCCGCAGGACCACTACACCCAAAGGGTGGTAGAAATTTGAAACTCTCTTCTGGAAACAGCAATTGATGCGAGATCAATTGTTACTTTTAAATCTGAGATTGATAGATTTTTGTTTACCAAAACTATTAAGATATGGGCCTAAGGCCGCAGATTAGCCAACCATCATAGGCGATCCCTCGAAACGAGGATGACTTGCTTCCACGCCAAAAAAGGACGAGTTCACAGGTGTTTCAATGAAAGACCCAAACTACATCCTAAAGGGTGGAAGATGCCTGTGCGTGGATTTTTTTAATGTGTGGTGGCCGTTGCACACCAGCCACCACACGGGCTTGACAGAGCTAGGTCTTGGTCCAGTGGCAAGGATTAACCAAGATGACTGGAGACCAGCTCTGCTGCACGGACCTAGTGCGCACACGTATCTGGGCCCTCGCCTCTTCTGGGCCCCGACCTCACGCCGCTCCTTCGCCCCGACATCGCCGCTCCTGCTGCATCTGCCCTCGCTCCAATCACTGACCTGGACCTTGATAACATCACTCTTCGCTGCCGTTGCCCTCCTGCACCAGCTCGCGTTGCTCCCTGGAGCAGTATGCCTCCACACTGCCCATGCCACCGCTCACCGCTCCGTTTATGGCCCCAACCTGCCGCTGATGGTCTCTCGCAGGTCGCGGATGCCATGCTGCCAATGGCCGCCGCTCGCAGATCAGCCATGATCTCATTGAATGGCGGAACAGGCTTGATAGGCTAAATGGCTTACTCCTGTTTCTATGTTCCTATGTTCCTATGTATCGAATCTTGGTTAGACCCCACTTTGAGTACTGTGTACAATTCTGGTCGCTATATTATAAAAAGGATATGGAGGCATTGGAGAGGGTGCAGAGAAGATTTACAAGGATTATATTAGAAATATGAGGTTATATCTAGCAGGAAAGGATGAACAGGCTGTGTCTCTTTTATCTTAAAAAGAGAAGGCTGAGGGGTGACCTAATAGAGGTCTTTAAAATTATGAAATGTTTTGATAGAGTGAAAACAAAGAGAGAGAGTTTCCACTTGTAGGGAAGAGCACAACTAGAGGCCATCAATATAAAACAACCAGCAAGAAATCAAATAAGGAATTCGGAAGAAACTTCTTTACTCAGAGAGTGGTGAGAATGTGGAACTCGCTACAGGGAGTGGTTGAAACGAATAGTATAGATGGAGGGAGGCTAGACAAGCATATGAGGGCGAAGGGAATAGAGGGTTATGCTGATAGATTTAGATGAGGAAAGACGGGAGGAGGCTCGAGTGAAGCATTAACGGCGAAATAGACTGCTTGGGCCAACTGGCCTGTTTCTGTGCCGTATATCCAATGTAAGGTTATGAAACATTGAAGCTGCCAATCTTGTTGTGGAATTGCAAGTCTTTTGAAAACCTTTTCCGTGATTACCTTCTGGGCAAGCACCCCGAGGGACACTGAGATATTTTGGGTCCAGATGCTTATCGGCTGTCTCTGGCACTGGCGATGCTGTCAGCTTTCGCCTTCCTAAACAACACCGGCACGTAGCTGGATGCGAAATGTCGATTTACAAAACGCCTGTTTCAACACTCCAGTCAGAGTAGTGCAGAAAATTCCTGATGCTTTCAGCAGCAAAATATGTTTTCAATATAAAGTGCTGCCATTTGGACTATCCTCGGTTCCAAAGCTGTCAAGGCTGATACGTGCACGGGAGAACCAGCACATTTACAGCAGAAAAGTCTCCTTATATGCTCATAACTCTGATAACTAGTGCATTAGAATTTTGGAGCGCATTATCAAAGTGAAATATCAACAAGCCAGCAATGGGACATGTTTTCCGATTGCTGCTGTTTTGCTAAGAATGCTTAATCTGCTGGTACCAAATTCCTGTCTGTGCTATTTTAACATAGGCGTTAACCCGTTAGACACTGTGTTGACGAACACAACGAGCAAGTTGGTGCAAGCAACCGAACTGATTGTAATATCAACCCTACAGTATCCAGGCCAGAGGGATATTCTCAGATAGTTCATGCCTGATCCACACAATAGGTAGGTCACTGTATTTATTTTAGACAATTAGAGTCCATGTCAAGACAAAGTGGGAGTGGACAGATTCGGACAATGTAATATGGGAATTTACAGAGACGCTAAAGGGGTCGATGGAGGAGAATCAGTGGTTGTCATCAAGGTGGATTTTAGGAAGATGCCAAATAAAAGACCGTTAGCGGAAATGGAATTGGAATAAATAGGAAATTGGTTGGGTGGTCAGAG
This sequence comes from Pristiophorus japonicus, assembly GCF_044704955.1. NCBI lineage: Eukaryota > Metazoa > Chordata > Chondrichthyes > Pristiophoridae > Pristiophorus > Pristiophorus japonicus. The sequence continues at coordinate 31,886,825 of NC_091978.1, forward strand.
TCAGGGCGTTGGTATAAATAATTGGTGGGCAGAGACAAGTGGCCTCCCCAGGAATATATATTGGAGCCCCAATGTTTCACTCTGTATGTAAAAGAATTGGATTAAGGAGTATAGCTCAGCTCCATTTACCAAACTTTGATCTATATGATACCCTCAGCAAATAAAAATCTGCCAATCTCAATCTTGAAAATGTCAATTAACCCAGTATCCCCCAGCTTCTGGGGGAGAGAATTACAGACTTCCACCACACTTTTTGTGAAGAACTGCTTCCTGATTTCACTCCTGAATGGTCTCGCTCTAATTTGAAGATTATGCCCCCTTGCTCTGATTTCCCCAGCAGACGAGCTTCTTTGAATCTACGCTATCATATCCTTTTTATCATTTCTCATTCTTAAAACATATCAATTAAATCACCTTTCAACCTTCCAAACTCAAGAGGATACAAGTCAAGTTTATGTAACGTGCCTTTGCAACCACGTATCATGTGCTGTAACCATTCCAAGGCCAATATGTCCTTCCTAAGGTGTGGTGCTCAAATCTGAATGCAGTACTTTAAATTGGATCTGATCAAAGCTCTGTAGGTGTAGCATTACATCCTCATGTTTGAATTCTAAAGTCCATTAGCCTTTCGATGATCGTTTCCCGGGATGGCAGGACTGAATTTAGAAGAATGAGAGGGGATCTCATGGAAACATACAAAATTCTGACAGGATTGGACAGGTTAGATGCAGGAAGAATGTTCCCGATGTTGGTGAAGTCCAGAACCAGGGGTCACAGTCTAAGGTTAAGGGGTAAGCCATTTAGGACCGAGATGAGGAGAAACTTCTTCACTCAGAGAATTGTGAACCTGTGGAATTCTCTACCACAGAAAGTTGTTGAGGCCAGTTCGTTAGATATATTCAAAAGGGAGTTAGATGTGGCCACTGTGGCTAAAGGGATCAAGGGGTATGGAGAGAAAGCAGGAATGGGGTACTGAAGTTGCATGATCAGCCATGATCATATTGAATGGTGGTGCAGGCTCGAAGGGCCGAGTGGCCAACTCCTGCACCTATTTTCTATGTTTCTATGTTTCTACCTGTGCATTAGCTTTTAGTGATCTTTGCTTCTCCACATTTCAAAACAACAACAATTTTTATTTATATTGTACCTTTAACGTAGTAAAACATCCCACGGCGTTTTCCCATCATAGGCGGTGCCTCGAAACGAGGATGACTTGCTTCCATACGAAAAAAAGAATGAGTTCACAGGTGTTTCGAATGAAGGATCCTCAAGGGTGGAAGATGCCTGTGCGTGGATTTTTTTAACGTATGGTGGCCTTTGTACACCAGCCACCACACGGGCTTGACAGAGCTAAGTCTTGGCCCAGTGGCAAGGATTACCCAAGACAACTGGAGACCTGCTCTGCTGCACGGACCTAGTGCGCACACATATCGCAGTGTGGGCTGGCCCGTGCTGCCCCTGGCCTCTGGCCCCGAACTCACACCTCACCTGGGCCCCGATCACATCCCTCCACAATCTCTCGTCGCTCCTTCGCCCTGACCTCCCAAGGCGCTTCACGGTGGTGTTAAAAGACAAAACAGATAAATGTGACACCGAGCCACATAAGAAGAAATTGGTCAAAGAGATAGGTTTTAAGGAGCGTCCTAAAGGAGAAAAGAGAGTTAGAGAGGCAGAGAGATTTCGAGAGGGAGTTTCAGAGCTTTGGGCCCAAGCAGTTGAAGGCACGGCCACCAATGGTTGAGCAGTTATAGACCTCACCCATTTCCTTGTATTTCATCATTAAGAGAATATTCTGAATTGTCTTTCTTCTATCCAAAGTAGATGACATCACCCTTCCCCACATTGAACTCCATCTGCCATAGTTTTGATCACTCAATTAATCTGTCTCTTTCCCTTTGTAACATCCTGCTGCCATCTATACAACTTACTGTGCCTTCTAAATTAGTGTCACCCGTAACTTGGATATTCAACACTCTATTCCTACATAAGACCATAAGATCATAAGAAATAGGAGCAGGAGTAAGCCACCTGGCCCCTCGAGCCTGCTCCGCCATTTAATAAGATCATGGCTGATCAACATCCAAGTCATTGATATATATATATATATGGCGAAAAGCTGATGTCCCAGTCCAGATCTCTGTTGAACACCATTTGTCACAACCCACCAATCGAAGAAGGTTTCTTTATCCTTACTCTCAGGGCCCGAAATTCAGTACCGCTGGAAAGCTGGTGCTCCCCCACCCTTTTGGTGGCCATTAACGCCAACATTTTTAGTGGCTGGGCCACCCCATATTCAGCTCCAAAAGTGAACAAATGGGTTCCAGCGCTAATGAACCCTTCCAAAGTGGATTTTTCAGCGGTGTGGCTGTCTTAATTTGAGCGTTATCACCACTGAGAAATTCAGCATGCAGGTAAGGGTTTCTAATGAGCCAGCTGGCTGGCCTTTTTAAAGGGTAGGGTTTGCTGCAAAGCCCTGAGGGGGGGAAGGAGGTTGGAAGGAGTTTGGAAGGATGGCTGGTGTAAGAGGTGCAAGGAGAGCCAACAGGTTCACTGATATGGAGCTGGAGACACTGATGGACGGTGTGGAGGACAGAAGACAAATACTGTTTCCTGACGTGGGGAGACCTGCAGAAAGTCAGTACATAATACATGGCGGGAGATTGCAGGGGAGGTGTCAGGCAGGGTGCTGGCCAGTCTGCAGCCGACCCTTCTAGGGTGGCAATGGGGACGACGCTTCCTAGCTGTGGGACGGCGGGAATCCTCCTCCTCCTCCTCTTTCTCCTGTGTCACTTGCCCCTCCTGCGCCTCCTCCTTCTCCTCCTCAGGTAGTACTGCTGGCTTGACCTCCAGCGGCTGTCCCCTCATGACGGCCAGATTGTGCAGCCTGCAGCAGACCACGACGATGATGGAGACCCGTTGAGGAGAGTACTGCAAGGTGCCACCAGAGCGGTCCAGGCACCGGAACCTCTGCTTCAGGATGCCTATGCACTGCTCGATCATGCACTTGGTGGCACAATGAGCATCATTGTACTCATGCTCTGGCACTGTCTTGGGGTTCCACAGTGGAGTGAGCAGCCAAGAGGACAGGGGATATCCCTTGTACCCAAGCAGCCAACCGCAATCCTGATTCGGGCTGGTGAAGACGGCAGGCACACTGGTCTGGCGAAGAATGAATGAATCATGGCTGCTGCCTCCCTTGCCCGCTGCCTCTCTGCACGGTGTTTGACGGAGACGCCTTCCCCTGCGTGCTGCTCGGCTTCTCAGCAGGTCTACTAGGTGTCACCCTCCCAACACTCCTCCCATCCTCAGAGTGAATCCTGACAAGCAAGTCTCTGCAGCCTACAGGCCTCCACTAAAGAGTCAGACCTGAAAGTTGTACAAGGTTATGTGCAAATCTCTGAGCAGCACTCAGCAGGTTTAATGGAGCCAAAACAATTAATACAACTTTATCAAAAGCTAAATACTGCAGACTATGGAAAATGAAAAATATTAATAAGTAATAAAACTATTTACCTACCAAAGGGCCCCAGTGGAGTCGCGTTTGAGCACAGCATCGAAAAGCTCGCAGGGACACTGCCAGGAAAAGTCCTACCTTTTCCATGGTGAATTTAGGTGGGGTAGACTCTTTCTAGCGGCTGTAGAGTTCACCGCTGGAAACCCTCCTTTACAGCGGCTTCACCGCGCCGTTTCTGGTGGAAGTGAACACCGCTCAAATCCCCCCCGAGCTGAATATGGCTCAGGGTGGGGAAAGTACCTGACTGTGGCAGTCATCCCATCTTTTCGATCGGCCGTCCAAACCCCACGGTAGCCGTTCCTTCAGGGACAGTGAATTTCGGGCCCACATGTGTCTCTTATCTTCCAACCAATTACCGAACAATGTCACAAGGTCAACTCCAATGCCGGGCACTTATATTTTTGCTAATAATTTCCTGTTCGGAAACTTAGCAAACGACTTCTGGAAGTCCATATAGACAACATCCATAAACAATCCCTGGCCATCATGTTCATGAACTCTTAAAAAATTCAACTCAATCAGTAAGTGGGATGGACAGGATAGATGCAGAGAGGATGTTTCCCCTCGTGGAGGAACCTAGAACTAGAGGGCATAGTTTCAGCATATGGGTTTGCCCATTTAAGACGGAGATGAGGAGGGACTTCTTCTCTCAGAGGGTCGTGAATGTTTGGAATTCTCTATTGCAGAGAGCGATGGAGGCTGCGGTCATTGAATATATTTAAGGTAGAGATAGACAGGATTTTGAATGATAGGGGAGTTAAGGGTTATGGAGAGCTTGCAGTGAAGTTAAGGCCAAGATCAGATAAGCCCTGATTTTATTGAATGGGGCCAAATGGCCTACTCCTGCTCCTATTTCTTATGTTCTTATGTTCTTATTATATCAGACATGCCGAGGGCGATTTAAGCATATGGAGGGAGTCATGGTTGCAACCCTGCACCTCTGTGCTTGTCAGGGTCTGCAGCACCTCAATGCTATAGAACATTGACAGCACAAATGTCAAAATAAATTGAGCATAATCCATTCAAGGAATCAAATTACGTCATCAGACCCACTTCATTCAATTGGCCGGCAAAGGCGCTGGCAGGCCCAATCGGGGGAAAATAATTTCAGTCAGTGGGCTGGAGCCAGCAGGGACCCGCCACCAACCCGCCGAGGTTCATAAAATCCAGCCCATCATCATCATCATAGGCAGTCCCTCGGAATCGAGGAAGTCTTGCTTCCACTCTTAAAATGAGTCCTTAGGTGGCTGAACAGTCCAATACGAGAACCATAATCCGTGCCACAGGTCGGACAGATAGTCATTGAGGGAAGGGGTGGGTGGGACTGGTTTGCCGCACGCTCTTTCTGCTGCCTGCGTTTGGTTTCTGCATGCTCTCGGCGATGAGACTCAAGGTGCTCAGCGCCCTCTCAGATGCACTTTCTCCACTGAAGGTGGTCTTTGGCCAGAGACTCCCAGGTGGCAGTGGGGATGTTGCATTTTATCAGGGAGGCTTTGAGGGTGTCCCTGTAACATTTCCTCTGCCCACCTTTGGCTCGTTTGCCGTGAAGGAGTTCTGAGTAGAGCGCTTGCTTTGGGAGTCTCGTGTCTGGCATGCGAACTATGTGGCCTGCCCAGCGGAGCTCATCAATGTGGTCAATGCTTCAGGTCGATGACCTTTTGTCAGAACTGGAAAAAGTTGGAGGTTTAACAGTTTTTAAACAAGTACAGAGGCAGGGAAAGGAGGGATGGGAGGAATGAACAAAAGGGAAGGTCTGTGATAGGGTGGAAGGCAGGAGAGATTAAAAGACAAAATGAATGATGGTGAGATAAGTACAGAAACAAAAGATGAGTCTAGAAGAGGTGTAAATGGGAATAGCAGAATAACTACTGGCTTCTTAAAAAAATGGGGGCAAAGGTTATTATCTGAAATTGTTGAACTCAATAATGAGTGCAGAAGGTTGTAAATTGCCTAATTAAAAGATGAGGTGCTATTTTTCAAAGGCTGCTGTTGAAAGTTCTGCTATTCCCATTTACATCTCTTCTGGTCTCATCTTTTGTTTCTTTACTTGTCCCATTGCCATCCCCGTTTGCCTTGCTCCCTCATCCCTTTTGCTGTGCGATCTTTCCTGCCTTCTATCCTATCCTGACGGATATCCTTATTAGGTGGGAAATTGTGTTAGGGAAATTGATGGGATTGAAGGCCGATAAATCCCCAGGGCTTGATTGTCTGCATCCCAGAGTACTTAAGGAAGTGGCCCTAGAAATAGTGGATGCATTGGTGATCATTTTCCAACAGTCTATCGACATTGGATCAGTTCCTATGGACTGGAGAGTAGCTAATGTAACACCACTTTTTAAAAAGGGAGGGAGAGAGAAAGCGGGTAATTATAGACCAGTTAGCCTGACATCAGTAGTGGGGAAAATGTTGGAGTCAATTATTAAGGATGTAATAGCAACGCATTTGGAGAGCAGTGACAGGATCGGTCCAAGTCAGCATGGATTTGTGAAAGGGAAATCATGCATGACAAATCTTCTGGAATTTTTTGGGGATGCAACTAGTAGGGCCCAAGTTTCCACAAGAAAAAAAACGGGCGCCCCTCCGAGCTGGGCTCGTGTTTTTCGCGCCTAAAACGGCGCCGGAAAAAATCCTCGGTATTCTCCACCTACTTACAGGTCCTCTGGCCCTCGGCGCAGCCAGCACGAGCTGTGTGGGGGGCGGAGCCAGGTCCCGGCGCTGAAAACAGTGCCGGGACCTCTGCACATGTGTGCTACAGTCGGCACGCAAGTGCAGTAGCTCCAGGCGCCGAACTGTGTGGGAGGGGCCCGAAGCACGCAGCCCCTAGCCCTGGCTGAATGGCCTCACTGGGGCTTCGTGAATGAGGCTCCTCCCACGGCCAGCTCCTGCTCCCCGCCCGACCAGACCCGACACCTGCTCCCCCCCCCCCACGCCCCAACCCGAGACCCGCTCCCACCCCCCGCCCCGCCCCGACACCCGCTCCCCACCCCCCCGCCCCGACCCGACACCCGCTCCCCACCCCCCCCGCCCCGACCCGACACCCGCTCCCCACCCCCCCCGCCCCGACCCGACACCCGCTCCTACCCCCCCCCGCCCCGACCCGAGACCCGAGACCCGACCCAACCCGCGCTCCTGTTCCCCGACCCGACCCGCCCCCCGCTCTCTCTTCCCCCCGCTTTCTCTTCCCCCCCTCCCCTCTCTCTCTCTCCCTCCCTCCCCTCTCTCTCTCTCCCTCCCTCCCCTCTCTCTCTCTCTCCCTCCCTCCCCTCTCTCTCTCTGCCTCCCTCCCCTCTCTCTCTCTCTCTCCCTCCCTCCCCCTCTCTCTCTCTCTCCCTCCCTCCCTCTCTCTCTCTCTCTCCCTCCCTCCCTCCCTCTCTCCCTCTCTCCCTCCCTCCCTCCCTCTCTCCCTCTCTCCCCCCCCTCTCTCTCTCCCCCTCCCTCCCCCCCTCTCTCTCTCCCCCTCCCTCCCCCCCTCTCTCTCTCCCCCTCCCTCCCCCCCTCTCTCTCTCTCCCTCCCCTCTCTCTCTCTCTCCCTCCCTCCCCCTCTCTCTCCCTCCCTCCCTCCCCCTCTCTCTCCCTCCCTCCCCCCCCCTCTCTCTCCCTCCCTCCCCCCCTCTCTCTCTCTCCCTTCCTCTCTCTCTCTCTCTCTCTCTCCCCCTCCCGCTCAGCGGCACAAACGGCTGCAGAATTCTCCCTGGCTGAAGCACTTTCACACAGGTATGAAGATGGTTTATTTAATCTTTTCTTGGCTTATAAATGTTTATTCAGGTTGGATTTATTTGTATAATATTTGTAGAAGTATAAATAAGGATTTATTGTAGAATTTAATGAGTTCCCTCCCCCCTCCCCCCCACCTCGTTCTGGACGCCTAATTTGTAACCTGCGCCTGATTTTTTAATGTGTAGAACAGGTTTTTTCAGTTCTACAAAAATCTTCACTGGCTCCATTCTACTTTAGTTTGGAGTACATTTTCACTGTGGAAACTTTCAAATCAGGCGTCAGTGGCCGGACACGCCCCCTTTTGAAGAAAAAATTCTGTTCTAAACTAGAACTGTTCTACCTGACTAGAACTGCAGAAAAAAAAATGTGGAGCATTGCGATTTCTAAAATAGTCCGTTCTCTACCAGTTGCTCCTAAAAATCAGGCGCGAATCATGTGGAAACTTGGGCCCCTAGAGTGGACAAGGGAGAACCAGTGGATGTGATGTATTTTGATTTTCAAAAGGCATTTGACAAGGTCCCACATAAGAGATTGGTGTGCAAAATCAAAGCACATGGTATTGGGGGTAATGTACTGGCGTGGATAGAGAATTGGTAGGCAGACAGGAAGCAGAGAGTCGGGATAAACGGGTCCTTTTCGGACTGGGTGGCAGTGACTAGTGGAGTGCCACAGGGCTCAGTGCTGGGACCCCAGCTCTTTACATTATACATTAATGATGTGGATGAAGGAATTGAATGTAATATCTCCAAGTTTGCAGATGACACTAAACTGGGTGGTGGTGTGAGCTGTGAGGAGGATGCTAAGAGGCTGCAGGGTGATTTGGACAGGCTGGGTGAGTGGGAAAATGCATGGCAGATGCAGCATAATGTGGATAAATCTGAGGTTATCCACTTTGGTGGCAGAAACACGAGGGCAGAATATTATCTGAATGGTGGCAAATTCGGAAAAGGGGAGGTGCAACGAGACCTGGGTGTCATGGTTCATCAGTCATTGAAAGTTGGCATGCAGGTGCAGCAGGCGGTGAAGAAGGCAAATGGTATGTTGGCCTTCATAGATTTGAGTATAGGAGCAGGGAGGTCTTACTGCAATTGTACAGGGCCTTGCTGAGGCCTCACCTGGAATATTGTGTTCAGTTTTGGTCTCCTAATCTGAGGAAGGACATTCTTGCTATTGAAGGAGTGCAGCGAAGGTTCACCAGACTGATTCCAGGGATGGCTGGACTGACATATGAGGAGAGACTGAATCAACTGGGCCTTTATACACTGGAGTTTAGAAGGATGAGAGGGGATCTTATAGATACGTATAAGATTCTGACGGGATGGGACAGGTTAGATGCAGGAAGAATGTTCCCGATGCTGGGGAAGTCCAGAACCAGGGGACACAGTCTTAGAATAAGGGGTAGGCCATTTAGGACTGAGATGAGGAGGAACTTCTTCACTCAGAGAGTTGTTAATCTGTGGAATTCCCTACCACAGAGAGTCGTTGATGCCACTTCATTGGATATATTCAAGAGGGAGTTAGATATGGCCCTTACGGCTAAAGGGATCATGGGGTATGGAGAGAAAACAGGAAAGGGTACTGAGATGAATGATCAGCCATGATCTTATTGAATGGTGGTGCAGGCTCGAAGGGCCGAATGGCCTGCTCCTGCCCCTATTTTCTATGTTTCTATCACAGACCGTTCCTTTTGTTCTTTCCTCCCCTCCCCCACTTTCCCCACCTGTGCACTTGCTTCAAACCTGTCACATCTCTAACTTTGTTCAGTTCTGAAGAAAGGTCATCGACCTGAAAGGTTAACTCTGTTTCTCTCGCCACAGATGCTGCCTGACCCACTGAGTATTTCCAGCATTTTTCTCTTTTTATTTGAGCGGGATGAGAAGTTGTGAGCACACGTTCTGTCAGGCGAAGGAAGGTGGTGGTGGGCCGCTGTTCAAGGTGGAAATGGGGGGTTCCAAGGACCACCTTGGTGAGAGGCGACATACAAATTGCTCCTGCATAGTTATCACTCCTCTGCACTGTGAGATACTGTTCTCTGTTGCTAACTGTTTTTTGTGTTTTGCTCTGCCCCTCCTCCTCACTTTGCCACTGATTTATATCATCTGAAATGGGCTAGGCTCTTTCCTCTGATTATTATGAGCAGCCTGTGCCTCCTCCAAAATCCCTGTGTCCAGTATTGCCAAACTTATTGGTCTTGTCCGGGCCTGAAGAGGGTGCTGTTTATCAAAGCCCAGCGTCTCTTCTACTGCAACACAGGTAACCATTTCAATTCATACCCAAATAACCACTTGCTTTTAAAGTGCCATCCACACATTCACTTACAAGCACAATCCTCAGCAAAAATGCCAATTCCCAGAAGGCACACACTGCCTTAAGTGCCTCCAGAAATTAACTCCTGGTAGCGTCATTATGACACCAAAGTGCTGCAAATCTCTACCACAGAAAGTTGTTGAGGCCAGTTCATTAGATATATTCAAAAGGGAGTTAGATGTGGCCCTTACGGCTAAAGGGATCAAGGGGTATAGAGAGAAAGCAGGAATGGGGTACTGAAGTTGCATGATCAGCCATGATCATATTGAATGGTGGTGCAGGCATTGAATGGCCTACTCCTGCACCTATTTTCTATGTTTCTATGTTTCTATGTGGCTTTCTCCGCATTGTGCGAGGAAACCGAGCAATCTTGCTGTTAGAAACATAGAAAACATAGAAACATAAAAAATAGGTGCAGGAGTAGGCCATTCGGCCCTTTGAGCCTGCACTGCCATTCAATAAGATCATGGCTGATGATTCCCTCAGTACTCCTTTCCTGCATTCTCTCTATACCCCTTGATCCCTTTAGCCGTAAGGGCCATATTGAACTCCCTCTTGAATATATCCAAATAACTGGTATCAACAACTCTCTGCAGAGGGAATTCCACAGGTTAACAACTCTCTGAGTGAAGAAGTTTCTCCTCATCTCAGTCCTAAATGGCCTACCCCTTATCCTAAGACTTGTCCCCTGGTTCTGGACTTCCCCAACATCGGGAACACTCTTCCTGCATCTAACCTGTCCAGTCCCGTCAGAATCTTATACGTTTCTATGAGATCCCCTCTCATCCTTCTAAACTCCAGTGAATACAGGCTCAGTTGATCCAGTCTCTCCTCACAATACAGTCCAGCCATCCCTGGAATCAGTCTGGTGAACATTCGCTGCACTCCCTCAATAGCAAGAACGTCCTTCCTCAGATTAGGAGACCAAAACTGAACACAATATTTCAGGTGAGGCCTCACTAAGGCCCTGTACAACTGCAGTGAGACCTCCCTGCTCCTATACTCAAATCCCCTAGCAATGAAGGCCAACATACATTAGCCTTCTTCACCGCCTGCTGTACCTGCATGCCAACTTTCAATGACGGATGATCCATGACACCCAGGTCTCGTTGTACCTCCCATTTTCCTAATCTGCCACCATTCAGATAATATTCTGCCTTCGTGTTTTTGGCCCCAAAATGGATAACCTCACATTTATCCACATTATACTGCATCTGCCAGCATTTGTCCACTCACCCAACCTGTCCAAGTTACCCTGCAGCCTCTTAGCGTCCTCCTCACAGCTCACACCACCACCCAGTTTAGTGTCTTCTGCAAACTTTAGCATTTCTCTTGGGGTCTACTTTCCGTAGTTTTCAAGAGACAAGAGACTGACTTCCGCTGTTGAGTTGTGCGATTGCCACAAATTGATTTCTCCGCAATGTTAATGCAAAACAAAAGCCCCACGGCACTTACAGCCACTGAAGCACTTTTTGAAGTGTAGCCACTGTTATAATGTAGCAAACGCGGCAGTCAATTTGCGCACAGCAAGCTCCCACAAACAGCAATGTTATAATGACCAGGTAATCTGCTAGGTCCTAAGCTCTGGAATTCCCCCCCTAAACCTGTCTGCCTCTCTACTTCTCTCTCCTCATTTAAGCCGCTCATCCAAAACTCTAGTGCCCGTATCCTAACTCGCATCAAGTTCCGATCACCCGTCACCTTGGCTCCTGGCCTGGCAAAGCTTCAATTTCAAAATTCTCATCCTTTTATTTCAAATCTCTCCACAGCCTTGTCCCTCACTATTTCTGTTACCTCCTCCAGCCCCTCCACCATCCAATATTGCTGCACTCCTCTAATTCTGGCCTCTTGGACAACCCAAACTTTCATCATTGGTGGCCATGCCTTCAGCTGCCAAGGCCCTAAGCTCTGGAATTCCCTCCCTAAACCTTTCTACCTTTCTCTCTCTCTCTCTCTCTCTCTCTCTCTCAACTCCTTTAAGACACTCCTTAAAAATCTCTTTGTGCAAGCTTATGGAAAGCAGTCCTAATATCTCCTTATGCAGCTTGGTGTCAAGTTTTGTGTGTCATTGCTCCTGCGAAGCACCTTGGGATGTTTTACTACATTAAATATATATACAAGTTGCTGTTGTTATTGTTAGTGCTATTGAGGGATAAATATTGACCAGGCCACCGGGGAGAACTCCCCTGCTCCTCTTCGAAATAGTGTTGTGGGATCTTTAACGTCCATCTGAGAGGGCAGACGGGACCTCGGATTAACATTCCATCCGAAAGATGGCGTGGTTGCAGTTTTAAGGGGTAAATAAATCACAGTGAACTTTTCTTTCTGCAAAATTAATTTAAAAAATATATTTAAAAGCATTGTCTTCGCCATTTGCAAGCGTATCATGTGCAGTGACATGAATTGCTTGGCAACACATCAAAATATCAGCAGGAAAGTACTTAATTTTGACAAAATGATACATGCTGTTCTCCCTTCAAAAACACCAGGCAAAGTAAAAGAAAAGTTAAATGCAGCCAATGGGAATGGAACAGAAAATCTCAGGAAACGGGCAGTGGTTCCACAATGATCCGAGATAGGAGATCTTAATTTACGGAGGAGACATCTTAGCCGAGAAATTTCGGGAGTTCCCTCTGGGAGCCGCACTCCTGGACCCTCTCTCCGGGACCCTCAGTCCGGGACCCTCACTCCAGGACCCTCACTCCGGGATCCTCACTCTGGGATCCTCACTCCGGGAGCCTCACTCTGGGACCCTCACTCCAGGACCCTCCAGGACCCTCATTCTGGGAGCCCCATTCTGGGACCCTCTCTTTGGGACCCTCACTCCGGTACCCTCATTCCAGGAACCTCACTCAAGGTCCCTCACTCTGGGAGCTCCACTCCGGGACCCACTTACCGGGACCCTCACTCCGGAACCCTCACTCCATGACCCTCACTCCGGGATCCTTACTCCAAGAGTCTCACTCCGAGACCCTCATTCCAGGACCCTCACTCAAGGACTCTCACTCTTAGACCCTCACTCCAGGACCCTCACTCCGAGACCCTCACTCCAGGACCCTCACTCCAGGACCCTCACTCCAGGACCCTCACTCCAGACCCTCACTCCGGGACCCTCACTCTGAGACCCTCACTCCAGGACCCTCATTCCAGGACCCTCACTCCAGGACCCTCCTGGACCCTCACTCTGAGACCCTCACTCCAGGACCCTCACGCCGGGACCTTCATTCCGGGACCCTTGCTCCGGAAGCCTCACTCCAGGACCCCCACTCCGGGCCCCTCAATCCAGGACCCTCACTCCAGGACCCTCACTCTGAGACCCTCACTCCAGGACCCTCAATCCAGGACCCTCACTCCAGGACCCTCACTCCAGGACCCTCACTCTGAGACCCTCACTCCGAGACCCTCACTCCAGGACCCTCACTCCAGTACCCTCACTCCGGGACCCTTACTCTGGGTGTCTCAGTCTGGGAGTCTCACTCCAAAGCCCTCACTCCATGACCCTCACTCCGGGACCCTCACTCTGAGACCCTCACTCCAGGACCCTCACTCCAGGACCCTCACTTCGGGACCCTCCTGGACCCTCACTCTGAGACCCTCACTCCAGGACCCTCACGCCGGGACCCCCACTCCGGGACCCTCACTTCAGGACCCACACTCCTGGACCCTCCTGGACCCTCACTCTGAGACCCTCACTCCAGGACCCTCACGCCGGGACCCCCACTCCGGGACCCTCACTTCAGGACCCTCACTCCTGGACCCTCACTCTGAGACCCTCACTCCAGGACCCTCACGCCGGGACCTTCACTCCGGGACCCTTGCTCCGGAAGCCTCACTCCAGGACCCCCACTCCGGGCCCCTCAATCCAGGACCCTCACTCCGAGACCCTCACTTCAGGACCCTCACTCTGGGACCATCACTCCAAAACCCTCATTCAAGGACCCTCACTCCAGGACCCTCACTCCAGGACCTTCTCTTCAGGACCTTCACTCTGGGACCAACACTCCAAAACCCTCATTCAAGGACCCTCACTCCGGGACCCTCACTCCAGGACCCTCACTCCAGGACCCTCTCTTCAGGACCCTCTCGCCAGGACCCTCACTCCAGGACCCCCACTCCGGGACCCTCTCTCCGGTAGCCTCAATCCAGGAGTCCCACTCCAGAAGCTTCACTCAGATTTCTGATGCGATGTCCCATCTGACCTCTCAGAGGCCGTAAAAAATCCCATGGCACTTTTGGAAGAATAGCTGGGGTATAGTCTTGATTTCCTGGCCAACATTTCTCCTTGAGCACAACTCTGCTAAAAAGATATTAACAGGTCTTCTATCTCATTGCCCTTTGTGGGAGCTTGCTGTGCGCAATATGGTTGCCATGTTTCCTACACTAAGATGGTGACTGCACTTCAAAATTATTTAATTGGCTGTGAAACGTTTTGGAATAGCCTGAGAATATAAATGCGAGTTCTTTCTTTCGATGAGTATACATTATTAATATTAGATCAAGTCTTATGACTTGTAGGCTTAATACATGTACAGAAACAAATAATGGCAAGTGCTCGCAGGAGTGTTAAATCATTGAGAAACACAGCTTTGTAAATGGTTATACTGCTGACCAGAACACCCGCATAATAGAACAGTGTTGAGAGCTGTGACCTTCATGAGCGGATAGTTTGTAAATTTCTCTAATGCATGTAATTTATTCCCCAGAGCAAGGAAACACAGGAATAAATGCTGTATCGCACATGGTCATTTTTATGTTATATTACATAAGATTTTAATGTTGCGTGCATTCATTTCTTTACACTGATTTTCAAAAGTAATGATTTATTCGATAATGGTTGCATCAGTAATTTATCTACAAAGCTTAAAATGATCACATACGAATGAGTGACATAGAATTATTTAGAATCTACAGCACAGAAACAGGCCATTTGGCCCAACTGGTCTGTGCCAGTGTTTATGCTCCACAGCAGCCTCCTCCCACCCTACTTCATTAAACTTCATTAAACTCCATCAACATTGGAATTTTGAAGAATGAGAGGGAATCTCATAGAAACATATAAACTCTTTACATTATACATTAATGATTTGGATGAAGGAATTGAGTGTAATATCTCCAAGTTTTCAGATGACACTAAACTGGGTGGTGGTGTGAGCTGTGAGGAGCATGCTAAGAGGCTGCAGGTTGATTTGGACAAGTTGGGTGAGTGGGCAAATGCATGGCAGATGCAGTATAATGTGGATAAATCTGAGGTTATCCACTTTGGTGGCAGAAACACGAGGGCAGAGTATTATCTGAATGGCGGCAGATTAGGAAAAGGGGAGATGCAACGAGACTTGGGTGTCATGGTTCATCAGTCATTGAAAGTTGGCATGCAAGTGCAGCAGGTGGTGAAGAAGGCAAATGGCATGTTGGCCTTCATAGCTAGGGGATTTGAGTATAGGAGCAGGGAGGTCTTACTGCAGTTGTACAGGGCCTTGGTGAGGCCTCACCTGGAATATTGTGTTCAATTTTGGTCTTCTAATCTGAGAAAGGATGTTCTTGCTATTGAGGGAGTGCAGCGAAGGTTCACCAGACTGATTCCAGAGATGGCTGTTCTGACATATGAGGAGAGACTGGATCAACTGGGCCTTTATACACTGGAGTTTAGAAGGATGAGAGGGGATCTCATAGAAACGTATAAGATTCTGACGGGACTGGACAGGTTAGATGCAGGAAGAATGTTCCTGATGTTGGGGAAGTTCAGAACCAGGGGACACAGTCTTAGAATAAGGGGTAGGCCATTTAGGACTGAGATGAGGAGGAACTTCTTCACTCAGAGAGTTGTTAACCTGTGGAATTCCCTACCGCAGAGAGTCGTTGATGCCACTTCATTGGATATATTCAAGAGGGAGTTAGATATGGCCTTTACGGCTAAAGCGATCAAGGGGTATGGAGAGAAAGCAGGAAAGGGGTACTGAGGGAGTGATCAGCCATGATCTTATTGAATGGTGGTGCAGGCTCGAAGGGCCAAATGGCCTACTCCTGCACCTATTTTCTATGTTTCTATCTTTCTATGTTTCTGATGGGATTGGACAGGTTAGATGCAGGAAGAATGTTCCCGATGTTGGGGAAGTCCAGAACCAGGGGTCACAATCTAAGGATCAGGGGTAAGCCATTTAGGACTGAGATGAGAAGAAACTTCTTCACTCAGAAAATTGTGAACCGGTGGAATTCTCTACCACAGAAAGTTGTTGAGGCCAGTTCGTTAGATATATTCAAAAAGGAGTTAGATGTGGCCCTTAAGGCTAAAGGGATCAAGGGGTATGGAGAGAAAACAGGAATGGGGTACTGAGGTGAATGATCAGCAATGATCATATTGAATGGTGGTGCAAGCTCGAAGGGCTGAATGGCCTACTCCTGCACCTATTTTCTATGTTTCTATATCCTTCTATTCCTTCTCCTTCATATGTTTATCCAGCTTCCCCCTAAATGAATCTGTGCTACTCGCCTCAGCTACTCCTTGTGGTGGCGAGTTCTACATTTAAATGACTCTCTATTTTCTCATGATTATTCTATTGGATTCATTAGCGACCAACTTATATTTATGGCACCTTGGTTTGATCTCCCCATTCAAGCGGAAACATTTTTTCTCGTAATAAAAACAGAAAATGCTGGAAATACTCAGCAGGTCAGGCAGCATCCGTGAAGAGAGAAACAGTTAACGATTCAGGTCGATGACCTTTCGTCAGAACTGGTAAAAGTTAGAGATGTACCAGGTCTTAAGCAAGTGCAGGATGGAAGGCAGGAGAGATTGAATGACAAAAGGTAGCCGATTAGCGGTAATGTAGCAGTAAAGGAGGAGGCACTAGTGATATTGGATAGGATAAAAATAGCTAAAGAGGACAAACTTAAAAGGTTGGCAGCACTGAAAGTAGCGAAGTCACCGGTCCAGATGAGATGCATCCTGGGTTACTGAGAGACTTCTGGGTGGAAATTGCGAAGGCTCTGGCCACAATCTTCCAATCTTCCTTAGGTGTGGGGGTGGTGTCAGAGGACTGGAGGATTGCAAATGTTACACCCCATTCAATACAAGGGGAGGGGTATAGACTCGGCAACTACAGTCCAGTCAGCCTAATGTTGGTCGTCGGGAAACTTTTAGAGACAATAATCTGGGACAAAATGAATTGGCATTTGGAAAAGTATGGATTACTAAATGGATTTATTAAAGGCAAATCATGTGTGACTGACTTGATTGAGTTCTTTGCTGAAGTAATGAAGAGGGTTGATGAGGGTAGTGGAGTTGATGTTGTGTATATAGACTTTCAAAAGGCGTTTGTCAAAATACCACATAATAGACTTGTTCGCAAAATTAAAGCCCATGGAATTAATGGAGACAGTTGCAGCGTGGATACAGGGACAGAAAGCAGAGTTGTGATATTCTGCAAGGGTCGGTATTAGAACCATTGCACTTTTAATAACCTGGACCTATACAAGGTATGGTTTCAACATTTTCAGATGTCATGAAACTGGGAAATGTAGTAAACAATGTGGAGGGTGGTAACAGACTTCAGGAGGACACAGACAGACTGGTGAAATGGGCAGACACCTGGCAGATGAATTTTAACACAGAGAAGTGTGAGGTGATGCATTTTGGCAGGAAAAATGAGGAGAAGCAATATAAACTAAAGGGTACAATTAAAAAGGGAGTGGAGGAACAGAGAGACCTCGGGGTGTACGTACGCAAATCGTTAAAGGTGGCAGCATATGTTGAGCAAGCCGCCATTATTAGAGTATTATGTTTAATTCTGAGCACCTACATGTTCAGATGCTTGTCAAGGCCTTAAAGAGACTGCAGAATAGATTTAAAAAAGAACGACTTGCATTTATATAGCGCCTTTCACGACCTCAGGTAATCTCAAAGTGCTTTACAGCCAATGAAGTCATAACGTAGCAGCCAAATTATGCACAGCAAGCTCCCACAAACAACAATGTGATAATTACCAGATCATTTGTTTTTTTTACGTCCACCTGAGAGTACAGATGAGCCTCGGTTTAACATCTCTTCCGAAAGACGTCACCTCCGACAATGCAGCACTCTCTCGGTACTGCACTGGAGTATCAGCCTAGATTTTTGTGCTCAAATCTTTGAGTACAACCTTCTGACACAGAAGTGAGAATTCTACCAACTGAGCGATGGCTGACACTTCAATGGTCCCTGGGATGAGGGACATCAGTTATGTGGAGAGACTGGAGAAGCTGGGGCTGTTCTCCTGAGAGCAGAGATGGTTAAGAAGGCATTGTCAACTCTGTTTTGATGTATTCCTGGAGATTTGATCATGTGACATTTGATGAGGGGTATTCAATCCTGTGGCACCACTCATGTGATGCTTAATTACATGACATTTGATCATGTTATATTTGGCCATTGCAAATCTTATTATATTTACTTTACTTCAGTGTCTCAGTATCACCAAGCCTTGAATAAAATATTTGACATTTTTGTTTTATAGTGAGATGAATAACAATTTATAAATCAAAGAAAGAATACAAAAGAATAGAAAGATTTAAGGATAAGTAGTGTTGAAATAAAAACGACTTCTGTGATGTTGCTACAGTATCAACCGCACTGAGGAACATCAAGTAAATACTTCTGATTCATCAAA
Source organism: Pristiophorus japonicus (assembly GCF_044704955.1). NCBI lineage: Eukaryota > Metazoa > Chordata > Chondrichthyes > Pristiophoridae > Pristiophorus > Pristiophorus japonicus. The sequence continues at coordinate 31,905,005 of NC_091978.1, forward strand.
AAACATCAGCGATATAAGTAACTTCTAACTAAAGCTTTTGTATAATACTCCTGGAATACTGCGTGCAGTTTTGGTTGCTATATTACGAAAGGATATACTTGCTTTGGAGGCAGTTCAGAGAAGGTTCATTAGGTTGATTCTGGAGATGAGGGGGTTGACTTATGAGGAAAGGTTGGTTAGTTTGTGCCTCTACTCATTGGAATTCAGAAGAATGAGAGGTGATCTTATCGAAACATATAAGATTATGAGGGGCTTGACAAGGTGGATGCAGAGAGGATGTTTCCACTGATGGGAGAGACTAGAACTAGAGGGCATGATCTTAGAAAAAGGGGCCGCCCATTTAAAACTGAGATGAGAAATTTCTTCTCTCAGAGGGTTGTAAATCTGTGGAATTCGCTGCCTCAGAGAGCTGTGAAAGCTGGGACATTAAATAAATTTAAGATAGAAATAGACAGTTTTTTAAATGATAAGGGGATAAGGGGTAATGGGGAGCGGGCGGGGAAGTGGAGCTGAGTCCATGATCAGATCAGCCATGATCATATTTACTGGTGGAGCAGGCTCGAGGGGTCATATGGCCTTCTCCTGATCCTATTTCTTATGTTCTTATGTTCTTATGGTGACATTTTACACTACACAGCAAGTTATAAACAGAATAAAAACCAAAACCAAACCGGATTCAATTCAGTGACTCCCATGCCACACTGCTAAAGCCCAGCTACAGGGAAAAGCACAAAGCTGCCCGACTCCCATAATAAAACACCTTGGAGCAGATCTTGCGGTCAGCGGCGTACCTACGGAGTATGCCGCTGGCATCCGAATAGAACATGAGCTTACCTGCTGGGAAGCCTCCTTCGCGAACTTGCTCGCTGAAGGCAGTGCAATGGCTCATGGATCCCAGGGGCGGAGCCTGTGCGGATGCATATCTGGGATCACGTGGGCCTGGTGCTCCAATCAGTGCAAGCGCCGAATTTCCTCGTCAAAGATAGGTGGGAACCAGCATTAGGCTTTTATAGTTAATTGTTCAATGGGGCAAGATAACTGGTATCCAGGGGAATAAAGTTGCAGTGTTAAGTTTGTAAGGTTACAAATCTTCAGAAAAAGCACAGAAGGAGACCATGAACTAATAATTGATTAATACAGGCTTTTGGAGTTTAAGACAAGCTTCTGGAATTAAACTCGACAATGGGAGCAAAAAGGTGCCAGCCTTAAGGCACATGGTGACTCACCCCAATTAAGGACACTCTGTGGTCAGGAACCAAACTGACTTCATGCAGAACAACAATGGAGTTGTTACATGAGGCCCTGAACTTGATTGGCCAAGGCTCGGGGGGAAAACAAGCTCATTGCAGGTCTGTAAGAAGACCGGACAACAAAGGAATCACCCCAAGTGCACATTTTTGGGGAACAAGGTGTTAAGATGGGGAGTCATCTTGAGTCTCGCAGACTCCATGTGCAAGCTGGGATCAGTAGAGTCCATTATGGCAGTCAATCAACCAGGATCACCACAAAACAACGTAGCGATGCAAACCCATTATCAGAAACCGCAGTGGCGGGAGGTCAGTCAAAACATGGATATAAATATGCGAGCTACAAGCAGCTCAGAAGGACACGTGTATGCACAGAAGAACAGAAGCAGATGGACGTAGAAGAAGGGTACCCGACACGTACACCCACTACCAGTCGTCTACCATCGTTCGGCGGGGAAACGGAAACGTAGTACCGAAGCGAAGTACGGAATGTACATGGAAGGAACAGCACTGCAGGGAATGGCCTGAAGAATAACCAACCGGTCACGGAACCAATGACCATGAACTTACAATAGCTACAACCAGGAAGGGTGATTGTATGTCTTCAGTCGATTTCTCTCAGAAGTCTAGTTCGGTAGTTTTAGTTAGTTTTTCTGCGTAATGAAACTGACACTGGGCTAAGCCTAAATTTTGTGCCACATGTTGTCCTTTTCCCCTATAAGTTCTGAGGTCAATGAATCAGGGTAGAGTGTAAAACAAATACACGCTCTACAAGTTGGACACAATAACTAATACAAGGGGGAATAAAGCAACAGAGGAGAAAGGAGGGTGCAGACTGGCACCTGACCCGCTGAATCCACTCACAGAACGGGCACGGTCAATGACAACAGCACCGCACAGTGACTTGAAAAGCTCTCCAGGGACTTGAGCACATAAATCTAGACTGACACTCCAATGCAGTGCTGGGGGAGTGCTGCACTGTCGGAAGTGCCTTCTTTCGGATGAGGCATTAAACCGAGGCCCCGTCTGCTCTCTCAGGTGGATGTAAAAGATCCCATGGCACTGTTTCGAAGAAGAGCAGGGGAGTTATCCCCGGTGTCCTGGCCAATAATTATCCTCAATCAACATAACTAAAACAGATTATCTGATCATTATCACATTGCTGTTTGTGGGAGCTTGCTGTACACAAATTGTCTGCCGCATTTCCCACATTACAACAGTGACTACACTGCACAACAGTACTTAATTGGCTGTAAGTGCTTTGGGACATATGGTTGTTGTGAAAGGTGCTATATATATGCAAATCTTTCTTTCTTCTTAATGTCAGAAAATAAGATATACTGTTATGTTTAGCACTGTGTTTTTATTTGGAATTTAGTTTCAGTTGAGTTCAGATCGCCCCAGACAAAGAAACTGACGAAATGACTAGCACCAAACTTCAACATCAGGATTTCAAAAAAATGTGTAGACAAAACAAATTAACAATTTCATTTTTATGTGAGTTAAATTGACGCCGAGTGATGCTTTGGATCTTTTGAGGCATCCCCAGGGCCTGATGCATCAGCCGTTAAATGTTCTTACATAATTGCTGGGCAGTCGGTGGATAAGTAGCACAATTCCAATGCGGAGAGGATGATTTGTTAAATCATAATTTGACCGATCGTATGTTCGTGGAAATCCAGAAGTTGCTGTTTCTCTCTCACCCTCTCTCCCCCAGTTTATGTTTCTCTCACTGTTATGTCTGTAAGCACTCTAGTAATGACTCCATGAGGTAAGTTATTGCACTTGAACTGTTGTGACTTTAGTCCATTTATTGCAGCTCCTGAATGAGGGTGAGCTCCCTTTTATAGTTGGTTACCTGCAGTGTGCAGGTGACTTCAGGCATTTCACCTCGTGGTGCGGGCGCCATCTTCTTTCTCTCCACGAGGTAGGCTGCGGTGATCCTTTTCCCCCCAGGTTCTGCCACTGAAGCCAGGAATTTACCTTCTGCGTCGATCTTCTTCCTTCGGAGTCCTGCCACGGCCCGGAAGGTAAGGTCTGGTCGTTTGGGTTGGATCATCTCGCTATGCAATCTGTGTTCTCGCAGCACAGTCGCGTTGGACGGTAGGATTTTCAGGTGCTGCGATGAATCCCAATTTGGGGCCACATAGGACATCGATCGGCGGGGCCTGGAGGCTTTCCCTGCTCCGATAGATTTGGATTTGTTTCATCCATCTCCTTCCTAGCAGCGTTGGACCATCACCAGCAACGATCCACAAAGGTAGCCTGTGCATCACGCCGCTGGAGGACACCTGGACATCCACGCTGCCAACGACTGGGATGGTGTCGTTTGTGCAGGTGAGCAGCTTCACCTGGATCGATAGCATTTTGGGTTGTTCGATAGAATTGTCCCAGAGTTTCTCGAAGGCCGCCTGGTTCATCAACGATTGGCTCGCCCCTGTGTCGACCTCCATCGAGACTGGAACATTGTTGATTTCGACTTCTATTTTCAACGGGGAACTCTCGGTGGAGTAGCTAAACACTCCGTACACCTCTTCCTGGGGCTGAGCTGCCTCCTGGACTCTCTCTCTTCGTCTTCATCAGCGCTGGAGCCCAGGTGATCAGCCAACTCTTCAGCGACTCGGTGAGTAAAATTTCTTTTACACATTCGCTGGAGATGGCCTTTAGTGTTACAGCCTTTGCAAGTATAGTCTCTGTATCGGTACTGGTGGGTCCTGTAATTTCCTCTGGTTGGCCCCCTGCAGCAGACTCAAGGTTGCAGGGCTCGGGGTCGCAGTCTTGCCTCTGAAAGGCGCCATTCGGTTCACTGTACTTGCCATGTTAGAGTCCTGGGGTTGAGTCATCATCCTTCTGGAATCACAGGCCGAGGCCATGAACGCTTGGCTCACGTTGATTGCCTTCTGCAGGGTGACCATGGTGTCTGCAGAGAGCAGCCTGTGGAGGCTTTCGTGGCCGATTCCAATAACAAAGATGTCCCTCAATGCTTCGGTGAGGTGGTCACCAAAGTCACATGGTGCAGCCAATCGTCTCAGGTCTGCAGCATATTTTGCGATTTCTTGGCCTTCGGGCCACCGGTGTGTGTAGAACTAGTGTCTGGCTGTGAGGATGCTCTCTTTTGGCTTGAGCTGTTCCTGTATCAATGTTACGAGCTCTGCATATGTTTTGGTTGTTGTCTTCTCTGAGGCGAGCAAGTCCCTGACAAGGCCATGAACGGTAGGCCCACAACTGCTGAGCAGGATAGCTCTGCGCTTATCAGCCAGCGAGGTCGGTGTATCTCCAGCCGGGTCGTTCTCGATGAAGTAGTGTTCTAGGCTTTCCACAAAGGCATCAAAATCTTCCCCATCAGTGAATTGTTGAAAGTTGCCAAGGTTAGCCATTTTTCGTGTGGAAATTCATATTCTCGTCACCAGTTATTGTGTCTGTAAGCACTCTAATAATGACTCCACAAGGTAAGATATTGCACTTGAACTGATGTGACCTTAGTCCATTTATTGCAGCTCCTGAATGAGGGTACAGTAAGGTGAACTCCCTTTTATACTTGGTTACCTGCAGTGTGCAGGTGACCTCTAGATCTCCACCAGTTGCACCCTCTGGTGGTACAGGCATATTGTATACAGTGTGAAGATACATTCAGTGGTCTTATGTAACTGTACATTGAGTGTACAGGGTATTTACACACACAACATTCACTCTCCCCAGTTTCTCCCTCCCTCCCCAGTTTGTGTTTCTCTCTCTCTCTCCCTCCCTCTCTCTCCAGTTTATCTTTCTCCCTCTCTCTTTCTCTCCCCTAGTTTGTGTTTCTCTGTTTCCATTTTCTGTTTTTATATCAGGTTCCAGCATCCACAGTATTTTCCTTTCATATTTGTGTGTTTCTCTCCCTCTCTCCCCAGTTTGTGTTTCTCATTTTCTTAACTTCCTCCCCAGTTTGTGTTTCTCTCTCTCTCCCTCCCTCTCCCCAGTTTGTCTTTCATTCTCTCTGCATCCCTCCCTCTCTCCCCAGTTTGTGTTTCTCTCTCTCTCCCTCCATCCCTCTCGCTCCCAATTTTCACTTGGGCTGGAGCGGGTGTGAGGGGAGCACTGCCGGGAACAGCCCGCTGACGTCCTCTGGCGGCCAAGGTGTGTAAGTGGCCTCCCGCCCGCCGAGCTGCCAGATTGGTGCGGGCAGGAGTTGACGCGGCACGGGGAAGGACCGCTGCATGGAGGCTGGTCTTACCATGGCGGTAGGTGTGAAGACCTACAAAAGAAGGTTAGTGAACATCTTTTAAATGTTTTTTTTACAGCAACTTACCTGGATGGGGTCCTCTGAAGGTGTTCCAGTGTTTTTTTTTGTTGATTGAGGGAAAAATATTGGCCAGGACATCGGGGATAAGTCGCCTGCTCTTCTTCGAAATAGTGCCATGGGATCTTTTAAAGCGGTTTAACATCTCATCCAAAAGACTGCAACTCTGACAATGAAGCACTCCCTCAGCACTGCACTGGAGGGGTAGCCTAGATTTTTTTGCATTCAAGTCTCTGGAGTGGGACATGAACCCACAACCTTGTACCTCAGAGGTGAGAGTGTTACTCACTGAGCTACAGCTGATGCTCTGGGTCCTCATTTGTTTGCTGTTTGTGTGCAAATTGATTGCTGTGTTTGTCTACATAACAGCGACAACACTTCCAACGTGATAATTTGGCTGTAAAGTACTTTGGGCTGGATTTTACGCGTTTAAGATTTCGGGGCATTAATAACGGTGAGGTGGGCCATAAAAGGAGCAGTGAGCGGCAGCCATGGGAAGCGTGGCGGCCAACCACTGCAATGTATTGCGCGAGCTGGTGCAGAAGGACGACGGCAGCGAAGAGTGACGTCATCAAGGTCCAGGTCGGTGATTGGAGCATGGGCAGATACAGCAAGACTGGCAAGATTGGGGCGAAGGTGCAGCGAGAGACTGTAGAGGGACGTGATCGGGGCCCAGGAGAGGCGCGAGTTCGGGGCCAGAAGAGGCGAGGGTCCAGAGACAGCACAGGCCAGCCCACAAGGCGATATGTGTGCGCACTAGGTCCGTGCAGCAGAGCTGGTCTCCTGTCGTCTTGGTTAATTCTTGCCACTGGACCCAGACCTAGCTCTGTCAAGCCCGTGTAGTGGCTGGTGTGCAATGGCCACCCCACGTTAAAAAAATCCATGCACAGGCATCTTCCGCCCTTCAATATGTAGTTCGGGACCTGGAATATTAGGTCCTTCATTGAAACACCTGTGAACTCAGCCTTTTTTGGCGTGGAAGCAAGTCATCCTCGTTTTGAGGGACTGCCTATGAAGATGATGGTGCTGATACCGTCTGGAAAACGTTTGCGCCTCAGTCAGCAAAATTGGGCAGCTTGGCCTTGAGTGTGGGGCGGAGCGGTAACTGAGGCATTGCTCACCTATCTTCGAGTGCTAGGCCAGCTGAGCATGCGAAAACCCCGAGCTAAAGAGCTGGCCCGGGACAGCTCCAGGAGAGGTCTGGAGAGAAAAAAAAACCCTGAAAAAAAACACCAAAACCATTCCCAATACATAGCCCATGCCACCACAACATAAATCATAAAAAATAGAAAAGAAAAACCAATCACACTTACCTGAGGGTGACATTACTTCCCTCACTGCAGTTGCTGCAGCTTGGAACACCTGTTTTCACCGACATTCCCACCAGGGCGGCTGCGGAGCGCTACGGTTCAGGAGAGAGTTAAAAGTCGAGGCGGTGTTAGTACCAGGGGCATTGCACACCAACTCGCCCCTCCCAAGTGGCAAAATAATGGGACTAAAGACAGACAAGTCCCCTGAACCTGATGGCTTGCATGCTATATCCGAAAAGAAGTGGCTGCAGAGATAGTGGATGCATTGGTTGTAATCTACCAAAATTCCCTGGATTCTGGAGAGGTCCCAGAGGATTGAAAAACCACAAATGTAACGCCCCTATTTAAAAAAAGGAGACAGACAAAAAGCAGAAACTATAGACCAGTTAGCCGAACATCTGTCATTGGGAAAATGCTGGAGTCCATTATTAAGGAAGCAGTAGCAGGACCTTTCGAAAAACAAAATTAAATCAAGCAGAGTCAGCATGGCTTTATGAAAGGGAAATCAGATTTAACAAATTTGCTGGAGTTCTTTGAGGATGTAATGAGCAGGGTGGATAAGGGAGAACCAGTGGATGTGGTGTATTTGGAATTCCAGAAGGAATTCAATAAGGTGCCACATAGGAGGTTACTGCACAAAATAAAAGTTCATGGGGTTGGGGTTAATATATTAGCATGGACAGAGGATTGGCTAACTAACAGAAAACAGAGAGTCGGGATAAACGTGTCATTTTCCATTTGGCAAACACTAACTAGTGGGGTGCCACAGGGATCGGTGCTGGGGCCTCAACTATTTACAATTTATATTCATGACTTGGATGAAGGGACTGAGTGTAATGTAGTCAAGTTTGCTGATACAAAGGTGGGTGTGAAAGCAAATTGTGAGGTGGACACAAAAATGTGCAAAGGGTTACAGATGTTCTAAGTGAGTGGGCAAAAATTTGGCAGATGAAGTATAATGTGGGAAAATGTGAGGTTATCCACTCTGGCAGAAAAGATAGAAAAGCAAATTATAATTTAAATAGTGAAAAATTGCAAAGTGCTGCAGTACAGCGGGACCTGGGGGTCCGAGTGCATGAAACACAAAAAGTTAGTATGCAGATACAGCAAGTAATCAGGAAAGCAAATGGAATGTTGGCCTTTACTGCAAGGGGGATGGAGTATAAAAGCAGCGAAGTTCTGCTACAACTGTACAGGGTATTGGTGAGGCCACACTTGGAGTACTGCGTGCAGTTTTGGTCTCTGTATTTAAGGAAGGATATACTTGCATTGGAGGCTGTTCAGAGAAGGTTCTCTAGGTTGATTTGGGCGATGGGGGGAGTTGACTTATGAAGATAGGTTGAGTAGGTTGGGACTATACTCATTGGAGTTCAGAAAAATGAGAGGTGATCGTATCAAAACATATAAGATAATGAGGGGGCTCGACAAGGTGGATGCAGAGAGGATATTTCCACTCATAGGGGAAACTAAAACTAGGGGGCATAGTCTCAGAATAAGGGGCAGTCCATTTAAAATGGAGATGAGGAGGAATTTCTTCTCTCAGAGGGTTGTAAATCTGTGGAATTCTCTGCCCCAGAGATCTGTGGAGGCTGGGTCATTGTATATATTTAAGGCGGAGATAGACAGATTTTTGAGCGATAAGGGAATAAAGGGTTATGGGGAGCGGGCAGGGAAGTGGAGCTGAGTCCATGATCAGATCAGCCATGATCTTATTAAATGGCGGGGCAGGCTCGAGTGGCCAAATGACCTGCTTATGCTATTTCTTGTGTTCTTGTGTGCCCCGCCCCCGGTCGAAGCCGGCCCAAAAAACCCCGGCAGGGCACTGGAAGCTGGCTGCCTGCCCAGAAGAGCTCACAGCTGCCATTGCTGCCACTCTGGGGAAAAAACAGAGGCAGACAGCATCGGAAAACTCAACCCTTTGGCTCTTCCTCAGGAAGTGAAGAGGTATTGAGTGCATTCAAGTTCCGTTTCTTCATAATATCGCACGGCACAATTTAATAGGATCATAGGAATGTACAGGATGAAAAAAGGCTATGCACCCTAATCTGGCCACTTCTCTAAAATTAGTTCCTCTCAGTTGCCCACTCCCTCAAAAATTTGTTTTACCCAATTTTCAATTTTCAGAAGACTTTAGTTTAGTCGGCTCCTTGGAATGCCTTGCTACATTAAAGGAGTTTATATACAGGCTTGTTGTTGTACTGTAATCTCAGCGGAAAACTGAAAGAAGAGAAATGATCACAACGTTTTGTAAATCAGGCAGATTAAGCAGATATAGGTTGAACCGCTCTCAACCGGCACCCTCAGGACCTGACCTGTGCCAGATAAGGGATTCTGCCGGATGAGGCGAGGTCACATTCAATTGGATGGTACAGGTACTGAGCAAGGGGATATCGGGGCTGGCTGGCTTGGGGCAGGGAGTGCGGCAGGGAGATCATGCGGTGTGGGGGGGGGGGGTTTCTGTGGATCGCAGGGTCAGGCCAGCGATTGTGGGAGTCGGCAGTGAGGAAGGCCTTCAATTTGTTCAATTTGTTCATGTCGGAGTTCTGCGCATGTGCCACCCGATGGCCAGGAATGGTGCCGGACGAGGTGTGGATCCGGATAATGGAGTTCTGGAAAAGGGAGGTTCAACCTGTATAGTAATAAAAAGCTGCAGGAATGGGATAATTTTAATATACAAACATGCATAATTTCCAGTCGAAAAGGCTGAGAGTAAAATTCAGATTTACAAGATCCTGCGAAAAGTATTGATTGAAACACTGGATGATATTATACTGTGTAAACTTGACCTCAATAACAAACATATGCCTGCAATGGATATTTAGTCAGTGTGGACAGAAGGTTAAATAGACAACGATCAAGACAAATGATTTGCAGTTTTCATGGAAAAATGGGTAAAAATGTATTGGTAACAATCTCACTATTCCATGTAATGAAAACAGAAATTGACTTTCTCAGTCACTATGAATCAATGAACCTAATGATGAATAGATGAAATTCTGTATGTGATCCCCAAAATACTGGTGAAAAGTACTGAATCCCATATAATGTAAACAGATTTTATCTTATTCGGTCAAAATAAAACAACGCAGTGACTATTTGTACTGTGCTTTTTCTGTCGAGACACCGCCCCCAATGCCACCCACCCAAACCAGAAGTGCCGGACAAGTAGTGCAGCCCCGAATCTGAATCATTCCAACCACATTACCCGCTGAGCGGTCCCGACCCGAGTGGGGGGGATGGGGGTGGGGGGGATGGGAAGAGAGAGAATGTGCCTGGGGGGTGGTGAGAGGGAGAGAGAGGGAGAGAGCGCAGTGGGGGGGGGGGGCGGGGGGTGGTGGAGAGAGCCTGGGGTGTGGGGGAGGGAGGGAAGGAGAGAGAGTCTGAGGGGACGGGAGGAAGAGAGAAAGCCTGCGGTGGGTGAGGCGGGGAGAGAGACTGGGGGTGGGGGGAAGAGAGAGCCGGGGTGTGGGTGGGGGGTGCGGGGGAGAGAGATCCTGGGGTGGGATGGAGAGAAGGAGAGAGAGTCTGGGGGGGGGGGGAAGAGAGAGAGCCTGGGGGAGGGGGAGAGAAATCTTGCGGTGAGAGGGAGGGAGTGTCTGGTGGAGGGTGGGGGAGGAGAGAGAGAAAACGTGGGGGCGGGGGCAAGGTAGGGAGAGAGACTGGCGGGGGAGAGAGAGACACGGATGGGAGGGATTGGAGGGGAGAGAGAGAAAAGACAGCTCATGACGTTCTTACAACCCCCTACAAGGGACATCGTTAGAGCGGATTAAATCCAGAAGTCACTACACTGTCGCTATTCACTTCATACCCAATAAACCTGTTACCAATCCGCACACAATGCACAATGCCCCATCTATGGTGGGGTGGGGTGGGGGGTAAGGTCATGTACATGCGCTGGTGTTAGAAGGTACTTTGGCTGGGGGGAGGCAGCACTTGCGCTGGGGGGGTAAGGGATTTCAGCTGGCACCTGGGGTTATCTATCCTCTGTGGCTTCTGGAAGTCAAAGTGGATCGAGTTACAATTTGCTAAGTCAGTGAGAACTTGGGCTGGGTGTGGCTTATCCTCCAAGGGAACCAATCAGAGACAAAGGGCGGTCATTTTTACGGTACAAATAAACGCGTCCATAAAACAATGGCCCTAATAATACTCCACTGCATTTAGATTAAATACTAGCAAAATATTATTCTTGTCTCTTGAACCAGTAGAACATAAGAACATAAGAAATAGGAGCAGGAGTAGGCCATTTTGTCCCACTGAGCCAGCTCCACCATTCAATAAGATCATGGCTGATCTAATCATGGACTCAGCTCCACATCCCTGCCCGCTCCCCATAACCCTTCACTCCCTTATCGCTCAAAAATCTATCTATCTCCGCCTTAAATATATTCAATGATCCAGCCTCCACAGTTCTCTGGGGCAGCGAATTCCACAGATTTACAAACCTCTGGGAGAAGAAATTCCTCCTCATTTCAGATTTAAATGGGTGGCCCCTTATTCTGAAACTATGCCTCCGAGTTCTAGATTCCCCCATAAGTGGAAACATCCTCTCTGCATCTACCTTGTGGAGTCCTCTCATTATCTTATATGTTTCAATAAGATCATCTCTCATTCTTCTGAATTCCAATGAGTACAGGCCCACCTGTTCAACCTTTCTTCATAAGTCAATCTCTTCATCTCAGGAATCAACCTAGTGAACCTTCTCTCAACTGCCTCCAATGCAAATAAGGAGACCAAAACTGTACACAGTACTCCAGGTGTGGCCTCACCAATACCCTGTACAGTTGTAGCAGGAATTCTCTGCTTTTATACTTTATCCCCTGTGCACTAAAGGCCAACATTCCATTTGCCTTCCTGATTACTTGCTGTACCTGCATCCTAACTTTTTGGGATTCATGCACAAGGACCCCCAGGTCCCACAGTACTGCAGCATTTTGTAATATTTCCCATTTAAATACTAATTTTCTTTTTTATTTTTTCTGCCAAAGTGGATAACCTCACATTTTTCCACAATATATTCAATCTGCCAAATTTTTGCCCACTCACTTAGCCTGTCTATATCCCTTTGCAGATTTTTTGTGTCCTCCCTACAACTTGCTTTCTCACCCATCTTTGTATCATCAGCAAACTTGCTAAATTACACTAGGTCTCTTCATCAAGTCATTAATGTAGGTTGTAAATAGTTGAGACCCCAGCACCGACCCCTGTAGCATCTACTAATTACTGTTTGACAACTGGAAAATGACCCATTTATCCCGACTCTCTGTTTTCAGTTAGCCAATCCTTTATCCATGTTAATATAATAACCCCAACCCCATGAACTTTTATCTTGTGCAGTAACCTTTTATGTGGCACCTTATCAAATGTGTTCTGGAAATCCACATACACCATATCCACTGGTTTCCCCTTATCCATCCGCCTCAAGGAACTCCAGCAAATTTGTCAAACATGATTTCCCTTTCATAAAACCATGCTGACTCTGCTTGATTGAATTATGCTTTTCTAAATGTCCTGCTAATATTTCCTTAATAATGGACTCCAGCATTTTCCCAGTGACAGATGTTAGGCTAACTGGTCTATAGTTTCCGATTTTTTGTCTCCCTCTTTTCTTGAATGGAAATGTTACATTTGCGGTTGCACACTGTTCCCAATCTGAGTCATACTGAGCAGGGAGATGCTGAATAGAGATGCTCATGTATCTCTCAGGAAAAGGGTAGGAAAGGCCAGAGTTTGAGAAAGGGAGACGAGGTGATGACACCTGGCTCCAGAAGACAGTGATCCTTTCTTGGCTTAAGAGAACGAAAGCACTCATAGAAATCTGTAGATGTTACAACATTTGGCCCAAACAGCCCGTGTCGGCATTCATCCTGCATGCAGGCAATTTGTTCTAATTGCATTTATCCCACCCTGTTTCCATATCCCTTCAGCTCCTTAACCATCATCCACCTATATAATCTAACGTTTATATTCATAATTATCAAGCATATTATCTCACCTTAGGACATCCCAACTGCTTCGCCAATGCATTTTGACATGTCATCACAGTTTAACGTCTGATCCGTAAGTTGGCTCCTCTGGCACATAAGAACATAAGAACATAAGAATTAGGAACAGGAGTAGGCCATCTAGCCCCTCGAGCCTGCTCCGCCATTCAACAAGATCATGGCTGATCTGGCCGTGGACTCAGCTCCACTTACCCGCCCGCTCCCCATAACCCTTAATTACCTTATTGGTTAAAAATCTATCAATCTGTGACTTGAATACATTCAATGAGCTAGCCTCAACTGCTTCCTTGGGCAGAGAATTCCACAGATTCACAACCCTCTGGGAGAAGAAATTCCTTCTCAACTCGGTTTTAAATTGGCTCCCCCGTATTTTGAGGCTGTGCCCCCTAGTTCTAGTCTCCCCGACCAGTGGAAACAACCTCTCTGCCTCTATCTTGCCTATCCCTTTCATCATTTTAAATGTTTCTATAAGATCACCCCTCATCCTTCTGAACTCCAACGAGTAAAGACCCAGTCTACTCAATCTATCATCATAAGGTAACCCCCTCATCTCCGGAATCAGCCTAGTGAATCGTCTCTGTACCCCCTCCAAAGCTAGTATATCCTTCCTTAAGTAAGGTGACCAAAACTGCACGCAGTACTCCAGGTGCAGCCTCACCAATACCCTATACAGTTGCAGCAGGACCTCTCTGCTTTTGTACTCCATCCCTCTTGCAATGAAACTTGTGGTGAAGGTACTCCCACAGTGCTGTTAGGGAGGGAGTTCCAGGATTTTGACCTAGTGACAATGAAGGAGCAGTGATATATTTCCACGATATTTTCGGGATGGTGTGTAACTTGGAGGGAAACTTGCAGGTGATGGTGCTCCCATGTACCTGCTGCCCTGGTCTATCTAGGAGGAAGAGGTCGTGGGTTTGGGAGGTGCTGTCGAAGAAGCCTTGGCAAGTTGCTGCAGTGCATCTTGTAGATGGTACACACTGCAGCCACGGTGCGCCAGTGGTGGAGAGAATGCTGAAGGCGGTGGATGGGGTGCCAATCATGCGGGCTGCTTTGTCCTGGATGGTGTCGAGCTTCTTAAGTATTGGAGCTGCACTCATCCAGGCAAGTGGAGGGAATTCCATCACACTCTTGACTTGTGCTTTGTAGATGGTGGAAAGGCTTTGGGGAGTCAGGAGGTGAGACACTCGCTGCAGAATAAACAGCGTCTGACCTGCTCTTGTTGCCACAGTATTTATGTGGCTGGTCCAGTTAAGTTTCTGGTCAATAGTGACCTCCAGGATGTTGATGGTGAGGGATTCGGCGATGGTAATGCCGTTGATTATCAAGAGAAGGTGGTTAGACATTCTCTTGTTGGAGATGGTCATTGCTTGGCACTTGTGTTGTGCGAATGTTACTTGCATCTTATCAGCCCAAGCCTGAATGTCGTCCAGTTATTGCTGCAAGCTGGCATGGATTACTTCATTTTCTGAGGAGTTGCAAATGGAATTGAACACTGTGCAATCATCAACGAACATCCCCACTTCTGACCTTATGATGAAGGGAAGATCATTGATAGAGCAGCTGAAGATGGTTGGGCCTAGGACACTGCCCTGAGGAATTCCCTGCAGCGATATCCTGGGGCTGGGATAATTGACCTCCAACAACAACAATCATCTTCCTTTGTGCTAAATATGACTCCAGCCAGTTGAGATTTATCCCCCTGATTCTCAATAACTTCAATTTTACTGGGGCTCCTTGTTGAAACACTCGGTCAAATGCTGCCTTGATTTCAAGGTCAGTCCCTCTCATCTCACCTCTGGAATTCAGCTCATTTGTCCCTTAACTGGCTTCTGAAATGTCCTAGCAAGCCGCTCAGTTGTATTCAAGAAGGTGGCTCACCACCACCTTCTCGAGGGCAATTAGTGATGGACAATAAATGCTGGCCTTGCCGGCGACGCCCACATCTCATGAATGAATACATTTTTAAAAAGTTACAATCTAGATTATGTGCTGTAGTGATACTTGAACTGACAATCTTCTGACTCAGAAACAAGCGTTTCTACTAACTGAACCTTGCTAACATTGAAAACTAGGGGGAAAAATTGCAAAACAGAATCACTGGGATAGCTTACCTGAAACAATGGATAAAGAATAGTTAAAAAAAGGTATCTGAACAGTATGCTGCTCTTCTCTGAGCTGCTCCTGAATTTACTTGGCAAAGGATAACCATAGAGTGTGAAATTACATTTAATAACATCTCTGCAGTGGAGATAATCCTGACACAAGAGATGGCCAATTTGCATTAATAATTATAGTTTGTTGCTGCTGAGCCCACAGAATGGTAATGAAATCCAGGCATAATTCAGCATTGACTGTTTGTGAACAGAGCACTGAGTACTGCTGAAAAAACAGTTCCTACTTGTTCTCGGTGAGCAATAATTTGTTTCTGAAGTTTTAATTTAGCAGTAGAAAGAAAGACAGGCATTTCATGGCCACCGGATGTCTCAAAGCACTTTACAGTCAATGAAGTGTAAGGGGTGGTCCCGAGGGTCAGGTTCACTTCTGACCTACTTGAGCGGTTCGAATCGCTCCCACACCCTTGGGTTCGAGACTCTGGATTTATTTGGGGGGGGGGGGGTGGGCGGGTGGTGATAAAGTGCAAAGGACAACTGGTTTGATGCAAAAGAACTTTGATTTTATTACAGCAAGAAAATACAAGGTCAAACTTATAATCACTCTAATAAAGAACAATACATTACACATTTAAAGTGGGTTACAGTAAAAATTACACCTCCCACCTCCCACCTAATCCTAGCTAGGTTAGACTCCAGGGCAGGCAGGGACTATGCTTACCAATCCTTTCTGTTCAGTTAGTGGTAGTTCGTGATTTTGGGGTTCATTGGATTCTATAGGTTCTACTTGCCGTACCCGAACGTCAGAGAAGACTTCTTACTGCGCAATCTTCAGTTGGGTTGAGTCCGCTGATGCAGTAAGGTGTGTTTTGGATCTATGTGGTAAGTACCCGGTATCCTTCGTTAGAAATAGGTTCAAAGTCTCTTTAGGTAATATTTTCACTTGTTGGTAGTCAGGACTTAAATTGTAGAGTGGAAACATTCGATTCTTCGTTTTTTTTCTGTTGGAGTGTTGTTTCGAGTTTGGTCGATTGCGGTGGTTTTTCGGTGGTACCACATTGGCTGTGGTCGGTTGCTGCCGCGATGGTGATATTCTTCCTTCCTTCAGGACTTCAGGACTTCGAGGCTTGAGAAGTTAGTTTTCAACTGTCGCGTTGGTTTCTCTCCCTTCTTGATGGCATACTCTCAGTTGTGTGGCAAAGCATGTCATATACCCTCTGTTAAAACAGGGGGCCAGTTATATGGTTTGAGTTGTCCTAATCTTCGCGCCAGTCCAGAATTCTTTGTTTAAATTTGGCGGGCTTGACATTTCTTTGTAATATTTTGGCGGGCTCATTAAAAGTTAATATGTCTTGGGTAGGTTGCATTTCTAAATCTGTTTCCCGATGGAAATATTAGCTTGGTAATCGCAGTGTTGTTTTGTGGTTGGTTTTTGCATACAGGCTGTAGTGGACCCTATTGTTCTTATTCATGTTGAAGATAGCTTTTCTCGGTTTAGTTTGATGGCTGGCCATCTCTGAGTTATTGTTGTAATGTAAATGCCTCTTGTGGAGAAGGGTTTTCAAGTATCCATTCCTCCAGACAATTTACCTTAGTCCCAACACCCAGACAGTTCCAATAATCAAATTGACTTCTTTAGGTCTTTAGGCCTGCCCACCTACAGACTTGAATTTGTCTTGTAAAAGTCCAGAATTCGATTAACGTTCGTTGTTTCTTCCATAAGCACTTTAGGATTTTAAACTTTCCAGTAGATAGTCCCAAATTAAATTTCCTTTCCAATGAGCCCAAACACTGGTGGCTTCCCATGAATTTTGACCTTTCAGAAGTACTTTTTGAAGTGTAGTTGCTGTTGTAATGTGGGAAACGCGACAGCCAATTTGTGCACAGCAAACTCCCATCAACAGCACTGTGATCATAACCAGATAATGTTTTTGTTATGTTGATTGAGGGATAAATATTGGCCAGGACACCGGGGATAACTCCCCTGCTCTTCTTCGAAATAGTGCCATGGAATCTTTCATGTCCACCTGAGAGAGCAGACAGGGCCTCGGTTTAACGTCTCATCTGATAGATGGCACCTCCGACAGTGCAGGTCTCCCTCAGCACTGCACTGGAGTGTCAGCCTAGATTTATGTTCTCAATCCCTGGAGTGGGACTATGAACCCACGACCTCCTGACTCAGAGGGCGAGAGTACTACCCACTGAGCCATGGCTGATACTGTCAATGAAATAACGGCCACGACATCTAAATACCAAAGCTTACGGTAACATAGAATTACCTTTCAAAATTTCGCGGGAGTTAGCGGGGGCGCAAAACCGGTAGCACCCTGCGCCACTACACCTCTGGCCATGACATCATTGCCGTGCGTAGCGACCTGCTTTTGCCCCGCTGCAGCCCGTTTTTGCCCCATGGCGTAAATTGGACATTGGCCCGCGAGTCCACCGTGGACAGTGTCAGCACCAGTCTTGTGGTTGACTTTTGAGGAAAGGTTGAGCAGGTTGGGCCTCTACTCATTGGAATTCAGAAGAATGAGAGGTGATCTTATCGAAATGTATAAGATTATGAGGGGGCTTGACAAAGTGGATGCAGAGAGGATGTTTCCACTGATGGGGGGAGACTAGAACTAGGGGGCATGATCTTAGAATAAGAGGCCGCCCATTTAAAACTGAGACGAGGAGAAATTTCTTCTCTCAAAGGGTTGTAAATCTGTGGAGTTCGCTGCCTCAGAGAGCTGTGGAAGCTGGGACATTGAATAAATTTAAGACAGAGACAGACAGTTTCTTAACCGATAAGGGAATAAAGGGTTATGGGGAGGGGCAGGGAAGTGGACCTGAGTCCATGATCAGATCAGCCATGATCATATTAAATGGCGGAGCAGGCTCGAGGGGCCGTATGGCCTACTCCTGCTCGTATTTCTTATGTTTTTATTGTTCCAATTTAATATGTCCATCTACAACCTCGTCCGGGATGTGTGACAAACAGGTTTTCATCATCGTTGCATGTCAGTAGCTAGCTACCCAATACATGGCCACTATTTCATTTCCTGGGATCGACATGCCCATATGTCAGCACTCCAGTGAACTGTATTGTGAACTGCATATGATCTCATCAAAGTTGGCCTTTAAAGGCCTATCTTCAAAGGCACTGCTTTTATATCAAAGGAATAAAGGGTATAAAACAGCAGAAACATTTTGTTCCGTTGTTTTTCGCAGTGAGCAATGTATGTTGGGATGCAAAAACTCTGAGCAGGTGGCTTACATATTACAACAAGGAACTGCAGTTTGCGGGAAGAAGCTGGAAGAACGATGTACTCTTTAAACAGTTACTTCACTTACATCTTGTAAATTACTAATTTTATATAATATCTGTTTATATTTTTCCTCTCTAAAGCATCAAATTGTTGGCAAATTCAATCACTCTGTTTTATCCAGTACAACTCGGGTCTATTGTTCGACAACAAATTTTATTTCCAAAGTGCCTTTAATGTCGCGAAATTGCCCAAGGCGCATCAAGGAGGCGTAATCAGGCAAAACGGATGCTGAGCCAAAGAAGGAGCTGGTGGGAGGTGTGAACAAAAGCTTGCTCAGAGGTTTTAAACAGGCTTTAAAGGAGGGCAGGGAGGTGGAGAGCGATGAAGGGTTGAAGCAGGGAATGCCAGAGCATGAAGTTGAAAGCAATGGGGGAGCTAAAGTGAGTGGGAGGAGGGGGAAAATACACAAAAGACTGCAGAGAGAACAACAAGGGATAATCATCATCATAGGCAGTCCCTCAAAATCGAGGACGACTTGCTTCCACTCTAAAAGTGAATTCTCAGGTGACTGAACAGTCCAATTTATAACGGCGAACGAAGAAATGGCAGAACAATTGAACAAATACTTCGGTTCTGTCTTCACGAAGGAGGACACAAATAACTTCCGAATGTACTAGGATACAGTGGGTCTAGTGAGAAGGAGGAACTGAAGGATATCCTTATTACGCGGGAAATTGTGTTAGGGAAATTGATGGGATTGAAGGGCGATAATACCCCGGGGCCTGATAGTCTGCATCCCAGAGTATTAAGGAAGTGGCCCTAGAAATATTGGATGCATTGGTGATCATTTTCCAACTGTCTATCGACTCTGGATCAGTTCCTATGGACTGGAGGGTAGCTAATGTAACACCACTTTTTAAAAAAGGAGGGAGAGAGTAAACAGGTAATTATAGACCGATTAGCCTGATATCAGTAGTGGGGGAAATGTTGGAATCAAACATTAAGGATGAAATAGCAGCGTATTTGGAAAGCAGTGACAGGATCGGACCAAGTCAGCATGGATTTATGAAAGGGAAATCATGCTTGACAAATCTTCTGGAATTTTTTGAGGATGTAACTAGTGGAGTGGACAAGGGAGAACCAGTGGATGTGGTGTATTTGGACTTTCAAAAGGCTTTTGACAAGGTCCCGCACAAGAGATTGGTGTGCAAAATCAAAGCGCATGGTATTGGGGGTAATGTACTGACGTGGATAGAGAACTGGTTGGTAGACAGGAAGCAGAGAGTCGGGTTAAACGGGTCCTTTTCAGAATGGCAGGCAGTGACTAGTGGAGTGCCGCAGGGCTCAGTGCTGGGACCCCAGCTCTTTACAATATACATTAACGATTTAGATGAATGAATGGAGTGTAATATCTCTAAGTTTGTGGATGACACTAAACTGGGTGGCGGTGTGGGCTGTGAGGAGGACGCTAAGAGGCTGCAGGGTAACTTGGACAGGTTAGGTGAGTGGGCAAATGCATGGCAGATGCAGTATAATGTGGATAAATGTGAGGTTATCCATTTTGGGGGCAAAAACATGAAGGCAGAATATTATCTGGATGGCGGCAGATTAGGAAAAGGGGAGGTGCAATGAGAACTGGGTGTCATGGTTCATCAGTCACTGAAAGTGGGCATGCAGTTACAGCAGGCGGTGAAGAAGGCAAATGGTATGTTGACCTTCATAGCTAGGGGATTTGAGTATAGGAGCAGGGAGGTCTTACTGCAGTTGAACAGGGCCTTAGTGAGGCCTCACCTGGAATATTGTGTTCAATTTTGGTCTCCTAATCTGAGGAAGGACGTTCTTGCTATTGAGGGAGTGCAGCGAAGATTCACCAGACTGATTCCAGGGATGGCTGGACTGTCATATGAGAAGAGACTGGATCAACTGGGCCTTTATTCACTGGAGTTTAGAAGGATGAGAGGGGATCTCATAGAAACATATAAGATTCTGATGGGACTGGACAGGTTAGATGCGGGAAGAATATTCCTGATGTTGGGGAAGTCCAGAACCAGGGGACATAGTCTTTGGATAAGGGGTAGGCCATTTAGGACTGAGATGAGGAGAAACCTCTTCACTCAGAGAGTTGTTAACCTGTGGAATTCCCTGCTGCAGAGAGTTGTTGATGCCAGTTCATTGGATATATTCAAGAGGGAGTTAGATATTGCCCTTACGGCTAAGGGGATCAAGGGATATCGAGAGAAAGCAGGAAAGGGGTACCGAGGGAATGATCAGCCATGATCTTATTGAATGGCGGTGCAGGCTCGAAGGGCCAAATGCCCTACTCCTGCACCTATTTTCTATGTTTCTATATTTCTATGTTTCCAATACAGGAATTACAACCTCTGTCGCAGGTGGGACAGACAGTCGATGGAGGAAAGGGTGAGTGGGGAGTCTGGTTCGCCGCATGCTCTGTCCGCTGCCTGCGCTTGTTTTCTGCATGCTTTTGGCGACGAGACTCGAGGTGCTCAGCGCCCTCCCGGATGCTGTTCCTTCATTTAGGGAGGTCTTTGGCCAGTGACTCCCAGGTGTCGGTGGGAATGTTGCACTTTATCTCGGAGCTTTGAGGGTGTCCTTGAAACATTTCCTCTGCCCACCTGGGGCTGGCTTGCCGTGTAGGAGTTCTGAGTAGAGCGCTTACTTTGGGAGTCTTGTGCCAGGCATGCGGACAATGTGGCCCGCCCAACGGAGCTGGTCGAGTGTGGTCATAACCTAACACTTTTGTGACATGGATGTTAACAGTTTGACTGTTATCCAGATTGGCTGAGTTTATCAAGGAATTTGTGAATGCAGCTGAACACAGTCACAGAAGATGTAATTTTGTGAGTTTGGTTCGGGTCGTTTCAGAGCTGTGGCAGGGGCAGAAATCTGAATTGCATGGAATTGTGGGAAGGATGGGCAAAATTTGGGAGGTGACAACCTGTTCTGAAAACTTTTGTAGAGGAAAGGGATGTTCGAGATGTGGTCATTTGCAAGGACAAATGGGTTGAGGTTTTTTTTGAAGAGGAGCATGATGGCAGTTTTGAAAGCAAGGGAAATAGTACTTGAGAGGAAGCCATTTACAATGCCAGCTAGCATAGGGGCCAGGAAGGAAAGTTGGATGGTCAGCAGTTTAGTGCAGTCAAGGGAGCAGGAGGTGGATCTTGAGGACAAATCAACCTCAGAGAGGATATGATGGGAGAGAAATTGGAGAAAGACATGGTTTCAGAGATAGGGCAGTGGAAGTCTGAGAGGAAGCAAGAGGAAAGGGAGAAGTAACTGATTGGATGGTTTTGCTGATACAAAAGTCCATGAGCTCCTTGCGCATGTTGGAGGTGAGGGCTGAGAGACAGAGGAGAGAGGTTAAGGAAAAGGTTGGCAGTTGAGAAAAGATACAGGAAGACCTGAAAGGAAACAAAATAATGCAAAAGAATTTGGCTGAGTACTCAATCTATTGAGTTTGTATGGTACAAATAGCTTTACACAGGAAATGAGCGCAAATCATTTTGAAGATTCTATTACTGCTAATAGAGTTAAAATATTTGTCCATGTTAAACGACAAGCTCAGAACCATAAAACAAAGTAACAAATCACCAGTTTTGGACATGCCTTGAAGAATGCACAGGATTTATAAACCAGCACGTAACAATACTACCTTGCACATGTTTATGTGCTAGATGCATGGGGGCGAAGCACTGATTAAAACATAAAGTACACTGCATTATGAGATGGTTGCACTTATTTTTGCTTGGAGAATGGCAGCAGGTAGATTGGTCAAATCAACTAATCTGATTGGGTTGATGTGTGGTGAAAGTCTGTAGTTTGAAAACTATCATTGAGAGATGTGAAGCGGAGCCAGCTGCTAATGGCCTGCTCATCAAGACTTTCTAAAGATGAAGACAAAAACGATCCTCTTGCAAATTGTTATAATGAGCAATGTGGATTAACAAGTTGGTTTGAAACATAGAAACATAGAAAATAGGTGCAGGAGTAGGCCATTCGGCCCTTCGAGCCTGCACCACCATTCAATAAGATCATGGCTGATCATTCACCTCAGTACCCCTTTCCTGCTTTCTCTCCATACTCCTTGATCCCTTTAGCCGTAATGGCCATATCTAACTCCCGGGAACATTCTTCCTGCATCTAACCTGTCCAGTCCCATCAGAATTTTATATGTTTCTATGAGATCCCCTCTCATCCTTCTAAACTCCAGTGAATACAGGCCCAGTCGATCCAGTCTCTCCTCATAGGTCAGTCCTGCCATCCCGGGAATCAGTCTGGTGAACCTTCGCTGCACTCCCTCAATAGCAAGAACATCCTTCCTCAGATTAAGAGACCAAAATTGAACACAATATTCCAGGTGAAGCCTCACCAAGGCCTTGTACAACTGCAGTAAGACCTCCCTGTTCCTATACTGGGTATTGAAAGTGTTCTATGTAGTCTATATATGTGCATTGATATAAAAATAAGTCACAGCATAATGAGACACTTTTTGACTTCATGATAGACAGCAGATATGGGAATCTCAAATAAGTCCCAGTGCTCTGTATTAAAAAATTAAAAATTGCATTTTTATAGCACCTTTTATGATTTCAGGACATCCCAAAATGCTTTACAGCCAATGAAGTACTTTTGAAGTGTAGTCAATGTTGTAGGACAATTATTGTTGAATAGGATAATTGTTAACCTGGTTGACACTAACACTTCCTGGCAGAGAGTGAAATATGCAGCTTACAAATTGTACTGCTCACAGAAATTGTTAGGCTGGTTGCATAAGAAACTGATGTTGGTAAAAATAAATTATAACATACAGTTGCAGAACATTTTCAAGCAAGAAATGTCTTAATTTTATTGGAACTGCTGCATAATTTTTAGCATGAGTGGGCAAAACATTGCTTTGTTTTGTTGATTCTAAAGACTTGAGTGCTTTGGCTTCAGACACCAGATAATCAGGCTCACATAAAAAATTGTCTTTATTCATGGCACGACATACAGAGCGAATCCAGGTGCCTCAATCCAGGAACAGAAATATAGTGAATTCAGCATTCTATCTTCTCGAGTATTGTGACAAGCTGCGACTGTTATAGTTATATTTGTATTTCGCCATTTGATGAAGTTGTAATCTGACCTTGCTCAAAAATGTCACAAGGATGTTCGTTATCTCACATACGATACCTTGCGGACCCTCTACTTCCACATCCTTATTCTGCTCAATCAACAGATAAGAGTAAAGACATTAGGTGATTATAAGTCACACAGTAAGATGTTTCTTCGTTAAAGAATGCTGATCCTTACATTCCACAAGCCAAGCTCACATGGTTGCAAAAGCTCAGTAGTTTTCCATAAAAATACTTAACATAATAGTACAATAGGAGTACAACTGGGCAACTTAACAGAATCTCATCTCTAAAATTTAGAAATTGCCACAGTTAAAGAGCATGACACTAAACTAATTGGGCACGTGATTTATTCTGATTTAGGACAGCAGAAGACAAGCTAAATTAAGAAATAGTTGTTAAATTAATGGAAAACTTTAGTTTTTATGTTTTTATTTGTTCCTGGAATGTGGGCGCGCTGGCAAAGCCAGCCTTTATTGCCGATCCCTAATTGCCTCGAAGATGGTGCTGAGCTGCCTGTGTGTGGTGAAGGTACTCCCACAGTGTTGTTAGGGAGGGAATTCCAATATTTTGACCTGGTGATATATTTCCAAGTCAGGATGGGTGTGTGACTTGGAGAGGAAATTGGAGGTGATGGTGTTCCATGTGCCTGTTGCTCTTGTCCTAGGTGGTAGAGGTCACGGCTTTTGGAGGTGCTGTGAAGAGGCCTTGCTGAGTTGCTGCACTGCTTCTTGTAGATAGTACACACTGCAGCCATGGTGTGCCAGTGGTGGAGGGAGTGAATGTTTAAGGTGGTGGACAAGGTGCCAATCAAGCGGGCTGCTTCGTCCTGGATGTTGTCGAGCTTCTTGAGTGTTGGAGCTGCACTCATCCTGGTAAGTGGAGAGTATTCCTGCAAACTCCTGATTTGTGCCTTGTAGATGGTGGAAAGGCATTGGGGAGTCAGGAGGTGAGACACTCACTGCCCTTGTAGCCGTAGTATACATGTGGCTGATCCAATTAAGTTTCTGGTCAATGGTGACGCCAGGATGTTGATGATGTGGGATTCGGCGATAATAATGTTGTTGAATGTCAAGGGGAGGTGGTTGGATTCTCTCTTGTTGGAGAGAGGCGGGAGTCGAGAGAGGCAGCGGCCTATAAAAGGCTCAGCAGTCCGGGGAGCGTCGAGAGAGGCGGGAGTCGAGAGAGGCAGCGGCCTATAAAAGGCTCAGCAGTCCGGGGAGCGTCGAGAGAGGCGGGAGTCGAGAGAGGCAGCGGCCTATAAAAGGCTCAGCAGTCCGGGGAGCGTCGAGAGAGGCGGGAGTCATAGAAACATAGAAACATAGAAAATAGGTGCAGGAGTAGGCCATTCAGCCCTTCGAGCCTGCACCGCCATTCAATAAGATCATGGCTGATCATTTCTTCAGTACCTCTTTCCTCTTTCTCTCCATACCCCTTGATCCCCTTAACCGTAAGGGCCATATCTAACTCCTTCTTGAATATATCCAGTGAACTGGCATCAACAACTTTCTGCGGCAGGGAATTCCACAGTTTAATAACTCTCTGAGTGAAGAAGTTTCTCCTCATCTCAGTCCTAAATGGCTTGCCCCTTATCCTAAGACTATGTCCCTGGTTCTGGACTTCCCCAACATCGGGAACATTCTTCCCGCATCTAACCTGTCCAGTCCTGTCAGAATCTTATATGTTTCTATGAGATTCCCTCTTATCCTTCTAAACTCCAGTGAATAAAGGCCCAGTTGATCTCGTCTCTCCTCATATGACAGCCCAGCCAGCCCTGGAATCAGTCTGGTGAACCTTCGCTGCACTCCCTCAATAGCAAGAACCTCCTTCCTCAGACTAGGAGACCAAAACTGAACACAATATTCCAGGTGAGGCCTCACTAAGGCCCTGTACAGCTTCATTAAGACCTCCCTGCTTCTATATTCAAATCCCCTAGCTATGAAGGCCAACATACCATTTGCCTTCTTTACCGCCTGCTGTACCTGCGTGCCCACTTTCAGTGACTGATGAACCATGACATAGAAACATAGAAACATAGAAAATAGGTGCAGGAGTAGGCCATTCGGCCCTTCTAGCCTGCACCGCCATTCAATGAGTTCATGGCTGAACATTCAACTTCAGTACCCCATTCCTGCTTTCTCGCCATACCCCTTGATCCCCCTAGCAGTAAGGACCTCATCTAACTCCTTTTTGAATATATTTAGTGAATTGGCCTCAACAACTTTCTGTGGTAGAGAATTCCACAGGTTCACCACTCTCTGGGTGAAGAAGTTCCTCCGCATCTCGGTCCTAAATGGCTTACCCCTTATCCTTAGACTGTGACCCCTGGTTCTGGACTTCCCCAACATTGGGAACATTCTTCCTGCATCTAACCTGTCTAACCCCGTCAGAATTTTATATGTTTCTATGAGGTCCCCTCTCATTCTTCTGAACTCCAGTGAATACAAGCCCAGTTGATCCAGTCTTTCTTGATAGGTCAGTCCCGCCATCCCGGGAATCAGTCTGGTGAACCTTCGCTGCACTCCCTCAATAGCAAGAATGTCCTTCCTCAGGTTAGGAGACCAAAACTGTACACAATACTCCAGGTGTGGCCTCACCAATGCCCTGTACAACTGTAGCAACACCTCCCTGCCCCTGTACTCAAATCCCCTCGCTATGAAGGCCAACATGCCATTTGCTTTCTTAACCGCCTGCTGCACCTGCATGCCAACCTTCAATGACTGATGTACCATGACACCCAGGTCTCTTTGCACCTCCCCTTTTCCTAATCTGTCACCATTCAGATAATAGTCTGTCTCTCTGTTTTTACCACCAAAGTGGATAACCTCACATTTATCCACATTATACTTCATCTGCCATGCATTTGCCCACTCACCTAACCTATCCAAGTCGCTCTGCAGCCTCACAGCATCCTCCTCGCAGCTCACACTGCCACCCAACTTAGTGTCATCCGCAAATTTGGAGATACTACATTTAATCCCCTCATCTAAATCATTAATGTACAGTGTAAACAGCTGGGGCCCCAGCACAGAACCTTGCGGTACCCCACTAGTCACTGCCTGCCATTCTGAAAAGTACCCATTTACTCCTACTCTTTGCTTCCTGTCTGACAACCAGTTCTCAATCCATGTCAGTTCACTACCCCCAATCCCATGTGCTCTAACTTTGCACATCAATCTCTTGTGTGGGACCTTGTCGAACGCCTTCTGAAAGTCCAAATATACCACATCAACTGGTTCTCCCTTATCCACTCTACTGGAAACATCCTCAAAAAATTCCAGAAGATTTGTCAAGCATGATTTCCCTTTCACAAATCCATGCTGACTTGGACCTATCATGTCACCTCTTTCCAAATGCACTGCTATGACATCCTTAATAATTGATTCCATCATTTTACCCACTACCGATGTCAGGCTGACCGGTCTATAATTCCCTGTTTTCTCTCTCCCTCCTTTTTTAAAAAGTGGGGTTACATTGGCTACCCTCCACTCCATAGGAACTGATCCAGAGTCAATGGAATGTTGGAAAATGACTGTCAACGCATCCACTATTCCCAAGGCCACCTCCTTAAGTACTCTGGGATGCATATAGATTGGGTTAACCAAACTGGAAGCAATATGGTGGAGGAGGATTTCCTGGAGTGCATAAGGGATGGTTTTTTAGACCAATCTGTCGAGGAACCAACTAGGGGGGAGGCCATCTTAGACTGGGTGTTGTGTAATGAGAGAGGATTAATTAGCAACCGAGACTCCAGGATGGTATGTTGCCTCCCTGATGCAAGGGTCAAGGATGTCTCGGAGCAGGTGCAGGACATTCTAAAAAGGGAGGGAGAACAGCCAGTTGTCGTGGTGCACGTTGGTACCATTGACATAGGTAAAAAAAAGGGATGAGGTCCTACGAAATGAATTTAAGGAGCTAGGAGCTAAATTAAAAAGTAGGACCTCAAAAGTAGTAATCTCGGGATTGCTACCAGTGCCATGTGCTAGTCAGAGTAGGAATCGCAGGATAGCTCAGATGAATACGTGGCTTGAGCAATGGTGCAGCAGGGAGGGATTCAAATTCCTGGGGCATTGGAACTGGTTCTGGGGGAGGTGGGACCAGTACAATCCGGACGGTCTGCACCTGGGCAGAATCGGAACCAATGTCCTCGGGGGAGTGTTTGCTAGTGCTGTTGGGGAGGAGTTAAACTAATATGGCAGGGTGATGGGAACCAATGCAGGGAGATAGAGGGAAACAAAAAGGAGGCAAAAGCAAAAGACAGAAAGGAGATGAGGAAAAGTGGAGGGCAGAGAAACCCAAGGCAAAGAACAAAAAGGGCCATTGTACAGCAAAATTCTAAAAGGACAGAGGGTGTTAAAAAAACAAGCCGAAAGGCTTTGTGTCTTAATGCAAGGAGTATCCGCAATAAGGTGGATGAATTAACTGTGCAAATAGATGTTAACAAATATGATGTGATTGGGATTACGGAGACGTGGCTCCAGGATAATCAGGGCTGGGAACTCAACATCCAGGGGTATTCAACATTCAGGAAGGATAGAATAAAAGGAAAAGGAGGTGGGGTAGCATTGCTGGTTAAGGAGGAGATTAAGGCAATAGTTAGGAAGGACATTAGCTTGGATGATGTGGAATCTATATGGGTAGAGCTGCAGAACACCAAAGGGCAAAAAACGTTAGTGGGAGTTGTGTACAGACCTCCAAACAGTAGTAGTGATGTTCGGGAGGGCATCAAACAGGAAATTAGGGGTGCATGCAATAAAGTTGCAGCAGTTATAATGGGTGACTATAATATGCACATAGATTGGGATAACCAAACTGGAAGCAATACGGTAGAGGAGGATTTCCTGGAGTGCATAAGGGATGGTTTTTTAGACCAATATGTCGAGGAACCAACTAGGGGGGAGGCCATCTTAGACTGGGTGTTATGTAATGAGAGAGGATTAATTAGCAATCTCATTGTGCGAGGCCCCTTGGGGAAGAGTGACCATAATATGGTGGAATTCTGCATTAGGATGGAGAATGAAACAGTTAATTCAGAGACCATGGTCCAGAACTTAAAGAAGGGTAACTTTGAAGGTATGAGGCGTGAATTGGCTAAGATAGATTGGTGAATGATACTTAAGGGGTTGACTGTGGATGGGCAATGGCAGACATTTAGAGACCGCATGGATGAACTACAACAATTGTACATTCCTGTCTGGCATAAAAATAAAAAAGGGAAGGTGGCTCAACCGTGGCTATCAAGGGAAATCAGGGATAGTATTAAAGCCAAGGAAGTGGCATACAAATTGGCCAGAAATAGCAGCGAACCTGGGGACTGGGAGAAATTTAGAACTCAGCAGAGGAGGACAAAGGGTTTGATTAGGGCAGGGAAAATGGAGTATGAGAAGAAGCTTGCAGGGAACATTAAGACGGATTGCAAAACTTTCTAAAGCTATGTAAAGAGAAAAAGGTTAGTCAAAACAAACGTAGGTCCCCTGCAGTCAGAATCAGGGTAAGTCATAACGGGGAACAAAGAAATGGCGGACCAATTGAACAAGTACTTTGGTTCGGTATTCACGAAGGAGGACACAAACAACCTTCCGGTTATAAAAGGGGTCGGGGGGTCTAGTAAGGAGGAGGAACTGAGGGAAATCCTTATTAGCTGGGAAATTGTGTTGGGGAAATTGATGGGATTGAAGGCCGATAAATCCCCAGGGCCTGATGGACTGCATCCCAGAGTACTTAAGGAGGTGGCCTTGGAAATAGTGGATGCATTGACAGTCATTTTCCAACATTCCATTGACTCTGGATCAGTTCCTATAGAGTGGAGGGTAGCCAATGTAACCCCACTTTTTAAAAAAGGAGGGAGAGAGAAAACAAGGAATTATAGACCGGTCAGCCTGACATCGGTAGTGGGTAAAATAATGGAATCAATTATTAAGGATGTCATAGCAGTGCATTTGGAAAGAGGTGATATGATAGGTCCAAGTTAGCATGGATTTGTGAAAGGGAAATCATGCTTGACAAATCTTCTGGAATTTTTTGAGGATGTTTCCAGTAGAGTGGACAAGGGAGAACCAGTTGATGTGGTATATTTAGACTTTCAGAAGGCGTTCGACAAGGTCCCACACAAGAGATTGATGTGCAAAGTTAGAGCACATGGGATTGGGGGTAGTGTGCTGACATGGATTGAGAACTGGTTGTCAGACAGGAAGCAAAGAGTAGGAGTAAATGGGTACTTTTCAGAATGGTAGGCAGTGACTAGTGGGGTACCGCAAGGTTCTGTGCTGGGGCCCCAGCTGTTTACACTGTACATTAATGATTTAGATGAGGGGATTAAATGTAGTATCTCCAAATTTGCGGATGACACTAAGTTGGGTGGCAGTGTGAGCTGCGAGGAGGATGCTGTGAGGCTGCAGAGCGACTTGGATAGGTTAGGTGAGTGGGCAAATGCATGGCAGATGAAGTATAATGTGGATAAATGTGAGGTTATCCACTTTGGTGGTAAAAACAGAGAGACAGACTATTATCTGAATGGTGACAGATTAGGAAAAGGAGAGGTGCAACGAGACCTGGGTGTCATGGTACATCAGTCATTGAAGGTTGGCATGCAGGTGCAGCAGACGGTTAAGAAAGCAAATGGCATGTTGGCCTTCATAGCAAGGGGATTTGAGTACAGGGGCAGGGAGGTGTTGCTACAGTTGTACAGGGCATTGGTGAGGCCACACCTGGAGTATTGTGTACAGTTTTGATCTCCTAACCTGAAGGAAGGACATTCTTGCTATTGAGGGAGTGCAGCGAAGGTTCACCAGACTGATTCCCGGGATGGCGGGACTGACCTATCAAGAAAGACTGGATCAACTGGGCTTGTATTCACTGGAGTTCAGAAGAATGAGAGGGGACCTCATAGAAACATATAAAATTCTGACGGGGTTAGACAGGTTAGATGCAGGAAGAATGTTCCCAATGTTGGGGAAGTCCAGAACCAGAGGTCACAGTCTAAGGATAAGGGGTAAGCCATTTAGGTCCGAGATGCGGAGGAACTTCTTCACCCAGAGAGTGGTGAACCTGTGGAATTCTCTACCACAGAAAGTTGTTGAGGCCAATTCACTAAATATATTCAAAAAGGAGTTAGCTGAGGTCCTTACTACTAGGGGGATCAAGGGGTATGGCGAGAAAGCAGGAATGGGGTACTGAAGTTGAATGTTCAGCCATGAACTCATTGAATGGCGGTGCAGGCTAGAAGGGCCGAATGGCCTACTCCTGCACCTATTTTCTATGTTTCTATGTTTCTATAGTCATTGCCTGGCATTTGTGTGATGTGAATGTAACTTGCCACTTAGCAGCCCAAACCTAAATATTGTCCAGGTCTTGCTGCACTGTTTAATTTTCGAAGGAGTTGCGAATGGAACTGAACACTGCAATCATCAGGAAATTTCCCCACTTCTGACCTTATGATGGAGGAAAGGTCATTGATGAAGTAGCTGAAGATGGTTGGGCCTAGGTCACTGCCCTGAGGAACTCCTGCAGTGATGTCCTGGAGCTGAGATGATTTGCCGCCAACAATGACAACTATCCTCCTCTATGCTAGGTATGTCTCCAGCCAGTGAAGAGTTTTCCCCCTGATTCCCATTGACTTCAATTTTACGAGGGCTCCTCGGTGCCACACTCAGTCAAATGCTGCCTTGATGTTAAGAGCGGTCAATCTCACCCCACCTCTGGAATTCAGCTCTTTTGTCCATGTTTGGACCAAGGCTGTAATGTGGTCTGGAGCCGAGTGGTCCTAGCAGAACCCAAACTGAACATCGGTGAGCAGGTTATTGCTGAGTAAATGCCGCTTGATAGCACTGTCGACGATACAATCCATCATTTCGCTGATGATTGAGAGTAGACTGATGGAGTGGTAATTGACTGGATTGGATTTGTCCTGCTTTTTGTGGACAGGGCATACCTGTGCATTTTTCCACATTATCGGGTAGATGCCAGTTTTGTAGCTGTGCTGCAACAGCTTGGCTGGAAGCTCAGCTAGTTCTGGAGCACAAGTCTTCAGCACAACAACCGGGATATTGTCGCGGCCCATAGCCTTTGCTGTATCCAGTGTACTGAGCCGTTTCCTGATATCACATGGAGTGAATTGAATTGGCTGACGACTGGCTTCTGTGAAGATGGGTACCTCAGGAGGAGGCCGAGATGGATCATTCACTTGGCATTTATGGCTTAAGATGGTTGCAAACGCTTCAGCCTTGTATTTTATAAGTGTGCTGAGCTCTGCCATTATTGAGGATGGGGATGTTCTTCCTGTTAGTTGTTTAATTGTCTACCTCCACTACCATTCATTTATGTAAATTGAAGGAAGGATGGAATTAGGAAGGGTTCAAATTGCTTCTATAGTTTGAGGCCCTCAAGGGTGAACTATAGCAGTAAATTGTGTCTGCTGCTCCGGCTGACGTGCATTGATCAACTTCTAGTTGACTTGTGTCACCTCTTTAAAATTCCTGGGTCTTGTCAGTGATTGCTTCTTGATTGGCTCAGTAATGCTGCTGCTTCATTGGACTAATCAGGATGCAGTCTTTTCTAATCCTTCAAGCCTCTGGAAGTTTGATTTACTTAGCCGAGTCCTGTGCACTAACCCCCAAAGGAACCAAGTGCTAAGTAGATGTTGTTTCGCAGGCCGGGGACCGTGCAGACTGCTGGGCCAGGCCGCCACCCTGTTCCTTCCGCCTCCTGGCCTGCTCCGATGGTGCTCGCAGGCCAGGGGCCGCGCAGACTGCCGGCCAACAAGAGGCTATCCACAAGAGGTGATAAAGACCCGCATGACACAATTTGGACTCAAGAATTTAGTGGGCCAATCCAAAGATGAAATCTGCAGGAGCTTGGAGTTGGAAGCAACAGGGGACGAACTCTCAGTATGGAATCAAGGCACTCAAAAGCTGTGTTCCAGTTTAATGATGGCTCCCTTGATGTGTTGCTGGGGGGTGGTGAGGAGTCAGACAAAGATCCTATTGCCTAACAACGGGAGGAAGAAACCTGCTGCTGACACAAAGAGGGCATGGCTGGAGGTGGCCCAGAAGGTCAGCAGCAAGTGCGTAGTGCCACACTCATTAATTCAGTGCAGGAAGTGCTTCAATGACCTAACTAGATCAGGTAAGGTGAGTACAGTGGCACATTCACCCACATCCTGCTGTGCTCACCACCCCAACCCCTCACTTTTCCATCTCAAGCCGACTCTAACACATCATTCCTCACAGCAACTTACCTTGCCTGTGCACCCATCCCTCTCTGTTTATGCACTTCCTCATATCCCCATCTATCCACCCTCCACTCCCAATCAACCTCATCCTTATGCTTCTCCCTCATAGTCACCCTCACCAAATGCACTCCATCCATCGGCTGATCACATGCCATATACGCACTTAGGTCTGTTCTTTCCCTCATTGCAGAAGGGAGCACAGAACATCAGAGAGAGACAGAGAACTGGAAGTGGCTCGCCATGCATTCCCCAACTTACAAACACAGAGAAGGAGGTGCTGGAAATGGTTGGAGTCTCAGCCTGCCTGGCTGTCGGAGATGGGGAGATGGGCAGCTCCCAGGTATCTGGTGACACAATGAAATATCAGCCATCCATATGTCATATCTTTCGGATGAGACGTTAAACCGAGGCTCCCGTCTGCCCTCTCAGGTGGACGTAAAAGATCCCATGACAGTACTTCGAGGAAGAGCAGGGGAGTTATCCCCGGTGTCCTGGCCAATATTTATCCCTCAATCAACATAACAAAAAAACAGTTTATCTGGTCATTATCACATTGCTGTTTGTGGGAGCTTGCTGTGCGCAAATTGGCTGCCACATTTCCGACATTACAACAGAGACTACACTCAAAAGTACTTCATTGGCTGTAAAGTGCTTTGAGACATCCGGTGGTCGTGAAAGACGCTATATATCTTTATTTCTTTACATAGCCCTCAGCGAGTGAAATGCGATCATCTTCAGAATGAGAACTTGCAACATGTGTACTCTGCCGGTACTCATTTATGTCCTTCATCTCCCTCAGGGTGTTCACGTCTGCAGCGGGAGTTGCTGGAGGCTGTGGAGGAGCTCAGTCATTCTGAGGGTGCACCGTTACATGACTCATATACCATGCACCGGCTCAGAAGCTTGCGGGGCCCTCACGGGCTCCAGGACCCAGAGGATGTAGGCCAAGAGCCACTCAACAGTGAGAGGAGAGAACTGAGAAGCCTTCCTCTACCTCTGCTCAAGCCACAGGGGTTGCACGTCAAGGAGGAGGCGAGAGTCCAGGGTCGGAGACCTACAAAAGGCCACGAGTTCAGCAGTCGGGAGTTCGTCAAGGAGGAGGCGAGAGTCCGGGGTCGGAGGCCTACAAAAGGCCGCGAGTTCAGCAGTCGGGAGTTCGTCAAGGAGGAGGTGAGAGTCCGGGGTCGGAGGCCTACCGGTGCAGGTGCAGGGAGAAGGCAATAAAGAAGTAAAAAGAAATTGAAAGGTGACGTCACAGCCAAGGGGGTAAGTGATTGGCTGGTGATTGGTGAGTAGCTTTTCTTTTTCTTTATCAACAAGTAACATTTAGCATTGTTGTTGCCAATTTAAGTTTATCTATGGGTTAAGTCACGGCAGGAGAGCGCGGACACGTGTTATGCTCCTCCTGTACTATGTGGGAACTCAGGGACGTTTCCGGTGTCCCTGATGACTACGTGTGCGGGAAGTGTATCCGCCTGCAGATCCTGACAGACCGCTTTGCTACCCTGGAGCTGTGGATGGATTCACTCTGGAGCATGCACGATGCTGAGAATGACGTGAATAGCACGTTTAGTGAGTTGTTCTCACCGCTGGTAAAGGGTACACAGCCAGATAGTAAATGGGTGACCAACAGGAAGAGCAGTGCAAGGAAGGTAGTGCAGGGGTCCCCTGCGGTCATCCCCCTGCAAAACAGATACTGTTGAGGGGGATGACTCATCAGGGGAGGGCAGCAGCAGCCAAGTTCATGGTACCGTGGGTGGCTCTGCTGCACAGGAGGGCAGGAAAAGGAGTGGGAGAGCTATAGTGATAGGGGATTCAATTGTAAGGGGTATAGATAGGCGTTTCTGCAGCCGCAACAGAGACTCCAGGATGGTATGTTGCCTCCCTGGTGCAAGGGTCATGGATGCCTCGGAGCGGGTGCAGGACATTCTGAAAAGGGAGGGTGAACAGCCAGTTGTCATGGTGCATGTAGGTACCAACGATATAGGTAAAAAACGGGATGAGGTTCTACGAGACGAATTTAGGGAGCTAGGAGCTAAATTAAAAAGTAGGACCTCAAAAGTAGTAATCTCAGGATTGCTACCAGTGCCATGTGCTAGTCAGAGTAGGAATCGCAGGATAGCTCAGAAAATACATGGCTTGAGGAGTGGTGCAGAAGGGAGGGATTCAAATTCCTGGAGCATTGGAGCCGGTTCTGGGGGAGGTGGGACCAGTACAAACCAGACGGTCTGCACCTGGGCAGGACCGGAACCAATGTCCTCGGGGGGAGTGTTTGCTAGTGCTGTTGGGAAGGAGTTAAACTAACATGGCAGGGGGATGGGAACCTATGCAGGGAGACAGAGGGAAATAAAAGGGAGACAGAGGCAAAAGATAGAAAGGAGAATAGTAAAAATGGAATGCAGAGAATCCCAAGGCAAAAAACAAAAAGGGCCACATTACAGCAAAATTCTAAAGGGGCAAGTTGTGTTAAAAAGACAAGCCTGAAGGCTCTGTGCCTCAATGCGAGGATTATTCGGAATAAGGTGGATGAATTAACTGCGCAGATAGCAGTTAATGGATATGATGTAATTGGCATCATAGAGACATGGCTCCAGGGTGACCAAGGCTGGGAACTCAACATCCAGGGGTATTCAACTTTTAAGAAGGATAGACAGCGAGCAAAAAGAGGCGGGGTGACGTTGCTGTTAAAGAGGAAATTAATGCAATAGTAAGGAAAAACATTGGCTTGGATGATGTGGAATCGGTATGGGTGGAGCTGCGGAATACCAAAGGCAGAAAACGCTGGTACGAGTTGTGTACAGGCCACCAAATAGTAATATTGAGGTTGGGGACAGCATCAAACAAGAAATAAGGGATGTGTGCAATAAAGGTACAGCAGTTATCATAGGCGACTTTAATTTACATATAGATTGACCTAACCAAACTGGTAGCAATGCGGTAGAGGAGGATTTCCTGGAGTGTATTAGGGATGGTTTTCTTGACCAATATGTCGAGGAACCAACTCGAGGGCTGGCCATCCTAGACTGGGTGATGTGTGATGAGAAGGGACTAATTAGCAATCTTGTTGTGCGAGGCCCCTTGGGGAAGATTGACCATAATATGGTAGAATTCTTCATTAAGATGGAGAGTGACACAGTTAATTCAGAAAATAGGGTCCTAAACTTAAGGAAAGCTAACTTCGATGGCATGAGGCGTGAATTGGCTAGAATAGACTGGCAAATGATACTTAAAGGGTTGACGGTGGATAGGCAATGGCAAACGTTTATAGATCACATGGATGAACTTCAACAGTTTTACATCCCTGTCTGGAGTAAAAATAATACAGGGAAGGTAGCTCAACCGTGGCTAACAAGGGAAATTAAGAATAGTGTTAGATTCAAGGAAGAGGCATAAAAATTGGCCAGAAAAAGCAGCAAACCTGAGGACTGGGAGAAATTTAGAATTCAGCAGAGGAGGACAAAGCGTTTAGTTAAGAGGGGGAAAATAGAGTACGAGAGGTAGCTTGCCGGGAACATAAAAGCAGACTGCAAAAGCTTCTATAGATATGTGAAGAGAAAAAGATTAGTGAAGGCAAATGTAGGTCCCTTGCAGTCAGACTCAGGTGAATTAATAATGGGGAACAAAGAAAGGGCAGACCAATTGAACAAATACTTTGGTTCTGTCTTCACAAAGGAAGACACAAATGACCTTCCGGATGTACTAGGGGACCGAGGGTCTAGTGAGAAGGAAGAACTGAAGGAAATTGTGTTGGGGAAATTGATGGGATTGAAGGCCGATAAATCCCCGGGGCCTGATTGTCCGCATCCCAGAGTACTTTAGGAAGTGGCCCAAGAAATAGTGGATGCATTTTCCAACAGTCTATTGACTCTGGATCAGTTCCTATGGACTGGAGGGTAGCTAATGTAACACCACTTTTTAAAAAGGGAGGGAGAGAGTAAACAGGTAATTATAGACCGGTTAGCCTGACATCAGTAGTGGGGAAAATGTTGGAATCAATTATTAAGGATGAAATAGCAGCGCATTTGGAAAGCAGTCACAGGATCGGTCCAAGTCAACATGGATTTGTAAAAGGGAAATCATACTTGACGAATCTTCTGGAATTTTTTGAGTATGTAACTATTAGAGTGGACAAGGGAGAATCAGTGTATGTGGTGTAGTTGGACTTTCAAAAGGCCTTTGACAAGGTCCCACATAGAGATTGGTGTGCAAAATCAAAGCACATGGTATTGGGGGTAATGTACTGGGGTGGATAGAGAATTGGTTGGCAGACAGGAAGCAGAGAGTCGGGATAAACGGGTCCTTTTTGGAATGGGAGGCAGTGACTAGTGGAGTGCCGCAGGGCTCAGTACTGGGACCCCAGCTCTTTACAATATACATTAATGATTAGGATGAAGGAATTGAGTGTAATTTCTCCAAGTTTGCAGATGACATTAAACTGGGTGGCGGTGTGAGCTGTGAGGAGGATGCTAAGAGACTGCAGGGTGATTTGGACCGGTTACGTGAGTGGGCAAATGCATGGCAGATGCAGTATAATGTGGATAAATGTGAGGTTATCCACTTTGGTGTCTAAAACACGAAGGCAGAATATTATCTGAATGTTGTCAGATTAGGAAAAGGGGAGGTGCAATGAGACCTGGGTGTCATGGTTCATCAGTCATTGAAAGTTGGCATGCAGGTACAGCAGGCGGTGAAGAAGGCAAATGGAATGTTGGCCTTCATAACTTTGGGGATTTGAGTATAGGAGCAGGGAGGTCTTACTGTAATTGTACAGGGCCTTGGTGAGACCTCGCCTGGTATATTGTGTTCAGTTTTGGTCTCCTAATCTGAGGAAGGACATTCTTGCTATTGAGGGAGTGCAGCGAAGGTTCACCAGACTCATTCCAGGGATGGCAGGACTGACATATGAGGAGAGACTGGATCAACTGGGCATTTATTAACTGGAGTTTAGAAGGATGAGAGGGGATCTAATAGAAACATATAATATTCTGACGGGACGGGACAGTTTAGGTGCGGGAAGAATGTTCCCGATGTTGGAGGAGTCCTGAACCAGGGGACACAGTCTCAGGATAAGGGGTAGGCCATTTAGGACAGAGATGAGGAGAAACTTCTTCACTCAGAGAGTTGTTAACGTGTAGAATTCCCTGCCGCAGAGAGTCGTTGATGCCAGTTCATTGGATATATTCAAGAGGGATTTAGATATGGTCCTTACGGCTAAAGTGATCAATGGGTATGGAGAGAAAGCGGGAAAGGGGTACTGAGGTAAATGATCAGCCAAGATCATGTTGAATGGCAGTGCAGGCTCAAAGGGCCGAATGGCCTACTCCTGCACCTATTTTTTATGTTTCTATGTTTCTATGTTTGTATGTTTCTATGCACCATGTGGGAGTGCGAGGAAATGAAGATGAAAGATTTGTACTTGTCATCATCATAGGCAGTCCCTCGAAATCGAGGAAGACTTGCTTCCACTCTAAAAGTGAGTTCTCAGGTGGATATACAGTCCAATACAAGAACCACAGTCCCTGTCACAGGTGGAATAGATAGTCGTTGAGGGAAAGGGTGGGTGGGACATGTTTGCTGCACGCTCCTTCCGCTGTCTGCGCTTGGTTTCTGATGCTCTCGGTGATGAGACTCGAGGTGCTCAGCACCCTCCCGGATGCACTTCCTTCACGTAGGGCGGTCTTTGGCCAGCGACTCCCAGGTGGGGATGTTGCACTTTATCAAGGAGGCTTTGAGGGTGTCCTTGTAACGTTACCTCTGCCCACCTGGGGCTCGCCTGCCCGTATAGGAGCTCCGAGCATAGCACTTGCTTTGGGAGTCTCGTGTTTGGCATGCGAGCAATGTGGCCCGCCCAGTGGAGCTGGTCGAGTGTGGTCAGTGCTTTGATGCTGGGGATGTTGGCCTGGTCGAGGACATTAACGTTTGTACTTGTACAAAGTTATGAGCATGGGTGTCTTCGACATTGTTAAGTTGTCAAGTTTCTTTCCTTATTATTCTTGTGCACCGCTTTCCCACATTGCCCATTCTTGTTTGCTGGCTGGCAAGTGGCCTTTAAGTTGTTTGATAATGAATGGGATGACATGAATTGATGGCAACCAATGGGGAATATGAAAAGGGTTGGTAGTTTGCAGGACTGCTCTCTGGTAGTGGCATGGGTGGGGCAGGGCTGGTGAGCGGTGCGGTAGCAGAAAATGGCACGGCAGCATAGTGGTTATGTTATTGGACTAGTAATCCAGAGACCTGGACTAATGATCGAATTGATGTGTGTTCAATCCCACCACGGCAGCTGAGGAATTTAAATTCAGTTAATTAAATAAACCTGGAATAAAAAGCTAGTGTAAGTAATGGTGACCATGAAACGACCGGATTGTCGTAAAAACCCATCACTTTCGGGAAGGAAATCTGCCGTCCTCACCCGGTCTGGCCTATATGTGACTCCAGACCCACAGCAATGTGGTTGACTCTTAACTGCCCTCAGAAATGGCCGAGCTGCTCCATTGTACCAAACTACTACAAAGAAGTATTGCAGCGGTTGAGGAAGGTGGCTCACCACCCTCCTTCTCAAGGGCAATTAAGCAAGGGCAATAAATGCCAGCCTTGCCAATTACGCTCACATCCCGTGAACGAATAGAAAAAAGGTGGCTGCTCTATTTCTTTGTGAGATGGGTCCATTATTGGAACCTAATTGAACATCACAGTAACCGGGGCGTCTCTAGCATCGCAAGCAGCATGTGCACATCTGGTGGTGTATTGCCCTCATCACCTTCCTCCTCCATGTCTTCCTCCTCCTCCTCCTTATGTTTCCCCTCCTCCTCCTCCAAAGAGGCTCTGTGCTCTGAGCTTTGGTCCTCCTGCAGGTCCAAACCTCTCTGCTGGGCAATGTTGTGCAGAGTGCAGCACGCCATGAACATTCTATAGACCCTGTCTGGTGCGTACTGAAGGGTAGGATCTGTCCAGGCAGCTGAAGCGTATCTTCAGCATGCCGATGGCTTGGTTGATGACACATCTGATGGTCATACGGCCTTGATTGCAGCACTTTTGGATGTAATTCCTCGGGTTTCCGAAAGGTGTCATACTTTAAGTGGGTATCCCTTGTCTCTGAGCAGCCAGCCCGTAGCTCTGCTTCCAGGAGCGAAGTCGTTGGGGAGGGTGGACTGCCTCAAGACAAAAGCATCACAGCAGCTGCCTGGGAATCTTGCGAACACCTGCATAAAGATCTTTTTGTGGTTGCACATGAGCTGCACATTGATGGAGTAGATGCCATTGCGGTTGATATACACACCTGGGTGATCAATGGGCGCCTTCATTGCCACATGTGTGCCGTCAATGAAACCCTGCCCCTGTGGGAAGCCAGCCAGAGTCGCAAACCCGAGCGTCCGCTCATTCTGACTGGTGTCAGCGCAGGCAAAGTGGACATAAAAGGCGGCTCTGGCAAACAAGCCATCCGTCAACTATCTCATACACTTGTGAGCCGCCGACTGCATCATTTGTGAGATCCTGCAAATTTCTCCTGCAGGGCCTTGGAAGGAGCCAGAGGCAAAAAATCTGAGGACGGTGGTGACTTTGGTAAAGCGTGGCCACCAGGTCCAGCTGGCAGAAGGTCTTGTTCCAGCAGGCTTCCACCACCTGATATGACACCCTGAGCCTCCTGAGACACTGTGTTCCGACATGTGGAGGAAGTTGATCCTCTGCTTGAAGACCTTGTGTAAAGGGTATGGCCTTCTGTGAGTTGCACCTCTCTGCTGCTACAGCAAGCTGCTGTTGCTGGTCATCTTGGTCTTCGTCTGAGGTCCAATCTTCGACAGCATAAGCGGCACCCTGCCTGATCTGATAGATCAAACCTCCAAAGTGCGGACGAAATCGCCAAAGCGTAGAAAGTCAACTCTCAGCAAAAGCGCTCAGCAGGTAAATCATCTTCATCATCATCATAGGCAGTCCCTCAGATTCGAGGAAGACTTGCTTCCACTCTAAAAATGAGTCCTTAGGTGGCTGAACAGTCCAATACGAGAGCCACAGTCCCTGCCACAGGTGGGATAGATAGTCATTGAGGAAAGTGTTATGTCCGTAATGTACTTATAAATGAATCCACGAGGCAATGTGTTGTACTCAAACTGGAGTGACCTTGGTCCTTTATTCGTAACTCCAGAGTGACGCACAAGCATGGCGGGCAGCTTTTTACACTGGGCCCTGCATACCTATGCAGGTGACCCTCAGGTCTCCCACTACAGTGCCCTCTGATGGACAGCCTCTGCCACAGGGGCAGGAAATCCCGGTCTCTACCAGTTGCACCCTCTCGTCGTGCATCATAGTATATACACAGTGTAAACCTTATTGATAGTACATCAGGTAACAAGTCTCCATCTTATGCAACTATACAGTGACTATACAGAGAGTATATCTATAGTCTGCATGTATAACAGGATGGGGTGGGAAGACTGGTTTGCCGCACGTTCTTTTCGCTGCCTGCGCTTGTTTTCAGCATGCTCTCGGCAATGAGACTCGAGGTGCTCAGTGCCCTCCCGGATGCACTTCCTCTACTTAGGGCGATCTTTGGCCAGGGACTCCCAGGTGTCAGTGGGGATGTTGCACTTTTTCAGGGAGGCTTTGAGGATGTCCTTGTAATGTTTCCTCTGCCCACCTTTG
This sequence comes from Pristiophorus japonicus, assembly GCF_044704955.1. NCBI lineage: Eukaryota > Metazoa > Chordata > Chondrichthyes > Pristiophoridae > Pristiophorus > Pristiophorus japonicus. The sequence goes on from NC_091978.1 coordinate 31,946,206, forward strand.
GCTCATTTGCCGTGAAGGAGTTCCGAGTAGAGCGCTTGCTTTGGGAGTCTTATGTCTGGCATGCGGACAATGTGGCCTGCCCAGCGGAGCTGATCAAGTGTGGTCAGTGCTTCAATGCTGGGGATGTTGGCCTAGTTGAGGACGCTAACGTTGGTGCGTCTGTCCTCCGAAGGGATTTGTAGGATCTTGCAGAGGCATCGTTGGTAGTAATTCTCCAGCGACACCTCAGCAGGTAAGAAAACAGCTATGAGCACTAAATATGTGGTACCCTATTTTCCTGAGATTAATTGATCGCTTCACTTGCCGCTGTGTTCACTCCTTGCTTTCACTGGCGTGTTTCAGGGAGCCTGGGAAACCCGTGGATCATATAGTAAACTTAAAAACCGGTGTGAATATTGCTCTGATTGAGCAATTAACATGAGTGAATTGCCAATGCACCTTTTCCGAGGGGGTGCGCACACACAGCGTAACGCGCATGAGTGAAAGCCGGAAGTCGATGAGTTAAAGCCGTCCTTAACCACCCCCCCCACCAACCCGTTCTCAAACCCACATGCTCCTCCATGTTAAAATTCCCCCTCATAATCTAAGGCCGACACTCCAGTGCAGTACTGAGGGAGCGCTGCACCGTCGGAGGTGCCATCTTTCAGATGAGACGTTAAAACGAGACCACGGTGCCCTTTCAGGTGGACATAAAAGACCCGATGGCACAATTTCGAAAAAGAGCGTGGGAATTCTGCACGATGCCCTGATCAACATAACCAACATTACTAAAGCAGATTATCTGGTCATTATCTTATTGTTCTTTGTTGGACCATGCTGTGAGCAAATTGGCTGCCGTGTTTCTTACATTAAAACAGTGTCTACTCTTCAAAAAAGTACTTCATTTACTGTAAAATGCTTTGGGACATCCCACGGTTGGGACGGGCACTATAAGATGAACCTTTATCAAATACTGGTTCAGGCACAACTGGAGTATTGTGTGCAATTCTAGGCACCACACTTTAGGAAGGATGTGAAGGCCTGAGAGAGGGTGCAGAAAAGATTTACAAGAATGGTCCCAGGGATGAGGGACTTCAGTACGTGGATAGTCTGGAGAAGCTGGGGTTATTCTCCTTAGAGCAGAGAAAGTTGAGAAGATCAGTCCAAGTCAGCATGGATTTATGAAAGGGAAATTATGCTTGACAAATCTCGAATTTTTTGAGGATGTAACTCATAGAGTGGACAAGGGAGAACCAGTGGATGTGGTGTATTTGGACTTTCAAAAGGCTTTTGACAAGATCCCACACAAGAGATTAGTGTGCAAAATTAAAGCACATGATATTGGGGGTAATGTATTGAAGTGGACAGAAAACTGGTTGGCAGACAGGAAGCAGAGAGTTGGAATAAACGGGTCCTTTTCAGAATGGCAGGCAGTGACCAGTGGGGTGTCGCAGGGTTCAGTGCTGGGACGCCAGCTATTTACAATATTCATCAATGATTTAGATGAAGGAATTGAGTGTAATATCTCCAAGTTTGCAGATGACACTAAGCTGGGTGGCGGTGTGAGCTGTGAGGAGGATGTTAAGAGGCTGCAGGGTGAATTGAACAGGTTAGGTGAGTGGGAAAATGCATGGCAGATGCAGTATAATGTGGATAAATGTGAGGTTATCTACTTTGGTGGTAAAAACAGGAAGACAGAATATTATCTGAATGGTGACAGATTAGGAAAAGGGGAGGTGCAACGAGATTTGGGTGTCATGGTACATCAGTCATTGAAGGTTGGCATGCAGGTACAGCAGATGGTGAAGAAGGCAAATGGCATGTTGGCCTTCATAGCTAAAGGACTTGAATATAGAAACATAGAAACATACAGCCTTCACCACCATTCAATAAGATCATGGCTGATCATTCACTCAGTACCCCTTTCCTGCTTTCTCTCCATACCCCTTGATCCCCTTAGCCATAAGGGCCATATCTAACTCCCTCTTGAATACATCCAATAAACTGGCATCAACAACTCTCTGCGGCAGGGAATTCCACAGGTTAACAACTCTCTGAAGACGTTTCTCCTCATCTCAGTTCTAAATGGCTTACCCCTTATCCTAAGACTGTGTCCCCTGGTTCTGGACTTCTCCAACATCGGGAACAATCTTCCCGCATCTAACCTGTCCCGTCCCATCAGAATCTTGTATGTTTCTATGAGATCCCCTCTCATCCTTCGAAACTCCAAGGTATAAAAGCCCAGTTGATCCAGTCTCTCCTCATATGTCAGTCCAGCCATCCCGGGAATCAATTTGGTGAACGTTCACTGTACTCCCTCAATAGCAAGAATGTCCTTCCTCAGATTAGGAGACCAAAACTGAACACAATATTCCAGGTGAGGCCTCACCAAGGCCCTTTTTAACTGCAGTAAGACTTCTCTGCTCCTATACTCAAATCCCCTAGCTATGAAGGCCAACATAAAATTTGCCTTCTTCACCGCCTGCTGTACCTATATGCCAACTTTCAATGATTGATGAACCATGACACCCAAGTCTCGGTGCACCACCCCTTTTCCTAATCTGCCACCATCCAGATAATAGTCTGTCTTCGCTTTTTTGCCCCCAAAGTGGACAATCTCACATTTATCCACATTATACTGCATCTGCCATGCATTGGCCCACTCACCTAACCTGTCCAAGTCATCCTGCAGCCTCTTAGCGTCCTCCTCACAGCTCACACTGTCATCCAGTTTAGTGTCATCTGCAAACTTGGAGATATTACACTCAATTCCTTCATCCAAATCATTGATATATATTGTAAAGAGCTGGGGTCCCAGCACTGAGCCCTGCGGCACTCCACTAGTCACTGCCTGCCATTCTGAAAAGGTCCCGTTTATCCCGACTCTCTGCTTCCTGTCTGCCAACCAGTTCTCTATCCATGTCAGTATATTATCCCCAATCCAGCAGGGAGGGATTCAAATTCCTGGGGCATTGGAACCGGTTCTGGGGGAGGTGGGACCAGTACAAACCGGGCGGTCTGCACCTGGGCAGGACCGGAACCAATGTCCTAGGGGGAGTGTTTGCTAGTGCTTTTGGGGAGGAGTTAAACTAATATTGCAGGGGGATGGGAACCAATGCAGGGAGACAGAGGGAGGCAAAAGCAAAAGACAGAAAGGAGATGAGGAAAAGTGGAAGGCCGAGAAACCCAAGGCAAAGAACAAAAAGGGCCACTGAACAGCAAAATTCTAAAAGGACAAAGGGTGTTAACAAAACAAGCCTGAAGGCTTTGTGTCTTAATGCAAGGAGTATCCGCAATAAAGTGGATGAATTTACTGTGCAAATAGATGTTAACAAATATGATGTGATTGGGATTACGGAGACGTGGCTCCAGGATGATCAGGGCTGGGAACTCAACATCCAGGGGTATTCAGCAGTCAGGAAAGATAGAATAAAAGGAAAAGGAGGTGGGGTAGCATTGCTGGTTAAAGAGGAGATTAATGCAATAGTTAGGAAAGACATTAGCTTGGATGATGTGGAATCTATATGGGTAGAGCTGCAGAACACCAAAGGGCAAAAAACGTTAGTGGGAGTTGTGTACAGACCTCCAAACAGTAGTAGTGATGTTGGGGAGGGCATCAAACAGGAAATTAGGAGTGCATGCAATAAAGGTGCAGCAGTTATAATGGGTGACTTTAATATGCACATAGATTGGGCTAGCCAAACTGGAAGCAATACGGTGGAGGAGGATTTCCTGGAGTGCATAAGGGATGGTTTTCTAGACCAATATGTCGAGGAACCAACTAGGGGGGAGGCCATCTTAGACTGGGTGTTGTGTAATGAGAGAGGATTAATTAGCAATCTCATTGTGCGAGGCCCCTTGGGGAAGAGTGACCATAATATGGTGGAATTCTGCATTAGGATGGAGAATGAAACAGTTAATTCAGAGACCATGCTCCAGAACTTAAAGAAGGGTAACTTTGAAGGTATGAGGCGTGAATTGGCTAAGATAGATTGGCGAATGATACTTAAGGGGTTGACTGTGGATGGGCAATGGCAGACATTTAGAGACCGCATGGATGAATTACAACAATTGTACATTCCTGTCTGGCGTAAAAATAAAAAAGGGAAGGTGGCTCAACCGTGGCTATCTAGGGAAATCAAGGATAGTATTAAAGCCAAGGAAGTGGCATACAAATTGACCAGAAATAGCAGCGAACCTGGGGACTGGGAAAAATTTAGAACTCAGCAGAGGAGTACAAAGGGTTTGATTAGGGCAGGGAAAATGGAGTACGAGAAGAAGCTTGCAGGGAACATTAAGGCGGATTGCAAAAGTTTCTATAGGTATGTAAAGAGAAAAAGGTTAGTAAAGACAAACGTAGGTCCCCTGCAGTCAGAATCAGGGGAAGTCATAACGGGGAACAAAGAAATGGCAGACCAATTGAACAAGTACTTTGGTTCGGTATTCACTAAGGAGGACACAAACAACCTTCCGGATATAAAAGGGGTCAGAGGGTCTAGTAAGGAGGAGGAACTGAGGGAAATCTTTATTAGTCGGGAAATTGTGTTGGGGAAATTGATGGGATTGAAGGCCGATAAAATCCCCAGGGCCTGATGGACTGCATCCCAGAGTACTTAAGGAGGTGGCCTTGGAAATAGCGGATGCATTGACAGTCATTTTCCGACATTCCATTAACTCTGGATCAGTTCCTATCGAGTGGAGGGTAGCCAATGTAACCCCACTTTTTAAAAAAGGAGGGATAGAGAAAGCAGGGAATTATAGACCGGTCAGCCCGACCTCAGTAGTGGGTAAAATGATGGAATCAATTATTGATGATATCATAGCAGCGCATTTGGAAAATGGTGACATGATAGGTCCAAGTCAGCATTGATTTGTGAAAGGGAAATCATGCTTGACAAACCTTCTGGAATTTTTTGAGGATGTTTCCAGTAAAGTGGACAAAGGAGAACCAGTTGATGTGGTATATTTGGACTTTCAGAAGGCTTTCGACAAGGTCCCACACAAGAGATTAATGTGCAAAGTTAAAGCACATGGGATTGGGGGTAGTGTGCTGACGTGGATTGAGAACTGGTTGTCAGGCAGGAAGCAAAGAGTAGGAGTAAATGGGTACTTTTCAGAATGGCAGGCAGTGACTAGTGGGGTACCGCAAGGTTCTGTGCTGGGGCCCCAGCTGTTTACATTGTACATTAATGATTTAGACGAGGGGATTAAATGTAGTATCTCCAAATTTGCGGATGACACTAAGTTAGATGGCAGTGTGAGCTGCGAGGAGGATGCTATGAGGCTGCAGAGTGACTTGGATAGGTTAGGTGAGTGGGCAAATGCGTGGCAGATGAAGTTTAATGTGGATAAATGTGAGATTATCCATTTTGGTGGTAAAAACAGAGAGACAGACTATTATTTGAATGGTGACAGATTAGGAAAAGGGAAGGTGCAACGAGACCTGGGTGTCATGGTACATCAGTCATTGAAGGTTGGCATGCAGGTACAGCAGGTGGTTAAGAAAGCAAATGGCATGTTGGCCTTCATAGCGAGGGGATTTGAGTACAGGGGCAGGGAGGTGTTGCTACAGTTGTACAGGGCCTTGGTGAGGCCACACCTGGAGTATTGTGTACAGTTTTGGTCTCCTAACTTGAGGAAGGACATTCTTGCTATTGAGGGAGTGCAGCGAAGGTTCACCAGACTGATTCCCGGGATGGTGGGACTGACCTATCAAGAAAGACTGGATCAACTGGGCTTGCATTCACTGGAGTTCAGAAGAGTGAGAGGGGACCTCATAGAAATGTTTAAAATTCTGACGGGTTTGGACAGGTTGGATGCAGGAAGAATGTTCCCAATGTTGGGGAAGTCCAGAACCAGGGGTCACAGTCTAAGGATAAGGGGTAAGCCACTTAGGACCGAGATGAGGAGAAGCTTCTTCACCCAGAGAGTGGTGAACCTGTGGAATTCTCTACCACAGAAAGTAGTTGAGGCCAATTCACTAAATATATTCAAAAGGGAGTTAGATGAAGTCCTTACTACTCGGGGGATCAAGGGGTATGGCGAGAAATCAGGAAGGGGGTACTAAAGTTTCATGTTCAGCCATGAACTCATTGAATGGCGGTGCAGGCTAGAAGGGCTGAATGGCCTGCTCCTGCACCTATTTTCTATGTTTCTATCCCATGTGCTTTAATTTTGCACACCAATCTCTTTTGTGGGTCCTTGTCAAAAGCCTTTTGAAACTCCAAATACACCACATCCACTGGTTCTCCCTTGTCCACTCTACTAGTTACATCCTCAAAAAATTCTAGAAGATTTGTCAAGCATGATTTCCCCTTCATAAATCCATGCTGACTTGGATCGATCCTGTCACTGCATTCCAAATGCGCTGCTATTTCATCGTTAATAATTGATTCCAACATTTTCCCCACTACTGATGTCAGGCTAACCAGTCTACAATTACCCGCCTTCTCTCTCCCTCCTTTTTTAAAAAGTGGTGTTACATTAGCTACCCTCCAGTCCATAGAAACTGATCCAGAGTTGATAGACTGTTGGAAAATGATCATCACTATTTCTAGGGCCACTTCCTTAAGTACTCTGGGATGCAGACTATCAGGCCCCGGGGATTTATTGGCCTTCAATCCCATCAATTTATCTAACACAATTTCCCGCCTAATAAGGATATCCTTCAGTTTCTCCTTCTCACTAGACCCTCGGTCCCCTAGTACTTCCGAAATGTTACTTGTGTCTTCCTTCGTGAAGACAGAACCAAAGTGTTTGTTCAATTGGCCTGCCATTTCTTGTTCCCCATTATAAATTCACCTGAATCCGACTGCAAGGGACCTACGTTTGTCTTCACTAATCTTTTTCTCTTCACATATCTATCGAAGCTTTTGAAGTCAGTTTTCATCTTCCCGACAAGCTTCTTCTCGTACTCTTTTATTCCCTCTCTTAATTAAACCCTTTGTCCTCCTCTGCTGAATTCTAAATTCCTCCAGTCCTCAGGTTTGCTGCTTTTTCTGGCCAATTTATATGCCCCTTTCTTGGATTTAACACTATCCTTAATTTCCCTTGTTAGCCATGGTTGAGCTACCTTCCCCGTTTTATTTTTACTCCAGACAGGGATGTACAATTGCTGAAGTTCATCCATGTGATCTTTAAATGTTTGCCATTGCCTATCCACTATCAAACCTTTAAGAATCATTTGCCAGTCTATTCTAGCCAATTCATGCCTCAAACCATCGAAGTTATTTCCTTAAGTTCAGGACCCTAGTTTCTGAATTAACTGTGTCACTCTCCATCCTAATAAAGAATTCTACCATGTTATGGTCACTCTTCCCCAAGTGGCCTCGCACAACCAGATTGCTAATTCGTCCTTTATCATTACACATCACCCAGTCTCGGATGGCCAGCTCCCCGGTTGGTTCCTCGACATATTGGTCTAGAAAACCATCCCTAATACACTCCAGGAAATCCTCCTCCACTGCATTGCTACCAGTTTGGTTAGCCCAATCAATATGTAGATTAAAGTCACCCATGATAAGTGCTGTACCTTTATTGCATGCATCCCCAATTTCTTGTTTGATGCTGTCCCCAACCTTGCTACTACTGTTTGGTGGTCTGTACACAACTCCCACTAGTGTTTTCTGCCCCTTGGTATTCCGTAGCTCCACCCATACCGATTCCACATCATCCAAGCTAATGTCCTTTCTTACTATTGCATTATCGGAGCAGGGAGATCTTACTGCAGTTGTACAGAGCCTTGGTGAGGCCACACCTAGAAGATGGTGTTCAGTTTTGGTCTCCTAATCTGAGGAAGGACGTTCTTGCTATTGAGGGAGTACAGCGAAGGTTCACCAGACTGATTCCCGGGATGGCAGGACTGACATATGAGGACAGACTGGCTCAACTGGGCTTTTATACACTGGAGTTTCGAAGAATGAAAGGGGATCTCATAGAAACATATAAAATTCTGACGGGCTTGGATAGGTTAGAGACAGGAAGAATGTTCCCATTGCTGGGGATTTCCAGAACCAGGGTTCACAGTCTAAGAATAAGGGGTAAGCCATTTAGGACCGAGATGAGGAGAAACTTCTTCACTCAGAGAGTGGTTAACCTGTGGAATTCTCTACCGGAGAAAGTTGTTGAGGCCAGTTCGTTAGCTGCATTCAAAAGGGAGTTAGATATGGCCCTTACGGCCAAAGGGATCATGGGGTATGGAGAGAAAGCAGTAAATGGGTACTAAGGTTGAATGATCAGCCATGATCTTATTGAATGGTGGTGCAGGCTCAAAGGGCCAAATGGCCTGCTCCTGCAACTAATTTCTATGTTTCTATGAGAGATTTGCTAGAGGTGTTCAAAATCATGAGGAATCTAGACTGAGTAGATAGAGAGAAACTGTTCCCATTGGCAGAAGGGCCGAGAACCAGAGGACACCGGTTTAAGGTGATTGGCAGAAGAACCAAAGGTGACATGAGTATAAACCTTTTTATGCAGCGAGTGTTTAGGATCTGGAATGTACTGCCTATGAGGGCGGTGGAGGCAGATTCAATCGTGGATTTCAAAAGAGAATTGGATAAGTACCTGAAGGAAAACATTTTCAGGTCTATGGGGAAAGGCCGAGTGAATGGGACTAGCTGAAGTGCTCTTGCAGAGAGCCGGCATGGGCTTGATGGGCCGAATGGCTTCTTCTGTGCTGTAACCATTCCATGATTTTTTTGATTCTATATAAATGCAAATATGTTCTTTCTTGGGCTATCATCTCAAAGTTGTTACTTTTTGGCAAACTTAGCATTGTTTTTTTGGCAGTACTGCTATTCGCTCTCTTACTCTCATTATTCTGTGTCTATCCGATTAATCTAATGTCTCATTTGAAAGTGCAGCTTACAGCATCATATTTAAAGTTTTGGCTCCAATGCTTTCTTTTTTAATAGCTACAATCTAAACTACTTATCCATTGATGTTCTTTCCATTTTGGAGTCTCTTTTTGAATTCTTCATCTGTCTTCATCTTTATACACATTTTATACGAAGAACATTAAAAGTAATGTATCAAACTTCTGTTTAGAACTGAAAGTACATTCAGAAAAGTTTCAAAGTCAAGAATGCTCAAGCTTGTTGCTTGGCGAGAATTCCAAATATTAGATCATCTCTTCTTCAAGCAAAATTACTTCTTCTTCTTCTTCTCTTTTCACTTGGAGTCTCTTTGGGCCCGAATTTGATGAAGGCCTCCACCTGCCCAAGTGCTGCCCAAAAGACAATCGATGGCCACCGAAGTACCTGACGGTTCTTTGGGCCGGGTTTTCATCAACAAGGTCCCTCGAAGGTCAGCGGGCTGCACTAATCTGGGCGGCAGCCGGCGGGGGCTCCCAATCTCGGCGGCAAAGGCGCTTGTCACCCAAGCTCTGCTGAGGTTGGAGTCGGGCCCACGGAGGGTCGAAGACCTGCAAAGGAAAAGCATTAAAAAAAAAACCATTGGAACACCAATCAGGTAAGTCGCTGTGAAAAAAATATTTCAAAAATGTTTACTAACCTTTTTTTAAAGATCTTCATACTCACCGTTGGGGACAGACCAGCCTCCTGCCAGCTGTCCACCCCCATTCTGGCGACGACTCCCGCTGACTGCCGCCCGCATAAATACGGCATCTCGGCGGGCGGGAATCCACTTACGCCACTCGGCCATCCGCTGACGTCAACGGGCGGTTACCAGCGGTTCTCCCCTCCCGCCCGCTCCAGCCCAAATCGGAAGTGGCACCGGGCGGAACCTGAAGAGGAATGTCGGCGGCAGTGAGCGGTGAGACCATCAATATTGGGCCCTTTATTTCTGGCTGATAAGAATGAGTGGAGATGTACTCTAATGCTTTTTTCAAGAGCACTTTATAAATGACTGCTAGAATGCGAATTGCAGTGGCTTCTGTCACAGTGCATGACTGCTACCCAGCACGTCCTTACAGCGGGCTAACCAAGATCATGAACTCGTCCTGAGGGAAGTAGTGGGTCCTTCAAAGCACAATGCGTTAAACGTCAAGTGTCAAGTTGCTCCCTTTAGATCTAATTTAAACACATTGGAAAATCACTGGTGCCTGAAAAACTATACTTCACAAAGGAAATTTATCCAGTTAAGGGCACCACCATCTCCAGAGTCACCCGCAGATCTGTCCTTGGTCGCCTCCTCTTCTTCATCTAAATGGCTTCTTGGCAATATCATCCACAAACATAAGGTCAGCTTCCACACATATGCTGATGACATCCCACTGTATGTCTCCATTGCTTGTGTGCTGTGCAGACGGCCTGCCCAACATCCAGAACTGGATAAGATGCAATTTCCTCCAGTTGAACATTGTGAAAACCAAAGTCATCATGTTCAGCAACCTCCTTGTTCTTGTCACTCATCCTATCCCTCTCGCCGGCCATTACCTCAGGTTGAACCAGACTATTTGCAACCTCGGTGCCCTATCTAACCCAATCACAGATCCTCCGCATTACAAAGACGGCCTACTTCCATCTCCATAACATAACCTCAACTCATCTGTTGCTGAAACCCTCAACCATGCCTTTGTCACCTCCAGATGCAACAATTCCAATGCTCTCCTGGATGATCTATCATTGTCCAACATCCATAAGCTCATCCAAAACTCTTCTGCCTGTAACCTATCGCACACAAAGTCCTGCTCACCTATCACTCCTGTCCATGCTGATCCACATTCACATCCTTTCCCTCAAAGCCTGAAATTTAAAATTATTTTTTTCATGCATATCTCCCTTAATGATCTCACCCCTCCCTAGCTCTGTAATGACCTTCAGTCCTACAACCTCGCACCCTTAAACTCTGCATTCTTCTGACTCTGACCTCTTGGGCATTCACCCCTGGCCTGTGTCCTAGCAGTGGTGGCTGTACCTGTTGCCATCTAAGTCTCACAATCTAGAATTCCTTCCTTCTTCTCCTTTAAGACCTTCCTAAAAACCTCATCTTTGATCACCACTCCTATTAACTCCTTCTTGGCTCAGCGTTCACATTTTTTGATTTGTGCAGTGCCTGGGGATGTTTTCCTCCATTAAACATACTGTATAAACACGAGTTGTCTTTGTTGTTACCTGCTCAAAGTTTTCTTACCAAACAAACTACTGCAGTACCAGCTGTGTGTATATTTAAGGACGAATATACTTGCATTGGAGGCTGTTCAGAGAAGGTTCACTCGGTTGATTCCGGAGATGAAGGGTTTGACATGAAGATAGGTTGAGTAGGTTGGGCCCATACTCATTGGAGTTCAGAAGAATGAGAGGTAATCTTATCGAAACTTATAAGATATTGAGAGAGCTCGACAAGGTGGATGCAGATAGGATATTTCCACTCATAGGGGAAACTAAAACTAGGGGGCAGATTCTCAGAATAAGGGGCCGCCCATTTAAACCTGAGATGAGGAGACATTTTTTATCTCAGGGGGTTGTAAATTTGCTCCAGAGAGCTGTGGAGGCTAGGTCATTGAATATATTTAAGGCGGAGATAGAAAAAATTTTGAGAGATAAGGGAATAAAGGGTTATGGGCAGCGGGGAAGTGGAGCTGAGTCCATGATCAGTTCAGCCATGATCTTATTAAATGGCGGAGCAGGCTCGAGGGGCTAGGTTGCCTACTCCTGCTCCTATTTCTTATGTTTTTATGCTCTTATATGTGGATGGCTGTGCTTGGGATATGCATAGTAATACTCGACGGGCCGAATGACCTTCGTCCGTGCTGTAACTGTTCTATGATAGACTTTACCCAACCAAATTACCACCTAGAAGTGATTGACTGTTGGAACGTAGAACAATCCTGGCTCAGTGTAGATTTGACCAATTCATTTTTTTAACCCAATTTGCTGTTTGCAAAGGCTATATTTTCTAATCTCTCTCTCAAACAGTCTAAACACATGAAAAACTGCAATTCATTTAAAAGCACCAGATAGCTACAATTTAAAAGTTCTTAATTTTTACCAGACAGAACTAGCATATTGGTCATAAATAAGCAACCAACACGCAGGAAAGTGTAAAACTTAGCCATAATAAACTAAGTTCTTCAAAATCACAGAAAAACTCTGTTTAGTGGGCATGATTAATGACGCTTGCACTTCCAGCATTTAAGGCCAAAAATATTGTTGGCGACAAGATTTATTTTAAATGCCTCCCTTAAATTAGTGAACAGGATGTGCTAAGTGTTGATCCGAGATCGCAGCAAACAGAACATTCTAATCTTTGACAATTAAAGGTGAAGTGATAATCATTTCAGATATTCCCATTTTGTCTTTAAATTTGTTCTTGCCCAACTAATTTAATGAACATTTGCTCTAGTTTCTATGTGAAGGTGACGTTATAAATGTTGTGAGATGAGGAAAGATGTGATTGCATTGGAAAGGGTGCAAAGGAGATTTACAAGTATGTTGCTTGGACTGGAGAATTTTGGCTATGGGGAAAGATTGGAGAGGCTGTGTCTATTTTCTTTGGAACAAAGGAGGCTGATGGGAGACCTGATTGAGGTGTGTTGTGTTCCGAACACAGATGAGGCTGCACTCAGGGAGGCGAAAGTAACAGTGACCTCAGTCTTTATTAAGACACTCCAGAGTGAGTAACAGGCCTTAGGGGCCGGCTTATATACAGTGCTCCCAAGGGATGTTGGGATCCCTTGGGACTTCAGGGAATGCGCTCCCTGGTGGCGGAACATGGGGGTGCATGCTTTACAGATTCACAACATCACTCCCCCGCCAAAGTCAAAGTGAAAACTATTTACAAGGTGAGGCGGTCGGGAGCCCTTCTTTCCCTGGTGGACCGCCTCAGTACAAATATCTGTTTTGGTGTGTTGGCTGTGCCCTCGCTGGGCTGGCGTGTTGTTGGCCCTGCAGGGCTGCTGGGTGAGCCTGGCCTTGCTGGGCTGTTGGGCGTGATGGGTTCGATTTCCTGGTCCGGTGTGGTGTCGTTGATCCTTTGGGTGTGGGCTCGGAAAAGGTGGTGTCTGCTGTGGGTTGTTCAGGGCAGTCTGTGAACCACAGCCTCGTTTGGTCCAGGTGCTTTCTGCAAATTTGTCCATTGTCCAGTTTGACAACAAACACCCTACTCCCTTCTTTACCTATCACCGTGCCCACGATCCACTTGGGACCATGTCCATAGTTTAGCACATATACAGGGTCATTCAGATCAATTTCCCGTGACACAGTGGCTCGACCATCGTTTACATTTTGTTGCTGCCGCCAGCCCTCTACCTGATCATGCGGGTTGGGGTGAACCAGCGAGAGTCTGGTTTTAAATGTCCTTTTCATGAGTAGCTCAGCTGGGGGCACCCCTGTGAGCGAGCGGGGTCTTGTGCGGTAGCTTAGCAGTACTCGGGACAGGCGGGTTTGGAGTGAGCCTTCTGTGACTCGTTTAAGGCTCTGTTTGATTGTTTGTACTGCCCGCTCTGCCTGCCCATTGGAGACTGGTTTAAACGGGGCCAAGGTGACATGTTTGATCCCATTGTGGGTCATGAATTCTTTAAATTCGGCACTGGTGAAACATGGCCCGTTGTCACTGACCAGTATGTCAGGCAGGCCGTGAGTGGCAAACATGGCCCTCAGGTTTTCAATGGTGGCGGTGGTGGTCTTCCCAACATTATTTCACATTCAATCCATTTTGAAAAAGCATCCACCACCACCAGGAACATTTTACTGAGAAACGAGCCCACATAGTCGACATGGATCCTCGACCATGGTCTGGAGGGCCAGGACCACAAACTTAGTGGTGCCTCTCTGGGCGCATTGCTCAACTGAGCACACACACTGCATTGCTGTACACAGGACTCTAAATCAGAGTCGTTACCAGACCACCAGACGTGGGATCTGGCTATCGCTTTCATCATTACTATACCCAGGTGTATGCTGTGGAGATCCGAGAAGAACGTCTCCCTGCCCTTTTTGGGTAGCACTACGTGGTTACCCTACAACAGGCAGACTGCCTGAATGGACAGCACATCCTTTCGCCGCTGGAACGGCTTGATTAGCTCCTGCATTTCAACGGGGATGCTGGCCCAGCTCCCTTGCAGTACACAGTTTTTTACTAGGGACAGCAGAGGATCTTGGCTGGTCCAAGTCCTAATCTGGCAGGCCGTGACAGGTGATTTATCATTTTCAAACGCTTCCATGACCATCAACAAGTCTGCGGGCTGCGCCACCACCAACAAGTTTGCAGGCTGCGCCATTTCCACCCCCGTGGTGGGCAATGGTAACCGACTGAGAGCATTCGCACAGTTCTCGGTGCCTGGCCTGTGGCGGATGATATAGTTATACGCTGATAGCATGAGTGGCCACCTTTGTATGTGGGCTGAGGCATTAGTATTTATCCCCATGTTTTCAGCGAACAGGGATATGAGGGGCTTGTGATCGGTTTCCAGCTCAAATTTGAGGCCAAACAGATACTGATGCATTTTCTTTACCCCGAACACACACGCTAATGGCTCTTTCTCAATCATGCTGCAGGTCCTCTCAGCCTTAGACAAGCTCCTGGAAGCATAGGCGACAGGTTGCAACTTCCCCACAACATTAGTTTGTTGTAATACACACCCGACTCCGTACGACGACGCATCACATGCTAGCACAAGTCTTTTACACGGGTCATACAATATAAGCAGTTTGTTGGTGCATAAAATGTTTCTGGCTTTCTCAAAAGCAATTACTTGGTTTTTTCCCCAAACCCAGTTCTCACCTTTATGCTATAACACATGTAGGGGTTCTAAGAGGATGCTTAATCCCGGTAGGAAGTTACCAAAATAGTTGTGGAGTCCCAGGAACGACCGCAGCTCCGTGACGTTCTGTGGCCTGGGCGCGTTCCTGATAGCCTCTGTCGTGGCGTCTGTGGGACGAATGCCGTCCGCCGCGATCTTTCTCCCCAAAAACTCCACTTCTGTTGCCTAGAAGGCGCATTTTGACCTCTTCACCCCGCAGCCGTACGCGATCCAGTCGCTGGAGGACCTCCTCCAGGTTTTGTAGGTGCTCGATGGTGTCCCGACCCGTGACCAATATGTCGTCCTGAAAGACCACCGAGTGTGGTACCGATTTGAGTCGGCTCTCCATGTTTCTCTGGAAGATCGCTGCAGCTGACCGAATTCCAAACGGGCATCTGTTGTAGATGAACAGTCCCTTGTGCGTGTTGATGCAGGTGAGGCCCTTCGAAGACTCCTCCAGCTCCTGCATCATGTAGGCCGAAGTCACGTCGAGCTTGGTGAACGTCTTGCCTCCTGCCAGCGTCGCAAATAGGTCATCTGCCTTTGGTCTTGTAGCGAAAACTATTAATAGTTACTTTATAATCGCCGCAAATCCTGACCGTGCCATCACTTTTGAGTACTGTAACAATCGGGCTGGTCCTGTCGCTGAATTTCACTGGGGAGATGATGCCCTCGCATTGCAGCCTGTCCAGCTCGATTTCCACTCTCTCCCTCATCATGTGAGGTACCGCTCGCACCTTGCGGTAAATGGGTCATGCCTCTGGGACTAAGTGGATCCGCACCTTCACCCCGGAAAAGTTTCCAATGCCTGGATCAAAAAGGGAAGGAAATTTGTTAAGAACCTGGGTAGATGAGGCCTCATCGACATGTGAGAGCGCTCGGATGTCATCCCAGTTCCAGCGGATTTTGCCCAGCCAGCTCCTTCCAAACAGTGTGGGGCCGTCACCCGGGACAATCCAGAGTGGCAGTCGTGCACCGTGTCCTCGTAGGTGACCTTGACCATGGCGCTGCCCCGGACAGTGATAAGTTCTTTGGTGTACATTCTCAGTTTCGTGTGGATGGGGCTCAGGGCTGGTCTGTGTGCCTTGTTGCACCACAGTCTCTGAAACATCTTTTTACTCATGATGGATTAGCTAGCGCCAGTGTCCAGTTCCATGGCTACGGGTAAGCCATTCAATTTTATGTTTAGCATTATAGGTGGACATTTCGTTGAAAATGTGTGCACCCCGTGTACTTCAGCATCTGCCTCCTCTCTCTGAGTCTCAAAATTGCTTTGGTTCATCATGGACTGATCTTCCTCTGCCACGTGGTGGTTAGCTGATTTTGCAAAGCTTGCAGCTCATTTGCAAGCTCGTTGGAGGTGCCCCATTGTTCCACAGTTCTTGCAAATATACCCTTTGAAGCGGCATGAATAGGCTGAATGGAAGCCTCCACAACGCCAACAAGGTGTGAATTGCCTTGCATTCATCCTTCGTTGCGGACTCTGAGTCACCTGGGTCACCTGAGGCCTGCTGGCTGTTGCAGATTCGTGGTTTCTGCCCTGTACCTTTCTGCTCGCAAACATAGTTCCAGTTAATTTATGAACCTTGCTCGCACTTGTGTGCTGAGCGATTTGTTTGGTGTTATCACTGGTGGACATAAACGCCTGTGCTATCGCAATGGCCTTATTGAGGGTCGGTGTCTCTACAGTCAAAAGTTTTCGTAGGATGGTCTTGTGACCAATGCCCAGTTCAAAAGATTCTCTGAGCATTTGCTCCAGGTAGCCATCAAACTCACATTGTCCTGCAAGTCGCCTTAGCTCGGCGAGGTAGATCGCCACTTCCTGACCTTCAGATCGCTGGCACGTGTAGAACCGATACCTCGCCATCAGCACGCTCTCCCTCAAGTTAAGATGCTCCCGAACCAGTGTATACAACTCCTCATACGACTTATCTGTGGGTTTCACTGGAGCCAGAAGATTCTTCATGAGGTTGTAGGTCGGTGCCCTGCAGACCGTGAGGAGGACCACTCTCCTTTTTGCAGCGCTTCCTTCTCCGTCCAGCTTGTTGGCTACAAAGTACTGGTCTAACCGTTCAACATAGGCTTCTCAGTCCTCACCCTCCGAGAACTTCTCCAGGATTCCCACAGTTTTCTGCATCTTTGCGTTGGATTCGTATACTCATCGCCAATTGTTGTGTTCCTAACACAGATGAGACTGCACACCGGGAGTTTAAAGTAACAGTAACCTCAGTCTTTAGTAAGACACTCCAGAGTGAGTAACAGGTCTTCGGGGCCAGCTTATACAATGCTCCCAAGAGATGCTGAGATCCCTTGGGACTTCAGGGGATGCGCCCCCTGGTGGCGGAACATGGGGTTGCATGCTTTACAGATACGCAACAAGATGTATTATAAGGGGCCTGGAGAGAGTGGATCGGAAGACCTGTTTCCCTTGGCAGAAGGGTCAACAACCAGGGAACATAGATTTAAAGTAATTGGGTAGAGGTTTAGAGGTAATATGAGGAGAAATTTCTACACCCAGAGGGTGATGGGGGTCTGGAACTCACTACCTGAAAGGGTGGTAGAGGCAGAAACCCTCACCACATTTTTAAATTATTGGATGTGCACTTTTAGTGCCGTAACCTACAGGGCTAACGACCAAGAGCTGGAAAGTCGGATTAGGCTGGATAGCTCTTTGTTGGCCGGCGTGGATGATGGGCCGAAATGGCCTCCTTACTTGCTGTAAATTTCTATGTTTCGATGATTCTATGGGCCCAATATTGGTGGCCTTATCGGCCACTGCTGCCTGCTGCCGCCGACTGCCACCGAGTTTTGCCTCCAGTTTCCTCTCTCTCCCAGTTTCCACTTGGATTGAAGCGGGTGGGTGGGGAGTACCGCCGGGAACCGTCCGCTGATGCCTTCTGGTGGCCAAGTAGCGCAAGTGCCCTCCCGCCCGCCGAGGTGCCAGATTGGTGCATGCGTGAGTCAGCGGCAGCAGGGGGAAGGACCACTGCGTGGAAGCTGTTCTAACCCCGATGGTAAGAACGAAGATTGAAAAGAAAGGTTAGTGATCATATTTAAATTGTGTCTTTTACCGGGTCTTACCTGGATGGGGTGCCCTGAAGGTGTTCTGGTGTTTTTTTTTGTTTGCTATGATTTTTCTTTGCAGGTCTTCCACCCTCCCTGGCCCCGACTCCATTCTCGGTGGCACTTGGCCGGCAAGAGCCTTTGCCGCCAAGATTGAGAGCTCACGCCCGCTGATGCCCAGATTGATGCCGTAAGCTGTTGTTTGGCCACCGGGCGGTACTGCCACCTCTTTTAGAGGAATCTCTCGCCGGCCATCGGCAGTCCTTTGGGCAGAGCTTGGGTGGGCCTTGGCCTTCGTTAAATTCGGCCCCTATGATTCTCAATGTGTCTACTTCTGGCAAAATCATAAAAGCATTCTCCCTCGTGTGAGGGCATGCGATTTCACAAGAGACACTGACCTGAAAGTAATCACATTGGAAAGAAATGTGTTTCAGTGATCACTTATTGAAAGTAAATTCTTTCAGTGATCACCTGTTAAAAAATAGGTTAGCGCCTCTGGACGGAGGAATGCCAAACAAACGCGATCAATGTTTGCCTGCTGTTATCGCCAACAGTAATTTTGCTCCTATCACATTTCTACCAAATTGTAAGTAATTACATTTAAATTAATCAAGGTGATCTTCAACTCTGGTTAAAGCATCACTGTGCAATGACTTTTTATGTGGGTCTATAATGTACAGTCGTACTAAGGGGTACGTGTAGCACAAAGGTCTGTACTGTCACAGACGAGATTTAGAAATTAGAGCAACGCATTCTGCCAATCCTCATTAGATGTTGGGGGTGGTGTCACAGGACTGGAGGATTGCAAATGTTACACCCCTGTTCAAAAAAAGGGAGAGGGATAAACCCAAAAACTGCAGGCCAGTCAGTCTAACATCAGCGATGAGGAAACTTTTAGAGACATTAATCCGGGACTTGGCACTTGAAAAAAAGATCTGGGGGTGTATGTACAGAAGTCTTTGAAGGTGGCAGATAGAAGGGGACAAGTTGTGAAGTTAAAAAGGCATGCAGGATCTTTGGCTTTATCGCTTGAGGCATAGAATACAAAAGCAAGGAAGTTATGCTGAGCCTTTATAAAACACTGGTTTGGCTCCAGCTGGAGTGTTGTGTCAAATTCTGGGCACCACACTTTGGGAAGTATGTCAAAATCTGAGAGAGGGTGCAGAGGAGATTTACGAGAATGAGATAGAAACATAGAAACATAGAAAATAGGTACAGGAGTAGGCCATTCAGCCCTTCAAGCCTGCACCACCATCCAATAAGATCATGGCTGATCATTCACCTCAGTATCCCATTCCTGCTTTCTCTCCATACCCCTTGATCCCTTTAGCCATAAGGCTCCCTCTTGAATATATCTAACGAACTGGCATCAACAACTCTCTGTGGTAGAGAATTCCACAGGTTAACAACTCTCTGAGTGAAGAAGTTTCTCCTCATCTCGGTCCTAAATGGCCTACCCCTTATCCTTAGACTGTGTCCCCTGGTTCTGGACTTCCCCAACATCGGGAACTGAAAGACTTCAGTTATGTGGGGAAACTAGAGAAACTGGGCTTGTTCTCCTTAGAGCAGAGAAGGTGAAGGGGAGATTTGATAGAGTGTTCAAAATCATGAAGAGTTTTGATGAAGTAATTAAGGAGAAACTGTTTCCAGTGGCAGAAGGGTCAGTAACCAAAGGACACAGAATGAATGCGATTGACAAAAGAACCAGAGCTAACAGGGGGGAAAACAAACACTCAGCGAGTTGTTCTGATCTGGAATGTGAAGCCTGAAGGGTGGTGGAAGCAGATTCAATAACAACTTTCAGAGAGTAATTGGAGAAATTGGATAAATACTTGAAGTGGGAAAATTTGCAGGGCTGTGGTGAAAGAGCAAGGGACTAATTTGAAAGCTCTTTTAATGAGCAGACATGATGGCTGAAATGGTCTCCTTCTGTGCTCTATCATTCTATGAAG
Organism: Pristiophorus japonicus; assembly: GCF_044704955.1. Classification (NCBI taxonomy): domain Eukaryota; kingdom Metazoa; phylum Chordata; class Chondrichthyes; family Pristiophoridae; genus Pristiophorus; species Pristiophorus japonicus. The sequence continues at coordinate 31,965,901 of NC_091978.1, forward strand.
GTCACAAGTAAGAGTGACTTTGTTAAGAAACAGCAACAATTGCAGCAACGAGTAAAGTTGTGAATAAGAATGGTACTGGTTGCAAATAAACAGCACAAAACAAATTCCACATTTTGCATCAGGTTGTAATGTTAGGAGCAGTTCCTGTCTTTTTTCCTGAACTATTATGCATTCACTTACAGAAACAGATTGGAATTAATGGTGTTAACTTTCTTCTTGTTGATATGTGTGGGAGTAATACTGGAGCACTGTGACAGCTAAAGACCATTGAATAGTTATTACCCATGACATGGTTTTGATGAGGAAATTACAGCAAAAAGCCAGCAGCAGCAATCAGCTCAGCGTGGCAGCGGTATATAATATAAGCAACAGTCCTGCCAAGCAAATACCAACCAACATTGCAGTCAGCGTCTGGAAATTCTAAACAATGTTCTTCTTACCAGTCACCCCAAGTGATTAGAGGGGCACGACAGTAGTAGCACCCACACCCACAGTAGATTGGTGTTTAAGCTTATGATAAGTATTTTGAGAATTTCTATTTACGGGTAAAATAAATTTAAAAACCCTTCTTAACCTTTAGCCATGACCTTATCCAATAGATGATTCTTTTCTTTCATTTGGTTTCCAACCTTTCACTCTCTTGTTATCTTTCTTGCCTCTTATTAGTCATCATCATAGGCAGTCCCTCGAAATGAGGATGACTCGCTTCCACACCAAAAAAGGACGAGTTCACAGGTGTTTCAATGAAGGACCTAATATTCCAGGTCCTGAACTACATCCTGAAGGGTGGAAGGTGCCTGTGCGTGGATTTTTTTAATGTGTGGTGGCCGTTGCACACCAACCACCACACGGGCTTGACAGGGCTAGGTCTTGGTCCAGTGGCAAGGGTTATCCAAGACGACTGAAGACCTGCTCTGCTGCTCGAACCTAGTGCGCACACATATCGCAGTGTGGGCTGGCCCGTGCTGCCCCTGGGTCTGAACCCATGCCTCTCCTGCTGTATCTGCCCACGCTCCAATCACTGACCTGGACCTTGATGACGTCACTCTTCGCTGCCATCGTCCTCCTGCACCATCTCGCGCTGCTCCCTGAAGTAATATGCCTCCACGCTGCTCCTCCGCTCCTTTTATAACCCCGACCTGCCGCTGGTGTTCTCACGCAGGTCGGGGCCTCCACGCCGCCTCTGATTAGTATTGGTTTCGACATTGCCCTGCTGATGTCTATACTTCTGCCCACCTCCATGCTCTCTTCCCTCCCATATGGCTTTACTGGATTGAAATTAATATTTATTTCAGAGTCCCATTCTTTAACTCATTCATTCCCAGGAATCCCAGAACTGTGGAACTCTTTACCTCTTACAGATGCCTCGCTTTTCTAAAATCTTCCAGCTTTTAAAACCCAACATCTCCTGATGTTTCGGATGAGACGTTAAACCGAGGCTCTCAGGTGGATGTAAAAGATCCCATGACATTATTTCAAAGAAGAGCAGAGTTATTCCCGCTGTCTTGGCCAATAAGTATCCCTCAACCAACATCATTAAAAACAGATTATCTGCTCATTATCTCGTTACTGTTTCTGGGACCTTGCTGTGTGCAAATTGGCTGCCACATTTCCTACATTGTAACAACAACTGCACTTCGAGAGTATTTCATTCAGTTTAAAACACTTTCCTTCTTTCTTTCTTTCTTTCATTCATTCTTTCTTTCATTCATTCTTTCTTTCTTTCATTCATTCTTTCTTTCTTTCTTTCTTTCTTTCTTTCATTCATTCTTTCTTTCATTCTTTCCTTCTTTCCTTCTTTACTTCCTTACTTCCTTCCTTCCTTTCTTTCTTTTGGATGTTTCCACTGATGGGGGAGACTTAAATTGAGGGCCTTAGAATAAGGGGCCATCCATTTAAAACAGAGATGAGGAGAAATTTCTTCTCTCAGAGGGTTGCAAATCTGTGGAATTCGCTCCCTCAGATACCTGTGGAAGCTGGGACATTGAATAAATGCAAGACAGAGATAGAGAGTTTCTTAAATGATAAGGGGATAGGGGGTTATAGGGAGCGGGCGGGGAAGTGGAGCTGAGTCCATGATCGGATCAGCCATAAATGGCGGAGCAGGCTCGGGGGGCCGGATGGCCTACTCCTGCTCCTATTTCTTATGTTCTTATATTCTTTCTTTCCTTCTTTCTTTCTTTCTCTTTGTAATTCAGCTTTGTGCCTATCTTTTTAACCTTGGCAGTCCACTATACCGTGGATCTTGGCACTTTGCCTTAGTCTCTAAGTCAACACCGCAAAAGCTAACATAAAGGGTGTTGTGATTGATGCTTTAAAGGAAGAGTTTTGGCATAAAATTTACAGTTGGGATTATTTGCAAAGTGATTTATTCTCTTTGGCATTGACTACGAGATTTAATTAGCTAAGGTACAGTTGAAAGCTGAATAAAAAGACGGGGAGAAAATCTTAACAGCAATGGAAATGAACAGGCCCACGCATTGAATGTCATTTTGAAAAATGTACTAAACAGCTTTTTTTTGATTATGAAGAACAAGGAATTTTATGAAGTGACAAAGTTGGACATTTGAATCTAATAAAATCTGAAGGTTTTCTTTATTTATTCTTGGGCGAGGGTGACACCAAAAAGGCAGGATTTATTGCCCATCTTTAATTGCCCTGAGGGCATCAAGCATCAAGCGCAGAGTGTAAGACTGAGTCGCTTGTAAATCAGAGCAGGTTGTGGTGGTGAGTTCTTGACCCTGAAGGACATTACAGAAAGGAGGAACAGACTTGCTTTTATATAATGCTTTTATGGCCTCAGAATGTCCCAAAGCGCTTTACAGCCAATGAAGTGCAGTCCCTGCTTTACGTAAGAACATAAGAAATAGGAGCAGGAGTAGGCCACCTGGCCCCTCGAGACCTGCTCCACCATTCAATAAAATCATGGCTGATCTGATCATGGACTCAGTTCCACTTCCCTGCCGCTCCCATAACCCTTTATTCCCTTATCTCTCAAAAATCTGTTTATCTCCTCCTTAAATATAGTCAATGTCCAACCCTCCATAGCTCTCTGGGGCAGAGAATTCCATAGATTTACAACCCTCTGAGAGAAGAAATTTCTTTTCATCTCAGTTTTAAATGGGAAGCCCCTTATTCTAAGACTATGTCCCCTAGTTTTAGTTTCCCCTATGAGTGGAAATATCCTCTCTGCATCCACCTTGTCGAGCGGCGTCAATATCTTATAAGTTTCAATAAGATCTTCTCTCATTCTTCTGAACTCCACTGAGTGTAGGCCCAATCTACTCAACCTATCCTCATAAGTCAAACCCCTCATCTCCGGAATCAACCGAGTGAACCTTCTTTGAACAGCCTCCAATGCAAATACATCCTTCCTTAAATAGGGAGACCAAAACTGTACGCAGTACTCCAGATGTGGCATTACCAATACCCTGTCCAGTTGTAGCAGGACTTTTCTGCTTTTATACTCTATCCCCCTTGCAATAAAGGCCAACATTCCATTTGCCTTCCTGATTACTTGCTTCACATGCACGTTAACTTTTTGTATCTCATGCACAAGGACCACCAGGTCTCTCCGTATGAGAAACAAAGAAACATAGAAACATAGAAAATAGGTGCAGGAGAAGTCCATTTGGCCTTTTGAGCCTGCACCACCATTCAATATGATCATGGCTGATCATGCAACTTCAGTATCCTATTCACGCTTTCTCTCCATACCCTTTGATCCCTTTAGCCGTAAGGGCCACATCTAACTCCCTTTTGAATATATCTAACATAGAAACATAGAAACATAGAAAATAGGTGCAGGAGTAGGCCATTCGGCCCTTCTAGCCTGCACCGCCATTCAATGAGTTCATGGCTGAACATTCAACTTCAGTACCCCATTCCTGCTTTCTCGCCATACCCCTTGATCCCCCTAGTAGTAAGGACCTCATCTAACTCCTTTTTGAATATATTTAGTGAATTGGCCTCAACAACTTTCTGTGGTAGAGAATTCCACAGGTTCACCACTCTCTGGGTGAAAAAGTTCCTCCGCATCTCGGTCCTAAATGGCTTACCCCTTATCCTTAGTCTGTGACCTCTGGTTCTGGACTTCCCCAACATTGGGAACATTCTTCCTGCATCTAACCTGTCTAACCCCGTCAGAATTTTATATGTTTCTATGAGGTCCCCTCTCATTCTTCTGAACTCCAGTGAATACAAGCCCAGTTGATCCAGTCTTTCTTGATAGGTCAGTCCCGCCATCCCGGGAATCAGTCTGGTGAACCTTCGCTGCACTCCCTCAATAGCAAGAATGTCCTTCCTCAGGTTAGGAGACCAAAACTGTACACAATACTCCAGGTGTGGCCTCACCAAGGCCCTGTACAACTGTAGCAACACCTCCCTGCCCCTGTACTCAAATCCCCTTGCTATGAAGGCCAACATGCCATTTGCTTTCTTAACCGCCTGCTGCACCTGCATGCCAACCTTCAATGACTGATGTACCATGACACCCAGGTCTCTTTGCACCTCCCCTTTTCCTAATCTGTCACCATTCAGATAATAGTCTGTCTCTCTGTTTTTACCACCAAAGTGGATAACCTCACATTTATTCACATTATACTTCATCTGCCATGCATTTGCCCACTCACCTAACCCATCCAAGTCGCTCTGCAGCCTCACAGCATCCTCCTCGCAGCTCACACTGCCACCCAACTTAGTGTCATCCGCAAATTTGGAGATACTACATTTAATCCCCTCATCTAAATCATTAATGTACATTTGCCTTCTTCACCGCCTGCTGTACCTGCATGCCAACTTTCAATGACTGATGTACCATGACACCCAGGTCTCATTGCACCTGCCCTTTTCCTAATCTATCACTATGTTTCGATAGTTATTGATACTAGTTCATTGGATATATTCAAGAGGGAGTTAGATATGGTCCTTATGGCTAAAGGGATCAAGGGGCATGGAGAGAAAGCAGGAAAGTTGTACTGAGGTGAATGATCAGCCATGATCTTATTGAATGGTGGTGCAGGCTTGAAGGGCTGAATGGCCTACTCCTGCAACAATTTTCTATGTTTATATGTTTCTATTCAGATAATATTCTGCCTTCATGTTTTTGCCACCAAAATGGATAACCTCACATTCATCTACATTATACAGCATTCTGCCATGCATTTGCCCACTTACCTAACCTGTCCCAAGTCACCCTGCAGCCTCTTACCATCCTCCTTACAGCTCACACTGCCACCCAGCTGAGTGTCAGCTGCAAACTTGGAGATATTACATTCAATTCCTTCGTCCAAATCATGAATGTATATTGTAAATAGCTGGGGTCCCAGCACTGAACCTTGTGATACCCCACTAGTCACTGCCTGCCATTCTGAAAAGGACCAATTTATTCCAACTCTTTGCTTCCTGTCTGTCAACCAGTTCTCTATCCACGTCAATACATTACCCCCATACCATGTGCTTTAATTTTGCACACTAATCTCTTGTGTGGAACCTTGTCAAAAGCCTTTTGAAAGTCCAAATACAACACATCCACTGGTTCTCCCTTGTCCACTTTACCAGTTACATTCTCAAAAAATTCTTGAAGATTTGTCAAGCATGATTTCCCTTTCATAAATCCATTCTGACTTGGACCGATCCTGTTGCTGCTTTCCAAATGCGCTGCTATTACGTCTTTAATAATTGATTCCAACATTTTCCCCACTATCGATGTCAGGCTAACCGGTCTTTAAATCCCTGTTTTCTCTCTCCCTCCTTTTTTACAAAGTGGGGTTACATGAGCTAGCCTCCAATCCATAGGAATTGATCCAGAGTCGATAGAATGTTGGAAAGTGATCACCAATGCATCCACTATTCCTAGGGTCACTTCCTTAAGTACTCTGGGATGCAGACTATTAGGCCCCGGGGATTTATCGGCCTTCAATCCCATCAAATTCCCTAACAAAAGTAGTAATCTCGGGATTGCTACCAGTGCCACGTGCTAGTCAGAGTAGGAATCCTCGGATAGCTCAGATGAATACGTAGCTTGAGCAGTGGTGCAGCAGGGAGGGATTCAAATTCGTGGGGCATTGGAACAAGTTCTGGGGGAGGTGGGACCAGTACAAACCGGACGGTCTGCACCTAGGCAGGACAGGAACCAATGTCCTTGGGGGAGTGTTTGCTAGTGCTGTTGGGGAGGAGTTAAATTAATATGGCAGGGGGATGGGAACCAATGCAGGGAGACAGAGGGAAACAAAAAAGAGACAAAAGCAAACGACAGAAAGGAGATGAGTAAAAGTGGAGGGCAGAGAAACCCAAGGCAAAAAACAAAAAGGGCCACTGAATGTAAAGGGGCTTCAGGAGGGGTCAAAACTAAAAATCATGGTTCAAAAACTAGTATTAAAACACTCTACCTAAACGCACGCAGCATTGAAATAAAGTAAATGAGTTGACGGCACAAATCATTTCAAATGGGTATGATTTGGTGGTTATTACAGAAATGTGGCTGCAGGGTGGCCAAGACTGGGAATTAAACATACAGGGGTATCTGACGATTCGGAAAGATAGACAAGAAGGGAAAGGAGGTTGGGTAGTTCTGTTAATAAAGGATGATATCAGGGCAATTATGAGAGACGATATTGGCTCTAATGAACAAAATGTTGCATCATTGTGGGTGGAGATTAGAGATAGTAAAGGGAAAAAGTCACTGGTGGGCATAGTTTATAGGCCCCCAAATAATAACTTCACGGTGGGGCACGCAATAATCAAGGGAATAATGGAGGCATGTGAAAAAGGAACGGCAGTAATCATGGGGGATTTTAACCTACATATCGATTGGTCAAATCAAATCGCACGGGGTAGCTTGGAGAAGGATGCATACGGGATTGTTTCTTAGAACAGTATGTTACAGAACCTGCAAGGGAGCAAGCTATTTTAGATCTGGTCCTGTGTAATGAGACAGGAATAATAAACGATCTCCTAGTAAAAGATCCTCTCGGAATGAGTGATCACAGTATGGTTGAATTTGTAATACAGATTGAGGGTGAGGAAGTAGTGTCTCAAACGAGCGTACTATGCTTAAACAAAGGGGACTACAGTGGGATGAGGGCAGAGTTGGCTAAAGTAGACTGGAAACACAGACTAAACGGTGGCACAATTGAGGAACAGAGGAGGACTTTTAAGGGGCTCTTTCATAGTGCTCAACAAAAATATATTCCAGTGAAAAAGAAGGGCGGTAAGAGAAGGGATAACCAGCCATGGATAACCAAGGAAATAAAGGAGAGTATCAAATTAAAAACCAATGCGTATAAGGTGGCCAAGGTTAGTGGGAAACTAGAAGATTGGGAAAATTTTAAACCACAGCAAAGAATGACTAAGAAAGCAATAAAGAAAGGAAAGATAGATTACGAGGGTAAACTTGCGCAAAACATAAAAACAGATATATAAAACGGAAAAGAGTGACTAAAGTAAATGTTGGTCCCTTAGAAGATGAGAAGGGGGATTTAATAATTGGAAATGTGGAAATGGCTGAGACCTTAAATAATTATTTTGCTTCGGTCTTCACAGTGGAAGACACAAAAACCATGCCAAAATTTGCTGGTCACAGGAATGTGGGAAGGGAGGACCTTGAGACAATCACTATCACTAGGGAGGTAGTGCTGGACAGGCTAATGGGACTCAAGGTAGACAAATCCCCTGGTCCTGATGAAATGCATCCCAGGGTATTAAAAGAGATGGCGGAAGTTATAGCAGATGCAATAGTTATAATCTACCAAAATTTTCTGGACTCTGGGGTGTACCAGCGGATTGGAAAGTAGCTAATGTAACGCCTCTGTTTAAAAAAGGGGGCAGACAAAAGGCAGGTAACTATAGGCCGGTTAGTTTAACATCTGTAGTGGGGAAAATGCTTGAAACTATCATTAAGGAAGAAATAGCGGGACATCTTGATAGGAACAGTGCAATCAAGCAGATGCAACATGGATTCATGAAGGGGAAATCATGTTTAACTAATTTACTGGAATTCTTTGAGAATATAACGAGCATGGTGGATAGAGGTGTACCGATGGATGTGGTGTATTTAGATTTCCAAAAGGCATTCGATAAGGTGCCACACAAAAGGTTACCGCAGAAGATAAAGGTTCGCGGAAAAAAAAAACGGAGCAGGCTCGAGGGGCTAGATGGCCTACTCCTGTTCCTAATTCTTATGTTAACACAATTTCCTGACAAATAAGGATTTCCTTCAGTTCCTCCTTCACGCTAGACCCTCGGTCCCCTAGTATTTCTGGAAGGTTATTTGTCTCTTCCCCAGTGAAGACAGAACCAAAATATTTGTTCAATTGGTCTGCCATTTCAAAGTACAGCAGCAGTTTGCAATTTTTCTCCATTTAAATTATAATTTGCTTTTCTATTATTTCTGACAAAATGGATAACCTCACATTTTCCCACATTATACTCCATCTGCCAAATGTTTGCCCACTCACTTAGCCGGTCTATATCCCTTTGCAGATATTTTATGTCCTCCTCACAACTTGCTTTCCCACCCATCTTTGTATCATCAGCAAACTTGGCTACATTATATTCGGTCCCTTCATCCAAGTCATTAATATAGATTGTAAACCGATCCCTAGGGCACCCCACTAGTCACTGCTTGCCAACTGGAAATTGACCCATTTATCACCACTCTCTGTTTTCTGTTAGTTAGCCAATGCTCTGTCCATGCTAATATAGTACCCCTAATCCCGTGAGCTTTTACCTTGTGCAGTAGCCTCTTATGTAGCACATTACCAAATGCCTTCTGGAAATCCAAAAACACCACATCCACCGGTTCCCCTTTCTTCAACCTGCTCTTTACATCCTCAAAGAACTCCAGCAAATTTGTCAAATATGATTTCCCTTTTATAAAACCATGCTGACTCTGCTTGATTGAATTATGCTTTTCCAAATGTCCCGCTACTGCTTCCTTAACAACGGACTCCAGCATTTTCCCAACGACAGATGTTACTAACTGGTCCATAGTTTTCTGCTTTTTGTCTGCCTGCTTTTTTAAATAGGGGAGTTACATTTACGGCTTTCCAATCTGCTGGGACTGCCCCAGAATCCAGGGAATTTTGGTAGATTACAACCAATGCATCCACTATCTCTGCAGCCACTTCTCTTAAGACCCTAGGATTTACGCCATCAGGTCCAGGGGACTTGTCCGCCTTTAGTCCCATATCTTACCTCCTACTACTTCATTAGTGATAGTGATTGTATTAAGTTCCTCCCTCCCTGTAGCCCTTTGATTATCCACATATGTGTTATTTTTAGTGTCTTCTACCGTGAAGACCTATAAAAAATATTTGTTCAGCGTCTCTGCCATTTCCCTGTTCTCCATTATTAATTCCCCAGTCTCATTCTCCAGGGGACCAACATTTGCTTTAGCCACTCCTTTCCTTTTTATGTACCTGTATTTCAAAACTCTTACTATCTGTTTTTATATTTCGTGCTAGTTTACTTTCATAGGGCTCAAATTTCCCCAACCCCTTTTTCTGGCACCCTCACACGAGGCGCGCCACTTTTGTCCGCCTCCAAGCGTGACGAAAATCTTCCTCCCGGTTCTGGCCACTCCCCAGCCTCTCCTCAGCGGTGGCGGAGAGTGGCCAAGTGGATTGGGGGTTGAGCCAGGTCCTGGCGCTGAAAACAGTTTCGGGACCTCTGCACATGCACGCTAGAGTCTGCGCGCATGTGCAGTAGCTCCTGGCAGGCCGAATCTGTGAGTGCGTGCTGCAGGCTGAGTGGGAGGGGCCCAAAGCAGGCCGTTCCTAGCCCTGGCCGAATGGGCTACCTCATCGGCGGCCTGCTGTGTTCCCTAAGGTAGGACTTCTATTTTTTTATTTGTTATTTATTGATTGATTGATTGCTTATTACTTTGGTCTTGGTGCTTTAGGTGCAGGGTTCCTTCTATTTTTTATTTGCTAATTAATTGCTTTGTTTAGTGCTTCATGCTTTAAATGTATTTCTGCTTCTTTAATGTTGTTGTGAAGATATTTAGTGCTTTGCAAGGTCCCCTTCCCCCCTATCTCTGGCTGCCTGCGCTGATTTCTTAAGCCACTGCGAGGTTTTTCTGAACGTACAAGAATTCCCACTTACGCTGGCCTAAGTTATTTTGGAGTAACTTTTAGCTGGCTAAACTTGCTTAAATGGCCAAAACAGGCGTAAGTGGCTGGAACGCCCCCTTTTGAAAAAAATACGAAATTAAAAAGAAATCCTAACTAAGTCACTTACACTGGCGCAAATTAAATAGCCAGAATTGCAACTAAAAAGATACTCCAGAAAAATCAAGTTGCTCCAAAAAAAACGGAGCAACTTCTGGGGAAATTTGGGCCCACAATCTATCTTCCCTCTCATAATCATTTTTTTTAGTCGTTTTCTACTGGTTTTTAAAAAATTTCCCAATCCTCTGGCCTCCCACTAATCTTGGCCACATTATATGCCTTTGTTTTCAATTTGAGACCCTCCCTTATTTCCTTAGTTAGCCATGGATGGTTATCCCTTCTCTTACAGTCTTTCCTTTTCATTCTCAAGATTGCCGCAGAGATGGCAGTTCCCTAGGGAGCTCCACTGCCGAATCAAATTTACCCTGCCATCAAACTCCCCCCTCCCACTGTCTAAACTCCCCATAGCCCTAACAGACCCTAATAGGGGGTGCATAAGTCCCTGTCTTAAACCCCTAACCCTACGAATCCCAAAATCCGGGCCTACCTCAGGCCTCGCTCCAAGCCACCCATCGGCGATGACTCGAACATCAGTGACTCCTGCAGCATCGACCTGGACATTTCTCCCCCTGCTCGATGACCACAACCTCCTGCTCCGACATCGACGTCATTCCAGCTGCTCCACCCGATCTCCGAACACTCGACGGTGCCCGGATAGCTAGGTGAGCATCCGGCCAGGCGTTAGGCCCCCAGCGGTGATCAGGCATTCAGGCCCCCAGCGGTGATCAGACGTGCGGGCCCCCAGCGATGCTCAGGCCTCTACATCGGCAACCAGGCGTTTGGGACCCCAGTGGTGTCCAGACCTCTCCCCAGCGGTGACTGGATCCCCCTCCAGCGTCAACAGCTCTGCCTCTCCTCCACGACGGTGGTTGGGCCTCCTTCACCTCCACGATGGTGGCTGGCCTTTCCCCCTTCTCCAGAGACGACTGGGCCTCTACTTCCCCACAAATGACCTGGCCTCTTATGACTGCTAAGCAGCATAGCTGCGACCTCTGACTCTGAACCCCAGTGGGCCACTGGCCCTCCCAATGCCTGCCCCCAAACAAGCCCCGGATCACCTACCATCAAGGGCACTACTCAGTGCCGAGCCTGCGACCAACATCTCGCCGTAGGCAATTAGGCTCATACAGCAGTGCCTGGTCTCCAGTCGTCTTGGACCCCCTTGTCACTGGACCAAGACCTTGCCCAGCTAAGCCCGTGTGGTAGCCGGTGTGCAATGGTTACCCCACGTTAAAAGAACTCATGCACAGGCATCTTTCACTCCGTTAATGTCATGTATCCTACACGGCTACTGTTGGTACTATCACAAGGTGTGCCACCAGAGGGCACAGCAGTGGGAGACTTGTAGGTTACCTGTACAGATGTGCCTGGCCTGGTATAAAAGGCACGCCACCAGGTGTGATTCTCACTCTGGAGTTAACTAATAAAGGACTAAGGTCACTACAGTTCAAGTACAATACACTGCCTCATGGAGTCATTACTAGAGCATCTAAGAACACTACAATTGACGACGAGATTACGAACTTTCACGAGGAAATGGCTACCCTTGTCAGCAGTTCGCCGATGGTGATGATTGGGACGCCTTTGTGGAGAGGCTAGAACATTTCTTCACAGCAAACGACCTGGCAGGAGACGACCCGGCTACATTGGCTGATAAGCACTGCGCTATCTTACTAACCAGTCGTGGACCCAACGTCTATGGCCTTGTCAGGAACTTGCTGGCATCAGCGAAAACAACGACCAAGTCGTACAAGGAGCTCATAACCCTAATCCAGGAGCAACTCAAGCCCAAGGAGAGCATCCTCATAGCCAGACACCGGTTCTACATCCACCAACGGTCCGAAGGCCAGGAGATAACAAAGTACGCCGCAGACCTCAGGAGGCTGGCGGCACCGAGCGAGTTCGGCACCCACCTCAAAGAAGCGCTGCGGGACATTTTTGCCATTGGAATGGGCCATGAGGGCCATCTTCATAAGCTACTGTCGGCGGATACCACAGTCACACTGCAGAAGGCCATCTCTGTGAGCGAGTCATTCATGACCTCAACCTGCGGCTCTAGGCAGATGTCTCACCCTCAGGACTCAAACCCGGCAGGTACTGTGCACAGAGTGGTGCCGTTTAGAGGCTGGCATGTAAAGCGAGAACCCTCTCAGGGACAAGAGAACAGGCCCCCAAATCCCTTAACTCAGAGTCCGCCGAGGGGGGCTAATCGAGTAGCACCATACTGGTGTTGCGGAGGGAATCACAAGGCTCAGTAATGCCGTTTTGAAGACTATGTATGCAAAGGTTGCCGCACAAAGGGCTACCTCCAGCGAATGTGTAAGAGAAATATGATTCACTGTGTCGATGAAGAGTCTGCAGATGGCCATGAATCCAGCATGGATTGTGAATCGATAGACAGAGAGGCAGCCCAGTCCCACAGGGAAGTACATAGCACATTTACCTGCACCACCAAGTGTTCCCCGCTGAAGATGGAAGTCGAGATAGAGGGAGTTCCAGTCTTCATGGAAGTGGACACGGGGCGAGCCAGTCAATGATTAATCAAGGAGCCTTTGAGAGGCTATGGGACAATCCGGCTGAACGACCCGAGTTGGTCCCGGTTCAGGCAAAGCTGCGCACCTACACTGATGAAATTATCCCAGTCATTGATAGTGCGAATGTAAAGGTACTCCATGATGGTGCGGTGCACAAGTTACCTCTGTGGATTGTTGCAAGTGATGGACCAACACTGCTCGGCAGAAGGTGGATGGAGAAGATCCATTGGAAGTGGGAAGACTACACCCCTCCAGCGATCGAAGCCCTCTGCGCTCAGAGGCAAAGCAAGCCCTCACTTGAGGGTGGACCCAGCAACGGGGAGCAGACCAGCACAGTACCCGAGGCACAGACTGCTCAGCACGACTGCATGGAGATGATCCAGCTGAGACGACCCAAACGCACCTTCTAGGCTCCAGTGGCAGGACTCCGGAGGAAGAAAATTGGATCCAGAAGCGACTTCCCAGCTTTGGTGGCAGAACCCAGGAAGAAGAGGATCACCGCAGTTGACATCGTGGATGAAGGAAAGATGGCGCCCAAACCACGAGGTGATGTGCTGAAGACAAAGATGGCCACGGCCAGACCACGAGGTACAGCGCTGATGGAGCAACACATGGCACCAAACGGAGAAGTGGATTGGGATAAAGTAAGCAAGGCTCTCTTACAGGAGGCCTGCAACCCACTACAATTAAAGGGACAGTTCTATACACTCAAGCAATGTAATAGTAACTGTAAGTTAGAGATAAAATGTGTAACTGATCATGTAAAATGTGTAACTGATATTCTGAATTGTGCACATGCAACCAGCGAGGAAAAGTCGCGCGATTATGTAAAATATGTAATTGATGATCTGAACGGTGCAATCAGCAAGAAAATGTCACGCGTTCGCGATCGGACCCACAGAGTGTCCATCATAAATAAGGAAAAGCTGTGCAATGCAGGATTCCCACTGCACGCAGCCAATGCAGCGGGCAGACAGCCATCGGGTGCCCACAGGTCCAGCGAGCTACCCAATGCTGTAGCCTGCATCTCGGGACCAGAGTCATGCACCATGAAGTGTGGCCACAGGCAGCCAACACACACGAGCTGCGGCAACCGCACCGGTATTGATACCATGCCCTGGGTCGGCTCCATCTCTCAGGCAACCGATGGCACTAACTGCCACGAGCTTGAAGGAGCAGACTGCACCAAGACCATACCCCGAGATGTAGGGTCACCTGCCACTGTTCCCCCAGAGGAAACAAGCACCAGCCAGAATTCCAAACCAAACGACACGCAGGCCAGCGAGTCAGCAGTTCCCTGTGCACTGCTTGACGACAGCTCCTCAGGGAACAGCTATGACCCAGGGCGTAAAGAAAGGACAGGGAGGTCACAGGCATCTGTGAACTATCCCGACGCTAGGGACCATGGCAACAGCCCCGAGAGCAGGCTACGTGAGCTAACCGGGTTCCCCCTGCCAGCACCGGGCACTGAACCGCCACAGACTGCAGGGACACAACCCAACAGCTCCGGAACTAGCTCGTCCTCACGCAGTCGTCGCACCACGGAACCACACACAAAAAAAATTCAAAACCCACTTACCGGAACTTGAATGTACATGAATGCCAGGAGCCCCCGCCATAATCGATGTGGGACGGGGGGGAGAATGGAGTGGTCAGGGACACACACACACAAACAGCAACCACCAGCACGCTTCTGCACCAACTACTCACCCAAGGTTGAAGTGACCCACCAAGGGTCAACCAGACAGAACCCACATGGAGCTAAGCCCAGAGCAGTCAATGCAGAGGCGATTTGCACTGAGGGCTCAGGGGGGAGTGATGTCATGTATCCTACATGGCTACTGTTGGTACTATCACAAGGTGTGCCACCAGAGGGCACAGCAGTGGGAGACTTTTAGGTTACCTGTACAGGTGTGCCTGGCCTAATATAAAAGGCAGGCCACCAGGTGTGATCCTCACTCTGGAGTTAACTAATAAAGGACTAAGGTCACTACAGTTCAAGTACAACACACTGCCTCGTGGAGTCATTCCTAGAGCATCTTAGAACACTACAGTTAACATGAAGTTCAGGACCTGGACCGTCAGGACCCTCATGAACAACACCAACAGCGACAGGCCGGAACACTGCACTGCCATAGTTGCCCAGGAACTCAGAAGCTTTGATATCGACATCGCTGCCCTAAGCGAGACCGGCGGGCAGGGGAAGGCCAGCTCAAGGAACAAGGTGGAGGTTACACCTTCTTCTGGAAAGGGAAACCAGAGGACGAACGCCGTCTTCACGGAGTCGAGTTCGCCATCAAAAATGAGCTAGTCGACCGCCTCAAAGACTCCCACTGTGGGATTAATGAACGCCTCATGACTCTTCAACTCACCTTAACCCAGAACCAGTGTGCCACAGTCATCAGTGTATATGCCCCAACACTCGATGCAACAGATGAGTCCAAAGAGGGTTTTTATTCCAACCTCGAAAAATCCCTGTCCTGCATCCCCATGGGTGACAAACTGATCCTCCTCGGTGAATTCAATGCCAGAGTCGACAAGGACACAGACCTCTGGGGAGGCGTGATTGGCAGAGCGGGGGTAGGGAAAGCCAACTCCAGCAGTACCCTACTCCTGACAAAATGTCTAGAACATGAACTCGTCATCACCAATACCCTGTACTATTAGAGGGGCAAATACAAGACATCGTGGCAACACCCTCGCTCCAAGCACTGGCACCTGCTCGACTGTCATCGTCTGAGCCAGGGATCGCAAGGATGTGTGCATCACCCGCGCTATGACAGGAATCGATGACTGCTGGATGGACCACTGCCTAATCCAATCCATCATCAATATTAACATCGACCCAAAGCAGAGGGGACAGCAGAAGCAGTGCCGCAAAAAAGTTAATGCCGGGGCACTTAAAGACCCAGCTAAGAGAGCCCTATACAGTCACCGCCTCATAGCTAACCTGGCGTACCTCGATGACCCAAGATGCAGAATGCCCACAGCGCTTGGTCCGTCCTCCAGGCCTCCCTAACCAGCGCCTGCAAAGAGATGCTCGGTCACTCAACCAGGAAACACCAGGACTGGTTTGATGAGAATGATCAGGAGATCCAAGAGCTAATAGATCACAAGCGCAGGGCATTTCTGAGCCTTAAACAACAACCCAACTCGGGAGCAGCAAAGCAGTATTACAGGCGGCTCAAGGCTGAGGTCCAACAAAAAACCGGGACCTAAAGAACAGGTGGTGGATGGAGAAAGCACAGGAGATACAACAACTGGCCGACAACCATGATGTGCGAGGATTCTTCATCGCAGTCAAGGCCATCTACGGTCCAAGCATACAAGGCCCCACTCCCCTGCTGGCCAAGAACAGGGAAATACTCATCAAGGACACCAGGGCAGTCAGGGCCCGCTGGAAGGAGCATGTCGAAGATCTCCTCAATCGAGACTCTGCCTTTGACTCGAGTGTTCTCGACTCCATCCCGCAGCATGCTACCCGCCACCACCTCAGTGAGACCCCAGCACTGCACGAGGTAGAAAAAGCCATAAGACAGCTTAAAAACAACAAAGCTACAGGTGCGGATGGAATCCCTGCTGAGGCACTGAAGTATGGCGGAGGGGCACTTTTGGCGCGAATACATGACCTCATCTCTCTCATCTGGAGGGAGGAGAGCATGCCGGGAGATCTCACAGATGTAGTGATCGTGACCATCTTTAAAAGGGGACAAGTCCGACTGCGGCAACTACAGAGGAATATCTCTGCTATCAACCACTGGGAAAGTCGTCGTGAGAGTCCTCCTCAACCGTCTTCTCCCTGTGGCCGAGGAGCTCCTCCCGTAGGCCCAGTGCGGATTTCGTCCCCTATGGGACACAATAGTCATGATCTTTGCAGCGCGACAGCAGCAGGAAAAATGCAGGGAACAGCGCCAGCCCTTATACGTGGCCTTCTTCGATCTTACAAAGGCCTTTGACACTGTCAACCGCGAGAGTCTATGGAGCGTCCTCCTCCATTTCGGATGCCCGAAAACTTCGTCACCATCCTCTGCTTGCTCCATGACGATATGCAGGCCGTGATCCTTATTAATGGATCCATTACAGACCCAATCCATGTCCAGACCGGGGTCAAGCAGGGCTGCGTCATCACCCCAACCCTCCTCTCAATCTTCCTCGTTGCCATGCTCCATCTCACAGTCGACAAGCTCCCCACTGGAGTGGAACTAAACTACAGAACCAGTGGGAAGCTGTTCAACCTTTGCTGTCTCCACACCAGGTTCATGACCACCCCAACCTCTGTCGTCGAACTACAGTATGCGGACGACGCCTGCGTCTGCGCACTACAGAGGCTGACCTCCAGGACATAGTCGACGTATTTACTGAGGCATATGAAAGCATGGGCCTTACGTTAAACATCCGTAAGACAAAGTCCTCCACTAGCCTATCCTCACAGCACAGCACTGCGCCCCCAGTCATCAAGATCCACGGCGTGGCCCTCGACAATATGGACCACTTCCCTTATCTCGGGAGTCTCCTATCAACAAGAGCAGGCATTGACGATGAAATCCAACACCGTCTCCAGTGCACCAGTGCAGTCTTCGGCTGCCTGAGGAAAAGAGTGTTTGAAGACCAGGCCCTCAAAACTGCCACCAAACTCATGGTCTGCAGGGCTGTAGTAATACCTGCCCTCCTGTATGGCTCCGAAAAATGGACCATGTACAGTAGACACGTCAAGTTTCTGGGGAAATACCACAACGATGTCTCCGCAAGATCCTACAAATCCCCTGGGAGGACAGACGCACCAACATTAGCATCCTCGACCAGGCCAACATCCCCAGCATTGAAGCACTGACCACACTTGATCAGTTCTGCTGGGCAGGCCACATAGTTCGCATGCCAGACACGAGACTCCCAAAGCAAGTGCTCTACTCGGAACTCCTTCACGGCAAACGAGCCCGTGGGCAGCAGAAACGTTACAAGGACACCCTCAAAGCCTCCCTGATAAAGTGCGACATCCCCATTGACACCTGGGACCCTGGCCCTTGTTTCACGCTGTGAACCTCTTGTTCCGATGTTTCGTTAGTTGTCGTACCCGCAGTGTAGATCAACCTCGTTTCTTCTTCTCTTACCAAGAATGTCTGTGCAACCAGTGCTGCTGCCTCTAGGGTCAAGTTCTTGGTTTCTATGAGCTTTCGGAATATGCCTGCGTGGCCTATTCCGTCAATAAAAAAGTTTCTCAGTACTTCTCTCCTTAGTTCATCGGAGAACTCACATAAGCTAGCCAACCTTCGAAGTTCCGCCACGAAGTAGGGTATGCTCTAGCCCACACAGCATCTGTAGTTGTAGAACCTGTGTCTGGCCATGTGTCGGCTGCTCGCTGGCTTCAGGTGGTCTCTTACCAGTGTGTTCAACTCTTCAAACGACTTGCTTGCTGGTTTCTCGGGTGCCAGCAGATCCTTCATTAAAGCGTATGTTTTCGAGCCACAGCTGGTCAAGAGATGGGCTCTTCTCTTGTCTGCCTTGTTGTCGCCTAACCAGTCTTTGGTTACAAAGCTTTGCTGGAGCCTTTCTATAAAGTCCTCCCAATTATCTCCAGCATTGTATTTTTCATCTGAGCCGTTGTTCGTCATTCTGTGGATTCTGTAATCCCGTAACTCGTCGCCACTGTAAAGTCCTGTCACACGAGGCATGTAGTGAAGTCAAGGTCACTCAGGACCTGCACCTTTATTACACAGCTCTCAAATGCCAAACTTTCCTGAGACCTGTCCTTATATATCTGTCTGGGACAGGTATCCAGTATCTCCTGCAAGTGCACCCCTGGTGGTAAGGTAAGCTTGTGGTTACAGGTCATCTCTGGTTACAGTCATGTATAGCATGGTAAGATACAGTTATGTACAGTAGTTGAGATACATGACAGATAAGCAGATAAGAAATAGGAGCAGGAGTAGGCCACACACCCCCTCGAGCCTGCTCCGTCATTCAATAAGACTATGGCTGATCTTCTACCTCAACTTTGCTTTCCCACCCGACCCCTATTGAACATCCCAAGATGTTTTACGAAGATGTCATTGGAGAAAATAATGCAAGACAAAGAAAGTGTTGTTATGAGCGGTGACCAAAAGCCTGGTCAAAGAGGTAGGCTTTCAAGCAGGAGGGAACTGAAGAGGGGAGGGGTTTAGGGAGGTAATTCCAGAACATGACTGGCTACAATTGTACAGATACAAAGAAAGTAAGTAATGAGGAGGACACAAAAAAACCTGCAAAGGGATATAGACATGCTAAGTGAGTGGGCAAACATTTGGCAGGTGGAGTATATTGTGGGAAAATGTGAGGTTATCCACTTTGGCAGAAAAAATAAAAAAGCAAATTATTATTCGATTGGAATGTTGCAATACAGAGGGACCTGGGGGTCCTTGTGCATGAAACACAAAAAGTTAGTATGCAGGTACAGCAAGTGATCAGGAACGCAAATGGAATGTTGGTCTTTATTGCAAGGGGGATAGAGTATAAAAGCAAAGAAGTCCTACTACAACTGTACAGGGTATTGATGAGACCACACCTGGAGTACTGCGTACAGTTTTGGTCTCCTTATTGAAGGAGGGATATACTTGCATTGAAGGCAGTTCAGAGGAGGTTCACTAGGTTGATTCCTGAGATAAAAGGTTTCATTTATGAAAAAAGGTTGAGTAGGTTGGTCCTATGCTCCTTGGAGTCCAGAAGAAGGAGAGGTGATCTTATTGAAACATATAAGACAATGAGGGGGCTCGACGAGGTAGATGCAGTGAGGATGTTTCCACTCGTGGGGGAATCTAGAACTCGGGGACATAGTCTCAGAATAAGGGGCCACCCATTTAAAACTGAGATGAGGAGAAATTTCTTCTCTCAGAGGGTTGTAAAATCTGTGGAATTCTCTGCCCCAGAGAGCTGTGGAGGCTGGGTCTATGGGCCCGAACTCGGTTGAAGCCAAGGCTGGCCAAAGGCCTGCCAAAAAGACCGCCGATGGCTGCCGAGAGACCGGGCGGTACTTTGCCTGAAAGATTCCTCTAAAAGAGGTGACAGTACTGCCCCGTAGCCATACAACAGTTTACGCCGTCACTCTGGGTGGCAGTGGGCTGGAGTTCTCAATCGCGGTGGTAAATGCACTTGCCGCCCAAGTACCGCCAAGGAGGGAGTTTTGAAGACCTACAAATAAAAATCATAGCAAAGAAAAAACACCGAAACACCTGCAGGGGACCCCATCCAGGTAAGCTGCTGTAAAGTTTTTTAAAAATAAGTTCAGTAACCTTTTTTTCTGCTCTTCATACCTACCGTCGGGGTTAGAACAGCCTCCATGCAACAATCCTTCTCCCTGCTGTCACCGACTCCCGCCGACTCCTGCCTGCACCAATCTGGCATCTCGGGGGGCGGGGGGCCACTTGCGTTACTTGTCCGCCAGCAGCCATCAGCGGGCAGTTCCCGGCGGTACTCTCCTCACGCCCGTTCAAGCCCAAGTGGAAACTGGCAAAGAGAGGAAACCGGAGGCCAAACTCGGCGGCAGTCGTTGGCAGCAGGCCACCAATATCGGGGACATTGAATATATTTAAGGTGGAGATAGACAGATTTTTGAGCGATAAGGGAGTAAAGGGTTATGGGGAGCGGATGGGGAAGTGGAACTGAATCCATGATCAGATCAGACATGATCTTATTGACTGGCGGAGCAGGCTCGAGGGGCCAAATGGCCAACTCCTGCTCCTGTTTCTTATGTTCTTATGTTCTTGTGAGTTCTAGATGGCTGAAGGCACAGCCCGCAATGGTGGGGTGAAGGGAGAGGAATGAACAAAGGACAGAGCTAAGGAATGCAGAGTTTGGTGGGGAGGGGATAGTGAGAGGTTGAGGCCTGGAGGAAGCTCCCGAATTAGGAATCAATGCGTCCGCAATTTACCCAATTTTCAGCACACATTTACAAAAGTCACTCGGGTGCCTTGTTGGCTGTTAGACACGATGTCAGCACACTGTAACCAAAAAAGCTACGCCGTTTGAGGACTTCTCTTGCACAGAACGTTTAGGGCAGAAAACTCTCGTCAAATTGTAAATCTTCACACGTCAGAGTCAGTAGCACAGTGCTGTTAAATGCTCATCTGGAAACGTGCCGCTAAAATTAAACTTTAGCATGGTACATGAGGCTTTGCACTCTTGTAGCTATGCACTTTGATTAAGTGTGCCCCAAGTCCCAGTACTGCGCAGGAATTGAGGGTCAGCTATTTGGACTGTCAGCTATAGAGTCTCTTCAGATAGTTCTCTGACAGCAGCCACATGTAGTTAGCAATGAACCATTCTCAATGAATATTCTCCTTGAGTGAAACTCAAATTACTGCAGTAACTTCGATGAAATTATTCAGATTTACCATCTTAATTCCATCTTAATACCATCTAGCATCTGTCGGAGGCTGAACAAGACTGTTTGCAAACTTGCTGTCATATTTGACCCTGAAATGAGCATAACACCATGGCATAACTAAAACCGTATATTTCTACCTCCATAACATTGTCCGTCTCTGCCCCTGCCTCAGCTCATCTGCTGCTGAAATCCTCATCCATGCCTTTGTTACCTCTAGACTAGACTATTCCAACGCACTCTTAGCTGGCCTCCCACATTCTACCCTACGTAAACATGGGCTCATCCAAAACTCGGCAGCCCGTGTCCAAACTCGCACCAAGTCCCGTTCAATCATCACCCTTGTGCTTGCTGACCTACATTGGCTTCCGGTTAAGCAACACCTCAATTTCAAAATTCTCATCCTTGTTTACAAATCCCTCCATGGCCTCGCCCCTCCCTATCTCTGTAATCTCCTTCAGCCTCACAACCCCCCAAGATGTCTGCGCTTCTCTAATTCTGCCCTCTTGAGTATCCATGATTATAACTGCTGAACCATTGGTGCCCGCTCCTTTTGTTGCCTAGGACCCAAGCTCTGGAATTCCCTGCCAAAACCTCTCCGCATCTCTACCTCTCTTTCCTCCTTTGAGAAGCTGCTTAAACTCTACCTCTTCACCAGGGGAGGGCAGCAGCAGCCAAGTTCATGGCACCGTGGGTGGCTCTGCTGCACAGGAGGGCAGGAAAAAGAGTGGGAGAGCTATAGTGGTAGGGGATTCTATTGCAAGGGGAATAGATAGACGTTTCTGCGGCCGCAATCGAGACTTCAGCATGGTATGTTGCCTCCCTGGTGCAAGGGTCAAGGATGTCTCGGAGCGGGTGCAGGACATTTTAGAGGGGGAGGGTGAACAGCCAGTTGTCGTGGTGCATATAGGTATCAAAGATATAGGTAAAAAATGGGATGAGGTCCGACAAGCTGAATTTAGGGAGCTAGGAGCTAAATTAAAAAGTAGGACCTCAAAGGTAGTAAACACAAAATTGCTACCAGTGCCATGTGCTAGTCAGAGTAGGAATCACAGGATAGCTCAGATAAATACGTGGCTTGAGGAGTGGTGCAGAAGGGAGGATTCAAATACCTGGGACATTGGAACCGGTTCTGGGGGAGGTGGGACCAGTACAAACCGGATGGTCTGCACCTGGGCAGGACCGGAACCAATATCCTAGGGGGAGTGTTTATGACTGCTGTTGGGGAGGGGTTAAACTAATATGGCAGGGGGATGGGAACCTATGCAAGGAGACAGAGGGAAGTAGAATGGGGCAAAAGCAAAAGATAGAAAGAAGAAAAGTAAAAGTGGAGGGCAGAGAAACCCAAGGCAAAAATCAAAAAGGGCCACATTACAGCAAAATTCTAAAAGGGCAAAGTGTGTTAAAAAGACAAGCCTGAAGGCTATGTGCCTCAATGCAAGGAGTATTCGTAATAAAGTGGACAAATTAACTGCACAGGAAGCAATTAAGGAATATGATATAATAGGAATCACAGAGACATGGCTCCAGGGTGACCAAGGCTGGGAACTCAACATCCAGGGGTATTCAACATTCAGGAAGGAAAAGGAGGTGGAATAGCGTTGCTGGTTAAAGAGGAAATTAATGCAATAGTAAGGAAGGACATCAGCTTGGATGATGTGGAATCTGTATGGGTTGGAGCTACGGAATACCAAAGGGCAGAAAACGCTAGTGGGAGTTGTGCACAGACTTCCAAACAGCAGTAGTGAGGTTGGGGACAGCATCAAACAAGAAATTAGGAATGCGTGCAATAAAAGTACAGCAGTTATTATGGGCGACTTTAACCTACATGTAGATTGGACTAGCCAAACTGGTAACAGTTCGGTGGAGGAGGATTTCCTGGAGTGTATTAGGGATGGTTTTCTAGACCAATATGTCGAAAACCAACTAGAGGGCTGGCCATTCTAGACTGGGTGATGTGTAATGAGAAAGGACTAATTAGCAATCTTGTTGTGCAAGGCTCCTTGGGGAAGTGTGACCATAATATGGTAGAATTCTTTATTAAGATGGAGAGTGACACAGTTAATTCAGAGACTAGGGTCCTGAATTTAAGGAAAGGTAACTTCGATGGTATGAGACGTGAATTGGCAAGAATAGACTGGCAAACAATACTTAAAGGGTTGACGGTGGATAGGCAATGGCAAACATTTAAAGATGACATGGATGAATTTCAACAAATGTACATCCCTGTCTGGAGTAAAAATAAAACGGTGGCTCAACCGTGGCTAACAAGGAAAATTAAGGATAGTGTTAAATCCAAGAAAGAGGCATATAAATTGGCCAGAGAAAGCAGCAAACCTGAGGACTGGGAGAAATTTATAATTAGCAGAAGAGGACAAAGGGGTAATTAGGAGGGGGAAAATAGAGTACGAGAGGCAGCTTGCCGGGAACATAAAAATGATTGCAAAAGATTCTATAGATATAGAGAGAAAAAGATTAGTGAAGACAAACATAGGTCCCTTGCAGTCAGAACCAGGTGAATTTATAATGGGGAAGAAAGAAATGGCAGACCAGTTGAACAAATACTTTGGTTCTGTCTTCACGAAGGAAGACACAAATAACCTTCTGGAAGTAGTAGGGGAGCAAGGTTCTAGTAAGAAGGAGGAACTGAAGGATATCCTTATTAGGCGGGAAATTGTGTTAGGAAAATTGATGGGATTGAAGGCCGATAAATCCCCGGGGCCTGATAGTCTGCATCTCAGAGTACTTAAGGAAGTGGCCTTAGAAATAGTGGATGCATTGGTCATCATTTTCCAACAGTCTATCGACTCTGGAACAGTTCCTATGGACTG
This sequence comes from Pristiophorus japonicus, assembly GCF_044704955.1. Lineage (NCBI taxonomy): Eukaryota > Metazoa > Chordata > Chondrichthyes > Pristiophoridae > Pristiophorus > Pristiophorus japonicus. The sequence goes on from NC_091978.1 coordinate 31,989,848, forward strand.
GAGGGTAGCTAATGTAACACCATTTTTTACAAAAGAAGGGAGAGAGAAAATGGGTAATTATAGACCAGTTAGCCTGACATCAGTAGTGGTGAAAATGTTGGAATCAATTATTAAAGATGAAATAGCAGCGCATTTGGAAAGCAGTGACAGGATCGGGCCAAGTCAGCATGGATTTATGAAAGGGAAATCATGCTTGACAACTCTTCTGGAATTTTTTGAGGATATAACGAGTAGACTGGACAAGGGAGAACCAGTGGATGTGGTTTATTTGAACTTTCAAAAGGATTTTAATAAGGTCCCACACAAGAGATTAGTGTACAAAATTAAAGCACATGGTATTGGGGGTAATGTACTGACGTGGATAGAGAAGTGGTTGGCAGACAGGAAGCAGAGAATCGGGATAAAGGGGTCCTTTTCCGAATAGCAGGCAGTGACTAGTGGGGTGCCACAGGGCTCAATGCTGGGACTCCAGCTATTCACAATATAAATTAATGATTTAGATGAAGAAATTGAGTGTAATATCTCCAAGTTTGCAGATGACACTAAGCTGGGTGGCGGTGTGAGCTGTGAGGAGGATGCCAAGAGGCTGAGGGTGACTTGGACAGGTTAGGTGAGTGGGCAAATGCATGGCAGATGCAGTGTAATGTGGATAAACATGAGGTTATCCACCTTGGTGGCAAAAACACGAAAGCAGAATATTATCTGAATGGCGGCAGATTAGGAAAAGGGGAGCTGCAACAAAACCTGGGTGTCATGGTACATCAGTCAGTGAAAGTTGACATGCAGGTACAGCAGGTGGTGAAGAAGGCAAATGGTATTTTGGTCTTCATAGCTAGGGGATTTGAGTATAGGAGCAGGGAGGTCTTACTGCAGTTGTACAGGGCCTTGGTGAGGCCTCACCTGGAATATTGTGTTCAGTTTTGATCTCCTAATCTGAGGAAGGACGTTTTTGCTATTGAGGGAGTGCAGCGAAGGTTCACCAGACTGATTCCCGGGATGGCAGGACTGACATATGAGAAGAGATTGGATCAACTGGGCTTTTATACATTGGAGTTTAGAAGGATGAGAGGATTCTCTTAGAAACATATAAAATTTTGACAGGACTGGACAGGTTAGATGCAGGAAGAATGTTCCCGATGTTGGGGAAGTCCAGCTCCAGGGAACACAATCTAAGGATAAGGGTTAAGCCATTTAGGACTGAGATGAGGAGAAACTTCTTCACTCAGAGAGTGGTTAACTTGTGGAATTCTCTACCGCAGAAAATTGTTGATGCCAGTTCATTGGATATATTCAAGAGGGAGTTAGATATGGCTCTTACGGCTAAAGCGATCAAGGGGTATGGAGAGAAAGCAGGAAAGACATACTGAGGTGAATGATCAGCGAAGACCTTAATGAATAGTGGTGCAGGTTCGAAGGGTCGAATGGCCTACTCCTGCACCTATTTTCTATGTTTCTATGGGCTTAAGTTTCGGATGCCCATTAGAACGGCGCACATCGGAGAGGCCCGCCTAATTTATCGAACAAAAATTGTGCCGAATACTTACCTCGCGATGGCTGCTGGGGGCGGAGCTACAGCCCTGCGCCAAAAATAGTGCCGGCAGCTGCGCACGTGCACAGTAGCTCCCGGCCCTCCCAGCGCATCCTGTCTCCGGGGCGACGACCCTATCCCAGCCCGAAGGGACGTCGCCCCTATCCTGGGCCGAGTTGCCTGACACATCTTACCTGGCGGCGGGACCCGACCGCCCGGCCTCTCGCTGGGGGTGGGCCCTGCCTGAAAAGTCGGCGGCGGCGGCGGCCCGGCATCTGCCACGTGTGCCCCCTCCCAAATTCCTCGGCAGGGCCCGGCTTCATCGGCAGCAGGGCCCGTGGCCTCTTGTCCTCTCGCTGTGGGCGGGCCCCACCCGAAGAATTGGCGTCGGCAGCAGCCCGGCATCGTCATCTTTTTCTCCCCCCATCTTCTTCTCTCCCCCCCTCCTCTTCTCCCCCCCCTTCTCCCCGATGCTGCAGTAGGTGAGTAGAAATAATTTTTTATTTATTGAGTGATTTTTATTTTTTTATTTTTAATTTTTTAATTTTTTTGGATTGATTTATTGGTTGATTTATTGATTTATTTATCATTTATTATTGATGATGGCTCTTTATTTGTAAAAGTGAAGTGTTTAATGTTTGTAAACCCCCCTCCCCGCCATCTCTCGTTACCTACGCCTGATTTCTAAGTGTAGGCAATGTTTTTCTGAGTGTACAAAAATCTACACTTGCTCCATTCTAAGTTCGTTTGGAGTAAGTTTTCGCTGCCTAAACTTGCAAAACAGGCATATGTGGCCAGACACGCTCCCTTTTGAAAAAAAAAATCTGTTCTAAAATGAAACTGTTCTAACTGACTAGAACTGGAGCAAACTAATTGCCGAGAATTGCAATTTCTAAGTTACTCCATTCTAAACTAGTTGCTCAAGAAAAATAGGAGCAACTCAGGCCAAAACTTGACCCCTATATTTCTATGAAAGAAAGACTTGTATTTATATAGCACCTTTACAGCCAATGAAGTACAGTCACTGTTGTAATGTGGGAAACGCAGCAGCCAAATTGCATACAGCAAGCTCCCACAAACAGCAATGTGATAATGTCCAGATAATCTGTTTTATTGTTTGAGGGACAAATATTAGTCAAGACACCAGGGACAACTCACCTGCTCTTCTTTCGAAATAGTGCCATGGGATCTTTTATTATGTTCGCCATTAACATCTTGCCCGAAAGACAGCCCTTCAGCAGTGCAATATTCCCTCAACACTGCACTGGAGTATCAGACCAGATTTAATTGCTCAAGTTCCTGAGGTGGGACTTGAACCCACAACCTTCTGATTCATACACAAGTGTGCTACTCACTGAGCCACCGCTGATACTGCAAGACTGAGGTGGTCAGTTTAAAAGCTTTATTATAGATTGTGTCGTCCTTCCTGTAACTCAGCCTGTGAGTCGCACTCTCACCTCTTAGAGGTTGTGGATTCAAGTCCCATCTCCTATGACTTGAGCACATAATCTAGGCTGACACTCCAGTGCAGTACTGGGGCAGCCCTGTCAGAGGTGCCATCTTTCAGACAAGACATTAAGTCAAGGCCCCGTCTGCACTCTCAGCTGGATGTAAAAGATCCCATGACACGAGCAGGGAAGTTATCCCCGGTGTCCTGGCTAATATTTATCCCTCAATCAACATCATTGAAACAGATTATCTGGTCATTATCACATTGCTGTATGTGGGAGCTTGCTGTGCGCAAATTGGCTGCTGTCTTTCCTACATTATAACAGTGACTACACTTCAAAAGTACTTCATTGGCTGTAAAGTGCATTGGGACATCCTGAGGCCATAAAAGGTGCTATATAAACACAAGTTTTTCTTTTTTTTTCTTTTTAACTGTGTCACTCACCTTTTCAATTTGTCCCCGTCTATCTGTGTGTCTTAAATTCTTCCTGTTTCCCCCTATCTCGCTCTCTCTGTTTGTATCTTGTGCATCTCTGTTATCTCTGTATTCCCTGCTTTGTTGTTCCTTTTCATGTTCTTATTTTTGAAACACTCGCCTTCCCTCTGCCGACTCTCTCTTCTGTATTTTTCCAATGCAAATCATTTACCAAAATCAAAAATGTCCAGTGCATAATTTTTATTTTAATAACACCTTGTTAACCTTTGAGACTGCTAACTGAAATTAAAATAAGAGGGATTTGATTCATCTGTAGGCTAAGGATTCAATACCACATGGTCCACATCTCTGAGCCATATAGGAGGGTGGGTATCACTACTGTCCTGTTTACATATATACAGTGGACTATGTACAGCAGACTCCTCAAAGTGCTGGAGAAATGCCACCAGCGCTGCCTCTGTAAGATCCTGCAAATCCATTGGGAGGCTAGATGCACCAACGCCAGTGTTCTCGACAAGGCCAACATCCCCAGCATTAAAGCACTGACCACACTTGACCAGCTCCATTGGGTGGGGACATCGTCCGCCTGCCGGACATGAGACCCCCAAAGCAAGCGCTCTACTCAGAGCTCCTACACGGCAGGCGAACCACAGGTGGGCAGAGGAAACATTTCAAGGACACCCTCAAAGCCTCCTTGATAAAGTGCAACATCCCCGCCGGTAATTGGGAATCCCTGGCCCAAAACTGCCCAAAGTGGAGGAAGAGCATCCGGGAGGGCGCTGAGCACCACGAGTCCCATCGCCAAGAGCATGCAGAAAGCAAGCGCAGACAGCGGAAGGAGTGTGCAGCAAACCAGACTCCCTATCCACCCTTTCCTTCAACTACTATCTGTCCCACCTGAGACAGGGACTGTAATTCCTGTATTGGTCTGTACAGTCACCTGAGAACTCACTTTTATAGTGGAAGCAAGTCTTCCTCGATTTCGAGGGACTGCCTATGATGATGACCAAGCACATATGTTGGCACAACGCACATCAATGAGCTCAATTTCATCTCGTTAAGTTTTTGTAGGAGCAAGGAATCCAATAGAATTGACTGGAGTGACAGTTTTCCGTTTCAGAATATTTTTAGTTCTGCAATTTAATGAATGCTGTAACAAGCCAGATGTCAGGTTATTGGATTGTGTCCTGCGCTTTACATTCCCTTCTGAAAAATACCAGCCATGTGAGGCAAATTCACGTTCGGAAACACTCCCAACGCTTCTGCATATTTGGAAATTTTGATCATACAACTCTTCAGAGCCAGGCAGGAAAGGAGGAGAATTTGTCGAATGGTCTTCCAGCCCCACTGTGGTGATGAGAGGTTTGGCGTCTATTTTGGAGAGTTTGGCCTCATTAACAATGCCGATGGGAAGTATGGTGGCCATTTTGAGAGTCAGGCCTTGAAAACAAGGCCAGAGACCTGTGGGTGGAATATTTGCGCCCCTGGGGCAGCCTGCCTGCTGCGGGACATCACAATGCGTGTGTGTGAACATAGAACATAAGAAATAGGCGCAGGAGTAGACCATTTGATCCCTCAAGCCTGCTCCGCCATTCAATAAGATCAAGGCTAATCTGATCATGGATTCAGTTCCACTTCCCTGCCCGCTCTCCAAAACCCTTTATTCCCTTATCGCTCAAAAATCTGTCTACCTCCGCCTTAAATATATTCAGTGACCCAGCCTCCACAGCTCTCTATGGCAGAGAATTCCTTAAATTTACAAATCTCTGAGAGAAGAAATTCCTCCTCATCTCAGTTTTAAATGGGCGGCCCCTTATTCTGAGACTAGTTTCCCCTATGAGTGGAAATATCCCTCTCTGCATCCACCTTGTCGAGCCCCCTCAGTATCTTATATGTTTCGATAAGATCACATCTCATTCTTCTGAACTCCAATGAGTATAGGTCATAAGTCAACCCACTCATCTCCGGAATCAACCTAGTGAACCTTCTCTGAACAGCCTCCAATGCAAGTATATCCTTCCTTAAATACGGAGACGAAAACTGTATGCAGTACTCTCGGTGTGGCCTCACCAATACTCTGTACAGTTGTAGCAGGATTTCTCTGCTTTTATACTCTCTCCCCCTTGCAATAAAGGCCAACATTCCATTTGCCTTCCTAATTACTTGCAGTACCTGCATACTGTGATATTTTCTCAGAGCACAAGCACACACAGCTCCTAACATGGCAGGCAGCTCTCTCGGAAGTTTCCGGAAATCTGCCTGGTTCTGTTTATTATTAACCCTGCACTTGCAGTTCACAATACATCCACATCCACAGTGTGGAGCTACAAACATTACAAGCTTACAGACATTACACTTCTCCCTCCTTAATGAAGAAGCCATCATAACAAACATCATACATAATTTTCATGTTTATACATAACACAGGATATATAACTTTTTTCTTCATATTTACAAATTTAACTTTACCACTTGTTTTCTGTTTCAAAGAGGATACCTTCGCTCTCGAACAGAACCTTCCAAACATGGTGTCGATTCTAAACTCATTCGAGGCTCATCCTGAGGAATGTTTTCCTTCACGGAATTTGCTTGATTTTCATTTGAACTCACTATAACTTTAGGCTCTTTGTTTTCCTGACACGGACTCAGACTTCCATTCTGATTCTCTCCTGGATTTGTTTCCAGTACATTGGATTTAGGATTTGCTACTGGTGTATCAAAACTATCTGATGAGTCAGAAATAATTGAATCATTCCCACCTTCAACTCCTTCCATGTCTGTAGGTAAAATATGATCAATATGAACAAACCTAACCTGTCCATTATCAAAAGTCTTTACCAAATATGTGCGAGGACCACATATCTTCACCACTCTTCCTGGAAACCACTTTCACCATTTATGGTGATGGTTCTTCACTCTCACCTTCTGGTTTAATTTCTTCTTCTCTCTTTTACTCTATCTCTATCATGATTCTCTTTCTGTCTTAATTGTGTCTCTTCTACGGACTGTGCCAAATTTGGCATTAACAACGAGAATCTGGTTCGTGGCTGTCATTTGAGAAAGAACTCTGCTGGTGTTCTACCAGTAGTTTTATGAGGAGTATTTTGATATGCAATCAAAAAATTAGCCAATTTGTGATCCAATGACAACTGTCGTTTCCTCGGATTTCAATCTAACATTTGTTTTATGAGGGCATGTTTTACAATTTGTACAGTGCGCTCTGCTGTACCATTCGAAGCAGGATGGTATGGTGGAACCTTGGTATGTTTCACACCAATTTTGCCCGTAAATTGTGCAAATTCTTCTGAACGAAATTGTGGTCCATTATCTGAAACAATCTCTTCAGGGAAGCCAAATGAAGAAAATAATTTTCGTAAAATGTCCAATGTTTTACTTGTTATTTTCCACATTGGAAACACCTCAATCCACTTCGAATGGCTATCAATCACAATGAACAATTGTTGTCCTTCTAACTCAGCAAAATCAATATGTAGCCTTTGCCACTCCCTGGGAGGCCATTTCCATGGCTGTAATGGTACTGGTGGTGGTTGCTTGTTTACCGATTGACATGTCGCACACTGACTCACGATGTACTCTATATCTTTATCAAGACCTGGCCACCATAAAGAACTGCGTGCAAAACTCTTGGTCAAGCACATTCCCAGGTGCTGGTCATGGAGGTCTCCTAATGATTTGGACCTAAATTTATTTGGTATAACTACTCTTGAACCCCACATGACACAATCTTTATCGACTGAAAATTCATTCCTACGAATGAAGAATGGTTGTGTATCTTTGTCTGTTACCTGGTTTGGCTATCCATTGCAATATACTCATACACCTTTGACATCACTGGGTCACGTTTGGTTGCTCTACCAATCTCTTCCGTTGTGAATGTATGAAAAATAAAACACTTCTTCCCTATCGGGTGTAACTTGTGATGGGGAAGGCAATCTAGACATTGCATCAGCATTACTGTGATCAGCTGATCATCTGTATTCAATATCATATGTATTTGCTGACAAAATCAAAGCCCATCTCTGCATTTGGGCTGCAGCTAATGTTGGAACTGGGGACTGTGGATGGAGGATTGCTGTTAGTGACTTATGGTCCGTAACGATGGTAAACTTACGACTATACAAGTATTTGTGAAACTTCTTGACCCCAAAAATTAATGCCACCGCTTCCTTTTCAATTTGTGCATAATTACTCTCACTGGCACTGAGAATGTGTAAAGCAAAAGCAATTGGTCTCTCCTCCCCACTACTTAATACATGAGAGATTACTGTCCCATCTCCATAAGGAGAGGCATCACATGCTAGCTTAATCTCCTTAGATATGTCATAGTGAACTAACATGGTGCTCTCTACCAATTTGCTTTTACACTCCTTGAATGCTGTATCGCATTCTTTTGACCACTTCCAATGGACCTGTTTTTTCAAAAGTTCATTCAGTGGATGTAATACTGTAGCCAAATTTGGTAGGAACTTCCCATAAAAGTTCAGAAGACTCAAGAATGAATGAAGTTCAGTGACATTCCTGGAAGTGGGTGCATTTCTGATCGCATCCAATTTTTCCATGGTTGGATGTAAACCATCTTTGTCTACTCTGTACCCTAAGTACTCCACTGAGTTTTTAAATAACTCACACTCACGAGCAGATACTTGTACTCTGTGCTTCTCTAGCCGTTTGAGGACTTCATGCAATATGTTATTATGAATTTGCCTATTTGGTGCTGAAATTAGTATGTCATCCAAATAACATACTACCCCTTCAATACCTTGCAAATTCTGGTTCATCACCCCTTGGAATATGGCAGGGACGGAAGACACTCCAAACGGTAGCCTATTAAATTGATACAGGCCTAGGTGAGTATTTATAGTCAAACATGACTTGGACTCCTCATCTAGTTCAAGCTGTAAGTAGGCATTCGTAAGATCCAGTTTTGAGAAGATCTGACCACTAGTCAGTGTTGTCAACAAATCTTCTATATTTGGCAATGTATTGGGGACATTACCCTCTCAAACCTGGTTTACGGTTACTTTATAATTACCACACAATCTTACCTTACCATCGGACTTAGGTACAAAAAACAATGGGTGTAGCCCAATTACATCGATCTATCTTACAAATAATGTTCTCAGTCTCCAGTCTTTTGAGTTCTTGCTCAACTTTCTCCTTCAGTGCATATGGTATGGAACGTGACTTGTAGTAAACCGATTTAGCATCCTTCTGTACCCTGACACTCGCCTTGAAGCCTTGGATCGGACTGCCCATTTCGCAGAACACCTTCGGATACTTCTTGATAACCTCATCCGTTGATGAAAATCTCGCTTCCACACAGAAAATCTTACTCCAATCCAGCTTCATTGAGCTCAACCAATTTCTTCCTAGTAAGGCCGGCTTGTCTCCTTTCACTACTATTCGAGGCAAGTTCTGAAATTGATCTTTATATTTCACCGGTACGGTGATACAACCTACCACAGGAATTTTCTCTTCCGAGTAACCTCACAGCTCTATCTTGGATTTCTCCAGTTGGAAATCATGCAATTTGTCGAGGTACAGCAACTCTGGTATTACACTCACGGATGCACCCGTATCAATTTCCATTGGTATATTGAATCCCGCAACATCTATGTGGATTTTGATGCTTTCCGAATCGCTGTCCGTTAACCTCGTGCTCCTGATGACGTGTAACTCTAACATCTCCTCGTCCTGTTGTTGTTCTTCCATGCTATGCAGTCTCTTTAGATTTCTACTCATAGCTTTGAACGCTGGAGTCATAGCTTTAAAAACTGGTTTACCCTTCAGTCAGCATGCTTTCGCAAGATGCCCAGTCTTTCTGCAGAAGAAACACTCTGCCTTCACGTATGGACAACTTTGAGCAATGTGTTGTCTGAGGCACCTATAGCACGACTTCGACGCTCTGGTAGAATTTCCAGTTTCTGAGACTTTGGGCCCCCACCGTATTTTACTTTGAACCTGCAGGTGGTTTACCTCAGTTGATTGACGACCGTAATCATTATTTAATTCTCGGGAATATTGTTCGGCCATGCCCATCGACCTCGCTGTCTGACAAGCAATTTCAAAAGTCAAGTTATCCATCATCAATAACTTCCTTCTGATCGCATCATTTTTCACCCCACAAACAAAACGATCCCGTAATGCTCGGTTTTGAAAGTTTCCAAAATTACAGTGCATCAATAGCTTTTTTAATGCTACGATGTAATCACTGATACTTTCATCTGTCTTTTGATTCCGAATCCAGAAACGATAGCTTTCAGCAATTTCTAACGGTTTGGGGTTTCGTGCTGCTCCAGCTTCATTAAAATCTCTTTAAGCGTTGTGTCCTTTGTCTCGTCAGGCACAAGCAGATTTACAAGAGTGTCATATAATGCCAGACCTGCCACCGATAAGAAGATCGCTCTCTTATGTTCCAACACAGCCCGGTTCTGGACTGCATTGTCTCGAACTTCGATTATGTTATTTGCAATTAAATACATTTCTAGCCGATCCACATACGCTTCAAAACATTCCCGGTCGTGTCTATGTTCTCCCAAATGTCCCAATACACCTGCCATTTTAATCTCTAGCTGTTCACACCGTGTGCTGTATTTTACTTCAGATTTTGTAGCTTTTTCCAAAGACTGAAATTTCCAAAATCTCTCTGTCGGCTGGCTGAATCCTTCACCAACAAAATTTAAGCTTTAAATCATCCGAAAAATCCCATCTTCCGTCGCCAAATGTGATATCTTCACAGAGCACAAGCACACACAGCTCCTAACATGGCAGGCAGCTCTCTCGGAAGTTTCCGGAAATCTGCCTGGTTCTGTTTATTATTAACCCTGCACTTGCAGTACACAATACATCCATACCCACAGTGTGGAGCTAGAAACATTACAAGCTTCCAGACATTACACCTACTAACTTTTTGTGTTTTATGCACAAGGACTCCAGGTCCCTATGTACTGCAGCAGTTTGCAATTGTTCTCCATTTAAATTATAATTTGCTTTTTTTTCCTGCCAAAGCAGATAACCTTATATTTTCCCACATTATACTGCATCTACCAAATTTTGGCCCACTCACTTAGCCTGTCTATATTGCTTTGCAGATTTTTTGTGTCCTCCTCACACATTGCTTTCCCACCCATTTTTGTATCGACAGCAAACTTGGCTACGTTATACTTGGTCCCTTCATTCAAGTTATTAATATAGATTGTAAATAGTTGAGGCCCCAGCACTGATCCCTGTGGCACTTTACTGTCTGTGGTAGTGGGGGGTCTATTCACGGGGGGCGATGGGGGGGCAGTGTTGCAGTGCCATGCTGCAGTGCCGTACATTGCTTTTGTGGAGCCCAGAGGAGCACTCCTGCATCTCCTGGCAACCCCGCTCCCTCCTGACAAAAAAAGAAAATTGAAACTGGACTGCCAGCTGAAACGATGCAGGACAGGTGCAGCACTTGCTGCCCAGTCAAGCCCGAAAATGGCCATCGGAAGCCAAATTACATTAAAAATGCCTAACCGAGTGATGCAGGCGGGTGCTCCGATCCCGAGTCCTGCCACCTACCTGTGGAGCACCTTCCATGAACTGCCTCCTCCCGCAGCACTGTGCTCACTGTAACAAGGTTTGAGGCCCAATATCTGGTGCTCCTTGGGCCTGAGTATTTGTGTTCAGTATGTAAACCCTGTGTGGGTTAAGGGGCGGTTAATGGAATTTAATCCTATTCATCTTCTCTTGTTACTCTCCCATTGTCTTGAGTGCAATCATAAGTCAGTCTTTGCTCCTTGTCTGCCTCAGGTATCTTCTCAGCCTTTCCTACCTTTCTTTTTCTGCCTTCAGCTGCCTAGGTTCCAAGCTCTGGAATTCCCTCCCCAAACCTCTTCGCCTTTCTCCCTCTCGCTCATGTTTTTTGATGCTCCTTAAAACCTATCTCTTTGACCAAGCTTTTGGTCACCTGCCCTGATATCTCCTTATGTGGCTCGGTGTCAATTTTGGTTTGATAACCCTCCTGTGAAGCACTTTAGGATGTTTTACGATGTTAAAGATGCTCTATAAATACAGGTTGTTGTTGCTTTTGTCGTTGGTACATATTGGAGAGTGAAACCTTATCCAGTTGGCGGGATAGAGGCGCAGAGTCTTTTGGATGAGACGTTAAACCGAGGCCCGTCTGCCCTCTCAGGTAAAAGATCCCATGGCACTATTTCGAAGAAGAGCAGGGGAGTTAAGCCCGGTGCGCTGGCCAATATTTATCCCTTGATCAACATAACAAAAACAGATAATCTGGTCATTATCACATTGCTGTTTGTGGGAGCTTGCTGTGCGCAAATTGGCTGCTGCGTTTCCCACATTGCAACAGTGACTACACTCCAAAAGTACTTCATTGGCTGTAAAGTGCTTTGAGACGTCCGGTGGTCGTTGCTATATGAATGCAAGTCTTTTTTTTCTTTCTCCAAGATCAGTGTCAAGTACAGATAAACCGGGGAAAAAAAACACTGTGAAAGATGGAAGTCTGAAACAAAACGAAATGCACTGCCTGAAAGCATGGTGGAAGCAGATTCAATAATAACTTTCAATCAGCAATTGGATAAATACTCGAAAGGGGGAAGTGTGCAAGATATGGGGAAGGATCAGGAGGAGTGGGATTGGTTGGTCGCTCGTTCAGAGAGACGGCACAGGCAGTAATTCTATGACTGTATTCTGTGAATCTAAAAAGATAAACAGAAAATGTCAGGAATACACAGCAAGTCAGTCAGTATGGGTAAAAAGGAAAGATAGGTTGACATTCTGAGGGGAATTCTTTATCAGAATTCAATTTTGTTGCAGTGTGCAGCCGAATTTGCTCCTTGCTGGATTTGCAGCGCACAATTCGAATTCGTGGTTCGAGTTGTGCCGATGCTGGAACTGCTGGAGTCAGCACGGATTTGCACTCCTTTGCTGGAAAACATGGTGGGGGCAGTAACCTTGCCTTCTATCGGCACGCCAGGGGCACTCGTGGCGTGCGACGCTCAGCGCTGCGCTACTCGTATCAACCCGTCGGGCCACCAGGGAGGGTGTTGGCCCAGCCAGCGGCCCGGCACACCAGAGGGCGTGCCAGCCTGCCTGTTGGCGGCCCGACCGAACCAGCGTCTGCCATTGGCAGGCTGACTGAAAAACCAGCCGGAACAAAAAAGATGGAGGCCACCGCCACGGTATATCTCCCCTTTAAGGGCGACCGGCACGTCACATTCACCGCAGCTTCTCACACCGAGAAGCTGTCGATGGCAGTGGCCCCGCGCAAGCCTCGCTCCCACGGGGCAATTTCCCCCGCGGGGCGCGCAGGGGTCGGTGTGGAGCGATAAGGGGTCGGCGCACGCGGCGCTAACATCATCGCTGTGGCAGAGCAATCCACTTTTTGCCGACGGGAGGGCAATTGCAGGGGGAGCACTCTCCGTGCGCAGCGCTTGGGAGAAAACCCTTTAGCGCAACATTATCACCGGCCGCCGACGCTAACAGGCCCTGCGCAAAGCGGCAATTTCGGACCTTGTGTGTGGAAACGTTAGTCACCCAATCTTTGGAAACCAGTCACAATCAGAATTAAAACACTAACCGGCGTGGACCTTTTGGCCTGTTTCTGTGCTGCAAATACTGTGTAACAACAACCAGGTGAAAATGGTTGCTGGAGCTCTCTGTGGTCACTGTACAGGAATCCCGTCAACAGAGCTAATCAGAACATGCTGAGGGAGAAATGTAACTCTGCCCTCCTGTTTCTGGGATGCAACCCAGTGGAAAATAAGCACCAATTTCACGGTGCACCAAATGTCATGTATTCAGCCAGCATTGTAACCCATGTATAATCTGACCTAAGTTGTACACTGTGAGAACAATGACCACTAGGTGGTGAACTTGTGGGAGACACTCCTAACTGAGACCTTCAGACATAAAAGGGGAAGCTCCACCCACTTCCATCACTTGAGTGCTATGGAATAAAGGACAGGTCACAGACTGACCTTCTCTCAAGCATGGGCCTCGTGTGCATTTATACTGTATAATAAGGACGTATCAATGGCGACGAGAAACTGGGATTTAAACCACGCGAGCATGGCCACGAGCAGAACAGCCGAGAGGTACTGTGTTAAGGAATGGTTGGGACAGAGATTCAACATTGTTAAAGCAGCACACAGTTCTCCAGGCAGACAAGGGCAATCGGGCATACCCCAACATGTAGTCGAATCCAGAGGGGGAGTTCGACAGAGACAATGGCAAGCTGAACGGCAATTACCGCCATTGCAAGGGACAATGCAACCAGTAATGGGGCCATCAACACCTGTTAATGTCGTACTCAAGGACAATAACAGGGGCAGTCAGGGACGATCGACTGGCAAGGGACCTTTTGTTTCAAACAGCAGCTCATGTTGGAGGTGTGGAGGCACACACTCAGCTGGAGTTTGCAGAGATGAGCAAAATACCTGCAGAAATTGCAGAAATTAACTCTGGGGGAAATCGCTGGAAGCTGAAGTTCAGCGAGTTCATGTGGAGCACGTATACAGTTCATACACCAGGCGCCACTGATAATGATGAAAGTGCTCCTCAATGGCATCCCAGTATCAATGGAGCTAGACATGGGGGCCAGCCAGTGCTGATGGGTATCAAACAGTTCGAAACGTTGTGGGCGTCCAAGGCCAGGAGGCCAAAATTATCGCCGATTGACGCACAGCTACGGACATACACAAAGGAGATCATTCCGGTGCTAGGCAGCGCCACTGTAGTTGTGACCCACAAAGATTCGGAGAACAGGTTGCCACTCTGGGTTGTCCCGGGGGACGGTCCCTCACTACTGGGGAGGAGTTGGCTTGCTGTCAAGAACTGGAAATGGGGCAATGTCAATGCAATTTACTCTGTGGAGCGAGTATCATGCTCACAGATCCTGGACAAATTTGACTTATTATTTCAACCCGGCATTGGCACTTTCATGGGGGCCAAGGTAGTGATTCACATAAACCCGGACGCCAGGCCAGTACACCACAAGGCCAGAGCGGTGCCGTACGTGATGCGGGAAAAGATAGAAGGCGAATTGGACTGCCTGCTGAGGGAAGGCATCATCTTGCCAGTCGAATTCAGTGACTGGGCGAGCTCGATTGTGCCGGTGCTCAAGGCGGATGGATCGGTCAGGATATGTGGCGATTACAAGGCCACCATCAATCGGGTGTCACTCCAAGACCAGTACCCGCAACCGAGAGCGGAGGACCTCTTTGCGACGCTATCCGGTGGCAAACTTTTTTCAAAATTGGACCTGACCTCAGCTTACATGACCCAGGAGCTGGCGAGTGAGTCGAAGAAGCTGACCACCATCACGTCACACAAGGGGTTGTTTGAGTACAACAGATGTCCGTTCGGAATTCGCTCGGCCGCCGCGATCTTCCAACGAAATATGGAAAGCCTCCTCAAGTCGATTCCAGGGACGGTGGTTTTTCAGGACGACATCCTCATTACGGGTTACGATACTGAAGAACACCTCCACAACCTGGAGGAGGTGCTACGCAGACTGGACCGGGTAGGGCTGTGACTGAAAAAGGCGAAGTGCGTCTTCCTAGCTCCAGAGGTAGAATTCTTGGGGATGAGGGTAGCAGCAGACGGGATCAGCCCTACTGCGTCCAAGACGGAAGCGATCCAGAGAGCACCAAGACCCCGTAACACGACGGAGCTGCGTTCATTCCTGGAGCTCCTGAACTATTTTGGTAACTTTCTTCCCAAATTGAGCACACTGCTAGAGCTACTACACGTGCTCCTACGCAAAGGTCGTGAATGGGTCTGGGGGGACAGCCAGGAAAGGGCTTTTAATAGAGCACGCAATTTGTTATGTTCCAACAATCTGTTAACGCTATATGACCCATGTAAGAAACTTGTGTTAACGTGCGATGCGTCGTCCTATGGTGTCGGGTGTGTGTTGCAGCATGTCAATGCCAAGGGTCAGTTACAGCCAGTAGCTTATACCTCCAGAAGTCTGTGCCACGCAGAAAGGGGCTACAGGATAGTAGAAAAGGAGGCGCTCGCATGTGTATATGAGGTAAAGAAAAATGTTTTAGGTTGTAGTAGACGCCTACTCCAAATAGATCGAGTGTGACATTTTAAATTCAAGCACATCCTCTGCCACGGTAGAAAGTCTACAGGCAATGTTCGTCGCCCATGGTCTACCGGACATCTTGGTCAGCGACAATGGCCCGTGCTTCACAAGCACTGAATTCCAGGACTTCATGGCAGGCAATGGAATTAACCATGTCAGAACGGCACCGTTCAAGCCGGCCTCAAACGGCCAGGCAGAACGAGCAGTGCAGATAATCAAACAGGGGATGCTCAGAATCCAAGGGGGTTCCCTACAATGCCGCTTATCACGCCTCCTGTTGGCCCACAGATCCCGACCACACTCGCTCACAGGGGTTCCACCCACAGAGCTGCTAATGAAAAGGATGCTCAAAACCCGGTTATCCCTTATACACCCCACCATGAAAGAAATTGTCGAGAGCAGGCGCCAGTCACAATATGACTACCATGACAGGAATGCGAGGGCGCGATGTATTGATGTAAATGACCCTGTTTTTGTCCTCAACTACGCTGCAGGGCCCAAATGGCTCGCAGGCACTGTGGTTGCCAAAGAGGGAAATAGGATTCTGGTAGTTAAACTTACCAATGGACAAATCTGCCGCAAACATGTGGATCATACAAAAAGGAGGTTCAGCAACCCCATAGAAGAAGCAGAGGAAGAACACGATATAGAGTTCACTCCACCACAGGTGACTGAATTCAGGAACCAAAGGGAGGAGAGCCCAGTCACTGTGGGCAGTCCAGACAGGCCTGAGGCACCGCAAACAGCAGACACTTAGGCCAGCACCCAACAACCGGAGCCCCAACTCAGGCACTCTACAAGGGAGCGTAAACCACCAGAGAGACTCAACCTGTGATCCCAATAAGACTTTGGAGGGGAGGTGATGTCATATATTCAACCAATATTGTGACCCATGTATAATCTGACCTAAGTTGTACACTGTGAGAACAATGACCACTAGGTGGTGAACTTGTGGGAGACACTCCTAACCTAAACCTTCAGATATAAAAGTGGAAGTTCCACCCACTTCCATCACTTGAGTGCTATGGAATAAAGGACAGGTCACAGACTGACCTTCTCTCAAGCATGGGCCTCGTGTGCATTTATACTGTATAGTAAGGACGTATCACCAAGGGTGTCTGAAATACGCCCGATGTCATATTTAGTGATACGACATTCAGGCGTTCCTGATGGTCGCCTTACGATGGCGTTAGGCCCTTGGCATATGTCAATGAGGGGCACTCCAGCCGGTTCAGGACCACTCTGGGGAATTGGTTCACGCAGGGCTTTGGTTTCTTCAGCAGCCTAACCAATAGTCCTTAAAGGCTCTGCTGGAGGCCACCACCATAAAAGGCAAGTGTTTCCTTTGTAACGTACCTTCATGCGGAGTGAAGGGGGAGCGGCAGTGCTCCTTCCAGCTCCATTGCAGTGCTGTCAGCTCACCCTCCAGTCTCCCCCTCACCTCATCCCCCCATCCCGGGACATGGCGAGTCGGTTAGCCCAAACTCGTCCACTTCCTGGCAGCAAGCTGCTTTTCGATGTCTGACTGGCACCTACAGCTGGCCAGAATTATGCTGACGAGACCTAGGCCTTATTTTGATGGAGCCTCGGGTCAGTAATTCTGTCCTGCTCTCCCAGGCAATGGAGCAAAAATCTTATCTGTAATGTATTTGCTTCATGGGTTCTTTGCTTAAGAATTCATAGTGACACATTGCTGTTAAGAACGTTCAAAGTGGCCAAAAATGAAAAAGAAAAGTGCATCATTATAACTGCACTTCAATATAAATGATGTGCGAGCAAGTACATAACAGTGAAGTAAAAATACGGGGTATGGACTTCTCGAGACACTCTGCTATAACCCCGGGGCAGGACTGCAGAACCTCGGGGGTAGGGTAACAGAACCTCGGGGAAAGGGCAACAGAACCTTGGGGGCAGGGCAACAGAACCTCGGGGGAAGGGTAACAGAACCTCGGGGGGAGGGCAACAGAACCTCAGGGGAAGGGTGACAGAACCTCGGGGGAAGGGCAACAGAACCTCAGGGGTAGGGTAACAGAACCTCGGGGGAAGGGTAACAGAACCTCGGGGGAAGGGTAACAGAACCTCGGGGAAAGGGTAACAGAACCTTGGGGAAGGGCAGCAGAACCTCGGGGGAAGGGTAACAGAACCTCGGGCAGGACAGCAGAACTTCGGGGGAAGGGTAACAGAACCTCGGGGGAAGGGTAACAGAACCTCGGGGGAAGGGTAACAGAACCTCGGGGGAAGGGTAACAGAACCTCGGGCAGGACAGCAGAACCTCGGGGGAAGGGTAACAGAACCTCGGGGGCAGGGCAACAGAACCTCAGGGGAAGGGTAACAGAAACTCGGGGGAAGGGTAACAGAACCTCGGGGGAAGGGTAACAGAACCTCGGGGGCAGGGTAACAGAACCTCGGGGGAAGGGTAACAGAACCTCGGAGGAAGGGTAACAGAAACTCGGGGGAAGGGTAACAGAACCTCGGGGGAAGGGTAACAGAACCTCGGGCAGGACAGCAGAACCTCGGGGGAAGGGTAACAGAACCTCGGGGGAAGGGTAACAGAACCTCGGGGGAAGGGTAACAGAACCTCAGGGGTAGGGTAACAGAACCTCGGGGGAAGGGTAACAGAACCTCGGGGGTAAGGGCAGCAGAACCTCGTGGGCAGGTTAACAGAACCTCGGGGACAGGGCATCAGAACCTAGGGGGAAGAGTAACAGAACCTCGGGGGCAGGGCAACAGAACCTCGGGGGAAGGGTAACAGAACCTCGGGGGCAGGTTAACAGAACCTCGGGGGCAGGGCATCAGAACCTAGGGGAAAGAGTAACAGAACCTCGGGGGCAGGGTAACAGAACCTCGGGGGAAGGGTAACAGAACCTCGGGGGAAGGTTAACAGAACCTCGGGGGCAGGGTAACAGAACCTCGGGGAAGGGCAGCAGAACCTCGGGGGAAGGGTAACAGAACCTCGGGGGAAGGGTAACAGAACCTCGGGGTAAGGGTAACAGAACCTCGGGGGAAGGGTAACAGAACCTCGGGGGAAGGGTAACAGAACCTCGGGGGAAGGGTAACAGAACCTCGGGGTAAGGGTAACAGAACCTCGGGCAGGACAGCAGAACCTCGGGGGAAGGGTAACAGAACCTCGGGGGCAGGGCAACAGAACCTCAGGGGAAGGGTAACAGAACCTCGGGGGTAAGGGCAGCAGAACCTCGTGGGCAGGTTAACAGAACCTCGGGGACAGGGCATCAGAACCTAGGGGGAAGGGTAACAGAACCTCGGGGAAAGGGTAACAGAACCTCGGGGGAAGGGTAACAGAACCTCGGGGGAAGGGTAACAGAACCTCGGGCAGGACAGCAGAACCTCGGGGGAAGGGTAACAGAACCTCGGGGGCAGGGCAACAGAACCTCAGGGGAAGGGTAACAGAACCTCGGGGGAAGGGTAACAGAACCTCGGGGGAAGGGCAACAGAACCTCAGGGGCAGGGTAACAGAACCTCGGGGGAAGGGTAACAGAACCTCGGGGGAAGGGTAACAGAACCTCGGGGGAAGGGTAACAGAACCTCGGGCAGGACAGCAGAACCTCGGGGGAAGGGTAACAGAACCTCGGGGGAAGGGTAACAGAACCTCGGGGGAAGGGTAACAGAACCTCAGGGGTAGGGCAGCAGAACCTCGGGGGAAGGGCAACAGAACCTCGGGGGCAGGGTAACAGAACCTCGGGGGAAGGGTAACAGAACCTCAGGGGTAGGGTAACAGAACCTCGGGGGAAGGGTAACAGAACCTCGGGGGAAGGGTAACAGAACCTCAGGGGTAGGGTAACAGAACCTCGGGGGAAGGGTAACAGAACCTCGGGGGAAGGGTAACAGAACCTCAGGGGTAGGGTAACAGAACCTCGGGGGAAGGGTAACAGAACCTCGGGGGAAGGGTAACAGAACCTCAGGGGTAGGGTAACAGAACCTCGGGGGAAGGGTAACAGAATCTCGGGGGTAAGGGCAGCAGAACCTCGGGGGCAGGTTAACAGAACCTCGGGGACAGGGCATCAGAACCTCGGGGGAAAGAGTAACAGAACCTCGGGGGCAGGGCAACAGAACCTCGGGGGAAAGAGTAACAGAACCTCGGGGGCAGGGCAACAGAACCTCGGGGGCAGGGCAACAGATCCTCAGGGGAAAGAGTAACAGAACCTCGGGGGCAGGGTAACAGATCCTCAGGGGAAAGAGTAACAGAACCTCGGGGGCAGGGCATCAGAACCTCGGGGGAAAGAGTAACAGAACCTCGGGGGCAGGGCAACAGAACCTCGGGGGAAAGAGTAACAGAACCTCGGGGGCAGGGCAACAGAACCTCGGGGGCAGGGCAACAGATCCTCAGGGGAAAGAGTAACAGAACCTCGGGGGCAGGGTAACAGATCCTCAGGGGAAAGAGTAACAGAACCTCGGGGGCAGGGCAACAGAACCTCGGGGGAAAGAGTAACAGAACCTCGGGGGCAGGGCAACAGAACCTCGGGGGCAGGGCAACAGATCCTCAGGGGAAAGAGTAACACAACCTCGGGGGCAGGGCAACAGAACCTCGGGGGCAGGGCATCAGAACCTCGGGGACAGGGCATCAGAACCTCGGGGGAAGGGTAACAGAACCTCGGGGGCAGGTTAGCAGAACCTCGGGGGAACAGCAACAGTACCTCGGGGTAAGGGTAACAGAACCTCGGGGGCAGGGTAACAGAACCTCGGGGTAAGGGTAGCAGAACCTCAGGGGCAGGGTAACAGAACCTCGGGATAAGGGTAACAGAACCTTGGGGGAAGGGTAACAGAACCTCGGGGGCAGGGCAACAGAACCTTGGGGGAAGGGCAACAGAACCTCGGGGGCAGGGCAACAGAACCTTGGGGGAAGGGCAACAGAACCTCGGGGGCAGGGCAACAGAACCTCGGGGGAAGGGTAACAGAACCTTGGGGGAAGGGTAACAGAACCTCGGGGGCAGGGCAACAGAACCTCGGGGGAAGGGCAACAGAACCTCGGGGGAAGGGTAACAGAACCTTGGGGGAAGGGTAACAGAACCTTGGGGGAAGGGTAACAGAACCTCGGGGGCAGGGCAACAGAACCTCGGGGGAAGGGCAACAGAACCTCGGGCAGGGCAGCAGAATCTCGGGGTAAGGCAGCAGAATCTCGGGGGCAGGGGAGCAGAACTTTGGGGGCAATGGAGTAGAAATTTAATCTGTAATGTATTTGCTTCATGGGTTCTTTGCTTAAGAATTCATAGCAGCACATTGCTATTAAGAACTAGTTGGTTTATTAACAAAGGTTTAACAATCGCACTACACATTACCAGTTCATCCACTAGGCTCTCAACTGCAGACCTCATCGTGGATGACCCAGACCCAACTGACTGGAGTTTTAATTGAGTCTTGTGAACATCATGTGATTGGCTAAGCCATTCACAATGCAACAGCTCTACAAACCTGTGAGTGTACTCACAGGTACGTACATTACATGATCAGACTCCCTCCGGTTTGCGGAACCCATTTCAAAGACCTATGACCTATAAAACGGGTATGTTCTCCAATTATTTTAAGAGTAACTCATCGATTTATAATCATCACGTATAAGCTGACCAATTCTGTGCCCCACAGGAAATGGAGAGAACATATTCTCAGAGGTAATAACCTATGGTTGTCCTCCAAGGTACAATTGATATTCTCTACAGCAGGATGATGATTTTGGAGTAGGACAGGTTTGAAACACAACCAGCCTGATTCTTAGATGGATAAGAAAGGGAGACCTGATTTCAAAAATACCTTTTACATCCTCAGATCCTCGCAAATGAATTACCTTAGAAGTATAGTCAGACACAAGAGCCATTGGAGGAACATAAGGAAAGGGATAGGCCATTCAGCCCCTCGATCCTGTTCCAGCATTCAATTAGATCACAGGTGTGCACCTCAATTCCATTTACCCGCCTATAATCCATAATCCCTTGATGTCCTTACCTGGAGTTCTTTGAGGATGTAACGAACAGGGTGGATAAAGGGGAACCAGTGGATGTGGTGTATTTGGACTTCCAGAAAGCATTTGACAAGATGCCACATAAAAGGTTACTGCACAAGATAAAAGTTCACAGGGTTGGAGGTAACATATTAGCATAGATAGAGGATTGGCTAACTAACAGAGAACAGAGAGTCGGGATAAATGGTTCATTCTCTGGTTGGCAACCAGTAACTAGTGGGGTGCCGCAGGAATCAGTGCTGGGACACCAAGTATTGACAATCTATATTAACGACTTGGTAGAAGAGATTGAGTGTAACGTAGCCAAGTTTGCTGATGACACAAAGATGGGAAAAAAGCAATGTGTGAGGAGGACACAAAAAATCTGCAAAAGGACATAAACAGGCTAAGTGAGTGGGCAAAAATTTGGCAGCTGGAGTATAATGTTGGAAAGTGTGAAGTCATGCATTTTGGCAGAAAAAATAATCAAAGAACAAGTTATTATTTAAATGGAGAAAGATTACAAAGTACTGCAGTACAGCAGGACCTGGGGGTACTTGTGCATGAAACACAAAAGGATAGTATGCAGGTACAGCAAGTGATCAGGAAGGCCAATGGTATCTTGGCTTTTATTGCAAAAGGGATGGAGTATAAAAGCAGTGAAGTCTTGCTACAGCTATACAGGGTATTGGTGAGGCCACACCTGGAATACTGCGTGCAGTTTTGGTTTCCTTATTTACGAAAGGATATACTTGCTTTGGAGACAGTTCAGAGAAGGTTCACAAGGTTGATTTTGGGGATGAGGAGGTTAACTTATGAGGAATGATTGAGTAGGTTGGGCCTCTACTCATTGGAATTCAGAAGACTGAGAGGTGATCTTATCGAAGCGTATAAGATTATGAGGGGGCTTGACAAGGTGGATGCAGAGAGGATGTTTCCACTGATAAGGGAGACTAAAACTAGAGGGCACGATCTTAGAATAAGGGGTCGCCCATTTAAAACAGAGATGACGAGAAATTTCTTCTCCCAGAGGGTTGTAAATCTGTGGAATTCGCTGCCTCAGAGAGCTGTGGATGTTGGAACATTGAATAAATTGATGACAGAAATAGACAGTTTCTTAAACGATAAGGGAATAAGGGGTTATGGGGAGTTGGCGGGGAAATGGAGCTGAGGCCATGATCAGATCAGCCATGATCATATTGAATGCCGGAGCAGGCTCGAGGGGCCATATGGCCTACTCCAGTTCCTATTTCTTTGTTCTTATGTTCTTAAAGGTTGGTCGATCTCAGTCTTGAAAAATTCGAGTGAGAGAGTATCCGCAGAAGCCAATTCCAGACTTCCATGACCAAATGATCACACCTGCTCTTCTTCAAAGGCCTTTAAATCCATCAGGCAGACTGGGCCAAAAGATATCACCTCCATAATGCAGCACTCCCTGAAGTATCAGCCTCGACTCATCATTATAGGCAGTCGCTCGAAATCGAGGAAGACTTGCTTCCACTATAAAAGTGAGTTCTCAGGTGACTGAACAGTCCAATATGGGAATTACAGTCTCTGTCACAGGTGGGACAGACAGTGGTTGAAGGAAAGGGTGGGTGGGGAGTCTGGTTTGCCGCACACTCCTTCCGCTGCCTGCGCTTGTTTTCTGCACACTCTTGGCGACGAGACTCGAGATGCTCAGCACCCTCCCGGATGCTCTTCCTCCACTCAGGGCAGTCTTTGGCCAGGAACTCCCAGGTGCCGGTGGGGATATTGCACTTTATCAAGGAGGCTTTGAGGGTGTCCTTGAAACGTTTCCTCTGCCCACCTGAGGCTCACTTGCCGTGTAGGAGTTCAGAGTAGAGCACTTGCTTTGGGAGTCTTGTGTCGGGCCTCGACTATGTTGATAGTGGGACTTGAACCCACAGTCTCCTGAATTAGAGGCAGGTGTGGCATCATTCAGCCAGGATGATAACTTGCTGCCACACTTTTATACAAATAAGGCACCGCTCCCATGCGATATCCATATGAATTGTTTTGCATTATGTGAACTGTATGTCAATCTAAATAGCTTCCAGCGAAAGCTTTGCCAGAGATTGTAAATATTTTAAAGCAATTACTCAGCATCACTCAGTGAATTGAGCGTGTCCTTTTAGTCGCAACTAAAGGCCAAATTCCATTTAACGGCTGTGACCTATGCTTTATAATGAATTCTCCAAGGGAACCTCTGGAACAACATAACGTTATCAAAGGCAAATGTCTATCATTGAGCCTGCAGCAGAAATCAATAAAAGTATTGCATTACATTTGCATTTTTAGATATGAGCCTTATGAGCCATTGCCAGTGAATGTCTGTTTTCAGGACATCCTCACTACCATGGTCCCAACTCCTCTTACCCAGAGCCAGGTTGATAACGGTACCATCCGGGAAACTATGCAGGCCAGAAGGTTCCAGTTCTGTGCAATGTTAACGGATCTCAGGGTGGTAATGGGTAACTGCAACTGGCTGTAGATCCCCTGGGCTGGGGGTGGGGGCAAATCAGCCATAGAATCATAGGATCATAGAAAATTATGACACAGAAGGAAGCCATTCAGCCCATCGTGTCCGTGCCAGTCGAAAAAGAGCTACCCAGCGTAATCCCACCTTCTAGCACTAGGTCCGTAGCCCTGCAGCTTACGGCTCTTCAAGTGCACATCCAAGTACTTTTTAAATGTGGTGAGGGTTTCTGCCTCTACCACCCTTTCAGGCAGTGAATTCCAGACCCCCACCACCCTCTGGGTGAAGAAATGTCCCCTCATATCCCCTCTAATCCTTTTACCAATTACTTTAAATCTATGCCCCCTGGTTGTTGACCCCTCTGCCAAGGGAAATAGATCCTTCCTATCCACTCTATCCAGGCCCTTGATCATTTTGTACACCTCAATTCAATCTCCCCTCAGCCTCCTCTGTTCCAAAGAAAACAAGCATTTACCTGCCTGGACGAGGGCTATGAGGGTGCAGAGGTCAGAAAGGCAGCTTGGAGCTGAATCCGAAATCAGCGGGGCGCAAGGGAGTAATGCACTCGGCAGTGAGAGGCCCAGAATTCGGCAAGGAGTGGGAGGTTTCTGGTTTCTGCAGGGAAGAAGTTCTTGCATAACTTCCCTGCAATTGTATTCTATGCCCCGGCTAATAAAGGATTCCATATGTCTATTTAACTACATTTCAACCTGTCCTGCTACCTTTAAGGATCTGTGGACATACACTCCAAGGTTCCTCTGTTCCTCCACATCTCTCAATATCCGCCCATTTATTGTGTATTCCCTTGTTGCCCCTCCCCAAATGCAATACCTCACATTTTTCGGATTGAATTCCATTTGCTACTTTTCTGCCCAACTGACCAATCCATCGATATCTTCTTGCAGTCTGAAGCTTTCCTCGTCACTGTCAACTACACGGCCAATTTTTATATCATTTGCAAATTTCTTTATCATGCCCCCTACATTTAAGTCTAAATCATTAATATATACTTCAAAAAGTAAGGGACCGTGTATTGAGCTCTGTGGAACCCCACTGGAAACAGCCTTCCAGTCACAAAAACCTCCCTCAACCATGACCCTTTGCCACTGAGCCACTCTCCCTTGGATCCCATGGGCTTTTACTTTCTTGATCAGCCAGTGCTCCCACTCATGACTATTATCCAGCAATGCAAGCTGGAATGGGGGATTATGGATGGCAGGTGAAAAAAAGGATATGGTTCAGTTGTGATGCTGCTATAGTTGAATAGCCTGCTGACAATCGCTGCCTGGGGTCACGCATCAAGACTGACCACTTAATAAGGAGTCAGGAAGCTGCTGCTGTTGCCCATGCCTCTGTATTCCAGCAAGTGTCAGCACTATCTGCTGCAATTAAGTGATCATTTCTGCTGCTCACTGAAGGTTTCCCTTTGTTCCAACTTCATTCCACGGTGGTACAGTAGTATAGTGGTTATGTTACTGATCCGGTAATTCGGAAGCCCTAGGTCAATAATCCAGTTCAGAACATGAGTTCAAATCCCACCATTGCCAATAAAAAACTGGAATTAGTAGGCTCAAGTTTCAGCCTGAGTTGCTCCTATTTTTTTGGAGCAACTAGTTTCAAATGGAGTATCTTAGAAATTGCAATTCTCGGTATTTAGTTTGCTCCAGTTCGAGTGAGTTAGAATAGTTTAATTTTAGAACAGATTTTTTTTTTCAAAAGGGGGCCTGTTTTGCAAGTTTAGGCAGCGAAAACTTACTCCAAACTAACTTAGAATGGAGTAAGTGTAGATTTTTGTACGCTCAGAAAAACCTTGCCTACACTTAGAAATCAGGCGTAGGGAAGTCGAGATGGGGGACGGGCGGGGAGGCGGGTTTACAAACATTAAACACTTCACTTTTACAAATAAAGAGCCATCATCGATAATAAATGATAAATAAATCAATAAATCAATCAAAAAAATAAAAAAATTAAACATTTTAAAAATAATTAAAAAATCAATCAATTAATAAAAAATTAAGTTTCTACTCATCGACTGCAGCACCGGGAGCCCTCCAACAGCCTGCTGGGACGGGGTCCCCCCAGTGTCTCTCACTCTGCCTCTGCCAGTGTCTCTCTCTGTCAGTGTTTCTGTTTCTGACAGCGTGGGGTAGGGAGGAGAGAGGGGGGTGGGGGGAGGGAGGGGGAGAGAGGGCGGCGGGGGAGAGAGAGGGGGTAGGGGAGGGGGGAGGGGAGGGGGAGAGGGGGGAAAGAGAGAGGGGAGAGAGGGGCAGAGAAGGGGAGAGAGAGAAGGGGGAGAGAGAGGGGGTGGGGGGAGAGAGAGAAGGGGGAGAGAGAGGGGGTGGGGGGCGAGAGAGGGGGAGGGGGAGAGAGAGGGGTAGGGAGAGAGAGAGGGGCAAGGGGAGAGAGAGGAGGGAGAGAAAGGGGGGAGGGGGGAGGGAGGGAGAGAGAGGGGGGAGAGGGAGAGAGGGGAGGAGGGGGATAGAGAGAGGGGGGAGGGGGAAGAGAGGGTTGAGAGAGGGGGAGGGGGAGAGAGGGGAAGGCGGGCGGGGGGAGAGGAGGGAGGGGAGAGGGGAGGAAGGGAGAGGGGAGGGAGGGGAGAGGAGAGGGGAGGGTAGAGGAGGGAGGGGAGAGGAGGGGGAGGAGAGGGGGGGAGGGGATGGGTGCGAGGGGACAGAGGGGGGAGGGGGAAGAGAGGATGGGGGAGAGGAGAGAGGAGGGAGAGGGAAGGGGAGGGAGGTGGAGAGGAGAGAGGCTGAATGGGGGTGGAGGGAGGGGGGATGAACGGGTGGGGGGGGGAGGAAGGGGGGCTGAATGGGCCCCGCCGCCAGGCTCCCACGGAGGACTTCGGGCGGGGCCCACCCCCAGCGAGAGGCCGGGCGGGTCCCACCGCCGACGACATGAAGGGAGGGAGGGAGAGGAGTGGGGAAGAACGGCTGAACGAGAGGGAGGAGGGGGAGTGGGATCTGAACGGGAGGGAGGGAAGTGGGGGGGGGAAGCGGGAGCTGAACGGGGGGCAGGGAGCACGTGGGAGCTGAACGGGAGGGAGGGATGGAGGGAGCCCGAGTCTGTTCTTCGCCCGGTAAGCACATTTGGCCAGGGCTAGGGGCGGCGTGCTTCGAGTCCCTCTCACACAGCCTCGGGGGCCTGGAGTTACTGCACATGCGCACACACTCTAGTGCGCATGTGCAGAGGTCCCGGCACTGTTTTCAGCGCCAGGACCTGGCTCCGACCCTCTCACGTGTTCTGCTGCGCTGCTCCAAGGGCCTGGATCGACCAGACAGAGGGGGGGGGGGGAGAATACCATTTAAATAATAGGCGCCGTTTCTGTTCTAAAAGGTTGGCGCACCACATGGCGATGTGCCGTTCTAAACCTGGGGACAAACTTGGACCCAGTAAAGGTGACCATAAAGCTGTTGGATTGCTGCTAAAAACCCAACTGGTTCACTCATGTTCTTTAATGAATAAAACCTGCCACCACACCTGCTTTCTGAAGTGGCCACAGCAGCCACTTAGTAACTACTACCTCCTCAGGACAACCAGGCTTGGGCAATAATTTCACCCTTGTCAGTAATGCTGAGAATGAATACATTGAAAAAATATTCCATCACCTCTTTTCTAATTCCTCTCTGCTCTATCCATATTGCCACTGTCAGTGCACTGAGATTCTATAGAACATCCTACATTAGTGGGTACTATGCTATTTGTTAGCCCCCATGCTCCTTCTCCCTCCAACCCCCTACATATTTCCTCCGCCTTGTTACCTCTGTCCCTGCTGGAACATGCCTCCTGAAAGCCCTTCTCTTTTGGGTGGGGGCAGGGTGCCGGGGGTTAAAAGTGTGGAATGGACTCAGGGAAGCAGTGGTGGCAGATAGTAGGGTAAAATTAAGGGCAAATTGGTCGGCATTTAAGGGAGGTGATTGAGAGATATTGGTTTGGGGGATTGGCTAGAATGAACTCCATAGATGTTTCCATGTCTGTACATCACTATGAATTTGGTGCATTTGCTCCAAAACTGGTTAGCATTCATATAAAGTGCTTTGTGGGGTTCATTTCCCCCACCCCTAGACTACCCTAATACCTCACAGATGTAGGTTCTAGATCGGAGGCAACTGTTTGACTTGGGTACGGAATCGGTTCGGGGATAGGAGACTGAGAGTCGGGATAATGGGCAGGATATGACTAGCAGTGTTCCCAGTGATCTGCACTGAGATCTCGGCTTTTCACCATATTTGTAAATGACTTAGATGAAGGAACTGACAGCCTTAGATCCAAATTTGCTGATGACACCAAGTTAGGTGGAACAGAAAGTTGCAAAGGGAAATTGATAGATTAAATGAGTGGGAAAAACTATGGCAGATACAGTTCAGGAAAGTGTGAGGTCATCCACTTTGGACCCAAGAAAGATAGATCAGAGTATTTTCTAAATGGTGAGAAGCTGGGAACTGTGGAGGAGCAGAGAGATTTAACGGTCCATGTACAGAAAGTACTAAAAACGAGTGGACAGGTACAAAAAATAATTTAAAATGCAATTGGAATATTAGCCTTCATCTCAATGGGGCTGGAATAGAAAGGGGTAGAAGTTATGTTACAGGTGTACAGGACCCTGGTTAGACCCCATGTGGATCATTGCATTCAGTTCTGGGCACCACATCTTAGGAAGGATATAATGGCCTTGCAGGCGATGCAGCACAGATTCACCAGAATAATACAGGGGCTAAAAGGATTACATTATGAGGAAAGACGAGGTCTGTATTCCCCTGAGAATAGGATATTAAGGGTGATCTAATTGAGGTGTTTAAGATGAATAAAGGGTTTGATCGGGTAGATAGAAACTATTTCCTCTTGTGGGCGAGTTCAGATCGAGGGGCCGAACCTTGGAATTCAAGCTAGGCCGTTCAGGGATGATGTCAGGAAGCGGAAGCACTGCTCACACATAGGGTAATGGAAATCTGGAACTCTCGCCCTCGAAAAGCTGTTGCGGCTGGGGGTCAATTGAAAATGTGAAAACTGAGATTGATAGCTTTTTGCTAGGCAAGGATATTGAGGGTTAGGGAACTGAGTTAAGATACAGATCAGCCATGATCTAATTGAATGGTGGAACAGGCTCGACGGGCTGAATGGCCTCATCCTGTTCCTATCCTCCTATACTTCTGTTGTCTATCTTGAACTCAGCTCCTGATCTGCACTGTAAACTTTCACTCTGTATCTTGTTCATCTCCATCAATATTAAATGTGTTTCTCTTTCTGGGTCTACCCTCTATGGTGAACGTGCTTCACCAGACTGTTGGTTTAACCTCCTGCTTTGAGGAGACCAGAGTGGGGGGCGGACTGTTTATTAATATATTGGAACAATAATAAAAGTCCTTCGCGCTCTGCACTGAAATGAAGTGCTACATTAAATGAGTTTACAAAGCTGATGTCACAAGTCCTTTACATCACGGAAGCAAACAGCAATGTGCTACGTGTAGCCAGACCTGTGGCACACTCCGAACTCCCGGAGGTCAACTCCTTCCACAGATTATTCGCCAATTAAGGCCACCATCTGTTCCTCAAGCAGCATCGAGACGTTCTGCCTTTCAGGTCCCGCTCCCCGACACTCCTCGCTCTGTTGTTGTTGGCCAGGTTAGCCTGTGAACAGATTACTGGGCAAGAATTCATAGTAATGTCAGTCCAAGTCATTCATGGGTATATTAGCTGCCATTTCCTGTATAGTCTAACACATTGAGTACAGCCCTGCTATATAAGACCCTACACTTATACTATATATCCAACACCAACACTATAAACCTACACCTATACTATATACCCTACACCTATACTACATACCCTACACCTATACTACATGCCCTATACCTATACTATATACACTGCACCTATACGATGTATCCTACACCTATACTACATACCCTATACTTATACTATATACCCTACACATATACGATATACACTACATCTATACTGCATATCCTACAACTTAACGATATATCCTACACCAATAATATATATCCTACAGCTGTACTCCATACACTACATCTACACCATATACCCTACACCTATATTATATACACTACACCTATGCTGCATACCTTACACCTATACTATATACACTACAACTATACCATATGCACTACACCGATACTATATACCCTACACCTATACTATATACACTACACCTATACTATATATCCTACACCTATACTACATACCCTACACCTATACTATATAAACTACACCTATATTATATATCCTACACCTATACTATATATCCTACACCTATACTATATACGCTACACCTATACTGCATACCCTACACCTATACTATATATCCAACACCCATACTACTTACCCTACAACTATCAGACATACCCTACACCTATACCACATACCCTACACCGATACTATATACACTACAACTATACCACATGCACGACACCGATACGATATACCCTACACCTATATTATATAGACTACAGCTATACTATGTACCCGACGCCTATACTATATACCCTACACCTATACTACATGCACGACATCTATACTATATACCCTACACCTATACTATATATCCTACACCTATACTATATACACTACACCTATACTATATGCACTCATCATCATAGGCAGTCCCTCCGAATCGAAGAAGACTTGCTTCCACTCTGAAGTGAGTTCTTTGGTGGCTGAACATTCCAATACGAGAGCCACAGACTCTGTCAAAGGTAGGACAGATAGTCGTTGAGGGAAGGAGTGGGTGGGACTGGTTTGCCGCGCGTACTTTCCACTGCCTGCGCTTGATTTCTGCATGCTCT
This sequence comes from Pristiophorus japonicus, assembly GCF_044704955.1. Taxonomy (NCBI): domain Eukaryota; kingdom Metazoa; phylum Chordata; class Chondrichthyes; family Pristiophoridae; genus Pristiophorus; species Pristiophorus japonicus. Next base: position 32,020,593 of record NC_091978.1, read on the forward strand.
CGGCATTGAGACTGGAGGTGCTCAGCGCCCTCTCGGATGCACTTCCTCGACTTAGAGCAGTCCTGGGCCAGGGACTCCCAGGTGTCAGTGGGGACACCGCACTTTATCAGGGAGGCTTTGAGGGTGTCCTTGTAACGTTTCCACTGCCCACCTGTGGCTCGCTTGCCGTGAAGGAGCTCCGAGTCGAGCACTTGCTTTGGGAGTCTCGCATCTGGCATGTGAACTATGGGGCCTGCCCAGCGGAGCTGATTGAGTGTGGTCAGTGCTTCAATGCTGGGGATGTTGGCCTGGACGAGGACACTGATGTTGGTGCGTCTGCCCTCCCAGGGGATTTATAGGCTCTTGCGGAGACATTGTTGGTGATATTTCTCCAGTGACTTGAGGTACCTGCTGTACATGGTCCATGTCTCTGAGCCATATAGGAGGGCGGGTATTACTACAGCCCAGTAGACCATGAGCTTGGTGGCAGTTTTGAGGGCCTGGTTTTCAAACACTCTTTTCCTCAGGCGGCCGAAGGCTGCACTGGCGAACTGCAGGTGGTTTTGGATCTCGTCGTCGAAGCCTGCTCTTGTTGATAGGAGGCTCCCGAGATATTGGAAGTGGTCCACGGTGTCCAGGGCCGCGCCATGGGTCTTGATGTCTGGGGGGCAGTGCTGTACGGTGAGAACAGGCTGGTGGAGGACCTTTGTCTTACGGATGTTTAACATAAGGGCCATGCTTTCGTATGCCTCAGTAAATACGTCGACTATGTCCTGGAGTTCAGCCTCTGTATGTGCGCAGACGCAGGCGTCTTCCGCGTACTGTAGCTCGACGACAGAGGTTGGGGTGGTCTTGTTTCTGGCCTGGAGAAAGCGCAGGTTGAACAGGTTCCCACTGGTTCTGTCATTTAGTTCCACTCCAGCGGGGAGCTTCCTGACTGTCAGGTGGAGCATGGCGGTGAAAAAGATTGAGAAGAGGATTGGGGCGATGATGCAGCCCTGTTTGACCCCGGTCCGGATGTGGATTGGGTCTGTAATGGATCCGTTGGTAAGGATCACGGCCTGCATGTTGTCATGGAGCAGGTGGGGGATGGTGATGGACTTTTGGGGGTATCCGAAACGGAGGATGCTCCATAGACCCTCGCGGTTGAAAGTGTCAAAGGCCTTTGTAAGGTCGAAGAAGGCCATGTATAAGGGCTGGTGCTGTTCCCTGCATTTTTCCTGTCGCTGTCACGTTTCAAAAATCATGTCCGTTGTGCCCCGTAGGGGACAAAATACGCACTGTGACTCCGGCAGGAGCTCCTCGGCCACGGGAAGAAGACGGTTGAGGAGGACTCTCGCGACGACTTTCCCAGTGGTTGATAGCAGAGAGATTCCTCTGTAGTTGCTGCAGTCAGACTTGTCCCCTTTTTTAAAAATGGTCACGATCACTGCATCTCTGAGATCGCCCAGCATGCTCTCCTCCCTCCAGATGAGAGAGATGAGGTCATGTATTCACACCAGCAGTGCCTCTACGCCATACTTCAGTGCCTCAGCAGGGATTCCTTCTGCTCCCACAGTCTTGCTGTTTTTAAGCTGTCTTATGGCTTTTTCTACCTCGTGCACTGTTGGGGTCTCACTGAGATGGTGGCGGATAGCATGCTGTGGAATGGAGTCGAGAACACTTAAGTCAAAGGCAGAGTCTCGATTGAGGAGATCTTCAAAGTGCTCCTTCCAGTGGGCCCTGACTGCCTCGGTGTCCTTAAAGAGTGTTTCCCCGTTCTTGACCAGCAGTTGGGTGAGGCCTTAGGAGTTTGGATCGTAGGTGGCATTGACTGCGATGAAGAATCCTCGCATATCATGGTTGTCGGCCAGCTGCTGTATCTCTTGTGCTTTCTTCATCCACCACCTGTTCTTTAGGTCCCGGGTTTTTTGTTGGACCTCAGCCTTGAGCCGTCTGTAATGCTGCTTTGTTGCTCCTATGTTGGGTTGTTGTTTAAGGCTCAGAAATGTCCTGCGCTTGCAATCTATTAGGTCTTGGATCTCCTGATCATTCTCATCAAACCAGTCCTAGCGTTTCCTGGTTGAGTGACCGAGCGGCTCTTTGCAGGCACTGGTTATGGAGGCCTGGAGGGCAGACCTAGCGCTGTGGGTATTCTGCGTCTCGGGGTTGTCAAGGCACGCCAGGTTAGCTGTGAGGCGCTGGCTGTAGAGGGCTCTCTTTACTGCATCCTTAAATGCTCCGGCTTAACTTTTTTGCGGCACTGCTTCTGCTGCCCCCTTCGCTTTGGGGCAATGTTGATGTCGATGATGGATCGGATGAGGCGGTGGTCCGTCCAGCAGTCGTCAGCTCCTGTCATGTCGCGGGTGATGCGCACATCCTTGCGATCCCTGGCTCAGACGAAGGCATTGTTGAGCAGGTGCCAGTGCTTGGAGCGAGGTTGTTGCCACGATGCCTTGTATTTGTCACTCTGGCAGAACAAGGTGTTGGTGATGACAAGTTCTTGCTCAAGATATTTTGTCAGGAGTAGGGTACAGCTGGAGTTGGCTTTCCCTACCCCGTCTCTGCCAATCACGCCCCCTCAGGGGTCTGTGTCCTTGCTAACCCTGGCATTGAAGTTACTGAGGAGGATCAGTTTGTCGTCCATGGAGACACATGACAGGGATTTTTTGAGGTTGGAGTAAAAACCCTCTTTGGCCTCATCTGTTGCATCGAGTGTCGGGGCGTACTCACTGATGACTGTGTCGCATTGGTTCTGGGATAGGGTGAGTCGAAGAGTCATGAGGCGTTCACTAGCCTCGCAAGGGGAGTCTTTGAGGCGGTCAACCAGCTCATTTTTAATTGCGAAGGTGACTCCGTTTAGGCGCTGTTCTTCCTCTTGTTTCCCTTTCCAGAAATAGGTGTAACCTCCACCTTGTTCCTTGAGCTGGCCTTCCCCTGCCAACCGGGTCTCGCTTAGGGCGGCGATGTCGATAGCAAAGCATCTGAGTTCCCTGGCAATTATGGTGGTGCGGCGTTCCGGCCTGTCGCTGTTGGAGTTGTCCACGTGGTTCCTGACGTTCCAGGTCCCGAACTTCATGTTAACGGAGTGGAAGATGCCTGTGCGTGAGTTCTTTTAACGTGGGGTGGTCGTTGCACACCGGCTACCACACGGGCTTAGCTGAGCGAGGTCTTGATCCAGTGGCAAGGGGGTCCAAGACGACTGGAGACCAGGCACTGCTATATGGGCCTAGTTGCCTACGGCGAGATGTTGGCCACAGGCTCGGCGCTGGGTAGCGCCTTTGATGGTTGGTGGTCCGAAGCCTGGTTGGGGGCAGGCATTGGGAGGGTCAGTAGCCCACCGGGGTTCAGGGTGGGAGGGCAGGTGGTCACAGCCATGGTATTCACCACGTGTTGGAGGTGGAGAAGAGGCCAGGTCGGCAGTGGGGAAGGAGAGCTCCAAATGTTGCTGAAGGAGGAGGGGAGGCCAGTCACCGACCTGGGAGAGGGGGACCCAGTAGTCATTGAGGAGGAGGTCGCTTGTCGCCATGGGAGATCCAGCTGTCACCGAGGAGGCCTAGACTCTGTCGTGGAGGAGAGGCCCATCTGCCATCACTGGAGGTGTTCCGATCAGATCAGATATGCATTACACCCATACTATATATGCTACACCTATACGACGTCTTAGTTTTGAAATTCTCATCCTTGTGTTCACATCCCTCTATGGCCTCCCCCTCCCTATCTCTGTAGTCTCTTCCAGCCTCACAACCCTCCGAGAACTCTGCGTTTCTCTTGTCCATTCCCCACTTCATTCACACCACTGTTGTCAGTTGTGCCTTCAACTGCCGAGGATCCTGAGCTCTGGAGTTCCCTCCCGAAACAACATAGTCTCTCCACTTCTGTCTCATCCTTGAAGACGCTCCTTAAAACCTCCTCCTTTGACCAAGTGTTTGGTCACCTGTCCTAATGTTTCATCTTTTGGCTCTTTTTGTCTGATTTTATTCCTGTGAAAGAAAGACTTGCATTTATATAGCGCCTTTTATGATCCCAGATGTCGTACAGTGTTTTACAGCCAATGTAGCAATTTTTGAAATTTAGTCATTGTTGTAATGTAGGACTTGCAGCAGCCAATTTCTGCACAGCAAGGTCCTACAAACAGCAATGTGATAATGACCAGATAATCTGTTTAAGTGATGTTAGTTGAGGAATAAATATTGGTCAGGACATTGGGGAGAACGCGCCTGATCTTAGTAACATAGAAACATAGAAATTTACAGTGCAGAAGGAGGCCATTTCGGCCCATCGTTTCCGCACTGGCCGCCAAAGAACCACACGACACTCGGTCGGCAGCCCTGAAGGTTACATATAAACCTATGAACAATGAACAATGGCAGACAGGTAACAAGCATCCGGCCTAGCAAGTCTGCCCCACACAACTGCAATACCCCATGTATCGCAACATTTTACACTCCAGCCCACACAGAGCCATGCGATTTCTTGGGTGAGGCAAAAAGACAGTTAAAAACCAAATGGGGAAAAAAAATCTGGGAAAATTCCTCTTCTTCAAAATAGTGCGGTGGGATCGTTTATGTCTACCTCAGAGAGCAGATGGGGCTTGGGTTTAACATCTCATCTAAAAGATGGCATTATTGCTACTGCCCCTCCCAATGCCTGCACCCAACCAGGCTTCGGACCATCTACCACCAAGGGCGCTACCCGGTGCTGAGCCTGTGGCCAACATCTCGCCGTAGGCAACTAGGCCCATAGCAGTGTGTGGTCTCCAGTCGTCTTGGATCCCCTTGCCACTGGACCAAGACCTTGCTCAGCCAAGCCCGTGTGGTAGCCAGTGCGCAACGACCACCCCACAGATGAGGCTGCACACAGGGAGGTTAAAGTAACAGTGACCTCAGTCTTTAATAAGACACTCCAGAGTGAGGAACAGGCCTTAGGGGCCGGCTTATATACAGTGCTCCCAAGGGATGCTGGGATCCCTTGGGACTTCAGGGGATGAGCTCCCTGGTGGTGGAACATGGGAGTACATGCTTTACAGATACACAACATCACTCCCCTTCCAAAGTCAAAGTGAAAACTATTTACAAGGTGAGGCTGTCGGGAGACTTTCTTTACCTGGTGGACCGCCTCGGTACAAATGTCTGTTCTGGTGTGTTGGTTGTGCCCTCTCTGGGCTGGCGTGTTGGTGACCCTGCAGGGCTGCTAGGTGAGCCTGGCCTTGCTGGGCTGTTGGGTGTGATGGGTTCGATTTCCTGGTCCAGCGTGGTGTCGCTGATCCTTTGGGTGTGTGTTGTGGGCTCGAAAAAGGTGGTGTCTGCTGTGGGTTGTTCAGGGCAGTCTGTGAACCGCAGCCTCGTTTGGTCCAGGTGCTTTCTGCAAATTTGTCCATTGTCTAGTTTGACCACAAACACCTTATTCCCTTCTTTAGCTATCACCATGCCCGTGATCCACTTGGGACCATGTCCATAGTTTAGCACATACACAGGGTCATTCAGATCAATTTCCCATGACACAGTAGCACGACCATTGTTTACATTTTGTTGCTGCCGCCTGCTCTCTACCTGATCATGCAGGTTGGAGTGAACCAGCGAGAGGCTGGTTTTAAGTGTCCTTTTCATGAGTAGCTCAGCCGGGGGAACCCCTGTGAGTGAGTGGGGTCTCGTGCAGTAGCTGAGCAGTACTCGGGACAGGCGGGTTTGGACTGAGCCTTCTGTGACTCGTTTAAGGCTCTGTTTGATGGTTTGTACTGCCCGCTCTGCCTGCCCATTGGAGGCTGGTTGAAACGAGGCTGAGGTAACATGTTTGATCCCATTGCTGGTCATGAATTCTTTAAATTCGGCACTGGTGAAACATGGCCCGTTGTCACTGACCAGTATGTCAGGCAGGACGTGGGTGGCAAACATGGCCCTCAGGCTTTCAATGCTGGCGGTGGCGGTGCTTCCTAACATTATTGCACATCCAATCCATTTTGAAAAACCATCCACCACCACCAGGAACATTTTACCGAGAAACGGGCCCACATAGTCGACATGGATCCTCGACCATGGTCTGAACGGCCAGGACCACAAACTTAGTGGTGCCTCTCTGGGCGCGTTGCTCAACTGAGCATATACGCTGCATTCCCGTACACAGGACTCTAAGTCAGAGTCGATACGGGCCCACCACACGTGGGATCTGGCTATCGCTTTCATCATTACAATACCCAGGTGTGTGCTGTGGAGATCCGAGATGAACGTCTCCCTGCCCTTTTTTTGGTAGCACTACGCAGTTACCCACAACGGACCGCGTTGTGGAATTGGAGCTGAGGGTGGATTCACTCTGGAGCATCCACGATGCTGAGAATGACGTGATTAGCACATGTAGCGAGTTGGTCTTACCGTAGATGAAGGGTCCAGATAGGGAATGGAAGACCAGCAGGAAGAGCAGTGCAAGGAAGGTAGTGCAGGGGTCCCCTGCGGTCATCCCCCTGCAAAACAGATACACCGCTTTGAGTACTGTTGGGGAGGATGACTTCAGGGGAGGGCAGCAGCAGCCAAGTTCAAGGCACCGTGGCTGTCTCTGCTGCACAGGAGGGCAGAAAAAAGAGTGGGAGAGCGATAGTGATAGGGGATTCAATTGTAAGGGAAATAGATCGGCGTTTCTGCGGCCGCAACCGAGACTCCAGGATGGTATGTTGCCTCCCTGGTGCAAGGGTCAAGGATGTCTCGGAGCGGGTGCAGGACATTCTGAAAAAGGAGGGTGAACAGCAAGTTGTCGTGGTGTACATTGGTACCAACGATATGGGTAAAAAAGGGATGAGGTCCTACAAGACGAATTTAAGCAGCTAGGAGCTAAATTAAAAAGTAGGACCTCAAGAGTAGTAATCTTGGGATTGCTACCAGTGCCATGTGCTAGTCAGAGTAGGAATCACAGGATAGCTCAGATGAATACATGGCTTGAGCAGTGGTGCAACAGGGAGGGATTCAAATTCCTGGGGCATTGGAACCGGTTCTGGTGGAGGTGGGACCAGTACAAACCGGACGGTCTGCACCTAGGCAGGACAGGAACCAATGTCCGAGGGGGGGTGTTAGCTAGTGCTGTTGGGGAGGAGTTAAACTAATATGGCAGGGGGATGGGAACCAATGCAGGGAGACAGAGGGAAACAAAATGGAGACAGAAGCAAAAGACAGAAAGGAGATGAGTATAAGTGGAGGGCAGAGAAACCCAAGGCAAAAAACAAAAAGGGCCACTTTACAGCAAAATTCTAAAGGTTCAAAGTGTATTAAAAACGCAAGCCTGAAGGCTCTGTGCCTCAATGCGAGGAGTATTAGGAATAAGGTGGACGAATTAACTGTGCAGATAGCAGTTAACGGATACGATGTGGTTGGCATCACGGAGACATGGCTCCAGGGTGACCAAGGCTGGGAACTCAATATCCAAGGCTATTCAACATTTAGGAAAGATAGACAGAAAGGAAAAGGAGGCACGGTGGCGTTGCTGGTTAAAGAGGAAATGAATGCAATTGTAAGGAAGGACATTAGCTTTGATGATGTGGAAGCGGTATGGGTGGAGCTACGGAATACCAAAGGACAGAAAACGCTAGTGGGAGTTGTGTACAGACCTCCAAACAGTAGTAGTGATGTTGGGGAGGGCATCAAACAGGAAATTAGGGGTGCATGCAGTAAAGGTGCAGCAGTTATCATGGGTGACTTTATATATGCATATCGATTGGGCTAACCAAACTGGAAACAATACGGTGGAGGAGGATTTCCTGGAGTGCATAAGGGATGGTTTTCTAGATCAATATGTCAAGGAACCAACTAGTGGGGGGGGGGGCCATCTTAGTCTGGGTGTTGTGTAATGAGAGAGGATTAATTAGTAATCTCGTTGCGTGAGGCCCCTTGGGGAAGAGTGACCATAATATGATTGAATTCTACATTAGGATGGAGAAGGAAGCAGTAAATTCAGAGACCATGGTCCAGAACTTAAAGAAGGGTAACTTTGAAGGTATGAGGCGTGAATTGGCTAGGATAGATTGGCGAATGATACTTAAGGGGTTGACAGTGGATGGGCAATGGCAGACATTTAGAGACTGCATGGATGAACTACAACAATTGTACATCCCTGTCTGGCTTAAAAATAAAAAAGGGAAGGTGGCTCAACTGTGGCTATCAAGGGAAATCAGGGATAATATTAAAGCCAAGGAAGTGGCACACAAATTGGCCAGAAATAGCAGTGAACCAGGGGACTGGGGGAAATTTAGAAATCAGCAGAGGAGGACAAAGCGTTTGATTAGAGCAGGGAAAATAGAGTACGAGAGGAAGCTTGCAGGGAACATTAAAATGGACTGCAAAAGCTTCTATAGATATGTAAAGAGAAAAAGGTTAGTAAAGACAAACGTAGGTCCCCTGCAGTCAGAATCAGGGGAAGTCATAACTGAGAACAAAGAAATGGCAGACCAATTGAACAAGTACTTTGGTTCGGTATTCACTAAGGAGGACACAAACAACCTTTTGGATATAAAAGGGGTCAGAGAGTCTATAAAGAAGGAAGAACTGAGGGAAATCCTTATTAGTCGGGAAATTGTGTTGGGGAAATTGATGGGATTGAAGGCCGATAAATCCCCAGGGCCTGATGGACTGCATCCCAGAGTACTTAAGAAGGTGGCCTTGGAAATAGCGGATGCACTGACAATCATTTTCCAGCATTCCATTGACTCTGGATCAGTTCCTATGGAGTGGAGGGTAACCAATGTAACCCCACTTTTTAAAAAAGGAGGGAGAGAGAAAGCAGGGAATTATAGACCAGTCAACCTGACATCGCTAGTGGGTAAATTGATGGAATCAATTATTAAGGATGTCATAGCAGCGCATTTGGAAAGAGGTGACATGATAGGTCCAAGTCAGCATGGATTTGTGAAAGGGAAATCATGCTTGACAAATCTTCTGGAATTTTTTGAGGATGTTTCCAGTAGAGTGGACAAGGGAGAACCAGTTGATGTGGTGTATTTGGATATTCAGAAGGCTTTCGACAAGGTCCCACACAAGAGATTAATGTGCAAAGTTAAAGCACATGGGATTGGGGGTAGTGTGCTGATGTGGATTGAGAACTGGTTGGCAGACAGGAAGCAAAGAGTAGGAGTCAATGGGTACTTTTCAGAATGGCAGGCAGTGACTAGTGGGGTACCGCAAGGTTCTGTGCTGGGGCCTCAGCTGTTTACACAGTACATTAATGATTTAGACGAGGGGATTAAAGGTAGTGTCTCCAAATTTGCGGCTGACACTAAGTTGGGTGGTAGTGTGAGCTGCGAGGAGCATGGTATGAGGCTGCAGAGTGACTTGGATAGGTTAGATGAGTGGGCAAATGCATGGCAGATGAAGTATAATGTGGATAAATGTGAGGTTATCCACTTTGGTTGTAAAAACAGAGAGACAGACTATTATTTGAATGGTGACAGATTTGGAAAAGGGGAGGTGCAACGAGACCTGGGTGTCATGGTACATCAGTCATTGAAGGTTGGCAGGCAAGTGCAGCAGGCGGTTAAGAAGGCAAATGGCATGTTGGCCTTCATGGCGAGGGGATTTGAGTACAGGGGCAGGGATGTGTTACTACAATTGTACAGGGCCTTGGTAAGGCCACACCTGGAGTATTGTGTACAGTTTTGGTCTCCGAACTTGAGGAAGTACATTCTTGCTATTGAGGGAGTGCAGCGAAGGTTCACCAGACTAATTCCCGGGATGGCGGGACTGACCTATCAAGAAAGATTGGATCAACTGGGCTTGTATTCACTGGAGTTCAGAAGAATGAGAGGGGATCTCATAGAAATGTTAAAGGTTTTGACGGGTTTAGACAGGTTAGATGCAGGAAGAATGTTCCCAATGTTGGGGAAGTCCAGAACCAGGGGTCACAGTCTAAGGATAAGGGGTAAGCCATTTAGGACCGAGATGAGGAGAAACTTCTTCATCCAGAGAGTGGTGAACCTGTGGAATTCTCTACCACAGAAAGTTGTTGAGGCAATTCACTAAATATATTCAAAAAGGAGTTCGATGTAGTCAATCTATCATCATAAGGTAAACCCCTCATCTCCGGAATCAGCCTAGTGAATCGTCTCTGTACCTCCTCCAAGGCTAGTATATCCTTCCTTAAGTAAGGTGACCAAAACTGCACGCAGTACTCCAGGTGCGGCCTCACCAATATCCTATACAGTTGCAGCAGGACCTCCCTGCTTTTTTACTCCATCCCTCTCGTAATGAAGGCCAACATTCCATTCGCCTTCCTGATTACCTGCTGCACCTGCAAACTAACTTTTTGGGATTCATGCACAAGGACCCCCAGGTCCCTCTGCACCGCAGCATGTTGTAATTTCTCCCCATTCAAATAATATTCCATTTTACTGTTTTTTTTTCCAAGGTGGATGACCTCACATTTTCCGACATTGTATTCCATCTGCCAAACCTTAGCCCATTTCCTTAACCTATCTAAATCTCTTTGCAGCCTCTCTGTGACCTCTACACAACCCGCTTTCCCACTAATCTTTGTGTCATCTGTCCCCTCTTCCAGGTCATCTATGTATATTGTAAACAGTTGTGGTCCCAGCACCGATCCCTGTGGCACACCACTAACCACCGTTTTCCATCCCGAAAAGGACCCATTTATCCCGACTCTCTGCTTTCTATTAGCCAGCCAATTCTCGATCCATGCTAATACATTTCCTCTGACTTCGCGTACCTTTATCTTCTGCAGTAACCTTTTGTGTGGCACCTTATCGAATACCTTTTGGAAATCTAAATACACCATATCCATCGGTACACCTCTATCCACCATGCTCGTTATATCCTCAAAGAATTCCAGTAAATTAGTTAAACATGATTTCCCTTTCATGAATCCATGCTGCGTCTGCTTGATTGCACTATTCCTATCTAGATGTCCCGCTATTTCTTCCTTAATGATAGTTTCAAGAATTTTCCCCACTACAGATGTTAAACTAACCGGCCTATAGTTACCTGCCTTTTGTCTGCCCCTTTTTTAAACAGAGGCGTTACATTAGCTGCTTTCCAATCCGCTGGTACCTCCCCAGAGTCCAGAGAATTTTGGTAGATTATAACGAATGCATCTGCTATAACTTCCGCCATCTCTTTTAATTCCCTGGGATGCATTTCATCAGGACCAGGGGACTTGTCTACCTTGAGTCCCATTCGCCTGTCCAGCACTACCCGCCTAGTGATAGTGATTGTCTCCAGCTCCTCCCTTCCCACATTCCCGTGACCAGCAATTTTTGGCATGGTTTTTGTGTCTTCCACTGTGAAGACCGAAGCAAAAGGTCTCAGCCATTTCCACATTTCCCATTTTTAAATCCCCCTTCTCATCTTCTCAGGGACCAACATTTACTTTAGTCACTCTCTTCCGTTTTATATATCGGTAAAAGCTTTTACTATCTGTTTTTATGTTTTGCGCAAGTTTACTTTCATAATCTATCTTTCCTTTCTTTATTGCTTTCTTAGTCATTCTTTGCTGTCGTTTAAAATGTTCCCAATCTTCTAGTTTCCCACTAACCTTGGCCAGCTTATACGCATTGGTTTTTGATTTGATACTCTCCTTTATTTCCTTGGTTCTCCATGGCTAGTTATCCCTTCTCTTACCGCCCTTCTTTTTCACTGGAATATATTTTTGTTGAGCACCATGAAAGAGCTCCTTAAAAGTCCTCCACTGTTCTTCAATTGTGCCACCGTTTAGTCTGTGCTTCCAGTCGACTTTAGCCAACTCTGCCCTCATCCCACTGTAGTCCCCTTTGTTTAAGCATAGTACGCTCGTTTGAGACACTACTTCCTCATCCTCAATCTGTATTACAAATTCAACCTTACTGTGGTCACTCTATCCGAGAGGATCTTGTACTCAGAGATCGTTTATTATTCCTGTCTCATTACACAGGACCAGATCTCAGATAGCTTGCTTCCTTGTAGGTCCTGTTACAAACTGTTCTAAGAAACAATCCCGTATGCATTCTATGAATTCCTCCTCCAGGCTACCCCGTGCGATTTGATTTGACCAATCGATATGTAGGTTAAAATCCCCCATGATTACTGCCATTCCTTTTTCACATGCCTCCATTATTCCCTTGATTATTGTCCGCCCCACCGCGAAGTTATTGTTTGGGGGCCTATAAACTACGCCCACCAGTGACTTTTTCCCCTTACTATCTCTAATCTCCACTCACAATGATTCAACATTTTGTTCATTGGAGCCAATATCATCTCTCACAACTGCCCTGATATCATCCTTTATTAACAGAGCTACCCCACCTCCTTTCCCTTCTTGTCTATCCTTCCGAATTGTCAGATACCCCTGCATGTTTAATTCCCTGTCTTGGCTATCCTGCAACCACATTTCTGTAATGGCCACCAAATCATACCCATTTGTAATGATATGGTTCAGTTGTGATGCTGCTATAGTTGAATAGCCTACTGACAATCGCTGCCTGGGATCACGCATCAAGACTGACCACTTAACAAGGAGTCAGGAAGCTGCTGCTGTTGCCCATGCCTCTGTATTCCAGCAAGTGTCAGCACTATCTGCTGCAATTAAGTGATCATTTCTGCTGCTCACTGAAGGATTCCCTTTGTTCTGACTTTGTTCCGAGGTAGTACAGTAGTCTAGTGGTTATGTTACTGGTCTCGTAATTCAGAAGCCCTAGGTCAATAATCCAGTTCAGAACATGAGTTCAAATCCTACCATTGCCAATAAAATACTGGAATTAGTGGACTCAAGTTTCATCCTGAGTTCCTCCTATTTTTTTTGGAGCAACTAGTTTCAAATGGAGTATCTTAGAAATTGCAATTCTCGGCATTTAGTTTGCTCCAGTTCTAGTGAGTTAGAATATTTTCATTTTCAAACAGATTTTTTTTTTCAAAAGGGGGCCTGTTTTGCAAGTTTTGGCAGTGAAAACTTACTCCAAGCTAACTTAGAATGGAGTAAGTGTAGATTTTTGTACGCTCAGAAAAACCTTGCCTACACTTAGAAATCAGGTGCAGGGAATGAGAGATGGGGGGTGGGGGGAAGGGGGGTTTACAAACATTAAACACTTCACTTTTACAAATAAAGAGCCATCATCAATAATAAATGATAAATAAATCAATAAATCAACCAAAATTAAAAAATAAAAGATTAAAAAAAATAATTTAAAAATCAATCAATAAATCATCGACTGTGTAAAGTCCTTACTCTACAACATGAAACCACACGAGGCACATTCTGGGGACAAGGTCACTCTGTGACCGTAACTCTTTATTCACAGGACTCCAAAGACGATGACCCTGCGTGGGACCTCCCTTTTTATACCTGTGTGATCAGGTAAGGAGTGTCTCCCACAAGTTCACCCCTTGTGGTCAAGGTGTGCATCTAGGTTGAGAGTATACAGTAATACAGTGGTGTTACATTGTGGTTACATACATGACATCACCTCCCCCCCCCCGCCCCCAAAGTCTTATTGGGATCATAGGTTTAGTCTTTCAGGTGGTCTACGCTCCCTCGTGGAGCGCCACAGTTGGGGCTCTGGTTGTTGGACACTGACGTGAGTGTCTGTCACCTGTGGTGATTCCGGCTTGTCCGGAATTCTTCTGATTGCTCTTGTTGCTTGTTCACTGGCGGTGTTGTGAGCTCCATCTCATGGTCTTCTTCAGGTACCTCCGTGTCGATGCTGAACCTTTTTTTTACTTGGTCCAGATGCTTACGGCATATCTGACCATTGTTGAGTTTTACCACGATGACCTTATTCCCCTCTTTGTCAATTACAGTACATTCAAGCCATGGAGTGATTGAGTACGAATACAGGATCATTTATTTCTATACATCTCCCCCTCGAATTACGATCATGGTACTCATTTTGTGACTTGCGCTTGCCCTCAACTATGTCGGTCAGGACTGGGTGAATGAGAGACAACCGAGTTTTGAGTGTCCATTTCATTAGTAGCTCTGCGGGCAGGACCCCCGTGAGCCAGTGCGGTCAGGATCTGTAGGCCAGCAGGAGACGCGATAGGCGGCATTGTAGGGAGGGTCCTTGAATCCTGAGAATACCTTGCTTAATGATTTGGACCGCACGTTCCGCCTGGCCATTGGAGGCCGACTTGAACGGCGCAGTCCTGACGTGGTTGATGCCATTGCCCGACATAAACTCTCGGAATTCGTAGCTTGTGAAACATGGGCCATTATCACTAACCAGGATGTCCGGCAAGCCATGGGTTGCAAAGATCGCATGTAGGCTTTCCACAGTGGTGGATGACGTGCATGAATTCAGAATGATGCACTCGATCCATTTCGAGTACACATCTACCACAATAAGGAACATCTTACTCATGAATGGGCCTGTGTAGTCAACATGAATGCGTAACCATGGCTGGTGGGCCAGGGCCACGGGCTGAGCGGGGCCTCCCTGGGGGCATTACCCAGCTGGGCACATGTCGTGCACCTGCGAACACAGTGTTCCAGGTCTGAATCATTTCCAGGCCACCAAACGTGTGACTGGGCAATGGCCTTCATCAGCACAATGCCTGGGTGCTCACTGTGGAGTTCCCTGATGAATGCCTCCCTGCCCTTCTGGGGCATAACTACCCAACTGCCCCATAGTAGGCAGTCGGCTTGGATGGAGAGCTCATCCATCCGTCTGTGGAACGGTCTGACATCATCAGGACATGCTCCATGTGCAGGCGCCCAATCCTCAGTCAGGACACATTTCTTAATCAGGGATAGGAGGGGATCTCTGTTTGTCCAGATTTTGATCTGGCGGGCTGTGATGGGGGAGCCTGCGTTGTCAAAGGCATCGACAGCCATGACCATCTCGGCGCTTTGCTCCACTGCCCCCTCAGTGGTGGCCAGTGGAAGCCTGCTGAGCGCGTCAGAGCAATTTTTAGTGCCGGGCCAGTGCTGGATGGAGTAGTCATAAACAGCCAGCGTGAGAGCCCATCGCTGTATGCGAGCTGATGCATTGGCATTGATAGCCTTGCTGTCTGACAACCCGGGATGTTAATGGCTTGTGGTCCATCTCTAATTCAAACTTCCTACCAAAGAGGTACTGATGCATTTATTTTACACCATAGACATGCAAACGCTTCCTTCTCGACCATCCCATATCCCCGTTCTGCATAAGCCACAGGTTGTAGTTGACCCTCAGCATTGCCCTGCTGCAACATACACCCAATCCCATTGGACGATACATCACATGTCAGAACCAACTTTTTACAGGGGTCATACAGGGTCAACAACTTGTTTGATCAAAGTAGGTTTCGCGCCCGATCAAAAGCCCATTCCTGATAGTCCCCCCAAAAACAATTGCAACCCTTACGCAGGAGCACATGTAGCGGCTTCAACAACGTGCTCAAGTTCGGCAGAAAGTTCCCGAAATAGTTCAACAGTCCCAGGAATGAACGCAACTCCGATGTGTTGCAGGGCCTGGGTGCTCATCGAATCGCCTGTTTTGGATTCGGTGGGCCGAATCCCATCTGCAGCAACTCTCCTGCTCAGAAACTCAACTTCAGGAGCTAAGAACACATATTTAGATTTTATGAGTCGCAGGCCTACCCGGTCCAGTCGGCATAGCACCTCCTCCAGGTTGTGGAGGTGTTCCTCGGTGTCTTGACCATGATGAGGATGTCGTCCTGGAATACGATCGTTCCAGTAATGGATTTAAGCAGGCTTTCCATGTTTTGTTGAAAAATCACGGCTGCTAATCGAATGCCAAACGGGCACCTGTTATAAACGAACAGTCCCTTGTGCGTGGTGATGGTGGTCAGTAGTTTAGATTCGTCGGCCAGTTCCTGGGTCATATAGGCTGAAGTGAGGTCCAACTTGATGAACAGCTTGCCGCCTGCCAGCGTGGCGAAGAGGTCCTCTGCTCTCGGGAGCGGGTATTGATCTTGTAGGGACACCCGATTGATGGTGACCTTGTTGTCGCCACAGATCCTGACAGAGCCATCCGCTTTTAGGACGGGAACGATGGGGCTCGCACAGTTACTGAATTTAACAGGCGAGATGATGCCCTCTCTCAACAGCCGGTCCAATTCGCTCTCGATCTTTTCCCGCATCACATACGGCACCGCTCTGGCTTTGTGGTGCAGTGGCCTGGCGTACGGTGTGATGTGTATCACTACTTTAGTGCCTTTGAAAGTCCCGACGCCAGGTTGGAATAGTGAATCGAATTGTTGTAGGACTTGTGAGCATGAACTTCGCTCCACATTCATCCACTTTGGACCCAAGAAAGATGGATCAGAGTATTTTCGAAATGGTGAGAAGCTTGGAACTGTGGAGGAGCAGAGAGATTTAACGGTCCATGTACAGAAAGTACGAAAAACGAGTGGACAGGTACAAAAAATAATTTAAAATGCAATTGGAATATTAGCCTTCATCTCAATGGGGCTGGAATAGAAAGGGGTAGAAGTTATGTTACAGGTGTACAGGACCCTGGTTAGACCCCATGTGGATCATTGCATTCAGTTCTGGGCACCACATCTTAGGAAGGATATAATGGCCTTGCAGGTGATGCAGCACAGATTTACCAGAATAATACAGGGGCTAAAAGGATTACATTATGAGGAAAGACTAGGTCTGTATTCCCCTGAGAATAGGATATTAAGGGTGATCTAATTGAGGTGTTTAAGATGAATAAAGGGTTTGATCGGGTAGATAGAAACTATTTCCTCTTGTGGGCGAGTTCAGATCGAGGGGCCGAACCTTGGAATTCAAGCTAGGCCGTTCAGGGATGACGTCAGGAAGCGGAAGCACTGCTCACACATAGGGTAATGGAAATCTGGAACTCTCGCCCTCGAAAAGCTGTTGCGGCTGGGGGTCAATTGAAAATGTGAAAACTGAGATTGATAGCTTTTTGCTAGGCAAGGATATTGAGGGTTAGGGAACTGAGTTAAGATACAGATCAGCCATGATCCAATTGAATGGTGGAACAGGCTCGAGGGGCTGAATGGCCTCATCCTGTTCCTATCCTCCTATACTTCTGTTGTCTATCTTGAACTCAGCCCCTGATCTGCACTGTAAACTTTCACTCTGTATCTTGTTCATCTCCATCAATATTAAATGTGTTTCTCTTTCTGGGTCTACCCTCTATGGTTTAACCTCCTGCTTTGAGGAGACCAGAATGGGGGGCGGACTGTTTATTAATATATTGGAACAATAATAAAAGTCCTTCGCGCTTTGCACTGAAATGAAGTGCTACATTAAATGAGTTTACAAAGCTGATGTCACAAGTCCTTTACATCACGGAAGCAAACAGCAATGTGCTACGTGTAGCCAGACCTGTGGCACACTCCGAACTCCCGGAGGTCAACTCCTTCCACAGATTCTTCGCCAATTAAGGCCACCATCTGTTCCTCAAGCAGCATCGAGACGTTCTGCCTTTCAGGTCCCGCTCCCCGACACTCCTCGCTCTGTTGTTGTTGGCCAGGTTAGCCTGTGAACAGATTACTGGGCAAGAATTCATAGTAATGTCAGTCCAAGTCATTCATGGGTATATTAGCTGCCATTTCCTGTATAGTCTAACACATTGAGTACAACCCTGTTATATAAGACCCTTCACTTATACTATATGTCCGACACCTATACTATAAACCTACACCTATACTATATTCACTACACCTATACTATATACCCTACACCTATACTACATACCCTACACCTATACTATATACCCTACACCTATACTACATACCCTACACCTATACTATATACCCTACACTTATACTATGTACATTACACTTATACTATATGCACTCATCTTCATAGGCAGTCCCTCCGAATAGAGGAAGACTTGCTTCCACTCTGAAGTGAGTTCTTTGGTGGCTGAACATTCCAATACGAGAGCCACAGACTCTGTCAAAGGTGGGACAGATAGTCGTTGAGGGAAGGGGTGGGTGGGACTGGTTTGTCACGCGTACTTTCCACTGCCTGCGCTTGATTTCTGCATGCTCTCGGCATTGAGACTGAGGTGCGCAGCGCCCTCTCGGATGCACTTCCTCGACTTAGAGCAGTCCTGGGCCAGGGATTCCCAGGTGTCAGTGGGGACACCGCACTTTATCAGGGAGGCTTTGAGGGTGTCCTTGTAACGTTTCCACTGCCCACCTGTGGCTCGCTTGCCGTGAAGGAGCTCCGAGTAGAGCACTTGCTTTGGGAGTCTCGCATCTGGCATGTGAACTATGTGGTCTGCCCAGCGAAGCTGATCAAGTGTGGTCAGTGCTTCAATGCTAGGGATGTTGGCCTGGACGAGGACACTGATGTTGGTGCGTCTGCCCTCCCAGGGGAATTATAGGCTCTTGCGGAGACATTGTTGGTGATATTTCTCCAGCGACTTGAGGTACCTGCTAAACATGGTTCATGTCTCTGAGCCATACAAGAGGGCGGGTATTACTACAGCCCAGTAGACCATGAGCTTGGTGGCAGTTTTGAGGGCCTGGTTTTCAAACACTCTTTTCCTCAGCCGGCTGAAGGCTGCACTGGCGAACTGCAGGTGGTTTTGGATCTCGTTGTCGAAGCCTGCTCTTGTTGATAGGAGGCTCCCGAGATATTGGAAGTGGTCCACGGTGTCCAGGACCACGTCGTGGGTCTTGATGACTGGGGGGCAGTGCTGTGCGGTGAGAACAGGCTGGTGGAGGACCTTTGTCTTACGGATGTTTAACATAAGGCCCATGCTTTCGTATGCCTCAGTAAATACGTCGACTATGTCCTGGAGTTCAGCCTCTGTATGTGCGCAGACGCAGGCGTCTTCCGCGTACTGTAGCTCGACGACAGAGGTTGGGGTGGTCTTGTTTCTGGCCTGGAGAAAGCGCAGGTTGAACAGGTTCCCACTGGTTCTGTAGTTTAGTTCCACTCCAGCGGGGAGCTGCTTGACAGACAGGTGGAGCATGGCGGTGAAAAAGATTGAGAAGAGGATTGGGGCGATGATGCAGCCCTGTTTGACCCCGGTCTGAACGTGGATTGGGTCTGTAATGGATCCGTTGGTAAGGATCACGGCCTGCATGTCGTCGTGGAGCAGGCGGTGGATGGTGATGAACTTTTGGGGGCATCCGAAACGGAAGATGCTCCATAGACCCTCGCGGTTGACAGTGTCAAAGGCCTTTGTAAGGTCAAAGAAGGCCATGTATAAGGGCTGGCACTGTTCCCTGCATTTTTCCTGCCGCTGTCGCACTGCAAAAATCATGTCCGTTGTGCCCGGACGAAATCCGTACTGTGACTCCGGGAGGAGCTCCTCAGCCATGGGAAGAAGACGGCTGAGCAGGACTCTAGCGACAACTTTCCCAGTGGTTGATAGCAGGGAGATTCCTCTGTAGTTGCCACAGTCAGACTTGTCCCCTTTTTTAAAGATGGTCACGATTACTACATCTCTGAGATCGCCCAGCATGCTCTCCTCCCTCCAGATGAGAGAGATGAGGTCATGTATTCGTACCAGCAGTGCCTCTCCGCCATACTTCAGTGCCTCAGCAGGGATTCCAGGATTTTTAAGCTGTCTTATGGCTTTTTCTACCTTGTGCAGTGTTGGGGTCTCACTGAGATGGTGGCGGGTAGCATGCTGTGGGATGGAGTCGAAAACACTCAAGTCAAAGGCAGAGTCTCGATTGAGGAGATCTTCAAAGTGCTCCTTCCGGTGGGCCCTGACTGCCTCGGTGTCCTTGAAGAGTATTTCCCCGTTCTTGACCAGCAGTGGGGTGGGGCCTGAGGAGTTTGGACCGTAGATGGCCTTGACTGCGATGAAGAATCCTCGCATATCATGGCTGTCGGCCAGCTGCTCTATCTCTTGTGCTTTCTCCATCCACCACCTGTTCTTTAGGTCCTGGGTTTTTTGTTGGACCTCAGCCTTGAGACGTCTATAATGTTGCTTTGCTGCTCCTGTGTTGGGTTGTTGTTTAAGGCTCAGAAATGCCCTGCGCTTGTGATCTATTAGGTCTTGAATCTCCTGATCATTCTCATCAAACCAGTCCTAGCGTTTCCTGGTTGAGTGACCGAGCGGCTCTTTGCAGGCACTGGTTATGGAGGCCTGGAGGGCAAACCAAGCGCTGTGGGCATTCTGCATCTCGGGGTTGTCAAGGCACGCCAGGCTAGCCGAGAGTTGCTGGCTGTAGAGGGCTCTCTTAACTGCGGACTTAAGTGCTCTGGCTTAACTTTTTTGCGCCGCTGCTTCTGCTGCCCCTTCCGCTTTGGGACTATGTTGATGTCGATGATGGATCGGATTAGGCGGTGGTCCGCCCATCAGCTCCTGTCATGGCGCGGATGATGCGCACATCCTTGCGATCCCTGGCTCAGACGAAGGCATTGTTGAGCAGGTGCCAGTGCTTGGAGCGAGGGTGTTGCCACGATGCCTTGTATTTGTCCTTCTGGCGGAACAAGGTGTTGGTGATGACAAGTTCATGCTCAAGATATTTTGTCAGGAGTAGGGTACGTCTGGAGTTGGCTTTCCCTACCCCCTCGCTGCCCATCACGCCTCCCCAGAGGTCTGTGCCCTTGCTGACCCTGGCATTGAAGTCACCGAGGAGGATCAGTTTGTCGTCCACGGAGACGCAGGACAGGGATTTTTTGAAGTTGGAGTAAAAACCCTCTTTGGCCTCAACTGTTGCATCGAGTATTGGGGCATACGCACTGATGACTGTGGTGCATTGGTTCTGGGATAGGGTGAGTCGACGAGTCATGAGGCGTTCACTAGCCTCGCAAGGGGAGTCTTTGAGGTGGTCAACCAGCTCATTATTGATTGCGAAGGCGACTCCGTGAAGGCGGCGTTCTTCCTCTGGTTTCCCTTTCCAGAAATAGGTGTAACCTCCACCTTGTTCCTTGAGCTGGCCTTCCCCTGCCAACCGGGTCTCGCTTAGGGCAGCGATGTCGATAGCAAAGCATCTGAGTTCCCGGGCATTTATGGCGATGCGGCATTCCGGCCTGTCGCTGTTGGAGTTGTCCATGAGGGTCCCGACGTTCCAGTTCCCAAACTTTATGTTAACGGAGTGGAAGATGCCTGTGCTTGAGTTCTTTTAACGTGGGGTGGTTGTTGAACACTGGCTACCACACGGGCTTAGCTGAGCAAGGTCTTGATCCAGTGGCAAGGGGATCCAAGATGACTGGAGACCAGGCACTGCTATATGGGCCTAGTTGCCTACGGCGAGATGTTGGCCACAGGCTCGGCGCTGGGTAGCGCCCTTGATGGTTGGTGGTCCGAAGCCTGGTTGGAGGCAGGCATTGGGAGGGTCAGTAGCCCACCGGGTTTCAGGGTGGGAGGGCAGGTGGTCACAGCCATGGTACTCACCACATGTTGGAGGTGGAGAAGAGGCCAGGTCGACAGTGGGGAAGGAGAGCTCCAAATGTTGCTGAAGGAGGAGGGGAGGCCAGTCACCGACCTGGGAGAGGGGGACCCAGTCGTCATTGAGGAGGAGGTCGCTTGTCGCCATGGGAGATCCAGCTGTCACCGAGGAGGCCTAGACTCTGTCGTGGAGGAGAGGCGCATCTGCCATCACTAGAGGTGTTCCGATCAGATCAGATATGCATTTCACCCATACTATATATGCTACACCCATACGCCATCTTAGTTTTGAAATTCTCATCCTTGAGTTCACATCCCTCTATGGCCTCCCCCTCCCTATCTCTGTAGTCTCTTTCAGCCTCACAACCCTCCGAGAACTCTGCGTTTCTACAATTTTGGCCTCTTGTCCATCCCCCACATCATTCACACCACTGTTGTCAGTCGTGCCTTCAACTGCCGAGGATCCTGAGCTCTGGAATTCCCTCCCTAAACCACATCGTTGCTCCGTTTCTGTCTCATCCTTTAAGACGCTCCTTAACACCTCCTTCTTTGACCAAGTGTTTGGTCACCTGTCCTAATGTTTCATCTTTTGGCTCTTTTTGTCTGATTTTATTCCTGTGAAAGAAAGACTTGCATTTACATAGCGCCTTTTATGATCCCAGATGTCATACAGTGTAGCAATATTTGCAATGTAGCCATTGTTGTAATGTAGGAATTTCTGCACAGCAAAGTCCTACAAACAGCAACGTGATAATGACCAGATAATCTGTTTAAGTGATGTTAGTTGAGGAATAAATATTGGTCAGGACATTGGGGAGAACGCACCTGATCTTAGTAACATAGAAACATAGAAATTTACAGTGCAGAAGGAGGCCATTTCGGCCCATCGTGTCCGCACTGGCCGCCAAAGAGCCACACGACACTCGGTCGGCAGCCCTGAAGGTTACATATAAACCTATGAACAATGAACAATGGCAGACAGGTAATAAGCATCCAGCCCAACCAGTCCGCCCCACACAACTGCAATAGCCCATGAATCGCAACATTTTACACTCCAGCCCACACGGAGCCATGCGATTTCTTGGGCGAGGCAAAAAGACAGTTAAAAACCCAGGCCAATTGGGGAAAAAAATCTGGGAAAATTCTTCTTCTTCAAAATAGTGCCGTGGAATCGTTTATGTTCACCTCAGAGAGCAGATGGGGCTTGGGTTTAACATCTCATCCGAAAGATGGCATTATTGCTACTGCCCCTCCCAATGCCTGCACCCAACCAGGCTTCGGACCACCTACCACCAAGGGCGTTACCCGGTGCCGAGCCTGTGGCCAACATCTCGCCGTAGGCAACTAGGCCCATAGCAGTGCGTGGTCTCCAGTCGTCTTGGATCCCCTTGCCACTGGACCAAGACCTTGCTCAGCCAAGCCCGTGTGGTAGCCAGTGCGCAACGACCACCCCACCAATGAGGCTGCACACAGGGAGGTTAAAGTAACAATGACCTCAGTCTTTAATAAGATACTCCAGAGTGAGGAACAGGCCTTAGGGGCCGGCATATTTACAGTGCTCCCAAGGGATGCTGGGATCCCTTGGGACTTCAGGGGATGAGCTCCCTGGTGGTGGAGCATGGGAGTACATGCTTTCCAGATACACAACATCACTCCCCGCCAAAGTCAAAGTGAAAACTATTTACAAGGTAAGGTGGTCAGGAGTCTTTCTTTCCTTGGTGAACCGCCTCGGTACAAATGTCTGTTCTGGTATGTTGGCTGTGCCTTCGCTGGGCTGGCGTGTTGGTGACCCTGCAGGGCTGCTAGGTGAGCCTGGCCTTGCTGGGCTGTTGGGTGTGATGGGTTTGATTTCCTGGTCCGGCGTGGTGTCGCTGATCCTTTGGGTGTGTGTTGTGGGCTCGAAAAAGGTGGTGTCTGCTGTGGGTTGTTCAGGGCAGTCTGTGAACCGCAGCCTCGTTTGATCCAGGTGCTTTCGGCAAAATTGTCCATTATCTAGTTTGACCACAAACACCTTATTCCCTTCTTTAGCTATCACCGGGCCCACGATCCACTTGGGACCATGTCCATAGTTTAGCACATACACAGGGTCATTCAGATCAATTTCCCGTGACACAGTGGCGCGACCATCCTTTACATTTTGTTGCTGCCACCTGCTCTCTACCTGATCATGCAGGTTGGGGTGAACCAGCGAGAGGCTGGTTTTAAATGTCCTTTTCATGAGTAGCTCAGCTGGGGACACCTCTGTGAGTGAGTGGGGTCTCGTGCAGTAGCTGAGCAGTACTCGGGACAGGCGGGTTTGGAGTGAGCCTTATGTGACTCGTTTAAGGCTCTGTTTGATGGTTGGTACTGCCCACTCTGCCTGCCCATTGGCGGCTGGTTTAAACGGGGCCGAGGTGACATGTTTGATGCCATTGCGGGTCATGAATTCTTTAAATTCGGCACTGGTGAAACATGGCCCGTTGTCACTGACCAGTATGTCAGGCAGGCCGTGGGTGGCAAACATGACCCTCAGGCTTTCAATGGTGGCGGTGGCGGTGCTTCCTAACATTATTTCACATTCAATCCATTTTGAAAAAGCATCCACCACCACCAGGAACATTTTACCGAGAAATGGGCCCGCATAGTCGACATGGATCCTCGACCATGGTCTGGAGGGCCAGGACCACAAACTTAGTGGTGCCTCACTGGGCGCGTTGTTCAACTGAGCACATACGCTGCATTGCCGTACACAGGACTCCAAGTCAAAGTCGATACCGGTCCACCACACGTGGGATCTGGCTATTGCTTTCATCATTACTATACCCGGCTGTGTACTGTGGAGATCCGAGATGAACGTCTCCCTGCCCTTTTTTGGTAGCACTACGCGGTTACCCACAATGGAGCATGTTGCGGAATTGGAGCTAAGGATGGATTCACTCTGGAGCATCCACAATGCTGAGAATGACGTGATTAGCACGTGTAGTGAGTTGGTCTTAATGTAGGTGAAGGGTCCACAGTCAGATAGGGAATGGAAGACCAACAGGAAGAGCAGTGCAAGGAAGGTAGTGCAGGGGTCCCCTGCGGTCATCCCCCTGCAAAACAGATACACTGCTTTGAGTACTGTTGGGGGGGATGACTCACCAGGGGAGGGCAGCAGCAGCCAAGTTCAAGGCACCATGGCTGGCTCTGCTGCACAGGAGGGCAGGAAAAAGAGTGGGAGAGCGATAGTGATAGGGGATTCAATTGTAAGGAGAATAGATAGGCGTTTCTGCGGCCGCAACCGAGACTCCAGGATGGTATGTTGCCTCCCTGGTGCAAGGGTCAAGGATGTCTCGGAGCGGGTGCAGGACATTCTAAAAAGGGAGGGAGAACAGCCAGTTGTCGTGGTGCACGTTGGTGCCAACGATATAGATAAAAAACGGGATGAGTTCCTACGAGACGAATTTAAGAAGCTCGGAGCTAAATTAAAAAGTAGGAACTCAAGAGTAGTAATCTCGGGATTGCTACCAGTGCCACGTGATAGTCAGAGTAGGAATCGCAGGATAGCTCAGATGAAAACGTGGCTTGAGCAGTGGTGCAGCAGGGAGAGATTCAAATTCCTGGGACATTGAAACCAGTTCTGGGGAAGGTGGGACCAGTACAAACCGGATGGTCTGCACCGAGGCAGGACCGCAACCAATGTCCTCGGGGGAGTGTTAGGTGGACGAATTAACTGTGCAGATAGCAGTTAACGGATACGATTTGGTTCGCATCACGGAGACATGGCTCCAGGGTGACCAAGGCTGGGAATTCAACATCCAAGGCTATTCAACATTTAGGAAAGATAGACAGAAAGGAAAAGGAGGCGGTTTGGCATTGCTGGTTAAAGAGGAAATGAATGCAATTGTAAGGAAGGACATTAGCTTGAATTATGTGGAATCGGTATGGGTGGAACTACGGAATACCAAAGGGCAGAAAACGCTACTGGGAGTTGTGTACAGACCTCCAAACAGTAGTAGTAATGTTGGGGATTGCATTAAACAGGAAATTAGGGGTGCATGCAATAAAGGTGCAGCAGTTATCATGGATGACTTTAATATACATATCGATTGGGCTAACCAAACTGGAAACAATTCGGTGGAGGAGGATTTCCTGGAGTGCATAAGGGTTGGGTTTCTAGACCAATATGTCGAGGAACAAACTAGGGGGTAGGACATCTTAGACTGGGTGTTGTGTAATGAGAGAGGATTAATTAGTAATCTCGTTGTGCGAGGCCCCTTGGGGAAGAGTGACCATAATATGATGGAATTCTACATTAGGATGGAGAAGGAAGCAGTTAATTCAGAGACCATGGTCCAGAACTTAAAGAAGGGTAACTTTGAAGGTATGAGGCGTGAATTGGCTAGGATAGATTGGCGAATGATATTTAAGGGGTTGACAGTGGATGGGCAATGGCAGACATTTAGAGACCGCATGGATGAATTACAACAATTGTACATTCCTGTCTGGCGTAAAAATAAAAAAGGGAAGGTGGCTCAACCGTGGCTATCAAGGGAAATCAGGGATAATATTAAAGCCAAGGAAGTAGCATACAAATTGGCCAGAAATAGCAGCGAACCAGGTGACTGGGAGAAATTTAGAACTCAGCAGAGGAGGACAAAGGGTTTTATTAGGGCAGGGAAAATGGAGTATGAGAAGAAGCTTGCAGGGAACATTAAGGCGCATTGCAAAAGTTTCTATAGGTATGTAAAGAGAAAAAGGTTAGTAAAGACAAACGTAGGTCCCCTGCAGTCAGAATCAGGGGAAGTCATAACGGGGAACAAAGAAATGGCAGACCAATTGAACAAGTACTTTGGTTCAGTATTCACTAAGGAGGACACAAACAACCTTCCGGATATAAAAGGGGTCAGAGGGTCTAGTAAGGAGGAGGAACTGAGGGAAATCTTTATTAGTTGGGAAATTGTGTTGGGGAAATTGATGGGATTGAAGGCCGATAAATCCCCAGGGCCTGATGGACTGCATCCCAGAGTACTTAAGGAGGTGGCCTTGGAAATAGCGGATGCATTGACAGTCATTTTCCAACATTCCATTGACTCTGGATCAGTTCCTATCGAGTGGAGGGTAGCCAATGTAACCCCACTTTTTAAAAAAGGAGGGAGAGAGAAAACAGGGAATTATAGACCGGTCAGCCTGACCTCAGTAGTGGGTAAAATGATGGAATCAATTATTAAGGATGTCATAGCAGCGCATTTGAAAAATGGTGACATGATAGGTCCAAGTCAGCATGGATTTGTGAAAGGGAAATCATGCTTGACAAATCTTCTGAAATTTTTTGAGGATGTTTCCAGTTAAGTGGACAAAGGAGAACCAGTTGATGTGGTATATTTGGACTTCAGAAGGCTTTCGACAAGGTCCCACACAAGAGATTAATGTGCAAAGTTAAAGCACATGGGATTGGGGGTAGTGTGCTGACGTGGATTGAGAACTGGTTGTCAGACAGGAAGCAAAGAGTAGGAGTAAATGGGTACTTTTCAGAATGGCAAGGTTCTGTGCTGGGGCCCCAGCTGTTTACATTGTACATTAATGATTTAGACGAGGGGATTAAATGTAGTATCTCCAAATTTGCGGATGACACTAAGTTGGGTGGCAGTGTGAGCTGCGAGGAGGATGCTATGAGGCTGCAGAGTGATTTGGATAGGTTAGGTGAGTGGGCAAATGCATGGCAGATGAAGTATAATGTGGATAAATGTGAGGTTATCCACTTTGGTGGTAAAAACAGAGAGACAGACTATTATCTGAATGGTGACAGATTAGGAAAAGGGGAGGTGCAACGAGACCTGGGTGTCATGGTACATCAGTCATTGAAGGTTGGCATGCAGGTACAGCAGGCGGTTAAGAAAGCAAATGGCATGTTGGCCTTCATAGCGAGGGGATTTGAGTACAGTGGCAGGGAGGTGTTGCTACAGTTGTACAGGGCCTTGGTGAGGCCACACCTGGAGTATTGTGTACAGTTTTGGTCTCCTAACTTGAGGAAGGACATTCTTGCTATTGAGGGAGTGCAGCGAAGATTCACCAGACTGATTCCCGGGATGGGAGGACTGACCTATCAAGAAAGACTGGATCAACTGGGCTTGTATTCACTGAAGTTCAGAAGAATGAGAGGGGACCTCATAGAAACGTTTAAAATTCTGACGGGTTTCAACAGGTTGGATGCATGAAGAATGTTCCCAATGTTGGGGAAGTCCAGAACCAGGGGGTCATCGTCTAAGGATAAGGGCTAAGCCATTTAGGATCGAGATGAGAAGAGACTTCTTCACCCAGAGAGTGGTGAACCTGTGGAATTCTCAACCACAGAAAGTAGTTGAGGCCAATTCACTAAATATATTCAAAAGGGAGTTAGATGAAGTCCTTACTACTCGGGGGATCAAGGGGTATGGCGAGAAAGCAGGAAGGGGGTACTGAAGTTTCATGTTCAGCCATGAATTCATTGAATGGCGGTGCAGGCTAGAAGGGCTGAATGGCTTGCTCCTGCACCTAGTTTCTATGTTTCTATGTTTCTAAAAGCTTCTATAGATATGTAAAGAGAAAAAGGTTAGTAAAGACAAACGTAGGTCCCCTGCAGTCAGAATCAGGGGAAGTCATAACTGGGAACAAAGAAATGGCAGACCAATTGAATTAGTACTTTGGTTCGGTATTCACTAAGGAGGACACAAACAACCTTCTGGATACAAAAGGGGTCAGAGAGTCTATTAAGAAGGAGGAACTGAGGGAAATCCTTATTAGTCGGGAAATTGTGTTGGGGAAATTGATGGGTTTGAAGGCCGATAAATCCCCAGGGCCTGATGGTCTGCATCCAGAGTACTTAAGGAGGTGGCCTTGGAAATAGCGGATGCATTGACAATCATTTTCCAACATTCCATAGACTCTGGATCAGTTCCTATGGAGTGGAGGGTAGCCAATGTAACCCCACTTTTTAAAAAAGGAGGAAGAGAGAAAACAGGGAATTATAGACCAGTCAGCCTGACATCGGTAGTGGGTAAAATGATGGAATCAATTATTAAGGATGTCATAGTAGCGCATTTGGAAAGAGGTGACATAATAGGTCCAAGTCAGCATGGATTTGTGAAAGGAAAAGCATGCTTGACAAATCTTCTGGAATTTTTTGAGGACGTATCCAGTAGAGTGGACAAGGGAGAACCAGTTTATGTGGTGTATTTGGACTTTCAGAATGCTTTCGACAAGGTCCCACACAAGAGATTAATATGCAAAGTTAAAGTACATGGGATTGGCTGTAGTGTGCTGACATGGATTGAGAACTGGTTGTCAGACAGGAAGCAAAGAGTAGGAGTAAATGGGTACTTTTCAGAATGGCAGGCAGTGACTAGTGGGGTACCGCAAGGTTCTGTGCTGGGGCCCCAGCTGTTTACATTGTACATTAATGATTTAGACGAGGGGATTAAATGTAGTATCTCCAAATTTGCGGATGACACTAAGTTAGGTGGCAGTGTGAGCTGCGAGGAGGATGCTATGAGGCTGCAGAGTGACTTGGATAGGTTAGGTGAGTGGGCAAATGCGTGGCAGATGAAGTTTAATGTGGATAAATGTGAGGTTATCCACTTTGGTGGTAAAAACAGAGAGACAGACTATTATTTGAATGGTGACAGATTAGGAAAAGGGAAGGTGCAACGAGACCTGGGTGTCATGGTACATCAGTCATTGAAGGTTGGCATGCAGGTACAGCAGGCGGTTAAGAAGGCAAATGGCATGTTGTCCTTCATGGCGAGGGGATTTGAGTACAGGGGCAGGGAGGTGTTACTACAGTTGTACAGGGCCTTGGTAAGGCCACATCTCGAGTATTGTGTACAGTTTTGGTCTCCTAACTTGAGGAAGGACATTCTTGCTATTGAGGGAGTGCAGCGAAGGTTCACCAGACTGATTCCCGGGATGGCGGGACTGACCTATCAAGAAAGATTGGATCAACTGGGCTTGTATTCACTGGAGTTCAGAAGAATGAGAGGGGATCTCATAGAAACGTTTAAAATTCTGATGGGAGAATGTTCCCAATGTTAGGGAAGTCCAGAACCAGGGGTCACAGTCTAAGGATAAGGAGTAAGCCATTTAGGACCGAGACGAGGAGAAACTTCTTCACCCAGATAGTAGTGAATCTGTGGAATTCTCTACCACAGAAAGTTGCTGAGGTAATTCACTAAATATATTCAAAAAGGAGTTAGATGTAGTCCTTACTACTTGGGGGATCAAGGAGTATGGCGAGAAAGCATGAATGGGGTACTGAAGTTGCATGTTCAGCCATGAACTCATTGAATGGCGGTGCAGGCTCGAAGGGCCGAAAAGCCTTATCCTGCACCTATTTTCTATGTTTCTATATTTCTATGTTTAACAGGCAGTCTTCCTGAATGGACAGCTCATCCTTTCACTGCTGAATGGCTTGATTGGCTCTTGCATGTCAATGAGGATGCTGGCCCAGCTCTATGCAGTACACAGTTTTTTACTTGGGACAGCAGAGGATCTTGGCTGGTCCAAGTCCTAATCTGGCGGGCCGTGACAGCTGATTTATCATTTTCAAACGCTTCCATGACCATCAACAAGTCTGCGGGCTGCGCCACCATCAACAAGTTTGCAGGCTGTGCCATTTCCACCCCCCGTGGTGGGCAATGGTAGCCGACTGAGAGCATCCGCACATTTCTCGGTGCCTGGACTGTGGCGGATGGTATAGTTATACGCTGATAGCACGAGTGCCCACCTTTGTATGCGGGCTGAGGCATTATTAGTTATCCCCTTGTTTTCAGTGAACATGGATGTGAGGGACTTGTGATTGGTTTCCAACTCAAATTTGAGGCCAAACAGGAACTGATGCATTTTCTTTACCCTGAACACACACGCTAATGCCTCTTTCTCAATCATGCTGGAGGCCCTCTTGGCCTCAGACAAGCTCCTGGAATCATAGGCGACAGATTGCAAATTCCCTGCAATGTTAGCTTGTTGTAATACACACCCGACTCCGTACAACGGCGCGTCACATGCTAGCACAAGTCTTTTACACGGGTTATACAATACAAGCAGCTTGTTGGAGCATAAAATGTTTCTGGCTTTCTCAAAAGCAATTACTTGGTTTTCTTCCTCATACCCAGTTCTCACCTTTGCGCAATAACACATGTAGGGGCTCTAAAAGGGTGCTTAACCCGGTAGGAACTTACCAAATTAGTTGAGGAGTCCTAGGAACGACTGCAGCTCCGTGACGTTCTGTGGCCTGGGTGCGTTCCTGATAGCCTCTGTCTTGGCGTCTGTGGGCCGAATGCCGTCCTCCGCGATCTTTCTCCCCAAAAACTCCACTTCTGTTGCCATGAAGACGCATTTCGACCTCTTCAGCCGCAGCCCGACACGATCCAGTCGCTGGAGGACCTCCTCCAGGTTTTGTAGGTGCTCGGCGGTGTCCCGACCCATGACCAAATTGTCATCCTGAAAGACCACCATGCTTGGTACCGACTTGAGTAGGCTCTTCATCTTTCTCTGGAAGATCGCTGCAGCCGACTGAATTCCAAACGGGCATCTGTTGTAGATGAACAGTCCCTTGTGCGTGTTGATGCAGGTGAGGCCCTTCGAAGACTCCTCCAGCTCCTGCGTCATGTATGCCAAAGTCAGGTTGTGCTTGGTGAATGGCTTGCCTCCTGCCAGCGTCGCAAATAGGTCATCTGCTTTAGGTAGCAGGTATTGGTCCTGTAGCGAGAATCGATTAATAGTTACTTTATAATCGTCGCAAATCCTGACCATGCCATCACTTTTGAGTACCGGAACAATCGGGCTGGCCCACTCGCTAAATTCCACTGGGGAGATGATGCCCTCATGTTGCAGCCTGTCCAGCTCAATTTACACTCTCTCCCTCATCATGTGAGGTACCGCTCGCACCTTGTGGTGAATAGGTCATGCCTCTGAGACCAAGTGGATCTACACCTTCACCCCGGAAAAGTTTCCAATGCCTGGCTCAAAAAGGGAAGGAAATTTGTTGAGAACCTGGGTACATGAGGCCTCATCGACATGTGATAGTGCTCGGATGTCATCCCAGTTCCAGTGGATTTTGCCCAGCCAGCTCCTTACAAGCAGTGTGTGGCCATCGCCCGGGACAATCCAGAGCGGCAGTTCATGCACCGTGCCCTCGTCGGTGACCTTGACCATGGCGCTGCCCAGGACAGTGATAAGCTCTTTGGTGTATGTTCTCAGTTTCGTGTGGATGGGGCTCAGGGCTGGTCTGAATGCCTTGTTGCACCACAGTCTCTCAAACATCTTTTTACTCATGATGGATTGGCTAGCGCCAGTGTCCAGTTCCATGGCTACGGGTAAGCCATTCAATTTTACGTTTAGCATTATAGGTGGACATTTCGTTGAAAATGTGTGCACCCTGTGTACTTCAGCATCTGCCTCCTCTCTCTGAGTCTCAAAATTGCTTTGATCCACCATGGACCGATCTTCCTCTGCCACGTGATGGTTAGCAGGTTTTGCAGAGCTTGCAGCTCGTTTGCAATCTCGTTGGAGGTGCCCCATTGTTCCACAGCTCCTGCAAACATACCCTTTGAAGCAGCATGAATCGGCTGAATGGAAGCCTCCACAACGCCAACAAGGTGTGAATTGCCTTGCATTCATCCTTTGTTGGGGACTCTGAGTCATCTGGGTCACCTGAGGCCTGCTGGCAGTTGCAGACTCGTGGGTTCTGCCCTGTACATTCCTGCTCGCAAACACAGTTTCAGTTAATTTGTGAACATTGCTAGCACTTGTATGCTGAGAGATTTGTTTGGTGTTATCACTGGTGGACATAAACGCCTGTGCTATCGCAATGGCATTACTGAGGGTCGGTGTCTCTACAGTCAAAGTTTTCGTAGGATGGTCTCATGACCAATGCCCATTCCGGAAAAGTCTCTGAGCATTTGCTCCAGGTAGCCATTAAACTCACATTGTCCTGCAAGTCGACTTAGCTTGGCGATGCAGCTCGCCACTTCCTGACCTTCAGATCGCTGGCATGTGTAGAACCGATACCTTGCCATCAGCACGCTCTCCCTCGGGTTAAGATGTTCCCGAACCAGTGTACACAGCTCCTCATACGACTTATCTGTGGGTTTCACCAGAGCCAGAAGATTCTTCATGAGGCTGTAGGTGGGTGCCTCGCAGACTGTGATGAGGACCGCTCTCCTTTTTGCAGCGCTTCCTTCTCCGTCCAGCTCATTGGCTACAAAGTACTGGTCTAGCCGTTCGACATAGGCTTCCCAGTCCTCACCCGCCGAGAACTTCTCCAGGATGCCCACAGTTTGCTGCATCTTTGCGTTGAATTCGTATTCTCGTCGCCAGTTATTGTGTTCCTAACACAGATGAAACTGCACACAGGGAGGTTAAAGTAACAGTGACCTCAGTCTTTTATAAAACACTCCAGAGTGAGGAACAGGCCTTCGGGGCCGGCTTATATACAGGGATGCTGAGATCCCTTGGGACTTCAGGGGATGAGCTCCCTGGTGGCGGAACATGGGAATGCTTGCTTTATAGATGCACAACAGGCATGTCCAACGGTTCAGCATTCCCTCAGCAATGCACTGGAGAGTCGGCCTAGATTTTGTGCTTAAGTCTCTGCAATGGGAGTTAAATCCACAACTTTCTGATCCACTGAGCCACAGTATGGTGTAATACAATTAGTACAATATGTATGAGAGCCCACAGACATACTATGGAACAAAACTTGCACAGGTTATACTGCATCCCAAGCCTCAAGAGCCAATTTCAGCAGCAAACCACTGTTACTGGGAATACATTTAACATTCCTCTATATGGTAGCAGCACCACAATGGGAATGAATGGATGGGGAATCGGGTGGGCCTCATTACGATGTGTGATTCTCTCCACACGGTATTCCTTCAGACACAAATGATCTTTTCGGACCAAGCCGAACAAGAGGAACTTGTACCCCTCCTCTCGGTGAGCTTTCAGTGCAGTTGTTATTTATCTAATATGTTGCTCAGAAAATGAAAACAAAGTGCATAATAATTTTAATTTACTTATTTTTTAAAATACTTTGCATTACCTTATTACAATCCAGCCACAATTAGCCATTTTTAAAAATTGTTCAAAAACTGCAACATCATTAAAAACGTAAGATGCTGCCTTTGTTCGCTCAGCCAGCAGCATTCATTGTAAAGTAACACGCTGGGTCCGACGCTCCTTAATTACTATCCTTCTATCCACTTGAACACCTTCTGGCCTGATGGACTACATCCCAGAGTCAGTAAGGAGGTGGCCTTGGAAATAGCGGATGCATTGACAATCATTTTCCAACATTCCATAGACTCTGGATCAGTTCCTATCGAGTGGAGGGTAGCCAATGTAACCCCACTTTTTAAAAAAGGAGGGCGAGAGAAAACAGGGAATTATAGACCAGTCAGCCTGACATCGGTAGTGGGTAAAATGATGGAATCAATTATTAAGGATGTCATAGCAGCGCATTTGGAAAGAGGTGACATGATAGGTCCAAGTCAGCATGTATTTGTGAAAGGAAAATCATGCTTGACAAATCTTCTGGAATTTTTTGAGGACGTTTCCAGTAGAGTGGATAAGGGAGAACCAGTTGATGTGGTGTATTTGGACTTTCAGAAGGCTTTCGACAAGGTCCCACACAAGAGATTAATGTGCAAAGTTAAAACACATGGGATTGCGGGTAGTGTGCTGACGTGGATTGAGAACTGGTTGGCAGACAGGAAGCAAAGAGTAGGAGTAAATGGGTACTTTTCAGAATGGCAGGCAGTGACTAGTGGGGTACCACAAGGTTCTGTGCTGGGGCCCCAGCTGTTTACATTGTACATTAATGATTTAGACGAGGGAATTAAATATAGTATCTCCAAATTTGCGGATGACACTAAGTTGGTGGCAGTGTGAGTTGCGAGGAGGATGCTATGAGGCTGCAGAGTGACTTGGATAGGTTAGGTGGGCAAATGCATGGCAGATGCAGTATAATGTGGATAAATGTGAGGTTGTCCACTTTGGTGGTAAAAACAGAGAGACAGACTATTATCTGAATGGTGACAGATTAGGAAAAGGGGAGGTGCAACAAGACCTGGGTGTCATGGTACATCAGTCATTGAAGGTTGGCATGCAGGTACAGCAGGCGGTTAAGAAAGCAAATGGCATGTTGGCTTCATAGCGAGGGGATTTGAGTACAGGGGCAGGGAGGTGTTACTACAGTTGTACAGGGCCTTGGTGAGGCCACACCTGGAGTATTGTGTACAGTTTTGGTCTCCTAACTTGAGGAAGGACATTCTTGCTATTGAGGGAGTGCAGCGAAGGTTCACCAGACTGATTCCCGGGATGGCAGGACTGACATATCAAGAAAGACTGGATCAACTGGGCTTGTATTCACTGGAGTTCAGAAGAATGAGAGGGGATCTCATAGAAACGTTTAAAATTCTGATGGGTTTAGACAGGTTAGATGCAGGAAGAATATTCCCAATGTTGGGGAAGTCCAGAACCAGGGGCTACAGTCTAAGGATAAGGGGTAAGCCATTTAGGACCGAGATGAGGAGAAACTTCTTCACCCAGAGAGTGGTAAACCTGTGGAATTCTCTACCACAGAAAGTTGTTGAGGCCAATTCACTAAATATATTCAAAAAGGAGTTAGATGTAGTCCTTACTACTAGGGGGATCAAGTAATATGGAGAGAAAGCAGGAATGGGGTACTGAAGTTGCATGTTCAGCCATGAACTCATTGAATGGCGGTGCAGGCTCGAAGGGCCGAATAGCCTACTCCTGCACTTATTTTCTATGTTTCTAACTTGCCTATGATGAAGATACTTGGCGAGAAATCAAAATCAGATGTACTTTTAAGGTTTATTCTCCTCAGAGCAGAGAAGGCCAAGAGCAGATTTGATTGGGGTGTTTAAAATCATAAAGGGTTTAGATAGAGTAAGTAAAGACAAACTTTTTCCAATGGCTGAAGGGTCGATAACAAGAGGGCACAGATTTAAGATGATTGGCCAAATAGCCAGAGGGGACACGATGAAAATTTTTTTTTACGCAATGAATGGTTAGGATCTGGAATGCACTGCCTGATACAGAGTCAAAAGGGAATTCAATAAATACTTGAAGAAGAAAAAATTTCAGGGATATAGGGAAAGAGCAGAGGAGTAGGACTAACAGGATTGCTCTTCGAAAAAGCCGGAGTCGACACGATGGGCCGAATGGCCTCCTTCGTTGCTATACTACTCTATAATTCTGTGATTCTACAACTGACGAAACTGAAAAAAAAAACGCTGAAACACTTTGATCGTGGATCTCCTGCCGTCTAACTCCACAAACGATGTACCGCAGAGAAATGATGGCTCTTACCATGTAGTCGTCTAGCCTTCTGGCCTCTGCATTTGAAGCAGCGTGAAAAAAAATTATTCTTTGTTTTTTTGTTATGGTAATAGAATTCACCAAAATGAGCCACAAGTAGAATCAACATCTTGTGAGCATTCATGCTCCAGGCTTCATGAGTGTGGGGTATGGTTGATGCACCAGCTGGTCTTTTCCTGCCCGTCATTTTCTTATGTAAGTAGGTCAACATCGCTTAAGATAACGCAAGACCTCACCATTTGCCCACCGTCCATCGATTATTCACTAGGATCTTCCTACCGTCTCAGGTCTTTATTTTCTCATTTTGCACCATTCCACCATTTGCAGTTGTTACTGACCTTCAGCCATAATTGCCTTGTCCACTTCATTCTTAATGAGTGAACTGGCTGTCACAGCCAGCATGGACTGGTTGGGCCGAATGGCCTGTTTCTGTGCTGTATCTCCTATGTGAAGCTAACACTCAGCTATTCAGTCAGTTCAGTCATTTCTCAGCAAGACTGCCTGAAGGATCAAGGCCTATAGTGTGGGATACCCTCAAGGTTGACAACAGTAGGGTAGTAGGCAAGGTAAGTGAAGAGGTTGTGGCTAGCCGATGCCAAACTTGGGGCATAAAAGGCTGTAACTTGAAGGGGGAAGTAGACCAGAATTATAGGAGGCAGTGCGCTTGGTTAAAAGCTGTTCATCTCTAACATAAGAACATAAAAAAAGAAATAGGAGCAGGAGTAGCCTATTTGGCCCCTCGAGCCTGCTCCACCATTCAATAAGATCATGGCTGATCTGATCTTGTCCTCATCTCCACTTTCCTGCCCGCTCCCCATAACCCTTATAGTTCAAAAGTCTGTCTATCTCATCCTTGAATACATTCAATGACTCAGCCTCCACAGCTCTCTGGGATAGAGAATTCCACAGATTCACGAGGCTCTGTCCAGTTCTGAGGAAGGGTCATCGACCTGAAATGTTAGGCTGAAATGCAGCTCCCCAAAAAGGCCACTTTCCGCCAGAAAGCGGAGACCAGGCAGCGGAGTCAAGCGGACACCGACTTCCGGTGCAATGGCCGCCGCCAGCGAAATTCATCTCGGGGATTTTTCTGGTGGTCCCCAGTTCCGCCCCGCTGCTGCTGACTGACCTAAGCGCATCATCAAAGGGTGCACTGTTCCGTCCCAGTTCCATTCCGCTGCTGACTAACAGCGGTGGAGACCCGACCACCCTCCCCCTCACTTCCCACCCTCTACAGTACTTACCACCCCACTTCCTCCCTCATTATGACCAATTTCCGATCCACTTATAAAAAAAAACGACAAAGAGCTGAATTAACCGAAAGAGGCGCCCTTATCCGACGTGGTGGAAAAAAGACTTCAGGAGCGGAAGGTGCGACCTGTTTCGGGCAGCGGTAAACTTCGGATCGTGACTCTTGTTTCTCTCTCCTCAGATGCTGCCTGACCTGCTGAACGTTTTCAGCATTTCCTATTTCTATTTCAGATTTTCAGTATCTTCCAGAATTCACTTCTGATTTACGGAAGATAGGAGTTGGACATTTTGAAGTCTTGGAAAAATGTGAGTTACAATCGGGACTGATGCCACGAGTCATGTTTTTAATCTAAAGAGAATGCTGGGAGGATGATATTTAAAGAATAAATCTAAGATGAATATTTTATATTCACTGTTCATTGAAACTCCCATCAAAAGATTTACTGTTATTATGTTATCCAGCTTATTTGTTCTTGGCCATCTCCCAAGATTTCTTACCTTCTGTGCAATGACAGCAAAAGCTACTCATTCATAAACTTTGCGATCATTTTTTCCCCTGCTTATTCAAAATCCCTTTTCAACCAGGAGCCTTTCCGTTGATACCTCTCCTTTGTCATTTACTACACTAAGACACAGAAGGGGGGAGGGACGGGGTGGGGGGGTGGGGGGCGTTGATTTTAACCCGGAGTGGGTTTTGGGTGGGGTGAATGCAAAATGCACTTGATGCTCTAAATTTCAGCAGCTAGGGTTATTTAAACACCCGGAACCTCAGAAAGGGTGTGAAAAGTGTTATGTATGCAACACCTTGTAACCAGCATTCTACCGCCACCAGAGGGCGCACCTGTTGGAGTCCCAAGGGATCCCAGCATCCCTTGGGAGCACTGCATATAAGCTGGCCTCCCATGCTGTGCCAGCACTCTGGAGTCAGATTAACGAGACTAAGGTCACACTCACTCAAGTCTACAGTACTCAGTCACTGCTTTATTTGAGACATAACAAGATCCATGCAGACGACAACAAAGACACAGCCCTCATCAAACCTCCTTGTTACCTCCTCAAAAAAACATCAATCAAGTTAGTCAGACACGACCAGCCCTTAACAAAACCATGTTGACCGTCCTTGATTAATCCGTGCTTTTCTAAATGACGATTAATACTGTCCCTCAGAATTTCTTCTGACAATTTGTCCACCGCCGAGGTTACACCTGTATTACTCGGTCTATCCCTTTCTCCCTTTTTACACAATGGTACAACGTTAGCAGTCTTCCGGCACCACACCTGTAGCCAGAGACGATTGGAAAATGATGGTCAGAGCCTCTGCTATTTCTTCCGTTGCTTCTCTTAACAGCCTGGGATACATCCAGGCCTAGGGATTTATCAAACATGCTAAACCCTTTAGTACCTCTTCTCTCACCAAAACCAGCATTTGCACCGAGACGATCAACCAGGGAAAGGAAGGCCCCAGATCGACTCACATTGTAAATAGTTACACTATTGGGGGGGGGGGAGTGTTGTTATGTATGTAAATACCATGTTTAACCACCAGAGGGCTCATCCCCTGGAGTCCCAAGGGATCCCACAATCCCTTGCGAGCACCTGTACATAAGAAGGCCTCACAGGCTGGAGAGGCACTCTGGAGACGTGCAATAAAAGACGACGGTCACACCTTACTTTGAGCTCACGGTATCTGGTCAGACTCTTTATTCAATATATAACATTTCCGATAAGGCCTTTGGACGCCTGAAAGTGGTGGCCACCGGACAGCGCACAATGGCTGCTGACTCACCGCGGAGGGGACGTCATTTTAGAAATTGCCCTCCTTTTGGAGTGGTGCCCAGGACCGCTCCATCTGTTTTCCCTCTGCGCATGCACGCGCCGATCTCTTAGCAACTGGCAGGGACCTCCTCGCGAAATTGCCCCTCGGGAAATTGCCCCTTTTCCGGTGTTGCCCCGCAGGAGCAGCCTCGCCACAGATCGGTGCTCCCCACAGCTTTTGCTGTTGGTGCACTCTCTGTGAGATGGCCGCCCTTAAAGGGGAGGGCACTCTGCTGCCATGTTATTTTTTATTGTCGGCTAACTGCCATGTCGGTCCGACAAATATGGCCGCGGGTTTGGCCGGGCCGCCAGCAGGCAGCCTGGCACCCTCTCTTGGGTAACAGGCCCCTGGCCTGCCCGATACCCTCCCTGGTG
The DNA here is from genome assembly GCF_044704955.1 of Pristiophorus japonicus. NCBI lineage: Eukaryota > Metazoa > Chordata > Chondrichthyes > Pristiophoridae > Pristiophorus > Pristiophorus japonicus. The sequence goes on from NC_091978.1 coordinate 32,059,573, forward strand.
GCCCAGTGTTTGCCACTAAAGTGGAGGCAGAGTTTGCAGCGGCCCTCCCCTTTAACTGAAGGGCAGAGACGTTGTGACGAGCCAGCACAATGACGTCATCAGTGCGGCGCTGATGACTGACAGCCTCGGATACTCCGCCTCGCTCCCACATCTGCCCCGCTAGTGACGACCACTCTGCCCCCACCCCACTTCCAGCTCCATGATGAGGCCACTTCCACCCCGCTCCAGAAAAAAAGACCGTGAACTGCTGAATTTCGACGGTTAGGCCGTCCCAATGCATGGGGTGGCTAGAACACATCGAAATCGGTAGATGCGCCTTGTTTCGGGCGTCGGGCAAGTTCGGCCCCAATCTCTCTTGTACTCAACTCCTTGTGTGGCAATAGCCCATTCCCCCTCAGCAGATCTAGCAACAGCTTGGCTAAAATAAGGAGCTCACCATGTAAGATATATGACACTCCCATTGCCTGAGATTGTCTACCAATTGACTACAACAGCAGACATATCAACAGGGAGCTTCTCTTAAAGCCTAAGCACCAGCTTGGGGTCGGGGGGAGGGGGTTGCGGGGGGCGGGGAAATCAAGAATCATAAAATATCATAATCATAATCTTAAATATCTTAAATATCATAATCAATAGCTTTAATATTTATGTGCTTTCATAAATCTTTCTTAAGAAAGGCCCAGTACTAGTAAATTGAGATGCTTCATATATTCAAAAAGGAGTTAGATGTAGTCCTTACTACTAGGGGGATCAAGGGGTATGGCGAGAAAGCAGGAATGGGGTACTGAAGTTGCATGTTCAGCCATGAACTCATTGAATGACGGTGCAGGCTAGAAGGGCCGAATGGCCTACTCCTGCACCTATTTTCTATGTTTCTATGTTTCATGACATGCGAGGGGCTTCCAATGGTGGAAGAATTGAGTGTATGACTTCCTTCCCCACCCATCCCCCCTTTTCGAATATGAAAATGAAATCCTTGCCTGCTTTAGATAAGAGCTTCTAACACCTGCCCAAATTCTTCCCTTTGCTTCAATCTCCTCCACATTAATGGAGGAATTTTGGGGCTGCGTTACAATTAAGAAAGATATCACCCTCCAAAAATAAAACTTTGCAACTGTACGCTGGGAGAATGGCTGATAGTATTGTGGCTGAAGCACATAAATCAATACAATAGTTTACCACCTGGCATATGCTACTGGCTAAATAGTCATTGAGCACACTCAAGTGTAGAAGTGGTTAACATGTACCACCTGATATTGTATTTCTGGACAGGTTGTTAGCTCTAACACAGGCAGCATTTGTAAAAGAGAATAGGGTGGATTTTCATACTCTCCACAGGGCCGGAGTAACCCAAAGGCCAATTAGGCTACAGCCTTAGGCCCTCATATTTTTTGGGCCCTCAACTTTAGGCCCTAATTTTTATATCATTAACCTCAAGGGGCCAAACTTGGTCAAGGGCCGCTCAAAGTGCCGCTGATGGGGCGCGAGGTACCGGACAGTGTTTTTGGTGGAGTTTTCATTGCCTAGGTCCCTCGAAGGTCGGCGGGGGGAAAATCAATGACATACGCGGCCAATCTGGGCGGCAGCGGATGGGAGGTATCATTCTCGGTGGCAGGGGTGCTTGCCACCCAAGTACCGCCAAGGATGGAATTGGGCCCACGGAGGGATGAAGAGGTAAAAATAAAAATCATCACCTGTGAAGAAATAATTTAAAAACATTCCACTTACCTTTTTTTTACAGGATCAACCGTGGCTAACAAGGGAAATTAGGGATAGTGTTAAATCCAAGGAAGAGGCATATAAATTGGCCAGAAAAAGCAGCAAACCTGAGACTTGGGAGAAATTTAGAATTCAGCAGAGGAGGACAAAGGGTTTAATTAGGAGGGGGAAAATAGAGTATGAGAGGAAGCTTGCTGGGAACATAAAAACTGACTGCAAAATCTTCTATAGATATGTGAAGAGGAAAAGATTAGTGAAGGCAAACGTAGGTCCCTTGCAGTCAGATTCAGGTGAATTTATAATGGGGAACAAAAAAATGGCAGACCAATTGAAGAAATACTTTGGTTCTGTCTTCACGAAGGAAGACACAAATAACGTTCCGGATATACTAGGGGACCGAGGGTCTAGCGAGAAGGAGGAACTCAAGGAAATCCTTATTAGCCAGGAAATTGTGTTAGGGAAATTGATCGGATTGAAGGCCGATAAATCTCCAGGGCCTGATAGTCTGCATCCCAGAGTACTTAAGGAAGTGGCCCTAGAAATAGTGGATGCATTGGTGGTCATTTTCCAACATTCCATGGATTCTGGATCAGTTCCTATGGATTGGAGGGTAGCTAATGTAACACCACTTTTTAAAAAAGGAGGGAGATGGAAAACAGGGAGTTAGAGACCGGTTAGCCTGACATCGGTAGTGGGGAAAATGTTGGAATCAATTATTAAAGATGTAATAGCAGCGCGTTTGGAAAGCAATGACAAGATCGGTCCAGGTCAGCATGGATTTATGAAAGGGAAATCATACTTGACAAATCTTCTAGAATTGTTTGAGGATGTAACTTGTAGAGCGGACAAGGGAGAACCAATGGAGGTGGTGCATTTGGACTTTCAAAAAGCTTTTGACAAGATCCCACACAAGATATTGGTGTGAAAAATTAAAGCACATGATACTGAAGGTAATGTATTGACGCAGATAGAGAACTGGTTGGCAGACAGGAAGCAGAGAGTCGGCATAAACGGGTCCTTTTCAGAATGGCAGGCAGTGACTAGTGGGGTGCCGCAGGGCTCAGTGCTGGGACCTCAGCTATTTACAATATATTTCAATGATTTAGATGAAGGAATTGAGAGTAATATCTCCAAGTTTGCAGTTGACACTAAGCTGGGTGGCGGTGTGAGCTGTGAGGAGGATGCTAAGAGGCTGCAGGGTGACTTGGACAGGTTAGGTGAGTGGGTAAATGCATGGCAGATGCAGTATAATGTGGATAAATGTAAGGTTATCCACTTTGGTGGCAAAAACATGAAGGCAGAATATTTTCTGAATGCCAGCAGATTAGGAAAAGGGGAGGTGCAACGAGACCTGGGTGTCATGGTACATCAGTCATTGATAGTTGGCATGCAGGTGCAGCAGGCGGTTAAGAAGGCAAATGGCATGTAGGCCTTCATAGCTAGGGGATTTGAGAATAGGAGCAGGTAGGTCTTGCTGCAGCTGTACAGGGCCTTGGTGAGGCCTCATCTGGAATATTGTGTTCAGTTTTGGTCTCCTAATCTGAGGAAGGACGTTCTTGCTATTGAGGGAGTGCAGCGACGGTTCACCAGACTGATTCCAGGGATGGCAGGATGACATATGAGGAGAGACTGCATTGACTGGGCCTGTATTCATTGGAATTTAGAAGAATGAGAGGGGATCTCATGGAAACACATAAAATTCTGACAGGACTGGACAGGTTATTTGCAGGAAGAATGTTCCCACTATTGGGGCAGTCCAGGACCAGGGGTTACAGTCTAAGGATAAGGGGTAAGCCATTTAGGACTGAGATGAGGAGAAACTTCTTCACTCAGAGAGTTGTTAACCTGTGGAATTCTCTTCTGTTGTTGATGCCAGTTCATTAGATGTATTCAAGAGGGAGTTAGATATGGCCCTTACCGCTAAAGAGATCAAGGGGTATGGAGAGAAATCAGGAAAGGGGTACTGAGGTGAATGATCAGCCATGATCTTATTGAATGGTGGTGCAGGCTTGTAGGGCTGAGTGGCCTACTCCTGCACCTATTTTCTATGTTTCTATGTTTCTATGTTGACACTCACCATTCAGGACAGAGCAGCCTCCACGCAGTGGCCCACCGCCGATTCCCGCCGACTCCTGCCTGCACCAATCTGGCACCTCAGTGGGCGGGAGTCTACTTACACTCATCGGCCGTCCGCTGACGTCAGCGGGCGCCTCCCAGCGGCACTCCCCTCCCGCCCGCTCCAGGCCACGTCGAAAGTGGCACTGGGCGCTTCGAGCAGAGGAATGTCGACGGCAGTCGGCGGCAGTGGGCGATAAGTTCATCAATTTCGGCCCTAAATCTTTGTCACAAGGTTGGTTAAGCAATATCATATATAACTGCATAAGTATATCTTCAGAGATGCAAAATATTGCGTCTTTATGGCTCAAAGTGTGTTTTAAATTCTGTGATAATATTGAAACATGTATAAATATCCCCCAAAAATTCACCCAGAGAGTTATGTACACTGCTCATAGGTTAAATGCATAAATAATATCAGCTTTGATAATTGTGAATGCTTACAAAAGGATGAAGAATTTTCATTTATCTTTTGAAAATTGGAAATGTAGATGTCAAAGTCAAATGTCAAGAGTATTTAGTAGAGTATGTATGTTGTCATAGAGACCCCTAGATATCCTTCATAGATATCCCTAGATATCCCCATAGATACCCCTACATATCCTTCATAGATACCCCTCCATATCCCTCATAGATATCTCTACATATCCCTCATAGATACCCCTAGATATCCTTCATAGATATCCCTAGATATCCCCATAGATACCTCTACATATCCCTCATAGATACCCCTACATATCCCTCATAGATACCCCTACATATCCCTCATAGATACTCCTACATATCCCTCATAGATACCCCTAGATATCCTACTGGAAACTACTAGAGGTAAAACAGGAATATTCCAAATGAAGTCTGAAAGACTATATTGGAATTATACATTTGTTGTTTGGAGGGGGGGGCAGCTTCAATAAGCCCTTGTGACCCTTAGCTGCTCTCTTTTTCCTATATTCTTACGTTATTCTGACCTGTGTTCTCAAGTAAAGTAGTTTTTGAGTCAAAATAGTCCTCTCAATACAGTTTTCTTTGGGAAAAACAAGAAAAAATGCAAAGATACTGAGTGATGCAATGCATAACATGGAGACTGGTATTTTGCGTGACGTCTGGAGTGATATACTTCAACCATTTAACAGATGCAGTCTAAGTTTGCAAAGTGCCCAAATTGACCTTTCCACTGGAGAAACTTACTGAGGAGTCTTGGAGGTTTACTTCAACCCCTCCTATTAAACTCCCCCCATCTACGCTCAATTTTGATCGGTGCCTCATTGGCATCAGAACAAAATTTCCTGGCCCTCTGCCTGCTATGATCAACCTGTTGCATCTTCTCCTGTCTGTGAAAAATGTCAGATTGAGAGCTGGGTGTACTACGCACGCATGGGCGCACTCTGACACCTGACTAGCAATGTGATAATGACCAGATAATCTGTTTTTGTTTTGTTGATTAAGGGATAACTCCCCTGCTCATCTTCAATATAGTGGCATGGGATCTTTTATATTCACCTGAAAGCAGACGGGCCTCGGTTTAACATCTCATCCGAAAGACGGCACTTCTGACAGTGCAGCACTCCCTCAGCACTGCACTGAAGTGTCAGCCTAGATTGATGTGCTCAAGTCACTGGAGTGGGACTTAAACCCTCAACCTTCTGACCCCGAGGCGAGAGTGCTACCCACTGAGCCATGACTGACACTGACCAAGCCATCCATCCAGGTTCCAGAATTTTCCTATATGCAGATAATCTTTGTGCTACTACTCAAAACCAGTCATAGGCCTGAGCGAAGCCCTACCTGGCCTGACACAATACTACACGGCCACTTAACTGAGGGCCAATCTGGAGAAGATGCAGGTCTGCACACTCTATCATCTTAAGAATCGAAACATCTAATGGGAATTAAATATTGAGTGCGATGGGTTAAGACTTGCCCATTGTTTCAACCTGTCTATTGGTGTGACACTGGATCGCACTTTGAATCACATGAATATATCATCAAGATCAAAGCAAAAGTTGCAACTATGAATAACATCCTATGCAATCTGGCTTAGTCCAAGTGGTGCACTGATCCAAACACAATCAGAACTCCAGCTCTGGAACGTGTTTTTTCTGCTGCCGAATATGCCTGTCCGGTACGGGAATACCCTGCCCACACAAAGGAATTGAACTCTGTTTTCAATGCCAGCTGGCATTGCATTACTGGCTGCCTTAAACCAACCAAACTGCCCCTCAGGAGTTGGAAAGAGCAGACTGACAAAAGATGCCCTCCAAATGGCAATATAAGACACAGAAAGGAAGTAAGCGCGTGAGGATCCTACACTTCACCAACAGTGCAGAAACCGGGATGCCACCCATGCAAAGCAGCAGTTCCGCAAGCTAATGCCGAACCACGGATGTTTATGGTTCAAGCTGTACTAATGAGAGGAGCATCGTTGCGCACACCAAGCTCATTAGTACTTGCCATTGAGCAGTGTAACAAACGGTTCCTTAACCACTCGACTACCTGTTGCCATTCTTTCATTGCTGTCAATGCTGGTTAACACCTGGAGTTCACTGACTGACACCCACATGGAGACACCGGGATTATGCGGTGTACCTCCCACAGCTTCTCCCCTTGCTCCTTACACTCCGTTCATTAATTGAATGTATTCCCGTTAAGTTCTGCCAATGGCCCTGTGATTATAAGCACTAACTGGGGGTACTTGTGCATGAAACACAAAAGGATGGTATGCAGGTACAGCAAGTGATCAGGAAGGCCAATGGAATCTTGGCCTTTATTGCAAAAGGAATGGAGTATAAAAGCAGGGAAGTCTTGCGACAGCTGTACAGGGTATTGGTGAGGCCACACCTGGAATACTGCATGCAGTTTTGGTTTCCATATTTACGAAAGGATATACTTGCTTGGGAGGCAGTTCAGAGAAGGTTCACTGGGTTGATTCCAGGGATGAGGGGGTTAACTTATGAGGAAAGGTTGAGTAGGTTGGGCCTCTACTCATTGGAGTTCGGAAGAATGAGAGGTGATCTTAAAGGAACATATTAGATTATGAGGGGGCTTGACAAGGTGGATGCAGAGAGGATGTTTCCACTGATGGGGGAGAGTAGAACTAGGGGGCATGATCTTAGAATAAGGGGCCACCCATTTAAAACAGAGATGAGGAGAAATTTCTTCTCTCAGAGGGTTGTTAATCTGTGGAATTTGCTGCCTCAGAGAGCTGTGGAAGCTGGGACATTGAATAAATTTAAGACAGAAATCGACAGTTTCTTGAGCAATAAGGGAATAAGGGGTTATGGAGAGCGGATGGGGAAGTGGAGCTGAGCCCATGATCAGATCAGCCATAATCTTATTGAATGGTGGAGCAGGCTCGAGGGGCCGTATGGCCTACTCCTGTTCCTATTTCTTATGTTCTTCTGTTCTTATATAAGGTTCGTAATGCAGTAGAGAATGAAGCTGAATCTATAAAGTACAGAGGAGATCTAAAAAAGGGAATACGAGGGGAAAGGAGAGATTATGACAATAGAATCACGGCTAACATAAAAGGGAGCCCAAAAGTCTATTACAAGTCTAGCAGTAACAAGGTAGCCAAAGGCATAAGAGGAGGCTTGTGTGGACTATATACATTAAACACCTCAAATCACTGGAGAAATACCACCAAGGCTGCCTCCACAAGATCCTGAAAATCCACTGGGAGGGCAGATGCACCAAGATTAGCATTCTCGACCAGGCCAACATCCCCAGCATTGAAGCACTGACCCCACTTGACCAGCTCCACTGGGCAGGCCACATTGTTCGCATGCCTGACACGAGACTCCCAAAGCAAGCGCTCTACTTGGAACTCCTACATGGCAAGCGAGCCCCAGGTGGGCAGAGGAAACGTTTCAAGGACACCCTCAATGCCACCTTGATAAAGTGCAACATCCCCACCGACACCTGGGAATCCCTGGCCCAAGACCGCCTTAAGTGGAGGAAGAGCATCCGGGAGGGCGTTGAACACTTCGAGTCTCGTCGCCAAGAGCGTGCAGAAATCAAGTGCAGGCAGTGGAAGGAGCATGCGGCAAACCAGACTCCCCACCCACCCTTTCCTCCAACCACTATCTGTCCCACCTGTGACAGAGACTGTAATTCCCATATCGGACTGTTCAGAGTGGAAGCAAGTCTTCCTCGATTTCGAGGGACTGCTTATGACTGATGATGATGGAGCACAAACATCGCAATGGACCTGTTGGGCCAGATGGCCTGTTTCTGTGCTGTAAATACTTTGTAAGAATAAGGTGCAACCGCAACCTTTCTCAGAGCACGAGGACGGAGAACATTTGTGGCCTTGCTAGCATCCCCTGTATACCAAGAACAAATAACTAATAAGTTGAGATCAGCCTACGCAGCACAGACAAGGGGTCAAAGTTGGGACTTTTCAGCTGAGTACCGCAGTAGGGAGTGCACTGACATACAAAACTGTTGGGGAGATCTCGAGCTGGTGAGGTAGTGTTTACTTGGTCATGAGTCTGACTCACAAATGAACTTACTATTCAGGGATATCCTGCCAGCCCTCAAAGTAACCTTTGACCCACAAGAAATTATTAGCAATTTACTATAATGATATTTAAAAAAAATCATATCTTAAACAAACAGGATTTATTAAGCACATGTGAGAGAACACCACACAGGCATTAGAAAGAAAGAAAGACTTGCATTTATATAATGCCTTTCACGACCACCGGACATCTCAAAGCGTTTTACAGGCAATGAAGTTCTTTTGAAGTGCAGTGACTGTTGTAATGTGGGGATGGCAGCCAATTTGCACACAGCAGGCTCCCACAAACAACAATGTAATAATGACTATGTTGATTGGTTCAGGGATAAATATTGGCCAGAACACTGTGGATAACTCCACTGCTATTCTTCGAAATAGTGCCATGGGATCTATACGTCCACCTGAGAAAGCTGACCGGGCCTTGGCTTAATGTCTCATCTGAAAGACGGCACCTCCAACAGTGCAGCACTCCCTCAGTACGCACTGGAGTGTCAGTCTAGATTTTTGTGCTCATTAAAACAAATCCCCTCCCTGATATACCAATTGACATCAGACATCAGTGGGATTTTCATGTAAGGCTAATTGGGTGAGTTACTCTATACACAACTGATCATGATTAGATTTCATAGAATCATAGAAATTTACAGCACGGAAGGAGGCCATTTCGGCCCATCGTGTCCGTGTCGGCTGACCACGAGCTATCCAGCCTAATCCCACTTTCTAGCTCGTGGTGCGTAGCCCTGCAGGTTACAGCACTTTAAGTGCCCATCCAAGTATTTTTTGAATGTGGTGAGGCTTTCGGCCTCTACCTACCTTTCAGGCAGTGAGTTCCAGACCCCCACCACCATCTGGGTAAAGAAATTTCCTCTCGTATCTCCTCTAAACCTCCCCCCAATTACTTTAAATCTATGCCGCCTAGTTGTTGACCAAGGGAAACAGGGCCTTCCTATCCACTCTATCCAGGCTCCTCATAATTTTATACATCTCCATCAGGTCTCCCCTCAGTCTTCTCTGTGCCAAAGAAAACAGACCCAGCATCTCTAATCTTTCCTCATAGCAAAAATTCTCCAGTCCAGGCAACATGGATTTGGTCTAATTGTTCACGTAAATTCAGTTTGAAAGTTAATCTTTGCAGTGGAAAGTTAGTTGGCATTATGCAAATTAAGCAGTCTAACTATCGATATAAAACTCTCTCAATGGTGGACAGTCAACACTAATTGTCTATGCAAAGACTACTGGGATTGATCTTCTGCAGCATTTCCCCCGATTGTCTGCGGTAGTTTAGGTGGAAGATCTGCAGAAACCCCGGAGAAATGGTGGAGATTCATAAGAATATAAGAATTCGGAGCAGGAGTAGGCAATATGGCCCTCGAGCCTGCTCCATCATTCAATAAGATCATGGCTCATCTATGACCTCAACTCCACCTTCCCACACTATCCCCATATCCCGTGATTCTCTTAGAGCCCAAAAATCTATCCATCTCAGTCTTGAATATATTCAATGCAGTAATGGAGGGCCATTGGGATAACCCCCAGGGAAATTTAATCCCACTAAGTCTGAAGTCCTATTTCAAGAGGCAAGATCTTTCATATCTGGGTAAGAGATTTCTCGAAAGAGAATGAGGAAATCATGTCCTCTAGTTACCTATAAGAAGCGAGTCTAAAAATATTTGGATAAAAATGCCTAACGAAAGATCGGAAGAGGCTCAAGTGGAGCATAAACGCCGGCGTGGACTAGTTGGGCCAAATGGCATGTTTCTGTGCCGTATATCCTATGTAATCTTATGAGAAATAAAATCTTAGAGTCAAGAGCGATACAGAGAATTGTTGGCAGGAGGTGGCTTAAGTAGCTATCCGTAGGTAGGTCTTCAGTAAAGTCCCAGCACGACCTTAATTCCTCAGTGGTTATGCTAGAGCTTTGCAATGCACTGGTTAGTCCGCTGTCGGAGGACTGCGCTCAATTCTGGTCGCCTCACATCAGAAAATATGCTTTGGATAGAGTGCAGAGAACAGCAGTGTAAAATGGACAAGCTATGAGGACTAAACTGATAGCTCCTTCAGACAGCTGGCCCTGGTGTGATGGCGTGAGTTACCTCCTTCTATAATTCTAGAAGATTCCAGAAAAAAGGCAGTTAAGGGGGGTGCGGTGTGGTGAGACCTCATCGAGGTATATAAAATACTAAACAGTATGCATAGAGCTAACTAAGAATATTACATCAAAGTAAGTCAGGGCAGTGGGGCTGGAGGAAGTTTGTTAAAATTGGTGAAAAGCCAATCTAGAACATTAATTGGGAGGAATCAGTTTATAGAATGATACATGTTTGGAATATTCTATTGGATATGGCTGTAGAGATAGTTCGGGTACCAGAGGGGCAAGCTTTGATGGGTTCAGTAACCTTCTCCTGTTTTTTGATTTCTACTAAAGATCGGTGAAGCAAAAGATGGAGCTGGACCAGCAACAAATGACTTTGTTCATCTAAAAGCAATATGGCCACAGTTGGGTGCTTTTTATAGTTGGTTAAAGTTTCAAACGTCTACAGGGAGTCGTGTGGAAGTGATGAACTACTTTTCTGCAGACTTAAATGCTTTGGCACAACATCATCATCATAGACAGTCCCTCGGAATTGAGGAAGACTTGCTTCCACTCTAAAAATTAGTCCTTCGGTGACTGAACAGTCCAATACGAGAGCCACAATCCCTGTCACAGGTGGGACAGATAGTCGTTGAAGGAAAGGGTGGGTGGGACTGGTTTGTTGCATGCTCTTTCTGCTGCCTGCGCTTGATTTCTGCTCTCGGCAACGAAACTCGAGGTGCTCAGCGCCCTCTCGGATGCACTTCCTTCACTTAGGTCGGTCTTTGGCCAGGGACTCACAGATGTCAGTGGGGATGTTGCACCTTATCAGGGAGGCTTTGAGGGTGTCCTTGTAATGTTTCCTCTGCCCACCTTTGGCTCATTTGCCATGAAGGAGTTTCGAGTAGAACGCTTGCTTTGGGAGTCTCATGTGGGGTGCGAACAATGTGGCCTGACCAGCAGAGCTGATTAAGTGTGGTCAGTGCTTCAATGCTGGGGATGTTGGCCTGGTCGAGGACGCTAACGTTGGTGCATCGGTCCTCCCAGGGGATTTGCAGGATCTTGTGAAGACATCGCTGGTGGTAGTTCTCCAGCGACTTAAGGTGTCTACTGCACATGGTCCATGTCTCTGAGCCATACAGGAGGGTCGATATTACTACAGCCCTGTAGAACATGAACTTTGTGTCAGATTTGAGGGCCTGGTCCTCGAACACTCTTTTCCTCAGGCAGCCGAAGGCTGCACTGGCACACTGGAGGCGGTGTTGGATCTTGTCGTCTATGCCTGCTCTTGTTGATAGGAGGCTCCCGAGATATGGGAAATGGACCATGGTGTCTAGGGCTGTGCCGTGGATCTTGATGACTTTGTCTTACTGATGTTTAGCGTAAGGCCCATGTTTTCGTATGGCTCAGTAAATATGTTGACTATGTTCTGGAGCTCAGCGCAGACACAGGAGTCGTCCGTGTACTGTAGCTTGACGACAGAGGTTTGGGTGGCCTGGAGATGGCACAGGTTGAACAGGCTCCCAATGGTTCTGTTGTTTAGTTCCACTTCAGCGGGGAGCTTGTTGACTGAGAATGAGCATGGCAGCGAGAAAGATTGAGAAGAGGATTGGGGCGATGACACTTTGGCACAAGCTAGCTGTTCTCAGACAGGGGTGGACTAGTAGAGCTTCCTCTTGGCATTGAGCCTGACTGGGCGAATGAGCAGAGGACACGCAGAGCAGGGCAAGCTGCTCGAAGAGGGAGGAGTGGGAGAAAGACTCTCAGCAGGAGATGCGTGGGAAAGCAATTTGTGAGGAGGAAACAAAAAATCTGCAAAGGGATACAGACAGGCTAAATGAGTGGGCAAACATTTTGCTGTTTAATAGAATGTGGGAAAATGTGAGGTTATCCACTTTGGCAGAAATAAATAGAAAAGCAAATAATAATTTAAATGGAGAAAAATTGCAAAGTGCTGCAGTACAGAGTGACCTGGGGTCCTTGTGCACAAACGCACAAAGTGAGTATGCAGGTACAACAAGTAATCAGGAAGGCAAATGGGATGTTGGCCTTTATTGCAAGGGGGATAGAGTATAAAAGCAGAGAAGTCCTGCTACAACTGTACAGGGTATTGGTGAGTCCACACATGGAGTACCGCGTACAGTTTTGGTATCCGCATTTAAGGAAGGATATACTTGCATTGGAGGCTGTTTAGAGAAGGTTCACTCGGTTGATTCCGGAGATGAGGGGGTTGATTTATGAGGATAGGTTGAGTAGGTTGGGCCTTTACTCATTGGAGTTCAGAAGAATGAGAGGTGATCTTATCGAAACATATAAGATTATGAGGGGGCTCGACAAGGTGGATGCAGAGAGGATATTTCCACTCATAGGGGAAACTAAAACTCAGGGATATGGTCTCAGAATAAGGGGCCGCTCATTTAAAACTGAGATGAGGCAAAATTTCTTCTCTCAGAGGGTTGTAAATCTATGAAATTCTCTGTCCCAGAGAGCTGTGGAGGCTGGGACATTGAATATATTTAAGGCGGATATAGACAGATTTTTGAGAGATAAGGGAATAAAGGGTTATGGGGAGTGGGCAGGGAAGTGGAGCTGAGTCAATGATCAGATCAGCCATGATCTTATTAAATGGAGGAGCAGGCTCGAGGGGCCAAATGGCCTACTGCTGCTTTATGTTCTTATGTAAGAGGCCATATCCACAGAGGGGTTTTAGGGAGCAATTCTCCGACCTGAAATACAGCCACCACCACTGTTTGAGATCTGTGTCTACTCTGCCTTGTACCTGAGAGAGGACAGCAGGTTTGTGCTCCATTGTGCCACTGCCATGTTCCCGGGTGGCACCTCAGCAATCCTAGTGTTCTGTGGAGAACACAAAGCTGGACTGCTGTGACAGCCTTCGAGCCCCTTTGAATATTGGTACCAACAGCAATGATGGCAGCTGTCTGAGCTTCCACTGCAGCACGTAGACGTGAGGTGGCTGCTGTTTGTGCATGTTGCAAAGGATGGGCTCAAAAGCTGTGGTGTGCCCCGTTGGTGCTGAACTCCTCCATGCTCCTTGATATTGAACACAGGCTTCCCAATGCACCAAGCATTTTGAGGTGTGTACACCCATCAGGCTGTTTCTCTAGCCTGGCCCATCAAAGTGTCCATCTGAGTCCTGTGCAGTAGAACATGTGTACGACCTGGCCCTCTGGAATTTAAAAAAATTAATTCATGTGATGTTGGCATCGCCGGCAAGGTCAGCATTTATTGCCGATCCCTAATTGCCCTCGAGTAGGTGGTGGTGAGCTGCCTTCTTGAATACAACTGAATGGCTTGCTCGGCAGTTAAGGGTCAACCGCATCGCTGTGGGTCTGGAGTCACATGTAGGCCAGACCAGGTAAGGACGGCAGATTTCCTTCCCTAAAGGACATTAGTGAAACAGGTGGGTTTTTGCGACAATCCGGAAGTTTCGTGGTGGTCATTACTGATGCTAGCTTTTTATTCCAGATTTATTTAATTGAATTTAAATTCCCCAGCTGCCGTGGTGGGATTTGAACTCATGGCTCCGGACCATTGGTCCAGGGCTCTGAATAGTCCAGTAATATAACCACTATGCTACTGTACTGCTGTCCTTTTGTCCTCTGCTGGCTGCAGCGCCTGGCCACTCACCACTTTGGCAGATCCTGTCTCTATCCTATTCTCTAAAGTACGCACAGTGCCATTATCTGAGCTGATGGTTGGGTCTGTGAAATCGAGTGATGCTGTGTCTTCATCTTCACTGTCTTTCTGCTCTTCCACCATTGCCTGGGCAGGTTGCAGTTCTTGGATATCTGAAACGAAAAAGGGACAAGGTGTGATTGTGGTGAGGGGAGAGGAGGAAGTAAGAAGTGCGTGCTTACATCATCTGCAACTTGTAAATCAGATGAGGTTGAGGGATGAGGGAGAAGTGGAATGTGAGAAGGAGGATTAGGTATAAGGATACCGTCATCTTCAATCGCTTCAACCCGACTGGTGGCCATGGTCTGCGCAATGGCCCTTCCCGTAATGGCCAGAACCATCTACTCCATCGGGGTTAGAACATGCAGGAGCTCTGCTCCCACTCCGGTTAGTTCCTCCAGTTATGCACCATTTCTCCTGCAAGAGAGAGGGAAATGTGTCGTGCAATCTGTTTGGCGAGTGTGGCTGGCATAATTGAATAGCTGGCAATGTGTGCAAGCTGAGAGATGTGGGTTTGAGGCTTGCAACAATGCTAAGTGTGTTAGGGTGAGGTAAAGAATAAGAATATGAGGTATGAGCCCTGAGTGATAGCGATTGTTGGTACTTGAGCGATGGGGACGTGGTGAATTAAGCTGCGGCTGAGGCTAGTGGTGCAGTGAATAAGATTTGGCATTTGAAGATGCATTCACTGACCTTGACCTTCCGTGTGAGGTCATTAAACTTCTTCCAGCATTGGAGCTATACGCCTGGCATTGATCTCTGAGCCTAACTGTTTCCACTGGCTTCTCATCAGGTGTCTGGAGGGCATCCTTCCCCCTCAAAAGGCTGCAGAAATACCACCAGTGCTGCTTCCGCAAGATTCTGCAAATTCATTGACAGGACAGGATGCACCAACAGGATGCACCAACATCAGTGTTCCTGCTCAGGCCAACACCCCCAGCATCATAGACAGTCCCTCGAAACGAGGATAAAAACATAGAAACATAGAAACATAGAAAATAGGTGCAGGAGTAGGCCATTCAGCCCTTCGAACCTGCACCACCATTCAATAAGATCATGGCTGATCATTCACCTCAGTACCCCTTTCCTGCTTTCTCTCCATACCCCTTGATCCCTTTAGCCGTAAGGGCCAAATCTAACTCCCTCTTGAATATATCCAATGAACTGGCATCAACAACTCTCTGCGGTAGGGAATTCCACAGATTAACAACTCTCTGAGTGAAGAAGTTTCACCTCATCTCAGTCCTAAATGGTTTACCCCTTATCCAGTGGTTGTTTCCACTGGTAGGGGAGGCTAGAACTAGGGGGCACAGCCTCAAAATACGGGGGAGCCAATTTAAAACTGAGTTGAGAAGGAATTTCTTCTCCCAGAGGGTTGTGAATCTGTGGAATTCTCTGCCCAAGGAAGCAGTTGAGGCTAGCTCATTGAATGTATTTAAGTCACAGATAGATAGATTTTTAACCAATAAGGGAATTAAGGGTTACGGGGAGAGGGCGGGTAAGTGGAGCTGATTCCACGGCCAGATCAGCTATGATCTTATTGAATGGCGGAGCAGGCTCGAGGGGCTAGAGGGCTTACTGCTGTTCCTAATTCTTATGTTCTTATGATCTTATCCTTAGCCTGTATCCCCTGGTTCTGGACTTCCCAACATCAGGAACATTCTTCCTGCATCTAACCTGTCCAGTCCTGTCAGAATTTTATATGTTTCTATGAGATCCCCTCTCATTCTTCGAAACTCCAGTGAATACAGGCCCAGTCAATCCAGTCTCTCCTCATATGTCAGTCCAGCCATCCCTGAAATCAGTCTGGTGAACATTCGCTGCACTCCCTCAATAGCAAGAACATCCTTCCTCAGATTAGGAGACCAAAACTGAACACAATATTCCAGGTGAGGCCTCACTAAGGCCCTGTACAACCCTGCTCCTATACTCAAATCCCGTAGCTATGAAGGCCAACATACCATTTGCCTTCTTAACTGCCTGCTGTACCTGCATGCCAACTTTCAATGACTTTCAAGGTCTCGTTGCACCTCCGCTTTTCCTAATCTGCCGCCATTCAGATAATATTCTGTCTTCGTGTTTTGCTACCAAAGTGGATAACCTCACATTTATCCACATTATACTGTATCTGCCATGCATTTGCCCACTCACCTAACCTGTCCAAGTCACCCTGCAGCCTCTTAGCGTCCTCCTCACAGCTCACACCGCCACCCAGCTTAGTGTCAACTGCAAGCTTGGAGATATTACACTCAATTCCTTCATCCAAATCATTAATGTTTATTGTGAATAGCTGGGGGCCCAACACTGAGCCCTGTGGTACCCCACTAGTCACTCCCTGCCATTCTGAAAAGGACCCGTTTAACCTGACTCTCTGCTTCCTGAATGCCAACCAGTTCTCTATCCACATCAGTACATTACCCCCAATACCATGTGCTTTAATTTTGCACACCAATCTCTTGTGTGAGACCTTGTCAAAAGCCTTTTGAAAATCCAAATACACCACATCCACTGGTTCTCCCTTGTCCACTCTATTAGTTACATCCTCAAAAAATTCCAGAAGATTTGTCAATCATGATTTCCCTTTCAGAAATCCATACTGACTTGGACCGATCCTGTTACTGATTTCCAAATGTGCTACTATTTCATCTTTAATAATTGATTCCAACATTTTCCCCACTACTGATGTCAGGCTAACCGGTCTATAATTACCCATTTTCTCGCTCCCTCCTTTTTTAAAAAGTGGTGTTACATCAGCTACCCTCCAGTCCATAGGAACTGATCCAGGGTCGACAGACTGTTGGAAAATGATCACCAATGCATCCACTATTTCTAGGGCCACTTCCTTAAGTACTCTGAGATGCAGACTATCATGCCCTGGGGATTTATCGGCCTTCAGTCCCATCAATTTCCCTAACATAATTTCCCGCCTAATAATGATATCCTTCAGTTTCTCCTTCTCACTAGACCCTTGGTCCCCTTGTACTTCCGGAAGGTTATTTGTGTCTTCCTTCATGAAGACAGAACCAACGTATTTGTTCAACTGGTCTGCCATTTCTTTGTTCCCTATTATATATTCACCTGAATCTGACTGCAAGGGACCTACGTTTGTCTTCACTAATCTTTTTCTCTTCACATATCTATAGAAGCTTTTGCAGTCTTTTTTTATGTTGCCAGCAAGCTTCCTCTCATACTCTATTTTCCTCCTCCTAATTAAACCCTTTGTCCTCCTCTGTTGAATTCTAAATTTCGCCCAGTCCTCAGGTTTGCTGTTTTTTCTGGTCAATTTATATGCCTCTTCCTTGGATTTAACACTATCATTAATTTCCCTTGATAGCCATGGTTGAGTCACCTTCCCCATTTTATTTTTACTCCAAACAGGGATGTATATTTCTTGAAGTTCATCCATATGATATTTAAATGTTTGCCATTGCCTATCCACCGTCAACCCTTTAAGTATCATTTGCCTGTCTATTCTAGCCAATTCACGTCTCATACCATCGAAGTTACCTTCAATGGCACGAGGATGACTTGCTTCCACGCCAAAAAAGGATGAGTTCACATGTGTTTCAGTGAAGGATCTAATATTCCAAGTTCTGAACCACATAGTGTAGGGTGGAAGATGCCTGTGCGTGGATTTTTTTAACTTGTGGTGGCCATTTCACACCACCCACCACACAGGCTTTCCAGAGCTAGGTCTTGGTCCAGTGGCAAGGATTAACCAAGACGACTGGAGACCTGCTCTGCTGCACGGATCTAGTGCGCACACATATCGCAGTGTGGGCTGGTCCGTGCTGCCCCATGGCCCTCGCCTTTTCTGGCCCCGAATTAGCGCCTCTCCTGGGCCCCGATCACATCACTCCACAATCACTCTGCGCTCCTTCGCCCTGGCCCTGTTGTACCTGCCCATGCGCCAGTCACCGACCTGGACCTTGATGATGTCACTCTTCGCTGCCGTAGCCTTCCTGCACCAGCTCGCGCTGTACCTTGCCGTGGTATGCCAACATGCTTCCCATGGCCGCCGCTCGCCGCTCCTTCTATCGCCCCGACCTGCCGCTAATTATCTCTTGCAGGTCGGGGCCACCACGCTGCCTATGGGCGCCACTTGCCATGATGGCTGATAGTCATCTATTGAACAGCAGAAAATAAAACCAGCTCTTCAATATGCTGCTTTATAATGTTGTTCAGTATCAATCCCCAGCATCGAAGCACTGACCATACTTGATCAGCTCCGTTGGGCGGGCCACATCATCCGCATGCCTGATGAGACTCCCAAAGCAAGCGCTCTACATGGAGCTTTGACACGTCAAGCGAGCCCCAGGTGGGCAGAGGAAACGTTTCAAGGACACCCTCAAAGCCTCCTTTATAAAGTGCAATATTCCCACTGACAGCTGGGAATCCCTGGCCAAAGACCGCCCAAAGTGGAGGAAGAGCATCCGGGAGGGTGCTGAGCACCTCGAATCCCATCGCCGAGAACAAGCAGAAACCAAGAGTAGACAGCGAAAGGAGCGTGCGTCAACCCAGACTCCCCACCCACCCTTCCCTTCAGCCACTGTCTGCCCCACCTGTGACAGAGATTGTAGGTCCCGCATTGGACTCTTCAGTCACCTGAGAACTCACTTTTAGAGTGGAAGCAAGTCTTCGTCGACTCCAGGGGATTGCCTATGATGATAATGATGAGGATACAGGACATCTCTCCTCCTTTCCCTGTCCTCATCCAAGACCTCCTGTGCAGCCTCTGAAAACCTAGTTGTCCGCTCTCATCTATGGTCAGCCATTCTTCACTCTTTCCCAGGTCCGATATGGTTGTAGTACGACTCGCAGCATCTGCTCCAGTCACAATGCAACTTCCCTTTGAGAGGTGCAGGCAAGCTTAACGAAGTGCAAGTGATGAGCAATATTGGGACCCCCCTGCTGATGCATGCAGCCAATGAACAGTGCGGGAGAGGTACTAGCTGCACGCAGAAATTATTCAAAGAACAGCAATGTTCCCCCTAATTTGTTTTGGGGTGTGCAATCCCTTTAATGGGCCGCACACATGAAATTTCACCTTTTGAAAAGGCGGTCCTGGACTGCGCGGGAGCGGCAGACAACTCCGCCACTGCACGGCGGCACAGCTTAGCGGGAATGTTGATGCGCAGACAGCACGAAGTTGGCATGCTCCTGCATTCCACTCAATAGGCACAGGGTTACTCGTGCATCGCGATTCCCATGCCCGTTTTTGGGTGATAGCCAATTTAATCCCCCAAGTTAATGAAGGCAGTGTTCCTTATAAGAAACCCTCCTGAACCGATGGACAACACCAGGTCAGGTCTTTACATACCACGAAAGAAAGAAAGAAAAATGAAAGTCTTACGTTTATATAGCGCCTTCCACAACCACCAGACGTCCCAAAGCGCTTTACAGCCAATGAAGCACTTTTGGACTGTAGTCACTGTTGTAATGTGGAAAATGCAGCAGCCAACATGCGCACAGCAAGCTCCCACAAACAACAATGTGCTAATGACCAGATAATCTGGGTTTTTTTTGTTATGTTAATTGAGGGATAAATATTGGTCAATAAACCAGGGAGAACTCCCTTGCTCTTCTTCAAAATCGTGCCATGGGATCTTTTACTTCCACCTGAGAGAGCAGACCGGGCCTCAGTTTAACGTCTCATCCAAAAGACTGCACCTCCGGCAATGCAGCATTCCCTCAGCACTGCACTGGAGTATCAGCCTAGATTTATGTGCTCAAGTCCTTGCTGTGGGACTTGAACCCACAACTATCTGACTCAGAGGCGAGTCATATCTCCACAGATGAACTTAGTCATCCCTCTCATTACCAAGAGCAACACCTCCAATCATTCAACTGTCACTCCACGTTATTAATCTCAAATCAGGATTGCCGACCAAAGAAGCAGCAACAACTCATCTGAAGAACAGGGTGAGGACGATGGAGTGGAACAAGAGGGTATAGACGCAACAGAGAAGGTGAACTGTCCTCCAATACTGGAGCATAACGGTACGACAAAAGGGAAGAGCCGGAAACACAGAGCATTTGGAAATAGAAAGAGTAATGGGATGCTTTGGGCCGAGCCCCTTCATCAAAGTTGTCCAGGGCAAGGATTTCAACCCCAAACATTCAAATATTTTTCACCCTTTCAGAAGTGGACAAACCTACTGGGTATTTCCTCCAATTCTGGTCTCGTGTGCATTCCTGATTTTCCTCACTCCACCATTGGTGCCCGTGCCTTCAGCTGCCTGGGCCCTAAGCTCTGGAATTCCCTCCCTAAATCTCTCCGTCTCTCTCCCTCTCTCTCCTTCTTTAAGTTGCTCTTTGACCAAAGCTTTTGGTCACTTGTCCTAATATCTCCTTAAGTGGCTCAGTGTCAATATTTTCTGATCACGCTCCTCTGAAGTAGCTTGGGACGTTTTGCTATGTTAAAGGCGCTATATAAATGCAACTTGTTGCTGCATTTTCAACATTTTCTGTTGTTTCATTTATTTAGATTTGAATTTTTTTGAAGGGCAATCATCCTAAAAGCTAACAGAGAGCAGCCCTTTATTTGGTTTAAGGGTTTACAACAGCTCTTTGATCTGATATCACAAATGATTCCACTTTGAATTTTGTTGTGCGAACTGAAGGAAGTTTACTTTATACACTCGTCGTTATATCCAGGAACATGTTCCTTCCTGATCCCAGCACACTGACATGAAAGAATAAATCATGTTTTCAAATATCTATAAAAATGGCCTGTGCTATATATTTATGGATTTGTAATCACAGCAAGTCATGATTGGGTCAGTCTTAAAAAACAATTTCACCCACACACCTCCTTTTCCCCTTTCCCACACAAAAATACATTTAATCTTCAAGGTTATCCTGATAAAAATCGATCTTTTACTGGTTGGAATTCACTAAATGCTTCCTTTAATTTTTTTCTTGTTCTTGTAAATTTGGCAGCGGTTTTAATCATCCAAAGCTTGCAGTTTTAATTACTGCTTTGGCTGTCGGTCAAAAGCAATGTGACAACAGAGTGGCCAGCAAGCTCTAAAAATAAACACACGACGAAGAGGAGTCAGCTTAGCAGCGATCAGATCAATTATTAAGATAAAGGAATGGAGGTTGCAGCCCTGGCAAAGACTCCCACCTGGAATGTTAAACTGCCTTTTCTCCTTCGGATGCTGCAACGCTCCCACTTGCTGTTGTTGTTGTTTCCGCTGCCGACGGACCCGCCGCGCATTTCCAGCATCTTTTGGGGTTAGAAATTCACCTTGGACGGCGGCGCAAAGCGTGCAGAACTTATGTGCGCTGCATTGGCAATGAACATCGGGCAGGCGTATACGGGGTAATGAGCCAGGTTCCGCCCGTCTTGTGGTGCCGTCCGATATGAATTTCTACCCCTCTATTTGTTAACCCAAAATATCAGCACTCCGAAAACCTGCAACCCCACTCCACTGTTGTAACAGGGTCGAGTGTGGGCATCCTGAATAGCCCACAGCTACGCATCCAACCCCATCGGCCGTGTTATAGTTTGTGAGAGGGAGTGTAGCATTAGTTTGTGTGAGGGAGTGTTGTACATCTCAAAGTAAGAATGCACATCTTAAAGCGAATTTATTGTAATTTCTGGAAGATTTGAGTAGAATGGGCCGATACTCTCTGGAGTTTAGAAGAGGTGGTCTCATTGAAACATACAAGATTCTGAGGGGGCTTAACAGGGTAGATGCAGGGAGGATGTTTCCCCTGGCTGGAGAGTCTAGAACCAGGGGTCACAGTCTCAGGATAAGGGGTCGGCCATTTAGGACTGAGATGAGGAGAAATCTCTTCACTCAGAGGGTTGTGAATCTTCGGAATTCTCTACCCTAGGGAATTGTGGATACTCAGTCGTTGAGTTTATTCAAGACTGAGATGAATAGATTTTTGGACTCAAGGGGAATCAAGGGATATGGGGATCGGACGGGAAAGTGGAGTTGAGATGGAAGAACAGCCATGATCTTATTGGATGGCGGAGCAGGTTCAAGGGGCCATATGTCCTACTCCTGCTCCTATTTCGTATGTTCTTATTTCATTGGAACAGAGTGGAGACAATTATCTTTGCAGTAATAAGATATAGGGCTGCCCCAGGTTTTGAGATGTCTCCCTGGAGGTCCTTGTGTAGGAGGTCAGGGCAAGGATGGAGGTTCTGTTCCCCAGCAACCACAGGAGCAACCCCGCAGCGATTATCCAGCAGCCCTGGGCAGAGGTGGCTGAGAGGGCCAATACCCCCAGGACCTGACTTCAGTGTACGCAGAGGTTCAATCAGCTCACAGGAGAGCACAGCTCTTCATCTCTCCATTTCTCTCAGCAACACCTGCCCACCAGCTACGGCAGTATTACTGGACTAGTAAAAACTGGCCAGTTGTCCTAAACACCAAACTGGTTCACTAGTGTCCTTTCTCGGTCTAGTCCAAATGTGACTCCAGTCTCACAGTAATGCGGTTGACACTTAACTGCACTCTTAATTGGACGAGCAAAGCCACTCACGGGCACACCACCTTTTCAGGGCAACTTCGGATGGGCAATAAAGGTCTGCCTTGCCAACATGCCAAGAACGAATAAAAAGCAATAAGCCTTTCGACCCCTTCGCACAGCTCTCAACAATTCTCTTCCCTCCATCCCATCGCTCAACATGCAATCACAAGGGCATGCAGCAAAACTTCTCTTTCTCATCCCAAACACACTCCCAAACACACTCGCCCTTTCCTTCGTTCATTCACACTGCACTTTTGCTCTGGACATTAGCGGCCCAGCACCAGCCCTGAGCATCGACGGAGGCGAGACTTTCAGCGGGCTGTCTGCACAGTGCATGCAAACTCTTCATTTACCTTTGTTAAAAGCAATTTGATTCTAAAAATGATTAACTGAACTGCAACTGTGCTACAATTCCACTGTATAGTTTATGAAAATAATATTTATAATATAATATTTATCGCTCAAAGTGTTGCAGAGATCTCATTCCCAATGAACATGCTGCAGAATGCAAAGTATTTATCAAATTTCCTAGTGGCACTCACTACAAACTCTGCCACAGTTAATCTGTGCCCAGGATTAATTACATTCAGCTTAATATAGCTTGCTGTTAGGACTGAGTGATTAGACAAGCAGCACTGAGGGTTATAATTAAATTAAAGAATCTGAAACGCAAAGAAAACCATCTACTACAAGAGTTATTAATATTTTATCTGATACTTGGTATTTTCATTAAACGGATAGTCAAAGGAGGGTGGATCCGAAGAGCAACCAAAAAGATCTTCCTGTGGATCCACTCTGCTGGATCACTGCCCAGACAGTGCAGACGGAAATCTACTGCCATCCTTCCGAGCACCTCAAAACTGTGGAACTCCTTACTCCTTCAGCCTTTCTCCTATAGTCTACAAGCTATTGAAAGCCCAACATCACTAAATAGGAACATAGGAACAGGAGTAGGCCATTCAGCCCCTCAAGTCTGTTCCTCCATTCAATGGGAACATTGCTGATATATATCTTAACTCCATCTACCTGCCTTGGCTCCAGCTACTTTAATAACCTTGGCTAGCAAAAGTTTATCAAGCTCCGATTTAAAATTATTAATTGAGCTGGCTTCTACAGCTTTCTATGGGAGAGAGCTCCAAATGCCTGCCACTCTTTGGCCGCGATTTCGCCACACATGGCGGGATCGATGCGGTGGGGGTCGGTGGCGTGTGGTAAGCCTGCTCCCGAATCGAGCTCGCTCTCTGTCCCGAATCTTTCGATGATTCCTGGCCAATTGAATATGGAGGGAGTCACAAATTGCAGGGAGGTCCTCTTCTCTTCCCATGGGGCCTCCCCAGGACACCACCGTAGCCTAGTTGCACATTGCACAGGAGGGCACAAGGGATGTCATCAGGAGGACCAGGCTGCAGTGGTGCAAACCTTTCAATGATCTCAGTAGATCACGAAACGTTACTGCAGAGCCACACTCAACCTCATCGGCTGTGCTATTCATCACCCTGCCTTCCCTACACTACCCCTGCACATCCTTACTCACACCAATTTACCTTGCACATCCATCCATCCCTCTCTCTCTATCTCTATCTACATTATCAATTCTCCATTTCACATTCCACCCCTCACACTCACCCTGGTCCAATCATACCAATTAACAACACACAAGGGTAGGCACTTGGGTCTTTTAACCAATGTTCATATATAGTTAATGTTGATGTATTGTCAAACATGGAAATCTTTACTTTCAGCACTTTGCATTCTTGGACAGATTTGTGTGCACCTTTGGAAGTGGCTTAGTGAGTTGGTGAGACATAAGGCTACTCCCCACAATGGTGATGAGTGTGAAAGCAATGGGTTGGACATTGTAGGGGTAGTTTATGGAGCTGGTGTGGGGTGGTGCCAAACTGGCACATCATGTGGCAGCCAGGGTGTACAGCATCAAGTGAAGTAAATGTGGCCATGGTGAGGCCATCCCTGGCCTGCCAGGCAGCAATATGATTGGGTGCTGATACCCTGTGTACTGTGCAGCATCAGGTGATGGCAGAGAAGTTTGGTGTTGTTGGTGATGATGCTGGTGTGTTTATTGATGTTGGTGATGGGGCTGACCATGGTGGGATTCTAAGGACCAAGGTGAGATTTTTTTCAAGGGCACTGATGCTGCTGGAATAGATGGCGGGTGAGGTTGAGATGACAGAAGCGATCTGTCAATGGTGAGAAAGGTTGCTCCAAGGAAGTGACAGTGAATGGAGAGTTCACTTCAAACTCTTCCAAAGTGCATACAGCTCTAAAGTCTCTTCCACAGCCTGAAGGCTTCAGCTTCTGACATTGGAAATTGAACAGCTGTGAAATGGTAGCTTTTATACTATTTCTGTAGCTGTCAACTAGTCAAAGCAATCATCATAGGCAATCCCTCGGAATCGAGGAAGACTTGCTTCCACTCTAAAAATGAGTTCTTGGGTGACTGAACAGTCCAATATGAGAATTACAGTTCCTGTCATAGGTGGGACAGACAGTCGTTGAGGGAAAGGGTGGGTGGGACAGGTTTGCCACACGCTCCTTCCGCTGCCTGCGCTTGGTTTCTGCATGCTCCTGGCGACGAGACTCGAGATACTCAGCGCAATAGAGAGTCACTGAGAACCCGATTCCATTTACCTGGCATGAAATACGAGGCATGGCAAACCTGTCAAAAGGTTGTTAAAATTGTAAGTGCCTGCTTTTAAGCCTCTTAACGAGCATTTAAGTACCTTTTAATTATGTTAATTACCTGTCCAGCATCTTGCTTTTCGGTTTGCTATCCAAACGCAAATCTGACAGGTCAGAAACTCACACGCGGTGGCGGGTTCAGAGCGGGATCACGACCCACTGATAATCAAGGCCATTTTGACAGTGGGTTGCCTCCAAACCCGCACTCGCTGGGCTGGGAAGATTCTGGCCTTTATGTGACGAAGCATTGCCTAAGTTCTCTCCTGGATGCCTGGCTCTGATTTCATGTCCCCTCGTCCTGGACATCCTAACCAGCAGAAAAAGTTTATCTCTATCTACCCTATCAATTCTTTTCAAAATCTTAAAATTCTCAATCACATTACCTCTTCACCTTCTATATTCCAAGGAATGCAAGTTTATGTAATCTCTCCTCATAATCAAACTCTTGGAGCCCTGGCAACACTCTGGTGAGTCTGCACTCCTTCCATTACTACTTACCGATTTACCTTCTGTAACAGGATACTTATTAAAGAAAAAATGCTCCACTCCTCGGCCTCCCAGAAGCTTCACTAGATTCCTAATAACCCATCTCCAGACTAATAAATCCTTCAAAGTCAGTGCTGTTGTTTTTGTAACACACTGGTATTTAGCAACCTCTTCCAATATTTATTACCGTCCTCTCAAGCACTCGACAATATCAGCAAATATGTGTGTACTGGGAGCTCTGGCTAAATATAATTGACTATTCACAAGGTGTGATGCTCCACTGATACACTGTGCTACACAGTGGGAGGGAGAAGGCTTTGAGGACGTCCTTGAAACATTTTCTCTGTCCTCCTGGGACTCACTTGCCGTGACGGAGCTCGGAGTAGAGTGCTTGTTTCGGGAGTCTTGTATTAGGCATGTGGACAATGTGGCTGTCCAGCGGAGCTGGTCGAGCGTGGTCAATGTCTCGATGCTGGGGTTGTTGTCCTGAGAGAGAAAACTGACATTGGTGCTGACGTCTTGCCAATGCACACATACACACAAACACATACATACAAACATACGTACAGAACGGCACATCCATACATGCACGTACATGCATGCACAAACATGCACGGAAGATCCCGCCAATAGTGAGGGAGAGATAGGGGCTTGAGATCACGACTTGCTGGGAGGAGCAGTGTATGGGAGAGCTCAGTTATAGCGATGGAAAGATCAGGGCTTGGGGAGGGGATATACTTGCGGCAGTAAGGAAAATCCGCCAATGGCAGAATGCAGGCCGAGGGCTTCCTCGAGGGGCCAGGGAGAGGCACACCCCCCTCCCTACCACCATTGACCCTCTCCCGTCCCTCGTGAGGGGGTTAATATCAAGGCCATACATTCACAAACACACACACATACATACTCAACACGTACATGCACACACATAAAACACACGTGAATACATTTGAATACAGAACAGAGCGGGAAACTACTAAAGCAGCTCCGGAGCCCAGCGCGTGAACAGAGCAGCGATGGATAAAGTAACGTCTGTGAGCAGCACCAACAGACCTGTGAGGGGAGAGAAGTAAAAAGACATAAAAGTGTGACATCACAGGAAAGCAGGTAAATGATTGGTTGGTCAATGTCTTTCGTTTTTTTTCTAAACTTGCGCCTTGCTTTAAATCAGTCATGATCTTATTGAATGGCGGAGCAGGCTCGAGGGGCCAAATGGCCTACTCCTGTTCCTATTTCTTATGCTCTTATGTTAAATTAAGAGCCAGGATTTAAAACTAAATATTCAAAACTTGAAAACTTAATGAATTAAATAAAATAGAATTGAGATGGCAGGGCAGGTGGTGTGTTGCAACTGTAGCATGTGGGAGCTGGTGGACACCAATGTGATCCACGGTGACCACATCAGCAGTAAGTGTTGGCGGTTCGAGGAACTTCGGCTCTGAGTTGATGAGCTGGAGTCCGAGCTTCAAACAGTGCGATATATCAGGGAGGGGAAGGATTACCTGGGTGCTAGGTTCCAGGAGGCAGATGCATCCCTTAGGTTAAATAATTCAAATTTGGTCCATGGTCAGGGACAGGAGGGTGTGACTATGAGTGAGGCAGATATGGGGGACCAGAAATTAGCATTGGAGGAGCCTCAGCCCTTGCTCTTGTCCAACAAGTATGAGATTCTTGCTCCCTGTGTGGACGAGAGCAGGGACTGCAGCGACGATGAGCAAACTGACCACAGCACTGTGGTACAGGGGGCATTCAAGTTGAGGGAGTAAAAATAAATGTTGTAGTGGTAGGGAACAGCACAGTTAGGAGAATAGATAATGTTCTCTACAGCTGAGAGCATGAGTCCCGAAGGCTGTGTTGTCTGCCCGGTGCCAGGGTTAAGGACATCTCCTCTGGGCTGGAGAGAAACTTGGAGTGGGAGGGGGAAGATCCAGTTGTCGTGGTCCACGTTTGTAGCAATGACATAGATAGGACAAAGAAAGAGGTTCTGCTGAGGGAGTAGAAGCAGATAGGGGCTAAATTAAAAAGCAGAACCACAAAGGTAATAATCTCTGGATTACTACCTGAGCCACGAGCAAATTTGCATAGGGTAAATAAGATCAGAGAGATGAACGCGTGGCTCACAGATTGGTGTGGGAGAAATGGGTTTTGGTTCGTGAGACACTGGGCACCAGTACTGGGGTAAGAGGGAGCTGTTCCGTTGGGACTTAGCCCATGCTGGGACTAGGGTCCTGGCGAATTGAATAATTAGGGCTGTAGCTAGGGCTTTAAACAAAATAGTGTGGCGGGGTGGGGGGGGGGGGAGGGATCAGGTGAGCAGAAATTTATAAAGTCAAAGAGAAAGGAGAAGGCAATAGAGCAGGGTAGCAATAGGGGTAATGATAACCAGAGTGTGACAGGAAGGGACAGAGCTATTAATCATAAGAGTGCATCAGAAAGTGGGGTCAGAGCACGGAAAAATGGTCAAAAGGCAAAATTAAAAGCAGTTTATCTGAATGCACGCAGCATTCGCAACAAGCTAGATGAGTTAACAGCACAAATAGAAATAAATGGGGATGATCTGATAGCCATTACAGAGATATGGTTGCAAGGTGACCAAGGCTGGGAACTAAATATTCAGGGGTATTTGACAATTTGGAAGGATAGGCAGAACGGAAAAGGAGGTGGGATAGCTCTGTAAATAAAGAATGAGATCAGTGCAATAGTGAGAAACGATATTGGCTTCGAAGATCAAGTTGTAGATTCAGTTTGGGTGGAGATAAGAAATAATAAGGGAAAGAAGTCACTGGTGGGAGTAGCCTATAGGCCTCCTAACAGTAGCTACACTGTTGGACAGAGTATAAATCAAGAAATAATGGAGGCTTGTAAGAAAGGTACGTCAATAATCATGGGCGATTTTAATCTTCATATTGATTGGACAAATCAAATTGGCCAGGGTAGCCTTGAGGAAGTGTTCATAGATTGTATTCGGGATGGTTTCTTCGAACAATATATTGTGAAACCAACCAGGGAACAGACTATTTTAGACCTGGTAATGTGTAATGAGACTGGATTAATTAATGATCTCATAGTAAAGGATCCTCTTGGGAAGAGTGATCATAGAATTTCAAATTCAGTTTGAAGATGAGAAAGCTACGTCTCAAACTAGTGTCCTGAACTTAAATAACAGCAATTGCAAAGGTATGAAGGAAAAGTTGGCTAAAGTGGGCTGGGGAAATAGATTAAAGGGTTAGATGGTAGATAAACAGTGGCAAACATTTAAGGAGATATTTCGTAACTCTCAGCAAAGATATATTCCAGTGAAAAAGAAAGACTCTAAGAGAAGGATGAACCATCGTGGCTAACTAAGGAAGTAAAGGATGGTATCAAATTGAAAACAAAGGCATACAATGTTGTGAAGAATAGTGGCCAGAGGATTGGGAAATTTTTAGAAACCTCCAAAGGACAACTAAAAAAATAATAAAACGAGAGAAGATAGTTTATGAGAGCAAACTAGCAAGAAATATAAAAACAGCCATTAAGAGCTTCTACAGGAATATAAAAAAGAAGAGAGTAGCTAAAGTAAATGTTGGTCCCCTGGAGGATGAGACTGAGGAATTAATAATGGGAAACAGGGAAATGGCAGAGACTTTGAACAAATATTTTGTATTGGTCTTCATGGCAGATAACACTAAAAGCATCCCAATAATTGATAATCAAGGTGCTATTGGAAGGGCGGTGGGGGGACTTAAAACAATCACTATCACTAGAGAAAAAGTACTAGGCAAACTAATGGGACTAAAGGCAGACAAGTCCCCTGGACCTGATGGCCTGCATCCTAGGGTCTTAAAAGAAGTGGCTGCAGAGATAGTGGATGCATTGGTTGTAATCGACCAAAATCCCCCAGATTCTGGGAATATCCCAGTGGATTGAAAAACCGCAAATGTAACGCCCCTATTTAATAAAGGAGGCAGATAGAAAGCAGGAAACGATAGAACAGTTAGCCTAACATCTGTTGTTGGGAAAATGCTGGAGTCCATTATTAAGGAAGCAGTAGCGGACATTTGGAAAAGCATGATTCAATCAAGCAGTGTCAGCATGGTTTTATGAAAGGGAAATCATGTTTGACTAATTTGCTGGAGTTCTTTGAGGATGTAATGAGCAGGGTGGATAAGGGGAAACCAGTGGATGTGATGTATTTGGATTTCCAGAAGGCATTCGATAAGTTGCCACATAAAAGGTTATTCCACAAGATAAGCGATCACGAGGTTGGGTGTAATATTTTAGCATGGATAGAGGATTAGCTAACTAACAGAAAACAGATAGTCGTGATAAATGGGTCATTTTCAGGTTGGCAAACAGTAACTAGTGGGGTGCCACAGGGATCATTGCTGGGGCCTCAACTATTTACAATCTATATTGATGACTTGGATGAAGGGACCAAATGTAATGTAGCCAAATTTGTTGATGATACAAAGATAGGTGGGAAAGCAAGTTGTGAGGAAGACACAAAGAATCTGCAAAGGGATACAGATAGGTTCAGTGAGTGGGCAAAAAATTGGCAGATTTTGTCGGGAAATGTGAAGTTATCCACTTTGGTAGGAAAAATAAAAAAGCAAATTATTATTTAAATGGAGAGAGATTACAAAATGCTGCGTACAGAGGGATCTGGGTGTCCTTGTACATCAAACACAAAAAGTTAGCACGCAGGTACAGCTAGTAATCAGGAAGGCAAATGGAATGTTGGTCTTTATTGCAAGGGAGATAGAGTATAAAAGTAGCAAAATCCTGCTACAACTGTACAGGGTATTGGTGAGACCACAACTAGAGTACTGCGTACAGTTTTGGTCTCCTTTTTTATGGAGGGATATACTTGCATTGGAGGCAGTTCAGAGAAGGTTCACTAGGTTGATTCCTGGGATGAAGTGGTTGTCTTATGAAGAAAGGTTGAGCAGGTTGGGCCTATACTCATTGGAGTTTAGAAGACAGAGAGTTGATTTTATTAAAACACATGATATTCTGAGGGGGCTTGAAGCAGAGAGGATATTTCCCGTCATGGGGGAATCTAGAACTAGGGGGACAAAAGCAAAATACTGCGGGTGCTAGAATCTGCAATAAAAACAGAAAATGCTGGAAATCTCAGCGGGTTAGGCAGGCACCTGTGGAAAGAAGAGATTTAACGTTTCAGGTTGATGTCTCTTCGTCAGAACTGGAGTGTGTTCGGAAAGATTGGCATCTTAACATGCACTGAAAGGGGGAGGGGAAGAAAGAACAAAAGGGAAGGTCTGTGATAGGGTGGAAGACAGGAGAGATTAGAGAGACAAAAGGGATACGGCCCAAATTCATATGGTAATGGAAGGAGTTAGAAAAACATTAGTCAAGATAGAGTATGAATGGTGCGATAATGACCAACTGCCATTAGAGACAAGAAGAAAAATACAAAAAAAAGAAACAGGCTCTGAGGGGGGGGGGGTGGGTGGGATGGTGGGCGGAGGGGGGGAAGGGAGCCAAAGATTAGCAGCGGTTACGCTCTGAAATTGTTGAACTCGATGTTGAGTTAAGAGCAGCACGAGTCCGGGGTGTGTGGAGAGGCCTATAAAGGCCCAATGTCGGAGGAGGAGCGGCAGTTCGAGCAGCGCGAGTCCGGGGTGCGTGGAGAGGCCTATAAGAGGCCCAGCTTGTACAGCTCCAGCTGGGAGAAAAAGCAAAAAATAAGTAGAAATTTAATCAAAAGGTGACGTCACAGCCAAAGGGGTAAGTGATTGGCTGGTGATTGGTGAGTTGCTTTTCTTTGTCTTTTTTATCTTGTAAGTAAGCCGTTAACATTGTTGTCTTTTTCTTTTTTATATCAGTAAGTAACCTGTTAACATTGTTGTCGCCAAATTAAGTGTATCTAAGGGTTAAGTCACGGCAGGAGAGCTCGGTCACGTGATATGCTCCTCCTGTACCATGTGGGAACACCGGGACACTTCCGGTGTCCCTGATGACTACGTGTGTGGGAAGTGTATCCGCCTCTAGCTCCTGAAGGACCGCGTTGCAGATTTGGAGCTGAGGGTGAATTCACTCTGGAGCATCCACGATGCTGAGAATGACGTGAGTAGCACTTGTAGTGAGTTGGTCTTACCGCAGGTGAAGGGTCCACAGCCAGCTAGGGAATGGAAGACCAGCAGGAAGAGCAGTGCAAGGAAGGTAGTGCAGGGGTCCCCTGCGGTCATCCCCCTGCAAAACAGATACACTGCTTTGAGTACTGTTGAGGGGGATGACTCATCAGGGGAGGGCAGCAGCAGCCAAGTTCATGGCACCGTGGCTGGCTCTGTTGCACAGAAGGGCAGCAAAAAGAGTGGGCGAGCGATAATGATAGGGTTTCAATTGTAAGGGGAATAGATAAGCGTTTCTGCGGCCGCAACCGAAACTCCAGGATGGTATGTTGCCTCACTGGTGCAAGGGTCAAGGATGTCTCGGAGCAGGTGCAGACATTCTGAAAAGGGAGGGAGAACAGCCAGTTGTCGTGGTGCACATTGGGACCAACGACATAGGTAAAAAAAGGGATAAGGTCCTACGAGACGAATTTAAGGAGCTAGGAGCTAAATTAAAAAGTAGGACCTCAAAAGCAGTAATCTCGGGATTGCTACCAGTGCCACGTGCTAGTCAGAGTAGGAATTGCAGGATAGCACAGTTGAATACGTGGCTTGAGCAGTGGTGCAGCAGGGATGGATTTAAATTCCTGGGGCATTGGAACCAGTTCTTGGGGAGGTGGGACCAGTACAAACCGGACGGTCTGCACCTCGGCAGGACTGGAACCAATGTCCTAGAGCTAGTCTTTGCGAGTGCTGCTGGGGAGGAGTTAAACTAATATGGCAGGGGGATGGGAACCCAATAAAGGGAGACAGAGGGAAACAAAATTGAGACAGAAGCAAAAGACAGAAAGGAGATGAGTAAAAGTGGAGGGCAGAGAAACCCAAGGCAAAAAACAAAAAGAGCCAATGTACAGCAAAATTCTAAAGGGTCAAAGTGTAATAAAAAGACAAGCCTGAAAGCTCGGTGTCTCAATGCAAGGAGCATTCGGAACCTAGGAGAGGGCTCTGAGCTAGTTAGAGCGGGTGAGAGCTCAGATGAACAGGATCCCAAGAAAGAATGCAAAAGGCAGGAGGCAACAGAACAGAGTAGCAGTGGGGTAAGTGTAAATCACAAGGTGATAGGAAGGGACAATATGTATGAACTGCAGGAGGGGTCAAAACTAAAAATCGTGCTTTAAAAACTAGTATTAAAACACTCTACCTAAACGCACACAGCATTCGAAATAAAGTAAATGAGTTGACGGCACAAATCATTACAAATGGGTATGATTTGGTGGCCATTACAGAAATGTGGTTGCAGGGTGGCCAAGACTGGGAATTAAACATACAGGGGTATCTAACAATTCGGAAGGATAGACAAGAAGGGAAAGGATGTGGGGTAGCTCTGTTAATAAAGGATGATATCAGGGCAGTTGTGAGAGATGATATTGGCTCGAATGAACAAAATGTTGAATCATTATGGGTGGAGATTAGAGATAGTAAGGGGAAAAAGTCACTGGTGGGCTTAGTTTATAGGCCCCTAAATAATAACTTTACGGTGGGGCGGACAATAATCAAGGGAATAATAGAGGCGTGAGAAAAAGGAACAGCAGTAATCATGCGGGATTTTAACCTATATATTGATTGGTCAAATCAAATCGCACGGGGTAGCCTTGAGGAGGAATTCATAGAATGCATACGGGATTATTTCTTAGAACAGTATGTTACAGAACCAACAAGGAAGTAAGCTATCTTAGATCTGGTCCTGTGTAATGAGCCAGGAATAATAAACGATCTCCTGGTAAAAGATCCTCTCGGAATAAGTGATCACAGTATGGTTGAAG
This sequence comes from Pristiophorus japonicus, assembly GCF_044704955.1. Taxonomy (NCBI): domain Eukaryota; kingdom Metazoa; phylum Chordata; class Chondrichthyes; family Pristiophoridae; genus Pristiophorus; species Pristiophorus japonicus. Next base: position 32,093,239 of record NC_091978.1, read on the forward strand.
TTGTAATACAGATTGAAGGTGTGAAGAAAGTGTCTCAAACGAGCATACTATGCTTAAACAAAGGGGACTACAGTGGGATGAGGGCAGAGTTAGCTAAAGTAGACTGGGAACACAGACTAAATGATGGCACAATTGAGGAACAGTGGAGGACTTTTAAGGAGCTCTTTCATAGTGCTCAACAAAAATATATTCCAGTGAAAAAGAAAGGCGGTAAGAGAAGGGATAACCAGCCGTGGATAACCAAGGAAATAAAGGAGAGTATCAAATTAAAAACCAATGCGTATAAGGTGTCCAAGGTTAGTGGGAAACTAGAAGATTGGGAAAATTTTAAACGACAGGAAAGAATGACTAAGAAAGCAATAAAGAAAGGAAAGATAGATTACGAAAGTTAACTTGTGCAAAACATAAAAACAGATAGTAAAAGCTTTTACCGATATATAAAACGGAAGAGAGTGACTAAAGTAAATGTTGGTCCCTTAGAAGATGGGAAGGGGGATTTAATAATGGGAAATGTGGAAATGGCTGAGACCTTAAACAATTATTTTGCTTCGGTCTTCACAGTGGAAGACACAAAAACCATGCCAAAAATTGCTGGTCATGGGAATGTGGGAAGGGAGGACCTTGAAACAATCACTATCACTAGGGAGGTAGTGCTGGACAGGCTAATGGGACTCAAGGTGGACAAGTCCTCTGGTCCTGATGAAATGCATCCCAGGGTATTAAAAGAGATGGTGGAAGTTATCGCAGATGCATTCGTTATAATCTACCAAAATTCTCTGGACTCTGGGGAGGTACCAGCGGATTGGAAAGCAGCTAATGTAACTCCTCTGTTTAAAAAAGGGGGCAGACAAAAGGCAGGTAACTATAGACTGGTTAGTTTAACATCTGTAGTGGGGAAAATGCTTGAAGCTATCATTAAGGAAGAAATAGCAGGACATCTAGATAGGAATAATGCAATCAAGCAGACGCAGCATGGATTCATGAAGGGGAAATCATGTTTCACTAATTTACTGAAATTCTTTGAGGATATAACAAGCATGGCGGATAGAGGTGTACCGATGGATGTGGTGTATTTAGATTTCCAAAAGGCATTCGATAAGGTGCCACACAAAAGGTTACTGCAGAAGATAAAGATACCTGGAGTCAGAGGAAATGTATTAGCATGGATAGAGAATTGGCTAGCTAACAGAAAGCAGAGAGTCGGGATAAATGGGTCCTTTTCGGGTTGGAAATTGGTGGTTAGTGGTGTGCCACAGGGATCGGTGCTGGGACCACAACTGTTTACAATATACATAGGTGACCTGGAAGAGGGGACAGAGTGTAGTGTAATAACATTAGCAGATGACACAAAGATTAGTGGGAAAGCGGGTTGTGTAGCGGACACAGAGAGGCTGCAAAGAGATTTAGATAGGTTAAGCGAATGGGCTAAGGTTTGGCAGATGGAATACAATGTCAGAAAATGTGAGGTCATCCACCTTGGAAAAAAAAACAGTAAAAGGGAATATTATTTGAATGGGGAAAAATTACAACATGCTGCGATGAACATAAGAGGGACTTGGGGGTCCTTGTGCATGAATCCCAAAAAGTTAGTTTGCAGTTGCAGCAGGTAATCAGGAAGGCGAATGGAATGTTGGCTTTCATTGCGAGAGGGATGGAATATAAAAGCAGGGAGGTCCTGCTGCAACTGTACAGGGTATTGGTGAGGCCGCACCTGGAGTACTGCGTGCAGTTTTGGTCACCTTACTTAAGGAAGGATATACTAGCCTTGGAGGGGGTACAGAGATGATTCACTAGGCTGATTCCGGACATGAGGGGGTTACCTTATGATGATAGATTGAGTAGACTGGGTCTTTACTCGTTGGAGTTCATTAGGATGAGGGGTGATCGTACAGAAACATTTAAAATAATGAAAGGGATAGACAAGATAGAGGCAGAGGTTGTTTCCACTGGTCGGGAAGACTAGAACTAGGGGGCACAGCCTCAAAATACAGGGGAGCCAATTTAAAACCGAGTTGAGAAGGAATTTCTTCTCCCAGAGGGTTGTGAATCTGTGGAATTTTCTGCCCAAGGAAGCAGTTGAGGCTAGCTCATTGAATGTATTCAAGTCACAGATAGATAGATTTTTAACCAATAAGGGAATTAAGGGTTATGGGGAGCGGGCGGGTAAGTGGAGCTGAGTCCACGGCCTGATCAGCCATGGTCTTTTTGAATGGCAGAGCAGGCTCAAGGGGCTAGATGGCCTACTCCTGTTCCTAATTCTTATATTCTTATGTTCATATGCAAGGCTGCAAAGTGTCTGAGATGAGGTGCTGTTCCTCGAGCTTGCGTTGAGCTTCGTTGGAACAGTGTAGGAGATCGAGGATGGACAGGTCAGAGTGAGAATGAAGTGGAAAATTAAAGTGACAGGCGACCGGAAGCTCAGGGTCACACTTGCAGATTAAACAGAGGTGCTCCACAAAACGGTCACCCAATCTACGCTTGGTCTCCTCAATGTAGAGTAGACCATATCATGAGCAGCGAATACAGTATAGTAAATTGAAAGAAGTTCAAGTAAATCACTGTTTCACCTGGAAGGAGTATTTGGGGCTCTTGAATGATAATGGAGTCAAGAGTTATGGGGAGCGGGCAGGGAAGTGAAGTTAAGGCCAAGATCAGATCAGCCATGATCTTATTGAATGGCGGAGCAGGCTCGAGGGGCCAAATGGCCTTCTCCTGCTCCTATTTCTTATGTTCTTATGTTCTTAGAAACACGTATAAAACATACACTGCACACACAGTGAAAAGACACACACCGACCCGCACATACTGCACACACACACATCCCACATATAAACATATACACACATAACACACGTAAATACACGCACACACACATGTACACTCATACACAAACAACAAATACAACACACACAAAATCACACTCACATTGTGCACACAATGTACATACAAGAGATCATTTTAACTTTTGGTGACGACTTCAATAGAAATGACAATCAGGTGGGGTTTATAATGGTTGGAATGGTGGCCAATCCAATATCGGCCAGTTTACATTATCGCTGAAAACTAGCATTATCCACACACACACAAAACTTATACACATTTGTGAACACAGCCAATGTATTCTTCAGCTTCAAAAATTATGAAACCAATTGCACCCTTTCTTGATATTCAAAGCAGAGCTATCTTTACCAATGTACCCAACATATATTCATTAGCTGTTCAGTCTGCCCCTTGTACCAGGATTAATGTGTAATCTTCAGTTACATGCAGCAGCAGAACTGAGAGTGTTAAGAATCTCCTTGAATTGAAATGCTGTGCCTCATCCAGTTTGTGGATCAGTGCGAAACGTGTTCATTCGTATATCGCAAGGTAGTTTCACCAGGGAGAACGTACAGTTACAGGGGTCAATCTGGTCGGCAGCAGATTTATTTTATATTCCTCACAAAAGTCAACATTTGCATGGTTTATGAATCATACCTAGACTCCAATTTCTTTCTTTCATAGTATGAGATCCCTGAAGGGAAACGGGTGAGACATTTATCAACTTAGGACAGAAGCTGTTGCCTTCACTGCCTGGGCAGTAATCGAGCAGAGCAGATTACCCAGCCATTGCAGAACCAGGTGGATTTCCATTCAATTGGACGGGTTCTATAATGAGCAGGTGACCCACTTTGCCAGATTATTGCCCATGGAGGAGAGAAGACAATAATTTACTTTAAAAAAATTTGGTCAAATCCCAAATCAGTGCACAAAATGTTAACCTGTTGTTTCTCGTTTAATGGTCACTTAAACTCCAGGGCTGAATTTCTTGTCAAAAATATCAGCTAGGGAATCCAAAATCCCATCCTCGTCACCAATCTGTGATATCTTTAGACACCATTACACAAGCACACACACTACAAGATGGCTCCTAACAGAAACTGTGATCACATGACCTTGCCACATGACCTTTTACTGTATTTATATCAGTAGTTGTTATTACATCAGTAGTCCACTAGGTGAAGGTCTACTACAAGTATTAAAGGCAGCAGGGTCTTTGGCAGGTCATGACCTCCGCCCGCCCCATGGCTGTGCCACTGACCTTGGCACATTTCCCGGGGTCGGGGTAACTTAGACATTGAGGGGAGGGGGTGGGGGAGCTGGGTTCATTTACGATGTTTGCTGGGCCACCCAGCCTGGGTGGGGAGGGTGAAGGGATTAACCAAAGTAGATTGGCCGGTCATGCTGCATGAAGAGAAGAAAAAACATTCTTCTAAGCTTAAAGAATTTAAAATCCTGCAGTTGATTGCCTAAGTAGGTGTAACATTATTCTCTCTTCCTCCCTACCCTTAGCAATGTACAAAGGCTTCATGGCAACACCCTCGCTCACAGGTACAAGGCTCCAAGCTCTGCCAGGGAATCTCAGAGATGCTGTAATCATGACCATCTTCAAGAAAGGGGACAAGTCCGATTGCGGGAATTACTGAGGACTTTCCCTGCTGTCTGCCACAGGGAAAGTCATTACAAGAATCCTCCTCAACCGTCTTCTCCCTTTAGCTGAAGAGCTCCTCCCAGAGTCGCAATGCAGATTCTGCCCACTAAGGGGCACAATGGACATGATCTTCATCACACGTCAGATCCAAGAGAAATGCAGGGAACAGCACCAACCCATGTACATGGCCTTCTTTGACCTCACAAAGGCCTTCGACACTGTCAACCGGGAGGGATTATGGAGTGTTCTCCTCAAGTTCAGTTGCCCTCAAAAGTTTGTCACCATCCTCCGCCTGCTTCACAATGACATGCAAGCCGTGATCCTGACCAACGGATCCACCACAGACCCAATCCATGTCAAGCAAGGCTGTGTCATTGCACCAAAGCTCTTCTTGATCTTCCTTGCTGCAATGCTCCACCTCACCCTCAGTAAGTCCCGCTGGAGTGGAGCTAATCTAGAGAACAAATAGGAAACTGTTCAGCCTCTGCCACCTCCAGGCCAGATCCAAGGTCATCCTATCCTCTGTCATTGAATTACAGGATGCAGACGACACTTGCGTCTGTGCACACTCGGAGGCCAATCTCCAAACCATCGGCAACACCTTCACCGAAGCGTACGAAAACATGGGCCTTACACTAAACATCTGTAAGACAAAGGTCCTCTACCAACCTGCCCCTGCCGCACAGTACTGCCTCCGATTATCAAAATCTACGACGAAGCCTTGGACAACGTGGACCATTTTCCATACCTTGGGAGCCTACTGTCAACAAGGACAGACATCGATGACGAAGCCCAACACCGCCTTCAGTGAGCCAGTGCAGCCTTCGGTCACCTGAGGAAGAGAGTGTTTGAAGACCAGGACCTCAAACCCGGCACCAGGCTCATGGTCTGCAGAGCAGTAGTGATACCCACCCTCCTATATGTTTCAGAGACGTGGACTATGTACAGCAGGCACCTCAAAACACTGGAGAAATACCACCAACGCTGCTTCCGCAAGATCCTGCAAATCCCTTGGCAGGATAGGCGCACCAACGTCAGTGTTCTCGCTCAGGCCAACATCCCCAGCATCGAAGCATTGACCACGCTCGATCAGCTCCGCTGGACGGGCCACATCATCCGCATGCCTGACACGAGACTCCCAAAACAAGTGCTCTACTTGGAGCTCCGACATTGCAAGCCCTAGGTGGGCAGAGGAAATACTTCAAGGACACCCTGAAAGCCTCCTTGAAAACGTGCAACATCCCCACCGACACCTAAGAAGCCCTGGCCCAAGACCACTCAAAGTGGAGGAGAAGCATCCGGGAAGGCACCGAACACCTCGAGTCTCTTCGCCGGGAGCAAGCGGAAGTCAAGTGCAAACAGTGGAAAGAGCGCACGACAACCAAAGCACCCCGCCCACCCGTCCCTCCAACCACCATCTGCCCCACCTGTGACAGAGACTGTCGGTCCCGCATTGGACTCATCAGCCACCTAAGAACTCATTTTTAGTGTGAAGCACGTCATCTTCGACTCCAAGGGACTAAGTAAGAAGAAGAAGAGGATGCCAGGCTTGCACCAATAGTTTGGTCCATTTTTTGCCAGAGAGCTGGTATCAGGAAGTTGTCAGAATGTTTTAAGAACCCAATTGGTTCTTTAACGTCTTTTAGGGAAGGAAATCTGCCGTCCTCACCCGTCTGGCCTATAAGTGACTCCAGTCCCACACTGAGGTGGTTGACTCTTAACTCATCCTCTGAAGTGTTCTGGCAAGCCACTCAGTTGTATCAAAACCTTGGGCAACTAGGGACGGGCAACTAGGGATGGGCAATAAATGCCAAACTTACCAGCAATGAGCAAATCAGTGTTATACAGTGCACTGCATCCACTACTGTGAGCACATTAGGGGCAGATTAGCATGGGAGCTGTGATTCTGTGCACCAGCTTTGAATCAGCGATACAAGTGCAGCATCTTCAAACAGACATCATTATTAGCCACTTATTATCCCCGACTTTAATATAAACTACAGAACTCAATTTACAACACAAATCACATGTATCAGTGCTTTCAGTGGGTGTCGAGGGCGTACTCAACAAGTCGACATTTAATTCTTTTGCCTTGAAGCTGTGCCAGGTACACTCAGTCCCCAAACTCACGATGGTACTTATGTCAGTATTAGCGCTTCATACTTTTCTGATAAAGTTTTATCTCTGCAGCAGAAATGACAGCAGGCAGATCTGTAAAATATACCGCGGAGAGAAATTAAGACTTAAAAAAACAGTCCAATTACATAGAATTACATAGAATTTTACAGCACAGAAACAGGCCATTCGGCCTAACAGGTCTGTGCTGGTGTTTATGCTCCACACGAGCCTCCTCCCACTCAATTCACTTCCTCTAACCCTATCAACATTTTCTTCTATTCCTTTCTCCCTCATGTACTTATTTAACATCCCCTTAAATACATCGATGTTGTTCACCTCAATCACTCCCTGTGATATAGAGTTCCACATTCTCACCACTCTTTGAGTATTTATCTTCTTTGAGCTGTGTTTGCGTTACAGAATTTGCCAGGAAGAAACTACAGGTTGAACCTCCCTTATCCAGAACTCCCTTATCCAGAACCACCCCTCGTCGAGAACCATTCCCGGCCACCAGGTGGCGCATGCGCAGAACTCCGACATGAACAAATTGAACAAATTGAAGTCCTTCCTCGCTGCCGACTCTCACAATCGCTGACTTGACCCCGCGATCCACTGACCCTCCCATGATCTCTCTGCCTCACTCTCAGCCCTAAGCCAGCCAGCCCCGATATCCCCTTGCTCAGTACCTATGACATCCAATTTAACGTGACCACTCCTCGTCCAGAGAAATCCCTTATCCAGAACAGGCCAGGTCCCGAGGGTTCTGGATAAGGGAGGTTCAACCTATACCTCTCCTTTAAACCTGAGAACGGCACTCCATAGCGGCTGAGTTTCACCCCCTCTGCGAGGTGGCAAAGGGTGGTAACATGATTACAACAGCAGCAAAGCATCTACTGCCCCATTCTCACCGATGTCTAGCTGTCATTTTGGCTGGGGACCCGAACCCCAGGTGCCCGCTGGGGGTGGTCTCCTTAGCCCATGTACAGCGAGGTTCTATGTCATCAATTGGACTCCGATCAAATTTTGAAGTCCCAGAGTTCCTCCCAGCCCAATTACAAATCGACCCCCGCAATACCCGAGCCTTGTCGCTTGAGGTCGCCCGTTGAACCCCTAAATCTCTCTGTCCATTCACATCTTTTGGAGTCCTTCCTTTAAGTTTAGACTCCAATTCCCACTTTTCTCCCGAGATGTATTACTTAATGTCTCTCCACATTAAATTTCATCTGCCACCTGCCCGATCCTGTATGTGTCCACAATAAGTCTTTGACAATCTCCTAATTGTTTGAAAAGCCTCCTAATTTTTTATCATTGACACATTTTTAGAATGTACTCCCTATACCCAACTCTAAATCATCGAGAACAAACCTGGACCAAACACTGAAGCCTGGCTACATTCCCAACTCAATGTTCCGGGTAGTCCGAAGCAATTGTCTTCAGTCCCCATCACAAATTACGTTGCCTTGCCACTGACTTCATCCCTCTGCCTTGCCACTGCCTGAGGCTGAATAGACCCTAACATTGGCCCTGAGCTGAGCTTCTCATCGATATACTGTCCATCACCAAGGCTGCCTACTTCCATCTCCATAACATTGCCAGTCTCCGCCCCTGCCTCAGCTCATCTATTGCTTCAACCTTCATTCATGCCTTTATTATCTCTCAACTTGACTATTCCAATGATCTCCTGCCTGATCTCCCTCCTTGCACCCTCTGCAAACCTGAATTCATCCAAAACTATGCTGCACTCGCTTGTGCTCGCTGAAAAAAAGTTAATGGCCCAGAAATTCCTCTGGGGGTCATCCCGCGGGCAATTGGATCCGCACTGGAGATATTTTACGAATTTACTTGGTGGTCTCAGAGGCGCCCTGAATTCGGATGGGGAGGTCTTCTCCTCCCATGCTGCGAAGCACAATTCTGCTCAGAGGGTTCCGACACAGAAGATGCAGTCACATGTGATTGCTCAGCCAATAAGGTAAGTATTTCACAGGTTATCATTAATAGCACTGAGACTCACGCATAGACATAGAAACATAGAAACAGAGAAAATAGGTACAGGAGTAGGCCATTCGGCCCTTCTAGCCTGCACCGCCATTCAATGAGTTCATGGCTGAACATGCACTTCAGTACCCCATTCCTGCTTTCTCACCATACCCCTTGATCACCCTAGTAGTAAGGACTTCATCAAACTCCTTTTTGAATATATTTAGTGAATTGGCCTCAACAACTTTCTGTGGTAGAGAATTCCACAGGTTCACTACTCTCTGGGTGAAGAAATTCCTCCTCATCTCGGTCCTAAATGGCTTACCCCTTATCCTTAGACTGTGTCCCCTGGTTCTGGACTTCCCCAACATTGGGAACATTCTTCCTGCATCTAACTTGTCTAACCCCGTCAGAATTTTAAATGTTTCTATGAGGTCCCCTCTCATTCTTCTGAACTCCAGTGAATACAAGCCCAGTGGATCCAGTTTTTCTTGATAGGTCAGTCCCGCCATCCCGGGAATCAGTCTGGTGAACCTTCGCTGCACTCCCTCAATAGCAAGAATGTCCTTCCTCAGGTTAGGAGACCAAAACTGTACACAATACTCCAGGTGTAGCCTCACCAAGGCCCTGTACAACTGTAGCAACACCTCCCTGCCCCTGTACTCAAATCCCCTCGCTATGAAGGCCAACATGCCATTTGCTTTCTTAACCGCCTGCTGTACCTGCATGCCAACCTTCAATGACTGATGTACCATGACACCCAGGTCTCTTTGCACCTCCCCTTTTCCTAATCTGTCACCATTCAGATAATAGTCTGTCTCTCTGTTTTTACCACCAAAGTGGATAACCTCACATTTATCCACATTATACTTCATCTGCCATGCATTTGCCCACTCACCGAACCTATCCAAGTCGCTCTGCAGCCTCATAGCATCCTCCTCGCAGCTCACACTGCCACCCAACTTAGTGTCATCCGCAAATTTAGAGATACTACATTTAATCCCCTCGTCTAAATCATTAATGTACAGTGTAAACAGCTGGGGCCCCAGCACAGAACCTTGCGGTACCCCACTAGTCACTGCCTGCCATTCTGAAAAGTCCCCATTTACTCCTACTCTTTGCTTCCTGTCTGACAACCAGTTCTCAATCCATGTCAGCACACTACCCCCAATCCCATGTGCTTTAACTTTGCACATTAATCTCTTGTGTGGGACCTTGTCGAAAGCCTTCTGAAAGTCCAAATATACCACATCAACTGGTTCTCCCTTGTCCACTCTACTGGAAACATCCTCAAAAAATTCCAGAAGATTTGTCAAGCATGATTTCCCTTTCACAAATCCATGCTGACTTGGACCTATCATATTACCTCTTTCCAAATGCACTGCTATGACATCCTTAATAATTGTTTCCATCATTTTACCCACTACCACTATAATTCCCTGTTATCTCTCTCCCTCCTTTTTTAAAAAGTGGGGTTACATTGGCTACCCTCCACTCCATAGGAACTGATCCAGAGTCAATGGAATGTTGGAAAATGACTGTCAATGCATCCGCTATTTCCAAGGCCACCTTCTTAAGTGCTCTGGGATGCAGTCCATCAGGCCCTGGGGATTTATCGGCCTTCAATCCCATCAATTTCCCCAACCCAATTTCCCGACTAATAAGGATTTCCCTCAGTTCCACCTCCTTACTAGACCCTCCGACCCCTTTTATATCCGGAAGGTTGTTTGTTTCCTCCTTAGTGAATACCAAACCAAAGTACTTGTTCAATTGGTCCGCCATTTCTTTGTTCCCCGTTATGACTTCCCCTGATTCTGACTGCAGGGGACCTACGTTTGTCTTTACTAACCTTTTTCTCTTTACATATCTATAGAAACTTTTGCAATCCGTCTTAATGTTCCCTGCAAGCTTCTTCTCGTACTCCATTTTCCCTGCCCTAATCAAACCCTTTGTCCTCCTCTGCTGAGTTCTAAATTTCTCCCAGTCCCCGGGTTCGCTGCTATTTCTGGCCAATTTGTATGCCACTTCCTTGGCTTTAATACTATCCCTGATTTCCCTTGATAGCCATGGTTGAGCCACCTTCCCTTTTTTATTTTTACGACAAACAGGAATGTACAATTGTTGTAGTTCATCCATGCGGTCTCTAAATGTCTGCCATTGCCCATCCACAGTCAACCCCTTCAGTATCATTCGCCAATCTATCCTAGCCAATTCATGCCTCATACCTTCAAAGTTACCCTTCTTTAAGTTCTGGACCATGGTCTCTGAATTAACTGTTTCATTCTCCATCCTAATGCAGAATTGCACCATATTATGGTCACTCTTCACCAAGGGGCCTCGCACAACGAGATTGCTAATTAATCCTCTCTCATTGCACAACACCCAGTCTAAGATGGCCTCCCCCCTAGTTGGTTCCTCGACATATTGGTCTAAAAAACCTTCCCTTATGCACTCCAGGAAATCCTCCTCCATCGTATTGCTTCCAGTTTGGTTAGCCCAATCTACGTGCATATTAAAGTCACCCATTATAACTGCTGCACCTTTATTGCACGCACCCCGAATTTCATGTTTGATGCCCTCCCCAACATCACTACGACTGTTTGGAGGTCTGTATCTATCAGTTCTCAGTGCGATTAATGGGAACAAAAGCAATCACACAAAATAATAAAAAATAAAAATCACACATATATAAAATTAATTGAAATTAAATTTCTTATAAAAATAAAATACTTTCCCAATTTTTAAAAAAGTTTTTAAAATTATGGTTAAAAATAAACTTACCATAGTGGGGAGGATTTTTAACAGTAAACTATGTGTTTATAATATTATTTTACAATTGTTTTTGTGTGTTTTAAAACACTTGCACCTATAAAAGTAAGCTAGGCGCCTGGTTTTTCAGGCGCAAGAATTTTGAGGACATTTGCTTGGCAAGATATGGGTAAATAGCTCAATTTTGCCCGTACAAATGTCCTCGCTCCCAATCTGTCATCCTCGCTCCCGATCTGGCTACGGTCTGTCAAGCTCCAGCGCATTGCGCGCTGAAAAGCAGCTTTTCCGATGCCTTCCGGGATCCGTAGAAACTTCGTACGGGCCTGGGACGCCGGAATTTCCCCCTCCATTATAATTTTAATATTTAAAAAAATCTCTAACACTAATTTTCTTCTGAGGGAATGAGACTCCACACTAGTACAATTAATTTTTCAGGGCCGGAGCGTTTGTTCTGCAGTAATTATAAGAACATAAGAACATAAGAATTAGGAACAGGAGTAGGCCATCTAGCCACTCGAGCCTGCTCCGCCATACAAAAATATCATGGCTGATCTGGCCGTGGACTCAGCTCCACATACCCGCCCGCTCCCCGTAACCCTTAATTCCCTTCTTGGTTCAAAATCTATCTATCTGTGATTTGTATACATTCAATGAGCTAGCCTCAACTGCTTCCTTGGGCAGAGAATTCCACAGATTCACAACCCTCTGGGAGAAGAAATTTCTTCTCAACTCGGTTTTAAATTGGCTCCCCTGTATTTTGAGGCTGTGCCCCCTAGTTCTAGTCTCCCCGACCAGTGGAAACAACCTCTCTGCCTCAATCTTGTCTATCCCTTTCATTATTTTAAATGTTTCTATAAGATCACCCCTCATCCTTCTGAACTCCAATGAGTAAAGACCCAGTCTACTCAATCTATCATCATAAGGTAACCCCCTCATCCCCGGAATCAGCCGAGTGAATTGTCTCTGTACCCCCTCCAAGGCTCGTAGATCCTTCCTTAAGTAAGATGACCAAAACTGCACGCAGTACTCCAGGTGCGGCCTCACCAATACCCTGTACAGTTGCAGCAGGACCTCCCTGCTTTTGTACTCCATTCCTCTCGCAATGAAAGCCAACATTCCATTCACCTTCCTGATTACCTGCTGCACCTGCAAACTAACTTTTTGGGATTCATGCACATGGAGCCATCTTGCTGGGCCCGCATTTTCAGCCGGAGATCTTGGGGGTCGAGGAGCCCGTACCAGGCCGCTTGCTGCACGTAACGGTTCGCCTGGGGGACGTGCCGCTCCATCTCGTGAACGTGTACGCCCCTCAGCCCGGCCCGCAGCAAACGCGCTTCTTTGAAGAGGTGTCCGCTCTTCTTGGCTCCGTCGACGTCGGCGACTGCATTGTCCTCGGGGGGGATTTTAACGTCGAGGCGCGGGACCGCTCCGGTGCCCCGCAGTACATGACGGCAATGGAGAAGTTGAGGGACCTGGTCGGGTCCTTCGACTTGGTGGACGTCTGGCGAAATCTCCACCCCGACTCCAGCGCCTTTACTTGGGTGAGGCCTGGAGTTGGATGGTCTAGAGTCGACCGCCTTTACGTGTCTCGGGCGTAAGTTTCCTGCGTCCCGGCGGCCTCCATGCGGCCGGTGCCGTGTTCGGACCACCACCTGGTGTGGGCGGAGCTCGCTTCGCTCCGCGCGAGGATGGGGTCCGCGTACTGGCACTTTAACAACCGGCTGCTGGAGGACGTGCGGTTCCAGGACTCGTTCCGTCGATTCTGGTCCGACTGGAGAAGGAAGCAGGGGGGCTTCCCCTCCTTGAGGCTATGGTGGGACGTGGGCAAGGCTCACGTCCGCGTCTTCTGTCAAGAGTACGCGAGGGGGTCGACCAAGAGGCGGGCGGCCAGAGTCGGGCGCCTAGAAAAAGAGGTGCTCGACCTGGAAGCCCGTCTCGGTCAAGTCGTCCAGGACCCGACCCTGCGGACGGTGTACGAAGCGAAGAAGGCCGCGCTGAAGGACCTGCAGCTCGTCGGGTCCCGAGGCGCGTTCGTGAGGTCGCGGATCCGGTTCCTGCGGGATCTGGACCGCGGCTCCCCCTTCTTCTACTCGCTGGAAAAAAGGCAGCGTGTCCGTAAGCAGCTCTTGACGCTGCTGGCCGACGACGGCTCTCTCGTCTCGGATCCGGAGGGCGTCAACAACAGGGCCCGTGAATATTACGGGGCTCTGTTCTCTCCGGATCCGTCCAGCGAGGAAGCGCGTAGAGTTTTGTGGGAGGACCTGCCGAAGGTCAGCCCGGAGGGCGCCGAAAATCTGGAAGCTCCGCTAAGCCTGGCGGAGCTGACCGGTGCCCTATCCCGGCTCTCGAGGGGAAAATCCCCGGGGCTGGACGGGCTGACCGTGGAGTTCCACAGAGCGTTCTGGGATGTCCTGGGGGGCGACTACGCGCGGGTCCTGGGGGAAAGTCTGGCGACCGGGGAGATGCCCCTCTCTTGGCGCAGGGCAGTCATCGTCCTGCTGCCTAAGAAGGGCAATCTCCGCCTCCTTAAGAACTGGCGCCCGGTCTCCCTCCTCAGCACGGACTACAAAATCTTCGCCAGGGCGATGTCTGCTCGCCTTGGTGCCGTGCTGGACCACATGATCCACCCCGACCAGTCCTACACGGTCCCGGGCCGGACAATCCACGATAACATCCATCTGGTCCGGGACCTCATCCATTGTTCCCAGGAGGCTGGTCTGTCGGTCGCCTTCCTATCCCTCGACCAAGAGAAGGCGTTCGACAGGGTGGATCACGACTATCTGCTCGGAACTCTGCGCGCTTTCGGGTTCGGGACGCATTTCGTCGCCCGGATCCGACTTTTGTACGCCGCCGCGGAGTGTCTGATTTTGGTTAATGGGTCCTTGACGGCGCCCCTTCGCTTTAGGAGAGGGGTGCGCCAGGGATGCCCCATGTCCGGCCAGTTATACGCCGTTTGCGTGGAGCCTTTCCTGCGCCTCTTGCGGACGAGGTTGACGGGACTGGCTCTGCAAGGGCCGGGCGTGGAGGTCGTCCTCTCGGCTTATGCCGATGACGTGCTCCTCGCGGTAGAGGATCCCGCTGACCTGCGGAGGATGCGTGAGTGCCAGGAGATTTACTCGGCCGCGTCCTCCGCCAGGATCAACTGGGAGAAATGTTCCGGACTCCTGGTGGGTCAGTGGCGGGTGGACTCCCTGCCGGAGGAGTTCAGGCCTTTTGCCTGGAGCACGACCCATCTCCTCTATCTGGGAGTCTACCTTAGCCCCGACGAGGGAGCCTGGCCGGCGAACTGGCAGGAGCTGGAGGCCAAGGTCGCCGCTCGCCTAGGGCGCTGGACAGGACTGCTCCGAGTGCTGTCCTACAGGGGTCGAGCGCTAGTCATAAACCAGCTGGTGGCCGCAATGCTGTGGTACCGGCTGGTCACTTTGACCCCTCCCCCTGCGTTTGTCGCCAAGATACAGAAGAAGCTGGTGGACTTCTTCTGGAACAACAGGAAGCACTGGGTCTCTGCTGCGGTCTTGAGTCTCCCGCTTGAGGAGGGCGGTCAGTCGTTGGTGTGCGTCAGCGCCCAGCTCGCGACTTTCCGTCTTCAGACCCTGCAGAGATACCTTTACGTCGAGCCCCCTCCTAGGTGGTGCGCTCTGGCGAGGTATTTCTTCCGCCAGCAGCGCGACCTCAATTATGACACGCAGCTCCTGTTTGTGAACTTGGGGGGTGCCAGGACCGCCCTCCGGGAGCTGCCTGTCTTTTACAGGGAACTCATCAGGGTCTGGAACAAAGTCTCCACCAAGCGCAGCTCTCCGCCGGCTGGAGTGGCGGCCGTCCTGCAGGAACCGCTGCTCTGGAATCCGTACCTCCACGGCCGAGGTTTTATGTGGCGGTCGGAAGAGAGGGCTGTGGCTGGTGAGGTGACCAGGGTCAGGGACCTGCTCGATGGCGGAGGAGCGGGCTGGATGGCGCCAGACACGCTGGCGCGGCGCCTAAATTCTGCCAACGGCCGCCACGCGGCCGATGCCATCGAGTCGCTAAAAACAGCTCTGGGCCCTGACTCCGTTAGGTGCATCGAGGAGGCTCAAGCACGTGGGGAGATCCCGTCCGAACTGACCCCCGTCCGGACGGAATTCCTCATCGGCGCCAAACCCCGGAACCTCCTTCGGGGGCCGGCGCCTCACAACTTGAGCCGCCTCGGGGAAATCCCCTCCGTGCCTTTCAGTTCCGCGCGGAGGGATTTCCTGTACGGGCTGCTCCTGCACACCCTCAACTTTGCCATCCTCGCCGGCCGTCCGGACACGCCATGGCGTACCATCTTGCCGTCCGGAGGAGGCGGGGGTCCCCGATGGAGGGCACTCTACGCAGGGGTCCTCCCACTATTCATCGGGGACTTGGCCTGGAGGGTGGTGCACGGAGCAGTGCCGTGCAACAAATTTTTAAGTCGGTTCACGGACTCCCAGGCCGCCTGCAATTTCTGCGGTCTGGAAGAGTCCGTGTTCCATGTTTTTATGGAATGCACAAGGTTGCAGCCCCTGTTTTATTATTTGAAGGGGCTGCTCCTGAAATTCTGGCTGCACTTCAGTCCCACTCTCCTGATCTTTGGGCACCCTGTGCGGAGGGGAGTGGGTAGGTCCGAAGGCCTCCTCGTAGGACTGCTCCTGGGCACGGCCAAGGGTGCCATCAGCCGGTCCAGGCAGCGGGCGGTCGAGGGGGTCGTTCAAACTGACTGCCTGTCTCTCTTCCGCTCTTACATCCGGTCCAGGGTGTCCTTGGAGATGGAGCACGCGGTGTCCACCGGTACGCTCGCGGCCTTCCGCGAGAGGTGGGCACCGGAGGGACTGGAGTGCATCATCACGCCCGGCAACCAAATTTTAATTTGATTTTACGTTTTAAAGTTTAATTTGTTTTAATTGCCGGTGTTTTTAGTGTCCCCTTCCCTTTTATAGGGGGCACCGGAAAAATTGTGATTTTAGTGCCCAAAAAAAGAAAAAAAAAAAGAAAAACACAAAAAAAAAACCAAAAAAAGGAAAAAAAGGGCCTTGTAAATGTGTGGTGTGTCACCCAGGTCGGGTGGCACAGTTTAATGTTTATGTTTTGCAGGTAGACTCTAAAAGAGTTTCATGCACACGGACCCCCAGGTCCCTCTGCACCGCAGCATGTTGTAATTTCTCCCCATTCAAATAATATTCCCTTTCACTGTTTTTTTTTTCCAAGGTGGATGACCTCACATTTTTCGACATTGTATTCCATCTGCCAAACCTTAGCCCATTCGCTTAACCTATCTAAATCTCTTTGCAGCCTCTCTCTGTCTTCTACGCAACCCGCTTTCCCACTAATCTTTGTGCCATCTGCAAATTTTGTTACACTACACTCTGTCCCCTATTCCAGATCACTTATGTATATTGTAAACAGTTGTGGTCCCAGCACCGATCCCTGTGGCACACCACTAACCACCGATTTCCAACCCGAAAAGGACCCATTTATCCCGACTCTGCTTTCTGTTAGCCAGCCAATTCTCGATCCATGCTAATACATTTCCTCTGACTCCGCGTACCTTTATCTTCTGCAGTAACCTTTTGTGTGGCACCTTATCGAATGCCTTTTGGAAATCTAAATTCACCACATCGATATACCTCTATCCACCATGCTCGTTATATCCTCAAAGAATTCCAGTAAATTAGTTAAACATGATTTCCCCTTCATGAATCCATGTTGCGTCTGCTTGATTGCAGTATTCCTATCTAGATGTCCCGCTATTTCTTCCTTAATGATAGTTTCAAGCATTTTCCCCACTACAGATGTTAAACTAACCGGCCTATAGTTACCTGCCTTTTGTCTGCCCCCTTTTTTAAACAGAGGCGTTACATTAGGTACTTTCCAATCCGCTGGTACCTCCCCAGAGTCCAGAGAATTTTGGTAGATTATAACGAATGCATCTGCTATAACTTCCGCCATCTCTTTTAATACCCTGGGATGCATTTCATCAGGACCAGGGGACTTGTCTACCTTGAGTCCCATTAGCCTGTCCAGCACTACCCCCCTAGTGATCGTGATTGTCTCAAGGTCCTCCCTTCCCACATTCCCATGACCAGCAATTTTTGGCATGGTTTTTGTGTCTTCCACTGTGAAGACCGAAGCAAAATAATTGTTTAAGGTCTCAGCCATTTCCACATTCCCCATTATTAAATTCCCCTTCTCATCTTCTAAGGGTCCAACATTTACTTTAGTCACTCTCTTCCGTTTTATATATCGGTAAAAGCTTTTACTATCTGCTTTTATGTTTTGCACAAGTTTACTTTTGTAATCTATCTTTCCTTTCTTTATTGCTTTCTTAGTCATTCTTTCCTGTCGTTTAAAATTTTCCCAATCTTCTAGTTTCCCACTAACCTTGGCCACCTTATATGCATTGGTTTTTAATTTGATACTCTCCTTTATTTCCTTGGTTATCCACGGCTGGTTATCCCTTCTCTTACCGCCCTTCTTTTTCACTGGAATATATTTTTGTAGAGCACTATGAAAGAGCTACTTAAAAGTCCTCCACCGTTCCTCAATTGTGCCACCGTTTAGTCTGTGTTCCCACTCTACTTTAGCCACCTCTGCCCTCATCCCACTGTAGTCCCCTTTGTTTAAGCATAGTACGCTCATTTGAGACACTACTTCCTCACCCTCAATCTGTATTACAAATTCAACAATAATGTGATCACTCATTCCGAGAGGATAAGAACATAAGAACATAAGAACATGAGAACTAGGAACAGGAGTAGGCCATCTAGCCCCTCGAGCCTGCTCCGCCATTCAAAAAGATCATGGCTGATCTGGCCGTGGACTCAGCTCCACTTACCCGCTCCCTCCCCATACCCCTCAATTCCCTTATTGGTTAAAAATGTATCTATCTTGATTTGAATACATTCAATGAGCTAGCCTCAACTGCTTCCCTGGGCAGAGAATTCCACAGATTCACAACCCTCTGGGAGAAGAAATTCCTTCTGAACACGGTTTTAAATTGGCTCCCCCGTATTTTGAGGCTGTGCCCCCTAGTTCTAGTCTCCCCGACCAGTGGAAACAACCTCTCTAACTCGATCTTGTCTATCCCTTTCATTATTTTAAATGTTTCTATAAGATCACCCCTCATCCTTCTGAACTCCAATGAGTAAAGACCCTGTCTACTCAATCTATCATCTAAAGGTAACCCCCTCATCTCCGGAATCAGCCTAGTGAATCGTCTCTGTACCCCCTCCAAAGCTAGTATATACTTCCTTAAGTAAGGTGACCAAAACTGCATGCAGTACTCCAGGTGCGGCCTCACCAATACCCTGTACAGTTGCAGCAGGACCTCCCTGCTTTTGTACTCTATCCCTCTTGCAATGAAGGCCAACATTCCATTCGCCTTCCTGATTACCTGCTGTACCTGCAAACTAACTTTTTGGGATTCATGCACAAGGACCCCCAGGTCCCTCTGCACCGCAGCATGTTGTAATTTCTCCCCATTCAAATAATATTCCCTTTTACTGTTTTTTTTCCAAGGTGGATGACCTCACATTTTCCGACATTGTATTCCATCTGCCATACCTTAGCCCATTCGCTTAACCTATCTAAATCTCTTTGCAGCCTCTCTGTGTCCTCTACACAACTCGCTTCCCCACTAATCTTTGTGTCATCTGCAAATTTTGTTACACTACACTCTGTCCCCTCCTCCAGGTCATCTATGTATATTGCAAACAGTTGTGGTCCCAGCACCGATCTCTGTGGCACACCACTAACCACCAATTTTCAACCTGAAAAGGACCCATTTATCCCAACTCTCTGCTTTCTGTGAGCCAGCCAATTCTCTATCCATGCTAATACATTTCCTCTGACTCCGCGTACCTTTATCTTCTGCAGTAACCTTTTGTGTGGCACCTTATCGAATGCCTTTTGGAAATCTAAATACACCACATCCATCGATATGCCTCTATCCACCATGCTCGTTATATCCTCAAAGAATTCCAGTAAATTAATTGAACATGATTTCCCCTTCATGAATCCATGTTGCGTCTGCTTGATTGCACTATTCCTATCTCGATGTCCCGCTCTTTCTTCCTTAATGATAGCTTCAAGCATTTTCCCCACTACAGATGTTAAACTAACCGGCCTATAGTTACCTGCCTTTTGTCTGCCCCCTTTTTTAAACAGAGGCGTTACATTAGCTGCTTTCCAATCCACTGGTACCTCCCCAGAGTCCAGAGAATTTTGGATCTTTTACTCGGAGATCGTTTATTATTCCTGTCTCATTACACAGGACCAGACCTAAGATAGCTTGCTCCCTTGTAGGTTCTGTAACATACTGTTCTAAGAAACAATCCCGTATGCATTCTATGAATTCCACCTCAAGGCTACCCCGTGCGATTTGATTTGATCAATCGATATGTAGGTTAAAATCCCCCATGATTACTGCCATTCCTTTTTCACATGCCTCTATTATTCCCTTGATTATTGCCCGCCCCACCGTGAAGTTATTATTTGGGGGCCTATAAACTACGCCCACCAGTGACTTTTTCCCCTTACTATCTCTAATCTCCACCCACAATGATTCAACATTTTGTTCATTCGAGCCAATATCATCTCTTACAACTGCCCTGATATCATCCTTTATTAATAGAGCTACCCCACCTCCTTTCCCTTCTTGTCTATCCTTCCAAATTGTCAGATACCCCTGTATATTTAATTCCCAGTCTTGGCCACCCTGCAACCACGTTTCTGTAATGACCACCAAATCATACCCATTTGTAATGATTTGTGCCGTCAACTCATTTACTTTATTTCGAATGCTGCGTGCGTTTAGGTAGAGTGTTATAATCCTAGTTTATATACCATGATTTTTAGTTTTGACCCCTCCTGCAGCCCCTTTATATTCATACATATTGTCCCTTCCGATCAACTTGTGGTTTACACTTACCCCAGTGCTACTCTGCTCTGTTGCCTCCTGCCTTTTGCATTCTTTCTTGGGGTCCTGTTCATCTGAGCTCTCATCACACTGTTAAAAACTCACTTACTCCTGAATGCACCAGCCCTAACTTTTGCAGCCGTCTTTAGTGCGGAAGGAGTGGGCAATTATCCCAAGTTCACACTGATACATTCACTTCAGTGCCCAGTGAGGACTGCAACAGCGCACCCTGTGGTGGAGCAGGGTACCTCTGACAGCAACTTCCCGACTTGCACGTCTAACTACACGTGTATGGACACCAGAAGTTGCTGTCCAATTTATTCCATTATAACAGAGAGTGTTGATAGCCTCACCGTTATTCATCCCGCAAATTCCGGCTCCATATCAACGATGTTTGATCATTTTTACTTTGTTCGACACATAAAACATTAATACCCAGTTGATTCCTGTGGCTGAAACAGGCAAAAATATCTTGACACTTTTACCATTTACAGACACAGAGCAATGAACCAGAAAGAATAAATAGATTTTATTTTCTTTCCATTTCTTTTGTATCTTTCATTATTTTGTGGGTAGGTATCACCCCTACAAGTCTTCTTTCTCCCGTAAAAATATATTTAGTCCCTTGGGACTTTCATTATAACTTAATCCCTGAAGAGCAGGAACCATCCTGGCTGCTGTTCTCTGAACACTTTTTATTGCATTTTCCATTCATAGTCTGCCATTCTGCACACAGACAGATCTCACTAACACAATGAGATGAATGGTCAGTTTGTGGTGATGTTGGTTGAGGGAAAAATGTTGCGGAGTACACCAGGAACATTCCCTACTCTTCACTGAATAGTATCATGGAATTGTTAACATCCACATGGACCACCAGGTAAACAGGCTTCAGTCTTAC
The DNA here is from genome assembly GCF_044704955.1 of Pristiophorus japonicus. NCBI lineage: Eukaryota > Metazoa > Chordata > Chondrichthyes > Pristiophoridae > Pristiophorus > Pristiophorus japonicus. The sequence goes on from NC_091978.1 coordinate 32,114,386, forward strand.
GTCTCATCTCATAGACGACACTTTGACAATGCAGCACTCCCTCAGCATTGCATTGAAATGTCAGCCTTAGATGTATGCTCAAGTCCTGTAGTCCTTGAATAAACTTCAGAGAGTACTAAGAAATTCCCACAACTTATAGTACAGCAAACAACATCCTTCTTGTGATAATGGACAGATCATCTGTTTTAGTGATATTGATTGAAGGATAAATATTGGCTACCACACCATGGAGAATTCCCCAACTCATCTTCAAAATAGTGTCATGGGATCATTTACATCCACCTGAGAGAGCAGACCTCAGTCTCATCCAAAAGACGGCATCTCCGACATTGCAGCACTCTCTCAGTACTGCACTGGGAGTGCAAGCCTTGGCTTTGTGCTCAAGTCTCTGAGAGTAGGACTTAAACCCACAACTTTATGACATCCAGAGGTGAAAGTGCTACCATCTGAGTCACAGCTGAAACAAAAAAAAGAATAAGGAATCCCCTCATTCTTGATTGAAAGGCGCATTTTCATAAAAGCACGAGACAATGACTACTTTGATAGTATCTAGACTTTCATCTAATTTTCTGAGGCTAATGTTTAGATGGGCACTATCTTCACGAAAGCTGTTTGACAAAATCTTTTCTGTTTTGTTTCCATACCCTGTAAATATGTGATTGCATAAGAGAGGATACAGAGGGGATTTACAAGAATGTTGCCAGGACTGGAAAATTTTAGCTATGATGAAATATTGGATTGGCTGGGGTTGTTTTCTTTGGAACAGAGGAGGCTGAGGGGAGATTTAATTGTGGTGTATAACATTAATTGTGGTGTATAAAACTAGATCGAGTGTATAGGAAGGACCTGTTTCCTTTAGCAGAGGGGTCAATAACAAGGGCATAGATTTAAAGTAGTTGGTAGAAGGATTAGAGGGGAGACGAGGAAAATTCTTTTCACCCAGAGGGTGGTGGGGGTCTGGAACTCACTGTCTGAAAGGTTGGTAGAGGCAGAAACCCTCACCACATTTAAAATGTACTTGGATATGCATTTAAAGTGCCGTGACCTACAGGGCTACGGACCAAGTGCTGGAAGGTGGGATTAGGCTGGGTAACTCTTTTTCGACTGGCACACACACGATGGGTCGAATGGCCTCACTTTGTGTCGTAATGTTTCTATGATTTCTATGATTTTAAGAGGCATGCACTTATTTACATCAGAGGTCCAGAGGGGCTGTCATAAATAAATGGGGTCAGGTGTAATACATTCTTCAAGGAAATGGGGCGAAAAACGAAGATAGAAAAATGATCATTTTAAATATTGCCTGGGAGAATAATAAGAGCCCTTTGTGCCGTGTGTGAGGTGAAGTGGCAAGACGATAGGGATGGTTGCAGGCCAAGGGATAGCTAACTGCTCATTTTAACTTTCTTGTCTTTTTTGATACAAATCAGTAACCAGTGTAGCAGATGAAAAAGGAATGCTTGAGTCAGTTCAGTGACCTGCCACATATTCCAGAGTCGTGGTTTCAATAGCGAATGCCTCATATTTAATCTCCGCTGCCAGGAGAATTTGCATTGTTTACATACAGATGAGGGTATGCTTGGGCTGTGTAAACAAGAAGACAGAAGAAGGTATACAGTGACTTTCAGCGGCTAACCAGATTTCCCACAGAACTTCTAAGGACGTTAAATAGTTTTGTTCCTCTCACCCTGCAATTAAAACAAATATTTTCACGCATAAATTCTCTGCCAGGAAATTAACATTTTCAGACTTGTGTACACTATTAATGAGTACATCATTATCACCAGTACTCTTTTTAAGGGGTGCAAGCTATAGCTCTGTGGTCATCACTCTCACCTCTGAGTCAGAAGGTCATAGGTTCATGTCCTACTCCATGGATTTGAGCGCATAATCTAGGCTGAGTTGCCGTCTTTCAGATGAGGCGTTAAACTGAGGCCCCGTCTGCTCTCTCAAGTGGACGTAAAAGATCTCATGGCACTATTTTGAAGAAGGGCAGGGGAGTTATCGCTGGTATCCTGGCCAATATTTATCCCTCAATCAACATAAAAAAACAAAATGGCCCTGAAATTCTGATGTCCCGAGTCTGTACGAGATTTCTACGGATCCGGAAAGGCATCAGAAAAGCCAGTTTTCAGCATGCAATGCGCATGCACTGAGAACCGGCTTTTCCGATCTGTCAAGTTTCTGGCTTGACAGATCCTCTGTATCTTGGGATCGAGGACACTTGCAGGGCAAGATTTCCGATATTTATGAATATCTTGCCCTGCAAATGTCCTTTAAAATCTTGTGCCTGAAAAAGCAGGCGTATAGCCTACTTTTACATGTGCAAGTGTTTAAAAATACACAAAAACATTTTTAAATAAAGTTATAAAAACACATTTTATTGTTTAAAAACCCTCCCCACTATGCTAAGTTTATTTTCAGGCTTAATTAAAAAAAACTTTTTAAAAAGTCGGGAACATTTTTTTTATAACAACTTTAATTTAAATGAATGTAAAAAATGTAGTTTATTTTCTATTTTTTATTGTGTTTTGTGTGTCTGTGGCGGGGGTTTCTTATTCATAGTAATAGGAGTTCCGGACTTACGAAACTCCTATTACTATGAATGAGAAAATATACTAACCTGATTGTCTGCTGTCTCCAGCCCCCGGCCTGCACACGTTCCCTCGTGCACGCGCTGCGACGCACAGTCACCAGAGGCCTCAGGCTCGGAAGTTCCAACGGGCGCAGCAGCAACAGGTAAGTGCTCATCTTTTTTCTCTTTTTCTGTCGTTTGCCTGCGGGAAGAGCTCGACCGGAATTTAAGGGCCATTATCTAGTCATTATCACATTGCTGTTTGTGGGAGCTTGCTTGTGCGCAAATTGGCTGCCGCGTTTCCTACATTATAATATTGACCACACTTCAAAAGTACTTCATTGGCTGTATAGCATTTTCGGGAGTCCTGAGGATGTGAAAGGCACTATATAAAAACAAGTTTGCTCTTTTCTTTTTCTTTTAAATCACAAACCGAAGATTTAATCTGAGGTGAATATGTGGCACAAATTGTAAAATCACAGGGTGGGGGGAATTACCTTAAAAAAAATGCTGTTTATGCCATTCAGCCCATCAAGCCTATTCTGCCATTCAATTGGATCATGGCTGATCTGTATCATAACTCTAACTACCCACCTTGGTTCCGTAACCCTTAATACCCTTGCCCAACAAAAATCCATCAATCTCTGTTTTGAAATTTCCAATTGACATAGCATCAGCTTTTCAAGGGAGAGAGTTCTAGATTTCCACTACCCTTTGTGTGAAACAGTGTTTCCTGACATCATCCCTGAATGACCTAGCTCTAATTTTAAGGTTAGGCCCCTTCGATCTGGACTTCCCCACCAGAAGAAATAGTTTCTATCTATCCTATCAAATCCTCTATTCATCTTAAACACCTCAATTCGATCAACCCTAATATTCTGTCTTGAGGGAATGCAAGCCTAGCCTATTCAACCTTTCCTCATAATTTAATCCTTTTAGCCTCGGTATCATTCTGGTGAATCTGCACTGCCCCCCTTCCAAGGCCAATATATTTTTCCTGCCCAGAACTAAACACAGTACTTCAGGTGGGGTTTAACCCCATCGGCACCTGGGAATCCGTGGCCAAAGACCACACTAAGTGGAGGAAGAGCATCTGAGAGCCAAGAGCATGCAGAAACCAAGCGCAGGCAGCAGAAGGAGCGTGCGGCAAACCAGGCTCTCCACCCACCCTTTCCTTCAACCACTGTCTGTCCCGCCTGTGACAGACACTGTAATTCCCGTATTGGACTGTACAGTCACCTGAGAACTCACTTTGAGAGTGGAAGCAAGTCTTCCTCGATTTCGAGGGACTGCTTATGATGATGAACCAGAGATTTATACAATTGTAACATAACTTCTACCCCTTTATATTGAAGTCCCATTGAGGTAAAGGCCAATATTTAATTTGCATTTTTGATTATTTGTTGTACCTCTCCAGTAGCTTTTAGTGGTCTCTGTACTTGGATCCCTAAATCTCTCTGCTCCTCCACAGTTCCTAGCTTCCCATCATTTAGAAAATACTCTGATCCATCTTCCCTTGATCTACTTTCTTAGGTCCAAAATGGATGACCTCACACTTTCCTGCATTGAACTGTATCTGCCAATGTTTTGCCCACCCACTTAATCGATCAATATCCCTTTGCAACGTTCTGCTCCCATCTACACATTTTACTGTGCCACCTAACTTAGTGTCATTAGCAAATTTAGATTCATCCAAGCCATTTAAAATTATAGCCCCAAAATTTGCTGTCAAAATAACAGTGAGGTTAATGCCGCTCGCTATTAATTATGCGCAAATGCAACAGCAACTTCAGGCAAGGACCAGATGCGCGGTTAAACACGGAAATCCAAAAGTCGCTGTCCGAGGATGTGCTGCTCCACTGTTAGCTTCGTGAAAAGGGTCTCTTACTGACTGGCTAGCCATTGAAATGTGTTGAGTGGCGTGAAATTGTTGCAGGTACGAACTAAACTCGCCACCGTAAGGCAGAACTGGTCTGAGGTGACGCAAGGAGCCCGATTTTGAGCCATTTAAGGTCCGCACATATTATGATCAAGCCTGGATTCACTGTCAGAGATTTTTTTAATGATGCGCTAATTGTTAATTACTGCCAATGATCTTCTCTCGCACCCAAAATAAATCATTACAAGTGTGGAGTTTCATTCCTCAGGTTTTAACTGTTGTTGGATATTTTTAAAATGTGAAATTTAAAATAAAAAAACCTCTTCTTACTTTTCCTTTTTGTCTCCTTTTTTCTCACTCTCTATTAATCTAGTTTTTCTTTCCCTCTCTTTCTTTCCCTCTCTGTACCTGATTTGACATTGAATTCATCCACTCTAACTTACACTTCCTTCTCAGTCATTGGGCTGTTTATTTCACAATCCTTCAAGCTGATTGGTTAAAAAGTTAGACAGTTGTTTGGCCTGTTCACTCAGATTCCAGATGCCCGGTTTCCCTCGCTGCGATGTTATCAGCTCACACTTCCAGTAACTTGCCATGCAAATTATTGTCAACACTAAATGGGCAAGGGCAAGTCTAACCAGTGATAGGTGCTGTTTGCTTCACTCCTACAGAAAATTCTAGCTTATACTAAAAACACTGTGGCCCTGTTTCTCAGATCTCTGCATTTATGTATCCTGCTACTTTATCACTGCTGTCTGGGAGGCCTATGAACAACGCCTACCAAAGTCTTGCATCCTTTCCCTCAATCCTACCCAGAGCGGTTCTACCGCCTACTCACCCTGACTGATATCCATTTCTTTCCAATGCTGTAAATAGTATCCCTTGTCAATATTGCAACTCCTCCTCCTTTTTCATTTCCCCTGTCCTTTCTAAAGACCTTATACAACCTGGAATATTTATCTCCCAGTCATGTCCAGCTTGTAGCCAGGTCACAGTGAGCCTGGGAGTCTCAGTGACCCTGGGGGTTTCAGTGACGCTGGGGATCTCCATGACCCTGGGAGTCTCCATGACCCTGGGGGTTTCACTGACCCTGGGAGTCTCAGTGACCCTGGGGGTTTCAGTGACGCTGGGGATCTCCATGACCCTGGGAGTCTCCATGACCCTGAGGGTTTCAGTGACCCAGGGGGATCTCAGTGACCCTGGGGGTTTCAGTGACCCTGGGAGTTTCCGTGACTCTGGGGGTCTCAGTGACCCTGGGGGTTTCAGTGACCCTGAGAGTCTCAATGACCCTGGGGATTTCCGTGACCCTGGGGGTTTCAGTGACTCTGGGGGTTTCAATTACCCCGGGGGTCTCCGTGACCCTGGGGGTTTCAGTGACCCTGGGGATCTCCGTGACCCTGGGGGTTTCCGTGACCCTGGGTGTTTCAGTGACCCTGGGAGTCTTAGTGACTCTGGGTGTTTCAGTGACCCTGGGGGTTTCAGTGACCCTGGGGATCTCTGTGACCCTGGGGGTTTCCGTGACCCTGGGGATCTCCGTGACCCTGGGGGTTTCCATGACCCTGGGGGTTTCTGCGCTCTTCGATCAGGAGAACCTTGATGGAAATTCACCCCATCAGCTTTGACTGTGCTTTTACAGTGTAGCAATCCACTTATGCTCAGTGTCCGCATTTATCCTTTGACCTGAAAAATGCTTGTACTTCTTTTCTGTAACACTATAAAATGTAAGTGTTTTTTGTAAAAAGTTTTCAATACGTTTATTAAATCGACAACTCCTTTGACATGAAACTTGCAAGTTGCTATTCAGATTCTGTGAGATATGGTTCAGCGGCTCATCCATTTGCAATCCTTTGGCTTTAAACCTGTGGATGTTGAGAGCCCAAAAAGCTTAGAAAATAAAACCATTACCAAGCTAATCAGGATTTATAGGTGTCACGTCAGATTTTATAGACTGATCTGACTCACACTGTTGACTTAGATTTACATTTACCGAGGTGATGCTCTGTCATCTGTGAGAGCAATTAAAAGAGGATTTAAAATTCAGGATAATGCTGGCGTTTCAAAATAAAATCTCTTCTGGACTTGACATTATTCTACTTGGATATGTGCGAGTGCATTCAATGCCCTGCTCTATGTCTCCATGCAGATTACCTTGTGCCGCACTGTTTGAAGGGCACAGCGCATTGCTTCCTTTGCTGTTACATGTGTTTAGTGACATTGCTGGATTTCAAAAAACGTTCATCATCCACTTGGCTGTGTACCTGGTGCAAAGTGCTACCTCATTCGAGAGAGAGACAAGATACAAGATGGGGAATTTTAACAGGGCAGGAATGGGGCGGGCACACAGTTAAAGTAGCTCTGCTACCGCCCTTTCTCGCTTGATTCCCACTTTCCGTCATTTCCTTATTTTTTATTCATTCACAGGATGTGGACGTCGCTGGCAAGGCCAGCGTTTATTGCCGATCCCTAATTGCCCTCGAAAAGGTGGTGGTGAGCCACCTTCTTGAATACAATTGAGTGGCTTGCTGGGCCACTTCAGACGGTAGTTAAGAGTCAACCACATTGCTGTGTGTCTGGAGTCACGTATAGGCCAGACCGGGTTTCATTCCCTAAAAAACCTTAGTGAACCAGATGAGTTTTTAGGACATGGTCACCATTACTGATGCTAGCTTTTTTCTAATTCCAGATTTATTTAATTAACTGAATTTAAATTCCCCAGCTGCCATGGTGGGATTTGAACTCATTGCTCTGGATCATTAGTCCAGTAACATAATCACTATGCTACCTTAACTGGACCTTTTCTATAAGTGGCTGAGGCACCTGCCAGACCCAAGAGTGAGCTTCATTAACATATCCTAGTTGGGGTTCCTTGGCTGGGGAGGAGGTAGCATTGACTAGTGGGAGAGCGATCATAGGCTGGATTGGGCGGGGTGGGGGGGTGGAATCGCTAGTCATAGGGGTGGGGGGTAGGGGTGTGGGGGGTGATGGTTGTGATTGGCTGCCGGTGGGGGCGGGGATCGGTGAAAATTACCCCAGTGCCTTTAATTATCATAAAATCTCAAAATGCAGCATGAAAACCATTCAAGCAGTACCTGCTATCAGCCGTTGGGCCTTTTAAATAAGTCCCCTTTTGTCATCAGCCAATGCCCAATGTTTGTGCGTATGAACAGGAATGGCCATTAACAGGGGGACAAAAAAATGGTGTTGATGTCCGAATGTCATTACTTTGGCCTCACTTTAATATATCCACAAAGCTCATGTTGGGTTTGGACAGGAACTTGCACCCTCCACTCCAGATCCTGTGAGACACTCAATGGGCAGAAACTGACCTGCACCCAATTTTGTTCAACAGCAAATTGGACTTTGTGGCTTTAAAGAATCACGGCTCCACCTCAGCAGCAGAATATCACACTGTGCATTACATGGTATAACATTCTGATCCCTATAAAGCAGTTTATTGTCAGGCTGACTAGTGGGCCTATACTCTCTGGGGTTTAGAAAAATGGGATGTGATCTCATTGAAACATTGAAGATTCTGAAGGGGATTGACAGGATAGATGCTAAGAGGTTGTTTCGAGTGTTTAGAACTATGGGGCAAAATTTCAGGATAAGGGGTAGGCCATTTATTTTTTAAATGATGGGAAACTTTTAAATGTTAGTGTTCAGAGAGATTTGGGTGTCCTTGTGCAAGAAACACATGAAGTTAGCATGCAGGTACAGAAAGCAGTAAGGAAGGCAAATTATATGTTGTCCTTTATTGCAATGAGTACAAGAGTAAGGAAGTCTTGCTACAATTGTACAGGGCCTTGGTGAGACCGCACCTGGAGTACTGTGCAGAGTTTTGGTCGCCTTATCTAAGGAAGGATATACTTGCCTTGGAGGCGGTGCAATAAAGGTTCACTGGATTGATTCCTGGGATGAGAGGGCTGTCTTATGAGGAGAGATTGTGTAGAATGGGCCTATACTCTCTGGAGTTTAGAAGAATGAAAGTTGATCTCATTGAAACATACAAGATTCTGAAGAGGATTGACAGGATAGATGCTGAGAGGTTGTTTCCTCCTGGCTGGAGTGTCTAGAACTAACTTGATTGCATTTTTTGAAGAGGTAACAAGGAGGATTGATGAGGGTAGTGCGTTTGATATAGTGGATATTAGCAAGGCATTTGATAAGGTCCCACATGGCAGACTTGTCACAAAAGTAAAAGCCCATGGGATCCAGGGCAAGGTGGCAAGTTGGATCCAAAATTGGCTCAGAGGCAGGAAGCAGAGTGTAATGGTTGATGGGTGTTTTTGTGACTGGAAGGCTGTTTCCAGTGGGGTTCCGCAGGGCTCAGTACTGGGTCCCTTGCTTCTTGTGGTATATATCAATGATTTAGACTTGAATGTAGGGAGTATGATTAAGAAGTTTGCCGATGATACTAAAATCAGCTGTGTGGTTGATAATGAAGAGGAAAGTCATAAACTGCAGAAGGATATCAATGAACTGGTTAGGTGGGCAGACAAATGGAATTGAATCCGGAGAAGTGTGAGGTAATACATTTGGGGAAGGCTAACAAGGCAAGGAAATACACATTAAATGATTGGACACTGAGAAATGTAGAGGAACAAAGGGACCTTGGAGTGCATGTCCACAAATCCCTGAAGATAGCAGGCTAGGTGGATAAGGTGGTTAAGAAGGCATACGGAATGCTTGCCTTTATTAACGGAGGCATGGAATACAAGAGCAAGGAGGTTATGTTGAACTGTATAAAATACTGGTTAGGCCACAGCTGGATTATTGCATGCAGTTCTGGTCACCACATTACAGGAAAGATGTGATTGCATTAGAGAGGGTGCACTGGATAATTTTAGCTATGAGGAAAGATTGGATAGGCTGGTGTTGTTTTCCTTGGAACTGAGGAGGCTGAGGGGAGACCTTATTGAGGTCTATAAAATTATGAGGGGCCTGGATAGAGTGGATAGGAATGTCCTATTTCCCTTAGCAGAGGTGTCAACAACCAGGCGGCTTAGATTTAAAGTAGGAGGTAGGAGGTTTAGAGGGGATATGAGGGGAAATTTCTTCACCCAGAATGGTGGTGGGGATCTGGAACTCACTGCCTGAAAGGGTGGCAGAGGCAGAAACCCTCACCACATTTTAAAAGTACTTGGATGTGCACTTAAAGTGCCATTATTTACAGGGCTATGGACTTAGAGCTGGGAAGTGGGATTAGGCTGGATAGCTCTTTGTCGGCCGGCGCGGACACAATGGACCGAAATAGCCTCCTTCTGTGCTGTGAATTTCTATGATTCTATGAACTAGGGGGAACGGTCTTAGGATAAAGGGTAGGCCATTTAAGACAAAGATGAGGAGGAATTTCTTCTCTCAGAGGGTTGTGAATCTTTGGAATTCTCTGCCCCAGAGGGCTGTGACTGCTGAGTCACTGATTATATTCAAGGCAGAGATATATAGATTTTTGGACACTAGGGGAATCAAGGGATATGGTGATCAGGCAGGACAATGGAGTTGAGGTCGATGATCAGCCGTGATCTTATTGAATGGCGGAGCAGGCTCGAGTGGACATAGAGCCTAATCCTGCTCCTATTTCGTATGTTCTTAAAGAGCCATATTGCCTACTGCTGCTCCTAATTCTTATGTTCTTATGTCATGTTATGTTCTCTTCTGACCAGCCTCTCATCTTCCACCTTATATAAACTTGAGCTTATCCAAAACTGTGTTTCCCTAACTCTAAGTTCAGTTCACCCATCACCCCTGTGCTCGCTGATCTTAACGGGATCTCGGTCCAGAAATGCCTCAGTTTTTAAATCCTCATGCTTGTTTTCAAATCTCTCTATGTTTAGGACTCTCATTTCTGACTGTGGTAATTCACTCTCAAACTCAACATGAAATTGTTATCATATTATGATCACTCTTTCCCAGAGGATCCTTTACTATAAGTAAGTACTGAGGTGAATGATCAGCCATGATCATATTGAATGGTGGTGCAGGCTCGATGGGCTGAATGGCCTGCTCTTGCACCTATTTTCTATGTTCCTTTGTTACTAATTAACCCTGCCTCAGCACACTAAACAAGATCTAAAATAGCTTGTTCCTTGGTTGGTTGCATGACATACTGTTCTAGGAAGCTGTCTCGAATGCATTTCGTGAACTCGTCCTCCAGACTACTTTTGCCAATTTGATTGGCCCAGTCTAGATGAAGATTAAAGTTCCCCATGATTATTGTATTACCTTTGTTACAAGCTCCTGTTATTTGTTGATTGGTTGTGAGCATTGGAATGGCGAGCTGTGGAATGAATCTGTACATGAGAGCTGCTTCCAGAGAACTATTGAATGATTGTCCGCAGCAGTAACCACCATAATAAGAGCTATGAAAGCAGCAGCTGAGATTATAACGGATGTTAAATGTTGCACTTGACATCAGGTTCCTGTCGAATCACTGCAATTTACTCAAAGTTAAACTCCAATTACAGTCAGCATAATAAACAAGCACCTTCTGTCTCAAATGATTTTGCTTCCCTCTTCAGCTCTCAGCAGTTTACTTCTCATTCTCAATGTAGGCTAGTTCTAACTGCACAGCTTATTTTATTATTTTTAATTTGATTAAAAAATTGGCTGGGATTGTGTTCCTTGGAGCGAAGAAGGTGAAGGGGAGGTTCAAACTTATGATGGATTTTGATAGAGTAGATTGTACGAAATAATTTCAATGGGCACGAGGGTCAACAGCTCGTGGACACTGATTTAAGGTTATTGGCAAGAAAGCCAGAGTGGGGGGTGAGAATTTTTATTTCTTTACGTAGCGTATTGTTATGATCTGGAATTCACTGACTGAATGGGTGGAGGAAGCAGATTCAATATTAACTTTCAAAAGGGAATTGGATATATCCGTGAAAAGGAGACATTTGCAGGGCTATGGGGAAAGAGTGCGGGAGTGGAACTAATTGGAAAGCTCTTTCAAAGAGCAAGCAGAGGCAAAATGGTTGGGACGCATGATTCTATCATTTTATTGTTGTGACTATCCTTGAGGTTTAAGGTCAGAATTCCATCAACGAATGAAGAAACCAATTGTAAACCTGTTGGGCTAGAAGTTGGTTTGTGCTGGCCTGCCGGTGCAAACTAATGGGTGGGCCCGAGACTCACCCAATATGGCCCCTCGGGCCTGTCTTACATGAGACGGGCGAGCTGCAGATGCTGCTGCGCGGCCCCAGGCAGCTCGCCGTAAAGAGGATTTCAAATTCGGGGATTGTATTACCGGCATCAACCCTCAGGTAGGTCCTACAAAAGGGGGGGAAAGATTGGGAGCGAGGAAGGTGATCATGGGGGAAGGGGCAAACAGGAGGGGGTGAGTGATTGGGAGGGAGGGGTCAATTGGGAGGGAGAGGGCGATCGACTGGGAGGAGAAGATCATGTGGGAGGGGGTAATCGGAGGGGGGATGGGTGATCGGGAGGGAGGGGCGATCGGGAGGGAGGGGCGATCGGGAGGGAGGGGGCGATCGGGAGGGAGGGGCGATCGGGAGGGAGGGGTAATCAGGAAGGAGTGGGTGATGGGGGCGGGGGAGGTGATCGGTGGGAAGGGGTGATCGGGAGGGAGGACGATTGGGGGGGAGGGGTGATTGGAAGGGGGGCGATCGGGAGGGAGGGCGTGGGCGTTTGGGGGGGAGGGGCGATCGGGAGGTAGGGGGTGATGGGGAGGGAGGACGATTGGGGGGGAGGGGGTGATCAGGAGGGAGGGGTAATCGGAGGGAGGGTGTGATCAGGAGGGAGGGGTAATCGGAGGGAAGGGGATGATCGGGAGGGAGGGGCGATTGGTGGGAGTGGCGATTGAGAGGGAGGGGTGATCAGGAGGAAGGGGGCGATCGGGAGGGAGGGAGGGGCAATCGGGAGGGAGGGGCAATCGGGCAGGAGGGGTGATCGGGAAGGAGTGGGTGATGGGGGTGGGGGGGAGGTGATCGGTGGGAATGGGTGATCGGGAGGGAGGACAATTGGGGGGGAGGGGTGATTGGAAGGGGGGGCGATCGGGAGGGAGGGCGTGGGCGTTTGGGGGGAGGGGCGATCGGGAAGTAGGGGATGATGGGGAGGGAGGACGATTGGGGGGGAGGGGGTGATCAGGAGGGAGGGGTAATCGGAGGGAGGGTGTGATCAGGAGGGAGGGGTAATCGGAGGGAAGGGGATGATCGGGAGGGAGGGACGATTGGTGGGAGTGGCGATTGAGAGGGAGGGGTGATCAGGAGGAAGGGGGCGATCGGGAGGGTGGAGTGATCGGGAGGTAGGGTTGATCGGGAGGGAGGGGGGTGATGGGGGGGTGCGTGATCGGGAGGGAGGGGTGATCGGGAGGGAGGGGTGATCGGGAGGGAGGGGGCAATCGGGGGGGAGAGGCGATTGGGGGGGGTGATCAGGAGGGAGGGAGGGGCGATCGGGAGGTAGGGGGCGATTGGGGGGAGAGGCGATCGGGAGGGAGGGGCGATCGGAGGGAGGGGGTTAATCGGGGGGGGGGTGATCAGGAGGGAGGGGCGAACGGGAGGGGGGGTGATCAGGAGGGAGGGGCGATCGGGGTCGTGGGGGTGATCGGGAGGGAGGGTTGATTAGGAGGGAAGGGGGTGATTGGGAGGAAAGGATGATCGGGAGGGCGGAGGCAATCGGGAGTGGGGGGGTTGATCGGGAAGGAGGAGTAATTGGGGGGAAAGGGTGATCGGGGGGGAAAGGGTGATCGGGGGGAGGGGGTGATCGTGGGAGGGAGGGGGCGATTGTGGGGGCGATCGGGGGGGAGGAGGCGATTGGGAGGGAGGGAGTGATCGGGAGCGAGTGGGTGATCGGGAGGGAGGGGGCAATCGGGGGGGAGAGGCGATCGGGGGGGGTGATCAGGAGGGAGGGAGGGGCGATCGGGAGGTAGGGGGCGATTGGGGGGAGAGGCGATCGGGAGAGAGGGGCGATCGGAGGGAGGGGGTTAATCGGGGGGGGGGTGATCAGGAGGGAGGGGTGAACGGGAGGGGGGGTGATCAGGAGGGAGGGGCGATCGGGGTCGGGGGGGTGATCGGGAGGGAGGGTTGATTAGGAGGGAAGGGGGTGATTGGGAGGAAAGGATGATCGGGAGGGCGGAGGCAATCGGGAGTGGGGGGGTTGATCGGGAAGGAGGAGTAATTGGGGGGAAAGGGTGATCGGGGGGGAAAGGGTGATCGGGGGGGGAGGGGGTGATCGTGGGAGGGAGGGGGCGATTGTGGGGGCGATCGGGAGGGAGGAGGCGATTGGGAGGGAGGGAGTGATCGGGAGCGAGTGGGTGATCGGGAGGGAGGGGGCAATCGGCGGGGGAGAGTGATCGGAAGCGAGAGGGTGATTGGAGTGAAGGGGGCAATCGGGGGAGGGGTGATCGGGAGGGAGGGAGGGGTTGATCGGGGGGGTAGGGGTTGTTGATCGGAAGGGAGGGGTGATCGGGATGGAGAGGGGGCGCAATCGGGTGGGAGGGGGCGATCGGAAGGAAGGGCCGATTGAGAAGGAGGGGGGTGCGATCGGGAGGAAGGGGCGATCGGGAGGGAGTGGTGATCAGAAGGGACGGAGGGTGTGATCAGGAGGGAGGGGTGATCGGGAGGCAGGGGTGATCGGGAGGGAGGGGCTATCGGGTGGGAGGGGTGATTGGGAGGGGGGGGTGATCGGGAGTGAGGGGCAATCGGGAGGGAGGACGATTGGAGGGGAGGGGTGATCGGAAGGGACGGAGGGTGTGATCGGGAGGGAGGGGGTGAAGTGGGGGGGAGGTGATCGGTGGGAAGGGGTGATCGGGAGGGAGGACGATTGGAGGGGAGGGGTGATCGGAAGGGACGGAGGGTGTGATCGGGAGGGAGGGGTGATCGGGAGGCAGGGGTGATCGGGAGGGAGGGGCTATCGGGTGGGAGGGTTGATTGGGAGGGAGGGGTGATCGGGAGTGAGGGGCAATCGGGAGGGAGGGGCGATCGGGAGGGAGTGGCGATCAGAAGGGACGGAGGGTATGATCGGGAGGGAGGGGTGATCGGGAGGCAGGGGTGATCGGGAGGGAGGGGCTATCGGGTGGGAGGGGTGATTGGGAGGGAGGGGTGATCGGGAGTGAGGGGCAATCGGGAGGGAGGGGCGATCGGGAGGGAGGGGGTGATCGGGAGGGAGGGGTGATCGGGAAGGAGTGGGTGATGGGGGGGGGGAGGTGATCGGTGGGAAGGGGTGATCGGGTGGGAGGACGATTGGGGGGGAGGGGTGATCGGAAGGGGGGGCGATCGGGAGGGAGGGCGTGGGCGTTTGGGGGGGAGGGGCGATCAGGAGGTAGGGGGTGATCGGGAGGGAGGACGATTGGGGGGGAGGGGGTGATCAGGAGAGAGGGGTAATCGGAGGGAGGGGGTGATCAGGAGGGAGGGGTAATCGGAGGGAAGGGGATGATCTGGAGGGAGGGGCGATTGGTGGGAGTGGCGATTGAGAGGGAGGGGTGATCAGGAGGGAGGGGGCGATCGGGAGGGAGGAGTGATCGGGAGGGAGGGGGCAATCGTGGGGGAGAGGCGATCGGGGGAGGTGATCAGGAGGGAGGGAGGGGCGATCGGGAGGTAGGGGGCTATTGGGGGGAGAGGCGATCGGGAGGGAGGGGCGATCGGAGGGAGTGGGTTAATCAGGGGGGGTGGTGATCAGGAGGGAGGGGTGAACGGGAGGGGGGGGTGATCGGGGTCGGGGGGGGTGATCGGGAGGGAGGGTTGATTAGGAGGGAAGGAGGTAATCGGGAGTGGGGGGGTTGATCGGGAAGGAGGAGTAATTGGGGGGAACGGGTGATCAGGGGGGAAAGGGTGATCGGGGGGGAGGGGGTGATCGTGTGAGGGAGGGGGCGATTGTGGGGCGATCGGGAGGGAGGAGGTGATCAGGAGGGAGGGAGTGATCGGGAGCGAGTGGGTGATCTGGAGGGAGGGGGCAATCGGCGGGGGAGAGTGATCGGAAGCGAGAGAGTGATTGGAGTGGAGGGGGCAATCGGGGGAGGGTTGATCGGGAGGGAGGGAGGGGTTGATCGGGGGGGGCGGGGGTTGCTGATCGGGAGGGAGGGGTGATCGGGATGGAGAGGGGGCGCAATTAGGTGGGAAGGGGTGATAGGAAGGAAGGGCCGATTGAGAGGGAGGGGGGCGTGATCGGGAGGAAGGGGCGATCGGGAGGGAGTGGTGATCGGGAGGGACGGAGGGTGTGATCGGGAGGGAGGGGTGATTGCGAGGGATGGAGGGGGCGATCGGGGGGAGGGTGTGATTGGGAGGGAAGGCGATTGAGAGGGAGGGGTGATCGGGAGTGAGGGGTGATCGGAAGGGTGTGATCGGGAGGGAGGGGTGATTGGGAGGGATGGAGGGGGCGATCAGGGGGAGGAGGTGATTGGGAGGAGAGGTGATTGGGAGGGAGGGGTGATCGGGAGTGAGGGGTGATCGGAAGGGGTGTGATCGGGA
Organism: Pristiophorus japonicus; assembly: GCF_044704955.1. Classification (NCBI taxonomy): domain Eukaryota; kingdom Metazoa; phylum Chordata; class Chondrichthyes; family Pristiophoridae; genus Pristiophorus; species Pristiophorus japonicus. The sequence goes on from NC_091978.1 coordinate 32,130,257, forward strand.
TGGAGGGGTGATTGGGAGGGATGGAGGGGGCGATCAGGGGGAAGAGGTGATTGGGAGGAGAGGTGATTGGGAGGGAGGGAATGATCGGGGAGAGGGGCTTTTCGCGAGGGAGTGGTGATCGGGAGTTAGGAGGCGATCGGGAGGGAGGGAGCGATCACGAGGGAGTGGGCGATCGGGGGGAGGGCGATCAGGAGGGAGTGGGCGATCAGGAGGGAGTGTGCGATCAAGGGGGAGGGGGTGATCAGGGGGGTGGGGGCGATCGGGAGGGAGTGGGCGATCGGGGGGGAGGGGCGATCGGGAGGGAGCGGGCGATCAGGAGGGAGTGTGCGATCAAGGGGGAGGGGGTGATCAGGGGGGTGGGTGCGATCGGGAGGGAGGGGGCGATCGGGGGGGAGGAGTGATCGGGGGGGGAGGGGCGATCAGGGGTTGGGTGATCGCGGGGGAGGTGCGATTGGGAGGGAGGGGTGATTGGGAGGGAGGGGCGATCGGGGGGAGGGGGTGATCAGGAGGGAGGGGTAATCGGGAGAAGCGGGGCTCGATCGGGTGGGAGGGGGTGATCGGGAGGGAGGGATGCTTGTGGGGGAGGGGTGATTGGGAGGGAGAGAGGGAAGGTGTAATCGGGAGGGAGTGGTGATTGCGAGGCAGGGAGGGGGCGATCGGGGGTAGGGTGTGATCGGGAGGGAGGGCGATTGAGAGGGAGGGGTGATCGGGAGGGAGGAGGCAATCGGGAGGGAGGGGGCGATCAGGAGGGATGAGTGATCGGGAGGAAGGGGTGATCGGGAGGCAGGAATGATCGGGAGGGAGGGGCGATCGGGTGGGAGGGGTGATTGGGAGGGAGAGGTGATCGGGAGTGAGGGGTGATCGGGAGGGAGGGGCGATCGGAGAGAGAGGGTTGATCGGGGGGGAGGGTGATCAGGAGGGAGGGAGGGGCGATCTGGAGGTAGGGGGCGATTGGGGGGAGGGGCGATTGGAGGGAGGGTTGATCGGGTGGGAGGGAGGGTGAGATCGGGGTGGGGGGGTGATCGGGAGGGAGGGTTGATTAGGAGGAAAGGGGGTGATTGGGAGGGAAGGATGATCGGGAGGGAGGAGGTAATCGGGAGTGGGGGGGGTTGATCGGGAGGGAGGAGTAATTGGGGGGAAGGGGTGATCGGGGGGGAAGAGGTGATCGGGGGGGAAGTGGTGATCGGGGGGGGAGAGGTAATCGGGGAGAGGGGTTGATCGGGAAGGGAGGGGGTGATCGGAGTGGAGGGGGCAATTAGGAGGGAGGGGGGTGCAATTGGGCGGGGTGATCAGGAGGGAAGGGGCGATCAGGGGGAGGGGTGATCAGGGGGGAGGGGCGATCGGAGGGGGATCGGGAGGGAGGGGGTGATCGGGAGGGAGGGGCGAGCGGGAGGGAGGGCTGATCGGGAGGGAGGGAGTGATCAGGAGGGAGGGGCGATCGGGAGGGAGAGGGTGATCGGGAGGGGTGATCGGTGGGGAGGGGTGATTTTGAGGGAGGGAGCGATCGGGACAGAAGAGATGCTCAGGAGGGAGGGTGCGATCAAGGCAGAGGGGGCGATCAGGGGAGGGGTGGGGCTGATCAGGGGGAGGGGACGATTGAGAGGAAGGGGGCAATCAGGGGGGAGGGGGCAATCGGGTGGGAGGAGTGATCAGGGGGAGGGGTGATCAGGAGTGAGGCGGTGATCGGGGGGAGGGGCAATCGGAAGGGCGGGAGTGATCGGTGGGGAGGGGTGATCGGGGGGGGGGTTGGGTGATCGGGGGGGGGAGTGATCAGGGGGAGGGGTGATCAGGAGTGAGGGGGTGATCGGGGGGGAGGGACGAACGGAAGGGCGGGAGTGATCGGGGGGAGAGGTGATCAGGGGGATGGGTGATCGGGAGGGCGGGAGTGATCGGTGGGGAGGGGTGATCGGGGGGATGGGTGATCGGCGGGGAGGAGTGATCAGGGGGAGGGGCGATCAGGAGTGAGGGGGTGATCGGGGGGGAGGGGCGATCGGAAGGGCGGGAGTGATCGGGTGGATAGGTGATTGGGGGGATGGGTGATCAGGAGTGAGGGGGTGATCGGGGGGGAGGGGTGATCGGAAGGGCGGGAGTGATCGGGGGGAGGGGTGATCGGGGGGATGGGTGATCGGGAGGGTGGGGTGGTCGGGGGGAAGTAGGGCGATCGGGAGGGAGGGAGCGATTGCGATTGGCTGCCGGCGGGGATGGGGATCAGTGAAAATTACCCCAGTACCTTTAATTTGCACAAAATCGCAAAAAGCAGCAAGAAACCATTTCAAGCAAAACCTGCTATCAGCTGTTGGGCCTTTCAAACGTGTCCCCTTTTGTCATCACCCAATGCCCTTTATTTGTGCGTATGAACAGGAATGGCCATTAAAAGGGGGACAAAAAAATGGTATTGATGTCCTAATTTGGCCTCACTTTAACATATCCACAAAGCCCCTGTCTGGTTTGGACAGGAAGTTGCACCCTTCACTCCAGAGCCCATGAGGCACCCAATGGGCGGAAACTGACCTGACCCAATTTTGGGCTCCACTTTAGCAGCAGAATAATACGCTGCGCATTACACGGCATAACATTGTTGTGAAGTGATCCCCCGCCTCCCCCCCCCCCCCCCCCCCCGTCCTTGGTACCTTTTCATTAGAAGCTTGTTAGATTGCTTCTGCACACTTTCTTATCATGAGAAAATTGACTGTGGGATGTAGTGGTTTGGCAAATCATCAACCGTAAATTGCTTGAAAGCTCATTCCGAAGCACTGCTTGAGAGGTTTTGTAAACAAATTTACAGAGAAATAGGTTCAATATTAAACCCTTAAGTTTTCCAAATGTATTTTTTTTTCAAGTTACTGGAATTGTATTTAATTCGTACTGTCTTTTCATGCACACTAAAGTCCACAAGAAACAGTCCTTTACCCTGCTGTAGAAATTTGCCTGGCCCACTCTTGATGTTCCCAGGAGTTTCCCATGTGCCTTGCAAGGGGCAGAACCTCCCTTTCACCAACACACGGACATCCTCTTCCATTGGTCTTTCAGCTGACACCTCCAGTAGAATAGGATTATAACCTTTGACAATGCAATGTAGCTGCAAAAATCCTTATGTTTAGAAGATGCTAGTGCCCTGGTATTGTTAATGTATTCCGTGCTTAGGACACTAACTGGGTGTACGATACCTGTATCACAGCTGGGAGAGTTGCAACACTCCAAGCTTGAGTCTGCCTTTGAGGCAGTTGACAAAGCAGAGTCTCTGTGGTCATCATCATCATCATCATCAGCAGACTTGCTTCCACTCTAAAAGTGAGTTCTCAGGTGACTGAACAGTCCAATATGGGAATTACAGTCTCTGTCACAGGTGGGACAGACAGCGGTTGAAGGAAAGGGTGGGTGGGGAGTTTGCTTTGCCACACGCTCCTTCCGCTGCCTGCGCTTGGTTTCTGCATGCCCTGCGGTGACAGGTGGAGGACAAGGGAAACGTAGTGATCACATGGACAGCGATGGCGCAGCAATAAGGAGGCGGCCGCTAGCTTGATTGTAACATGTTTCTTTTCATTCAAGGTGGGATGGAGTGGTTTCAAAAGAACATAATAAGAACGTGACAGTAGGAGCAGGAGTAGGCCATTCGGCCCCTCGAGCCTGCTCTGCCATTCAATAAGGTCATGGCTGATCCTCTACCTCAACTCCCCCTTCCCGTGCTCTCCCCATAACCCCTTGATTTTCTGGTCAGGAGAGGGAGGGAGGATTTTCCCCTTGTGATAGGGGAGCTGTTGTCAGGAGGGGGGGTCAGGTGCAGTCCTTTGGCAGCTGTATAAGCAAGTTGCATAGCAAAGGTGTGAGGAGGGAGAGCCGGAGTATTTAGCACACCCAGCACCACTTAGTGTAAAAGATTAATGGCATTTTGCAACAAGCACTGAATACCAAACGACATGATAAAGACCTTTCTTAACAATACCACCCTGTCCCTTTAAGACAGACAGCATCCCTAACACAGCTCTACTGGTTAACACTGCATTTATCTACAAGTGACTACACTTTCAAAGTAATCATTCAGCTGTGAAACACTTTGGTGCTACAGGAGAGCAAGTTTCTTCCTTCCTTTCTTTTTTCTTTCCTTTTTTTCCTTTTTATCTTTCCGATGAGAAATGACCTGAAAGACAAAACCAATTGTAAACTTGTTGGCCTAGAAAATAATTTGAGCTGGCCTGCTGGTGCAAACACGGCACAGGGAACCATTCCTGCACCGGAAATATATACAAGACTGGCGAGCTATGTGCAATATATAGCTCCACCTAGTGGATGACTGTGGTAATGCAACTGCTGAGGTATAATAATAAAAGGGTCATGTGACCTGGTTCACCTGACAAGTTTTCGGTTGAGTCATCTTGCAGTCTGTGTGTTTATGATGTTGTAAAGAAGATATCACATACAGATGCTGCCGGGCCTTCCTGGAAGATCGTCGGCCAAGAGAATTTCGGTTTCGGGAATCTGCATTGCCAGCAGCGGCCCTCAGGTAAGTCCTGGGAGAGGGGAAGAAGAGATCGGATGAGATCTATTTATTTTTTTGCATTTCTTTCTTCCTTAGAAATAATTACTCTTTCACATCCTGTGAACATCATCTAAAGAATCACTTGGGTGGAGCTCAGTGGCAGAAAGAAAGAATTTGCATTCCTACCGTGACTGTCACAATCCCAAAGCACTTTACAGCCAATGAAGTGCTTTTGGAGTGTAGTCACTGTTGTAATGTGGGAAACACAGCAGTCAATTTGCACACAGAAAGTTCGCACAAACAGCAATGTGATAATGACCAGATAATCTTTTTTTATTGTTATGTTGATTGAGGGATAAATATTGGCCAGGACACTGGGGATAACTCCCCTGTTCTTCTTCGAAATAGTGCCACGGGATCTTTTAAGTCCACCTGAGGGGGCAGGAAAAGAGAAAAATTGCCCAGGAGGGCTGTCTGGCGATAACGCAGCCCACTCAATTTTCTATCCGTTGAAATTAATGGATAGAAATTCAAGATCTGGGAGGCAGAATTCCCCATTATGCAGGTCCCTGGGACAGCAAATCGGAATGTCTCCCGATAACTTCCTATCGCCATTTTCCCATCAAACCCATTTTTTGTTCCGGAAAATAGCCACAGGGACAGCACGTATAAAATTATATGTAGACTGCATGACAAATAACTTTGAAAATTCCAAAGTCAAACAATAAATCTAAGTCAGATAAAATGACAACCATAAGGGAGCAGAATAGAGCAGAAAGCTCCCTGGGTAAGTGCAGCAGTGGCACAGCAAGTCGCAGATTAATTTTTATATTTAATAATCAGTAATGGATAGCAGGTGAAGGACGGAGGCAATGAACAAAATTAACCGGGACAAGAAGGGAACAGGAAGTTGGCAGGGGAAGAAAGGAGGTCTACCGACAGATGAGGCCAGTGCCTTCTGGGAGAGGAAAAAGCCTGACCGAAAAAATGTACATCTGCCTCTTCTGTTGCTATGGCTTTTCTCGCTATTAAATAGCTCAGGAGGCTGCACACCGGACTTGGGGCTGTCGGCCCTTAAACCCCCACAGGTTTGATTCGTCTTCCATCCATCCATGGTGGGTAGAATGAGTAATATGAATTAGGAGAGGGCGGATAGCAGGGCCTGAGCAGGGCTTGCTACTCTGCTGCAGTGTCTCCAGGCGGTTTTACAACGGAATAAGGATCATCGCATTTGGAATTCCACACCAAATCAGCCTCGCAGCTAACCTGTCCCTCTGTTTCTTAATTGTCCGACACTGGTCCCAATTTTTTAATGGGTTTTTCCCTCTGCACCCACCCCATTTTTACCATTAAAATTTCCTTTACAAAAGTGACTACGTTTCGAAGGCACTGAAGTGGTTATAAAGCACTTTTGGGCATCCTGAGGATGTGAAAGGCTCTTGTACAGGAACAGTAGTCATGCAGAATTGATGTTTGTGGGAGCTTGCTGTGCGCATATTGGCTGCCGCGTTTCCCACATTACAACAGTGACTACACTCCAAAAGTGCTTCATTGGATGTAAAGCGCTTTGGGATCTCCTGAGATCGTGAAAGGCGCGATATAAATGTAAATTCTTTCTTTCTTTCTATTCTTTCTTTCCTTATTTCTTTCCTTCTTGACACCAACGATGTCTCCGCAAGATCCTACAAATCCCCTGGGACAACAGGCGCGCCAACATTAGCGTTCTTGTCCAGGCCAACATCCCCAGCATTGAAGCACTGACCACACTTGATCAGCTTCGCTGGGCAGGCCACATTGTCCGCATGCCAGACACGAGACTCCCAAAGCAAGCGCTTTACTCGGAACTCCTTCATGGCAAACGAGCCAAAGGTGGGCAGCGGAAACGTTACAGGGACACCCTCAAAGCCTTCCTGATAAAGTGCGACATCCCCACCGACACCTGGGAATCCCTGGCCAAAGACCGCCCTAAGTGAAGGAAGTGCATCTGGGAGGGCGCTGAGCACCTCGAGTCTCAACGCCGAGAGCATGCAGAAATCAAGCACAGACAGCAGAAAGAGCGTGTGGCAAACCTGTCCCATTCACCCCTTCCCTCAATGACTATCTGTCCCACCTGTGACCGAGTCTGTAGCTCTCGTATTGGACCATTCAGCCACCAAAGAACTCACTTCAGGAGTGGAAGCAAGTCTTCCTCGATTCCAAGGGACTGCCTATGGTGATGGATGATGATCAAGATAAAGGGGCCGAAACTGCCTCTTTCCTTAAAGCCTGTTACCCCCGAAAATCAGCGGCCATGATGCGGAGTGGAGTGGCAGCGGCTTTTCGTGGAATGGCCGTTGCTAGACCAATTGCCCTCCCGAGTATTCCCGGCAGAGCCCCGATCCCCCCTCTTACCGTTCCGCTGCTGCCGATCGATGTTAAGTGCGTCATCACCATGCGCACCACCGATCTAACACCCGGACGGCGACATTCACCACCAAAATACTTCGGCCTGCCCGACAATGCCAAAACAAGCTTTTGCCCGGTGAGGCTGTGGCCTTCTGCAGCAGCAGCGCAGTTTCCCTTAAAGGGGAGGGCGCATTACCGCAGCCGCCATGTTTTTTAATGCTGGCCGACTGCCAGGTCGGACCGACAAATATGCCCTCGAGTTCAGCTGGGCCGCCAACAGGCAGCCTGGCACCCCCTCTTAGGTGCCAGGCCGTTGGCCCGGCCGAAACTCTCCATGGTGACCCAGTGGGCCGAAGTTTTAAAAGCGCAGAGGCTCTCTCCTTTAAGTGAAGGGTAGACCATGGTGATGCGGCGTCGTGATGATGTCATCGCGGTGGTGACTCCGCACCTTCCCCAACCTCCGCCCCTCCCGAGTTTTCCCGGCGGTGCCCCTACCCCTCCTACCCACTCTGCTGTTGCCGATCAGTGTTAAGCACATCATCACCGTGTGCACCGCCAATCTAACCCCCCGCAGCGTCTCCACCCCTCTCATGTAGTCACTGCCCCCATTAAGAGCATCTTCCGGGTCCGAGAGAAAAAAAAAAATCAAAGAGCGGAATTTCGCTCAAGAGGCGACCTCCACCACCGCGGCGGTGACAACAGACAAAACGGGTTGCGTGCGCCCCGTTTCGGGCAGAGGGCAATTGTGGCCTCAAACTGTCTTAAACCGTCATGTGAAGAAAGTTCAAAATGCTTTCAAATAAATATTTCGTTTTGCTTACAGTGTATATTTACAGTGTATATTTATACCAAACTAGGTTCAAAAACGAGACCAGTGCTCCAAGTAGTGAAAAATCTGATGACATTATTTTTAACATGAGAGTGAGAGGGCCAGAGAAACAAATCATTCATGGAAGGGGTTCAATAAATAAACTTTATTTTGTCCGTGTCAGGTTAGAAAAATAAAACGATTGAACTTCCACAACAATGTTTGATTAAGATGGTCAACACTCTGTGGGATTCGCTCCTTTCCTGGGTTACCCTGGGAATCTGCTGGGAAAGAGGATTCCCAGGCTGATCGCATGAAGGAATTTGTCGGCCATTCTTCTGTGATGTCAGCACAACTGGGAAGACAAATAAACTGAAGCTGCCTTGATTTTAACCTTAACCCTCATCGACTGTTTCTTAAAGAGGAGTTCCTGTACTTCCATGCTCTCGGTGAGGAAATCATGTTCACAGATAGAAACACAACACTTTGCCCCAATTCTCTGACCCGTACTCTCTGATCGGGAATCACCCGAGAACTTTCCTTTAAAAGTAGAGATGAATGTAAAACCAAAGGACTTCCCTTCCCTTCTCTCCTGATGTTTGAGTGAAATTGGTAAGACACTGTAATACTTAAGGGGTTGACTGTGGATGGGCAATGGCAGACATTTAGAGACCGCATGGATGAATTACAACAATTGTACATTCCTGTCTGGCGTAAAAATAAAAAAGGGAAGGTGGCTCAACCGTGGCTATCAAGGGAAATCAGGGATAGTATTAAAGCCAAGGAAGTGGCATACAAATTGGCCAGAAATAGCAGCGAACCCGGGGACTGGGAGAAATTTAGAACTCAGCAGAGGAGGACAAAGGATTTGATTAGGGCAGGGAAAATAGAGTACGAGAAGAAGCTTGCAGGGAACATTAAGACGGACTGCAAAAGTTTCTATAGATATGTAACGAGAAAAAGGTTAGTGAAGACAAACGTAGGTCCCCTGCGTCAGAATCAGGGGAAGTCATAACGGGGAACAAAGAAATGGCAGACCAATTGAACAAGTACTTTGGTTCAGTATTCACTAAGGAGGACACAAACAACCTTCCGGATATAAAAGGGGTCAGAGGGTCTAGTAAGGAGGAGGAACTGAGGGAAATCCTTATTAGTCGGGAAATTGTGCTGGGGAAATTGATGGGATTGAAGGCCGATAAATCCCCAGGGCCTGATGGACTGCATCCCAGAGTACTTAAGGAGGTGGCCTTGGAAATAGCGGATGCATTGACAGTCATTTTCCAACATTCCATTGACTCTGGATCAGTTCCTATGGAGTGGAGGGTAGCCAATGTAACCCCACTTTTTAAAAAAGGAGGGAGAGAGAAAACAGGGAATTATAGACCGGTCAGCCTGACCTCAGTAGTGGGTAAAATAATGGAATCAATTATTAAGGATGTCATAGCAGCGCATTTGGAAATAGCATGATAAATAGCTTGACAAATCTTCTGGAATTTTTTGAGGATGTTTCCAGTAGAGTGGATAAGGGAGAACCAGTTGATGTGGTATATTTGGACTTTCAGAAGGCGTTCGACAAGGTCCCACACAAGAGATTAATGTGCAAAGTTAAAGCACATGGGATTGGGGGTAGTGTGCTGACGTGGATTGAGAACTGGTTGTCAGACAGGAAGCAAAGAGTAGGAGTAAATGGGTACTTTTCAGAATGGCAGGCAGTGACTAGCGGGGTACCGCAAGGTTTTGTGCTGGGGCCCCAGCTGTTTACATTGTACATTCATGATTTAGACGAGGGGATTAAATGTAGTATCTCCAAATTTGCGGATGACACTTAGTTGGGTGGCAGTGTGAGCTGCGAGGAGGATGCTATGTGGCTGCAAAGTGACTTGGATAGGTTAGGTGAGTGGGCAAATGCATGGCAGATGAAGTATAATGTGGATAAATGTGAGGTTATCCACTTTGGTGGTAAAAACAGAGAGACAGACTATTATCTGAATGGTGACAGATTAGGAAAAGGGGAGGTGCAACGAGACCTGGGTGTCATGGTACATCAGTCATTGAAGGTTGGCATGCAGGTACAGCAGGCGGTTAAGAAAGCAAATGGCATGTTGGCCTTCATAGCGAGGGGATTTGAGTATAGGGGCAGGGAGGTGTTGCTACAGTTGTACAGGGCCTTGGTGAGGCCACACCTGGAGTTTTGGTCTCCTAACTTGAGGAAGGACATTCTTGCTATTGAGGGAGTGCAGCGAAGATTTACCAGACTGATTCCCGGGATGGTGGGACTGACCTATCAAGAAAGACTGGATCAACTGAGCTTGTATTCACTGGAGTTCAGAAGAATGAGAGGGGACCTCATAGAAACGTTTAAAATTCTGACGGGTTTAGACAGGTTAGATGCAGGAAGAATGTTCCCAATGTTGGGGAAGTCCAGAACCAGGGGTCACAGTCTAAGGATAAGGGGTAAGCCATTTAGGACCGAGATGAGGAGAAACTTCTTCACCCAGAGAGTGGTGAACCTGTGGAATTCTCTACCACAGAAAGTAGTCAAGGCCAATTCACTAAATATATTCAAAAGGGAGTTAGATGAAGTCCTTACTACTAGGGGGATCAAGGGTATGGCGAGAAAGCAGGAAGGGGGTACTGAAGTTGCATGTTCAGCCATGAACTCATTGAATGGCGGTGCAGGCTAGAAAGGCTGAATGGCCTACTCCTGCACCTATTTTCTATGTTTCTATGTTTCTATGTAATATTTTATAGAATCACAGAATGGTTACAGCACAGAAAGAAAGAAAGAGAGAAAAGAAAGAGAGAAAGAAATTAGGTCAGGTGTTCAATCAGTATCCATTCTTCTGAATAGTTGACAGCAAATGTGGTATAAAGCTACCATTTCACAGCTGTTCACTTTCCAATCTCAGAAGCTGGAGCCTTCAGGATTTGGAAGACACATTCGAGCTTTATGCAGGTTGGAAGTGTTTGGAGTAAACTTTCTATCCACTATCACTTCCTTCGAATTACCTCTCTCACCATTGACAGGTCGCTTGTATCATCTCAACTTCAGCTGCCATCTATTCCATCAGCATCGGTGCCCTTGAAAAATTCTCACCTTGGTCCTCAGAATCCCACCACAATCAGCCCCAACACCAGCATCACCAGGCACACCAGCAGCACCAACAACACCAATCTTCTCCGTAATCACCTGATGCTGTACAGGACACGGGGCATCAGCACCTGACCATATTGTTGCCCAGGAGGCTAGGGATGGCCTCACCATGGCCAGATTTACTTCACTTGGCTCTCTACACCCTGACTGCCACATGGTACCCAGGTTGGCACCACCCCATATCAGCACCATAAAGCATCCCCACAATGCCCAAGCCATTCCTTTCACACTCATCATCATTGTGAGGGGAACCGTTATGTCTCACCATTCACTGCAACTCACTAAGCCAATTCCAAAAATGCACACAAATCTGTCCAATAAAAGATTCAATGTTTGATACCACATTAACAGAAACTTTACATAAACATTGGATAAAACACTCAAGTGCCTACCTTGTGTGTTGTTAGGTGATATGCTCGCACTATAACGAGGGCGAGTGTGAAGGGTAGCTAGTGAGAGGGGGAAGTGATGATGTAGATGGAAAGAGAGGGATGGGTGGAGGTGCAAGGTAAGTTCATGTGAGTAAGGGTATGCAGGAGTAGGGTTGGGAAGGCAGAGTGATGGGGATATGATGAGTGGGACAGCAGAATGAGGTTGAGTGTGGTTTTGCAGTAATGTTTTGTGATCTACTGAGATCATTGAAGGGTTTGCACAACTACAGCCAGGTCCTCCTGATGATATCCCTGCGTGTGCCCTCGTGTGCCATGTGCAACCAGGCTGCATTGGTGTCCTAGGGATGTCTCTTCCACCCATTGGAAGGGAAGAGGACCTTCCTGCGTGCTGTGATTCCCTCCATAAGCGTAGCCCAACTCAATCTGTACTGAACAGACGTGGGGTTTTCAGCAATGGTCGTAGCATCGCAAACCCTACCAGGAGTCTAACTGATCTTCACACTTCCTGGCCCAGGATGTTGAGGACAGTTGCAACACCCCAGCTGTCTTATGACTGAGCTGAGCTAACATGAGACCGGTACGTGATGCAGCACAGTAATACAGTAGAACATGCCTTTAGTTACTCGACCAAGATTTTACAAACAAATTGAAATGATTTAAGACTGGAAATTAATACGAGGGTAGAACTTCACCTCGAGCGGTAGCACTAGATGGGTGTTGTTGCATTGGATGCCCGTTATACGCCCCGCTTGATGCAGTGAATAGAACTGAATATCCGGCAGGGCTGTAATGGGCAGCAGATACCATACCGCCCGTTCTACATTCCCCACCCATGCCCAATTTCACGTCCCTAGATTATACTTTCTTCTCCCATGCATGTCAACTGAAATTGGTACAATTTGCCTGACATAGAAACATAGAAACATAGAAAGTAGGTGCAGGAGTAGGCCATTTGGCCCTTCGAGCCTGCACCGCCATTCAATGAGTTCATGGTTGAACATGCAACTTCAGTACCCGATTCCTGCTTTCTCGCTATACCCCTTGATCCCCCTAGTAGTAAGAACTACATCTAATTCCTTTTTGAATATATTTAGTGAATTGGCCTCAACAACTTTCTGTGGTTCACCATTCTCTGAGTGAAGAAGTTTCTCCTCATCTCGGTCCTAAATGGCTTACCCCTTATCCTTAGACAGTGACCCCTGGTTCTGTACTTCCCAACATTGGGAACATTCTTCCTGCATCTAACCTGTCTAAACCCGTCAGAATTTTATATGTTTCTATGAGATCCCCTCTCATCCTTCTAAGCTCCAGTGAATAACAGCCCAGTTGATCCAGTCTTCCTTGATATGTCAGTCTCACCATCCCGGGAATCAGTCTGGTGAACCTTCGCTGCACTCCCTCAATAACAAGAATGTCCTTCCTCAAGTTAGGAGACCAAAACTGCACGCAATACTCCAGGTGTGGCCTCACCAAGGCCCTATACAACTGTAGTAACACTTCCTTGCCTCTGTACTCAAATCCCCTTGTTATGAAGGCCAACATGCCATTTGCTTTCTTAACCGCCTGCTGTACCTGCATGCCAACCTTCAGTGACTGATGCACCATGACACCCAGGTCTCGTTGCACCTCCACTTTTCCTAATCTGTCACCATTCAGATAATAGTCTGTCTCTCTGTTTTTATCACCAAAGTGGATAACCTCACATTATACTTCATCTGCCATGCATTTGCCCACTCACCTAACCTATCCAAGTCACTCTGCAGCCTCATAGCCTCCTCCTCACAGCTCACACTGCCACCCAACTAAGTGTCATCCGCAAATTTGGAGATACTACATTTAATCCCCTCGTCTAAATCATTAATGCACAATGTAAACAGCTGGGGACCCAGCACAGAACCTTGCAATACCCAACTAGTCACTGCCTGCCATTCTGAAAAGTACCCATTTACTCCTACTCTTTGCTTCCTGTCTGCCAACCAGTTCTCAATCCACGTCAGCACATTACCCCCAATCCCATGTGCTTTAACTTTGCACATGAATCTCTTGTGTGGGACCTTGTCGAAAGCCTTCTGAAAGTCCAAATACACCACACCAACTGGTTCTCCCTTGTCCACTCTACTGGAAACATCCTCAAAAAATTCCAGAAGATTTGTCAAGCATGATTTCCCTTTCACAAATCCGTGCTGACTTGGACCTATCATGTCACCTCTTTCCAAATGTGCTGCTATGACATCCTTAATAATTGATTCCATCATTTTACCCACTACCGATGTCAGGCTGACCGGTCTATAATTCCCTGTTTTCTCTTCCCCTCCTTTCTTAAAAAGTGGGGTTACATTGGCTACCCTCCACTCCATAGGAACTGGAATGTTAGAAAATGACTGTCAATACATCCGCTATTTCCAAGGCCACCTCCTTAAGTTCTCTGGGATGCAGTCCATCAGGCCCTGGGGATTTATCGGCCTTCAATCCCATCAATTTCCCCAACACAATTTCCCGACTAATAAGGATTTCCCTCAGTTCCTCCTTCTTACTGGACACTCTAACCCCTTTTATATCCGGAAGGTTGTTTGTGTCCTCCTTAGTGAATACCGAACCAAAGTACTTGTTCAATTGGTCTGCCATTTCTTTGTTCCCCGTTATGACTTCCCCTGATTCTGAATGCAGGGGACCTACGTTTGTCTTTACTAACCTTTTTCTCTTTACATATCTATAGAAACTTTTGCAGTCCGTCTTAATGTTTCCTGCAAGCTTCTTCTCGTACTCTATTTTCCCTGCCCTAATCAAATCCTTTGTCCTCCTCTGCTGAGTTCTAAATTTCTCCCAGTCCCTGGCTTTGCGGCTATTTCTGGCCAATTTGTATGCCACTTCCTTGGCTTTAATATTATCCCTGATTTCCCTTGATAGCCACGGTTGAGCCACCTTCCCTTATTTATTTTTACGCCAGACAGGAATGTACAATTGTTGTAGTTCATCCATGCGGTCTCTAAATGTCTGCCATTGCCCATCCACAGTCAACCCCTTAAGTATCATTCACCAATCTATCCTAGCCAATTCACGCCTCATACCTTCAAAGTTACCCTTCTTTAATTTCTGGACCATGATCTCTGAATTAACTGTTTCATTCTCTATCCTAATGTAGAATTCCACCATATTATGGTCACTCTTCCCCAAGGGGCCTCGCATAATGAGATTGCTAATTAATCCTCTCTTATTCCACAACACCCAGTCTAAGATGGCCTCCCCCCTAGTTGGTTCCTCGACATATTGGTCTAGAAAACCATCCCTTATGCACACCAGGAAATCCTCCACCACCATATTGCTTCCAGTTTGGTTAGCCCAATCTATATGCATATTAAAGTCACCCATGATAACTGCTGCACTTTTATTGCATGCACCCTTAATTTCCTGTTTGATGCCCTCCCCAACATTCCTACTACTGTTTGGAGGTCTGTACACAACTCCCACTAATGTTTTTTGCCCTTTGGTGTTCTGCAGCTCTACCCATATAGATTCCACATCATCCAAGTTAATGTCCTTCCTAACTATTGCATTAATCTCCTCTTTAACCAGCAATGCTACCCCACCTCCTTTTCCTTTTATTCTATCCTTCCTGAATGTTGAATACCCTTGGATGTTGAGTTCCAAGCCCTGATCTTCCTGGATCCACGTCTCTGCAATCCCAATCACATCATATCTGTTAACATCTATTTGCACAGTTAATTCATCCACCTTATTGCGGATACTCCTTGCATTAAGACACAAAGTCTTCAGGCTTGTTTTTTTAACACCCTTTGTCCTTTTAGAATTATGATGTAGTGTGGCCCTTTTTGTTTCTTGCCTTTGTTTACTCGGCCTTCCACTATTGCTTTTTACCTTTCTACCATTTGTTTCTGACTCCATATTACTTCGCCCTGTCTCGCTGCATAGGTTCCCATCCCCCTGCCATATTAGTTTAAACACTCCCGAACTGCATTAGCAAATGTTACCCCCAGGACATCAGTTCCAGTCCTGCCCAAGTGCAGACCGTCCCTTTTGTACAGGTCCCACTTCCCCCAGAACTGGTTCCAATGTCCCAGGAATTTGAATCCCTCCCTCAGACAACCAGTGCAGGAACAGTACAACCAGAAACAGCGCGGGCTCTGAAAAGTCTTTCAATCAGTAGGAATTTCCGGAGAGGCACTCACACGCTACACCACCGTGACTTTGCCATTAAACCTGGTTCACACGCGTGTGCAAGGGAATTGAGTCGCACTTCTGTTCTCGAAGGTATGGTGATGGAATAGGAGCAAGTCTGAGGAAATACAACCCCATTGTGTTCAATAATAATAAAGATAACAATTGAATAATTTCATCAGAGAAATAGATGTTAATGATCATTATTGGTGTACATGCAGAAAATTGCAAAAAAAGCTAATTTTATTTTGTTTATGAAAATTAAGATACAAATAAACATTTGACCACTGGGGATAATAGTCATCTAGTAATAGTGCTGTTGGATCATTAATTTTAATAGGGAGATGTTATTATTCGGGGTGATGAAACAAATGTTTTGCAATGAAGAAGAGAATTTTCACTTCAAATTCATAAATGTCAATTTATTATATTGCACAACATTACTTCAACTGAAATGGAAAATGAATATGTTAAATTAGCTTCACACTCACAAAATGCTTATGCATATTTGCTAATAGACAATTTGTAGATCCAAAAATGAATACACATTAGAGGTGATATTTTCCAATTGGTGAAGTTCAGGTATAGAAAAATAGAAACATAGAAAATAGATGCAGGAGTACGCCATTCGGTCCTTCGAGCCTGCACCACCATTCAATATGGTCATGGCTGATCATAAATTTTCATTGGACTCCAGAGATGTTTCTCAAGCATGAAATGTCTGCCTAAAAATATTTCACAGACAAAGGTAGTACAATCTTATTTGTAAACAAAAGAAAGACTTGTATTTATACACGACCTCAGGAGGTCCCAAAGCTCTTTACAGCAAATTAATTATTTTTGGAGTATAGTCACTGTTTTTTATGTAGGAAACACGGTAACCACTTTGCACACAGCAAGCTTCCACAAAAAGCAATGCGATAATGACCAGATAATCTGTTGGTTGAGGAATAAATATTGGCCAGGACCCCAGGAAGAACTCCGATGCTCTTCTTCAAAATAGTGCCATGGGATCTTTTACATCCACCTGAGAGTTTAACATCAATAGACAGCACCTACAATCAGTGCAGCACTCCACCAGTTGCAGCACTGGAGTGTCAGCTTGGATTATGTGCTCAAGTCTCTGGAGTGGGACTTGAACCCACGACCTTCTGACTTAGAGGTAAGCCACAGCTAACAGCTGAAATTCATGGATCAGGAGATAAACCAATGTGTATTATTGTTTATATGTATTCAATGTCAATTTTTTATACCTGAAAAAAGACAGAAAAATATCGAGCGATGTGAAGAACACAAAATAGAGGTTTGAGATCTCTGAATTTCCTGTATTAAGTAATGGGCTCCCCAGTAACGGGTTGATAGTGAATCGGCGGCCAGTTTTACAGCGCGTCTGTTTTCATCATCATCATCATAGGCAGTCCCTCGAAACGAGGATGCCTTGCTTCCACGCCGAGAAGGGATGAGTTCACAGGTGTTTCAATGAAGGATTTAATATTCTGGATCCCAAACTACATGTTGAAGGGTGGAAGATGCCTGTGCGTGAATTTTTTTAACGTGTGGTGACCGTTGCACACCAGCCACCACACGGACTTGACAGAGCTAGGTCTTGGTCCAGTGGCAAGGATTACCCAAAACGACTGGAGAGCTGCTCTGCTGCACGGACCTAGTGCGCACACGTATCGCAGTGTGGGCTGGCCAGTGCTGCCCCTGGCCTTTGGCCCCGAACTCACGCCCCGATCACATCCCTCTACAGTCTCTCGCCGCTCCTTCGCCCCCGACCTCGCTGCTGCTGCTGTGCCTGCCCGTGCTGTTTTACGTGACTGGCGCAGACCAATTTCGCCCCCGTTGACTCTATTGTAGTTTGTGCTCTTTTGGGAGATTTGCTGTTGAAATATGGCCTTTCAATGTTCAACCACAGCCTCTGGCACCTCTGTGACTCCAGTGAAAGCAACGGGGCTTGGATGGAAGGAGAGTGGTTGTCATGGGAGATGGCTGAGTGTCAGGGGTGAACGACCCCCATCAGTAAGACAGTCTTCACATGGTGAGGTTTTGAAAAGTAATTTTAACTTATGTGTTTGTTTTTTTGTCTAGCTCCTGGTATTTTTTGCATGACTTTTTTTAAAGAATGAAACCTTACATAGGGACTTAGGAACAGGAACAAGCCATTCAGACTCTCAATCCCACGCCACCATTCAATTAGATCATGGCCAATGTGTTCTCTAGTTTAATTTTTTGGCCCGTGTGGTCCTTTAATGGGCAGCGCGGGTTATTCAAAATTCCACAAATGTGTGGTTTTTCAATTTAAAAGCCAGCTCACCAGCTACGTGGGACTTGCAGAGTGCTGCGCGAGCGGCTGCACATTTTAAGAACATAAGAAATAGGAGCAGGAGTGGGCCATTTGGCCCCTCGAGCCTTCTCTGCCATTCAATAAGATCATGGCTGATCTGATCATGGACTCGGCTCCACTTTCCTGCCCGCTCCCCATAACCCCTTATCCCGTTATTGTTCAAAAATCTGTCTATCTCTGCCTTAAATATATTCAATGACCCAGCCTCCACAGCTCTCTGGGGCAGGGAATTCCACAGATTCACAACTCTCTGAGAGAAGAAATTTCTCCTCATCTCAGTTTTAAATGGGCAGCCCCTTGTTCTAAGACTATGTCCCCTCGTTTTAGTTTCCCCTATGAGTGGAAATATCCTCTGTGCATCCATCTTGTCGAGCCCCCTCATTATCTTATAATTTAATGGGAACATTGATCGTAGCTGATCTGTACCTCAGCTCCATTTACCCATCTTAACTCCATATCCTCTGATTCCCTTACTTCGCAAAAATCTATCAAGGTCAGACTTAAAATTTCAATTGACCCAGCATCTTTTCAGAGTTCCACTATCCTTTCAGTGTGAAGAAGTGCTTCCTGACTTATCTCCCAAATGGCGTGGCTCACATTTGGCTCTCATTGTTCTGGATTTCCCCCATCAGAGGAAATAGTTTGTCTAGTCTACTTCCATCAAAAGCCTTTCTCATTTTAAACGACTTTGTAGGGTATGACACTCAATCACTCGTTCAACGATGACATACTTTCCATTCAACGATTTGGAGCTTGCTCTTTTTGCAGTGGTTGTGCAGTAGTTTAACTGACTAATTTAAAAGTCTTTAACAACACTTCCATCTCATTGGCCTGACCAGAACATATAATGGGGCAAAAATTGCGGCCTCTCGTGGCTGCATACGATGTGTGCACGTAGTTGAAGATGCCTCGTAAATGTCGGTTCTCGCTGCGCAATGCACACGCGCTGGAAACTGACAGATCCAACCCATCCCCACAGGAAGGACATCTACGGGGCAGAGATTGGGCTATTTGCCCAACTCTTGCCCAGCGAATGTCCTGCAAACTCCTATGCCTGGTAAAAGCAGGCGTATAGCCTACTTTTACCAGCGTAAGAGTTTTAAAACATAGAAAAATTAAATTTAATCACTCATTTCTATATTAAAAACCCTGGCCATTAAGGTAAGTTTATTTTAACCCTATTAAAATACGTTAAAAACATTCAAAACTATAATTTTTTTCTAAAACATTTAATTACATTCAATTTCAATTCATGTTAAGTATGTGAGGTGTTTTGTTTATTTGTTGTGTTGTGTTTCTTGTTTTTGGGCGGTATTCTCATGTAATGGGAGCTCATACAAACAGAGCTCCCATTAAAATCAAGGAGAATACTACATAGTGATTGGTGGTCCAGGCCCACGTAATTCCAGGATACACATACGTAGCTGGAAGACATGTTCCCGAATGCTGGACTGCGAATGGAGGCCTCCGACCGCAATCCCATGTTCCTCTGGGACCACCAGGTATTTTCGCAGTTTTCCACGAATTTGCACGAAAGCTAAGTGCAAAAAGCATTGACAGCTGTCTCTTGAAGTGATGATAAAAAGGCAGTGATATCAGATAAGCCGTGAGCGGGGATCTCGCATATGCCATCTATCAGCATTTTAATCTGACAGCAAGCTTTTTGTCCTTCGTGTCAGCTTGTCAAATTTCAGAAGAAAATTCAGCTTTTTTGCCACTGGGATTAAAAGTTATTAATGTGAAACAATCAAGTCAGGAGAGAAGGCTGTTAGAACAAAGGAAGGTGAGAACAGGAGTCCCCCATTCAGTCCCTGTTCCAACGTTCAATTAGATCATGGCTCATCTGTACCGTAGCTCCATTTATCCACCTTTTTCCATACCCCTTGATACCCCTACCTAACAAAAATCTACCAATCTCAGTCTTGAAAATTTCATTTGGTGGGTAGAGTTCCACATTCCCCCAGCCCATTGTGTGGATAAAGTGCTTCCTGAATAGCCTAGCTCTAATTTAAGATTGTTCCACCTTGTTCCGGACTCCCCCATCAAAAGAATAGCTTTTCTGTATCTACCCTATCCAATCCTTTTATCATTTAGAAGAGAATCAGCCAACGTTCGCTGTTTCCCACTCATGGTTCCGCATGAATTCAAGGCGGAAAAATTGAAGGTGAGCTGGTGGTTTTCAAGGGGGAGGTATTCGCCTCCTTTGTGCCTCCTGTTGATGCCACCGGGGGGGGGTGGCAATAACAGGGCGAAAATGGGTTTGTGACCGGGGGCGCCAAATTGAGCGACACCCACGATATTCCCTGCCGCTTTTGCGCTGGCGCTAAAACTTATCGTCTCGGTCCCTAGTGCCCCAGTGATCGTGACATTATCCTGTGCGTAGCGCCCTGGATCAGAAATTCCCTCTCACCCCCTGCCTGAGCATTAGCAACGGCAGGTAGAGTAGGCGGCATGCAGTCAAATGGCTGCCGGACGAGCGGTATTTAATGGCATTAACATTCGCTTTATTTTTTGTTGGCAAAGAATGCTGGCTTGTCAGTTTGACATAGTCCCTCCTCCTTCTGTACAGAGCATCTGTGACCTTGCGGATGGAGTAATGGATGCCAAACTGGGAGAGGTTGGCGACGTCTTCTGTTGCGTGCTCCATGGACCTCTCCCTGTGCTGCTCCCTCTCTTAATCAGAGCCTTTCTCTCTCCCTCTCTTGACGCCTTGCCCTCTGTAAGTCCCGGCACCATTGTCTTCGGTGAAGTATCCCTTGACGGTGAAGTCGGAGCAGCCAATCGACTGCCAGCACAGACCCCATGATGGGACACAAATGGTACAACGTTGAAAGTGTCGTGAGTAATACAGGGGTAAAGGTGGGAGTCACAACAACGATCCAGCAAGAAATCGCTGAGATCGGTCCAGCAGCCACACTCACTAACAGTTGCAAATGAGAAGCAGGTAATTGCCGACAAAAAAATAAATTGCAAGGTGGCGCCTTTAAATAGCACGATCGCATCCGGTTCCCGACTGGAGCTCGACAGCTGAAGCTATCGCTGTCATCGGCAGGCGCTGAGATCGCTTGCACGGGGCAATTCAGCTTCCGGGGTGGTAAGGGGGTGATGTGCGCAGCGATGTGCGATCACCGCGGTAGTGCCTCCGCAAAACCACAGGCCAATTCCGCGCCGGGCGATTTGTCGCTGCGCCTGGGCAAGATCGATCTAGTGCCCCGCTTTATGTCCAGCACAGGAAACAAATCTTTGTGACAGGTTCAAAAGCTAGGAGTTACTGTTGGCAGAAATTTGAATGCATTTCTTTGACATTTCTCCATCAGCTATTAACATCAAAACTTAAGAAATAAGACCATTCGACCCCTCGAGCCTGCTCCACCATGGCTGATCTTCTAACTCAACTCCACCATCCCACACTATCCCCATGTCCCTTGATTCCCTGAGTATCCAAAAAATCTACCGAGCATCCACAGCTCTCTGGGTAGAGAATGATTTGAACTAACGTCCTCTGGATTATTGATCGGAACCATGGTAGTGCTGAAGATGTGCATTTGATGCCTGACTAGGCCGGGTGGAATCCTACACTATTCGCCAAAGAGGGTCTCCAGAATTATCATCGCCCACAGCACCCTTCACAACTTGGCCTTCCAGAAAGGGAGACAGACCAATAATGGAGGTGCGTAATATTTGAAACTACTCGCCCAGCGAGAAACAGATGGATCGGGTTGGCTGCCTGATTTACACCGTCCAGGTTGACTCTCCACCAGATTCGAGTGCATGGTAGGCAGCCCAGGTCAAATATCGCAGCAAAAAATGGTCATTGTTATTCCTAAGGCACTTTACTCCCATTTACGTAAGTTTTGGATTGCAAGGGACACTGGTCTGGCCATTGAAAATGCACTCCAGCTGTCAACATGAGTAAAGGGAGATCACCTGAATAGCATCAGTAGTGAGGTGGCATTGCTGTTTGTGGGAGCTTGCTGTGTGAAAATTGTCTGCTGCATTTCCTACATTACAACAGTGACTGCACTTCAAAAGTGCTTCATTGGCTGTAAAGCACTTTGCAACATCCTGAGGTGCTATATAAATGCAAGTAAGTTCCTTCCTTCCTACATTACAACTGTGACTACACTTCAAAAGTACTTCATTGGCTGTAAAGTGCTTTGCAACATCCTGAGGTGCTATATAAATGCAAGTAAGTTCCTTCCTTCCTACATTACAACTGTGACTACACTTCAAAAGTACTTCATTGGCTGTAAAGTGCTTTGCAACATCCTGAGGTGCTATATAAATGCAAGTAAGTTCCTTCCTTCCTACATTACAACTGTGACTACACTTCAAAAGTACTTCATTGGCTGTAAAGTGCTTTGAGACATCTGGTAGTCATAAAAGGCGCTATATAAATCCAAGTTTTTCTTTCATTCATTTCCTTCGTAAATTCATTCCTTCCTTCCTTTCGTTCCCCTTCAGGTGACTCCCTTAGCTTCCTCTCTGCTTACCCTTATCTCGAGCACTGTCATTCCAGCCAGTAACAAGCCACATTTGAGTAAAAATTAGATTGCAATGTGTTACTGATTCTGTTTCCAATTCTGTGCACACTGAAATTGGTTCTGAAGGTTTTCGAGCCTCGATTCCTTTATTATAAATGTGTAGGTATTCTTCAGTGGGATTTCCTCCAGTTGGATGGATCGCACTGTTCCCTCACTGCCACGCTGTCTAAAGGGAGTCTCGGGTTACCACAGCCTTGCAACTACAGCTGTTATCAGCTGCTGGAAGGAAGCTATTCCACAGATCAGTTATTGTCCTGCAGTGTAATTCATCATCATCATCATAGGCAGTCCTTCAGAATCGAGGAAGGCTTGCGTCCACTCTAAGCACGAGTCCTTAGGTGGCTGTACAGTCCAATACGAGAACCGCAGTCTCTGTCACAGGTCAGACAGATAGTCGTTGAGGGAAAGGGTGGGCAGCGAGCCTGGTTTGACGCACGCTCCTTCTGCTGCCTGCGCTTGATTTCTGCATGCTCTCGGCGACGATACTCGAGGAGGTCAGTGCCCTCCCGGATGCACTTCCTCCAATTAGGGTGGTCTATGGCCAAGGACTCTCAGGTGTCAGTGGGGATGTCGCACTTTATCAGGGAGGCTTTGAGGGTGTCCTTTTAACGTTTCCTCTGCCCGCCTTTGGCTCGTTTGCCGTGGACGAGTTTCGAGTAGAGTGCTTGCTTTGGGAGTCTCGTGTCTGGCATGCGGACTATGTGGCCTGCCCAGCGGAGCTGATTGAGTGTGGTTCAATGCTGGGGATGTTGGCCTGGACGAGAACACTAATGTTTGTGTGTTTGTCCTCCCAGGGGATTTGCAGGATCTTGCGGAGACATCGTTGGTGGTATTTCTCCAGCGACTTGAGGTGTCTACTGTACATGGTCCATGTCTCTGAGCCATACAGGAGGGCAGGTATTACTACAGCCCTGTAGACCATGAGCTTGGTGACAGTTTTGAGGGACTGATCTTCAAACACTCTTTTCCTCAGGCTGCACTGGTGCACTGGAGGCGGTGTTGGATCTCATCACTAATGTCTGCTCTTGTTGATAGGAGGCTCCCAAGATAGGGGAATTGGTCCACTTTGACCAGGGCCACACCGTGGATCTTGATGTTTGGGGGGCAGTACTGTGCGGCAACAAGAGCAGGCCCACAGTGTAAAAGACCATCACTGAATGACACACAGCCTAAAGAAGGTGAGGTAATTATAAACAGAACGAAACAAAATGAACCATCAATAACAGTAAATGGTGACTGACCGAGCAAAGAGGCCAATACAATCCAGTCAATCAAAAAGTGGAAAACTTAGGTTGCTGGATTGGATATTTATAAGTAATGTCATAGAATCATAAGATTTAATGGAGGAGTTCTAAATTATGAAGGGTTTTGATAGAGTAAATAAGAAGAAACTGTTTCCACTGGTGGGTGGGTCTGTAACCAGAAAGCGCAGATTTGATAATTGGCAAATGAACCAGAGGAAGATGAGGAGAGATTTCTTTATGCAGCGAGCTGTCATGATCTGGGATGCACTGCTTGAAAGGGTGGGGGAAGCAGATTCAACAGTAACTTTCAAAAGGGAATTGGATAAATACTTGAAAAGGAAAACTTTGCAGGGCTGTGGGGAAAGAGCAGAGGCACTGGCTCTAATTGGATCGCTCATTCGATGGGCCGAATGGCCTCCTTCTGTGCTGTATGAGTCGATGAGGTGAATGCTCAGCTTGTGGTGGTGTTGGTTAAGGGAAGATTGCTGGCTGTGAAGCTGAGAACGCTCCCTGCTCACCTTTAAATGGTGACATTGTGATCTGCAACATCCGCCTGAACAGGCAGAAGTAACCTTGGTTGAACATCACATTCAAAGAGCTGCATCTTTATTATTATACTATTACTAAAGAGAGTGCTTTACTGTTAACCAGCTTCCTTACCAGGCAGTCCCAATTATGCTCTGAGGGAAAAACACCCCCAGATATTTTGATTTATGCACTTAGGAATGTTAACAATGCACATCAGAAGCTGCTTGAGCAATCTGGAGGAACGACTGCAATAACAAACAAACGTTGACCTTCAAATCCAAACTATTTGCTTATTTTTATGACAGAGTGTGCACTTCCCTCATTTGTATTAGTTGCTATCATATTTAGAATAATTAGATTGATTTAAAAAGGATAGCAAAGCATGCAATCATGGTATTGATGAAGGAGGGCTGCATGATGCGATCATTAAAGGCACAATTTCATTTAGGTCTAAATGCCAAAAAGATAATTTGTGATTAGCGGGTATTACGATATGCATCGATCTGTAAACAAACAGTGCTTAAAATGAAATAAAACCTGCCAAATGCGGTACTTTACCTCAGCGGTGTAAATCTAACTGTTCCTGCTGAAATTAGGTACCGTCTTCAATTTTAACAATAAATTTAATTTTTATAGCACATATAATGCAGCAAAATCATCTCAAGCTGCTTCACAAGAGTGTTATTAAACAAGATCTGAGAATGGCAACAATTTCAGGGCCTGAACTTTGTTTTGGAGTCGCAAACCTGCTGCCAATGTCAAGTTATGCTCAAGTAGCTGGAGAAATACCACCAATGATGCCTCTGCAAGATCCTACAAATCCCCTGGGGGGACGCATCAACGTTAGCGTCCGCTGCCAGGCCAACATCCCCAGCATTGAAGCACTGACCACACTTAATCAGCTCAGCTGGGCAGGCCACATCGTTCACATGCCAGACACAAGACTCCCAAAGCAAGCGCTCTACTCGGAACTCCTTCACGGCAAACGAAATGTTACAAGGTCACCCTCAAAGCCTCCCTGATAAAGTGCGACATCCACACTGACATCTGGGAGTTCCTGGCCAAAGATCGCCCTAAGTAGAGCAAGTGCAACCGGGAGGGCGCTGAGCACCTCAAGTCTCATCGCTGAGATCAAGCGCAGGCAGCGGAAAGAGCGTGCGGCAAACCAGTCCCACCCACCCTTTCCCTCAACGACTATCTGTCCAACTGTGACAGGGACTGTGGCTCTTGTATTGGACGCATTTTAAGAGTGAAAGCAAGTCCTCTTCGATTCCAAGGGACTGCCTGTGATGATGCTCAAATGTCCTGCCAATCTCGTACAATGAGCCTAAACCAGCCTAAATGGTCAACGTGGTTTGATGGAAGCTGAGTCATCTGCTCTGAGTGACGGGCTGGAGGGCGTGATGAATCGTGGCTTCCGGTGTCTTCCTGAGGCCTAGCGGGATCTGATGGCTGCCATCGTTCCACCCATCAGGCCGAGGACTGGGGCTGCAGATCCATAGCACGGTGGGAGGGCCAAGTGAGATTGAGTAGATTGGGTCGATACTCTCTGGCGTTCTGAAGAATGAGAGGCTGATCTCATTGAACGATACAAGATTCTGAGGGGGATTGACAGGCTAGATGATGAGAGGATGTCTCCTCTGGCTGGAGTGTCGAGAACTAGGGGGCTCAGTCTCAGGATAAGGGGTGGGCCATTTAAGACTGAGATGAGGAGGAATTTCTTCACTCAGAGGGGGTTGTGAATCTTTGGAATTCCCTGCTCCAGACAGCTGTGAATGCTCAGTCGTTCAGTATATTCATGTAATCTATTTGCTTCATGGATTCTTTGCTTAAGAATTCATAACAACATGTTGCTATTAAGAACTAGTTGGTTTATTAGATAAGATTTAACAATCACACAACTCATTACAGTTCATCCACCTGGCTCACAACCACCTGCTTCATCATAGACCCCCTGAACCCAACTGGCTGGGGTGTTATTGAGTCTTGTGAACATCACATGATGGTAAGTTGGCGGCGTGATTAGTCATGGGCCTGTGCTCAGTCCATGCTGTCGGGCATGTGCTCCCGGACCAGAGCTAAGCCACTCCTAACTCAGCAGCTCTGCAAATACTCACAGATTCATACATTACAATTCAAGGCTGAGGTCAATAGATTTTTAGACTTCAGGGGAATCAAGGCCTATGGAGATTGGCCAGGAAAGTGTTGAGGTCAAAGATCAGCCACGATCTTATTGAATGGCAGAGTAGGTTCGAAGGGCCATATGGCTTACTGTTGCTCCTAATTCTTATGTTCTTATTAAGTGCCTGCTGCTGCCACCTCCCAACAGCAGGCACAGTGCCACCTGTACACGGCACGCTGCGTGAGGTGGCTCAGCATCTTCCTCTTGGGACGCAGGCAGCTGCAGCAGCCCTGGTCCAGGAGCACACGGCCGACAGCATGGACCGAGCATAGGCCCACAACTAATCAGGCCGCCAACTTACCACCACGCCCCAACCTTGCGACCCCGACATTACTGGGAGACGGTGCAGGAGAGCACTAGGCCGAAGGGTCTAACTCGATGCCGGGGCCCAGCCGGATACCTCGAGCGAGCTCGGGGAATTTAATGACTACTTTGTTTTTGAAATGTTATTGCTGTTATGTAAGCGCAGTCCAGAGGGCGTGCTGCACTGCTGGAGGTACCGTCTGTCCAACTTTAAACCAAGGTCCATCTGACCTATTTTCTATGTTTCTATGTTTCTATGACCTCTCAGGTGGATGTAAAAAAAATCCCATGGCACTACTCGAAGAAGAGCAGGAAGTTTATCTCAGTCTCGTGGCCAATAATTATCTCACAACCAACACCTATAAACAGATTATCTGGTCATTTATCCTTTTGCTGTTTGTGGGATATTGCTGTATATAAATTAGCTGTTGCGTTTCCGACATTACAACAGTGGCTGTGGCTGTACTGTTTACAAGAACTTCATTGGCTGTTAAGAGCTTTGGGACGTTCTGAGGTTGTGAAAGGAGTGAAATAAATGCATGTTATTTCTTTTATTTAAATTTGTCAAACTTTGCAAAGTTGTAACACTTTACGTTAGTTTAACTTTAGTTTCCAAAGGATCGTAACTTTGATTAATGTTCATTAAAGGTTTATCGCTGTAAATAGTTGTTCAAATTTTTAAAAAAGAGTTTAACATTGCCATAAAACACGGTTTTTAACAATTCTACATCTCTCAGTTCTAGTTATGGTCTATTGGAGCTCCTCTGAGAATTTAATTTGTTCAAATGTCTAAGTGGAATTGAACTTTTTCAGGAAAGTTTTGTAGTTCTTTGTAAAAATTTGCATTTAACATTTACTGTATGATAGACAGTGGTTAGTAATCCAGAGGTTTGTACTAATAATCTGGAGATGTGAGTTTAAATCCCACCATGGCAGCTGGGGAATTTCAATCCAGTTAATTAAATAAATCTGGAATTAGAAGCTAGTATCAGTAATGGTGATCATTAAACTTGTCTTAAAAATCCATCTGGTTCACTAATGTCCTTTAGGGAAGAAAATCTGCCCTCCTTACCCAATCAGATCACCTCTAGACATGACTATTCCAATGCACTCAAAGGCTGGCCTTCCACGTTCTACCCTCTGTAAACTTGAGGTCATCCAAAACTCGGCAGCCCATGTCCTAACTCGCACTAAGTCCCGATCACGCATCATCCCTGTGCTCACTGACCAACAGTGGCTCCTGGTTAATGCAATGCTTCGATTTCAAAATTCTCAGCCTTGTTTACAAATCCCTCCATGGCCTCACCCCTCCCTATCTCTGTAATCTCCTCCAGCCCTACAACCTCCCGAGATGTCTGCGCTACTCAAATTCTGCCCTCTTGAGCATCCCTGATCATAATCATTCAACTTTGGTGGCTGTGCCTGGGCCCAAAGCTCTGGAACTCCCTCCCTAAACCTCTCTGTGTCTCTACCTCTCTTTCCTCCTTTAAGGCGCTCCTTAAAACATCCCTCAATGACTAAGCTTTTGTTCATCTGATGTAATTTCTTCTTACGTGGCTCATTGTCAACTTTTTTTGTGTCTTATAACCTGTCTTTGTCCTGTGAAGTGCCTTGGGACATTTTACTACATTAAAGGCGCCATATAAATATAAATTGTTGTTGTTGTTGTTGTTGTATATGTGACTTCAGACCCACAGCAATGTGATTGACTCTTAACTGCCCTCTGAAGTGGTCTAGCAAGTCACTCAGTTGTAACAAAGCTGCTATGACATAGTCAGAATTGTGGGAGGACCTTCACCACAAGGACTGCAGCGGTTCAAGAAGAGGGCTCACCACCTTCCTGAGGGCAATTAGGGATGTGCAGTAAATGCTGGCCTTGCCAGCGACGCCCTCATCCCAGGAATAAACAAAAAAAAAGAAACATTTCTTTGTAATTGGAACAGTGTTCGATGTTAAAGAGCCATGTCTGACCCTTCTTCTGGTTGTGACCCCTGCGGGTATATTGGCGAAATGAAAACTGGCACCACAAGATGCCCTCTGACCGTCCTCACCTCTGGCCATCCTGCCCTCTGACCGTTCTGCCCACCCACCTTCCAACCCTCCGACTGCCTTGCCCACTAACTGCCCTGACCTCTGACCTTCCAACCCTCTGACTGCCCTGCCCAATAGCTGCCTTGACCTCTGACCTTCCAACCCTCTGACCGCCCTGACCTCTGACCTCCTGCCCTCATGGCGCGACCCCTCCTGCGGACGCAACATGTCGCTTGACTCCGGCTCCCACGGCACAGGGTCTTCTGCTCTGATTGGCTCCTCCGGTGTGTCATAGTCCAGATCTTCCGCCGTGGTACCGTCGTGCAGGGCACAGCACACACCGACTATCCTCGCGACCTTCTCCGGGCAGTATTGGAAGACACCCCGAGACATTTCCGGCTCTTCAGAACCCTGGCGGTCCTCTCAACCACCTGCTTGGTGGACGCATGTTCTGGGTTGGATCTCTCTCTTCTGCTTCACTCTGTGGGACATGAAAAGCTATCAAAGCCACGGCAGCCTTTTCGCCAAGGATCCACCCTTCACTGCTCCGAGGCACACATGCAATGACTGAATTGCACACGAAGAATGCATCATGATAGGCCCCCGCGTGCTGCGCGATCCCATGCAAGATGTGCAGCGGGCCCTCACAGACCATCTGAATGTTAAGGGAGTGGTAGCTTCTGTTGTTCATGTCGTCCATCACTCTGGACTAAATATACAAATAAGTTTGGTTAATAGAAGCACGACATACAGCAGCATTACTAGTAATCATTTAGGTACACACTCACCACAGTATTTGTACTGCACCTGCTATAACTTGTTTGCTGGGATGTACTGTATATAAATAGTGGCCAGGTAACTGGCATAAGAAACTTCTTTACATTTTTACATTAGTCCAGGAAGGATTGCCACTTATTATAGCTTCTTTCTGCATGTCCTTACTTTTGCTTAATACTGTGCCTCAGTTCTGAAGATGTGCATCACTTCATACACTTTGCATTCTGCACTCTGGGGAAGCCAGCAATCCTGTAGAAACTTAATGCTGCTGCCTTTGCCCCCCTGCAGACATGCCGAATCTGAAAAACTCCCCATCCCTATGGAACAGGGCATCAGTCACCTTCCAAATGCAGGCATGCGCTGTCCTCAGTATCAGCTGTGCCTCTGAGTCAGAAGGTTGTGGGTTCAAGTCCCACTCCAGGGACTTAAGCACAAAAAAAATCTCGGCTGACACTCCAGTGCAGTGCTGAGGGTGTGCTGCACTGTCAGAGGTGCCGTCTTTCAGATGAGACGTTAAACCGAGGTCCCATCTGCTCTCTCAAGTGGACATAAAAGATCCCGTGGCACTATTTCGAAGAAGAGCAGGGGAGTTATCCCTGATGTCCTGGCCAATATTTATCCTTCAATCAACATAACAAAAAAACAGATTATCTGGTCATTATCACATTGCTGTTTGTGGGAGCTTGCTGTGCGCAAATTGGCTACCGTGTTTCCTACATTACAACAGTGACTACATGCCAAAAGTACTTAATTGGCTGTACAGCGCTCTGAGACATCCGGTGGTTGTGAAAGGCGCTATACAAATCCAAGTCTTTCTTTCTTTAACTAATCCTGTGGATACCTGGAAGGCCTGACAAAGTTGATGGTCGTGTTGGCTTTCATCTCGACAGTTAAAACTCTGCTGCATGTGGCTTTAAGTCATCACGGAGTAAGTTGCAGAATCAGCCGATGCCCACCGATGTAAAGCATGTTGTCGCACAGTCCCTGGAAAATCAGTCGTGGCCTGTAGTCTCACCCGGGGAGGGTCCTCGAGTCTGGGGTGCTGGTACTTCACTCTCCGGCCCACCATTCTCTGGTTCATTTCCCCCTGTTCTGCCTCCTCCATGTAATGGCAACTAGGCGCGGAGCCAGCAGAAGCTTCATTTCTAGTTCTCAAAAGAGACCGGAAAAGAGTTGTCAGCATTAACAGGATGATAATGACTTCAATGCTCCTTCGAGCAGCTGATTTACCTCTGCTTCAGGTGACGATGGGTGCCTGAAACTCAGGCGGTAATTTGAAGAGCACCTCTGAACAAGTGTAATTGCAGGAAACTGGCATGTGATGCATTGTAACCTGAAGGTGGGGCCATTATCACAAGCCACAATGTGTTCGGTGGACAGGATTGATAGACGACCGGTAAAGATCGAGGAGATGTGGGTGTATTATTAAGCAGCCTGTTTGATTGGCACCCCATCCGCCACCTTCAACATTCACTCCCTCCACCACTGACGCACTGTGTCTGCAGTGTGTACCATCTACAAGGTGCACTGCAGCAACTCGCCAAGGCTTCTTCGGCAGCATCTCCCAAACTCGCGATCTCTAGCACCTAGAAGGACAAGGACAGCAGGCACATGGGAACACCATCACCTCCAAGTTCCCCTCCAAGTCTCGCACCACGCTGACTTGGAAATGTATC
Source organism: Pristiophorus japonicus (assembly GCF_044704955.1). NCBI lineage: Eukaryota > Metazoa > Chordata > Chondrichthyes > Pristiophoridae > Pristiophorus > Pristiophorus japonicus. Next base: position 32,161,281 of record NC_091978.1, read on the forward strand.
GCCATTCCTTCATCGTCGCTGGGTCAAAATCCTGGAACTCCCCTCCCTAACTGCACTGTGAGAGTACCTTCACAACATGGACTGCAGCAGTTCACAAAGGTGCCTCACCAGCACTTTCTCAATTAAGGATGGCCAACAAATGCTAGCCTTGCCAACGATGCCCACATCCCATTGCGTATGTCCTAATTTTCTGTGGCCTAGTCACCTGCATATTTGTTTTGCGTCGTCTGTGGTCGCAAACACCTTGGAAATTCCAGGCATGGATGTTGGTTGAATGAACTGAATTGTGTCAACATACACTGAATTTAGGAGTGATTAAATTGAAGTTCAACTTTTCTGAACTTTCCCAACCCCCAGCTTCCTCCACCACCTGTTTATGTTTAAATTTCAACCAATAAATCCATCGACTGCAACAACACATTGAGGATCAGGATTCCAGGCCAAATTAAAATAATAAATACTGAAATGTCGAAAAATTCCAAAGTGGGAATAGAATGCGACTCGGAAGTAGAGGTCACGGTCACAGAGCGGAGTGATTGATTGCTGCCAATTCTCATCAAACCTAGTAAAAATAAACACCATCCAAGATAAGGCATGGGGATGCAAGAACTGGTCAAGGCCCAGACTGAACAAATACCAAATATGGGGGGACAAAATAGCAATGAGTAACCAGAGTGGCTGAGAGTGGATGGAGGCAGGATTCCATGAGACATCAAACTTGAAGATGTTTGTTTTGACATCGATCCTCTGGGTGATCACCATCGATCCTCAGGGTGATCACCATCGATCCTCGGGTGATCACCATCGATCCTCTGGGTGATCACCATCGATCCTCGGGTGATCACCATCGATCCTCGGGCCGATCACCATCGATCTTCAGATAATCACCATCCATCCTCAGGGTGATCACCATCCATCCTCAGGGTGATCACCATCGATCCTCGGGCCGATCACCATCGATCCTCGGGTGATCACCATCGATCCTCGGGCCGATCACCATCGATCCTCAGGGTAATCACCATCGATCCTCGGGCCGATCACCATCGATCTTCAGGGTAATCACCATCCATCCTCAGGGTGATCACCATCCATCCTCAGGGTGATCACCATCGATCCTCAGGGTGATCACCATCCATCCTCAGGGTGATCACCATCGATCCTCAGGGTAATCACCATCCATCCTCAGGGTGATCACCATCCATCCTCAGGGTAATCACCATCGATCCTCAGGGTGATAACCATCGATCCTCAGGGTAATCACCATCCATCCTCAGGGTGATCACCATCCATCCTCAGGGTGATCACCATCGATCCTCGGGTGATCACCATCGATCCTCGGGCCGATCACCATCGATCTTCAGGGTAATCACCATCCATCCTCAGGGTGATCACCATCCATCCTCAGGGTGATCACCATCGATCCTCGGGTGATCACCATCCATCCTCAGGGTGATCACCATCCATCCTCAGGGTGATCACCATCCATCCTCAGGGTGATCACCATCGATCCTCCGGGTGATCACCATCCATCCTCAGGGTGATCACCATCGATCCTCGGGTGATCACCATCCATCCTCAGGGTGATCACCATCCATCCTCAGGGTGATCACCATCGATCCTCAGGGTGATCACCATCGATCCTCGGGTGATCACCATCCATCCTCAGGGTGATCACCATCCATCATCGGGTGATCACCATCCATCATCGGGTGATCACCATCGATCCTCAGGGTGATCACCATCAATCCTCGGGCCGATCACCATCGATCCTCCGGGTGATCACCATCGATCCTCAGGGTGATCACCATCGATCCTCGGGGTGATCACCATCGATCCTCGGGCCGATCACCATCGATCCTCGGGGTAATCACCATCCACCCTCAGGGTGATCACCATCGATCCTCAGGGTGATCACCATCGATCCTCGGGCCGATCACCATCGATCCTCTGGGTGATCACCATCGATCCTTGGAACAATCACCATCGATCCTCAGGGTAATCACCATCGATCCTCGGGGTGATCACCATCGATCCTCGGACCGATCACCATCGATCCTCAGGGTGATCACCATCGATCCTCACGGTGATCACCATCGATCCTCACGGTAATCACCATCGATCCTCTGGGTGATCACCATCGATCCTCAGGGTGATCACCATCCATCCTCAGGGTGATCACCATCGATCCTCGGGGTAATCACCATCCATCCTCAGGGTGATCACCATCGATCCTCAGGGTGATCACCATCGATCCTCGGGTGATCACCATCGATCCTCGGGTGATCACCATCCATCCTCGGGTGATCACCATCGATCCTCAGGGTGCTCACCATCGATCCTCAGGGTGATCACCATCGATCCTCGGGTGATCACCATCGATCCTCGGGCCGATCACCATCGATCCTCTGGGTAATCACCATCGATCCTCTGGGTGATCACCATCGATCCTTGGAACAATCACCACCGATCCTCAGGGTGATCACCATCGATCCTCAGGGTAATCACCATCGATCCTCTGGGTGATCACCATCGATCCTTGGAACAATCACCACCGATCCTCAGGGTGATCACCATCGATCCTCAGAGTGATCACCATCGATCCTCGGGGTAATCACCATCGATCCTCAGGGTGATCACCATCGATCCTCAGGGTGATCACCATCGATCCTCAGGGTGATCCCCATCGATCCTCGGGCTGATCACCATCGATCCTCAGGGTGATCACCATCGATCCTCAGGGTGATCACCATCGATCCTCGGGTGATCACCATCGATCCTCAGGGTGATCACCATCGATCCTCAGGGTGATCACCATCGATCCTCAGAGTGATCACCATCGATCCTCACGGTGATCACCATCGATCCTCACGGTGATCACCATCGATCCTCAGGGTGATCACCATCGATCCTCGGGGTAATCACCATCGATCCTCAGGGTGATCACCATCGATCCTCAGGATGATCATCATCGATCCTCGGGCTGATCACCATCGATCCTCTGGATGATCACCATCAATCCTCTGGGTGATCATCATCGATCCTCTGGGTGATCACCATCGATCCTCTGTGTGATCACCATCGATCCTCAGGGTGATCACCATCAATCCTCAGGGTGATCACCATCGATTCTCAGGGTGATCCTTCCTTAAATAAGGAGACCAAAACTGTACGCAGTACTCTAGGCCTCACCAATACCCTGAACAGTTGTAGCAGGACTTCTCTGCTTTTATACTCCATCGCCCTTGCAATAAGGCCAACATTCGATTTGCCTTCCTGATTACTTGCTGTATCTGCATACTAACTTTTTGTGTTTCATACACAAGGACCCCAGGTCCCACTGTATTTCAGCATTTTGCAATTTTTCTTTATTTAAATTATAATTTGCTTTTTATTTTTTCTGCCAAAATGGATAACCTCACATTTTCTCACATTATACTCCATCTGCCAAATTTTTGCCCACTCACTTAGCCTGTCTACATCCCTCTGCAGATTTTTTGTGTCCTCCTCACAATTTTCTTTCCCACCCATCTTTGAATCATCAGCAAGCTTAGCTGCATTGCACTCAGTCCCTTCATCCAAGTCATTATTATAGATTGTAAATAATTGAGGACACAGCACCAATCCCTGCGGCCAATCGAAAAATTACCCATTTATCCCGAATCTCTATTTTCTGTTAGTTAGCTAATCTTCTACCATGCTCATATATTACCCCCAACCCCGTGAACTTTTATCTTGTGCAATAACCTTTAATGTGGCACCTTATCGAACGCCATCTGGAAATCCAAATACACCACATCCACTGGTTCCCCCTTATCCAACCTGCTCGTTACATCCTCAAAAAACTCCATCAAATGTATCAAACTTGATTTCCCTTTCATAAAACCATGCTGACTCTGCTTGATTGAATTTTGATTTTCCAAATGTCCTGCTATTGCTTCCTCAATAATGGACTCCAGCATTTTCCCAACAACAAATGTTAGGCTAACTGGTCTATAGTTTCCTGCTTTTTGCCTGCCTGTCTTTTTAAAATAGGGATGTTATACTTGCGGTTTTCCAATCTGCTGGGACCGTCCCAGAATCCAGGGAATTTTGGTAGATTACAACCAATGCATCCACTATCTCTGCACCCACTTCTTTTAAGACCCTAGAATGCAAGCCATCAGGTCCAGGGGACTTGTCCATCTTTAGTCCTATTATTTTACCAAGTACTACTTCATTAGTGATAGTGATTGTATTAAGTTCCTCGCTCCCTTTAGCCCCTTGATTATCCACTATTGGGATGTTTTTAGTGTCTTCTACTGTGAAGACCGATACAAAATATTTGTTCAACATCTCTGCCAAATGTTCCAAGTTCTTCTCTCTTTTAGCTGAGCTGTTAATCCATTTAAAACAATTGGATTAATATCTCTGCTAGAATAACAGAGAGAGGTTCTTGAGATAATTCCCTCAAAATATGTTTCCATTAGTATCCCAGAACCTAATTTGAGGGCGTGTTTAGCAGATGTTGAAATTGAGATATAAGCAGAAAATGCTGGAAGTGCACTGCAAGTTCATCAGTAGGAGAAAGAGAGGTTAATATTCCAAGTGGACTCTTCATCAGAACTGAAACTCTATGAGACCCATCACAAACATCAATCTGTCTTTCTCATTCAGATGTCACGTTCTTGCTGCATCTTCCACTTTTATTTTGGTATCCAGCATTTGGGAGCAATATTCCCGTTAATTTTTATTTTGGGTGCGTGCCCCATTCAAAATACTGCACATGTGCGTTTTTTCCTGTTTCAAAGCTGGTGAGCCGGCTGGGCGGGAGCTTCGGAGTGCTGCAAGGCCACGCGACCACACAGCATAAAGAAAACATTGTTTGGGTGGTACCTTCGGCTTTAGGCGATAGTATCAGATCAGCAGCCCGTTATGGCTGAATCGATAACGGACATTTTACACAAAGTCAAAATCTACTCCAAGTGACTGAAGTAATTCTTTCCTCTTCTCTGACCCCACCCCCCTTTGATATCTTGAAGTCCATGGCTATAGACAGACTAAGTCAGTGGGCAAACATTTGGCAGATGGAGTATAATGTGGGAAAATGTGAGGTTATTCACTTTGGTAGGAAAAATAATGAAGAAAATTATTATTTAAATGGGGAGAGATTACAAAATGCTGCGATACAGAAGGACCTGGGTGCCCTTGTGCATGAAACATAAAAAATTAGTTTGCAGGTACAGCAAGTAATCAGGAAGGCAAATGGAATGTTGGCCTTTATTGCAAAGGGGATAGAGTATAAAAGCAGAGAAGTCCTGCTACAACTGTACAGGGTATTGGTGAGGTCACACCTGGAGTACTGCGTACAGTTTTGGTCTTCTTATTTAAGGAAGGATATACTTGCATTGGAGGCAGTTCAGAGAAGGTTTACTAGGTTGATTTCGGAGATGAAAGGGTTGTCATATAAAGATAGGTTGAGCAGGTTGGGCCTATACTCATTGGAGTTTAGAAGAATGAGAGGTGATCTTATTGAAACGTATAAGATTCTGAGGGGGCTCGACAGGGTAGATGTAGAGAATCGTGGGGGATCTAGAACTAGGGGGCATAGTTTCAGAATAAGGGGTTACCCATTTAAAATGGAAATGAGGAGGAATTTCTTCTCTCAGAAGGTCGTGAATCTTTGGAATTCTCTACCCCAGAGAGCTGTGGCGGCTGAGTCACTGAATTTATTCAAGGTGGAAATCGACAGATTTTTGAGTGATAAGGGAGTGAAGGGTTATGGGGAGCTGGCGGGGAAATCGAGTTGAAACCAAGATCAGATCAGCCATGATCTTATTGAATGGCGGAGCAGGCTCGAGGGGCCAGATGGCCTACTTCTGCTCCTATTTCTTTTGTTCTTATGTATGAAAGAAAAATAGGGAGAGATGTATAATGGGCGGCTGAATCAATATCGGCCATTTTACACTATCATGCAAAGCCAAAATTAGCCCTTGGGGCTTTTCATTTTTCCTCCACCTCTGACATAACTGGATTGACTTACCATGCGATCCCAGGCTTGTTTGAGTTTCAAAAGACACACACTTGAGTCTTTGAAGCCCAGGGAAGAAGACACAATAGACTGAAACTACTGGGATACCAACTCATGAACAAACAACAAGAGCATCATCTTGTATCCCTCCTTCCTTCATCCGACAGGACTCAGAATAACAATTATTTCTTACTGTTATAATGCACCCCCCACTCGATCACACTTATTAGATAGAAAAGAAAGGAAATTTGAGATGTTTACAGTGATGTTCACTGCAATGCTGACACTGAATGGAAGGAACTAAAGGCACAAATAAAAATGGCAACACAACAAAATCTTGCGTTTATATAGCACCTTTAGTGTGATTAAACGTCACAAGGGGCTTCAAAAAACCTGTGCAAAGGAACATTTCAAAAGGGCTGATCTTAACCCACTTTGATTTAGCCTCTCATTCTCTCTCTCCTCCTTTAAGACCCTCCTTAAAATCTACCTCTTTGACAAAACTTTTGGGCACCTCTCCTAATATCTCCTTACACAAAAGCAAAATACTGCGGATTCTGGAATGTGGAATAAAAACAGAAAATGCTGTAAATCTCAAAGGGTCAGGCAGCACCTGTGGAGAGAAAGCAGAGTTAACGTTTCGGGTCGACATCGCAGGGTCAGGGGGAGGTTCTTTCATTACATTCCTCTGGCAGACACGCACACCCATTACAGGTGGGGCACAAGTCCTGTACCGCACAAGAGTGCCCCCTTTGTATGAGGGGTTTGCAAAACAGATCAAAATAACTTCCTTTTCCCTTTTGGCCACGATGCGGGCATGTGCCCCCAGATGACCTTCAGGCTAGAGTTGACCAGTCTACTAACTGAGAGGCTGGGGACATGGGAGCTCCCAGCCATGACCTTGTTTGGGGTGGCGGGAGACTCTGCTCAGACAAGCTATCTGGAAACTCCAGTGCAAGGCCGAGATCCGATTACAGCCTAATTCACTGTAACTGTGACCGAAAGGCTGGCCGATTTTTGGTCTCAATAGCATTTTAATTTACCTCAGTTTGTTAAACATAGATGTGTGCAAGAGGAGCGACTAGCAGCTGTCTCTTGAAGCACTGCTGCCAAGGTTGCTCTGCACCCGGTAGAACAGGGCAGAGTTTGCGCGGTGTCTACCAACTCAAAGAGGTGGGAGGAGCCTGGTGTGGAGCATAAATGCTGCCATAGACCAGGTGGGCCTAATGGCCTGTTGCTGTAGATTCTATGTAATTCTAGGACAGGGAGCAATCCAGAGTAGAAATACTTAATTGGAGGAAGGCCAATTTCAGTGGGTTGAGACTGAATCTGGCCCGGGTAAATTGGAATCACTGAGTGGCAGGTAAAACTGTAATCGAACAATGAGCTGCCTTGAAAGGGGAGATGGTTCTGTACAATCGGGGTACATTCCCAGACGGGGGAAATGTAAGGCAACCAAAGTCAGAGCTCCCTGGATGATGAAAGAGGTAGAGAGTGGAATGGTAGCACACTGGTTATATTACTGGACTAGTAATCCAGATGCCTGGGCTAATAATCTGGAGACGTGAATTCAAATTCTACCATGGGGGATTTAAATTGAGTTAATTAAATACAATCTGGAATTAAAAAGTTGTATCAGTTATAGTGACCATTAAACTCCCTGGATTGTCGTAAAAATCCATCTGGTTCATTAATGTTCTTTAGGGAAGGAAATCTGCCACCCTTATCCGGTCTGGCCTATAGACGACTCTAGACCCACAGCAATGTGGTTGACTCTTAACTGCCCTCTGAAATGGCAAGTCACTCACTGTCGGAATTACTTCACCACAGCGGTTCAAGAAGGCGGTTGATCACCACCTTCTCAAGGGCAATTAGGGATGGACAATAAGTGTTGGCCTTGCCAGCGATGCTCACATCACAGGAACAAATTTTAAAAAGTAAGATGAAGCAAAAAAAGAGCAGGTATGAGAACCAGGCTGAATATAGAAAGTTCAGAGGGGAAGTGAAAAAGAAAATAAGCGGGCCAAAGTGAGAGTATGAGAATAGATTGGCAGCTAACATAAAAGGGAATTCAAAAGTCTTCTGTAAGCATATGAATATTCAACGGGTCGTAAGAGGAGGGATGGGGCCGATTAGGGACCATAAAGGAACTACGCAGAGAGCATGACTGACGTACTGGATGAGTACTTTACATTTTTTTTCACCAAGGAAGAAGTTGCTGCCAAATGATAGTGAAAGAGGAGATAGTGGAGATACTGGATGGGATAAAACTTGATAAAGAGGAGGTACTAGAAAGGCTGGTTGTACTTAAAGTAGATAATTGAGCAGGACCGGATGGAAGTAAAGGTGAAAATTGCAGAGGTACTGGCCATAATCTTCCGATCCTCCTTAGATACGGGGCTGGTGACAGAGGACTGGAGAACTGAAAATGTTACACCCTTGTTCAAAAAGGGTATAAGGATAAACCCAGCAACTATAGCTATTCAGTTTAACCTCGGTAATGGGGAAGCTTTTATAAATGATAATCAGGATCAAAATTAGCAGTCACTTGGACAAGTGTAGATTAATTAAGAAAAGTCAGCATGGGAAATCGTGTTTAACCACCCTAATCGAGTTTTTTGATGAGGTAACAGAGAGGGTCGATGAGGGCAATGCGGTTGATGTGGTGTACATGGATTTCCAAAAGGCATTTGATAAAGTGCCACATAATAGGCTTGCCGGCAAAGTTGAAGCTCATGGAATAAAAGGGACAGTGGCAGCATGAATACAAAATTGGCTATGTGACAGGAAACAATGGGCCCAAGTTTCGGGCCGCACCTAGAACGGCGCAGCCCCGACCTGGACGCCTGTTTTTCACGCCACAAAATGTGCCTAAAAAAAACTTACAGATTCTCTGGCTCCCTGCTGGTCCTCTTGAGTCGGACGTGCGCAGCACGAGCTGTAGGGGGCGGAGCCAGGTCCCTGCGCTGAAAACAGTGCCAGGACCTCTGCACATGCGCGCTACAGTGGGCGCGCATGTGCAGTAGCTACAGGCGCCCAAAACTGTGTGGGAGGGGCCCGAAGCACGCAGCCCCTAGCCCTGGCAGAATGGCCTCACTGGGGCTGCGTGCATAAGGCTCCTCCCACGGCCAGCTCCTGCTTCCTCCCGACCCGACTCGACTCCCGCTTCCCCCCCCCCACCGCCCTCGGACCGGACTGGACCCGACCCGATCTCCCCCCCCCCCGCCGACCCGTACCTGACCCAACCTGACCTCCCTCCCCCTGCCCCTGACACAAACCGACCCGACCCGACCTCCCTCTGCACCCCCTCCTACCCGAACCAACCCGACCTCCCTCCTCCCCCCCCCCACCGACCCGACCCGACCCGTGCTCCCGACCGCCCCCCCCCACCTACCCGCTCGGACCGGACCCGACCTCCCTCCACCCCCCCCGACCCGTGCTCCCGACCCCGACCCGACCCAACACCACCTACCTGTAAATCTGGTGCTGGGGACGGGCCCTGCCCGAAGTCTTGGGCCCGGCCGGGCCCAGCCCGTTCAGCCTCCCTCCCCCTTCTCCTTCCCCCCACCCCTTCTCCTTTCCCCCATCTCCTTTCCCCCCTTCTCCTTCCCCCTTCTCTTTCCCCCCCCTCCCTCTCCCCTTTCCCCCTCTCCCCCTTTCCCCCCTTCCCCCTCCCCTTTTCCTTTCCCCCTTCCCCCTTCTCCTTTCCCCCCTTCCTCCTTCCCCTTTTCCCCCTTCTCCTTTCCCCCCTTCTCCTTCCCCCCTCTCCCCCCCTTCTCTTTGCCCTTCTCCTCTTCCCCCCTTCCCCTTCTCCTCTCCCCCTCTCCCCTTCCCCTTCTCCTCCTCCCCTTCTCCTCCTCCCCCTTCCCCTTCTCCTCCTCTCCCCCTCCCCTTCTCCTCCCCCTTCCCCTTCTCCTCCTCCCCATTCCCCTTCTCCTCCTCCCCCTTCCCTTCTCCTCCTCCCCCCCTTCCCCTTCTCCTCCCCCCCTTCTCTCCCCCTCCCCTTCTCTCCCTTCTCCCCCATCCCTCCCTCCCCCTCTGCCTCCCTCCCTCCCCTTCCCCTGCCACGCCCCCCTCTCTCCCTCTACCCCACTCCTCCCCCTCCCCTCGCTGTCAGAAACACAGACACTGACAGACAGAGAGATAGAGACACACACAGACAGACAGAGAGATAGAGACACTGACAGAGACACACTGGGGGTGGGGGGGGGGGGGGGGGGGGGCATCCCAGCATGCTGTTGGAGGGCTCCCGGTGCTGCAGTCGGTAAATAGAAAATGTTTTATTTATTGATTTAAAAAAATATATATTTCTTATTAATTTTTTTTTGATTGATTTATTGGTTGATTTATTGATGTTTTTATCATTTATTATTGATGATGGCTCTTTATTTGTAAAACTGAAGTGTTTAATGTTTGCAAACTTCCCTTTAAACCGCCCCCCCCACCATTCCCTATGCCTGATTTGTAACCTACGCCTGATTTTCTAAAGTGTAGGCAAGGTTTTTAGAGCGTACAAAAATCTTCACTTACTCCATTCTAAGTTAGTTTGGAGTAAGTTTTCACTGCCGAAACTTTGAAGAAATAAATCTGTTCCAAAGTGAAACTGTTCTAACTGACTAGAACTGGAGCAAACTAAATGCCGAGAATTTGAATTTCTAAGATACTCTGTTCTACACCAGTTGCTCAAAAAAATCAGGAGCAACTGAGGCCGGAACTTGGGCCCAGAGTAGTGGTGAACGGTTATTTTTCAGACTGGAGGGAGGTGTTCCCCAGGGGTCGGTACTAGGATGACTGCTCTTCTTGATATAATTAATGACTTGGACTTGGGTGTACAGGGTACAATTTCAAAATTTGTAGATGACACAAAACTTGGAAGTATTGTGAACAGGATAGGAATAGACTTCAAGAAAGCATAGCCAGGCTGGTGAAATGGGCGGATACGTGGCAGATGAAATTTAACGCTGAAAAGCACACAGTGATACATTTTGGTAGCAAGAACGAGATCAGGCAATATAAACTACAATTCTAAAGTGGGTGCATGAACAGAGAGGCCTGGGGGTACATGTGAAGGTTACATGGCAGATTGAAAAAACGATTAAAAAACCATACGGGTTCCTGGGCTTCATAAATACAAGCAGAGAGTACAAAAGCAAAGAGATTATGATGAACCTATATAAAACACTCGTTCGGCCTCAACTGGAGTATTGTGTCCAAATCTGGGCACCGCACTTTAGGAAGGATGTGAAGGCCTTAGAGAGGGTGCAGAAAAGATTTATGAGAATGGTTCCAGGGATGAGGGATTTCAGTTACGTGGATAGACTGGAGAAGCTGGGGTTGTTCTCCTTGGAGCAGAGAAGGTTGAGGTTTGATCGAGGTGTTCAAAATCATGAGGGGTCAGGGCAGAGTAGATAGAGAGAAACTGTTCCCATTGGCGGAAGGGTTGAGAACCGGAGAACACAGATTTAAGGTGATTGGCAGAAGAAACAAAGGCAACATAAGGAAACATTTTTTTTACGCAGCGAGTGTTTAGGATCTGGAATGCACTGCCTGAAAGGGTGGTGGTGGCAAACTCAATCATGGCTTTCAAAAGGGAATTGGATAAGTACCTGAAGGGAAAAAATTTCAGGGCTGGAGGGAAAGGACAGGAGAGTGGGACTAGCTGAAGTGCTGTGACAGGCACAGGCTCGACGGGCTGAATGGCCTCCTTCTGTGTTGTAACCATTCTATGATTCTATGTATCAAATTAGGTCAAGATGATAGCTATGTTGTAAGACACTGATTTGCAAACGCGAGGCCTACTGCCGTAGAGATGGCCTCTCCAGCCACCCAGTGGAAGGCCCCAACAACAATGGCGGTGGCCAGAGAATTGCCATTCACAAGACGGTATGTCTACCAACTGCTCCGTTAACATTGATTTGACCGGGTGATAATTGTGTCTCTGGACTGCTTGACTCTGGGTGCGCCTCTCCCCCCCGCCCGTCCCCCGCCCCCCCCCACCCCCCCCACCGCAGTCCCCTAACAGTGAGGTCCTTGCAGGGGCAGGTGGAAAATCCATCCCTACTAGGCCATTCAGGAATGCGTGGGTAGAGGGACCACAGTATATCTCGATCCACCTGCACCAACGGACCCACACAGCGCTTACGGTGGGAGTCTTCCAGAAAGCTGCAGATTTTCAGGGTCCTATTTTCCAATACTGTGTGCAATCTATACAAGATACAATGACTAGCTGCAGAGGACAATGCCCTTCCTTGCTGTATCTACAACTTGGATGCACCTGCATTAATGCCAACGGTGTTCCTTACTGGAGTTACTTTCATTGCTTTCTAAGGCAGCATCTGTAATCATTTGTTCAGGGCTCCACGATAGCGTAGAACCTCCTCCACCACCAACGTACCACAAGAACATATGGACATAAGAAATAGGAGCAGGAGCAGGCCATACGGCCCCTCAAGTCTGCTCCGCAATTCAATAAGATCATGGCTGATCCGATCATGGACTGAGCTCCACTTCCCCGCCCACTCCCCATAACCCCTTATTCCCCTATCGTTTAAGAAACTGTCTATTTCTGTCTTAAATTTATTCAATGCCCCAGCTCCACAGCTCTCGGAGGCAGCGGATTCCACAGATTTACAACCCTCTGAGAGAAGAAATTTCTCCTCATCTCAGTTTTAAATGGGCGGCCCTTTATTCTAAGATCATGCCCTCTAGTTCTAGTCTCCCCCATCAGTGGAAACATCCTCTCTGCATCCACCTTGTCAAGCCCCTCATAATCTTGTACATTTCGATAAGATCACCTCTTATTCTTCTGAATTCCAATGAGTAGAGGCTTAACCACGGCTGCAGTGTATCCTACTTACAGGAGGCACTGCAGCGCCTCGCTTCTTCGGCAGTGTCGTGTATGAACAAAGAGTCTGACCAGATACCATGAGTTCAAAGTAAAGTGTGACTTTAGTCTTTTATTACAGGTACCCAGTGAGCCTCTCCAGCCTGTGAGGCCTCCTTAAGTACAGGTGCTCCCAAGGGATTGTGGCATCCCTTGGGACTCCAGGGGATGAGCCCTCTGGTGGTTGAACAAGGTATTTACAGGTTTACATGTATAATAACACTCCCCCCCCAAAGTCAATAGTGTAACTATTTACAAGGTGATTTGATCTGGGGCCTTTCTTTCCCTGGTTGATCGTCTCGGTGCAAATGCTGGTTTTGATGAATCGTTTGTTGGGCGCTCGCTGGGCTGCTGTGTAGCTGGCCTTGCTGGGCTGCCTGGTGTGGTGAGTCCTGCTGGGCTGCTGCGGTGATGGTTTCTGCTTCATGGTCAACCTCTGTGTCGGTTGCCACTGGTGTGTGTGTTGGGGGGTCAAAAAAGATAGGGTCTAATGTGGATTGCTCTGGATAGTCCATGAATCTGAGTTTGGATTGGTCCAACTGTTTCCTGCAGATGAGTCCATTTTAAAGTTTGACCCGAAATACTCTCCTCCCCTCTTTGGCCACAACAGTGCCAGGAAGCCACTTGGGACCTTGTCCAAAGTTCAACACAAATACAGGATCATTAATTTCAATTTCGCGTGACACATGTACGCTATCATGATATGTACTTTGTTGAATCCGCCTGCTCTCTACCTGTTCGTGTAGATCAGGGTGGACCTACGAGAGCCTTGTCTTAAGTGCCCTTTTCATGAGCAGTACAGCGGGTGGAATCCCAGTGAGCAAGTGGGGTCTCGTGCGGTAACTAAGCAGGACTCGAGATAGGTGAGTCTGCAGTGAGCCTTCAGTTACCCTCTTCAAGCTCTGCTTGATTGTTTGTACTGCTCTCTCTGCCTGACCATTGGATGCTGGTTTGAACGGGGCAGATGTGACATGTTTGATCCCATTGCGGGTCATGAACTCTTTGAACTCGGCACTGGTGAAACATGGCCCGTTGTCACTCACAAGGACATCAGGCAGGCCGTGTGTGGCAAACATGGCCCGCAGGCTTTCAGTGGTGGCAGCGGACATGCTTGCCGACATTATCTCACATTCAATCCATTTGGAGTACGCATCTGCAACCACTAGGAACATTTTACCCAAGAACGGGCCTGCATAGTTGACATGGACCCTAGACCACGGTTTGGAGGGCCAAGACCATAAACTTAGTGGTGCCTCCCTGGGTGCATTGCTTAACTGTGAATATGTGTTACATCTGTGCATCCAAGTCCGCATTGATACCGAGCCACCACACGTGAGATCTGGCTATCGATTTCATCATTACAATGCCTGGGTGGGTACTGTGGAGATCACTAATGAAAGTTTCCCTGCCCTTTTTGGGCACACTATCTGATTACCCCACAGAAGGCAGTCTGCCTGTATCGACATTTCATCTTTGCACCGCTGGTACGGCTTTATCTCTTCCTGCATTTCTAATGGGACACTGGACCAGCTCCGGTGAAGCACACAGTTTTTTTACTAAGGATAGTAAGGGGTCCTAGCTCGTCCAAATCGGGCGGAAACGGGCGATTGCTCACACTCGAAATGCTTCCATTACCATGACTAAATCTGCGGGCTGTGCCATTTCTAACCCTGTGGTAGGCAATTGCAGCCTACTGAGAGCATCGGCACAGTTTTCAGTGCCTGGCCTGTGGCGGATGGCATAGTTGTATGTGAACAACATGAGCGCCCATCTCTGGATGCGGGCCGATGCATTCGTGTTTATCCGCTTACTTTCAGAAAAGAGGGATATCAGTGGCTTATGGTCAGTTTCCAATTCAAATTTGAGCCCAAACAGATATTGATGCATTTTCTTTACCCCATAAACACACGCTAACGCTTCTTTTTCAATCATGCTGTAGGCTCTCTCAGCCTTAGAGAGACTCCTGGATGCATAAGCAACTGGTTGCAATTTCCCAGATTCATTATCTTGTTGCAATAGACACCCGACCCCGTATGACGACGCATCGCAGGCTAGTACCAAACGCTTACATGGTTCATACAACACAAGCAATTTGTTTGAGCATAACAGTTTTCTTGCTTTTACAAAGGCATTTTCTTGGCTTTTACCCCATACCCATTCGTCTCCTTTACGCAGTAAGGCGTGCAGTGGTTCTAGCATTGTGCTGAGACCCGGTAAGAAGTTACCAAAGTAGTTCCGGAGTCTTGGAAATGACCGCAGCTCCGTCACGTTCTGTGGCCTCGGTGCATTCTCGATTGCCTCTATCTTCGAATCGGTGGGCCTGATGCTGTCCGCCGCGATTCTTCTCCCCAGGAACTCCACTTCAGGAGCCAGGAAAACGCCTTCGAGCGTTTTAACCTGAGCCCCACGCGGTTAATCCGACTAAGAACCTCCTCCAGGTTCCGCAGATGTTCGACTGTGTTCCGACCTGTAACCAAGATGTCATCCTGGAAGACCATGGTGCGCGGGACTGACTTCCCTAAGCTTTCCATGTTTCTTTGGAATATCACCGTGGCTGATCAGATCCCAAACGGGCACCTGTTGTAAATGAAGAGACCTTTGTGCGTGTTGATGCAGGTGAGGTCCTTCGATGATTCCTCCAGCTCCTACGTCATGTAGGCCGAGGTCAAGTCCAGCTTCGTGAACATCTTTTCTCCTGCCAGTGTCGCAAAAAGGTCGTCTGTCTTTGGTAGTGGGTATTGATCCTGCAGGGAGAAACGATTGATAGTTACTTTGTAATCACCACAGATTCTAACAGTGCCGTCTTCCTTGAGGACTGGAACAATCGGACTGGCCCACTCGTTGAATTCGATCGGCGAAATGATGCCCTCTCATTGCAGCCTGTCCAGCTCGATCTCCACCCTCTCTCTCATCATGTATGGTACTGCTCTCGCCTTGTGATGGATGGGTCACGCACCCGGAATTAGGTGGATCTGCACTTTTGCTCCTTGGAACTTCCCGATGCCTGGTTCGAACAGCGAGGGGAACTTGTTTAGGATCTGGGCACACGAAGTGTCGTCGATGGACGAGAGCGCTCGGACATCATCCCAGTTTCAGCGTATATTCCCCAGCCAGCTCCTGCCGAGCAACATGGGACTATCGTCCGGTACCACCCAGAGTGCACCGCTCTATTGATTACGGGAATTAGTTCCTTTGTGTACGTTCTCAGTTTAGTGCGAATGGAAGTCTGGACTGGCCTTGAGGCTTTGCTGCACCACAATTTATCAAAAGTCTTTTTGCTCATAACGGACTGGCTCGCACCCATGTCCAGCTCCATTGACACCGGGAGTCCATTTAATTCAACCTTCAGCATTATCGGGGGACACTTTGTGGTAAATGTGTGCACCCCATATACCTCTGCCTCCTCGGTCTGAGGCTCTGGTTCGCTGTGATCCGCTGTGGATCTGTCCTCCTCTGCAACATGGTGGTCTGCAGGATTAGCAGGGTTTGCAGCTTACCTGCACATGCGTTGGAGGTGTCCCATTGTTCCACAGCCCTTGCAAACGTATCCTTTGAAGTGGCATGAATGGAAACGATGATCACCCCTGCAGCGCCAACAAGGTGTTAATGGCCTTGCACTCATCACCCTTGATGGTGGACTCTGAGCCATCTGCGGACATCCAGCTGCAGGTATGTGTGACCTGCCCTGTACGTTGCGATTCGAAAACAACATTACTTTGCTCACAGTACCTGTAGCAGCACTCGTGTGCTGAGACATTTGCTTGGTATTGTCACTGATGGCAATGAACGTCTGGGCTATCACTATGGCTTTACTCAATGTTGGGGGCTCTACAGTCAAAAGTTTGCGAAGTATCACTTCATGGCCAATGCTAAGTACAAAGAAGTCCCTGAGCATGTGCTCCAAATGTCCTTCAAATTCGCAATGTCCTGCAAGGCATCTTAGCTCGGCGACATAACTCGCCACTTCCTGGCCTTCAGACCTTTTTTACGTGTAGAACCGGTACCTCACCATCAGAACGCTTTCCTTCGGGTTCAGACGCTCCCGGACCAGTGTGCACAAGTCATCATACGATTTCTCTGTGGGTTTCGCTGGAGCAAGCAGATTTTTCATGAGGCCATATGTTGGTGCCCCGCCAACAGTGAGGAGAATCGCCCTTCGTTTGGCAGCGTTCGTTTCTCCTTCCCGCTCGTTGGCCATGAAGTATTGGTCAAGTCGCTCCACGAAGGTTTCCCAATCATCTCCCTCCGAAAATTTCTCCAGGATGCCCACTGTTCTCCGCGGTGGGGTTCGTCATCTGTATCTCATCGGCAGTTGTGTATGAATAAAGAGTCTGACCAGTGCTCAAAGTAAAGTGTGACCTTAGTCTTTTCTTACAGGTCTCCAGAGTGTCTCTGCAGCTTGTGTGGCCTCCTTAAGTACAGGTGCTCCCAAGGGATTGTGGGATCCCTTGAGACTTCAGGGGATGAGTCCTCTGGTGGTTGAACAAGGTATTTACAGGTTTACATATATAACAGACAGCACCTCCCGAACCTGTGACCTCCACTACCCAGAACTTCATTGGCAGCAGGCGCATGGGAACACCTTGAGCTCCAAACTCCCCTCTGAGTCACGCACCGTCCCTTCATTGTCACTGGGTCAAAAACCTGGAACTTCCTCCGTAACAGCACTGTGGGAGCACCTTCACCCCACGGACTGCAGGAAGAAGACACAGCACCACCTTCTCAAAGGTGACCAGGGATGGGCAATAAATGTCGGCCTTGCCAGCGACATCCATATGCTGAGAAGTAATGATTAAGTAACTGCCACTGATGGCCATCGACTGATTGCCCTGCACTGCACCAGCCATTCTATTCCTGGAGCATCACTTTATAATGGCAATTGATCTATTTGAGCAGAACACATTGGGAACCTGTGAACTTTTCAACATTTCTAATCAGTTCAGTGACTCTTTCGCTAATTAAGCCGTACTGTAGGATCATTATTGCATTTTCCCATTGCTGCTAACAAAAATGCATTCTCCCAATCCACACCTTTCAAAGCCTTACCACCCCGCGTAATCTTCTGAAGAAAATGGAAATCCAATCGCTGGGCAAAAGGGTTTGTACTTAACAATTAGACTTGCAATTTGCGCTGTCGACATCTGCAATTACCATTACTCATTTTTTTTAAATAATTGTGACATTCATCAAATATTAATATAGCTGGTATTTTAAGAGGGAAATAAAGTCTCCGTGCATTTTTTTTCCACAGTTATTCTCAATGATATATTACATATTAAATAGAACACATCTAACATTTTGTAACCATATCAATGATATATTGATACTAATTCGCTGAAAAAATAGCATTACAAAATGAAAGCTGCGTTATGTTTAATATTAATATCCACCGATCATGCAGGGTAAACTTGAGAATGTTCACTCCCGCCGGATGTGTGTATCAGGTGTGTATCAGGACCCCTGCTTTGGCCCGTCCATTAAAATTAAACGAAGGAAAATCTTGAAGCAGAAGCGTATGCAAAGTCACTACACGAGCCTCCAGTGGGGCAGAGGCTGCAAGCCGGGAGCTATCCTTTGCACGATTTACCCTCACACCTCGAGGGAACAATTAACAGCCATTGCATGTTCCTGCAGAAAACAAAGGAACTAGCACACCTGGAGCCCAGTAAGTATGATCCTTTGGCTCCACATTTAATGTGTGGCTGCCAATAATTCTCTTATGGTTGACCTATTTTACTGCAGTAACTGGAGCGAAGAACTTGATATATCTGTCTTGAAGTTGGATGTAATTAATGGTGCCATAAGTCAGACTTCTAATGCCGTTACCTCATTTGACTCAGAAGGGAAGAGACAAAAAGTGAGGAGACTGATACAAACATTTGGAGTAGCTTCAACTCCGAATTGGAGAGCAGCTTCATTCCACGGATTACATTTTACTGAGTCAACAATTGGTGTTTATTGACTCTGGTGCCAATAACTCTGCTGCTCAGGTTTCCAATTTGTTTCTCTTCAGAAAGTATCTAACCACCATGCGACTGTGGGGCTCCTAATCAGACCCTGGGGCACATCATTGAGCATTGCCCTCAGAGGAAATTTGCAGGGTGCCTACAGGTTATCCGCCCTGTTACACCAGAAGCTTTGGCCTGGATATCCAACTTGGATATTGATGTTTGATTTGATTTGCTACTACCATGCGAAAGAAGAAGACGGGGAAGGAATAAATGAGTGAGAATGCAACTCCCCAGCAGGGAACCTCATCTTGGCCAAACAATGAAGGATTTCTTCCAACCGGGTGTCATTTATCAATTGTTTCATAGAATAAAAAATTAATAGATCTGGAGCTATCAATAAGTTTGACTTTCTTCACTGGGGCCTAAATAACCAAGGGGACTGGCCCTCCTAATGGGTAACACACTCACCTCTGAGTCAGTAGGTTGTGGGCTCAAGTCTCACTCCAGGAACTTGAGCACAAAAATCTAGGCTGACACTCCAGTGCAGTGCTGAGGGAGTGCTGCATTGTTGGATGAGATGTTAAACTGAGGCCCCGTCTGCCCTCTCAGGAGGACGTGAAAGATCCCACCGCAATATTTCGAAGAAGAGCAGGGGAGTTATCCCCGGTGTTTTGGCCAATATTTATCCCTCAATCAACGTACCATACAAACAGATTATCTGGTCTGTTTGTGGGAGTTGGCTGCCGCGATTTCCACATTGCAACAGTGACTACACCACAAAAGTACTTCATTGGCTGTAAAGTGCTTTGTGGCACCCGGTGGTTGTGAAAGGCGCTATATAAATACAAGTCTTTCTTTCACTCAGAGAATCTTTAGAATTCTCTGCCCCAAAGGGACTGTGGATGTTCAGTCGTTGAGTATATTCAAGGCTGAGATCGATAGATTTTTGGACTCTTGGGGAATCAAGTGATACGAGAAAAGGGCAGGACGGTGGAGTTGAAGTTGAGAAGTGGGACTTGAACCCACAACCTTCTGACTCGGAGACGAGTGTGCTGCACACTGAGCCACAGCTGATATACAAGTGAAAAAATTTGTCCTCATCTCAGTCTTAAAAGGCCAACCTCTTATCCTTATTAAAGGTGTATTCTAATCCAGCGTGTCGGCTCAACAGTTTGCTGTGTTTTCAGAGAGTCTACTTGCCGCCAATGCACAGATTTCCCATTATAACCTCAGGCAGATCTGTGCCTTACTTTTCCAATTTTTCACCATGGTCGTCATGCTTAAGGCATGAAATATCGGTGAACATTCAAGAGGATAGATCCCTGATCGTTTCCAGTCAAGCTTCTGCACCACATGTAGACTCATTGGGGTGCTCCTGAATTTCACCTCCAAACCTACCCCAAATGTAGTTTTTTTGGGCCCAAGTTTCCACATGATTTGCGCCTGATTTTTAGGAGCAACTGGTGGAGAACGGACTATCTTAGAAATCGCAATTCTCCACATTTTTTTTCTGCAGTTCTAGTCAGGTCGAACAGTTCTACTTTGGAACAGAATTTTTTCTTCAAAAGGGGGCGTGTCCGGCCACTGATGCCTGATTTGAAAGTTTCCACAGTGAAAATGTACTCCAAACTAAAGTAGAATGGAGCAAGTGAAGATTTTTGTAGAACTGAAAAAACCTGTTCGACACATTAAAAAATCAGGCGCAGGTTACAAATCAGGCGTCCAGAACGAGGTGGGGGGGGGAAGGGAACTCATTAAATTCTACAATAAATCCTTATTTATACTTATACAAATATTAGACAAATAAATCCAACCTGAATAAACATTTATAAGCAAAGAAAAGATTAAATAAACCATCTTCCTACCTGTGTGAAAGTGCTTCAGCCAGGAAGAATGGTGCAGCAAGCCTCACAAAACGAGGGAGCCAACCGAACGCGGGCGGGGGCGGGGGAGGAGGGAGCTGACTGAACGTGGGGGGGCGGGGGAGGGAAGGGAAGGGAGCCGACGAACGCGGTGGGGGGGGAGGGAAGGGAAGGGAAGGGAGCCGACGAACGCGGGAGTGGGGGGGAGGGAAGGGAGCCGACCGAACACGGGCGGACGGGCGGGAGGGAGGGAGCCGACCGAACGCGGGGGAGGGAGCCGACCGAATGCGGGCGGGCGGGAGGGAGGGAGCCTACCGAACGCGGGGGGGTGGGGGGAGGGAAGGGAGCCTACCGAACGCGGGGCGGGTAGGGGAGGGAAGGGAGCCGACCGAACGCGGGGCGGGTGGGGGAGGGAAGGGAGCCGACCGAACGCGGGGCGGGTGGGGGAGGGAGCCGACCGAACGCGGGAGGGAGGGAGCCTACCGAACGCGGGGGGAGGGGCGGAGGGAGGGAGCCGACCGAACGCGGGGGAGGGAGCCGACCGAATGCGGGCGGGCAGGAGCCAGGGAGGGAGCCTACCAAACGCGGGAGGGTGGGGGGAGGGAAGGGAGCCGACCGAACGGGGGGGGGGGGGTGGGGGAGGGAAGGGAGCCGACCGAACGCGGGCGGGAGGGAGGGAGCCGACCGAACGCGAGGGGGGGGGTGGCGGGAGGGAGGGAGCCGACCGAATGCGGGCGGGCGGGAGGGAGCCGACCGAACGCGGGGGGGGGGGCGGGAGGGAGGGAGCCGACCGAACGCGGGGGAGGGAGCCGACCGAATGCGGGCGGGCGGGAGGGAGGGAGCCAGGGAGGGAGCCTACCGAACGCGGGGGGGTGGGGGGAGGGAAGGGAGCCTACCGAACGCGGGGGGTTGGGGGGAGGGAAGGGAGCCGACCGAACGCGGGGGGGGGGGGGCGGGAGGGAGGGAGCCGACCGAACGCGGGGGAGGGAGCCGACCGAATGCGGGCGGGCGGGAGGGAGGGAGCCAGGGAGGGAGCCTACCGAACGCGGGGGGGTGGGGGGAGGGAAGGGAGCCTACCGAACGCGGGGGGGGGCGGGGGGAGGGAAGGGAGCCTACCGAACGCGGAGGGAGGGAGCCGACCGAACGCGGGGTGGGGGAAGGGAATGGAGCCGTTCCAGACGGCTGGCGGGAAAGAGAGAAGGCTGCAGGAAGCCTCAGAAATTGAGGAGCCATTTCCCGACGGCAAAAGAGGGAGGTCGTCGGGAAACGGCTGCCTCAACTTTCTGAGGCTTCCTGCACCCTTCTCACTGATACAAGAAGCCTCTGTGCTGATGGCAATGTACTTTTATTAAAATTGTTCAAAAACTAAACAGCTACAAAGAACTACAAAAATGGCCGAGTGCCAATGTTTTTTTCACACTGAGCATGCGCGAACGCTCCAACGCGCACGCGCAGCGTTGCCGGCAGGAAAAAAACTAATTTAAATAGTACCCGCCCCCTCCCACTTACAAAATCGGTGCGAGTGTAGGCTCCGCCCCCCTGGGCGCCGCGCCATGCAGACAAGGAGCTGCAAAGCGCTCCAGAATCGCTTGTTTTTTTTCCGGCGCCGTTTTAGGCGCGAAAAACGGGCGCCCAGCTCGGAGGGGCGCCCATTTTTTATCATGTGGAAACTTGGGCCCATAAAACTGTCATTTAAAAAGCATGAAACAATCTTGGAAGTGAACCACCCTGGAAAAGAGAACAAGCTGTGGTACTCAGGGATGCTATAGAAGAACATTTTTGCAGTTGTTTTTCCATTAAATTATTGCTGCCCTTAATTTCAAGCTTGGAAACCCTTCAAGGAACAAGTTTCTACAACTTACAGTGCAATTGTGAAACTGTTCTGAAACTTTCCCAAGAATGCTGGCCCAGGATTGCTGTCCCAGCACCAGTGTTCCGCTGGAACAGAATATTTTTCTGCCCCTCCCTCATGGCCCAAACATTGAACCTGAAGTATGGGTGGTGTCTTTGGAAAGGTCTGAAAATTAGCCAGACACTAATGCTTTAGACTACACGCAAAAGTCATTCTCACTGCTCAAAGAAATGCTCTGCACTGTCCGTCAAGGTGAAGGTGACTGCAGCACTTGCCTTCTATGCCTCCGGCTCCTTTCAGGTATCAACTGCGGATGTATGCTGCATCTCGCAGCATGCGACACATAGCTGCATTCTCCAGGTGATTACTGCACTGTATGCATGCAGGAACGACTTCATCAAGTTCCTAATGAACAGGGAGGCACAGCGTGAATAGGCTTCACCGGAATTGCCGACTTCCCCAAGGTACAGGCCACCATTAGCTGTATGTACATTGCCCTGTGAGCACCTTTAGATGATTCGGAAGTTTACCAGAACCGAAAAGGGTTCCACTTGCTAAACGTGCAGATTGTGTGCGACCATATATAACGTATTATGGCAGTGGATGCCAAATATCCAGGGAGCATCCATGATGCGTTCATCTTATGCGAGAGCACTGTATCTTTTATGTTTCAGCAGCAGCGAGAAGGGCAGAGCTGGTTGTTGGGGGACAAAGATAAAGGGCTCACCACCTGGCTCATGACCCCCTCCCCCTCTCTGAAAAACGTAGACAGAAGCCAAGCAACGTTACAATATCTGCCACAAAACCACACCCAACATGGTCGAGAAGACAATTTGAGTGCTAAAGCAGGGTTTCTGACGCCTGGACCACTCTGGAGTCTGCCTTCAATACTCCCCTGACCAGGTTGGTCACTTCACTGTCGTGTGCTGCATGCTGCACAGCTTAGAAACATATAGAAACATAGAAAATAGGTGCAGGAGTAGGCCATTCGGCCCTTCGAGCCTGCATCGCCATTCAATGAGTTCATGGCTGAACATGCAACCTCAGTACCCCATTCCTGCTTTCTCGCCATACCCCTTGATCCCCCGAGTAGTAAGGACTACATCTAACTCCTTTTTGAATATATTTAGCGAATTGGCCTCAACAACTTTCTGTGGTAGAGAATTCCACAGGTTCACCACTCTCTGGGTGAAGAAGTTTCTCCTCATCTCGGTCCTAAGTGGCTTACCCCTTGTCATTAGACTGTGACCCCTGGTTCTGGACTTCCCCAACATTGGGAACATTCTTCCTGCATCTAACCTGTCTAAACCCATCAGAATTTTAAACGTTTCTATGAGATCCCCTCTCATTCTTCTGAACTCCAGAAGGATCCAGCCATCATGAAGGAACAGGCACTGGACATTGAAGAGTCACCTCAGGCGACAGGGGGAGAGGAGGTGGAGGCTGACAAGGAGGAGGAGGAGAAGGAGGACGAGGAGGAGGATGAGGAGGAGGACGAGGAGGAGGCCTCGTGGACCTTACACTATTGCAAGAGCATTGCGTCAGCAGCTAATCCTTGAACGCTTTGCAGCATGAAGGCTGAACGGCACATTTGATCATTGTGTCCCACCATGTTGACTATTTGCACCTGTTATTCTTAAATAATTATGCACATAATGTTGTGTTAATTTACTTGAAGCAATATTGCACATGATTTCAGTTTACTTGAAATAATATACATTGGCCCTGAAATCTTGGTTTCTTCTTCCCGCGGGCATTCGACCAAAAATAGGAGAAAAGATGCACACTTAACTTTTGATCGAACCAGAGATCCCGGTCCGGAGGCCTCCTCTTCATGTGCAATGGAGCGCGTTCACGTTGGGACATCTGTAGGAGTCACGTGGGCCTGGACACCCAATCATGGTAAAGTACTTTCTCATTCATAGTAATCAGAGTTTCGTAAGTCCAAAACTCCTATTACTATGAATGAGAAACACCCCAAATACCCAAACGCTACAAAAAAAATGTTTTAAAAACACCTCACATAAATACATTATAGAAATTAAAGTGTATAGAAATGTTTTTGAAAAAAAAATATTTGGTGATTTAAAAAAATAAGTTTTAATTATGGTTTAAAATAAACTTACCTTAGTGGGCAGGGTTTTTAAACATTCAAATGTGTTTTTAAAATTTTTAAAAAATATTTTTGTATGCTTGCTCCTGCTTTTACCAGACGCAAGAGTTTTAAGGACATTCACAGGGAAGGAGATGGGCAAATATTCCAATCTCTGCTGTGGTAATGTCCTTCTTCCCGAAATGTGTATGATCTGTCAAGCCAGAAACTTGACAGATCAGAAAAGTCGGTTTTCAGCGCATGCAAAGATGAAAATACAACTTTTTGAGAGAGGGGCCTTCTGCTGTCATGGCACACACAGATAGTTCCATTTACAATTCTACTAATTGCAGTGCATACATAAAAATCTTACTTACACTAACTACTTGGCCAAGGTGATGCCACTTCTTGCGGCACTGCTTGCCGTCCCTCGGGCTGCCGAGAACTCCTCTGCCACACGGTCCCAAGCTTTATTCATTGCTGAGGGTTTCAGCTTGCCGGCACCCTTGTTACCAATCTGCTGCTATCTCCTTTCAATGGCATCTACCAGGGCCTCACTGTCGTCCTCAGTAAATCTCTTGGCCCATTTCCTTTCAGATTCAGTCTCCATTGTTAGGATATATATGATGAGTTGTCTGGCTCTCTTTTTTAGTTTTGCAGCTCCCCGATTTCACTGGGACTTACAGATCTGCTGGCTCTTTAAAAATGGCAGACTCGTGACGTGGGCGGGGGGAAATGGGAGTTTTTTCCCCTCCCCGCATGCACAGAGAGCGGGGCCTCCGTTTTCCGACGCTATCAATTAGCTCAACCACGGAAGCTGAGGTCTTTCTGCGTGGCACCAAATTCAAAAATAAAAATTGGGAAACGACCTCGGCTTAAAAAAAATCGGCCGTTAGTCTTAAATAGCTCCCAAAAAAAAGTCTGTGTGGAATTTTGGGCCCTGGAGGAAGTGTAAGAGGCAACAGCAGAATCAGTACCAGCTCCCGGTACGCTGCTGGTGGAGGGAGTGAATGTTGAAGGTGGGGTGCCAATCAAGCGGGCTGCTTTGTCCTGGATGGTGCCGAGCTTCTCGAATGTTGTTGGAGCTGCACTCATCCAGGCAAGTGGAGAGTATTCACTCACACTCCTGACTTGTGCTTGGTAGATGGTGGAAATGGCTTTGGGGAGTCAGGAGGTGAGACACTCGCCACAGAATACCCAGCCTCTGACCCGCTCTTGTTACCACTGGTCCAATTAAGTTTCTGGTCAATGGTGACCCCAGGATGTTGATGGTGGGGCATTCGCCGATGGTAATGCCGTTGAAAGTCAAGGGGCGGTGGTTAGACTCTCTCTTGTTGGAGATAGTCATTGCCTGGCATTTGTGTGACACAAATGCCACTTACCAGCCTAAGCCTGAATGTCGTCCAGGTTTTGTTGCATGTCGGCATGGACTGCTTCATTATTTGAGGAGTTGCGAATGAAACTGAACACTGCAATCATCAGCGAACATCCTCACTTCTGACCTTATGATGGAGGGAAGGCCACTGATGAAACAGCTGAAAATGGTTGGGCTCAGGACATTGCCCTGACGAACTCCTGCAGCGATGCCCTGGGGCTGGTATGATTAATTGCCAACAACCACAACTTTGTCAAGACTTCACCAATAATTCTACTGATGTGTTTCGGAGGTCCTCTTCACAACACCAACACCTCTTTAGTTTTTAAGGTATTCAGCGAAATGCGCACTCCCCCACCCCACCTCCCCCCCGCCCCCCGCCCCCCCACTCCCATGAATTTTTTAAGGTGCTGGTGTTCTGCTACTCAACTGGGTTAGATTGAAGGGAATTTCTAGCTTGTTACTGTAACACATGTTTACACAATAAGGACAACTTGTATTTATATAGTGCCTTTAGCGTAGTGAAGCATCCCAAAGCACTTCACAGGAGTATTACGAGACAAAGAAGCCGCATAAGGGGAAATTAGCGCAGGTGACCAAAAGCTTGATCAAAGAGGTAGGTTTTAAGGAGCATCTTAAAGGAGGAAAGCGGGAGAGGTTTAGGCAGGGAATTCCAGAGCTTAGGGCTTAGGCAACAGAAGGCACGGCCACCAATGGTTGAAATTAGGGATGCTCAAGAGGGCAGAATTAGAAGAGCGCAGACATCTCGGGGAGTTGTGGGGCTGGTGGAGATTACAGAGATAGGAAGGGGCAAGGCTAAGGAGGGATTTGAAAATAAGGGTGAGAATTTTGAAATCAAGGCATTGCTTAACTGGAAGCCAATGTATGTCAGCGAGCACGGGGTGATGGATGAGCGGGACTTGGTGCGAGTTAGAACATGGGCAGCCGAGTTTTGGATCACTTCTAATCTACGTAGGGTAGAATGTGGGAGGCCAGCCAGGAGTGTGTTGGAATAGTCGAGTTTAGAGGTAAAAAGGCATGGACGAGGGCTTCAGGAGCAGATGGGCTGAAAAAAGTGCGGAGACAGGCGATGTTATGGAGGTGGAAATAGGCGGTCTTAGTTATGCTGCGGATATGTGGTCGACAGCTCATTTCAGGTTCCAACATGACACCAAGGTTGCGAACAATGTGGCTCAGCCTCAGACAGAAGTTGGGGAGAGGGATGGAGTCAGTGGATGGAGTTTGTGGCGGGGACTAAAAACAATGGCTTCGGTCTTCGCAGTATTTAATTGGAGAAAATTTCTGCTCATCCAGATATGGATGTCGGACAAGCAGTCTGAAAATTTAGAGACCGTGGAGAGTTCGAGAGAAGTGAGAGTGAGGTCGAGCTAGATGTCATCAGCGTACATGTGAAACTTCGGATAAACGACTCCGACACGAAGATTTTTTGCGAAATACCTGGTGGTCACGGAGGCACCTTAGATTGCGGTAGGAGGCCTTCTCTTCCTGTAAATCGGAGCGTGCCCACATCCTCGAGGTTCGCACGTAGAAGCTGGAGTCATGTGTGACTGGACAACCAATCACGGTACAGTATTCTCATTGATAGCAATGGGAACTCCGTATCTCTGAGTTCTCATTGCTATCAATGAGAAAAAAAAACAAAACAGCCAAACCAACTTAAAAATTAAAAAAAAAATCTGACATATTTAACATTAATTGAAATTAAAGAAGGATGTGGGACCAGATCGTCGAGGTCATCACTGCCAGCATTGTCGCCCCCAGGACCTGGATCCAGTGCCCAAAGAAGTTTCATGGCCT
The DNA here is from genome assembly GCF_044704955.1 of Pristiophorus japonicus. Classification (NCBI taxonomy): domain Eukaryota; kingdom Metazoa; phylum Chordata; class Chondrichthyes; family Pristiophoridae; genus Pristiophorus; species Pristiophorus japonicus. Next base: position 32,189,121 of record NC_091978.1, read on the forward strand.
CAGACAAGTGGCCAAGGCCAATGAATTCATCTTCAAAAACCGTCTCCTACCAACTGCAGCACTAACGTCACACATTGCTCAGTGCATGATCCCTCCAATCACTCACTTATCAACAATCACTACCAAACACAAGGCACACCTCACATTCCGAACTTCACCTCACCCCCTTGGATAGGACAGTGTTGGCCATTCTTGGCAGGGGCATGGCTGAGCCCGTGGCCAGTGGCGGGGCTGAGAGAATGCAAGATGCGGGTATCCTCAGATGTTAACCTCCTTTTCACATCCCACTTCCCCCTCATCCCACAATCTCTTTTGATTTACAAGCTGTGCATGGTGTAAGCATACAGCTCTTGCTTTCCCACCCTCCCATCACCACAACTTTACTCTGGTGCCTTCCTCATTTCTAACACCCAAGAAATCCAGCCTGCCCATCCAGTGGCTGACCAAGAAGAGGGAGAGGAGAGTGAAGATGAAGATTTCACACTCCCAGCCAACAACTCCTCGAGGTTGATCATGATCTGATCATGGACTCAGTTCCACTTTCCCGCCCACTCTCCATAAACCCTTATCCCCGTTTTGTTTAAGAAACTGTCGATTTCTGTCTTAAATTTATTCAATGACCCAGCTTCCACAGCTCTCTGAGGCAGCGAATTCGACAGATTTACAACCCTCTGAGAGAAGAAATTTCTCCTCATCTCAGTTTTAAATGGGCGGTCCCTTATTGTAAAATTATGCCCCCTAGTTCTAGTCTCCCCCACCAGTGGAAACATCCTCTCTGCATCCACCTTGTCAAGCCCCCACATCTTGTATTCTCTCAGCCCCCTTCCACCAGCCATGCAGCAGCCACTGGGGTAGCACCGCATAACAGCACTAGAATAGGCAAAGGCAAGACAGTCACGAAGGGAATGCACAAGGGTGATTAGCTGATTTTTTGATGTAATATTGGCTTCATATACGGATAAAGTTGGATTGGAAAGTTTGCTTTGTGGTGGATTTTATTTCAACCTTGTGGCCAAGAGGGTATGTAGCATACTGGTTATGTTACTGGACTAATAATCCAGAGGCCTGGACTAATAATCATAGAGGCTTGAATTTAAATCCCACCATGGCAGCTTGGGGAATTTCAGTTCAGTTAATTAAATAAATTTGGAATTAAAAAGCTAGTAACTACCAGAAAAACCCATCTGTTTTAGTAATGTCCTTTAGGGAAGGAAACCAGGTCTGGCCTATATGTGACTCTAGACCCACATTGTGGTTGACTCTTAATTTCCCACTGAAATCAGTTATACTGAACTGCTAGGAAAAGTCAGCACCTTCAATACAAGGACTGCAGCGGTTCAAGAAGGTGGCTCTCCACCACCTTCTCAAGGGCAATTAGGGATGGGCAATGCTAGCGATGCCCACATCCTGCGGACAAATTAAAAAAAAATGTAACTACGGGAAGGAAGCACACAGCAGACTCCCACAAACAGCAATGCGATAACTACCAGATAATCTGTTTAAGTGATAAACATTGGCCTGGACACCAAGGAGAATACCAATACGCTTCTTCAAATAGTGCTATGGAATCTTTTACATCTACCTGAAACAAGGCCTCAGTTTAATGTCTCCAACAGTACAGCACACCCTCAGTACTACACTGGAATATCAGTTGAGATTTTTGTGCTCAAGTTTTTGGAGTGGGACCTGAACTCACAACCTTCTGGCTCAGAGGCAAGTGTGCTACCCACTTTGCCACGCCTGACCCTCAGCATGCTTTCTTTTTCTTTTAGAGATCTTCTGAACAAAGTGTAACAAAAGGAAGTCTTGCTACAGTTATACAAGGTATTGGTGAGGCCACACCTGGAATACTGCGTGCAATTTTGGTTTCCATATTTACGAAAAGATATACTTGCATTGGAGGCATTTCAGAGAAGTTCACTAGGTTGATTCCGGAGATGAGGGGGTTGATTTATGAGGAAAGGTTGAGTTGGTTGGACCTCTACTCATTGGAATTCAGAAGAATGAGAAGTGATCTTATCGAAACGTATAAGATTATGAGGGGGCTTGACAAGGTGGATGCAGAGAGGATGTTTCCACTGATAGGGGAGACTAGAACTTGAGGGCATAATCTTAGAATAAGGGGCCGCCCATTTAAAGCTGAGATGAGGAGAAATTTATTTTCTCAGAGGATTGTATATCTGTGGAATTCGCTGCCTCAGAGAGCTGTGGAAGCCGGGACATTGAATAAATTTAAGGCAGAGATAGACAGTTTCTTAACCGATAAGGGAATAAAGGGTTATGGGGAGCGGGCAGGGAAGTGAACTTGAGTCCATGATCGGATCAGCCATGATCTTATGAAATGGTGGAGCAGGCTCGAGGACCCCTATGGCCTACTCCTGCTCCTATTTCTTATGTTCTTATGTAATCAAACTGGATTTGTTCAGGCTGAAATCTCGCTGTGCAAAATGTGAATTCATTAATATACAATCCTTCTACACAGTATTTTAACTCAGGCATTAACCCATTTAAAATCAGTCTACAAAGTGTCAGACTGAGAAATTGTACAGGCACTTTAACGCAATCATTATGAGCATTGCACAATGCCATTTCAGCCTCTTTTTGTGAAAACCCGAGAAACAGCGTGAAGGAGTTAATGACTGAAGAGCTCTGTCATTTTTCCCTGAATAAGGGCCTAGACATTCTTGGTCTTACCGCTGGCCGTTAAGGCCCATTTTGGGGAAGAAATGGTGGCTGTTGCACTTCCGCCCGCTGACGGTGTGTGCCGCGGCGGCCGCCATTTTCGGCGGGTTGGCAAAGCAGCTGTTGCCTGCACCCGCCAAAGGTATTATAGTTAGTCGGAGCGTGACGTCAATCGGCGTACAACACTGAGCTGACGGCTGCTCATCCACTTTGGATATCGCCACTGCTCTTGCTGCGCTCTGCAAAGCACACCGGTGTCTGCAGCCGCTAAAAGTGCTTCAGCATCGTTAACAGTCACGAGGATGCTTCAAGTGACAAATGCATGACAGCAGGACTGTTATCTCCATGCAGCAGTGCTTATGTTATTTGCAAGCCTAGGTCTTGACAGCTAACACTTGACGCTTTCAGGCAAAGTATTTTTTTTTTGGGTGGATTGCTCATTTGAAACGGTCCCGCCTGAGGCTGTAATACTGACTGTAACAAATGGGAAGACGTAGAATATTGCAAGCAATTACTTCTAAGTGACTAGAAAAGTAAGCTTGAGGTTCGGATTCGGAATCACCGATGGATGTTTAGTATTTTGATCTCTGAAATCTGAAGTATGAATTCAAATAGTTTAAGTTGTCAGCTATGAGTACTCCCTCCTCAGCCATGGAATAGTAAAAAGCCATCCTAAACCAGCGACTAAAGTGACCTCACCATATCAATGAAATTATGACCATGGTATAATTGTTTCAAAAGCCGCAAAGTGCTGGATTTGATTATTCCTGTCCTATAACTTTGTCATCCTGCTACATGGAAATTTAAACAAGCATTCAAAACAAAGAGCTTGTCTTACCAAGCTCACCGCAGGGCTATGGCAGCATTGTGGTTATGCCACTGGATTAGTAATCCAGAGGTCTGGACTAATAATCCAGAGATATGAATTCAAATCCTACCATGGCATATATGCAATTTTTTTAAAAGCTAGTGTCCGTAATGGTGACCATGAAATTACCAGATTGTTGGAAAAACCCAATTGGTTCACTAATGCCTGTTAGGGAAGGAAATCCGCCGTCCTTACCTTATCTGGCCGATATGTGACTCCAGACCCACAGTAATGTGGTTGACTCTTAGCTGCCCTCTGAAATGACTTGGTAAGCCACTCGGTTGTACCAAACAGCTGCGACAAAGTCAGCACTGTGGGAGTACCTTCACCACACGGACTGCAGCGGCTCAAGAAGGCAGTTCACCACCACCTTCTCAAGAGCAATTCAGGATAGTCAATAAATGCTGGCCTTGCCAGTGACGCCCACATCCTGTGAATACATTTTTTTAAAGTCTCTATTCCTTTAGAATGAGATGTGTGGGTAAAGTGATAGGGAAGAGTCTGCGAAAACATTAAATGGGCCATCTTGGCTCAATGTCCATAAAAAAGAACTGTGGTCCCTTTCAGCAACACCGAATGCTGCACGCTGCCTTCAGCGCTATGAGAGGTACAGACTTCCGATAATTGATTTGCCCTGTTGTACATCCACACCCTCCTCCTTTCTCCTCCGATCCCATAAAACCCGAAGTCTGATCAAACCACAGACTTCCCCCACAGACTTCGCCGGCGCAGTCGACAGACACCCCACAAATGCCTAAGCAATTTTCCTGTAACATTGCTTGGTGAGCCGGCGGCAAATATGGCAACTGTTCCATTCGTGGCCTCCTGCTGAGCTCAGCACCAGAAAGAACACGTTACAACACAGTTTCTCCGCACCGCTGATGTTAAACTAAGGCTGTAGATAGGGCTTTAAACTAACTAGTGTGGGGGGGGTGGGGGAGAGATCCGGTGAGCGGAAATTTAAAAAGTTGAAGAGAAAGGAGAAGGCAAATGTTCAGGGTAGCGACAGGAGTAATGATAACCAGAGTGTGACAAGAAGGGACAGAGCGTATACACATAAGACAAAATTAAAAGCTCTATATCTGAACGCAAGAAGCATTCTTAAAAGGATAGATGAGTTGACGGCACAAATAGACATAAATGGGTTTGATCTGATAACCATTACAGAGATGTGGTTGCAAGTTGACCATGGCTGGAAACTGAATATTCAGGGGTAATTGCCATTTCGTAAGACAGAAAGGAATAGGAGGTGGGGTAGCTCTGTTAATAAGGGATGAGATCAGTGAAGTCGTGAGAAATGATATTGGTTCGGAAGATCAAGATGTAGATTCAGCTTGGGTGGCATCCACCAAACTCGCTCGGTGGGGAGACCGCCCAGAAATAATAAGGGAAAGAAGTCACTAGTGGGAGTGATCTACAGGCCCCTAAACAGTAGCTACACTCTAGGACAGAGTATAAATCAAGAAATAATGGAGGCTTTTAAGAAAGGTACAGCAATAATCATGGGCGATTTTAATCTTCATATTGAGGACAAATCAAATTGGCAAAGATAGCCTTGAGGAAAAGTTCAGAGAGAGTATCCGGGATGGTTTCTTGGAACAATACATTGTGGGACCAAACAGGGAGCAGGCTATTTTAGATCTGGTAATGTGAAATGAGTCTGGATTAATTAATGATCTCGTAGTGAAGGATGCTCTTGGGAAGAATGATCATAGCATAGTAGGATTTCAAATTTGAGGATGAGAAAGCTCAGTCCCCAACTAATGTCCTGAATTTAAATAAAGGCAATTACAAAGGTATGAAGGCAGAGTTGGTTAAAGTGGACTGGGAAAATAGATTAACGTGTAAGACTGTAGAAAAGGGTAAGACTGTAGAAAAACATTTAAGGAGATATTTCATAACTCTCAGCACAGACATATTCCAGTGAGAAACAAAGGGGCTGAAATTAGTGGACTGACTGTCCGCTGCCGCCTAGTTTTCTGGGCGGTCTTCCCTCTGAGCGAGTTTGGTGAACGCTTCCCGTCGGTGGGGGGGGGGGGAAAGCGCTGGGGACCGCCTGCTGCCGTCCGCTAACAGCAACGCATGTAAGTGTCCTCCCACCCACCGAGCTGTCAGTCTGGTCCGGGCGGGAGTCCACTGCAGCAGGGGAAAGGACCGCTGTGTGGAGGCAGGTCTAACCTCAGCGGCAAGTAGGAAGACATGCAAAAAAAGATTAGTACACGTCTTTTCTTTATTTTTTTTTGCAGGGATTCAGGTGGATGGGGTCCCCAGAAGGTTTTCAAGTGTTTTTTTAAAATTTTTTTGAAAATCTTTAAGTTAATCAGTTCCCCCTTTCCTGGGCCCGACTCAGTCCTCGACGGTACTTTGCCGAGTATTGCATTTGCCGCCGAGAATGAGAGCTACCCGCTGCCACTCAGATTCAGGGCGTCCCATTTTTGCCACCAGGCAGTCTTTCCAAGATTTTACCATGAAGCTTCCACGCAAAGTACCGTCAGGATCTCAGCAGTCCTTTGGGCAGTACTTGGGCTTCCACCAATTTTGGGGCCAAAGACTATAAGAGAAGGATGAACCATCCCTGGCTAACTAAGGAAGTAAAGGATTATATTAAATTGAAAACAAAGGCACACAATGTTGTGAAGAACAGTGGAAGGCCAGAGGATTGGGAAATTTTTAGAAACCAGCAAAGGACAACTAAAAAAATGATAAAGACAGAGAAGATAGCACATGAGAGTAAACGAGCAAGAAATATAAAAACAGACAGTAAGAGCTTCTACACGTATATAAAAAGAAAGAGAGTAGCTAAAGTAAACTGGTGACTGAGAGGATGAGACTGGGGAATTGTTAGTGTTAGTGTTTATCAGAAGAATCACTCAACACTCAGAGTCGGTTCCAACGCCAGTGCTGCCTTTATTGACGCCAGCGGGGAGGACGCCTCAGGACTGGATCCAGGCACTTCACTCCGCAGAACAAAGGGTTTCATGGATCTTTATATGTTTTACAACAGTTTACTACAGTTACATACAACAGTTTACTACAGTTACATTAGACCAATAGATAGCGTTAGTCTCTAAACGTAAAGTGGCTCATGTGTTGCCAAGAGATGTGTTGCTAAGAGGTGTGTTTCTTGGAATGACTCATGTGTCTTGTAACATGGCCTGGGCCTCCCTTATCTTACTCCTGTTACAGAGTCGTATTGTCCTTACTTCCACCAGAACATTTAGCCCTGAGGCTTGGCTGATTAGCTTGTTAGTCCTGTGTGTGGGAAACAACAATTATCAGTTTCCAGGAATGCGATCAAATTCAGCTAACAGAAATCCCTTGAGGTTTCACTGATAGCCATTTTATGATTCAAGTTACATATAGTTCTTTACATTTACTCAGCCCACTTCGGCTGGACACAATCCAATCATAACGATTATAGATTACATTTAGGTTTCTTTAACCCAATAGAATTTCCCTGATATCTCAGGAACTGCATGTTCAGGTTTTGTCAGCTCGGGCTGATTAATGACCTCGTTATGTGAGGCAGATTCTCCCCTTATCTCTCTTCCTTGGACTGTGTGAAATCACTGGTTCATTGTATCCAAGGCATTGGGCCTCACAGGGTCATTGCTCGGTCAGTCCCAGTTCATTACTTGACTAACGGGGTTCCCATCATACTTGGGCAGCCATTTTATATGTGGCCGTTTTAAACTTATATGAGTTTAGATATATTCAGCAGGTGCCTAATGCCTAGTGTTTTATATATTCAGCAGGTGCCTAATGCCTACAACAGGAATTCATAATGTGAAACAGAGAAATGGCAGAGACATTGAACAAATATTTAGTATCGGTCTTCATGGTAGAAGACACTAAAAACGTCCCAATAATTGATAATCAAGGAGCTATTGGGGGGGGGAACTTAAAACAATCACTATCACTAGAGATAAAATACTAGGCAAACTAATGGGACTAAAGGTGGACAAGTCCCCTGGACCTGATGGCCTGCATCCTAGGGTCTTAAAAGAAGTAGCTGCAGAGATAGTGGATGCATTGGTTGTAATCTACCAAAATTCTCTGGATTCTGGAGAGGTCCCAGTGGACTGGAAAACCGCAAATGTAACGGCCCTAATTAAGAATGCTGGAAGACAAAAAGCAGGAAACTATATACCAGTTAGCCGAACATCTGTCATTGAGAAAATGCTGGAGTCCATTATTAAGGAAGTAATAGCAGGATATTTTTAAAAAATCATAATGTAGTCAAGCAGAGTCAGCATTATAGGGAAATCATGTTTGATAAATTTGCTGAAGTTCTTTCAGGTTGTAACAAGCTGGGTGGATTAAGGGGAACCAGTAGATGTTGTGTATTTGGATTTCTAGAAAGCTTTCGATAAGGTGCCACATAAAAGGTTACTGAAGAAGATAAGAGGTCATGGGGTTTGGGGGTAATATATTAGCATGGAGAGGGGATTGGCTAACTAACAGAAAACAGAGTTGGGATAAATGGATCATTTTCAGGTTGGCAAACTGTAAGTAGTGGTGTTTCACAGGGATCAGTGATGGGTACTCAACTATTTACAATTTATATTAATGACAGGATAAAGGGACCGAGTGTAATATAGCCAAATTTGCTGATGATACAAAGACAGATGGGAAAGCAAGTTATGAGGAGGATGCAAATAATCTACAAAGAGATACAGATAGGCTCAGTGAGTGGGCAAAAATTTGGCGATGAAGTATAATATGGGAAAATGTGAGGTTATCCACTTTGGTAGGAAAAATAAAAAAGCAAATTATCATTTAAATAGGGAGGGATCTGGGGGTACTTGTACATGAAATATAAAAAGTTAGCATGCAGGTACAGCAAGTAATCAGGAAGGCAAATGGAATGTTGGTCTTTATTGCAAAGGGGATGGAGTATAAAAGCAGAGAAGTCCTGCTACAACTGTACAGGGTATTGGTGAGGCCACACCTGGAGTACTGTGTACAGTTTTGGTCTCCTTATTTAAGGAAGGATATACTTACATTGGAATCAGTTCACAGAAAGTTCACAAGGTTGATTCCTGAGATGAATGGGTTGTCATATGAGGAGAGGTTGAGCAGGTTGGGCCTATACTCATTGGAGTTTAGAAGAATGAGAGATAATCTTATTGAAACATATAAGATTCTGAGGGGGCTTGGCAGGATAGATACAGGTATCTAGAACTAGGGGGCATAGTTTCAGAATAAGGGATCGCCCATTTAAGACAAAAATGAGGAGGAATTTCTTCTCTCAGAGGGTCGTGAATCTTTGGAATTCTCTACTCCAGGGAGCAGTGGCGACTGGGTCATTGAATATATTTAAGGTGGAGATAGACAGATTTTTGAATGATAAGGGAGTAAAGGGTTATGAGGAGCTGCCGGGGAAATGGAGTTGAGGCCAGGATCAGATCAGCCATGATCTTATTGAATGGTGGAGCAGGTTTGAGGGGCCGAATGGCCCACTCCTGCTCCGATTTCTTGTTTATTATGTTAATTAGCATACCATGAAATACCAGTGCTCCCTGCGCTCTCTCGGCGGGCGGCTGTTAGCCTTGGCCGGCGCTGACACGAGAATTAACGTCAATGTCTTCTCTCTGCCTCAGATACCAAAATGAAATAAAAATGAGTGCAGGTAGTTTCATTCCACTGAACCTCTGAAATGTGCCTGCGAAATGTAACAGGAACTTGCATTTATATAGCACCTTTAACGTCGTGAAACTTTGAATATAACCGCACTTTTATTCAGAAACAATTGGGAATTCCATGTGGAAAGTAGCAGACTGGTGCAATAGTGGATGTTCTTGTGATGTTGAACCTGAGCCACAGTCTGCTTCACTTAGGTCCTTCATTTATCAGTTATATATACAGGGGTCGGTTTTGGGACATCTTTTGTTTAATATCTTTAGAAGTGATCTGAAGCTAGGAGTCACAAGCACAGCAGCTCAATTTGCAGATGATCCAAAGTTAATGAAGGTGGTCGACTACAGGAGGATTTTAATACACTAATGAAATGGGCAGGCTGGTGGCAGATGAAATTCAATGTTGAGAAATGCAAAGTGCTTCACATGGGACAAGAAATCCAGGAAGGGACTACCTGTATTACCTAAATGGAAATAAAATAATGTGCATGGAAATGAAAGTGATCTGGGGGTCCTGATTGACAATAAATTGAAGTTCTCACAACAATGCTTGATGGCAGTGAGCAAAGCAAATCAGATGTATAAAGCGGTTACTATTAAGCCAAAATAGTGAGGTAATCTTGGCACTTTATAAATCATCGGTGCGACCACACTTAGAATATTCTGTACAGTTCCGGTCACCGCAGTAGAAAAAGGATTTGCAGCTATTGAAAGGATACAGAGGAGCGATTATGTAAATTGAGCATGTTCTCACTGGTAAAGCAAAAGTTGAGAGGTGATACAATTGCTGTTTTTAGGATTCTAAAGGAACCAGATAACGTAGACCGTGACAAGCTGTTTCATCTTGTCCAGAACAGTAGAACCAGAGGACAAGGCCTGTGCATGAAGGGGGTTAAGTTCCAAACTATTCTGCGGAAACAATATTTCAGTGGCGAGTAGTCAATGGATGGGACAGTCTCCCTAAGGATTCAAAATTAGATACATTTATTTCAGGAAATAAAATATTGGGATACAAGGAAGCAGTAGTAAGACATTTGGAAAAGCATGATTCAATTAAGCAGAGTCAGCATGGTTTTATGAAAGGGAAATCATGTTTGACAAATTTGCTGAAGTTTTTTGTGGATGTAACGAGCATGGTGGATAAAGAGGAACCAGTAGATGTAGTGTATTTAGATTTCCAGAAGGCATTCGATAAGATGCCACATAAAAGGTTACTGTACAAGATAAAAGTTCCCGGGGTTGGGTTTATATATATTAGCATGGATAGAGGATTGACTAACTAACAGAAAACAGAGAGTCGGGATAAATGGATCATTTTCCGGTTGGCAGACGGTAACTAGTGGGGTGCCACAGGGATTGGTGCTGGTTCCTCAACTATTTACAATCTATATTAATGACTTGGATGAAGGGACCAAGTGTAATGTAGCCAAGTTTGCTGATGATACAAAGATGGGTGGGAAAGCAAGTTGTGAGGAGGACATAAAATACCTGCAAAGGGATATAGGCAGGCTAAGTGAGTGGGCAAACATTTGGAAAATAATGTGGGAAAATGTGAGGTTATCCACTTTGGCAGGAAAAATAAAAAAGCAAATTACTATTTAAATGGAGAGAAATTGCAAAGTGCTGTAGTACAGAGGGACCTGGGGGTCCTTGTGCATGAAACACAAAATGTTACTATGCAGATACAGCAAGTAATCCAGAAGGCAAATGGAATGTTGGCCTTTATTGCAAAGGGGATAGAGTATAAAAGCAGAGAAGTCCTGCTACAACTATACAGGGTATTGTTGAGGCCACGCCGAGAGTACTGCGCACAGTTTTGGTCTCATTGTTTACAGAAGGGTATACTTGCATTGGAGGCAGTTCAGAGAAGGTTCACTCTGTTGATTTCTGAGATGAAGGGGTAATTTCTAAAGAAAGGTTGAGTGGGTTGGGCCTATGCTCATTGGAGTTTAAAAGAATGCGAGGTGATCGTATTGAAACGAGGGGACTGGACAAAGTAGATGCAGAGCTGATGTTTCCCCTTGTGGGGGAATCTAGAACTAGGGGGCATAGTTTTAGAATAAGGGGTTGCTCATTTATAACTGAGATGAGGAGGAATTTCTTCTCTCAGAGGGTTGTAAATCTGTGGAATTCTCTGCCCCAGAGAGCTGTGGATGCTAGGTCATCGAATATATTTAAGGTGAAGATAGACAGATTTTTGAATGTTAATGGAGTGAAGGGTTATGGAGAGCGGGCAGGGAACTGGAGCTGAGCCCAAGATCCCAGATCAGCCGTGGTGTTATTATGTGGCGGAGAAGGCCCGAGGGGCCAAATGACCTACTCCTGCTCCTATTTCTTATGTTCTTATGTTCTTATATGAGTAATTCGAGACATGACATGTGGCAGATATATGGTTCTCAAAGCTTTTCTAGCGTCATGTCTAGGTCTGTTGTAGAATAATTGACAAAGATTGATTGCTACGATTAACCAACAACTCCATTACCGTTGTATCATGCAACTACCAGATGGTAGATGACTAGATGGCCTTTGGTCTATTTTCATCAAGCAACTCCTACGTTCCTATATAGCTTGCCTAGCTTCGCAATGAAAAGTTTTCTAATGAGAAACCTTTTGATTCAAGTGCTAAAGAGCTTAAAATAATGCTGACAGAAGTTTAATCCAAGTAGAATTCTCTTTGGAATCATGAAAAGATGATGGATTGGAAAGTTTCCATTACAATTTTCTAAATCTAAAATAACCTGCGCATTTCTATAAATTATTCTATAAAGCGTGTTGTAAACTGTCACCTCTTTTAATCAATATCTTTTACGAGTGTAAGGTCTGGCTTTAGACATGTTCTTGGATACAGTGGTGCTCGTCACTCCTATAAGCGGTCTGAGACTCTTACCTTCAGCAATGTGCCCATACAGCCCAATACCGATATGATGTATCCCCCTGTAATCTGAACGAGATATTTGTGCCTATCGCACGTGCGCTTATTCAGTCTCTTCAAAGCTGAATCGGGAAAACACCTGGTGAGATGAGGCCACGTAAGAATCACAAACAAGTTTATTATTCACAATAAGTGAGCGTTCAGAACAAACATTATGATCAGATTCGCTTAGTTCAATCAGTACAACTTACCGTTGCAAGTTAAAATAATGGACACTGATGCTACCCTTCCCCACAGCAGTGGATCCTGCTACTTGACTTCAACAAAATAATCGACACTCATGCATTTTTCTTCCTTGCCCCTTGTGGCTTTCTGTTCTAAAACCTGACAGCCCCTCAGATTTTGCTTGACCTGAGTTCCTCAGTCTTTGGGGGCTAAATTCGATAGCCCCCAAAAATGGGCACGGGTATCATGATACGCGATTAATCTGCACCTGTTGAGTTCGATGCGGCCAGCGTTCAAACTTCGTGCTGCCTGCTAATTTAAACAATTTAAGCGGCAGCCCAGCGCTAAACATCCTGTGAGTGGCTGCAGGCCTGAGCAGCGGGCCAATTTTGTGACAGGCTCGCACCAGTTTAAGTTAGCCTGCACTAATTAAAGGCAGCCTGCACCTCTTAAAGGGGAGGTGCATTGTGGCCGGAGCAGGTTCTGGAAGTGGCTGGGAAAGAGTATATTACCTGAAAGAACACTAAATTATGGTGCAACAGGGGAGAGAGCGTGCTCCAACTTTCTCAGATGCTGCACTGGAGGCCTTGGTAGAGGAGGTGGACATGAGGAGAGAGGACCTGTATCCACATGGGGCCAGGAGGCCCTCCAGACAAACTCTGCCAAGGCAGTGGAAGCAGGTAGTCACGACGATCAATGCCAGAAGTCGAGCCCTGAGGACCTGGACGCAATGTCACAATGACCTCACACGAGTGGTCAAGGTCACTGAATTCATCTTCAAATGGCATATCCCGCCAACTGCTCACACACTGCTCAATGCATCACAACCCCCCCCATCACTCACGTACCAACTATCGCTATCAAACAGGACTCATACCTAACATTCATAACTTCACCTCCTGGCCACACACTTAGCACTGCTGCAAGCCTCACACCCACATCTCACAGCTTGCACAAATACTGTCAGCTATTCAACCATGACAGGCACATCACCCAAACATGTTGCACCACACTCACTGACACACTTCCCTCTTTCTTGCAGGATAAGGTGATGCGTAATCGTAGTCAGAAGGGGCAGGCGGCCCTGCATAGACTACCCCCTATAGAGGAGACGGTGCTAGACATAATTGAATTGGCCATCGCTGAGCCTATCACCAGTGGCAGGGCTGAAATAATCGAAGGTGATGATATCCTCATATCCAATCCTCATTCTCACACTACACTTCACCCTCATCCCATAATCTCTTGTGATTTAGAAGCTGCAGATGGTGTAAGCGTGCACCTCTTACTTTCCCGCTCTCCTCTCACCATAACCCTGCTCTTGTGCCTTTCTCCTTTCAGATAGCCAAGAACCGCAACCTGGCCAGGCAGTGGTGGAGGGGCAGGAGCATGAAGAGGAAGAAGGCAGTGATGCTGAAGACACAGCACCATCACTCCATTTCACACTCAGTGCCACCAGCTCAGATACTAACACGCTGTGCACTTAGACACAGGACCTGCACGTGGTGAGACACTGGGCACGGGTGGACTGCAGTCAGGTCAGGGGGCAAGGGTAGCATAGTTGCCAGTTCCCCGGAGGGCAAGGTTGCACACGAGTTCTGCTGCAGAGGACTCAGATGAGAACTTCAATGAGGCAGGCTATAGAAGAAGGGGGTGGCGTTGGGGGTGGCGCTTTTCGGATGAGACGTTAAGCCGAGGCCCCGTCTGCTCTCTCAAGTGGACGTAAAAGATCCCATGGCACTGTTTTGAAGAAGAGCAGGGGAGTTATCCCCGGTGTCCTGGCCAATATTTATCTCTCAATCAACATAACAGAAACAGATTATCTGATCAGTATCACATGGCTGTTTGTGGGAGCTTGCTGTGCACAAATTGGCTGCCGCGTTTCCTACATTACAACAGTGACTACACTCCAAAAGTACTGTTACACACTTTGAGACATTCTGTGGTCTTGAAAAGCGCTATATAAATCCAAGGTTTCTTTCTTTCTTTGATGGGTATGCACACTGAAAATGCTTGGTGCATTGGCAGGCCTGCCACAAAGTCTGCGTGCAACATCAAGGAACATGGAGAAGTCCAGCACCAACTCAGCACAGGGCTTTGGGCAGAGCTTGGAGCCCATCCTTTCCAGCATGGAAGTGCTGGCCAACTCCATTAGCGCACTTGCCGACCCAACCAGGATGCAGCTTCTGATGACCGATTCGTCAGCTTCCATTGCAGCACAAGCAGAAGCCACCCAACATCTGAGTGCTGCAGTGGAAGCTCAACGTGCTGCCACACAACCTCAGACTGCTGCCATCGTGGCTGCAGTTACCGGTGTTTAAAGGGGCTTGCAGGGTATCACAGCAGTCCAGCATTCTGTCCGCCCACAGATTACCAGGATTGCTGAGGCTCCATGCAGGACGAACCTACTGTCCTCTTTCAAGATGGCAGCATTTGTCCTCCCACCACTACCACTCCGCCAGTGCCCTTGCTGCTGCCTATCAGCCATCGAGCCCAGACTGCTGCCGCCCGTGCCGAGATGGTGCAAACCAGTCTTCCCACCCTTTCCTTCAACCACTGTCTGTCCTACCTGTGACAGAGACTGTAATTCCCGTATTGGACTGTACAGTCACCTGAGAACTCACTTTTAGAGTGGAAGCAAGTCTTCCTCGATTTCGAGGGACTGCCTATGATGATGATGGTGCAATCCACAGCCGGGACTCCTAGGCCCAAAGTTGCTCGAAGTCATCCTGCAAGGCCATTTTCAATCTCCTCCACTGATAGTCAGCAGCCCTCCACCAGCCATACTGCAGCCATTGCATAGGAGCACTCAGATAGGCAAAGGCACACGGAAGACTGGCACTGAGGGAATTCACAAGGGTGATTCGTTTGTCTGCAAGGTGGTATGATTTCACATGTAAATTTGATTGGAATGTCTATTTTGCATTGACTTTTATTTTTGCATTGTGGCCAAGTGAACACTGTAATAGTCAGTGAGTACGACTGTTGGTGAATGCAGAATTGGAGCTGCGTTTACTGGTATCGCAGTCGGATGAGTCGGTGACGGACATCCGGGCCAGAAAAGAGATGTCTGGGATGCCTCCTCCCTGCCTCTTCCTCCTCCTCCTCAGCTGGTCGCCGTATGTCTGGTGGGAAGGGCTGTGTCCTCACAACGGTGAGGTTATGGAACATGCAGCAGACCACCACGAATCTCAGCACCTGCTCTAGAGAGTACTGTGGGGCACTTCCAGAGCGCTCAAAGCAGCGTAAGCTTTGCCTCAGCACGCCAATGGTGTGCGCAACAACAACTTGCATTTGCATAGCGCCTTTAACGTAGCAAAACATCCCAAGGCGCTTCATAGAAGTATTACAAGACTAAAAATGTTAACACTGAGACACATAAAGAGAAATTCGGGCAAAGAGGTAGATTTTGAGGAGCGTCATGATGGAGGAGAGGTTTATGCAGCGCGTTCCAGAGCTTGGGCCTAGGCAACAGAGGCACGGCCACCAATGGTTGAGCGATTATAATTCGGGATGCTCAGGAGGGCAGAATTAGAAGAGCGCAGACATCCCGGGGGGTTGTGAGGCTGGTGGAGATTACAGAGATAGGGAGGGATTTGAAAAAAAGGATGAGAATTTTGAAATTGAGGCGTTGCTTAACCGTGTCAATGTCACCATCATCATGGGCAGTCTCTCGAAATCGAGGAAGATGTGCTTCCACTCTAAAAGTGAGTTCTTAGGTGAGTGAACAGTCCAATAGAAGAATTACAGTCTCTGTCACAGGTGGAACAGACAGTCGTTGAAGGAAAGGGTGGGTGGGGAGTCTGGTTTGCCGCGCATTCCTTCCGCTGCCTGTGCTTGATTTCTGCATGCTCTCGGCGACGAGACTCGAGGTGCTCAGCGCCCTCCCGGATGCTCTTCCTCCACTTAGGGCGGTCTTTGGCCAGGGACTCCCAGGTGTCGGTGGGGATATTGCATTTTATCAAGGAGGCTTTGAGGGCGTCCTTGAAACGTTTCCTCTGCCCACCTGGTAGGTCAGCGAGCACAGGGGTGATAAGGTGAACGGGACTTGGTGCGAGTAAGGACACGGACATGAGTTTTGGATGACCTCAGGTTTACATTGGGTAAAATGTGGGAGCCAGCCAGGAGTGTGTTGGAATAGTCAAGTCTAGAGGTAACAAAGGCTCAATGATATGGCAGCGTGGCTTTTGTTGTATGAATGCTGCCCACATTTGCATGGGTTCTGCACGAGAGTCATGAGCTATGTTGTTAATGGATAGCCTTGGTCTCTCAGTAGCCACCCTCTGGTTTGGCATGGTGGTTCAAATGTAGATGGAGCAGCAGACAGCCACATGACTGCTGCTAGGATACTGGGCATTGACCCGCATGATACGCTGAGTATGGTCACATGTCAGCTGGACACTGAGGGAGTGGAATCCCTTCCAGCAGCGGTACATCTCAGAGTTGACATGCGGCACCCGCAAAGCAGCGTGGGTGCAGTCAATGGCACCCTGCATCATGGGGCAGGCCGCAATCCTTGCCGAGCCATATGCTTGCTCCTCCTGCTGCTCTCTGGCCACAGAGAATGAAATGTATTCACCTCTCTTGGAGCGTAGGGCCACAGTGACCTCCCTTATGCAACAGTGCATGGCAAACTGGGAGATGTTGCAAATATCTCCTGCTCCAGCCTGGAAGGAGCCCGACGCATAAACGTTCATAACCACCGTAACCTTCACAGTTACTGGCAATGCGATACTTGCCCTGCTTTGAGCTTGACGTGGTGGCTGCAGCAGATGGTAGATTTCAGTGGGGGCATCCTTGGTGAAGTGCAGACCCCTGACACACAGCTCCTCGCTGAGGTTGAGGTCGGAGTATTGCTCCCTGAACATCCTGGGCGGACATGGCCTCCTGCTGAGCGCCCTTCTCCCCCTCCTCCTCCTTCACCCTCTGCCAGCTGCTTGTCGTGCTCTGTGTCACCTCTGCTCATTGTCCCAGTCACGCTGCAGTCCAAGTGGAATGCCTACTGCTGCACCCTTGTCTTGGAGCAAGTGGTCAGTGTAGAATCCTTGAAGTCAGGACAGAGTCCTTCAGCTCCTGTCACACCGCTCCATGTAGACTTTAGGCAACTTTAAAGAACTGTACAAATCACCACACACTTCTACAAACTCAGCAAAAGTCAATAGAGATCAATCAGCAACTAACGTATAATAGTTGACGATCCCTTTACGGTCCGTCATGCTACTGAACGCGTGTTCAGCTGTGTGTGTTTAAGAGTTAGCTCCTGTGTTGAGCTCCAAAATGGCAGCGCTGGTGTCAAATAAATGATGCACGCTGATTGGCGTCACGAGCTGCCTACTCTGCATACTTGCGTCGCACACGTCCTGCGCCCACGCTAACGGCCTGCCCAAGATGATGTCTGGCGCGGCCTGCACCAGAAATGTGCGTGTGTGCCGTGGATGCCATTCTGGGCCCAAACACGGGGTGCGAGAGAGCCCAATTTTGCGGCCACTAACTTTTAATCTCCCTTTATTGAGAAAGACTTGCAGTTATGTCGTGCCTTTCATGTACTCAGGACGTCCCAAAGCTCCTTGCAGCCAGTGAAGTTTTGTAATGTTGTCACAGTTATAGTGTAGGAAACGCGGCAGACAATTTGCGCACAGCAAGCTCCCACAAACAACAATGTGATCATGGCCAAATAATCTGTTTTTATAATGTTGATTGAGGAAGAAATATTGGCCAGAACACCGGAGATAACTCCCCTGCTCTTCTTCGAAATAGTGCCATGGGATCTTTTACGCCCACAAGCTAATGAATTGCTTATTATTTACAATCTTGGCATAACAACATCAAAGCTACTTCATTAACATTTTAATCACCTCGCTGGTCATTTTTAAATTTGGAATTTACTTTGCATTAAAATTTCAACATTTAAACCTATCTCCTTTTCCCAAATTCTTCCTATGTGTAGCAGAAATGTACGTAATGGGATTGCACTGTTATTAAGCTTTGTGCGAAATATATTTAATAGGTTTCCTTGTTCACTTGGTGGCTAAATGCACTGCTCAGTGTGGCACCAAGGTCCAAGGTCCAATTCCTGAAATGTTCTGAGTTACTTGATCGCAGCCAGAGCAACACTCAGCTTAGGAGAAGAAAAGAAAGTCAGCCCGAGTTCCTGTCCCATTCGCTCTCGAGTGATCATACCGGTGCTGTGAGTGAGAACAGTCTTGTGCTCGACTGTGATACCATTTGAGTGTGAAAAGCCTGCCTCTCCCTCAATGCCAAGACACTAGTCTGAATAATGGTTCCAGGGATGAGGGACTTCAGTTACGTGGATAGACTGGAGCAGCTGGGGTTGTTCTCCTTAGAGCAGAGAAGATCGAGAGGAGATTGGATAGAGGTGTTCAAAATCATGAGGGGTCTGGCTATCTGGTAGATAAAGAGAAACTGTTCCCATTGGCAGAAGGGTGGAGAACCAGAGGACACAGGTTTCAGGTGATTGGCAAAAGAACCAAAGGCGACATAAGAAAAAACGTTTCTACGCAGCGAATGGTTAGGATCTGGAGTGCGCTGCCTGAGAGGGCGGTGGAGGCAGACTCAGTGGTGGCTTTCAAAAGGGAGTTGGATAAGTATCTGAAGGAAAACACTTTCCAGGCCATGGGGAAAGGGCAGGGGAGTGGGACTGGCTGAAGTGCTCTTGCAGAGAGCTGGCAGGGGCTCGACAGGCCAAATGGCCTCCTTCTGTGCTGTAACCATTCTTTGATTCTATGATAATGGCCACTGAGGAAGATATGGGATGGGTGGGTGCAGTGAAACCATACACAAGAACAAGTTAGTGCCTTCACAGAGGGTGGAAGGAGAAACTTTATAAAATATGTTTCATTATTCAGTAGATTTCAAGAGCAAAACATTCATGTTCCCAGCAATGTCATTATTTAGCTAGAAAAAGGCACCTATGCAAAAAAAATTCATTTATATAGCACCTTTCACAACCTCAGGATGCACTTTGCAGCCAATGAAGTATTTTTGAAGTGTAGTCACTGTTGTAATGTAGGAAATGCAAAGTCCCACAAACAGCAATGCAACAATGACCAGATAGTCTATTTCAGTGATATTTGTTGAGGGATAAATATTGGTCAGGAGACCATGGAGAACTCCCCTGCTCTTTTCCAAATCGGGCAAAGGGATCTTTTAACACCTCATCTGAGAGACAGCACTCTGACAGTGCAGCACTTCCCATTTTGTGGACAAGTCTCTGAAGTAGGATGATGAATCCACAATCACTTGACTCAGAAGTGAGAGTGCTACCCATCGAGCTAACACAAACAACACATGTGGGGGAATGGGGTTTCCACTTCACTTCCAGTGACGTTACCAGAATTCTGTTCTGAGTACGGCTGGGGGTGATGGTTCCTCTGGGGAGTGCAGCCAGAGTAAAGTCCATGGCACCACGGATGGCTCAGCTGCACGGGGGGGGGGGGGGGCGCGGGGAGAGGAAGAAGAGTGGAAGAGCAATAGTGGTAGGGTATTCGATAGTTAGGGGACTAGACACGCGTTTCTGTGGTTGCAGACGTGACTCCAGGATGGTATGTTGCCTCCCTGGTGCCAGGGTCAAGCATGTCACCGAGCGGCTACAGGGCATTCTGGGGGGAGAGGGTGAACAGACAGAGCTCGAAGTCCACATCGGTACTAATGACATAGGTAGAAAGAGAGATGAGGTCCTGCAGGCAGAGCTTAGGGAGGCAGGAGAGAGATAAAAAAACAGGACCTCAAAGGTAGTAATCTCCGGATTACTCCCGGTGCCACGTGCGACTGAGTACAGAAATAGGAGGTTAGAGCAGATGCTGCAGAGATGGTGCAGGAGGGAGGGCTTTAATTTCCTGAGGCATTGGGACTATTTCTGGGGGAGGTGGGACCAGTACAAAACGGATAGGTTGTGTTGTGTATCTGTAAAGCATGCACTCCCATGTTCTGCCACCAGGGTGTTTGTAGTCAAACTAGACAATGGACAAATTTGCAGAATGCACCTGGACCAAACGAGGCTGCGGTTCACAGACTGCCCTGAACAACCCACAGCAGACACCACCTTTTTCGAGCCCATAACACACACCAAAAGGATCAACGACACCACGCCGGATCAGGAAATCGAATCCATCACGCCCAACAACCCAGCAAGGCCAGGCTCGCCTAGCAGCCCTGCAGGGCCAACAACACGCCAGCCCAGTGAGGGCACAGCCAACACACCAGAATAGACATTTGTACCGAGGCGGTCCACCAGGGAAAGAAAGGCTCCCGACCGCCTCACCTTGTAAATAGTTTTCACTTTGACTTTGTGGGGGGAATGATGTTGTGTATCTGTAAAGCATGCACTCCCATGTTCCACCACCAGGGTGCTCATCCCCTGAAGTCCCAAGGGATGCACTGTATATAAGCCAGCCCCTAAGGGCTGTTACTCACTCTGGAGTGTCTTATTAAAGACTGAGGTCACTGTTACTTTAACCTCCCTGTGTGCAGCCTCATCTGTGTTAGGAACACAATAGGTTGCACCTCAACAGAGCCGGGACCAATATCCTCGCGGGGGCGGGGTGGGGGGAAGGGGGGTGGCGGGGTTTTCTAGTGCTGTTGGGGAGGGTTTAAATTAGCTTGGCAGGGGAATGGGAACCTGAGAATAACTTCAGAAGGGAGAGAAGCAAAGCTGCAATTAGAAAGCAGAAAAGTAGAAGTGAATTTGGAAAACAGAAGAAACAAGGGCTAGAAGATAGACAACAGGGGAGTTTGGCAGTGCTAAATGGTATATACTTCAATGCAAGGAATATAGGGAATAAGGCAAATGAGCTAGGAGCACAGATAGACACTTGGGAGTACGATATTATAGCTATTACTGAGACATGGCTGAAAGAAGGACAGGTGTGGCAGATCAACATTCCTGGTTACAGGGTTTTCAGACGGGATGGAGAGGGGTGGGTGAAAAAGGAAGGGGGGATCGCAGTATTGATGAAAGAAATGATATGAAGGAATGATATGTTAGAAGGATCATTAAACGAGGCCATATAGGTTGAATTGAAGAACAAAAAAGGGGCGATCACACTGCTGGGAGTGAACTAAAGAGCCCCAAATAGTTAGAGGGAGAAAGAAGAGTAAAATTTAGGCAAATTTCTGAGAAGTGCAAAAATTATAGGGCAGTAACCGTAAGGGATGTCCACTACCCTAATATTATCTGGGATAAAATGAGTGCGAAAGGTACAGAGGGTCGGAATTCCTAAAATGCATTCAGGAGAACTTTTTTAGTTCGTATGTAACAAGCCCAACAATGGAAGGAGCGGTTCTAGACTTAATTTTAGGGAATAAGGCTGGGCAGGTGGAAGGGGTATCAATGGGAGAGCATTTTGGTGCTAGTGACCATAATTCAGTTTGACTTCGGGTAGTTATGGAAAAGGATTAAGATAGACCAGAACGAAAAGCTCTCAATTGGGGAAAAGCCAATTTTGCCAAGTTAAGGAATGATTTGGCCACAGTGGTCTGAAAACAGCTACTTATAGGTAAATCAGTGTCAGACCAGTGGGAGGCATTCAGGAGAAGATCCTGAGGTTACAAAGCAAGTATGTTTCCTTAAAGAAAAAGGGTGGGATGTCAAGGGACAAAGTAAAATAGGGAGGCTTATGATGGATCCCGAGGGCTCAATCCTGCAGAAACTCTAGAGTATAGAAAGTGCAGGGGTGCAATTAAGAAGGAAATTAGGAAAGCCAAGCGACAACATGAAAAATTGTTGGCAAGTAAAATCAAGGAAAACCCAAAGGTGTTCTATAAATACATTAACAGCAAACCGGTCCTCACTGCACAGCACTGCCCCCCAGACATCAAGATCCACGGCGTGGCCCTGGACACCGTGGACCACTTCCCATATCTCGGGAGCCTCCTATCAACAAGATCCAACACTGCCTCCAGTGCGCCAGTGCAGCCTTCGGCCGCCTGAGGAAAGGAGTGTTTGATGACCAGGCCCTCAAAACTCACCAAGCTCATGGTCTACAGGACCATAGTAATACCCGCCCTCCTGTATAGCTCAGAGACGTGGACCATGTACAGTAGACACCTCAAGTTGTTGGAGAAATACCACCAATGATGTCTCCACAAGATCCTACAAATCCCCTGTGAGGACAGATGCACCAACATTAGTGTCCTTGTCCAGGCCAACATCCCCAGCATTGAAGCACTGACCACACTTGATTAGCTCCACTGGGCAGGCCACATAGTTCGCATGGCAGACACGAGACTCTCAAAGCAAGCGCTTTACTCGGAACTCGTCCATGGCAAATGAGCCAAAGGTGGGCAGCCTCAAAGGACACTCTCAAAGCCTCCATGATAAAGTGCGACATCCCCACTGACACCTGGCCAAAGACCGCCCTAAGTGGAGGAAGTGCATCCGGGAGGGCGCTGAGCTCCTCAAGTCTCGTCGCCGAGAGCATGCAGAAATCAAGCACCGGCAGCGGAAAGAGCATGCGGTAAACCAGACTTCCCGCCCACCCTTTCCTTTAACCATTGTCTGTCCCACCTGTGACAGAGACTGTGGCTCTCATATTGGACTGTACAGCCACCTAAGAACTCATGCTAAGAGTGGAAGCGAGTCTTCCTCAATTCCAAGGGACTGCCTATGATGATGAAGAGCAGGAGGATAACTAAAGAAAGAGTAGGGCTTATTAGAGACTATAAAGGTAATCTGTGTGTGGAGGTGGAAGATGTGGGTATGGTTCTTAATGAATTCTTTGCGTCTGTTTTCACAAAAGAGAGGGGCGATGCAGGCACTGAAATCAGGGAGGAGGAGTGTGAAATATCAGATGAAATAAAAATAATGAGAAAGAAAGTATTAAGGGGCTTAGCAGCTTTCAAAGTGGATAAATCCCCCGGCCCAGATGAATTGTATCCCAGGCTGTTAAGAGAAGCAAAAGAGGAAATAGCAGAGGCTCTGACCATCATTTTCCAATCCTCTCTGGCTACAGGTGTGGTGCCGGAGGACTGGAGGAATGCTCACATTGTACCGTTATTTAAAAAGGGATAGACCGAATAATTACAGACTAGTCAGCCTAAGCTCGATGGTGGGAAAATTATTGGAAAAAATTCTGAGGGGACAGGATAAATCTTAATTTGGAAAGACATGGATTAATCAAGGACAGTCAGCATAGATTTGTTAAAGGAAGGTCGTGACTAACGTGATTGAATTTTTTGAGGAGGTAACCAGGAGAGTCGATGAGGGTAGTGCGCTTGATGTAGTTTATATGTATTTTAGCAAGGCTTTTGATAAGGTCCCACATGACAGACTGGTCACAAATATAAAAGCCCATGGGATCCAGGGCAAAGTGGCAAGTTGATTCCAAAATTGGCTCAGAGGCAGGAAGCAAAGTGTAATGGTTGATGGAAGATTTTGCAGCTGGAAAGCTGTTTCCAGTGGGGTTCCGCAGGGCTTAGTGCTGGGTCCCTTGCTTTTTGTGGTATATAATCATTGATATCGAGCTAGACTTTCCCTAAAGGCCCCCAATCGCCCGTTGAGAAGCACCGCTAATGTTTGGCGAGAAAAGCTGGCGAGAATTTCCATTTTAAAGTTTAAAGTAAGTAAAACTAATCACCCGGCGAGAAAATGGGCGTTGCACATTCATTGTCGGCAGTTTTCTCGAGGGTGGGTAAGTGGAAAGTTAGCAACATGGGCAGTTGTTACCAGAATGGACGGTAAGTACTAAAATTTAGTCCGAGGCTGCGGTTGAGCCTTGGGAGGGGGGAAAACTTTTTTTTAAATTCATTAAAAAAAATGTACAAGACATTCCCAAGACAGTTTTAAACCTAATCGGCGTTTTAAAATTAAAAATAAATAAAGAACCTTTAACTTACCTTTTTTTGCCGGGTTCCCCCTTACTGCCCTGTTTAAGCAGCTTTTACAGGTCGGTTCTCTCGGCGATCTGGACGTTGGTGGTTGAGGCCAAACTTACACTCTGGCGGTTGTTCTTGGCGTTGCACATGGGTGGTTTGGTCCCAGCGGGCGTCTTCAGGTGTGGACGACACCATGAAGAAACTTGCGGAAACTTTCGCCGGGCCGTACCGCCGAGAAAATTGCCGACAATGAAGCCGACAGTCTAGCCCTTAGACTTGAATGTTGGGGGTATGATTAAGAAGTTTGCAGATGATACTAAAATCGGCTGTGTGGTTGATATTGAAGAAGAAAGCTGTAGACTGCAGGAAGATATCAATGAACTGGTCAGGTGGACAGAACAGTGACAAATGGAATTCAATCCAGAGAAATGTGAGGTAATGCATTTGGGGAGGGTTAACAAAGCAAGGGAATACACATTAAATGGTCAGACACTGACACGTGCAGAGGAACAAAGGGACCTTGGGGTGCAGGTCCACAGATCCCTGAAGTTAGCAGGCCAGGTAGATAAGGTGGCTAAGAAGGCGTACAGAATACTTGCCTTTATTTTCTTTGGTCTGTTTTCTTTGGAACAGAGGAGGCTGAGAGGAGACCTTATTGAGGTGTATAAAATGATGAGGGGCCTAGATAGAATGGGTAGGAAGACGTATTTCCCTTATCAGAGGGGTCAACAACCAGGGGGCATAGATTTAAAGTAATTGGGGGGAGGCATGGAGGAGATATGAGGGGATATCTCTTCACCCAGAGGGTTGTGTGGGTCTGGAAATCACTGCCTGAAAGGGTGGTAGAGGCAGAAACTCTCACCACATTAAAAAGTACTTGGAGATGTACTTAATGTGCTGTAACCCACAGGACTGCGGACCAAGAGCTGGAAAGTGGGATTAGGCTGGATAGCTCTTTGTTAGCCGGCGCGGACATGATGGGCCAAAATGGCCTCTTTCCGTGCTGTAACTTTCCAAGATTCTATGGAGCAGAAACAGCTGTGAGGACATTCCCAGCTAATGAATTGGCAAGTAAATTTTAATTTCATTTATATTTCTGATTAATTGCTTCTTGATACGTGGAGAACTAACCCTTAGCGATAGAAAACTTTGGCACAAAATGGTCTAAACATACGGAAAACAATACGATAAGGAAAACATTCCTCGAGAAAGTGGATTCTATTTTTTTACAACCAATTTATTGGAAGCAAACAGGTCAACTTCTCTAAAACTATTACCAAGGCTCCCACATATTTTGATAATTAAACTATACAGTATGTTATTGTGGAATACTGAAGTAACAGTAATGAAAGATTTATATAGGTGCATTGCCATATAAGCCTAATATTTCTATGTATGGACTAAATTTTTCACCAGAGTAGAACTAATGGAATACTGAGTGAATACATTCTTTTCAAGCCATTGTATAAAAATGGTCTTTTACAATTTGAAATGTATAAATAGCCATGTCTTACTTCCAATCCAGTCGTGAGTTGATGAACTGAGAGACATCAGAACAAACTGAACATATGTCTCAAAAGTTCAGCATTGGCTTAAATTCAATGCAATGGGAAAAAAGTACACCGGGCGTGTTGTCATTGAGGAATGTTGGAATGCTGTGTGATTTGGAACTGAATGTGCTGAAAGTTTAACTGAAATTCCATGCTTCCCCTCAGTACTGGAGGGGTGAGTTCTGGCTGAATTCCAGTGTTAGGTTCAATGAGTTTATACAGGCTTAAAGTAGAATGAAATGGTAAATTGAATATTTGTAGTTTTCTCCCAGCTTAAGCTATTAATTGTAGTTCTATTTTTATTTATTTTCAGGATGTGAGTGCTGCTGGCAAGGACAACATCCATTACCTATCCCTGGTTGTTCTTCTAGTGCTGGTGGGCCTTCTTCTTGGACCAGTGCAGTCCGTCCGGCTGGTGAAAGTCCTTCCAGTGTGCAGTTCCAGGATTTTGACCCAGTGACGATGAGGGAATAGCGATATATGTCTCAGTCAGGATGGCTTGTGACTTCAAGGGGAACATGGAGATGATGGTGTTCCAATGTACCTGCTGCCCTTGTCCTTCTAGGTGGTAGAGTTTAGGATGTGCTGCTGAAGAAGCCTTGGTGATTTGCTGCAGTGCATCCTGTAGGTAGTACACACTTCAGCCATGGTGCGTCTGTGATGGAGGGAGGTTAGATGTTTAGCCTAATGGATGAAGTGCTGATTAAAGGGTTGTTTTGTCCTGGATGTTGTCAACCTTCTTGAGTGTTGTTGGAGCTGCACTCATCCAGGCAAGTGGAGAGTGTTCCAACACACTGCTGACTTGTTAATTGTAGGTGGTTGAGAAAATTTGGGGAGTCAGGAGGTGAGACATTCACCACAGAATACCCAGCCTCTAATCTGCTCTGGTAGCCATGGTATTTGTGTGGCTGGTCCAGTTAAGTTTCTAGTCAATGGTGACCCCCAAGATGTTGATGGTTCAACGATGGCAATGGCATTGAATGTCAAGGTGAGATGGTTAACCTCTCTATTGTTAGAGATGGTCATTGCCTGGCACTTGTGTGGCATGAATGGTACTTGCAAATTATCAGCCTAAGCCTGGATGTTGCATGTGGGCATGAATTGCTTCATTATATGAGGAATTGTGAATGGAGTTGAACACTGTGCAATCATCAACGAACTCCCATTTCTGACCTCATGGTGGAGGGAAGGTCGTTGATGAGGCAACTGAAGTTAGTTGGGCCGAGGACTCTGCCCTGAGGAACTGAGGAGTGCAATAAATCAGGTGCTTGGATTCTTTAACTTGCGCTTTTGAGTGAGACTGCACACTGGGAGAAACATTGCCATTACAGGACTTATTAATGGTAAATACATAAGAATTCATTGAATGAGAAAAGGGCATTTGCCCCAACCACAGACTGCCTACTTATCATGGACACGGCCCTACGTATTTATTTAATTAAGAGAAAGTTGCCCAACAATCCCCCCTGATATTCTACGGTATCCTAACAAAAACCCTAGAATATTATCCCTGCCTGTGTTATTCAACACCACCCACAGCCTTCTCGCAGATACTATTCCCCTTTTGCCCAGAAGTACCAGGGGACACCTGATCCCCTTGGACCATTTGCTCACATCGTGCCTGTAACTTTCAATCTGTTCCCAATCCAAATCTTTCAAAAAGAAGTTAATCAACACAATATGAAGAGTTGGCTCCACTTATATACTACTCTGTGCAAAAGGGGAGAAAAACAATTCAGCTAATCTCTCCCTTCAACACATCTTTACTGGAAATCTGTAAGGGAAACCTATCTCTCGAACGTTGTAAAAAGAAATAATGCCTGCTCTTAACTTGCTCTTTCGGACTGCAGGGCTGATTCTCCATGTTCGCATCATGGAACCCCCGCTGCTGAGTGTGCATGTCAGGAAATCGAGTGCGTGTTCCCCGATGTTTTCTGTCCATTACTGGGGCAGAATATCGATACGTGCAGCTGGTGGGGGGGAATTGAGCCTCAGCGCACAAAGCGTGCATTCGAAAAATCGGCCCTTTGGTCGTCCTTCCCGAGCACTTGTGATCAAAATGGTGGTTACCAAAGGAGATCCAAATGGACAGTTTCTACCCTTTTAAATAATACAATTCAACCATGTGCCCCCTTGATAAAGGAGCGCAACCACTCGAACTTGCAAACTAACCAAAAACCTTTCGGAAAACCTAATAAATCAAATCAAAACTTGGTTTCCGGGGGGTGATGATGCACTGCAATCCCTCCGATCATGGAAGGCGGCGAGCGTACCGGTGGACACCGCGTGCTCCATCTCCAGCGACACCCGGGCACGAACATAGCTGCGGAAGAGAGGCAGGCAGTCGGGTTGAGTGACCCCCTCGACCGCCCGCCACCTTGGCCAGGATGAACGGTTTCTACTGGAAAAGTCAAGTCAAACAATTATCTGAACAATGACAGCAATTGTCTGAACGACATCCTTCATTTCCATCTCTCTCTTTATTCATTGCAACTGTAGAACTCACGAGCACGACATTATTGAACGGTGTTGCACAAATTAATTACTCTCTGTGAAGGATTCACACAACGATGCTTGCATTTTTCAGACAAACTTCGTAAAGTGTTGGGCACACCTTATCACTTCTCAACTTGTCTAAAGGAGTTATTCTTTTTTTTAGTAGAATCAGTAAAATGCATTATTTTCTGTTCTTCGAAAATAGCATGTTATGCTGGGGTAACAATATTCCTTCCAAGAAACGGCACTGTCCGATGCACTGTGCAAATTCTCAGAAACCTGCTTTGAGAAAGAAAGACTGTACTATTGCTGATTATTGGCAATTTACAGAAAGTACACTCCATTCTGCTTTCAGCAGATTGAGGAAAATCAAAATAATTTGAGTTCCACAAAAAGTTTATTACATAAAGATGTTCTGTTGTTATAACGACCTGTTATTCACCCAACTGAAGGAGTCAATTTACAGACAATTGAGTGTGCTCTTGTGGCATTACCTCCATGACCTGCTTTATGAAATCCTACTTAAGCATCGAAGGCAGTAATGCTTCTCGCAAAGTCATGTAACCCAGAAATGTAGGAACAATGAAACATAGAAACATAGAAAATAGGTGCAGGAGTAGGCCATTCGGCCCTTCGAGCCTGCACCACCATTCAATAAGATCATGGCTGATCATTCCCTCAGTACCCCTTTCCTGTTTTCTCTCCATACCCCTTGATCCCTTTAGCCGTAAGGGCCATATCTAATTCCCTCTTGAATATATCCAATGAACTGGCATCAACAACTCTCTGCGGCAGGGAATTCCACAGGTTAACAACTCTCTGAGTGAAGAAGTTTCTCCTCATCACAGTTCTAAATGGCCTACCCCTTATCCTAAGACTGTGTCCCCTGGTTCTGGACTTCCCCAACATCGGGAACATTCTTCCCGCATCTAACCTGTCCCATCCCGTCAGAATCTTATACGTTTCTATGAGATCTCCTATCATCCTTCTAAACTACAGTGTCTAAAGGCTCAGTTGATCCAGTCTCTCCTCATATGTTCAGTCCAGCCATCCCTGGAATCAGTCTGGTGAACCTTTGCTGCAATCCCTCAATAGCAAGAATGTCCTTCCTCAGATTAGGAGACCAAAACTGAACACAATATTCCAGGTGAGGCCTCACCAAGGCCCTGTACAATTGCAGTAAGACCTCCCTGCTCCTATACTCAAATCGCCTAGCTATGAAGGCCAACATACCATTTGCCTTCTTCACCGCCTGCTGTACCTGCATGCCAACTTTCAATGACTGATGAACCATGACACCCAGGTCTCGTTGCACCTCCCCTTTTCCTAATCTGCCATCATTCAGATAATATTCTGCCTTCGTGTTTTTGGCACCAAAGTGGATAATCTCACATTTATCCACATTATACTGTATCTGCCATGCATTTGCCCACTCACCTAACCTGTCCAAGTCACCCTGCAGCCTCTTAGCATCCCCCTCACAGCTCACACCACCACTTAGTTTAGTGTCATCTGCAAACTTGGAGATATTACACTCAATTCCTTCATCCAAATCATTAATGTATATTGTAAAGAGCTGGTGTCTTAGCACTGAGCCCTGCGGCACTTCACTAGTCACTGCCTCCCATTCCGAAAATAACCCGTTTATCCCGACTCTCTGCTTCCTGTCTGCCAACCAGTTCTCTATCCACGTCAGTACATTACCCCCAATACCATGTGCTTTAATTTTGCACACCAATCTCTTATGTGGGACCTTGTCAAAGGCCTTTTGACAGTCCAAATACACCACATCCACTGGTTCTCCCTTGTCCACTCTACGAGTTACATCCTCAAAAAATTCCAGAAGATTTGTCAAGCATGATTTCCCCTTCATAAATCCATGCCGACTTGGACCGAACCTGTCACTGCTTGCAATGAACGGGAGGAACCGTTGACCTGATGTTACCAGCAAAAGGCAGCTCCTGGAAGGATAAAGTCAGAGAAAGAAAGACTTGCATTTATATAGCACCTTTCACAACCACCGGACGTCTCAAAGCACTTTACAGCCAATGAAGTACTTTTGGAGTGTAGCCATTGTTGTAATCTGGGAAACGCGGCAGCCAATCTGTGCACAGCCAGCTCCAGCAAACATCAATGTTATAATGACTAGATAATCTGTTTTTGTTATGTTGATTGAGGGATAAATATTGTCCAGGACACCGGGGATATCTCCACTGCTCTTCTTCGAAATAATGCCATAGGATCGTTTATGTCCACCTGAGATTGCAAATCTCGGTTTCATGTCTCATCTGAAAGACAACACCTCCAACACTGCACTGGAGTGTCAGCCTAGATTTGTGTGCTCAAGTTCCTGGAGTGGGACTTGAACCCACAGCCTTCTGACTCAAAAAGGGGAAGAACACTGGTGTATCCGAGTTGTGCCCAGATTTTGACATTCCTCCATCCCGCCATCCCAGAATTGGAAAAGCGTGCAAATTGCTTGTGCAACTGCTGAGCTATCATTTGCGCATCTATAGAAAAACACTCTTTATTCTGTAAAAACTCCCTGGAGAAAATACAAAATATTAAAGCAAGCATTTTGAATTCAGTTCATGTTCAAGTGGTATCCGATCTTCTCGGTGACAATACCAATGCAACTGCTACTTAACCCGCATGGAGTATGGCCACAGAAATGAATGTCTACAGGGGTCAGTTGCTGCGATATAATACAAGACCATGTCTGCAGGGTGCAGTGGCTGGCTCGGTTTGTTCACACAACATTAACCCTGCTTCCAAGAGCACTTTAACGTTGAAGTGCCGTGGCTTGAGCTGAAACAAATGAGAGAACATAACATGATGCTGGTAAATTCTGCTGTGATGAATTAATGTTGTAGCAATGTGTCAGCTGTAACTCAGCGGTAGCATTCCCTCTCCTCTGAGTCAGAAGGTGGTGGGTTCACGTCCCACGCCAGGAGACTTGAGCACATAAATCTGGGGTGACGCTCCAGTGCAGTGCTGAGGGAGTGCCGCACTGTCGGAGGTGCCGTCTTTCTGATGAGACGTTAAACAAGATCTTTTACCTCAGGTGGACGTAAGAGATCCCACGGCACTATTTCGAAGAAGAGCAGTTGGAGTTCACCCTAGTGTCGTAGACAATATTTACTCCTCAACCTTCATCATTAAAAAAACTAATTATCTGGTCTTTATCGCATTGGTGTTTATGGGGGCTTGCTGTGCGCAAATTAGCTGCCGTGTTTCCCACATTACTGCAGTGACTACACTTCAAAAAGTGTTTCATTGGCAGTAAAGTGCTTTGGGACGTTCTCGAGGTTGAGAAAGGCGCTATCGAAATGCGAGTCTTTTTTTTAACGTATTGGACAGACTCACCAAAAATGATGGGGTAAAATTCACTTTTGGTGCGGGCACAAAACAGACGGTAGTGGATTAGTCGCCCGTTATACACCTTGGCTGTTTTTTCCTTTAATTGACTTCAACTGAGAGAAAAATTGAGCGGCTGATTCGCGACCACCTACTTTGTGCTTCCAGCAAAGCTCCCACTAGTTATAGTGTGTGTAGTCTATGCACAACAATCATCCCTCAGCATTTTCAATCAATTCATGTACTCTACTAACAACAAAATGTTTGAAATGCAGGTCAGTCAGTAAGAGGCAAGAGGAAGGTAGCTTAATCCAAACTTTTGGGGGGGGGGGGGGTGGGGGTGGTTTCACGCCCTCTGGTGGGCCCATTGGTTACTGCATTGTTTTAAGTAGGGTAAAGAGCACAAAGGAACTTTATTCCAATGGGCTAGCCAGGCCACATGAAGCATCTCTGACAATCTCACATGAAATGTTGATAGCTTTCTCTCTCAGAAGCTGATCAACCTCCACCTTCCATTTTCATTATTCTTTTTCCAGCTCTGTCAGTAAATCTCAATATCTCAGTCCTCAACGTGTTTTGTTCATTTATCTCGTGCTTTGCTTTGCATCAGATATCTTTTTGGTCTGGGTATGTGGGCGACGCTGGTAAGGCCGGACTTCTTCTTCCGTATCGTAGTGGCAAAGCAAATCAAACGTCAATATCCAAGTCAGATATCCGGGCCAAGGCTTCCAGGTGTAACAGCGTGGATACCTTGTAGGCTGCCTGCACACCGCTCACTCTGCTCAATGCTCAATGATGTGCTCCAGGGTCTGATTAGGAGCTCCACAGTTGCATGATGGGGACGCTTTAATCTTCCAACTATGGAGAAGGTGGCTGATGTGTCCTTACTATAAATGCACACGAGGCCCATACTTGAGAGAAGGTCACTCTGTGACCAGTTATCTTTATTACCAAGACCACAAGAGGTTGAAGGTGGGTGGAGCTTCCCCTTTTATACCGGAAAGTCCAGGTTAGGAGTGTCTCCCACAAGTTCGCCCACTGTGGTCTATGTTCTCAAGGTGTACAAATTAGGTCAGCTTATACATGGGTTACAATGATAGTTGAATACATGCCATCACCTCCCCCCCCCAAAGTCTTATTGGGATCACAGGTTGAGTCTCTCTGGTGGTTTACGCTCCCTTGTTGAGTGCCTGAGTTGGAGCTCCGGTTGTTGGGCACTGGCCTGAGTGTCTGCTGTTTGCGGTGCCTCAGGCCTGTCCAGACTGCCCACAGTGACTGGGCTCTCCTCCACTTGGTTCTGGTGTTCGGCCACCTGTGGTGGAGTAAACTCTACTTCGTGTTCTTCCTCTGCTTCTTCTATGGGGTTGCTGAACCTCCTTTTAATTTGATCCACGTGTTTGCGGCAGATTTGTCCATTGGTAAGTTTAACTACCAAAACCCTATTCCCCTCTTTGGCAAGCACAGTGTCTGCAAGCCATTTGGGCCCTGCAGAGTAATTAAGGACAAAACCAAGGTCATTGACATCGATACATCGCGTCCTCGCATTCCTGTCATGGTAGTCACATTGTGACTGACGCCTGCTCTCAACAATTTCTTTCATAGTAGGGTGTATAAGGGATAACCTGGTTTTGAGCATCCTTTTCATTAGCAGCTCTGTGGGTGGAACCCCTGTGAGTAAGTGTGGTCGGGATCTATTGGCCAACAGGAGGTGTGATCAACAGCTTTGTAGGGAACCCCCTTGGATTCTGAGCATCCCCTGTTTGATTATCTGCACTGCTCGTTCCACCTGGCCATTTGGGGCCGGCTTGAACAGTGCCGTTCTGACATGGTTGATTCCATTGTCTGCCATAAAGTCCTGGAATTCAGTGCTTGTGAAGCACGGGCCATTGTCACTGACCAAGACCTCCGGTAGACCATGGGTGGCGAACATTGCCCGTAGACTTTCTACCATGGCAGAGGATGTGCTTGAATTTAAAATGGCACACTCAATCCATTTGGAGTAGGTGTCTACTACAACCAAAAACATTTTTCCCATGAAAGGACCTGCGTAGTCCACATTGATGCGTGACCATGGCTTGGTGGGCCAAGACCAGGGGCTAAGGGGGGCTTCCCTGGGTGCATTGCCCAGCTGAGCACACGTGTTGCACCTGCGAACACAAAGTTCCAGGTCTGCATCTATCCCTGGCCACCAAATGTGTGACCTGGCAATTGCCTTCATCATGACAATGTCCGGGTACTCATTGTGAAGTTCTCTGATAAACACCTCTCTGCCCTTCTGGGGCTGAATACTCGATTTCCCCACAGTAGGCAATCGGTCTGAATCGAGAGTTCATCCTTGAAACGGTTTAAACTCCTCAGGGCATACCCCGTACGAGGCTGCCCAGTCCCCATTCAGGACACATTTCTTAACTAAAGACAGTAGCAGGTCTTTTTGTCCAGACTTTAATCTGACGGGCTGTCACAGGTGAGCCTTCGCTTTCGAAAGCTTCAACAGCCATGACCATCTCAGCATCATGCTCAGTTGCCCCCTCATTGGTGGCTCATGGGAGCCTGCTGAGTGCATCGGCACAGTTTTCAGTGCCCGGTCTGTGTAGTCATAGACGGCTAACGTAAGTGCCCACCTCTGTATGCGGGCCGATGCATTCGCATTTCTGGCCTTGTTGTTGGCCAAAAGGGACGTCAGAGGTTTGTGATCTGTCTCCAGCTCAAATTTCCTGCCAAACAGGTACTGGTGCATTTTTTTTTAACTGCATATACACATGCTAGCGCTTCCTTTTCTTCCATCCCGTAGCCCCTTTCTGCCTGGGACAGACTTCTGGAGGCATAAGCTACTAGCTGTAACTGACCATTGGCATTCACATGCTGCAACACACACCCGACCCCATAGGACGACGCATCACACGTTAAAACAAGTTTCTTACACGAGTCATATAACGTTAACAGTTTGTTGGAGCATAACAAGTTGTGTGCTCTATCAGAAGCCTTTTCCTGGCTGTCTCCCCAGTCCCAATTGCAACCTTTGCGTAGGAGCATGTGTAGCGGCTCTAACAGCATGCTCAATTTGGGAA
This sequence comes from Pristiophorus japonicus, assembly GCF_044704955.1. Lineage (NCBI taxonomy): Eukaryota > Metazoa > Chordata > Chondrichthyes > Pristiophoridae > Pristiophorus > Pristiophorus japonicus. The sequence goes on from NC_091978.1 coordinate 32,223,710, forward strand.
GAAAGTTTGTAAAATAGTTCAGGAGCCCCAGGAACGAACGCAGCTCCGTTGTGTTACGGGGTCTGGGTGCTCTCTGGATTGCTTCTGTTTTGGACGCAGTAGGTCTGATCCCGTCTGTTGCTACCCTCCTCCCCAGGAATTCTACCTCTGGAGCTAAGAAGACGCACTTCGCCTTTTTCAGTCACAGCCTTACCGGTCTAGTCTGCGTAGCAGCTGCTCCAGGTTGTGGAGATGTTCTTCAGTATCGCAACCCGTGATGAGGATGTCGTCTTGAAAAACCACCATCCTGGGAATCGACTTAAGGAGGCTTTCCATATTTCGCTGAAAGATCGCGACGGCCGAACGAATCCCGAACGGACATCTGTTATACTCAAACAACCCCTTGTGTGTCGTGATGGTGGTCAGCTTCTTCAACTCACTCGCCAGCTCCTGGGTCATGTAAGCTGAGGTCACGTCCAATTTTGAAAAAGGTTTGCCACTGGATAGCATCGCAAGGAGGTCTTCCGCTCTCGGTAGCGGGTACTGGTCTTGGAGTGACACCCGATTGATGGTGGTCTTGTAATCACCACATATCCTGACCGACCCATCCGCCTTGAGCACCGGCACGATCGGGCTCGCCCAGTCACTGAATTCAACTGGCGAGATGATGCCTTCCCTCAGCAGACGGTCCAATTTGCATTCTATCTTTTCCCGCATCACGTACGGCACTGCACTGGCCTTGTGGTGTACTGGCCTGGCATCCGGGTTTATGTGAATCACTACCTTGGTCCCCATGAAAGTGCCGATGCTGGGCTGAAATAATGAGTCAAATTTGTCCAGGACCTGTGAGTATGATACTCGCTCCACAGAAGAAATTGCATTGACATCGCCCCATTTCCAGTTCATGACAGCAAGCCAACTCCTCCCCAGTAGTGCAGGACTGGCTCCTGGGACAACCCAGAGTGGCAACCTGTTCTCCGAATCTTTGTGGGTCACAACTACTGTGGCGCTGCCTAGTACTGGAATGATCTCCTTTGTATATATCTGTAGCAGTGCGTCAATCGGCAACAATTTTGGTCTCCTGGCCTTGGACACCCACAACCTTTCGAACTGTTTGATACTCATCAGGGACTGGCTGGCCCTCGTGTCTAGCTCCATTAATACTGGGATGTCATTGAGGAGCATTTTCATCAATATCGGTGGCGTCCTGGTATATGAACTGTATATGTGCTCCACATAAACTTGCTGAACTTCAGCTTCCAACGATTTCCCCCAGTATTCATTTGGCCTCGTAGGGCTTACATCGGGCCCATCCTCCTCATACATCAACCTGGCTGCAGGCTTCCTGCACATACACGCCAAGTGACCGCTGACGTTGCAGTTTCTGCAAGTATATTGCTGATACCTGCAAGCTCTGGGTGGGTGTTTGCCTCCACACCTCCAGCATGAGCTAGAGGCCCCATTGTTGGAAACAAAAGGTCCATTACCAATCGATCGTCTCTGACTGTCTCTGTAACTGTCCTTAAGCGCACGATTAACAGATGTTGATGGCCCCATTACTGGTCGCATTGTCCATTGCGATGGCATGAATCGCCGTTCAGCTAGCCATTGTCTCTGTTGAATTCCCCTATGGGTTCGACTGCATGCTGGGGCATGTCCGATTGCCCTTGTCTGCCTAGAGAACTGTGTGCCGTGTTAACAATGTTGACTCCCTGGTTGTTTGTCGCACTTGAGCCAAGATTTTTGCCATAAATCATTCTAGTCTCTTCCTCCCCTGAGATAATTGGCTGGGCTATCAGAGCCACCGCTTCCAAGGTCAAGTCTTTGGTCTCAGTCAGTTTCCTGAAAATTCCAGCGTGCCTGATGCGCTCAATAAAAAAGACTCGCAGCATCTCCGCTCTGCATGCACCTGGGAACTTATATAGGCTCACCAGTCGCCGGAGATCTGCCATGAAGTCTGAAACGCTTTGCCCTTCTCGCCGCCGGTTTGAGGTGTTCCGCGATCAGCTTACTGAGCTCTTCGAACATCTTGTCCGCTGGCTTCTCTGGCGCTAGAAGGTCCTTCATCAGGGAGTACGTTCTGGATCCACAAACTGTCAGGAGATGAGCCCTGCGTTTGTCGGCCGAATCCTGTCCCAGCCATTCCTTAGTGACGAAATTTTGCTGTAGTCTCTCAATAAAATCGTCCCAATCATCACCAACACAGTACCTCTCGTCTGTGCTGTTAGTGGCCATGCTCGCGTGGTTTAAATCCCAGTTTCTCATCGCCACTGATATGTCCTTACTATCCAGTATAAATGCACACGAGGCCCATACTTGGGAGAAGGTCACTCTGTGACCAGTTACCTTTATTACCAAGACCACAAGAGGCTGAAGGTGGGTGGAGCTTCCCCTTTTATACCGGAAAGTCCAGGTTAGGAGTGTCTCCCACAAGTTCGCCCACTGTGGTCAGTGTTCTCAAGGTGTACAACTTAGGTCAGCTTATACATGGGTTACACTGATAGTTGAATACATGACAGTGGCAGCATCTACCATGACCGGTTCTGAAGCATTGATGGCTGTCCACTGTTTGCGAGGAAGGTTTTATCCTACAGGTTGTATTGTGGTGTCCTCTATAAGGAATCCATTCCGTATGTCGCAGTTCTTCCAAGCATTTCGTCATCGGTCATCTAGGCTGGGGGGAGAGTGCAACGATGGCCTTTCCTATAACCCTGAGAAGGTGATGGGCCTTCTCTATCAGTGCGCTGGTGGTGGAGAGCGGTGGATATTGAGTGCACCAATCAAACAAATTGCTCTTTCCTGGATGGCGCTGAGCTTTTTGAATGTTGATGCAGTTACCTCCATCTAGCTGAGTGGTGAGTGTTCCACCACACTCTTGAGCTGAGCCTCGGAGATAGTGGATAGACTTTAAAGGATCAGGAGATCACCAAGCACCCAGCCTCTACACTGATCCTGTAACCATGTCGAGTACTGTTAAACATCTACTCGCTGGTGCACCCCCACCAAAGAAAGTAATGATGAAGGACTCAGTGATACTGATGCTAATGAAACACAAGAAGGGATGGCTGGGCTTTCTCTTGTTCAGGACATTCATTACCTGGCACTTATACGGCGTCAATCTTACCTGCCACTTGTTATGCCAGGCCTGGATGTTAGCCAAGTGCTGCTGTAGACTGCCACGGGCTGCTTCATTATCATCGGATTTGTGTATGTATCTGACCACTGTGGAATCATCAGTGGCTAGCCCCACTCTTGACCTGGATGGAAGGGAAGGTCATTGATGAAGCAAATAATTGAATCAAGGGCATTTTCTTTTCATCATTAACATGAGTTATTATTTAAATCGTACAGGTCATCACTGTTGATTCAAATTGAAATATAAAATTGATCAGAGACCTCAAAATGAATTAATTAGCCTAAACATCTACCCTCTACACTGCTGTCGTACCATGGCTGTACTATGCACTGTCGACAGGATGCACTGCACATTGCAAGGCTTCTTTTGCAGCACCTCCTAAAACCGCGACCTCTATCACCTAGATATCTTTATCTTAGGGCAGCAGGAGCATGGGAATACCATCACCTCCAAGTTCCCCTCTGAATCACACACCATCCCGACTAGGGATGAACCAGACTGTTTGCAACCTTGATGTCTTATTGACTGTGAAATGAGCTTGCGACACATATCCGCAGCATAACTAAGACCGCCTATTTTCACCTCCGTAACATCGCCTTTCTCTGCCATTGCCTTAGCTCATCCGTTGCTGAAGCCTTCATCCATGCTTTTGTTACCCCTAGACTTAACTATTCCAATTCACTTCTGGCTGGCCTCCCACATTCTACCCTACGTAAACTAGAGGTGATCCAAAACTCGGCAGCCCATGTCCTAACTTGCACCAAGTCCCGCTCACCCATCACCCCTGTGCTCGTTGACCTACTTTGGCTTCCGGTTAAGCAACTCCTCGATTTCAAAATTGTCATCCTTATTTTAAAATCTCTTCATGGCCTCGCCCCTCCCTATCTCTGTAATCTCCACCAGCCTCACAATCCCCCCTGAGATGTCTTCGCTCCTCTAATTCTGCACTCTTGAGCATCCCTGATTATAATCATGAAGGCAGAATATTATCTGAATGGCGGCAGATTAGGAAAAGGGGAGTTGCAACGAGACCTGGGTGTCATGGTACATCAGTCACTGAAGGTTGGCATGCAGGTACAGCAGGCGGTGAAGAAGAAAATTGCATGTTGGCCTTCATAGCTAGGGGATTTGAGTATAGGAGCAGTGATGTCTTGCTGCAGCTGTACAGGGCATAGGTGAGGCCTCACCTGGAATATTGTGTTCAGTTTTGGTCTCCTAATCTAAGGAAGGACATTCTTGCTATTGAGGGAGTGCAGCGAAGGCTCACCAGATTGATTCCCGGGATGGCAGGACTGACATGTGAGGAGAGATTGGATAGACTAGGCCTGTAGTCACTGGACTTTAGAAGAATGGGAGGGAATTTCATAGAAACAAATAAAATTCTGACGGGATTGGACAGGTTAGATGCAGGAAGAATGTTCCTGATGTTGGGGGAGTCCAGAATCAGTGGTCACAGTCTAAGGATAAGAGGTAAGCCATTTAGGACTGAGATGAGGAGAAACTTCTTCACTCAGAGAGTTGTTAACCTGTGGAATTCTCTTCCGCAGAGAGTTGTTGATGCCAGTTTGTTAGATATATTCAAGAGGGAGTTATATATGGCCCTTACGGCTAAGGGGATCAAGGGGTATGGAGAGAAAGCAGGAAAGGGGTACTGAGGTGAATGATCAGCCATGATCTTATTGAATGGTGGTGCAGGCTCGAAGGGGCGAATGGCCTACTCCTGCACCTATTTTCTATGTTTTCTGTGTTTTCTATGTTAACTATTGGTGGCCGTGTCTTCTGTTGCCTGGGCCCCAAGCTCTGGAACTCCTTAACGAAACCTTTCCGCCTCTCTATCTCTCTTTCCACCCTCAAGACGCTCCTTAAAACATACCTCTTTGACCAAGCTTTTGGTCACCTGCCCTAATTTCTACTTATGCGCTTGGTGTCAACTTTTTCATTCTCATAATACTCCTGTGAAGTGTTTTGGGACGTTTCACTACGTTAAAGGCGCTATATAAATACAAGTTGTTGTTGTTCCTTCATCGTCACTGGTTCCAGACAATAGCTCACTATCACCTTCTTATGGACAACTAGAGACAGGCAATAAATGCTTGTCTTTCCAGCGACGTCAACAGCCCAAGAGTGAGTGAACAAATTAGTCCTACACTCTTTTTTAATTAACTTTATAAATGTGAGCCAATCCCCCCACTTAGAAATCCAGAAATTCTTACTGATTGAGGCAATGTGTGCAGGACACTTCTTCTTGTCAAGCTGTACTTTGTGTTAACTACTTCCTGCAGTAACTTATTTATTTCTCTGTGAATTTATACACTGAGATGTGAAAATAACAGCCATGCTGTGCTCCGGTAGAATAAAGGTGTAATCCCTCATGTATTGACGTTTTACAAATCTCGGGTAATTGCATCTGAGCGGGCATTTTGGCAATCTTGTCGATATGATTGACAAGGGATTATTTTACAAATGGCACTCACTTGGAACGCATTCCAGGAACCTGGACATGTGTTTTGTGATGAAGACAATGTTCGGCAGAACCACACAAGCTGTAAAAATCTATCTACTCCTTAACAGTTCCAGCTATCCTGTGATCAGTTATGCCCTGTTACAGAAGATTCACTCACGCCTGTGCATGGGGCGCTGGAATTGTCATTCAGCAGCGTTATTAGGAGGTTGAGATAAAAAAAAACAGTAAAATGCTGGAAATATTCTGCAGGTCAAGCAGCATCTTTGAAGCGAGAAACAGAGATACCAGCTGGGCTTCTGCCGGCACTCAGAGGGTGGGTTTGGAGGCAGGTCCACTGTCAAAATCTAAAAGATTGACAGAGGAGCGGTAACCCACTCTAAACTCCCCTCCTTGTGCGATTTGCAGACCCGGAACTAAACGGCGTGTCAGGCAATTGAAATATTTAAGCTGTTTAAAGGTGTTTAAGAGCTACTATAATTTAGCAGCTACTAACTATTTTACCAACTTCTTCATGAGGTTCCTGTCACCCAGGGATCACGTTAGGCAAGTATATCGGGTTTTCAGTATCTCTCCATTGCTTTGAATAGGTGACAGCTAGAAAAGTGGTCTAAAAGTCACCATTTCATAGCTGTTCAATTCCCAATGTTAGAAGCTGGAGCCTTCCAGGATTTGAAATACTCTTTTCAGCTTTAGGAACTTTGGAAGTGTTTAGATTAAAAAGTGTCACCTCATTGGAGCAACCTCTCTCACCATTGACAGATCGCTTCTGTCATCTCAACTTTACCTGCCATCTATTGCATCAGCATTGGTGCTCTTGAACAAATCTCACCTTGGTCCTCAGAATCCCAACTCGATCAGCCCCAGCAGCACCAGGCACCCAGTAGCACCAACACCACCAACTGTCTCCGCAATCCCCTGATGCTGCACAGGACACAGGGCATCAGCACCCAACCACATTGCTGCCCGGGAGGCCAGGGATGGCCTCACCTTGGCCAGATTTGCTTCACTTGATGCTGTACACCCTGGCTGCCACATGGTAGGCCAAGTTGGCACCACCCCACACCAGCACCGTAAAGTACCCCTGCAATGTCCAACCCATTGCTTTCACACCCATCACCATTGCGGAGGGTACCCTTATGTCCCACCATTCACTACAACTCACGTATCCACTTCCAAAGGAGCACCTAAATCTGCCCAAGAAGACAAAGTCTTGAATATAAAGATTTCAATGTTTGACAATACTTTAACAGAAACTTGACATGAACATTGGTGAAAAGACCCAAGTGCCTACCCTTGCATGTTATTAGTTGGTATGATTGGACAAGGATGAGGGTGAGTGTGAGGGGTGGCGAATGAGATGGAGATGTGATAATGTAGAGGTAGAGAGAGAGGGCTGGGTGGACGTTCAAGGTAAGTTGGTGTGAGTAAGGATGTGCAGGGGTGGAGTAGGAAAGGCAGGGTGATGGGAATGTGATGAGTGGCACAGCAGGATGAGGTTGAATGTGGCTTTGCAGTAACATTTAATGATCGACTGAGATCATTGAAAGGTTTGTGCCACTGTAGTCAGCTCCTCCTGATGACATCCCTGATTGTGCCCTCCTGTACAAAGTGTAACCAGGCTTCAGTGGTGTCCTGGGGAGGTCTCTTCTGCCCATTGTAAGGGAAGAGAACCTCCCTGTGTGCTGTGACTCCCTTCATATGCTTATGGAGGGAGTCATAGGAGAACCTGGGTGCAGCCGTGCACCTCTGTGCAGTGCTTGTCAGTGTTTGCAGCACCTCAATGCTGTAGAACACTGACAGAAGAACTGTCAAAATAAATGTGGCCATGGTCCCTTTAAGGAAACTGGTTGATGACGCATCATCAAATGACGTCATCAGACCCGCTTCCTTTTAATTGGCCGGGAACCTTGCAGGGCAGGCTTATGGAGCCCAATCAAGGTAAAATCACTTCAACAGAGCGGGATGGAGAAAGGTCATCGACCTGAAACATTCTCACCAGACGCTGCCTTGCCTACTGAGTACTTCCGGCATTTTCTGTTTCGATATCAGATTTCCAGCAGCCGTAGTATTTTGCTTTTGTTATTAAGAGGTTGGTGGAGTTCATTAGCTTTCAATTCCCAGGTCTAAGTTCTGTGCTCAAACTGCACCTATAGAATTGCAGAAGGCTGCCCATGATATTGATTCTAGAAGGTTTTCAGCTGTGCGGGCAGAGTGATGCACCTCCTCGGAGAGCTACAGACAGCATAAACACTGAAAGGAACAAAGAGGAGGAAATTCAGAACTTTGCCTAAAAGCTTTGTGCACTGACTGTAACACAAGCTCCGAGAATTTCTCTGGGAGCAGTAAAGCTTAGATTATGGGATTGAATATGCTTTAAGTGCTAAGTTTTAAAACAAAAGTGACTGTGCACAGGTTTAAAAAAAAACACAGGCTGCAAGATTGAAGATATGTGTTAAAACCAGTCTAGACGATTTGTGGAATGTCTATTTCAGAGTGATGCAATGAGGATGAGTCGTCTCCTCCAAGCCCGTTAAGCCAGAATATCCCTTATTCATTTTGAGAATAGTGGCTGCTTTCTTTAAGCCTGTACCCCAGAGAGGGGCAAGAGCTGGGGAAGGAGGTAGGAGGTGGGGGGAGGGGGAAAGAGAGGGAAACGGAGGGAAGAGGGGCAAGATAGATGTAGCTAGCTTTATTGACAGTGCTGATGAATCGCAGATCGGAAAAGGAGTCAGAGAGATGCTCCTCCCATTGGCTGGGTGCACAGAGCAAAGGGACAAAGAGACACATGGGCAGTCAATCATCCAGTGAGGTCTAGGGTTGGAAGGATTGCCCAGAGAGGAGAAGCTCACTCATCTCAAGCCCAGAGCTGGTCAAGATCAGAAGTTTGACAAAAAGTTTAAGCCAACCTATTAATCGGGATAGAGTGGCATACTTTTATTGTCTGTCTTACTTCCAGGAGTGTTCTGCAGTTTGTCGAATTAAGGTGAATTCTGATTAGGACTGTAACTCTACACATTGTAAAATAAATGATTTGTATCTGGGTCTCGTATCAAGAACATACTTTAATCCTTTGGAAAGATTGAAGTACACATGGGGACATATGTGGAAGATTTGATAAGCAGTTCAGATCACAAGTTGGTCCTATTGTTGCATTCCTGGTTTACACTATTGTTCAATTAGATATTGGGCAGTATGGGCATACTCCTGAACATAAGACCCCCCGCCCTCCCCATCATCATCATCACCTGCTTACAAATGAGTGACCAGCATGGCTGTACCGGGGTTGGTGCAGTCATGATGGGCTAAATGTCTGCCTTGTGTGCTATAGAATGCTCTGAGACTATGGGGGAGACTTTTGCCTTCATCACTTCAGTGGCAATCTGGTGGAATGGATCAGCTGCCCATTATAAAACACGCCCGATCTATAGAGAGCGGATGATCAGATTACTGGCAAGGTAGTGAAGACAAAAATCTATCATCTGATTCTATATAGATTTCTGGTGCTGAAACTCCCTATTGAAGAATGGCTACAGTAAAGTGATTTAATGCACTGTTGTCAGTTCATAATTGCAAATATCAGCTGTGGCTCAGTGGGTAACACTCTCATTTCTAATTCAGAAGATTGTAGGTTCAAGTGCCACTCCAGAGACTTGAGCACAAACATTTAGGCTGGCGCTCCAGTGCAGTACTAAGGGAGTGCTACACTGTCTTTTTTGATATGAGATGTTAAACTGAGGCCCCGTCTGCCCTCTCAGTCCCACGGCACTATTTCAAAGAAGAGCAGGGAAGTTCGCAGTGTCCTGGCCTATATTTATACCTCAACCAACATCACTAAAAAACAGATTATCTGATCGTATTGCTGTTTGCGGGAACTTGCTGTGTGTAAATGGGCTGCTGCATTTCCTACATTACAACAGTGACTACACTCCAAAAAGAACTTTGTTGGCTGCAAAGGGTTTTGGGATGTCTTCTTCTTCTCTTCTTCTTAGGCAGACCCTGGGAGTCGAGGATGACTTACTTCCCACTAAAAATGAGTTCTCAGGTGAATGATGAGTCCAATGTGGGACTTACAGTTTCTGTCACAGGTTGGGCAGACGGTGGTTGAAGGGGCGGGTGGGTGGGGTGCTTGAGTTGTCATGCGCTCCTTCCGTTGTTTGTGCTTGGCTTCCGCGTGATCCTGGCGAACGGACTCGAGGTGTTCAGTGCCTTCCCGGATGCTTCTCCACTTTGAGCGGTCTTGGGCCAAGGATTTCCAGGTATTGGTGGGGATGTTGTACTTTTTCAAGGAGGCTTTGAGGGTGTCCTTGAAGCGTTTTCTCTGCCCACCTTGGGCTCGCTTGACGTGTCGATGCTCTGAGTAGAGCACTTGTTTTGGGAGTCTGGTATGAGGGGCATGTCGACGATGTGGCCCGTCCATCGGAGCTGATCGAGCGTGATCAATACCTCAATGCTGGGGATGTTGGCCTGAGCGAGAACACTGACATTGGTGCGTCTATCCTTCCAATGGATTTGAAAGATCTTGCAGAGGTAGTGTTGGTGGTGCTTCTTCAGTGCTTTGAGGTGCCTGCTGTACATAGTCCATGTCTCTGAAGCATATAGGAGGGCGGGTATCACTACTGCTCTGTAGACCATGAGCTTGGTGCCGGGTGGTGAGCTTCTAAAAGGCAAGCCGTTCTTTATTTGTACTTCATAGGAGTGAAGGATACCAAGTGCTGTGAGACAAGGGGAGGATATGCCATGAATGATGCAGAACAACAGTGTATAAAATATTAACATTGAACAATGTACAGTAAAATCCAACTTAGATGCTATTATTTAAAAAAAAGTTTAAAATAGGAACCCTGAGAAGTTTAAAATATTTCTGTTGTGTATGCAATAACTCAAAAGACTGAATATTGTAAACTCCAAACAGGTACAAACTTGGCTCTACTTTATTAGGGCCTGAAGTGATCACATTACAAGATGACTGGCCTTTTATACCTGGGCCGTGTACACATGCACACAGCCCAATGAGCTCTGACAGGGGCGCCACCTGGTGGCTAGTAAACCCAAGCATACATACATGACAATTTCACAAACGTATGATGTGTGATGTACCCTTATTGAGAATAGTGCCATGTCCCCTCTTTTGCCTTTGGTTCTCTTTTCCCAGATGTTTTTCCCGCTTATGTGCAGTAATAGTCGTAACAGCACAAAATGAGGCAGCGTTAGTTAAATTGAAATAATTTGCTCCGCACAACATGGCAACCTTTGGAGCTGTTGAAATCTAATTAAGCAAGCAACCCCTGTTAAGGATTGGAAACTCTCGCTGTGAGTTTCATCCTGAGGATATTCTGGTGAAAATGAGCCTGTAATAGGCTTGTTCGCAGCTCAGAGTGACATTCGCTGTGGGTGTTACAATTTATCTCATGAAGAAATAAGGGGTCATTAAGCTTGAAAATGTAACTGGTAGGGAGAAAGATAATAATTGAGATTGAATCCATCCAGGATGTTCTTTATCAGGACAATGTGGGTGGGTGTAGGCTACTTATTGTCGCAGTGCTTTAATTTATAGCCATTAATTTATATCTCGCTGCTGTACCTTGAAAACCTCAACTGCTTCATATGTAATCACCTGGATAAACAACCTCTGGTTTCTTCATGGTAAAAATATGATATTTATTCTGGCATGGGTACACCTGATCAATGTTGTGTGCAATTTTCTTTCATTAAAATCAATTTGATGCCTATGCCAACATAAAAGCCTAGACTGTTGTTCTTTCCGCCAGACTGTATTAGCACAGACTGTGCTTCCAAAGTGCCTAGCAGCACCCACCCCTCCCCTCTCCCCACCGTCCCCTCACCTCCTTCTCCCCCCTGTAATTATATTATTTTCTGTGGATGAGGTACGGCTAATGAACTTCAACTGAAGCCATGAAGAGCCATGTTCCTGTTGTGGTTATTTTTAAAGAGATTTACCTCGGAGAAATGCAGAGGGGAGCAGTCACTGATCTGACCTGCACTGCTCATCGTACCCCTGTCCTCTGCTGCAGTGTTGTCAGCTTAAGGGAGTCAGAGTCGCCAGTGTAAATGTGTAATATTAATAGAGTTGCATGGTTCCTACATTACAAGTGACTACACTCCAAAAGTACTCCATTGGCTGCACAGCGCTTTGGGACGTCCGGTGGTCGTGAAAGGCGCTATATAAACGCAAGTCTTTCTTTCTTTTTTGGTGTCCTTGGTGCCAGGAGGAAAAGTTCCTCGATGAATTCCGCGAGACCGATAGCACAGAGTTTAAATCAACAAATGGCCATTCAATTTAGTGGAATTCTTTGAATAACTGGTGGACCTCATGTGGCATTGCTAAGGGTGAGTGACAGGCCACGTATGGAACTCATCCAAATCTCTGCTGCCCGTAGCCTAACTCACACCATCACCGCAGTACTGGCTGATCTACTTTGGCTCCTGCTCCGGCATCATCTTCATTTAAAAATTCTCATCCTTGTTTTCAAATCCCTCCGTGACCTCGCCCCCCCCCCCCCCCCCCGTCCCCATCTCTGTAACCTCCTCCAGCCCAACAACCCTCCCTCTGCACTCCCCCAGTTCTGGCCTCTTGCGCATTCTAAATTTTCATCATTCCAACATTGGCGGCTGCGCCTTCAGTTCCTTGTGCCCCAGGCTCAGGAATTCTCTCCATAAACCTCTCTGCCTCTTCCTCTCTCTCATCCTTTAAGACGCTCCTTGCAACGTACCTCTTTGACCAAGCTTTTGGTCATAAGAACATAAGAACATAAGAATTAGGAGCAGGAGTAGGCCATCTAGCCCCTCGAGCCTGCTCCACCATTCAAAAAGATCATGGCTGATCTGGCCGTGGACTCAGCTCCACTTACCCGCCCGCTCCCCATAACCCTTAATTCCCTTATTGGTTAAAAGTCTATCTATCTGTGACTTGAATACATTCAATGAGCCAGCCTCAACTGCTTCCTTGGGCAGAGAATTCCATAGATTCACAACCCTCTGGGAGAAGCAATTCCTTCTCAACTCGGTTTTAAATTGGCCCCCGGTATTTTGAGGCTGTGCCCCCTAGTTCTAGTCTCCCCGACCAGTGGAAACAACCTCTCTGCCTCTATCTTGTCTATCCCTTTCATTATTTTAAATTGGCCCCCGGTATTTTGAGGCTGTGCCCCCTAGTTCTAGTCTCCCCGACCAGTGGAAACAACCTCTCTGCCTCTATCTTGTCTATCCCTTTCATTATTTTAAATTGGCCCCCGGTATTTTGAGGCTGTGCCCCCAAGTTCTAGTCTCCCCGACCAGTGGAAACAACCTCTCTGCCTATATCTTGTCTATCCCTTTCATTATTTTAAATTGGCCCCCGATATTTTGAGGCTGTGCCCCCTAGTTCTAGTCTCCCCCACCTAATGTTTCCTTATGTGCCTCAGTGCCAGATCACAACAACTCATGGCCTAAAAATATTCTCCTCATCGCCTCTCTGGTTGTTTTGCCATTTACCTTATATCTGTATCCTCTGGTTACCGACCCACTGGTGGGAATCCAGTCACAAGGGAGATGTTGAAAGCTCTTTTTCTGCAGCTTTGCTCGATTTAGTTGGAAGTCAACAAATGTAGAGCTGTCCCTGTCCCTGTCCCATTCAGCAATGAGCTGCTGATAATGTTACCAGAGGCTGCCCTGGGATGCATAAGAGTTACGTGCTGTTGTCACCTTCAGAGCAACGGACAAGGCAGTGCCCCCGGTGGAAAGAAGCTGGAAATCAGCTTCCGATAGCTGAGAATGATGTCAGGTGGAAAATGCATACTTCTCAAACACTATCTAAAGGAAAGATCTACAGAGTAACGCTGTGGTCTTCCAGACCCTGCAGCAAGGGATGCCTGAGGGTCGGGTGTTGCCTGTACTCACGTGACTGCACTTTCTGACTTCCATACTTTCCTCCTCCATATCTTCATCATCCTCAGGACACAGGAGCAAGAGAACACCAAGTGAGAAATCCAATGGCCTCGAAAATCGATTTCGCTGTTTGGCAGGCATAAATTGGTCACCTAAGGGTCCAATATGGCAGGCGGCGCACGCGCTTGTCCTGGGACTGAAGTGCACTTCCTGTCATATTGGACCTTTTATAGGCCTCTGCCGATCCCCGGACTCACGCCTCAGTGACCATGAACTCCCGCTGCCTCTCACGGCCTTTATAGGCCTCTGCCGATCCCCGGACTCACGCTTCAGCGATCACGAACTCCCGCTGCCTCTCGCGGCCTTTACAGGCCTCTGCCGGACTCACGCCTCAATATAGCGAATAGTATAGGATGCATTTAAGGGGAGGCTAGTCAAGCATATGAGGGAGAAGGGAATAGAGGGTTATGCTGATAGAGTTAAATAAGGAAAGACGGGAGGAGACTCGAGTGGAGCATAAACGCCAGCAAGGACTGGTTAGGCTGAATGGCCTGTTTCTGTATTGTATAATCCTTTGTAATCCTATGTCTTCTCATTGTCTTCTCATCTGATCTCTTTACAACAAATGAATCCAAATTACCAACTTGGCTTTAACAGTTCTTGCAGCTATAATGAATGTGTGTGTGAGCATTCCAAGCCGGCCAACTAAATAATCCCTTGAAACTCCTCACACATATTAGTAAGTGTTTCTCAGCTTTCCCAATTTGAAATAATCTGTAATAATATTTAAACTGCAGTGGTTAAAGTCTATTTACAAGGTTGTTACTCTGGCAAAATAATAGGAAGCTCAGCATTGTCATGGTAACAGTACAGCATTCCACAATCGTTTCTGATTAATTAAAGGTGTTATTATGTAGATTTGGAGTTGCAGTCAGTACTTGGTCCTTAATCACTGTATAACTCCCAGCATCCAAAGCATACTTCTCTACTTTACTTTTTACTCAGTTTAAACAGCAGTACAGAGAGATATAGAAGTATCTCTGAGCTTAGTTATTTTAAGAATAAATTGAAATAAGGTAACATCTGTACAGTTTTCTTGTATGGTAAGTTGAGGTATACAGATTGATTTGGCCTTTGCTTCAAATTGAAAAATGGATTTTAGGCAATTTCAGCTTCTAGGACTCTATCTCTATTCAGCCCAATAACTGAAGCATGATTAGAGGAAAAAAGGACTTGCATTTGTATAGTGGCTTATCACATCTCCCAGAAATGTCTAAAATTGCATCATGTACAATAAATTACTTTTAAGTGCAGGTAGTGAACCCTGATTCAATGAGGAGTGCAGAGGAACATGCCAGGAGAAGCACCAGGTATATCTACAAATGAGCTAACAACCCAGGGAAGCTGCAACACAGGACTACATGCATGCTAAGCAGTGGTAGCAGCATGCTATAAACAGAGCTCAACGATTCCACAATCAACAGATCAGATCAAAGCTCTGCAGTCCTGCCACATCCAGTCGTGAATGGTGGTGGACAATTAAACAACTAAGAGGAGGAGGAGGCTCCATGAATATCCCCATCCTCAATGATGGCGGAGCCCAGCATGCAAGTGCAACAGACAAGGCTGAAGCGTTTTCAACCATCTTCAGCCAGAAGTGCCGAGTGGATGATCCATAATGGCCTCCTCCTGAGGTCCCCACCATCACAGAAACCAGTCATCAGCCACTACACGTGATACCAAGAAGCGGCTGAGTGCACTGGGTGCAGCAACGGCTATGGGCCCCGACAACATCCCGGCTGTTGATCTGAAGACTTGTGCTCCAGAGCTAGCCGCGCCTCTAGCCAAGCTGTTCCTGTACAGCTACAACACTGGCATCTACCCAACAATATGTCCAGGTAGGTCCTGTCCACAAAAAGCAGGACAAATCCAATCCGGCCAATTACCGCCCCATCAGTCCACTCTCAATCATCAGCAAAGTGATGGAACGTATTGTCGACAGTGCTATAAAGTGGCATTTACTCAGCAATAACCTGCTCACTGATGCTCAGTTTGGGTTCCGCCAGGACCACTTGGCTCCAGACCTCATTACAGCCCTGGTCCAAACATGGACAAAACAACTGAATTCCAAAGGTGAGGAGAGTGACTGCCCTTGACATCAAGGCAGCATTTGACCGAGTGTGACATCAAGGAGCTGTATTAAAATTGAAGTCAATGGGAATCAGGGGGAAAACTCTCCACTGGCTGGAGTCATACCCAGCACAAAGGAAGGTGTTTGTGGTTGTTGGAGGGCAATCATCACAGCCCCAGGACATCACTGCAGGAGTTCCTCAGGGCAGTGTCCTCGACCCAACCATCTTCAGCTGCTTCATCAATGACCTTCCCTACATCATAAGGTCAGAAGTGGGGATGTTCGCTGATGATTGCAGTGTTCAGTTCCATTCGCAACTCCTCAGATAATGAAGCAGTCCATGCCTGCATGCAGCAGCACCGAGATGACATTAAGGCTTGGGCTGATAAGTGGCAAGTTATATTCATGCCACATAAGTACCAGGCAATGACCATCTCCAACAAGTGAGAGTCTAATCACCGGCACTTGACATTCAACAGCATTACCATCACCGAATCCCCCACCATCAACATCCTGGGGGTCACCATTGTCCAGAAACTTAACTGGACCAGCTACATATATACTGTAGCAACAAGAGCAGGTCAGAGGCTGGGTATTCTGTGGCGAGTGTCTCACCTCCTGACTCCCCAAAGCCTTTCCACCATCTACAAGTCAGGAGTGTGATGGAATACTCTCCACTTACCAGGATGAGTGCAGCTCCAACAACACTCAAGAAGCTCGACACCATCCAGGACAAAGCAACTCGCTTGATTGGAACCCTATCCACCACCTTCAACATTCACTCCCTCCACCACCGGCGTACCACGGATGCAGTATGTACCGTCTGCAAGATGCACTGCAGCAACTCGCCAAGGCTTCTTCGACAGCACCTCCTAACCCCGTGACCGAAGGACAAGGGCAGCAGGAGCATGGGAACACCATCACCTGCAAGTTCCCCTCCAAGTTAAACACCACCCTGACTTGGAAATATATCGCCGTTCCTTCATCGTTGCTGGCTCAAAATCCTGGAACTCCCTTCCTAACAACACTGTGGGAGTACCTTCACCACACGGACCGCATCGGTTCAAGAAGGCAGCTCACCACCAGCTTCTCAAGGGCAATTAGGGATGGGCAATAAATGCCTGACTTGCCAGCAGTGCCCACATCCTGGAATGGTTTAACTCTTTAGCTGTCTTTCGGATGAGACGTTAAACCGAGGCCGCATCTGCTCTCTCAGGTGAACGTAAAAGATCCCATGGCACTATTTCAAAGAAGAGCAGGGGAGTTATTCCCGGTGTCCTGGCCAATATTTATTCCTCAATAAACATCACTAAAACTGATTATCTGGTCATTATCACATTCCTGTTTGTGGGAGCTTGCTGTGCACAAATTGGCTGCCACATTTCCTATATTACAACAGTGACTACACTCCAAAAGTATTTAATTGGCTGTAAAGCACTTTGAGATGTCCAGTGGTTGTGAAAGGCACTATATAAATGCGGTCTTTCTTTTAATAATAAAAAGTTTTATTGAACAAGCCAAGAGTTGGACCTAGAACTTTTTGATGGATAGTGAAACATGATAACCTTTGTACCAATAGCCCACATAAGTAAATTTAAAATGGAAACTCGGGGAGAGAAATTTGGGATGTTAATTTTTAATAGTTTGAAAAATTAGTGTCAGGCACTAATATTTTCAAACATTAAAAAATGTGACGGTTGCCCTCCAGGAATGAAGTGGAGCGCTAAATGAAGCACTTCACTTC
Organism: Pristiophorus japonicus; assembly: GCF_044704955.1. Classification (NCBI taxonomy): domain Eukaryota; kingdom Metazoa; phylum Chordata; class Chondrichthyes; family Pristiophoridae; genus Pristiophorus; species Pristiophorus japonicus. The sequence continues at coordinate 32,241,045 of NC_091978.1, forward strand.
ATTCCTGGAGTCAATCAGCAGCGGCAGGGCAGTGAGCTCAGCAGCATTGCACAATGGGCCATGCAGTGCTGCCGCGTTGAAAGAATCCTTCCCTCTCTTAAAGGGAAGGGCCATCATTGCAGGCTCTGCAAAGAAACAAACTTACCTTCTCCACGATGACAGCCTCGATCACGCCTGATCAGCCTGGCACTCAACCAGAGCACCGAGCTAATCGATTGCGGGCTGGAACCCGCGAGAAAACCTGAAAGAGAGAAGACACATTTTTTTTTTTTACGTACCTCGGCCACCTCGCCTTTAAGCTTTTCCCTCGAAACGCCCAACCTCCCGATGGACGCCTGCTGCAGCTGCCAGTGTTTTCGCGCAGTGATGCTTCAGGGGAACGCAAGTTCGGGTCCGGGGCGTTACCGGGGCGATGCTCACGGCGATGATGTCACGATCTTCGAGCGAAGGAGATCGGGGCGCAACACTGTACCACCGTCGCAAAATTCCCGCCAAATATGGCAGGAGTCAATCTTCTCACCGCACCCAGTCGCAACCCGGTTAGCGCCCCGTTATCGCCCACCAGAGGCCATAACGGGAGGCACTAATGAGGCCAATTTCTCGGCTTAGGATTACTAATTTGTAGCTATTAGTGTTTTATATTTCTATTTAAAATATAAGAGGCCATCTTGAAGTACCTAGAGAAGTATGAAATCATCAGGGCAAGTTAACAGGCTTTGTTGGGCGCGGTCATATTTGACCAAACCTGTTTGAATTCTTTGAGTATCAGATCTTTTGAATAAGAGAAACACTATGGACATTGGTTGGGAAATTCCCTCTTGCATGGCTTCTCTGGAAATTTGGCAGAGACTCTGTTTATGTGTAAAATGTTGCGGCTGCACTTTTTGGTGAAGTAACGCCAAGGAATTTCCTGGCCATTGTTTATATGAACTTCAGCAAACATTATGATGCAGTTCCACATCCGAGACTGAATGACAGACAAGAATTGTCCTTCGGTGTATGCTTGGTTCTTGGGGACCAGTGAGGGAATGAATAGGATGAGAAACAAACCGAGCACAACAGATTGGCGACAACGGCTGAACTGGGACCAGGGTTCATGTTACTTTCTTCCTTACTTCCTCCTTCCTGTGACCTGAATCTCTTGTGGTGCCTCCTCAAAGGGTTGCACTGCTCCTCCTACGTGGTTTATCCTCCTCCTGTTATGCGCAATCTTCTCCTGCAAAAATAAAGTAGGGAGTAGTACAATTGGCGTTGGCAAGGGGGATGTACAGGACTACACAAATTTCAGCCTGCTGTCCATCATAGGCAGTCTCTCAAAATCGAGGAAGACTTGCTTCCACTCTAAAAGTGAGTTCTTAGGTGCCTGAACAGTCCGATACAAGAATTATAGTCTCTGTCACAGATGGGATGGACAGTATTGGAGGAAAGGGTGGGTGGGGAGTCTGGTTTGCCGCATACTCTTTCCGCTGTCTGCGCTTGATTTCCGCACGCTCTTGGCGACGAGACTCGAGGTGCTCAGCGCCCTCCAGGATGCATTTCCTCCAGTCTTGGGCCAGTGACTCCCAGGTGTCGGTGGAGATGTTGCATTTTAACAAGGAGGCTATGAGGGTGTCCTTGAAACGTTTCCCCTGCCCACCTTGGGCTCACTTGCTGTATAGGAGTTCCAAGTAGAGTGCTTGTTTTGGGAGTCTCGTATCAGGCATGCGAACAATGTGGTCTGCCCAATGGAGCTGGTAGAGTGTGGTCAGTGCTTCGATGCTGGGGATATTGGCCACACCGGATATTATTATAGGAAAAAGCAACATGATGGTACAGGATTTGTCAGGGCCACAGAAATTTGTGATGCAAAGAATTACATAGGAAGCTGTGATTCTGTGCACCAGCTTTTAGTTTGCAATACAGGTGCAGCATGTTCAAAGGGACCCAGAGAATTGTGAACCTGTGGCATTCTTTGCCACAGAAAGTTGTTGAGTCCAGTTCTTTGGACATATTCAAAAGGGAGTTAGGTGTGGCCCTTACGGCTAAAGGGATCAGGGCGTATGGAGAGAAAGCGGGAATGGGGTACTGAGGTTGCATGATCAGCCATGTTCATATTGAATGGCATTGCAGGCTCGAAGGATCGAATGACCTGCTCCTGCACCTATTTTCTATTTTTCTATGTATGTATCATTATTGGCCACTTATTATCCCCCTAGTTTAATACAAACTACATAACTCCATTTACAACACAAATCACATGTAGCAGTGCTTCCTGTGGGTGGCGAGGGCACACTCAACAAATCAACATTAAATTCTTTTGGCTTCAAGCTGTGCAGGTCACAGTGGTATTTACATCAGTATTAGCACCTCATACTTTCCTCATAAAGCTTTGTCTCTGCAGCAGAAACGACAGCAGGCAGATCTGTAAAATATACCACGGGGAGAAATTAAGACTTAAAAAAACAGTCCAGTTACAGAGAATTACGTAGAATTTTATCTCACGGAAACAGGCCATTCAGTGTTGATGCTCCATACAAGCCTCGTCCCACCCTACAGCATATAACTGAAGCCCTTTTCTCCCTCATCTACTTATCTAGCTTCCCCTTACATGCATTTATGCTATTCAGCTCAACTACTCCATGTGTTAGTGAGTTTCACATTCCAACCACTCACTGGGTAAAGATATTTTTCCTGAATTCCTTATTAGTGACTATCCTATATTGATGACCGCTGGTTTTGTGCTCTCCCAAAAGCGGACATATCAGGGGGGTTATTTTGGCCAAAGGGTGCAAACAGGCACTAAATGGTAATAAGACTAGCTTGTTTGAAAGTCTGGATATTTAGTATACAATTTTGGTCCTACTTGCTGATTGCCATAATTTGAACTTGCCCAGAGGTGCTTAGTCAGACACCTGCTGGTACGTTGCACGATGGCTCAGGGACCGAGGGAGAGAGTACACAGGTTCTGCGGCACTGGAGTTCCTAGTTAAGGAGGTCCTGAGGGGGAGGGATGTCCTGTCCCCATAGGGGAAAGGACCCCACCTCACCAATCTCCTATCTCTCTCCTGCAGCAGCTGGTGCTGCTCGGCCCCGCCTCATGTCCTCCTCCCATTCCTCGTCCAGACCAAGGGGGACCCCTAGCAAGATGCCCGTGACCAAGGGGGACCCTAGCAAGGAGCATTACTCTTTTTAGGTGAAGTCCTCAGAGAATTTCCAGAATAAATGTTGCTCAAGTGCTGGCAACGTCTTGACAAAGTGTCCCAGATATGCTCCCAGTGTGTTTCAGAGATCCTCTTCACAGCTCCAGCAGTAGTGAACATGAAATGCTGAATCTCCCTTTAAATTGACATCAATGCCGTGTTTACTCCCCAACAGCTGGTCACTGTTAGGTTAAGACAAGCGCTGGCCACCATGCAGCCTCTTTACTGAATGCTGTCAGACATTTTAAGTAGCAATCAGCCCCTTAACGATCCTCTGCATGGCCGTTCCTAGCGGGCACTTCGACTCCTTTACCAAGATGGCGTCTTGCACTAAATGTCGACTAAACCTACTTATCAGCTCAAGATGCCAGCTTGGCCACCTTGAAGGATCTGAACACGCTGCCGACAATCGCCCATGTTCTCTACGTCCATCCTATTAAACCCCTTCATAATTTTAAAGACCTCTATTATGTCACCACCTCAGCTTTCTCTTTTCTAGAGAAAAGAGCCCCAGCCTGTTCAATCATTCCTGATAGTTATAACCTCGCAGTTCTGGTATTATCCTTGTAAGTCATTTTTGCAGTGCCTTTATATTCTTTTTGTAATATGGAGACCAGAACTGTACAGAACTCTAAGTGCGTTATAAGCAAGGTTCTCTGCAAGTTTAACATAATTTCTCTGCTTTTCAAATCTATTCGCCTGGAAATTAACCCCACTGCTTTGTTTGCCTTTTTTCTGGCCTTGTTAACCTGTGTTGCTACCTTTAATGATTTGTGAATCTATACCGCTGGATCCCTTTGCTCCTCCACCCCGTTCAGACTCTTATTTTCCAAAGTGTACGTGGTCTCCTTATTCATCCTACCAAAAGGCATCAGCTCACACTTACCTATACTGAAATTGATTCACCATTTACATGCCCATTGTACAAGTTTATTAATACAAAAGCAACATACTGCGGATGCTGAAATCTGGAATCAAAACAGAAAATGCTGGATTTCTCAGCAGGTCAGGCAGCGACCCGAAATACTAACTCTGCTTCCTCGCCACAGATGCTGCCTGACCTGCTGAGATTTCCAGCATTTTCTGTTTTTATTACAAGTTTATTAATGTATTTTGTTGCAGTCCTCCTCCGTATTAGCTACACCCTCCAATTTGGTGTCATCCACAAATTTTGAAATTGTACTCTCATTCCCGAGTCCAAATAATTTATGTAAATTGTGAATATTGTGAATATAAATTATGTAAATTGACCTGTGGAACCTTGCTGACTACTCTTTCTTATATTTTCGGTTTCTAGATGCTTTGCTCTTGGATCTTTGAGTAAAGCTTCACTTATCTTTTCTACCACTGATGTCATGCTAACTTGTCTATAGTTCCCTGGAATTGTTTAATCTCCCTTTTTAAAATAAAGGAATAAGATTAGCTGTCCTCCAGTCCACTGGCACTATCTTGTTTTCTCACATATTTTTAGGAATATGTAATGGAATCTTTGCTATCTCTCTCTCCAGCTTCTTTAAGCATGCTCAGATGCATTCCATCCAGACCAGGGGTGTTATCCTCTCTAACTTTGATTAGTTTATCAATTATCTCCCACCTTTTTAATCATAAATATCTTGATTTGGAACTGGTAATGGGAAAGAGAAGTGTTGCAATGTCTTCTCTGGCGCAAAGTGCAATTATATGAAGAAGTAAAGGTACTGAGAGGTATATCAGCTGTGGCTCAGTGGGTAGCACACTCACCTCTGAGTCAGAAGGTTGTGGGTTCAGGTCCCACTCCAGGGGGCATAAATTGGAGCTGATGCTCCAATGCAGTGCTGAGGGAGTGCTGCACTGTCGGAGGTGCTGTTTCTCAGATAAGATATTAAACCGAGGCCCCGTCTGCTCTCTCAGGTGGATGTTAAAGATCCCCTGGCACTATTTCGAAGAAGAGCATTGGAGTTATCCCCAGTATCCTGGCTAATATTTATCCCTCAATCAACATAACAAAAACAGATTATCTGGTCATTATCAGTGCTGTTTGTGGGAGCTTGCTGTGCACAAATTGGCTGCTGTGTTTCCTACATTACAACAGTGACTACACTCCAAAAGTACTTAATTGGCTGTGAAGTGTTTTGAGATGACTGGTGGTCATGAAAGGTGCTATATAAATGCAAGTCTTTCTGTTATATATGCAGACTATAGATGTAGTCACTGTATAGTTGCATAAGATGGAGACTTGTTTACCTGATGTACTGTCAATAAGGTTTACACTGTGTATATACTATGCTGGCACCACTAGAGGGTGCAACTGGTGGAGACCGGGGTTTCCTGCCCTGGTGGCAGGGGCTGTATAAAAGGGTAGCCACCATGCGGCTGCCTCACTCGAGAGTTACAAATAAAGAACCAAGGTCACTACAGTTTGAGTACAACACATTACCTCGTGGAGTCATTCATAAGTACATTACAGATATAACAACTGGTGATGAGTATACGGACTTTCACGCAATTATGGCTACCTTTGGCACACTAAAAGACTTCGCAGAGGGTGATGATTGGGATGCCTTCACAGAAAGGCTCGAGCAATATTTCGTGGCAAACGACCTGGCAGGGGAGACGGACACATTGGTGGAGAAGCGCAAGGCTATACTGCTAACCAGTTGTGGGCCCGAGGTCTACCGCCTCGTCAGGGACTTGCTGGCACCCACGAAGGCCAAGGATAAGACATACGATGAGCTGACTGAACTAATTCGTGACCAACTAAAACCAAAAAAGAGCATCCTCATGGCCAGGCACAGATTCTACACTCACTACAGACCTGAGGGCCAGGAGATTGCAAAATATGCTGCCGACCTCTGGAGACTTGTGGCACCGTGTGATTTTGGCACGCACCTCAACGAAGCATTGTGAGACATCTTCATTATAGGAATTGGCCACGAGGGCCTCCTTCAAAAGCTATTATCTGCCGACACCACAGTCAACCTGCAGAAGGCCATCGGCATCAGTCAGGCGTTCATGACCTCGACCTGCAGCACCAAGCAAATTATTCATCCTGTGGACTCAAACCCAGCAAGTACTATACACAGAATGGTGCCTTTCACAGGCAAGACTGTAGAACGTGGCTCTGCCCAGGGCAGAGATCACAGACCTCAGGGTTCCAGAACTCAGAGTACGCCAAGGGGTACTAATCGAGTAGCACCATGCTGGTGTTGTGGGGGAAACCATAGGGCTCACCAGTGTCTGTTTGCTGAGTATGTATGCAAAGCCTGTAACATGAAGGGCCACCTCCAGCGTATGTGTAAAAGAAATACGACTCACCGTCTAGCAGAGGAGTCGGTAGATGACTTTGAATCCAGCGGGGAGTATGATGATTTGACCAGAAAGGCAGATCAGCCCCAAGAAGAAGTGTATGGAGCGTATACCTGCACCACCGATTGTCCTCCAGTGAAGATGGAAGTCAAGATAAACGGCGTTCCAGTCTTCATGGAAGTGGACACGAGAGCGAGCCAGTCAGTGATGAGCCAGGATGCCTTTGAGAGGCTATGGAACGAAAAACGACCCGAGCTGGTTCCAGTACAGGAAAAGTTGCGCATCTACACCAAGGAGCTGATCCCAGTCCTTGGTAGTGTGGATGTGAGTGTAATCCATAATGGCGTGGTGCACAATTTACCTCTGTGGATTGTTGCAGGTGATGGTCCAACGCTACTCGGATGATTCAATGGAAATGGGAAGACCTCTTCACTCCAGCAATTGATGTCCCCCATGCTCAGAGGCAGAGAAAAACCTCACCTTCGCTTGGGCCAGGCATCAGAGAACAGACCAGCCCAGCACCTGAGGCACAGACCATCCATCATGACTGCATGGCAATGATCCGACCGGAATGACCTAAAAGTGCCTTCCCGGCTCCAGTGGCAGGACTCCTGGGGAGGCAGATCGAATTCACAGGCACTCTTCCAGCTTTTGTGGCAGAATCGTGGGAGAGAAGGATCAAGGCAGTCGATCTCGAGGACAGAGGCAAGATGGCGTCCCTGCTGCAGTGAGAGGCAGCGTGGCTGAAAAAAAAGAAGGCGGCCAGACCACGAGGTGCAACACTGAGGGACCAACACATGGTGTCTAACAAAGGATTTGATTGGGGTAAAGCCAGCCGGGTTCTCTTAAAGGAGACCTACAACCAACTGAACTTAAAGAGACATTGTATGCATGGCAATCAATGTAACGGATCGATTAAGATTGTGAACAAAATGTTGTTGTGAGATGTCGGGAATAGAGTGTCCCCAAAAGTAGCAAGTGGGTGAATTCAGGAGCATAAAGGCGCTGATCCTGATGCCCTGCCCCAGGTGTACCCACAAGTTATAGGCCAGCGACCTCAGGAGGTTGAAGGCACTGATCCTGATACCCTGCCCCAGGTCTATCCCATGCTGCAGGCACCCGACGGCATTATTCATCATGGACCTGGAGACGAAACGGCACCAATACACGCAGTCAGTGCTGTTGCCCACCGCCCGGGTGGAAATGGCGCAGCCCCCAGACCCAGTCACTACCCCGGCTATGTCCGGGAGTGAAAGGTCAGAACCAACGAGTTTCCCAAACGGGACCTGGAACAGTCAGGTTCCCAACACTGTTAGAGAGCAGGCAGAAGATGCTGCAGCCCTCAAAGGAGGACAGGGAGGCCACACACATCTGTGGCTCTGCCCATCACTAGGCAACGGCAAAGGCCCTGAGTCCTGGCTAGGTGAGCGAACCCATCCCGCTAGCAGAGGGCGCAGCACCGCTACAGACGACTAGGACCCCGTCCGGTTGCTCTGGAACTAGCGTCCACGCATACCTGTACTGCTACTTCAGTACTGACCATGACTGAACTAATTGTGCAATCTACCCAATCCTAGTGCACGACCGTAAAATGTAACGAATGTAAGTCACTGAACCGAGGTGTCGCGCTACAGACTAAAAAATAAAAAAATGTTTTCTTCCTTTCTTTGTACTTGCATTGTGTCTGATCCTGTATGTTAATGTAACGGGCCAGCTGCATGATCTCACTGTGGGGACTGGGGGGGGCGGGGTGGGAGGCGGGGGGATGATGTATGTAGCCATGGATACACATGGATCACACCCAGAACCCACTGGAACCTGCACTGCATCATCAAACCATCCAAACTGGTAACCACTACCCAACGTTGTGGCAAAAGGACTTGGGGGTTAACAGGGAGAGAGCCAAGCCAAAGTACAGCCAAGGTGCAAGGGCTATTAACACTTAAGTCTGGAGAGAGCCAAGCCAGAGCACATAGTGCAAAGGTAATTGGCACAAAGAACTTGGGGGAGAGTGATGTTATATATGCAGACTATAGATATACTCTCTGTGTCGTCACAGTATAGTTGCATAAGATGGAGACTTGTTTATCTGATGTACTATCAATAAGGTTTACACTGTGTATATACATTCTGGCACCACTAGAGGGTGCAACTGGTGGAGACCGGGGTTTCCTGCCTTGGTGGCAGGGGCTGTATAAAAGGGGAGCCACCATGCGGCTGTCTCACTCTGAAGTTACGATTAAAGGACTAATGTCACCACAGTTTGAGTACAACACATTGCCTCATGGAGTCATTCATAAGTACATCACAGACATAATATTTTTTTAATATTTAATATACATGTAAAGTTTCAGGGGATCTCCTACGTTGGCACTCCTGGTGAGACCATTAAACTTTTTGCAGCACTGCAGTCAGGTTGAGATACAATGCTATTCATCATCATCATCATCAACATAGGCAGCCCCTCAGAATTGAGGAAAACTTGCTTCCACTCTGAGCATGAGTTCTTAGGTGGCTGTACAGTCCAATACGAGAACCACAGTTTCTGTCATAGGTGGGACAAACAGTCATTGAGGGAAAGTGTGAGCCTTTGGCTCGTTTGCCGTGGACGAGTTCCGAGTAGAGCATTTGCTTTGGGAGTCTCGTGTCTGGCATGCGAACTATGTGGCCTGCCCAGTAGAGCTGATCAAGTGTGGTTAGTGCTTCAATGCTGGGGATGTTGGCCTGGACGAGGACGCTAATGTTTGTGCGTCTGTCCACCCAGGGGATTTGTAGGATCTTGCAGAGACATCGCTGGTGGTATTTCTCCAGCGACTTGAGGTGTCTACTGTACATGGTCCACATCTCTGAGCCATACATGAGGGCAAGTATTACTATGGCCCTGTAGACCATGAGCTTGGTGACAGTTTTGAGGGCCTGGTCTTCAAACACTCTTTTCCTCAGGCGACCGAAGGCTGCACTGGCGTACTGGAGGTGGTGCTGGATCTCATCGTCAATGCCTGCTCCTGTTGATAGCAGGCTCCCAAGATAAGGGAAGTAGTCCATGTTGTCCAGGGTCATGCCGTGGATCTTGATGACTGGGGGGCAGTGCTGTGCGGCGAGGATAGGCTGGTGGAGGACCTTTGTCTTACTGAAGTTTAGCGTAAGGCCCATGCTTTCATATGCCTCGGTAAATAAGTCGACTATGTCCTGGAGTTCAGCCTCTGTGTTTGCGCAGACACAGGTGTTTCCGCGACGCTATCTCACTACCTGCAGACTTGTTCGTCTCAACACCAGGAGACCAACTCCATGGAAGAGGACCGTCCTCCTCTGCCACAGTGCTGCCACTCAATGTTGACAGTTCTGTGCGAAATGCTAACCGCTTCCCCAGCGGATGGTTGACTCGGCCTTTAAGAACTGCAGTAGTCCACCTTGTCCGGCCCACTAATGTTTGAGCTATCAATCAGCGGCAGCTTGCAGACAATATGGCAACGAGGCTGAGCTTCGCAATTCAGAAGCGTTCAGCACTCACTGACTGCCTCTCGCAAACTCCACACCTGGAGGCGAGTATTGCTCTCAGTATCTCCTGAGATGATGCGTGCCTAACCTGTACAGAGACAAATCATCCAAAGAATGAATGCAAGAAAGCAATTGTCCAGTCAGAGATACTAATTATAATCTAGAATAGACTTTACTCAATTAGTCCACAGTCACTAAAGTTACACAGTAGACATTTAATCAGTTAGATGGACATAATTGAGGAATCTGAAAGTGCAAAGCTCATTTCACATGATTAATTAGGAATACAGAAACTTCCTGTAATAATGGCACTTGAAGTATGCAGTTTGCATTGATGCAAGGTAATTTTCACTTTGCCTCACTGCAAACTGTGCAGTGTCATTTGAATTGCCTGAACTTTCCTGAATGGTATTTAAGCAGATGTGGGATCACCTCCAGGTTACTGCACTTGCAATCAGTGTGTGGCAAAGTGTACAAAGTTTGCAGTCGGTCCATTGGAGAGGTATGTCTTCCCTTTTAATCTTTAATGGTGGTGGGGAACCAACTGTCCCTTCGATCCTTTGTGATGTTAAAATGTAGCCAGCAATCAAAAGAAAGACTTGCCTTTCTATAGCGCCTTTCACCATGTCCCCAAGTGCTTTACAGCCAATGAAGTCATTTTTCAAGTGTAGTTGTTGTGTACGTGTAAATAACTGACAAAACTGAGCCAGGAGAAAAGTAACTTAAATCGCGCGTGCTTTATAAAACATCCCAAAATGGAGTCTCAAACCGGCATGAACCAGAATGAATACAGCAACTGAATCGTTCCTGCAGGGTCCTAATGTCCGTCCGATGAGCTGTAACAAATAAATAGAGTATGAACACAACAGTAGCTACTGTTGCAATGTAGGAAAATGTAGCAGCCAATTTGTGCACAGCAAGCTCCCACAAACAGCAATGAGATAATGACCAGATAATCTGTTTTACTGATGTTTATTGAGGGATAGACATTAGCCAGACTTCCCCTGCTCTTCTTCAAAATAGTGCCATGGGATATTTTATGTCTACCTGAGAGGGCAGACAGGGCTTCAGTTTAAAGCCTCATCTGAAAGCCAGCACCTCCAACAGTGCAGGGCTCCCTCAGCACTGCACTGGAGTGTCTGCCTATATTTTTGCACTCAGATCCCTAGAGTGGGACTTGAACCCACCACTTTCTGAACTCAGAGGCAAGAGTGCTACCTACTGAGCCACAGCTGACACATACAAATGATAGGGGTCAGAGTATAGGCATACGTGCACACAAACCTGTCTTCCGTAAGCAAATACGGAGTCGGCACTATAAACAGATCTCAAGCTGTCTGGCTCTCAAACCTCAGGTAATTCTGGGATTGAATTGTAAACCTTTATTGAATTTCAATGACACAGATGCCATTTGATTTACTTTAATAAGTACAGTAAATCCCTTTCAAGCACGACACCAATTGATTAGTTAAAAATGTCCTAGATGGATTTGAATGATCTCTTGCACTGTTGAAAGAAGAATATGATGTTCTCATGTGTCCTGGCCATCAGTCCTCCTTCAAACAACACTGATGATAATCAATCACTCATTTTCTGTTTACGGGACTTGCTGTGTGCAAACTGATGCTTACATAATAACTGTGAGTACACTTCAAAATTAATCCTTGGCTGCAAAATGCACTGGGTCATCCTGAAGGCAGGAAAAGCGTTATGTAACATAACTTCTCTCTTAGTGAAGTGGCCAAATACGAGGGATTGCCAATGGCAACTGAAATGGCTGCGATGTTCCAACATTGAATTTTGAATCATATTGACTTAATTCCAGGCTTCTGATGCTAATTTATAATTGGAGACAGCCCAGTCGGATAGATACGGGGGAGAGGATATTAACATAACAGTGCTTGCTGGGACTGAGGTAAAGTTGCTTCTTCAATATCGCAGCACTGGGAGGGAACGGGGCCAAGCAACAGCTGGGATGAATGTGCTTCGCTTCTCCTGAAGTAGTTCAATGGCAATTCTCCCACCCCACTCCTGACCTCAAAGTCCCACTGTTGATTTACGATCTCAACTCACTTTCAACTGGCTCCCGGGCTGGCAGCTCCCTCGGGAGCGCCTTTGCTGTGAAACTCAAACACTTAGCCCAATGCAACTTCAATTCCCCGACCTAGAAATTGGCCTCCTTAGCACCTCCCTTTAGCGCTTCCGCGGCGGGGGGGGGGGGGGGGGTGGATGTGTGTGGGGCGATCGATAACGGGGCGTTAACCACTTACCGACTGGGCGCGGCGAGATGAACGACTTCCGCTAACTTTGGTGGGAGGTTTGCCCGCAGCGGTAAGGCAGTGCGCCCCAATCTCCCTCGCCTGGAGTTCGTGAAGTCATGGTCGTGCGCATCGCCCCGGTAACACCCCAGACCCAAACTTCGGTTCGGCCCACTGCTTTCATTGCCGGGCGACAACACCGACGGCTGCAGGAGGCGTTAATCGGAAGGCTGGGAGCTTCAGGGGCAGAATTTAACGGATAGGTGGCCGAGGTAAGTGGAAAAATGTTTCAAATGCTATTTATTTATTTTTGGGAGTCCTCTTTGGTCGCGATCCATCAGCCCGGCACTCTGCTGCAGTGCATTGGGCTGACCGAGCCAGTTCATGGCTGCTGTCGGGGACCAGGTAGGTTTTTCCATTGCAGAGCCTGCAGCGATGACCCCTCCCTTTAAGGGAGGGAAGAAGCCTCGGAACAAGGCAGAACTGCTCAGCCCAGTGGGCAGCGCTGCACAACTACCGGCCCCACTGCGTCTGTTGCATTCCAGGAAGAGAGTGGTACTTCCTTCCTGGAGCCCAAACACCGGATTTTTTTTAAGGTTCAAAATCATTAGCGCCTAGCGCTAATTTTTTCAACTTTTAAAAGTTAGCGCTCCAAATGGGGCGCTCCCGAATTTCTCCCCCCCACCCCCACCCCGTGTCCCCGACAGCAGCCATGATCCTGCTCCATCAGCCCAATGCACTGCAGCAGAGTGCCGGGCTGACGGATCGCGACCAAAGAGGACTCCAAAAAATTTGCGTGCGTGTTTTGGATCCTGCTCCAGACCCAAGCCCATCACTTCTATTCCCAGCTTCTTCTTATTTTCTCTTTCACTCTTCTGGGCCCCTACGCTCAATAAAACCTGCCCTTTTGACCAAACTTTTAGTGACCTGTCGGAATATCTCTTTGAGTGGTCCAGTGTCAAATTTTCTTTGATAGTTCTCATTTGAAGCACCTTGGCACGTTTCACTACGTTAAAGGTGCTGTTTAAATGCATGTATTCAAATTCTAACACTGTCACGTGTGATTTGAGCTTCCATTCTACTGGATTATTAATCCAGACCATGATTAATCTAGCCCAGTAACATAATCATGACCCTACCATGCCCCAAGTCTCCAAATAATTTGAGATAGAGTTAACTAATGAAAAATATAACAAAGTCAGTTCTTTTATGATGACAGGAATTCAGTATCACTGCTTTACAGTTGAGATCAGTGCCTGAGCTTGATATAAATTGGTGAGATTCATTTAGGACCACACTCCTGAGTTAACTGATAAGTTAACCGTATTAAATAGCCAGTCTGTTGAATAGATGAAAGTCTACGGGATAGAGTTTCCGCTAGTTTTTGTCAGTAATAACAGCGCAATCGGACAGAATTGACTGAAGCAGAATTGACTGAAGCAGGCAATAAGATCGGGGAATTTTAACCGTAATTGAGTTATGCCGGAAACCACTGACGTTTGTGTTTCCCACCATCTTTTACATCGGCTGATGATTCAATTAACCCAAATCAGGCTCCGCCCACAAACTGGCCATGCTCCCCAGCCCCCAGGTCGACATTGCAAGATTGCGCCTATTGCGCTTGTTATCTATGTAAACTTGTATTTACTCTGTACAGCCACCAGAGGGCTCATCCCCTGGAGTCCCAAGGGATCCCATAATCCCTTGGGAGCACAGATATTTAAGGTGGCTTCACAGGTTGGAGAGGCACTCTGGAGTCCTGCAGTAAAAGACTACGGTCATACTTTACTTTGAGTTCACAGTGTTCAGTCTGATTCTTTCTCCATACACAACAACTGGCGACAAGATACAGATAGCAAACTCAAAGATGCAGAGAACAGTGGGCATCTTGGAGAAATTCTCGGAGGGAGATGATTTGGAAACTTTTGTGAAGCGATTCGACTAATACTTCATAGCCAACGAGCTAGATGGGGAAGAGAGTGCTGCCAAACAAAGGGCGATCCTCCTCACCATCTGTGGGGCCTCATGAAGAATCTGCTCACTCCAGCGAAACCCACAGAGAAATCGAATGACGATTTGTGCACACTGGTCCGAGAGAATTTGAACCTGAAGGAAAGCGTTCTTATGGTGAGGTGCCTGTTCTACACCTACAAAAGGTCTGAAGGCCAGGAAGTGGCGAGTTATGTCACCGAGCTAAGACACCTTGCAGGACATTGCAAATATGAAGGACATTTGGAGCATATGCTCAGAGACTTTTTCGTACTTGGCATTGGCCACGAAACCATACTTCGCAAATTTTTGACTGCAGAGACCCCAACCTTGAGTACCGCCATAGTGATAGTCCAGGCATTCATTGCCACCAGTGACAATACGAAGCAAATCTCTCAGCACACAAGTGCTGCTACAAGTACTGTGAACAAAGTGATGTTCTTTTCGAATCGTAACGTACAGGGCAGGTCACACATACCTGCAGCTACACGTCTGCAGATGTCTCAGAGTCCACCAACAAGGGTGATGAATGCAAGGCCATTAACACCTTGTTGGCGCTGCGGGGGTGATCATCGTTTCCATTCATGCCGATTCAAAGGATACGTTTGCCAGGGCTGTGGAACAATGGGATACCTCCAACGAATGTACAGGCGAGCTGCAAAGCCTGTTAAACCTGCAAACCACCATGTTGCAGAGGAGGGCAGATCCATGGAGGATCACGATGAACCAGAGCCTCAGATCGAGGAGGCAGAGGTACATGGGGTGCACACATTTACCATGAATTGTCCCCCGATAATGCGGAATGTTGAACTAAATGGACTCCCGGTGTCAATGGAGCTGGACACGGGCGCGAGCCAGTCCATCATGGGCAAAAAGACTTTCGAAAGGTTGTGGTGCAACAAGGCCTCAAGGCCAGTCTTAATTCCAGTTCGCACAAAACTAAGAACTTACACGAAAGAACTGATACCTGTAATCGGCAGTGCTACTGTAAAGGTCTCCTACGATGGAGCGGTGCACAAGCTACCGCTCTGGGTGGTACCGGGCAATGGTCCCATGCTGCTCAGCAGGAGCTTGCTGGGAAAGATACGCTGGAACTGGGAGGACGTCCGAGCACTATCGCCCGCTGACGACACTTCGTGTCTTAAACAAATTTCCTTCGCTGTTCGAACCAGGCATTGGGAAATTCCAAGGAGCAAAAGTGCAAATCCACCGAATTATGGGGGTGCAACCCATCCATCACAAGGCGAGAGCAGTATCGTACATGATGAGAGAAAGGGTAGAGATCGAGCAAGACCGGTTGCAAAGAAAGGGCATCATTTCACCGATCGAGTTCAAAGAGTGTGCCAGTCCTATCATCCCAGTCCTCAAGGGAAATGGCACCGTCAGAATCTGTGGCGATTACAAAGTAACTATCAATCGTTTCTCCCTGCAGGACCAATACCCACTACCAAAGGCCGAAAACCTCTTTGCAACGCTGGCAGGAGGAAAGAAGTTCACGAAGCTGGATCTGACTTCAGCCTACATGATGCAGGAACTGGAGGAATCATCGAAGGCCTTCACCTGCATCAACACGCACAAAGATTTTTTGTTTATAACAGATGCCCGTTTGGAATACGATCGGCGGCGGCGATATTCCAGAGAAACATGGAAAGTTTACTGAAGTCGGTCCCGCACACCATGGTCTTCCAGGATGACATCTTGGTCACAGGTCAGAACACAGTCAAACATCTGCAGAACCTGGAGGAGGTTCTTAGTCGACTCAACCGCATGGGGCTCAGGTTAAAACGCTCAAAGTGCATTTTCCTGGCACCTGAAGTGGAGTTCCTGGGAAGGAGGATTGCGGCGGGCAGCATCAGGCCCACCAACGCGAAGACAGAGGTAATCGAGAACGCACCGAGGCCGCAGAACGTGATTGAGCTGCGATCGTTTCTGGGACTCCTGAACTATTTTGGTAACTTCTTACCGGGTCTCAGCACACTGTTAGAACCCCTGCATGTCTTACTACTAAAAGGGGATGAATGGGCTTGGGGCAAAATCCAAGAAAATGCCTTTGTAAAAGCGAGAAAATTGTTATGCTCAAACAAATTGCTTGTGTTGTATGATCCATGTAAGCGTTGGTACTAGCATGTGATGCGTCGTCATATGGCGTCAGGTGTGTATTGCAACAAGCTAATGATTTTTGGAAACTGCAACTGGTTGCTTATGCATCCAGGAGTCTGTCTAAGGCTGAAAGAGCCTACAGCATGATTGAGAAAGAAGCTTTAGCATGTGTTTATGGGATAAAGAAAATGCATCAATACTGTTTGGGCTAAAATTCGAATTGGAAACTGATCATAAGCCACTTATATCCCTGTTCTCCGAGAGCAAATGGATGAATACCAAAGCATCGGCCCGCATCCAGAGATGGGCACTCACGTTGTCCACGTACAACTACGCCATCCGCCACAGGCCAGGCACCGAAAACTGCGCCGACGCTCTCAGTAGGCTGCCATTGCCCACCACGGGGCTGGAAATGGCGCAGCCCGCAGATCTAGCCATGGTTATGGAAGCATTTGAGAGTGAGCAATCACCCGTCACTGCCCGGCAGATCAAAACCTGGACAAGCCAGGACCTTTTATTATCTCTAGCCAAAAGCTGTGTGCTTCACGGGAGCTAGGCCAGTGTCCCAGTGGAAATGCAGGAAGAGATAAAGCCGTTCCAGCGGCGCAAAGATGAAATGTCTATTCAGGCAGACTGCCTTCTATGGGGCAATCAAATAGTGGTTCCCAAGAAGGGCAGAGACACCTTCATCAATGACCACCCACCCAGGCATCTTAATGATGAAAACGATAGCCAGATCCCACATGTGGTGGCCTGGTATCGATGCGGATTTAGAGTCCTGCGTTCACAGATGCAATACATGCTCGCAGTTAAGCAATGTACCCAGGGAGGCGCCGCTAAGTTTATGTACTTGGCCCTCCAAACCCTGGTCTAGGGTACACGTCGACTATGCAGGCCCATTCTTGGGTAAAATGTTCCTTGTGGTTGTAGACGCATACTCCAAATGAATTGAATGTGAGATAATGCCGGCTAGCATGTCCGCTGCCACTACTGAAAGCCTGCAGGCCATGTTTGTCACACACGGCCAACCCGATGTCCTGGTGAGCAACAACGGGCCATGTTTTACCAGTGCTGAGTTCAAAGGATTCATGACCCGTAATGGAATCAAACATGTCACATCTGCCCTGTTTAAACCAGCATCCAATGTGAGGCAGAAAGAACAGTGCAAACCATCAAGCAAGGCTTGAAGAGGGTAACTGAAGGCTCACTGCAGATTTGCCTATCCCGAGTCCTGCTGAGCTACCGCACGAGACCCCACTCACTCACTGGGGTCCCACCTGCTGAACTGCTCATAAAAAGAGCACTTAGACAAGGCTCTCGTTAGTTCACCCTGGTCTACATGAACAGGTAGAGAGTAGGCAGCTTCAACAAAGTGCATACCATGATAGCGCAAATGTGTCACGCGAGATTGAAATCAATGATCCTGTATTTGTATTAAATTATGGACAACGTCCCACGTGGCTTTCCGGCACTGTCTTGGCCAAAGAGGGGAGCAGGGTGTTCCGGGTCAAACTTTCAAATGGAAACACTTGGACCAAATGAAACTCAGATTCATGGACTATCCTGAGCAACCCACCTTGGACCCAACCTTTTTTGATCCCCCAATATACACACCAGTGGCAACCGGCACCACGGTTGACCACGAAGCAGAACCCATCGTCCACAGCAGCCCAGCAGGGCCTAACACACCAGGAAGCCCAGCAAGGCCAGCTACACAGCAGCCCAGTGAGGGCCCAACAAATGATTCAACAACACCAACTTTAACAACTAGATGATCAACCAGGGCAAGAAGGGCCCCAGATCGTCTCACATTGTAAATAGTTACACTATTGACTTTGGGGGGGGGTGGGGGCAGGTAGTGTTGTTATATATGTGGACTTGTATTTACTCTGTACAGCTACCAGAGGGCTCATCCCCTGGAGTCCTAAAGGCTCCCATAATCCCTTTGGAGCACAGGTATTTAAGGAGGCTTCACAGGTTCGAGAGGCACTCTGGAGACCTGCAATAAAAGACTAAGGTCACACTTTACTTTGGGTTCACAGTATTCAGTCTGACTCTTTCTCCATACACAAGAGTGCTGATTCAGGAAGACTCTCAAATTGTGCTAATTTTCTGAGGTGCACAGGCATGAGTAGGCACATTTGAAAGGATTTTTTTACATCAAAAAACTATTTCATTTACTAAAAAGCTGACCAGTGTACACCAATGAAATTATTAAATGATTCGGTATTTTCATGTCATTTTCAGTGATTTTAAGTCAGGTTGCTCACAGATGGAGGACTGAACTTACTTATTAAAAATGCTTATTTTTGCTGGCAAACCCATTTTCAGCTGTCTTATTTAAAACTGCACCAGGTTACCACTCTTAAATATAGCACAAAATACATTTTATTAGAAAGAACAAAAGAAATGATTACATTCTGTTGCACTGCCTGATTGCATGGTTTATGGAAGATTTTACGTTTGTGATTATGCAACTTGAACGATAAACTCACCGGTGCAATTTCAAGTATGTTTTGGGTGCAATTTTCGATTGCTCCGTAAGCAGAAACTCTAACGCTATATGCTTGTCTATAGCAATAATTTCATAACTTGTACAACCTTGTCCCTCTGAGCGGGCAGGCCTGGATTGGGTTGCCATGCCTTCCTTTGGAAAGATGGTACCAGAGACATGAATCCATGGAGGTGCTATCCATTTCTCCTGGATCCTCCTCTCCTGGGTAAATTCACCTTCCAGCTGGTCCAGCTGGCTTACATAAGAACATAAGAAATAGGAGCAGGAGTGGACCATTTGACCCCTCGAGCCTGCTCCGCCATTTAAAAAGATCATGGCTGATCTGATCATGGACTCAGCTCCACTTCCCTGCCCTCTCCCCATAACCCTTTACTTCTTATCAATCAAAAATCTGTCTATCTCTGCCTTAAATATATTCAATGACCCAGCCTCCACAGCTCTCTGAGGCAGAGAAGTCCATAGATTTTTCCTCCTTCGAGGAAATTTCTCCTCCTCTCGGTTTTAAATGGGCGGCCCCTTATTCTGAGACTATGTCCCCTAGTTTTAGCTTAAATTTAGGCTTAAATCTCACCTCGCCTGATCTCATGGAAAATCTGAGTGATACACTTATATGTTGCTTGTATCTGGCCAGTACAGCCATGCAATCTTATTTTCTTTAACCCTTCCCTCTCTATATCTCTCTGTCAAAGATGCACTCTTTCATTTTACAGAGACACCCTTCTACATATATCAGACAAATAACACCTACACCTTTGACTACCAGGAACGGCAGCATTCAGTTAATTAAATAAATCTGGAATAAACAGTAATGGTAACCATGAAAGGACCAGATTGTCATAAAAACCCATCTGGTTTACTAATGTCCTTCAGGGAAGGAAATCTGCCGTCCTTACCCTGTCTGGCCTACGTGTGAATCCAGACCCACAGCAATACGCTTGACTCTGAACTGCCCTCTGAAATGGCCTAGCCACTCGGTTGTACCAAACCACTACAAAGAACAGCCGTTCAAGAAGGAGTAAAAATAAAACGGGGAAGGTGGCTCAACCGTGGCTAACAAGGGAAATTAAGGATAGTGTTAAACCAAGGAAAAGTCATATAAATTGGCCAGAAAAAGCAGCAAACCTGAGGACTGGGAGAAATTTAGAATTCAGCAGAGGAGGACAAAGGGTTTAATTAGGAGGGGGAAAATAGAATGAAAGGAAGCCTGCCGGGAACATAAAAACTGACTGCAAAAGCTTCGATAGATATGTGAAGAGAAAAAGAGTCGTGAAGACAAACTTAGGTCCCTTGCAGTTGGATTCAGGTAAATTTATAATGGGGAACAAAGAAATGGCAGACCAATTGAACAAATACTTTGGTTCTGTCTTCACAAAGAAAGCCACAAATAACCTTCCGGAAATACTAGGGGACAGAAGGTCTAGGGAGAAGGAGGAACTGAAGGAAATCCTTATTAGTCAGGAGAGTGTGTTAGGGAAATTGATGGGATTGAAGGCCGATAAATCCCCAGGGCCTGATAGTCTGCAACCCAGAGTACTTAAGGAAGTGGCCCTAGAAATAATGGATGCATTGGTGATCATTTTCCAACCACATGAGGAGATATTAGGACCGATGAGGTAGGTTTCAAGGACAAAGGAGAGAAGAGAGGTAGGAAGACAGAGAGGTTTAGGGAGGGAGTTCCAGAGCTTTGGGCCTTGGCAGCTGAAGGCACGGTTAGGGTTAGGGTTAGGATTAAGGTTAGGGTTAGGGTTTAATTAAAATAGGGGATGCTAAAGAGGCCGGAATTAGAGGAGCGCAGCAATCTCGGGGGGTTGTAGGGCTCGAGGACATTATAGAGATAGAGAGGGGTGAGGCCATAGAGGGATTTGAAAACAAGGATGAGAATTTTAAAAGCGAGGCATCACACAGGTCCAAATACGGCATTTTTATCTCCCTTAATGAACCATCTCTGGGACAAAGGTCTTTACAGCTTGTCCTCTATCCGTGGTAAGGAATATTTTGTTTGTATAAGCCAACACATTTTAATTAGCATTAGCTGCCAGCATTCAGTCTGACTTCTGACTCAATTTTGCCGCCGTGTTTAAGGCAATTCGTGGGACAGTTCGCCAACAGATGATTGACAAGCGAGATTGCATTGTATATTTAATTTCTTTAGATTGCGGCTTATTATGTCTTATTATTTAAACAGCTGGGCAGTTGTTAATCTGACTGTAGGGCTGTTAGATAAATAATTATAAAACTGATGCAGTCCACAGCCTTTTAGTATATTTATATCTCAGAAAGAGATTTGAAGAATTTCTAAATGATTTTGCCTTTTCATTCTCTAAGTAGAACAGATGGAACCCTTGACTATATAATACAGTTGCATTGTGGCTTGACACTGCAATGCCGGGTTTATCTTTAAGAAAGCCCTTTGAAAGTTCACTTATTATAGTTTTACTTGTGTTGATAATTTGTTAAGCTATGTCCTCTAGGGGCTAGACATTCGGCACATATTCATCCATTTAGCGCCCATTTAGCACTAAAATAAGATGCTTATCACCCATATTTACTGATAAATGAAAACTAATGCCCGATTAGCGCCCATTTATCGCCAGCGCAACTTTCGGAATAAAGGAATGAGCTGAATCGCCCGGCCTATTTTTTAAAATAAAATCTGATGCCATCACTCGTGCAAGGCACAGAATACTGTTTATAATGGAAACTAGTGCCGAAATATCACCCAGATTATTGCCGAACATTACTTTGAGCATTTCGCCCATATACCCAAATGATCGCTCACTGAAAAAGACGCTCAAGAAAAGCTGCACTCACCTGACCTTAACCCAACAGTATGGACGCCATTTTGTAAATCGGAGGAAGTTTAATAAAAGGCTGCTTGAAGTGGATGGGAGCACTGAAGTAATTCTTGAGTGATTTTAAGGGTGTTTTAGAATCTTGCTAATCATCGAGTCACATTGTTGTCAATTTTGAGTTTATATTGTATTTGTTGAGGACAATTTAAGAATATTTGAAGACAGATTAGGGCCTGTAATTTCTCAGCCAGTATTGATGACTGCTCACATGCTGCAGAATAGAGATGGGAGAAGGTTCATTGAAGAGCATTCCCAATGAGGAGGTGGCAGACTGCTGAGGAGGAGGAGACCTTACACCTAACACATTTACAGGGAAAAGCGATCAGACCTGGACTTGTCCGATAACACGTGCGTTAGAAGGTTACGCTTCCGAAAGGAGGTCATCAGTGAGATATGCCAGCTAATTAAGGGAGGTCTGCAGCTTACCAGCACCATCAGGACCGCACTGCCCATTGAGGTAAAGTTTACTGCGGCACTTTCCTTCTATGCAGCGGGCTCCTTTCAGGCCTCAGCTGATGATATTTGCTGCATCTCCCAGCATGCCACACATTGCTGCATTCGACAGGTGACTGAAGCCCTTTACGCACGCAGGATGGACTTTAAAAACTTCTCGATGACCAGGGAGGCACAGAGTGAGAGGGCTTTGGGGATCTCGAGAATAGCAAACTTCCCCAAGGTGCAGGGAACAATAGACTGTACACACATCGCCCTGTGAGCACCTTTACAGGATGCAGAGGTGTTTTGGAACCGAAAGGGATTCCACTCCCAGAATGTGCAGCTCGTTGTCGACCACAAGCAAATAATCATGGCAGTAAATGAAAATTTTACAGGGAGCATCCATGATGCAGACATCTGGCGTGACAGCACTGTCACTGACCTGTTTAAGAGTCATAAGAACATAAGAACATAACCGAAATAGGAGCAGGAGTAGGCCATACAGCCCCTCGAGCCTGCTCCGCCACTCAATAAGATCATGGGTGATGTGATCATGGACACAGCTCCACTTCCCCGCCTGCTCCCATAACCCCTTATCCCCTTATCATTTAAGAAACTGTCTATTTCTGTCTTAAATTTATTCAATGTCTCAGCTTCCACAGCTCGCTGAGGCAGCAAATTCCACAGATTTACAACCCTCTGAGAGAAGACATTTCTCCTCATATCAGTTCTAAATGGGCGGCCCCTTATCCTAAGATCATGCCCTCTAGTTCTAGTCTCCCCCATTAATGGAAACATCCTCTCTGCATCCACCTTGTCAAGCCCCCTCATAATCTTATGCGTTTCGATAAGATCACCTCTCATTCTTCTGAACTCCAATGAGTAGAGGCCCAACCTACTCAACCTTTCCTCATAAGTCAACCCCCTCATCCTCGGAATCAACCTAGTGAACCTTCTCTCAACTGCCTCCGAAGCAAGTATATCCTTTCATAAATATGGAAACCAAAACTGCACGCAGTATTCCAGGTCAGCCGCAAGGTCACGGTTGGATGCTGGGGGATAAAGGATATGACACTCCTGCGTAATCCCCTGACGGAAGCTGAGAAGCATTACAACAAAAGCCACATAGCTACACGCAATGTCGTCGAAAAGACAATTGGAGTTCTGAAACAGCGTTTCAGATGCCTGGACCACGCTGGAGGCAGCCTAGAGTACCACCCTGACCAGGTCGCTGAGTTTATTGTGGTGTGCTGCATGTTGCATAACCTAGCTATGAGGAGAGGACAACAATTGCCAGATGGGACTGCCGGTCCACTACAGGAGAAAGGGGAGATGGAAGAGGACGAGGACCTCGGGGATGAACCCATGCCCCCACACCGCCCCCCCCTCCCCCCCACACCACTGGAAAAGCCCCCTGGTAGTTACGCAGCTGCAAGACTGTTGCGTCAGCAGCTCATGAATGAACGCTTTGCGTGAAGTTACATTGGTGACAGTTACAGTTACGTTTCATCCTTGCCTGGCCTGGCCATTGTTTGCGACCCTTGTATTGATGTTTAACCATAATTCATTAGAAGACACAGGTTCGAAGGGCCGAATGGTCTACTCCTGCACCTATTTTCTATGTTTCTATGCACAACAATTGTGAAGTTCAGTAAAAAAAATTGAATAATTGAACAATTGATGTAAAAACATTTATAAACAAACTATAACACCCATCTTCCACCCACCCCCAACATGCAACAATACTTTTCATCCAACAATAAATTTTAAATGATGATAACACGACAAAAACACCACCCCCAACATTCAACAAATTTTTAAGAACAGGAAGAACAGGCAACAATTGTAATTAACATAGATTAGGGCACCCCCTCCCTCCCCACGCTTCCCTCCTCTACCTTTACCCCCGCCTTGTCATAACCCCCACCCCATTTCCCACTATTGCCCCGAGTAATGGGGCCAAGTCATCTTGCATTCGAGGACCTCAAGAGCTGCTGCTGTGTCCGGGGGTGGGGGAGGGGAGGGGGGGTTGGTCGGGGGCAGGAGTAGTGACGTTGGCAGATTCACTTCAGGGGGCCGAGGAGCAGACATTTCCAAAGAAACGTCTTCCGAGTCAGAAGCAACTGCTTCCTCCTGACTCGCATCTGTTGGCGATGTGTTGGTGGTACGGCACCTTGGGGTGCAGTGCCGTAATCCGAAACCATCGCCCGCTGCGTGGCATCGACAGAGTCAGCTGTTTGTCACATTGCCACAACCATCTGCCCCATGTCCTGCCAGATTCTAGCAGACAGTGTGGCAATGTTGCCGGTCAAGTCACCAAGCGCTTGGAGGAGCTCTCGACCAATGCCGACGCTCGCCCTCGACAGAGACACCATGTCCTCGTTCACATCTGCCCGTCGCTGGGCGAGCCTCCCTCGCCGTCCCAAGCTACTCGGGGTCGGTGTGGACACCGGATGACTCGGAGTGCCCTGCTGCAGGCCACTTGGCCCCGCTACTTCATCCGTCGAGGATGACGTGGCCGCAGGTGCTGCAGACAACCCTTGAGGCTCATCATCCTCCTCAGTTGTACCTTCTTCTTGCCCCGTGGTCAGCACGACCTGCAGCAATTGGGATGATGCTCCAGGGACCTCCCGTTGTGCCAGGTGAGCCTGGGGAGCTGGAAAAAATAAGTGAGGTTAGTAGAAGAGAAGGGGAGACATGCGAATGCTTGCACAATGCAGGCATATGTATGAGGAGCAACACTACTGCAATAAATGTGAACAAGAGACATAACATATAATTAACATGAGAGTACAGAAGAGTACAGAAACTGCATGCATAACATTACATCATTCATATATTATAATCGAATGGCGTTAAATTACATTACATTACCACTGGTTTACACATTACTCACGTGGTGCAACAACGGGATCTGCACCACCACACGTGGCAGAACGATTATGTGCCCCTACAAGGGCTGAGGCATGCTCCTCCAGGTCATTTAACTGAAAAAGATCCACAGGCCCTCCTCCGGTCCGCCTGCACTCCGCCCGATTCTTAGATATCTTCTTCTGCAAATGTGACATAAGCTAATTGCCGAGGTACTATTATGGAAACACACAGATATTGTAATCCACAATTAGTCATCGCCCATACTATTCATCGTTAACGTTATATGCTAATACAGTTTGTATGCAATTGATGCATGGTTATAACATCTACGTTCAGAGAACAAATTTAATAAGACCGTGGTTAGGAACTAATGCGTGACACCAACCCCCTTGCGTACAATTCCCAGGAAAGGCCCCGTCCACGGGCCATGCCATTCCCCGCCTGAGGGGAGGGAGCCGGGTTATTGCAATCGATGGAGGTCCCCGAGGGGGGGAAATCCAGACCGCTGGTGAACTCATGGTTTTAATTAGATATCATCCTTTATTTCATTAGTTAGCCATTGATGGCTATCTTTTCATTTACACCCTTTCCTCCTCACTGGAATATATTTTTCTTGAGAGTTATGAAATATCTCCTTAAATATATGCCACTGTTCATCAACCATCCGACACTTTAATCTATTTTCCCAGTCCACTTTAGCCACTTCTGCCCTCATACCTTTTTAGTCTCCTTTATTTAAGCTTAGCGCTCAGTCATGCAGATGACACTAAGTTGGGTGGCAGTGTGAGCTGCGAGGAGGATGCTATAAGGCTGCAGAGTGACTTGAATAGGTTAGGTGAGTGGGCAAATGCATGGTAGATGAAGTATAATGTGGATAAATGTGAGGTTATCCACTTTGGTGGTAAAAACAGAGAGACAGACTATTATCTGAATGGTGACAGATTAGGAAAAGGGGAGGTGCAACGAGACCTGGGTGTCATGGTACATCAGTCATTGAAGGTTGGCATGCAGGTACAGCAGGCGGTTAAGAAAGCAAATGGCATGTTGGCCTTCATAGCGAGGGGATTTGAGTACAGGGGCAGGGAGGTGTTGCTACAGTTGTACAGGGCCTTGGTGAGGCCACACCTGGAGTATTGTGTACAGTTTTGGTCTCCTAACTTGAGGGACATTCTTGCTATTGAGGGAGTGCAGCGAAGATTCACCAGACTGACGGGATGGTGGGACTGACCTATCAAGAAAGACTGGATCAACTGGGCTTGTATTCACTGGAGTTCAGAAGAATGAGAGGGGACCTCATAGAAACGTTTAAAATTCTGACGGGTTTGGACAGGTTGGATGCAGGAAGAATGTTCCCAATGTTGGGGAAGTCCAGAACTAGGGGTCACAGTCTAAGGATAAGGGATAAGCCATTTAGGACCGAGATGAGGAGAAACTTCTTCACCCAGAGAGTGGTGAACCTGTGGAATTCTCTGCCACAGAAAGTAGTTGAGGCCAATTCACTAAATATATTCAAAAGGGGGTTAGATGAAGTCCTTACTACTCGGGGGATCAAGGGGTATGGCGAGAAAGCAGGAATGGGGTACTGAAGTTGCATGTTCAGCCATGAACTCATTGAATGGCGGTGCAGGCTAGAAGGACTGAATGGCCTACTCCTGCACCTATTTTCTATGTTTCTATGTTTCTATCTATGTTTCTATGCCCCCATCCACCAAGCTCACCAAAAAGGAGATGACACCCAATTGAAAGAGTTACTCACAGCACACTAGCAGTGATATAATTTAATAATTCTCTTTCTAAACTAAAGTGGTAGAAATACCGAGTGTTTGCGGTCTGTCTGTCCTTTGGCCCCAATTTTCGATCAAAGCATTTAAATAATAATACTGTAAATTCAGTTTAAGGCATCTCAGCAAGATTATAATGCACATTTGCACGGAATGGTTCCTGGGATACCTGCCCCTGCCAGGGTTAGAGTCCTGGGCCCTGCCCTCCCAGGGTTAGAGTCCTGGGGGGGCACAGGTTCTGACCCCAATCCAAATCTTAACAGGGATGGTACACAAGGTTACCCAGCTTAATTACAATCTGGCAGATTTACATTCTAATTAATGAGTCAGTGCATCATTACAATTATTAATTTAATACTTACACTTGCAGATGCCACCAGACTGTTCCAGCGCTTGCTGCACTGGTTTGCCTCACTCATGTCATGGGCTGCTGAAGTTACCACTTCGCCGATGTCCACCCATACTCGTTCGTGTATCTGTGCGGCGCGGGGGCGGAGGTTTTCAATGCCCACCCCGGGTTAATTGGCCCCACCGAGTCTCCATCTTGTGGACCAGATCTTCGTTGGCTTCATCAGAAAAGGCTTTCGCCCTCCTTCTTCCTGCAACCTCTACAACATCACTCTCTCCCGACTCCTCGTGTTCAAATGCCTTGACACAACCTTCCTTCTCTCTCTGTCTCCCTGATAACCCCTGACCTCCCAAATCGCGGGAAAAGTTCTTTGTCTGTAAAGAATGCGCATGCGCAGAACGGCCGTTGTTCTGGACGACGGTCTTGCACGACTGAATATATCACAATCGCCCATTTCACATTGCCAAATTAAAAAGGCGAAATGAGCAGTTTTCAAAATGGGAGATATTCCGGCGATCCTGAAAAATAAAACAACCACTAACATCGGAAATATCGCCCATTTTTGCACGATCGTGATAATAATGGAAAGTCTAGCCCCTAGTCAGGGTAGCCTTGAGGAAGAGTTCATAGAGTGCATAAGGGACGGGTTCCTTGAGTGTTATGTAACGGAACCAACCAGGGGCAGACTATCTTAGATCTGGTCCTGTGTAATGAGACAGGATTAATAAACAATCTCCTAGTAAAGGATCCCTTTGGAATGAGTGACCATAGCATGGTTGAATTTCAAATTCAGATGGAGGGCGAGAATGTTGGATCTCAAACCAGTGTACTAAGCTTAAATAAAGGAGACTACAAAGGTATGAAGGCAGAGTTGGCTAAAGTGGACTGGGAAAATAGATTAAAGTGTAGGACGGTTGATGAACAGTGGTGTACATTTAACGAGATATTTCATAACTCTCAAGAAAAATATATTCCAGTGAGATGGAAAGAGTGTAAAAGAAAAGATAGCCATCCATGGCTAACTAAAGAAATAAAGGATGATATCCAATTAAAAACAAGGGCATACAAAATGGCCAAAATTAGTGGGAGGACAGAAGATTGGGAAGTTTTTAAAAGCCAGCAAAGAATGACTAAAAAATGATTAAGAAAGGGAAGATAGACTATGAAAGTAAACTAGCACAAAATATAAAAACAGGTAGCAACAATTTCTACAGGTATATAAAAAGGAAAAGAGTGGCTAAAGTAAATGTTGGTCCCTTAGAGGACGACATCGAGGAATTAGTGATGGGGAACATGGAGATGGCAGAAACTCTGAACAAATATTTTGTATCAGTCTTTATGGAAGAGGACACTAAAAATATCCCAATAGTGGATAGTCAAGGGGCTATAGCGGGGGAGGAACTTATCACAATCACAATCACTAAGGAAGCGCTACTCAGTTAGATAATGGGACTAAAGGCGGATAAATCCCATGGACCTGATGGCTTGCATCCTCGGGTCTTAAGAGAAGTAGCGGCAGGGATAGTGGATGCATTGGTTGTAATTTACCTAAATTCCCTGGATTCTGGGAAGGTCCCAGCAGATTTGAAAACTGCAAATGTAGCATCCCTATTTAAAAAAGGAGACAGACAAAGAGTAGAAAACTATAGACTAGTTAGCCGAACATTTGTCGTTGGGAAAATGTTGGAGTCAATTTTTAAAGAAGCAGTAGCAGGACAATTGGAAAAGCATAATGCAGTCAGGCAGAGTCAGCATGGATTTATGAAGGGGAAGTCATGTTTGACAAATGTGCTTGAATTTTGTGAGGATGTAACGAACAGGATGGATAAAGGGGAACGAGTGGATGTGGTGTATTTGGATTTCCAGAAGGCATTTGACAAGGTGCCACATAAAAGGTTACAGCGGAAGATAAAAGTTCACATGATTGGGGGTAAGTTATTAGCATGGATAGAGGATTGGCTAGCTAACAGAAAACAGAGAGTCGGGATAAATGGTTCATTCTTGGGTTGGCAATCAGTAACTAGTGGGGTGCCGCAGTGATCAGTGCTGGGACCTCAACTATTTACAATCTATTTTAACGACTTGGATGAAGGGACTGAATGTAATGTAGCCAAGTTTGTTGATGATACAAAGATGGGAGGAAAAGCAATGTGTGAGGAGGACACCAAAAACCTGCAAAAGGACATAGACAGGCTAAGTTATTGGGCAAAAATTTGGCAGATGGAGTATAATGTTGGTAAGTGTGAGGTCATGCACTTTGGTAGAAAAAAGGGAAGAGCAAGTTATTATTTAAATGGAGAAAAATTGCAAAGTGCTGCAGTACAGTGGGACTTGGTGCATGAACCATAAAAGGTTAATATGCAGGTACAGCAAGTGATCAGGAAGGCCAATGGAATCTTAGCCTTTATTGCAAAGGGGATGGAGTATAAAAGCAGGGAGGTTTTGCTACAGGTGCACAGGGTATTGATGAGACCACACCTCGAATACTGCATACAGTTTTGGTTTCCATATTTAAGAAAGGATATACTTGGTTTGGAGGCAGCTCAGAGAAGGTTGACTAGGTTGATTCCGGAGATGAAGGGAAGGGGTTAACTTATGAGGAAAGGTTGAGTAGGTTGGGCCTCCACTCATTGGAATTCAGAAGAATGAGAGGTGATTTTATCGAAACGTATAAGATTACGAGGGGGCTTGACAAGGTGGATGCATTGAGGATGTTTCCACTGATATGAGAGACTAGAACTAGGGGGCGTAATCTTAGATTAAGGGGCCGCCCTTTTAAAACTGAGATGAGGAGGAATTTCTTCTCTCAGAGGGTTGTAAATCTGTGGAATTAGCTGCCTCAGAGAGCTGTGGAAGCTGGGACATTGAATAAGTTTACGACAGAGATAGACATTTTCTTAACCGATAAGGGAATAAGAGGTTATGGGGAGCGGGTAGGGAAGTGGACCTGAGTCCATGATCGGATCAGCCATGATCGTATTAAATGGTGGAGCAGGCTCAAGGGACCATATGGCCTACTCCTGCTCCTATGTCTCATGTTCTTATGTTCTAGTCTGCCAAGGACATGGTGGAGGGACCTGCTTAAAATAACATAAATCTGAAGACATAAAAAATTGAAGATGAGTCTAAAGGTCAGACCAATGTAAGGAACATAAGTGGTCAGGGAACAGATACAGTTATAAAACAGAAGTATAAAAGGACTGTTAAAAATAGAGTAAAAGGAACAACCATCAGAAAACAAATTAAAGTGCCTGTACAGCAATGTATGCAGCATCCAAAATAAAATGAGGGAACTGGAGCCAATAATCCGTAGCGATGAACCAGATACCTGAAACATGGCTACATAGGAGACAGGACTGGCAACTAAATATTGCAGGTTCTAACATAATCAGAAAGGATAGAAAAGGAAGAAGGGGGGGAGGGTGGGGTGTGGTAGCTGTATTTATTGGAGATAGCATAATGGCAGTAGAAAAAAGGGACATAGAAACATAGAAACATAGAAAATAGGTGCAGGAGTAGGCCATTCGGCCCTTCTAGCCTGCACCGCCATTCAATGAGTTCATGGCTGAACATGCAACTTCAGTACCCCATTCCTGCTTTCTCACCATACCCCTTGATTCCCCTAGTAGTAAGGACTTCATCTAACTCCTTTTTGAATATATTTAGTGAATTGGCCTCAACAACTTTCTGTGGTAGAGAATTCCACAGGTTCACCACTCTCTGGGTGAAGAAATTCCTCCTCATCTCGGTCCTAAATGGCTTACCCCTTATCCTTAGACTGTGTCCCCTGGTTCTGGATTTCCCCAACATTGGGAACATTCTTCCTGCATCTAACCTGTCTAACCCCGTCAGAATTTTAAACGTTTCTATGAGGTCCCCTCTCATTCTTCTGAACTCCAGTGAATACAAGCCCAGTTGATCCAGTCTTTCTTGATAGGTCAGTCCCGCCATCCCGGGAATCAGTCTGGTGAACCTTCGCTGCATTCCCTCAATAGCAAGAATGTCCTTCCTCAGGTTAGGAGACCAAAACTGTACACAATACTCCAGGTGTGGCCTCACCAAGGCCCTGTACAATTGTAGCACCACCTCCCTGCCCTTGTACTCAAATCCCCTCGCTATGAAGGCCAACATGCCATTTGCTTTCTTAACCGCCTGCTGTACCTGCATGCCAACCTTCAATGACTGTTGTACCATGACATCCAGGTCTCTTTGCACCTCCCCTTTTCCTAATCTGTCACCATTCAGATAATAGTCTGTCTTCTCTGTTTTTACCACCAAAGTGGATAACCTCACATTTATCCACATTATACTTCATCTGCCATGCATTTGCCCACTCACCTAACCTATCCAAGTCGCTCTGCAGCCTCATAGAATCCTCCTTGCAGCTCACACTGCCACCCAACTTAGTGTCATCCGCAAATTTGGAGATACTACATTTAATCCCCTCGTCCAAATCATTAATGTACAGTGTAAACAGCTGGGGCCCCAGCACAGAACCTTGCGGTACACCACTAGTCACTGCCTGCCATTCTGAAAAGTCCCCATTTACTCCTACTCTTTGCTTCCTGTCTGACAACCAGTTCTCAATCCATGTCAGCACACTACCCCCAATCCCATGTGCTTTAACTTTGCACATTAATCTCTTGTGTGGGACCTTGTCGAAAGCCTTCTGAAAGTCCAAATATACCACATCAACTGGTTCTCCCTTGTCCACTCTACTGGAAACATCCTCAAAAAATTCCAGAAGATTTGTCAAGCATGATTTCCCTTTCACAAATCCATGCTGACTTGGACCTATCATATTACCTCTTTCCAAATGCACTGCTATGACATCCTTAATAATTGATTCCATCATTTTACCCACTACCGATGTCAGGCTGACCGGTCTGTAATTCCCTGTTTTCTCTCTCCCTCCTTTTTTAAAAAGTGGGGTTACATTGGCTACCCTCAACTCCATAGGAACTGATCCAGGGTCAATGGAATGTTGGAAAATGCCTGTCAATGCATCCACTATTTCCAAGGCCACCTCCTTAAGTACTCTGGGATGCAGTCCATCAGGCCCTGGGGATTTATCGGCCTTCAATCCCATCAATTTCCCCAACACAATTTCCCGACTAATAAGGATTTCCCTCAGTTCCTCCTCTTTACTAGACCCTCCGACCCCTTTTATATCCGGAAGGTTGTTTGTGTCCTCCTCAGTGAATACCGAACCAAAGTACTTGTTCAATTGGTCCGCCATTTCTTTGTTCCCCGTTATGACTTCCCCTGATTCTGACTGCAGGGGACCTACATTTGTCTTTACTAACCTTTTTCTCTTTACATATCTATAGAAACTTTTGCAATCCGTCTTAATGTTCCCTGCAAGCTTCTTCTCGTACTCCATTTTCCCTGCCCTAATCAAACCCTTTGTCCTCCTCTGCTGAGTTCTAAATTTCTCCCAGTCCCCGGGTTCGCTGCTATTTCTGGCCAATTTGTATGCCACTTCCTTGGCTTTAATGCTATCCCTGATTTCCCTTGATAGCCACGGTTGAGCCACCTTACCTTTTTTATTTTTACGACAGACAGGAATGTACAATTGTTGTAGTTCATCCATGCGGTCTCTAAATGTCTGCCATTGCCCATCCACAGTCAACCCCTTCAGTATCATTCGCCAATCTATCCTAGCCAATTCACGCCTCATACCTTCAAAGTTACCCTTCTTTAAGTTCTGGACCATGGTCTCTGAATTAACTGTTTCATTCTCCATCCTAATGCAGAATTCCACCATATTATGGTCACTCTTCCCCAAGGGGCCTCGCACAACGAGATTGCTAATTAATCCTCTCTCATTACACAACACCCAGTCTAAGATGGCCTCCCCCCTAGTTGGTTCCTCGACATATTGGTCTAAAAAACCATCCCTTATGCACTCCAGGAAATCCTCCTCTACCGTATTGCTTCCAGTTTGGTTAACCCAATCTATGTGCATATTAAAGTCACCCATAAATAATAGAAGGTTAGAAACAGAATCCATATGGATTGAAATAAAAGATAAGGGATCAATTCCACTAATAGGGGTATACTGCTGACCACTGAATGGTGGAAAGGAGGTAGGGAAAAAATATGTAAGCAAATATATGAAATGAGTAAAGGACATAGAATAATAATCATGCGAGATTTTAATTACTCCAAAATAAACTGGCAAGTAGAGGTAGCAAAAGGTGTACAGGGAATGGAGTTTTTACAATGTGTGCAGGACTCTTTTCAAACCTGGGATGTAAAAAGTCCAACAAGAGAGGTAGCACTGCTGGATCTAGTAATAGGAAATGAACCACAACAGATAAAATAAGTAAGTGTAGGGGAACATCTAGGTAATAGCGATCACAACATAATCAGGTTTAAAATACAGTTTAAGAAGTATATAAGTAAGACAAATACCAAAGTAATAAATTGGGACAAAACATTATTTTATTGGAATCAGAATGAAACTCGGGAAAATAAACTGGAAAAATGTACTGACAAACAAGAAATAGAACAGCAGTGGGAAACATATAAAAATGTAACAAATAGAGTCCAGCAGAAATATATCCCACTAAAAAGCAAGAGGAAAGTAATCAGTAATGACATACCATGGATCAATAAAGAAATGAGGGCAAAATTGAAACGAAAGTAAAAGGCATACATTAAAGACATAGGGCTAGAACCTCCATTATTTTGCCATGCGTAACGCCCACTTATCGTCCATTCTAATGCTGAAATGACGTATAATGCCCATATATTACCCATTTTGGCACAAAATGGAAATTGACGGGCATTTTTAGGAGACTTATCACCGAGCGTTACTTTCCCCATGTGCTTAACGCCAGGAAAAAATATTACCTCCCGCCCACTTTTTTTGGGCGGAATCATCAGAATGGGCGAAATCAACGTCCATAATATCGCCCAGCATTACTATCCTCACAGAATTAACGCCGAGATTCAATAATAACGCCTGCCCATGTTTTTTTGTCGGAAAGAGCACATTTGGCGAAACTAACGCCCAGGAGATCGCCCAGCATCACTTTCACCACCATGCACACATATCGCCCACAATATCGCTCGCCCAACAAAACGCCCAGAAAAACTGTCCTGAACTAAAGCCAACGCTGTGGCTGCCATTTTTAAAATCGCAGGTCGCTTCATTCAAAAGGCTGCTTCAACTCTGCATTGACTCTGGACTTCTTCCCCGGTGAAGTGACCATCTCAACAGACATATTTTCTGACTCTGGCCTATTAGGGGTTTACTCTAGGTGTATTTTAGTGAGGAAATTATTGCTTCTGATCAATCGCTATTATACTTTGATTGCAATGGGGCCAGCCATTTTTCAGCCTGCAACGATTAATACGCAGATGCTGCAGAGTGCAGATGGCTCAATGTGTGATGCACATCATTATGTCGCCAATTTAAGACATGCAAGAAGGAGGAGGAGGGCCAGACCATACACACCCCGCACGTACAGGGAAAAGAGTTCTTACCCTGACGTGTCTGACCACACCTGCCTTTGGAGACTACGCTTCCACAAGGTGATGATCAATGAAATATGTGAGCTCATCAGGCCACATATGCAGCCTGCCATCAGGACATCAGTGTCTGTCGAGGTCAAGGCCACCGTGGCACTGTCTCTCTATGTGTCCGGTTTCTTTCGGGCCTCCGCGGTCGAGATTTGCCCTCTGTCTCACCATGCAACCCATCGCTGCATTAGACAGGTCACAGAGGCCCTGTACGTGCAAAGAATGGACTTTATCAGCTTCCCCATGACCACAGAGGCTCAGACTGGCAGGGCTGGAGCATTCTACTGCATTGCTAAGTTCCCCAGGGTGCAGGGAGCAATACAGTGCACTCACATCGCCATGTGGCCACCTTCTCAGGAGCTGGAGCGTTTTCGTAACCGAAAAGGATTTCACTCCCTGAAGGTCCAACTAGTTGTCGACCACAACCAGATCATAATGGCAATGAATGGCAAATGTCCGGGCAGCTTCGACGAGGCTCACATCCTGCGTGAGAGTGCTGTCTCTGACATTTTTAAGAGTCAGCCACAAGCGATATGGCCTAGCCACCTGGCTGATGACCCACCTGCGTGACACCCACACTGAGGCCGAGAAGCGATATAACCAGAGCCACAGAGGCACATGCAATGTGGTCCAGAAAACAATAACTGTGCTTAAGCAACACTTCAGATGTCTGAACTACTCAGGAGGGGAGCTACAATACAACCCTGAGCAAGTAGGTAAATTTGTGATCGTGTGCTTCATGCTGCACAACCTGGCTATCAGGAGGGGTCAAGAATTGCCAGAAGGGACTGATGGTCCACTTCAGGAGAGGGAGGAAGAGGATGACGAGGGGCTGGATGCTGAGCTAGGGCCAGACAGTCAGGCTGGCTCAGCAATCATGCCCACGACCCCCTCCAGGCCGCAGGAAAGGGCCTGTGGTGGTTACATAGCTGCAAGACGCTTGCATCAGGAGCTGATATCTGAACAATTTGCCTGAAAGAACGTTGTTGTCAGTGACAACGCAGACACACTGCTGTGTATGTGCAGCTCAGACATCAATGGTGACCATCACCTCGGTGCCAGTTAAAGTTTACGTTGATTGAAGTTAAGTTTTATTTAACCCTTTCATGTTAAGGAATCACCAGTGTGTAACGGTCCAACTATCTAAGACAATATGCAACAAGGTTATGTTCAATAAAAAAAAGTTCATACCAACATTGGTCTGAAATCATAAGTATCACAGGCAGTAACACCCAACCCCCACTCACACTCAACTTTTTCTACCATTGACATCAATCAAATGTTCAACATGTCCAGCAACACAGAATACAAAGGCAAAGCAGGAGGGTGGTCCCCTACATTATAACAAATTGATACATCCAGATGGAGGTAGAACACAGCCATCACATGTGGACATGCACTTTCCTTCCCCCCTCCCCTTCTTCTTCCCACCTCTACCCCTTCCCTTCCTCGCTCCATGACGCCTGGCTGAGGCGCTCCTCAGGCGGTGCCTCATTGGGGGGGATGAAGGCAGATGCGCTGGTTGGGCGGGTGTGGGAGTGGGGGGTGCTGAGGGGGCAACATTCTCTGATGCAGAAGCAGGATCTTGGTCCTTGCTCTCATCTGTCATTCGCAGTGGTGGTGTGGAACCCAGGGGTGGAGTGCCCCGCTCTGGGACCACTGGGAGGCCTGTGGCAGCAATGTTCTTGGCTATCACATCCAGGGCCTCCGCCATCCATGGAATGTACTTAGTCATGGTGGCCAGCTGCTTCGATGAGCTGGTCACCAATGTCTACAGTCCTGCTGGACAACTGTACCATCTCTCTGCTCTCATGTGGCGCTCGTGGACCAGACCTGCCATATCCACGAGGCCTCTGCGGGGTCGACGCCGTCCTGAGGACAACTGGGGTGCCCTGTGGCAAGGTGCTTGGGCCCGGTACATCCAGAGAGGAGGCAGGAATGACCGAAGGACCACTAGATGTCCTTGGGGTGGAATGTCAGCGAGGTTTAACACTACCGCCCATTTCATATCGCTCGCGGTAACTAGGTGCTTTGAGAATGGGTGCGAAGCCGACGATCTGAAAACCTATTTTTACCAGCCACGCTGGAAATTGGGCGATAAGCACAAAAGTGTAAATTCTAGCCCATAGACAACAAAGGAAGGATGACAATGGGGAATACACACAGGTTAGGCAAGAAGTAAAAAAAAACAATTAGGAAGGCAAAGAGAAACTACAAAATTAATGGAAAAAGGAATGTAAAAAGAAATAGTAAAGTTTTCCTCAGACACATCAATAACAAAAGAAAAATCAGGGCATGATAGGGCCAATAAGGGATACACAGAATAAACTCGTAGGTAGTGACAGCGAAATGGCAGAAATAGTGAATAGTAACTTTGGCCGGAATGGTGCCGACCTGGACGGATCCGGTGCAGCCGGTGTCCGTGGCAAGTTGTGACCTCGCTGCTGGTCCATCCTGCTGTTGAAAATGAACTTACCTTAATGGAGCCTATTAAGCCGTCCAGCGCATTACCCAACCCAATGAGATGGAGCAGGTCTGGTGACCTCATTCATGACACATTTTCTGCCAGAATGCTTAAAGAGACCTTGGCCACATTACATTAAAAGTTTAATCTAACATAGTGTTGTCAGTGCACTATCGCATTGAGGTGCTGCAATCACTGACAATGACTGCACTGATGCACGGGGCTGCACCCAGGTTCTCCCATGACTCCCTCCATATGCTCATGGAGGGAGTCACAGCACATAGGGAGGTTCTCTTCCCTTCCGATGGACGGAAGAGACCTCCCCGGGAGACCAAACCGCCTCCAGATTGCACAGGAGGGCACAAGCAGGGATATGGTCTGGAAGACCTGGGGGAAGTGTCGCTGTTTCAATCATTAGATCATTAAATGTTAGTATAAAGCCACACTCAAACTCATCCTGCTGTGCCTCTCATCACATCCCCATCGCTCTGCCTTTCCTACCCTACTCCAGCACATCCTTACTCTCACCAACTTACCTTGCACCTCCATCCATCCTTCTCTCGCTATCTACATTATCACATCCCCATCTCACGAGCCACCCCTCACACTCACCCTCATCCTAATGCAATCATAGGGTAGCCACTTGGGTCTTTTAGCCAATGTTCATGTAAAGTTTATGTTAACGTAGTGTCAAACATATTTTCAATACTTTCCATTCTTGGACAGATTTGTGTTCACCTTTGGCTTAGTGAGTTGCAGTGAATGGTGAGACATAACGGTAGCCCCCGCAATGGTGATAAGTGTGAAAGGAATGGCTTGGGCATTGCAGGGATGCTTTATGATGCTGGTGTGGGATGGTGCCAACCTGGTGCATCATGTGGCAGCCATTTGGGTACAAAGTGTAAACTTAACTAAATGTGGCCATGGTGAGGTCATCCCTGGCCTCCTGTGCAGCAATGTGCTTCGCTGCTCCTGCCCTGTGTCCTGTGCAATGTCGTGCGATTGCGGAGAAGGTTGGTGTTGTTGGTGCTGCTGGTGTGCCTGGTGCTGCTGGTGTTGGGGCTGATCATGGTCCGATTGTGAGGACCAAGGTGAGACAGTATAAACGACACCCACGTTGATGGGTGATGGCAGGTGAAGTGCAGATGACAGAAGTATTCTGTCAATGGTGAGAGAGTTCTTCCAATGAGGTGACACTGGATGGAGACGTTGTGGAAAAGCCTTTCAGCCTGAGAATCTGTGCTGGAAATGCACTGAGCAACAGCTAATGCCCGAAGAAAGTGATAATCTGTCAGGTGGGAGCTTTTACTGTACATTTGATGCTGTCAACTAATCAGCTGGAGCAATGGCCACAGAACTCCCGACCTCAGGTTGACAGACGTAATTCCTGATCAACGTAAACCCCGTGGTCATGCAGGGAAATTTTAAAAGTAAGTGGAAAAAGGCTCTTAAATGCCTTTAAACTGATAATGATTTTAATTAGATCGCCTGCTACTGCCGGTCGGGTCAGCTCGTGCTGACTTACGCATCTGGGGGAAAGGTGTACTGGTTTCCTGACCTACTGTCAAAAATAACAACTCTACTAACCAAATCACCACCGATCGTGCCTGCTACCAGCCCAGAAAATTCCGGTCATATTTGTCTCAGTATTTACCAGGGAAAGTAACATGGTGTACATGACATTCGAAGAAGAGATCAAAAAAGATATAAAGATGTTTACATAGAAACAGAGAAAAATAGGTGCATGAGTTGGCCATTCGGCCCTTCAAGCCTGCACCACCATTCAATAAGACCATGGCTGATCATTCACCTCAGTACCCCTTTCCTGCTTTCTCTCCATACCCCTTGATCCCTTTAGCCATAAGGGCTATATCCAACTCCCTCTTGAATATATTTAACAAACTGGCATCAACAACTCTCTGCGGAAGAGAATTCCACAGGTTAACAACTCTCTGAGTAAAGAAGTTTATCCTCATTTCAGTCCTAAATGGCTTACCCCTTATCCTTAGACTGTGACCCCTGGTTCTTGACTTGCCCAACATCGGGAACATTCTTCCTGCATCTAACTTGTCCAGTCCTGTCAGAATTTTATATGTTTCTATCAGATCCCCCCTCATTCTTCTGAACTCCAGTGAATACAGGTCCAGTCGATCCAGTCTCTCCTCATATGTCAGTCCTGCCATCCCGGGAATCAGTCTGGTGAACCTTCCCTGCACTCCCTCAATAGCAAGAATGTCCTTCCTCAGATTAGGAGACCAAAACTGAACACAATATTCCAGGTGAGGCCTCACCAAGGCCCTGTACAACTGCAGTAAGACCTCCATGTTCCTATACTCAAATCCCTTAGCTATGAAGGCCAACATGCCATTTGCCTTCTTCACCGCCTGCTGTACCTGCATGCCAATCTTCAATGACTGATGTACCATGACACCCAGGTCTCATTGCACCTCCCCTTTTCCAAATCTGCCGCCATTCAGATAATATTCTGCCTTCATGTTTTTGCCACCAAAGTGGATAACCTCACATTTATCCACATTATACTGCATCTGCCATGCATTTGCCCACTTGCCTCACCTGTCCAAGTCACCCTGCAACCTCTTAGCGTCCTCCTCACAGCTCACATTGCCACCCAGCTTAGTGTCATCTGCAAGCTTGGAGATATTACTCTGAATTCCTTCATCTAAAACATTGATGTATATTGTAAATAGCACTGAGCCCTGTGGCACCCCACTAGTCACTGCCTGCCATTCTGAAAAGGACCCGTTTATCCCGACTCTCTGCTTCCTGTCTGCCAACCAGTTCTCTATCCACGTCAATACATTACCCCCAATACCATGTGCTTTAATTTTGCACACCAATCTCTTGTGTGGGACCTTGTCAAAAGCCTTTTGAAAGTCCAAATACACCACATCCACTGGTTCTCCCTTGTCCACTCTACTAGTTACATCCTCAAAAAATTCAAGATGATTTGTCAAGCATGATTTCTCTTTCATAAATCCATGCTGACTTGGACCGATCCTGTCACTACTTTCCAAATATGCTGCTATTTCATCTTTAAAAATTGATTCCAACATTTTCCCCACTACTGATGTCAGGCTAACCAGTCTATAATTACCCTTTTTCTCTCTCTCTCCTTTTTTAAAGAGTGGTGTTACATTAGCTACCCTCCAGTACATAGGAACTGATCTGGAATCGATAGACTGTTGGAAAATGATCACCAATGCATCCACTATTTCTTTGGCCATTTCCTTAAATACCCTGGGATGCAGACTATCAGGCCCTGGGGATTTATCGGCCTTCAATCCCATCAATTTCCCTAACACAATTTCCTGACTAATAAGGATTTCCTTCAGTTCCTCCTTCTCGCTGGACCCTTGTAAGAGAAAAATTTGGCATTAGGGCTACCAGTGGGACAAGGGTTAAAGTGTTGGTTCCTGCACCGACCCATAAGGAGGTAAAAGGCCTCTCTTTGCCCTTGTACATTCCAGTACCAAGGCTCCAGAAGTTATTAATTCAATAATATTCCGACAGGATACGATGTGAGAACCTAAACAAACATTGATAAGACCTTGCGAAGAGGCTCGAGGCAGATTCACAGGCATCAAGGAGAATCAACAAATTCTGACCTAATGAAGTCATTCTAGTCACGGCCTAAGGTTGTCATGAGGTTCTTGGCCTGTCAATCCAAAGTAGCACCGATAAGGTCGTCCAATTAGAGAAGTAGTACTGATAAGCTAGTCCAATTAGAGATCTAGGGAGGTCTTGCCCGGGAACGGAGGGTTTTTTGAAATGTATAAAAGTTGTATGATTGTGCTGTTCGGAAAGCATCTCCACTCACAGGCGGCTGTGATGAGAGATATTCCCGGACGTTCGTAATAAAAGATCGTTATATCTTGCCATTCGTCTCTGTCTGCTTACGGGCTGTTACGTGGGTTGGGGCGAGCGTCGACCCTCTATATCAGGGGGTCCACTCATGGGAGGAGAAGCCTTCCCATTTTCCCCTTACATTTGGCGCTGCGAGCAGGGTACGGACTTCCCGAATGGAACAATGACCAAGCTGTTGAGGTGAGTATGTTTTAATTTACCACCTTCAAGTTAGAGCTGTGTCATTGTAAACCTCAAGGGAAGGATATCTGTACAAAGAAACATTTGTAGCAGGTCCAGGAGGGACAGAGATGGAGGACAAGGACGATCTCGGGGAAGAAGGGGGTCAAAAGTTGCATCCTAAAATGCGCGCATGTAGGTAGTGTGGCAGTGCGAGGGTACGACGCAAGGGAAGATATAGGGGAAGGTCTATTGACCCG
The DNA here is from genome assembly GCF_044704955.1 of Pristiophorus japonicus. Taxonomy (NCBI): domain Eukaryota; kingdom Metazoa; phylum Chordata; class Chondrichthyes; family Pristiophoridae; genus Pristiophorus; species Pristiophorus japonicus. The sequence goes on from NC_091978.1 coordinate 32,282,458, forward strand.
AAGCAGTACGAGCGCACGGTGCAGGGACGAGAGAGTGAGGACATGGAGACGACGTTCCCGCAGTGATGGGATATATTGACCCAAAGCGTGGCAGTACGAGTGTACGGCGCCAAGGGAAGACATATAGATATAAATAATGTCCTGCATACCTAACACGAATTAAAGGGAGTGCCGAAGAAGATGGGTAACACGGCTCGTAAAAAGGCAAATAAAACCAATCATTAATTGTAACTTGCGTAACTACGTAATGCCATAAAAAAGCTGATAGTGACTACCTTAAGTGACATATGGATCCAAAAATAGAGCCAGCCAAACAATTAATAAGCTTTGTTGAATGAAGAGAGACTTTTGTGAATGTCTGTCATTGAGTGAGAGTCCTTGTGTGATTTTTTTGACTGCAGAATGAATTTTTCATGTTTCTGAAAGCCTGTTTGGAAAAATAGTGGAGCTGTCTGTTTATTTTAGCTCCATCCACTTTTTCAGACAGAGTGAAAGTTTTTTTTAATCCTTTGTAGTGTTGTCCTGTGTGTGGGAAGTTTTAAGACATTTAAAGTTAGAAACGCAGGTGTGGATTTATTCGGATGATAAGTTACGGAGCTAGGAAATGCACAAAGGATCGGTTTGTTGAGCAAAAGATAAAAAAGACATGGTCCTGGTGGTTTTAAAAAAAAAAAGAATTTATTTGACACATTCACTTACTTGTCGACAGAAAACACGCAATCATTGATTACATTGGGTTGAAAGACATAAATTTAGTCTAGGAATGAGATAAAGAATGCCTTTTTAAAAAGCATGTGAGGGTCTCTCGAGGCTGCGGGCTGGGGAAGTACGCTCCTATTTTCCTTTGTGTAAAACCTTGACGCGAAAGCTTCTAGCTCAGTAAAAATAGAAGATTGGCATTACAAAATTTGAATTGGGATTTTGAGATATTAAGAAAAGGCACAGCAAAATACTGAGATGGATTCAAACTAAAAAAATATTAAATTAAATCTGATCTCTTTAAAAAAAAGGAGGAAATAAAACTAAAAGGTTTGGAAACAATCTAGAAATACCTTCAGGGATCAGGTCAAACTCCTGGGCGAGTGGCGAGCTATCTGCGAAGGTGTAAAAGGGACTTTTGAAAAAAAAAATGTTAGAACGGCAAGCTTTAGTAGTTTAAAAAAAAGGAGATTGAAACGGCCTTGAAACTGGAACATTTGAGATAACGAAAAGCAGCTCTCAAAGCCTACATGCTGGACTCCATTCTAGTTATGGAGAAAAGAAAAAAGATAAAGACACAACTTTGAAAGAAAACAAATTGAATGAATTTGAAAGAAAAGTGTCTTCGATTGTCTGATGATTTTAAATTAACAAATTTACGGACACACGAACCCTCCGTGTAAAATACAAAACCTAATTTGAAGAAAGGAGATCTGAAAAAAAAGACGTAATGTACTAAATAGGTGCTGACAAAAAAAGGAGTGTTTGCAATAGAAAAAGACATAACTTACTAAATATTAGTTGATATCAGCTGTGAAAAAAATATTGGTTTAATTGAAAAAAAAGAATTTGAAGAGGTAAAAGATTTCTGCTGTTTTAATGGATTCCTAATTTCTAAGCAAGTTTTGAAGGCACAAAGACTGAAAAAAAAAATTTTTTCGGATGATTACGTGAAATCACGTAATGACATCAGGCTTTCTTACAAACCTGTAAAGGAGTTAACCCTTTCCATTGACAGCTTTTTTATACTGGACATTATTAATTTGGATTTCTTAATAGAATAAAAAAAGAACCACCTAACAGATAGAGGAAATGGTGGGAGAGTCAGAATAAAAATAAAAACAGAACTAGCCTATGTAATAATACTCGCCTGATACAAATAAAAGAAAGATACTCAAACAAAACAAATTCAAGAGTTAAAAGCTAAGATAAATAAGCTGGAAGAGATTTTTGAAAAAATGGGACCAGACGGATAGTGCAGTGCGCAGCCATAGCACCATCACCTATGGCAACAGAGCCAATGTATCCCACGGTGGGTAAGTGTAGTCTACAAACCCAACCTAACTTTACCTCCGATTTCACAGAGTGACCGCAACATGCATGGATAAAAGATGAGTAGACCAGAACCTAACACCTGATGACGACCAGGCTATCTCTTTAAAATTTGCAGATAAAACACTCACCGAGATGGGACCGCAGTGGCTACTTCGACTCTGGAGACTCAGGATACTGGGAACCTTAAGGCCCACGCAGGCACTGGATAATGCAGACGGACTACGAGAGATATAGCACACGCAGGAAAGACACAACTACATGAACTAGCTTTGTTTAATTTAACTGACGAAATATGCATCCCAGCAGCCAAGGACTGGAGCAAGGACAGAACTTATTTTAACACATGGCTATGTATAGTGTATTAAGTAAGGTTGTATTGCAGCAGGCTGCTGATGCCATGGGCACCAGTAGATTCCGAGGATAGGAGCAAGTTCATAGGACCAAAAGGGGAAGGACGCAGAAATCCAACTGGATGGAATTTCAGTTCTAGAAGCTCATGCCTGGATGGACGAAGCTGCAAAACAAGCAGCCAAATCCACCCCGCAAGAAACAGAAGGGTGGGAACAGAACGGAGCAAAAAGTGGGGTGGGACCCCAGGATGTTTAGGAAAACTGGCCAGTGGGATAAAATGAAGACCAAGGGAGGTCTCTGGAAAATAAAGGTCCGGCTGGGACACCAAACACGCCCAAAGGAAGCCCTACTGCTGCCCCGACAACCACCCTGGGGACAACAACACTTCCCAGCACAACCACGCAAGTCTCCCCATAAACCCGTCCATAAAGACTGGAGCCAAAGGGGGCCTAGTAATGAAAGAATCTAAAGAAAGGATATAATTTGGGGTGCGTCAGCAACTACTCATTCTTCCTAACTTCTGTGGGAATGAAGCTATAAGTCTATACCAGAACCTGACATAACGGATCCTCAAAGGCCCGAAATCCACTACCCTGAGATTTAATGTCAGAAAGGGAACAGGACAAGGTCGAACAAAAAGGGGAATACTGGAAACAATCGGCACAGGTTATGCAGCAGGGGTTACGACGATGAATTCCATAGACCTGTATGCAACAGATGACCGGGTTAACAACTTAACGCAAATCTTAAGGGGTTTACTGGGGAGGGACATGGATACCAAGCCCTACAGGTGCAATACCACAGTATGACGTAACAAAGGGAGACCCCTTATACCAAACCGACAGTATCGGTGAAGATACCAAACACAGTTACGTTACCATCACCCCCCCCCCCAGACAGGTGATTAAATTTCCCTTGTTAGCCACGGTTGAGCCATCTGCCCCATTTTATTTTTACTCCAGATAGAAATGTACAATTGCTGAAGTTCACCCATGTGATTTTTAAATGTTTGCCATTGCCTATCCACCGTCAACCCTTTAAGTATCATTCGCCAGTCTATCCTAGCCAATTCACGTCTCATACCTTCGAAGATAGAAATGGAGCAGATAACTGATAAACTGATCAAACTTAGAGGGGATAGAACCCGTGGTCCAGATGGATTGATCCCATGCATATTAAAAGAAGATAGGGAAGAGATAGCAGAGGCACAATTGTAGATGTAGATAAAAAAAATCATTCGAAAAGGGAATAGTGCCAGAGGATTGGCGGATAGCTAGTGTGATTCATATATATAAAAATGGAGATACAACGTTCAATTAGCAATAGGATAGATAATGGAATCCTTACTCAAAGATGTAATCGAAGAGCATTTAGAAACTGAAAATATAATAAAGTGTAGTCAACTTGGATACCAAATGGGAAGGTCATGTTTGACCAACTTTATTCAATTCTTTGAAGAAGTAACAAAAAGCATAGATGAAAGTAATGCAATAGACTTAATATATATGGATTTCCAAAATGCCTTCGATAAGGTACCGCATAGTAGACTCATGACTAAGGTCAGAACATTTGGAATCAGGGCACAAGTAGCAGCATGGATAGCAGGCTGGCTACAAAGCAGGAAACAGAGTAGGGGTTAAAGGTAGTTACTCAGCTTGGCAAATGTTGAGCAGTGGTGTTCCACAAGGATTGGTGCTGGGACCACTGTTGTTCACTATGTACATGAATAATTTGCACTTGGGAATTGGAAGTACAATTTCAATATTTGTGGGTGAATCCAAATTGAGGAAGACTGCGAAAAAATATAGGACAACATTAATAAACTTACAGAATCGGTGTGTAATTGGTAAATGAACTTCAATATACATAAGTATGAGGTGGTACATTTTGGTAGGAAGAATAAGGAGACTACATACTCCTTGGAAAATTAGTGTCTGACTGGGGTAAAGGAACAGAGGGATCTGGCAGGTAGAGATACACAAATCATTAAAAGTAGCAACGCAGGTTTAATAAGGCCATAAAAAAGTCAAACAAAGCACTGGGGTTCATTTATATAGGAATAGAATTGAAAAGCAGAGAAGTTATGTTAAACTTATACAGAACTTTGGTTAGACCACAGTTGGAGTATTGTGAACAGTTCTGGTCTCCATATTATAAAAAGGAAATAGAGGCACCGGGAAAGGTGCAAAAAAGATTTACCAGAATAATACAGAACTGAGAGATTATAACTCTCAGGAGAAACTGAAGAGGCTAGACTCTTGGCTCCAGAAAAGAGAAGACTGAAGGGTGACCTGATAGAGCTCTTTATATTATGAAAGTGTGTGATAGGGTAGATGCAGAGAAGAGTTTCCCCTTGCAGATGAGACTAGAACTAGGCATCATAACTATGATAGTCACTAATAAATCCAATAGGGAATTCAGGAGAAACCTAGTTACCTATAGAGTGGTTAGAATTATTTAAAGGGAAGCTAGATAAACACATGACTTGGAGGGGAACAGAAGGATATGTTGATGGGGTTAGATGAACAAGGGTGTGAGGAGGCCTGTTTGGAGCATAAACACTAGCGTAGTCCTGTTGGGCCAAATGGCTTCTTTCTATGCTGTAAATATTTTGTAAAATCTTGCATATTGGCAAAGTTGTAACTCGCCACCTGACTTTCAGTACCTCTAGGAAAAAACTGTGAAACCCAACTTGTGTTTGAAGTAGTAAATCAATACCATTCCCTGTCTGCTTTTCACAAATATAATTGTTTTATTCCCAATAATCCAGATCTCATTGTTTATTTTGGCACACCGGAGCAGTTTCTCATTGTTACACAAATCCCTGTCCTCTTGATTTAGGAAACCTTTGTTTTTAGACTTACTGCTGAAGAACTTCCCCTATCTCCCACATTGGTCTATTTAAAAAATATATTTTTTCATTCATGGGAAGTGGGCATCACTGGCATGATCAGCATTTATTGCCCGTCCCTAATTACCCTTGAGAAGGTGAGTTGCCTTCTTGAACCGCTGCAGTCCATGCAGTGAAGGTACTGCCACAGTGCTGTTAGGGCGGGAGTTCCAGGATTTTGACCCAACGACGATGAAGGAATAGCAATATATTTCCAAGTCAGGATGGCGTGTGACTTGGAGGGGAACTTGCAGGTGATGGTGTTCCCATGCGCATGCTGCCATTGTCCTTCTAGGTGGTCGAGATCGCGGGTTTGGGAGGTGCTGCCGAAGAAGCCATGGCAAGTTGCTGCAGTGCATCTTATAGACGGTACACACTGCATCCACAATGCGTCGGTGATGGAGGGAGTGAATGTTTAAGGTGGTGGATGGGGTGCCAATCAAGCGATATGTTACACAAGTACTTTGTATTGACAATAGTGGATTCCTGAGCATTTTTCCTCACCACTCCTCCTTTCTAAAAAGCCTCCATGGTATTAACTGTACCGAGACTCTTGCAGCTTAACCTTTTAACAGTATTTGAACATTCATATAATTAAACAATCCCAGGGCTTCATAGGTTCTGTTGACAATCCCACACATATAATCTGCAAATGTTTGAAACAAAGGTGGCAAGATGCTTCCCATTCATGTTGTCATGGCTACTCTGCATTCATTTGTAATATATTTTTCAATGCATTTGCAGTTTGAAAGTGCTTTCTCTTTCTCTTAACTCCATAAAGGGGTCAACCTATGGCTCAGTTGGAAAAAGACGGTGTATGAAGTACGGCACGTAGTCCGGGGAGGATGTCTGTCTGTGCCAGGGTGGTTGATCCCAGCTGATGTGGCACCATTGTCTGCTGTGCCCCCCTGAGCTTTGGAAGGGAAATCAGTCTGGGTCCCTGCTCATGATCACTAGCCAGTGACCCTTGCTGAATATGTGTACGTATGGAGCTCTGCTCAGGACAGGGTTGAGCTTGGCTATGATGATTCATGTACTACAACAGTCCACCAACATTGACTGTCTAGGCTCAATGGGACCGAAATTCATCACCTCACTGCCTGCTGCCACCGACTGCCGCCCACTCCTGCCGACATTCCTCGTTAAGATCCACCCAGTGCCACTTTCGAAGTGGCCTGGAGCAGGCAGACGTGGAGAGCGACCGGGAACCGCCCAATGACGTCAGCTGACGGCCGAGTGGTGCAACTGACCTCCTGCCTGCCGAGCCATCAGATTCCTGTGGGCGGGACTCGGCGGCAGAACGGGGGTGAACGGCTGGCTGGAGGCTGGTCTGTCCCCGATGGTAAGTATGAAGAACCTGAAAAAAAGGTAAGTGAACATTTTTCTTAATTTTCCAAAGTGACTTGCCTGCATGTGGTCCCCTGAAGGTCTTCAGATAGTTTTTAAATTTTTTATTGGTGATTTTTTTTATCGGGTCTTCGACCCTCTATGGGCCCGACTCCATCCTTGGTGACACTTAGGCGACAAGTGCCTCTGCCACCGAGGATGAGACCTCCCGTCCGCTGCCGCCCAGATTGGCGGCGTACGACGTCCGTTTGCCGCCCACCGACCTTCGAGGGACTCGGCCATGAATATCTCGCCCAAAGTACCGTTTGGTACCTCGGCAGCCATCGGCAGCACTTGGGCGGGCAGAGGCCTTGCTGAAAATCGGCCCCAATATGTGGAACAGGCCAATTATATGAGGTACAGAAGACCTGCCACTCCCTATGGACCCATATGCCAGTAAGAGTCAGCAGCTTCAGGAAAACATAAGATATAAAAGCAGGATTAAGCTATACGGCCCCTCGAGGAGAGGAGAGAGAAACTGGCCCAAAAAAGACACAGTAAACGATATTGAGTTACTAACTCAGCCCACATTCCAAACATGTCATAAAAAGGAACGCCATTGAAGCCCAGGTATTCCCTCTCCCACTTCCTTTCAGAGCAATGTATTGAGACTCATATGCGATACAGCAAAGCCTAAAAAATATTTTAGGCTAAATGTAGAAATTGGATTCTTGCCCCCGTTTTACAAGCGACCAATGACTCCGACGACTGCCTAAATCCAGTCTCTTACTTGTTTAAATGTGGAGTCTCACGCCTGTTTTAGGCCCCTTTTGGGAAATTGGATATGGCAGAGTGGAACAGGCCTCGGGCCTGCTTCACCCTGAATACTTTAGCAAAGGGCAACAAGTAAGTTAACTTTTTTTTTAGCGTTGCTGTGGAGTCAGGAGGAGCAGGATTACTCACACAGCATCCTGATCGCATCCCCCCCCCCGCCCTCCCACCGCCCGTTGCCTCTTCACTGCCCTGGTCTTACCCTATTACCCCCCTGCCCCCTGGTCTTACGCTATTAGCGTTGCAAGCGGCCCGATACTAATTTTGTTCATTTTGCCCGTGGAGACACGACATGACAGGTGCCGGCAGCTGGCCCAATTAATATCAATGAGGCCTGAGGCCCAATTACAGACCAGCCTCGGGCCTCCTGGTCAGGGGCATAGGGAGCAAGGCACCCATTTCAGGCCCAAAATCGAGCCTAATGAAATTTCAAGCCCCATTGCCTGTAAGGACCAAGGCCCACCTCTGTGATGGGAGTGCACTGGTTTCAGAAGCTGTCATTTTTCACAAGTTGGCTCTCAGAAAAATCCAACCAACAATATGTGACAGAAATAGTGGTGAATTGAAAAGCAAACACAGTTTAATAATGCTGAAACGCTCTTCTGCACACCCACCTTTTGAAGGAAATATCCAGTCGTTATTTAATTAAAATCAATTAGTGTTGATGCAGTCCTCACTCTGATGCCTGGTTCTGCTCGAAATTGTTGAAGTGGTAATAAGAATGGACCAGCTGAAGTCACTGAGGCAAATTTATTAAATATTAATGACAAGGAAATGTGGTACTGATTGAATTAGTCCTTTACATCAAGAGGTCACGGATATCGGGCGTTCAATTTTGAAGGGCGCGAAGCAGGTAAGAAATAACATGTCATGTATAAAAGCTCAGCTTCGAAGAAAGCTTTGCCACATTTTTTTTGATAAGTCATCATGAGGGAAGATTTATTCTGTCCAGCAACCGGAGGCAAATCATAAGCACATTCTTTAAAATCGCAATCTGCAAGAGCACCAGAAAGCTGTGGACAAGCAAGGCCATTTGGTCAATCGTAACCCCCTCCATCACAGCATTCAGCTGTTTCCAAAATAGTGGCAGCATATTTCCCATCACTCTCCTGTCCAGGGGTCAATTTTATGTTTTGAATTCCCTTTTGTGTTTAAAATTTCTCCACATAATGAGCAAAGAGAATCTTTCCTTTATTAGCCGAGGTATAGAATATAAGAGCAGGGACGTTATGCTAGAACTGTATACAACACGAGTTAGACCACGGCTTGAGTACTGTGTGCAGTTCTGGTCACCACATTACAGAAAAGATGTGATTGCACGAGAAAGGGTACAGAGGAGATTTACGAGGATGTTGCCAGGACTGGAAAATTTTAGCGATGAGGAAAGATTGGATAGGCTGGGGTGTTTCCCTTGGAACAGAGGAGGCTGAGGGGAGATTTAATGGAGGTATATAAAATTATGAGGGGCCGAGATAGAGTTTATCGGAAGGACCTATTTCCCTTAGCAGAAGGGTCAATAACCAGGGGGCATAGATTTAAAGTCATTGGTAGAAGGATTAGAGGGGGATGAGAAAAGATTTCTTCACCCAGAGGGTGGTGGGGGTCTGGAACTCACTGCCTGAAAGGGTGCTAGAGGCAGAAACCCTCAACAAATTTAAAAAGAACTTGGATGTGCATTTAAAAAGCTGTATTCTGCAGGGCTACGGACTAAGCGCTGGAAGTTGGGATTAGGCTGGATAGTTCTTTGTCGGCCGGCACGGACACGATGGGCCAAATGTCCTCCTTCTGTGTCATAATATTTCTATGATTCGATTCTATGATTCTAAGTTCCCGGCATGCAGATTTTCAGTGGTTGGCTTTGTCATGTATTCAACCAGCATTGTAACCCATGTATAATCTGACTTAAGTTGTACACTGTGAGAACACTGACCACTAGGTGGTGAACTTGTGGGAGACACTCCTAACCTGGACCTTCAGATATAAAAGGGCAAGCTCCACCCACTTCCAGCACTTGAGTTCGATGGAATAAAGGACAGGTCACAAACTGACCTTCTATCAAGCATGGGCCTCGTGTGCATTTATACTGTATAGTAAGGATGTATCAATGGCGACAAGAAACTGGGATTTAAACCACGCGAGCATGGCCACTAGCAGAACAGACGAGAGGTACTGTGTTGAGGAATGATTGGGACAGAGATTCAACATTATTAAAGCAGCACACAGTTCTCCAGGCAGACAAGGGCAGTCGGGCATGCCCCAACATGTAGTTGAACCCAGAGAGCGAGTTCGACAGAGACAATGGCAAGCTGAACGGCGATTCACGCCATTGCAAGGGACAATGCGGCCAGTAGTGTGTAAGGGGTTTCCAGGGAGTGTTGTTGTGCCTTGGGTGTCTCTCTCTGGGCTTCTGCCCTCACAGCTTATGCCTGGTCTGTGAGGTACCCTGAGTGCTGCAAGAGCACCCCTGGAGAGACTGTGTCCACAGCTTATGAAGGGGGTTTTGAGACTCGTGCGTCCCCACAGCTTATGCCTACCCTGTGAGGCACCTGTGAGTGTCAAACACTCCTAACCCCTTCTTCCCTAGCCTGTGACACACAGTTGAGCGTTTTCGAGGCGCTCCGAGCTTCCCTTACACTGTTCTGACATAAGACTCACGATCAGGAGATGTAATACAATAGAACTGAGACAAGGTGATTCCAAGAGGAACTTTAGGCTTCCAATTTATTTGACAAGGTGTATCTCAACAAACAGCAATACACCAACAAAACAATCCCCCTAAATCCCACTAAACGGACACAACGAAAATCTTTACACAAGTTTAGCAGTACAATGCCCAACCTCCCACCTTTCCTGGCCTAACTGAGTTGGGAGTTCCAGGGACCAGAGGTTATACTCACTTCTGTGCCTTCTGCAGTCTGGTGGTTTGTTTCTTCTATCTTCGGTGTCTTCGGACACTGGTTTTCCTTCAGTGTCGAGAGTCTTGATGGTTGTTGGATGACGAGGGCAGGGAACCACCCACACTACGTCAGAAACCGCTTTTTATAGCCAGATTATCCAGTCCGCCTCGCCTGCTGAAATCGATTCTTCCCATTGGTGGGCTTTGTGATTTTGAAAAATGCAGCAGTTTTAGATTATTGCAGGTTTTTTCCACTGATGTTAACCTACTCAAGGTTTGAATGAGTGTTGATTGCGTTGGCCTCCTGTAGCCATTGTGTAGGCCCTTAGGTTGTTTTGGGTTCCCTGGTTTCTAAAGGTCTGCATAATTTTCCTTCAATTCAGTTTTTAGTAGGTGTTAATTGGGTTGGCCTCCTGTAGCCATTGTGTAGGTCCTTGGTTTGTTTTGGGTTCCCTAGTTTTCTGAAGATCTGCATAATTTTCCTCCATAGTGTAAACATGGGGAAGACAATAGTCCGATAATGGCTGTGAGTCAGTCCCACAGTTTTTGAGCAAGTGCTCTCCCATTGGCTTGAAAGCCCCATGCTTCGGGCTGACTCTGTCTCACTATTGGCCCTCCGGTGTCCTCCCCCGTCCAATCTGTTATCGGTTTCAATTCACAGCACAGACTGATCCCACAGCCCTTTTCCTTCTGGGTAAAATGAGGGGGTTTTCGTCCTCCCCTACATAATCCCCCATCTGACACAGTCAGACACCACTCGAGTGTGTCAAAGTTCAGGGTGCTGAGAAAACCCTAGGTCTCCCAAATTGCCCACATTTCCCCAGTTTAACTCGAAACTGATCCCGTCGATATATATCGTAATTCCTTTTAACGCAGTACAAAACACAGATTCCAACAGGTTACAATATACGACAGCAATATACATATATGTACTTAAGGTTACAGCAGCAATTGTACATTGAGTCTCATTTCAGTCTTAACCGTAAACAAAGAAACCTGCCCTGCAAACTCCCCAGGGGCCATGTATGAAAACGCAGTCATCCCTGGGAATAACAAAACTGCCGAAGTGTCGCGGTCAAGCTTTGTTTACACACTTTGAGTGTTTAGCAACGGCTCTCCTGTCTGTGTAGTAGCCTGAGGAGCTGCTTTCTTTTTCTTTTTCTCCTGAGCGTACAGCTTGTAACTAGCAGATATGCTACAATCAGGAGTTGGCCGATTACTAAGGCATGCGATCCCACCCGGATCCATGCAGGTATGTTTGCCCGTATTCCCAAATCCCACCATGCTGGGGGTTTAATCTGGGCAATTTCCCCTGCTAGAATTTCAGTTTTCTGCTCCATGGTGTAAAAATGTTTTTGAGACAAATCCACTGCCTGGAGGAGGGCTGTAAGTTTCTCAGGTAGTGGGGCAATGGGATAGCCAAACTGGGCGACATATTGTTGTAGGTGGCTGAGGTTGTTTTGTACCGTGAGGTGAATCGTGGAAGGTTCAGGGATGGGTGTGATTCTGGTGTGTGCCACTTGAACCTCTGCCCTGGGTTTAAAGCAAAAGCTGCTGTACGGTATTGGACACCACCTTCCCGGTCCATGTTCATACCATTGGGCACTTGTGGTGACACAATATGTCCCACCGCCTACATATGCTACCTGTGGAGGCATGTGGTTAGAGGCCATTACCTCCATTGTACAATTGATAGGCTCTGCCCCAGCAGTGCTGAACCCGCATTGTGGCCTTGCAAAAGCGTTCAAGTGCTCGGGGCACAGGATTACTTGTGCTCCCCTGCTCCGACAACCCGAGAGGTCTGTACCTGTCACAGTATGCTCCCACATTGTGACATAAGGTGGGACCTCTTGGAATCGAACATGCACCCCTCCACGAATGACTCCCACATTCTCCACTCAGTACAGGGGTGCTGGTCATGGGGACGCCCCCATCACGGGCATCCTGACCACCACCTATAGAAAGCAATGGAGACCCCCTCTGAACACACGCGAGTGGATCCCCATATACACAAATAAATTCCTTGGTCGTACGCCCACCATTTCTCCCAGCACACCGTTACCCCGCCAGATGACCCCATGATGGTTCGGTAGGTATCATTATCCAGACGTTCCCAGTCTGAGTGTCGGTCTCCCATGTCCCTCTTGAGCTTTCTGAGCCACCACCACCGTCCCAGAGGTATGTCCCATTGGCAAGTTAGGCAAAGCTTCCTGCCTTCTGTCACTCTCACTCTGGAAGTGGCCAGTGATCTCTGGGCAGGGAATCGAGGCCTCTCCGTAGGTAAAGTCCTTATGGTTGGAGTACTTGGTGGAGTTCGATCCCAACCACCCAGGCCATCTCTCCTCATGGGAGTAGGTGACCCGGCCATCCGCCGCCGGAGTCCCTTCTCCTGTGGTCACTGTCGGCGCTCTGCCCCCGGAGCACCCGAAAACCAGGGAGTCCTCGGTGTCCCCTCGGTGCCCGGTGCAGATCTTTAGCGATACCAGCATCATTAACGTCCAGTAGGGAGGTGTGAACATCTGAAAGGCAAGAAGAACATGGCCTTGCCTTGAGAGACCTCTCCAGGCTCGGCCCGCGTAACATGTTCCGAACATAAAATGCTGTACCCGACCGCCACTGCCTTACCTAAACACATATGCACACAACACAAAGTAACAAAACAGGAAGGGAAAATATATACACCGCCACCCGTCCCCGGGTGGCCAGGCTATATACCCGACCTTTGGAGCTTTTCTCCTCCTCCCCTCCTTCATTCCATTGGACCAGTGCCAGTTGCCTGACCATTGCTTCCTCGGTGAGGTTGGGGCCCCGGGAATCGAACCACAGTTCTGCCCTGGCCTTGAGTCGGGGCAAGCAGTTTTCCACCAGCATCCTCAGCCAGCAGCCAGTCTGTACCACAGAAAGATTCGCCCGGTCGAAGAGCTCCCCACAGGCTGCGTGGTATACTACCCACAGCCTGTCCGCAAACGCCTGCGGGGTTTCCCCTGCGAGCTGCCTTGTCCTTTCGACCCGTTCGAAAGGACTGCCGTCATCGAAGCCCATAGCCTCAAGGACGGCCCTCTGGACCTCAGTAAATGCACGCTGTCCCCTCCGGCATTCTGCCGGTAGGGCCTGGTACAATTTGCTGTCCAGAGAGAAGAGCAGCAGCTTGGCTGTCTCTTCCTCGTCGCACCCATTAATTTCCCCTGCCTGCATCACCTCCATGAAGTGGATAGATGGGTCCCCACTGCGAGTGAGTTTGGCCAAATGGGCCACCATGGCCCTGAGTGATTGAACTTCATGGGGAATAATAAAGTCGCTCTCCAGCGCTCCCCGACCTTGGCCACCTGACTGTGGAGGACCGTACTTGCTCTGCCTGACCGGGCACATCCGCCCTGGTTCAGGATCTTTCTGCGCTGGTCCCTCTACCTCCGGCTGTCCCACCATACCCGGTGCAGCAGACAGTGCCTGGTCGCCTGATCCAGCCCTTAACTGACCCTCGGCTGGAGCCTCACATCCCTGCTGCCGAGCGGGACACATTGGTCCTGCCCCCAGCCCTGGGTATGCTACTACCTGCGTGCCCCGCTCCTCCTGGTACCCCACCGGACAAACCACCGGTGCCTCAGGAGGTGGTCAGGCGTCTCTTGCCTTTGGATTCTTCTCGACACCCCAATACTCTCCTTTGTCCCCTGTGGACCCTCCGGGTCCTATCAGGGCGACCATCCCCCTTGCCTGGGATAGAGCGTGGGTGAGAGTTTTAATCCTCTCCTGGCAGGGACCGTGATCTGCAAACTCACTGCTATTGGCCACTTTATAGGCTGCCGTTACATTTTTTAATTTATTCTCTAGTTCCCAAATTTTCTGGGTGTACCGAGAGTTCTGTTCCCGGAGGGAACCCTCACTACCCTTGGCCTCAGTGACCTGACACTGAAGATAGTCCCGGCTATTTCGGAAGGTCTCCTCCAACTGCCGGTTCCTTTGCTGCTCCTCAGCTAATTCGGCCAGCAGGTTGTCCCCAACCACAGCCCGGATAGCAGAGAGCTCCTCTGATTTCTGAAGACTCTGTTCAAAGTCCTTCACCTGCTGATCGAGCTTTCGGACTTGGCGGGTGAAGCAGATAAGCCAGATGGCCTTTTCCACCCTGTGTTTGTGGTCCTTCCCTGCTGTCCACTGAGCAGCAGCATCCACTGAGCGCTCTGCCCATGTGAGGGCTTGTACCCAAGGTTTGGTGAGGTTCACCGAGCCAAAAATGTATGAGGAAATTCTCTCCTCCATTTTAGTTTCCTCTCTTATCACCTCATCTGTTATATTAACATCTCCTGTTTGCTTATGTCCTGCCGCGGTCACCATGTTCTGTAAGGGGTTCTCAGGGAGTGTTGTTGTGCCTTGGGTGTCTCTCTCTGGGCTTCTGCCCTCACAGCTTATGCCTGGCCTGTGAGGTACCCTGAGTGCTGCAAGAGCACCCCTGGAGAGACTGTGTCCACAGCTTATGAAGGGGGTTTTGAGACTCGTGCATCCCCACAGTTTATGCCTAGCCTGTGAGGCACCTGTGAGTGTCAAACACTCCTAACCCCTTCTTCCCTAGCCTGTGACACACAGTTGAGCATTTTCGAGGCGCTCCTAGCTTCCCTTACAATGTTCTGACATAAGACTCACGATCAGGAGATGTGATACAATAGAACTGAGACAAGGTGATTCCAAGAGGAACTTTAGACTTCCAATTTATTTGACAAGTTGTATCTCAACAAACAGCAATACACCAACAAAACAATCCCCCTAAATCCCACTAAACGGACACAACGAAAATCTTTACACAAGTTTAGCAGTACAATGCCCAACTTCCCACCTTTCCTGGCCTAACTGAGTTGGGAATTCCGGGGACCAGAGGTTATACTCACTACTGTGCCTTCTGCAGTCTAGTGGTTTGTTTCTTCTATCTTCGGTGTCTTCGGACACTGGTTTTCCTTCAGTGTCGAGAGTCTTGCTGGTTGTTGGATGACGAGGGCAGGGAACCACACACAATGCGTCAGAAACCCCTTTTTATAGCCAGATTATACAGTCCGCCTCTCCTGCTGAAATCGATTCTTCCCATTGGTGGGCTTTGTGATTTTGAAAAATGCAGCAGTTTTAGATTATTGCGGGTTTTTTCCACTGATGTTAACCTACTCAAGGTTTGAATGGGTGTTGATTGCGTTGGCCTCCTGTAGCCATTGTGTATGCCCTTGGGTTGTTTTGGGTTCCCTGGTTTCTAAAGGTCTGCATAATTTTCCTTCAATTCAGTTTTTCTAACCTACTCAAGGTTTGAGTAGGTGTTAATTGGGTTGGCCTCCTGTAGCCATTGTGTAGGTCCTTGGTTTGTTTTGGGTTCCCTAGTTTTCTGAAGTTCTGCATAATTTCCTTCCATAGTGTATACATGGGGAAGACAATAGTCCGATAATGGCTGTGAGTCAGTCCCACAGTTTTCGAGCAAGTGCTCTCCCATTGGCTTGAAAACCCCATGCTTCGGGCTGACTGTCTCACCATTGGTCCTCCGGTGTCCTCCCCCATCCAATCACTGCTCTGCCAAGGTCAAACTGCTATCGGTTTCAATTCACAGCACAGATTGATCCCACAGCCCTTTTCCTTCTGGGTAAAATGAGGGGGTTTTCGTCCTCCCCTACAAATGGGGCCATCAACATCTGTTAATGGCGCACTCAAGGGCAATAACAGGGGCAGTCAGGGACGTTCGACTGGCAAGGGAACTTTTGTTTCAAACAGCAGCTCATGCTGGAGGTGTGGAGGCACACACTCAGCCGGAGTTTGCAGAGGTGAGCAAAATACCTGCAGAAATTGCAGAAATGAATGCTGGGGGAAATCGCTGGAAGCTGAAGTTCATGTGGAGCACGTATACAGTTCATACACCAGGACTGCACCGATAATGATGAAAGTGCTCCTCAATGGCATCCCAGTATCAATGGAGTTAGACACGGGGGCCAGCCAGTCCCTGACGGGTATCAAACAGTTCGAAAAGTTGTGGCCATCCAAGGCCAGGAAGCCAAAATTATCGCCGATTGACACACAGCTACGAACATACACAAAGCAGATCATTCCAGTGCTAGGCAGCGCCACAGTAATCGTGACCCACAAAGATTCGGAGAACAGGTTGCCACTCTGGGTTGTCCCGGGGGACGGTCTCGCACTACTGGGGAGGAGTTGGCTTGCTGTCATGAACTGGAAATGGGGCGATGTCAATGCAATTTCCTCTGTGGAGCGAGTATCATGCTCACAGATCCTGGACAAATTTGACTCATAATTTCAACCCAGCATTGGCACTTTCATGGGGGTCAAGGTAGTGATTCACATAAACCCGGACGCCAGGCCAGTACACCACAAGGCCAGAGCGGTGCCGTACGTGATGCGGGAAAAGATAGAAGGCGAATTGGACCGTCTGCTGAGAGAAGGCATCATCTCGCCAGTCGAATTCAGTGACTGGGCGAGCCCGATTGTGCCGGTGCTCAAGGCGGATGGGTCGGTCAGGATATGTGGCGATTACAAGGCCACCATCAATCGGATGTCACTCCAAGACCAGTACCCGCTACCGAGAGCGGAGGACCTCTTTGCGAAACTATCCGGTGGCAAACTTTTTTCAAAATTGGACCTGACCTCAGCTTACATGACCCAGGAGCTGGTGAGTGAGTCGAAGAAGCTGACCACCATCACGACACACAAGGGGTTGTTTGAGTACAACAGATGTCTGTTCAGGATTCGCTCGGCTGCCACGATCTTCCAACGAAATATGGAAAGCCTCCTCAAGTCGATTACAGGGACAGTGGTTTTTCAGGATGACATCCTCATTACGGGTTACGATACTGAAGAACACCTCCACAACCTGAAGGAGGTGCAACGCAGACTGGACCGGGTAGGGCTCCGACTGAAAAAGGCGAAGTACGTCTTCTTAGCTCCAGAGGTAGAATTCCTGGGGATGAGGGTAGCAGCAGACGGGATCAGCCCTACTGCGTCCAAGACGGAAGCGATCAAGAGAGCACCCAGACCCCGTAACATGACGGAGCTGTGTTCGTTCCTGGGGCTCCTGAACTATTTTGGAAACTTTCTTCCCAAATTGAGCACGCTACTAGAGCCGCTACACATGCTCCTACGCAAAGGTCGCGAATGGGTCTGGGGGGACAGCCAGGAAAGGGCTTTTAATAGAGCACGCAATTTGTTATGTTCCAACAATCTGTTAACGCTATATGACCCATGTAAGAAACTTGTGTTAACGTGCGATGCATCACCCTATGGTGTTGGGTGTGTGTTGCAGCATGTCAATGCCAAGGGTCAGTTACAGCCGGTAGCTTATGCCTCCAGAAGTCTGTCCCAAGCAGAAAGGGGTTACGGGATGGTAGAAAAGGAGGCGCTTGCATGTGGTATATGCGGTAAAGAAAATGCACCAGGACCTGTTTGGCAGGAAATTTGAGCTGGAGACAGATCACAAGCCCCTAACGTCCCTTTTGGCTGACAACAAGGCCATAAATGCAAACGCATCGGCCCGCATACAGAGGTGGGCACTCACATTAGCTGCCTATGACTGCGCAATTCGGCACAGACCGGGCACCGAAAACTGCGCCGATGCACTCAGCAGGCTCCCACTAGCCACCACTGAGCAGGCTACCGAGCATGCTGCTGAGATGGTCATGACTGTTGAAGCTTTCGGAAGCGAAGGCTCACCCGTGACAGATTAAAGTCTGGACAAATAGAGACCCGCTATTGTCTCTAGTCAAGAAATGTGTCCTAAATGGGGACTGGGCAGCCACGTACAGGGCATGCCCTGAGAAATTTAAACCATTTCACAGGCGCAAGGATGAACTCTCGATTCAGGCCAATTGCCTACTGTGGAGAAATTGCATAGTCATGCCCCAGATGGGCAGAGAGGTGTTCATCAGAGAACTGCACAATGAGCACCCGGGCATTGTCACGATGAATGCAATTGCCAGGTCACATGTTTGGTGGCCAGGGATCGACGCAGATCTAGAACTTTGTGTTCGCAGGTGCAACACGTGTGCCCAGCTGGGCAATGCGCCCAGGGAAGCCCCTCTTAGCCCCTGGCCATGGCCCGCCAAGCCTTGGTCACGCATCCATGTGGACTACACAGATCCTTTCATGGGAAAAATGTTTTTGGTTGTAGTCGATGCCTACTCCAAATGGATCGAGTGTGACATTTTAAATTCAAGCACATCCTCTGCCACTGTAGAAAGTCTACGGGCAATGTTTGCCGCCCACGGTCTATCGGACATCTTGGTCAGCGACAATGGCCCGTGCTTCACAAGCACTGCATTCCAGGACTTCATGGCAGGCAATGGAATTAACCATGTTAGAACGGCACCGTTCAAGCCGGCCTCAAACGGCCAGGCAGAACGAGCAGTGCAGATAATCAAACAGGGGATGCTCAGAATCCAAGGGGGTTCCCTACAATGCCGCTTATCACGCCCCCTGTTGGCCTACAGATCCCGACCACACTCGCTCACAGGGGTTCCACCCACAGAGCTGCTAATGAAAAGGATGCTCAAAACCAGATTATCCCTTATACACCCTACTATGAAAGAAATTGTTGAGAGCAGGCGTCAGTCACACTGTGACTACCATGACAGGAATGCGAGGGCGCGATGTATTGATGTAAATTACCCTGTTTTTGTCCTCAACTACGCTGCAGGGCCCAAATGGCTCGCAGGCACTGTGGTTGCCAAAGAGGAAAATAGGATTCTGATAGTTAAACTTACCAATGGACAAATCTGCCGCAAACATGTGGATCAAACTAAAAGGAGATTCAGCAACCCCATAGAAGAAGCAGAGGAAGAACACGATGTAGAGTTCACTCCACCACAGGTGACCGAACACAGGAACCAAAGGGAGGAGAGCCCAGTCACTGTGGGCAGTCCGGACAAGCCTGAGGCACAGCAAACAGCAGACACTCAGGCCAGCGCCCAACAACCGGAGCCCCAACTCAGGCGCTCTACAAGGGAGCGTAAACCACCAGAGAGACTCGACCTGTGATCCCAATAAGACTTTGAGGGGGGGAGGTAATGTCATGTATTCAACCAGCATTGTAACCCATGTATAATCTGACCTAAGTTGTATACTGTGAGAACACTGACCACTAGGTGCTGAACTTGTGGGAGACACGCCTAACCTTCAGTTATAAAAGGGCAAACTCCACCCACTTCCAGCATTTGAGTGCTATGGAATAAAGGACAGGTCACAGACTGACCTTCTCTCAAGCATGGGCCTCGTGTGCATTTATACTGTATAGTAAGGACGTATCAGGATTCTTGGACTATATCAGTAGTTCAGGATTTTTCGCAAGGTGTATTTACCAGTTCAGGCCACTGGTCGCTCATCTCAACTCTGACTTTGCATTTTCATCTTGTGAAGTGGATTATGATTCAGGACCTCCCATATTCCTGAATACCTCTATCAAGTGTCTATTTCACCTTCTTTGTTCCAATGTAAAGAGATCCGAGGGAATTTTAACCTCCAAAATCGGGTGGGTTCCGGTCGGGTGAGAAGTAAAAACAAATTTTAAATCTTAAAACCCAACCCAACCTGTCTCCAACCCGCCCACTTCCGGTTTTAACGGAAGCAGAACGGGGTTGGGCAACCAACCCGCTCCCAGGAGGTGCGTTGCTCATTTAAATATTTTAATGAGGCGGCTTGCCTCAGATTCTATCAGCCTTTCAGGCTTAACGCTGGCCGGCCAGCTTTCCTGGGACTCAGGTGTCGTCTGAACTAAGGACGCATTCGGTCTTCAAGCAGACGACCTCCCCTCCTGGACCTCCTTCAAAATACAAGCCAGAAAATTTCTGATTAACTTCAATTAGTCTTTCTGTTTATTTTTGTTGCCTTGATTATTTTGTTAATTGTTGGTGTCTGAGGCTTAGAATATGAGGGAAATGGATTAACATCAGTAAATACATGCTCATTAGGGCACCAGATACCAAACCACTTCAGTGATCTTATGATTTGAATATCGTGTTCCTTTATCTCCCTCCCACTGCCATGCACATTAAGTCCTCACAGCTGGTATCCCTGATGATGCCATCAATACCGACTGTTTAACTAATTGTTCAAAAAACAACAGAAACAGCAAAGGAAAAAAAAGATGCCAAATTTAATCACTGTCTAATTTTAAAGAGCTTTTGAAGCTGATACTCAATCTTCATTACAACAGTAACTACACTTTACAAAGTAATTCATTGGCTGTGAAGCACTAAATAAATATGGGTTCTTTCTTTCTCTCTTTCTTTCTTTCTTTCTCTCTTTCTTTCTTCCTTTCTTTCTTTCCTTCTCTCTCTTTCTTTCCTTTTCTTTCTCTTTGTTTCTCTCTTTCTTTCTTTCAATTTTGGCAGTGGTAGGAAATGGTCAGGAGCAGAACATCAGCCATTAACCCCCCCCCCTATGAATTTCCTTTCCATTGAAGTTCATTACTGACCCTTTTCCGACACTGCTGAAAGTCAAATTCAGCCCTTATTTGTATAACATCTACTCTGAGATTAGAAGGACCAGTTGAGGAAGGCCATTCTGCCCTTCTTGCTCATCATCCAGAAATAACCTATAGTCCGCTCACCCCCCCACCCTCCCCACGCCAAAGCATCTAAATGTTTATCTTCAAGTTGTTGATGGACCTGCTGAGTGTTTCCGGTGTATGTGTTGTTATGCCAGTGTAGCTGTTCTTCAGGTTTGCATTGGATGGTGGATGACTGATTGAGGAACATTGTCAACTTTACTTTTTAGGCCCCGTCATTTTTCTCATCCTCATGCTGCCCCTTAGTGACATCATCCTAAAACACAGAGTCAATTACCACATGTACACCCAGCTCAACCTCACTACACTTCTCCCGACCTCTCCACGGTCTCTAAATTGTCAGACTGCTTGTCCAACACCCAGTTCTGATGAGCAGAAATGTTCTCTAATTAAATATTGGTAAGAACGAAGCCATTGTTTTCAGTCCCCGCCACAAACTCCATTCCCTAGCTACTGACTCAGTCCCTCTCTCCAACATCTGTCTGAGGCTGAACCACAATGTTCGCAACCTTCGTCTCATATTTGACCCTGAAATGAGCTTCCGACCATATAACCGCGCCATAACTAAAACCGTCTATTTCCACCTCCATAATTTCGCCCATCTCCGCCCTTGCCTCAGCTCATCTGCTGCTGAAACCATGCCTTTGTTACCGCGAGACTTGACTAATCCAACATACTCCTGTCTGGCCTCCCACCTTCTACCCTACATAAACTTGAGTTCTTCCAAAACTCAGCTGGTTGTGCTCTAACTCTCACCAAGTCCCACTCACCCGTCACCACTGTTATGTATTTAACCTCTTGTAACCTGTGTTACACTACCACCAGAAGGCCTATCTGTTGGAGTCCCAAGGAATCCCAGCATCCCTTGGGAGCACGGTATATAAGCAGGCCACCCACAAGGTACCTGCACTCTGGAGTCGCAATAAAGGAGCTAAGGTCACACTTGCTCACTGTACTCCGTTTCATCCTTTATTATGAGCATAACAATTGGCGACGAGGTAACGAACAACTGCACGAAAATGCAAAGAACAGTTGGTATCCTGGAGAAGTTCACAGAAGGGGATGATTGGGAGGCCTTCGTGGAGAGACTCGACCAATACTTTGTGGCCAACGAGCTAGAAGGGGACGAGTACACTGCCAAACGAAGGTCGATCCTCCTAGCTCTCTGTGGGGCAACAACCTATGGCCTCATGAAGAATCTCCCAGCTCAGGCAAAGCCAACAGAGAAATCCTATGGAGAATTGTGTACATTGGTCCGGGAGCATCTAAATCATAAGGAAAGCGTTTTGATAGCGAGATATCAGTTCTACACGTATCAGTGATTGGAGGGCCAGGAAGTGGCGAGCTATGTCACCGAACTAAGGCACCTTGCAGGACATTGTGAATTTGAGGGATTCCTAGAATAAATGCTCAGAGACTTTTTTGTACTGGGCATTGGCTATGAGACAATCCTTCACAAACTGTTGACTGTAGAAACTCCGAATCTAAGTAAAGCCATAACGATAACCCAGGCATTTATGTCCAGCAGCGACAATACCAAACAGATTTCGCAGAGTAAAGAAGTTTCAGCCAGTACTGTGCATAAATATACATGGCAGAACGTACATGCCGGCTGCTGCTGCCTGACCTCAGATGACCCAGAGTCCACCAACAATCGTTAATGCGAGGCAGTTAACACCTTGTTGGCGCTGTGGAGGTGATCATCGGCCCCATCAATGCCGCTTCAAGCACTATGCGTGCAACGGTTGCAGAACAATGGGACACCCCCAGCGAATGTGCAGGCGAGCTGCAAACCCTGCAAAACACAACATTGCAGAGGAAGATCGATCCACTGTGGATCACGCTGAATTGGAGACTCGTACCGAGGAGGCAGAAGTGTACGGGGTACACACATTCACGACGAAATGTCCACCAATAATGTTGAAAGTTGAACTGAAAGGAATTCCAGTATCTATGGAACTGGACACAGGTGTGAGTCAGTCCATAATGAGTAAAAAGGCCTTCGACAGGCTGTGGGGCAAAAAGGCACACAGGCCCAAGCTCAGCCCCATTCACACCAAACTAAGGACTTACACCAAGGAACTAATCCCTGCAACTGGCAGTGCAGAAGTCAAAGTCTCCTATGACAGAGCAGTACACGAACTCCTGCTGTGGATTGTGCCAGGCGATGGCCCCACATTGTTTGGCAGAAACTGGCTGGGAAAAATCCGCTGGAACTGGGACGACATCCGAGTGCTTTCGTCCGTCGACAACACCTCATGTGCCCAGGTTCTGAGCAAGTTCCCATTATTATTCGAGCCAGGCATTGGAAGCTTCTCGGGGGCGAAAGAACAGATCCATTTGGTTCCCGGTACCTGACCCATCCACCACAAGGCATGGGTGGTACCGTACATGATGCGTGAGAAAGTAAAAATTGAGCTGGACAGGCTGCAGGGAGAAGGCATCGTCGCGCCGGTGGAATTCAACGAGTGGGCTAGTCCAATTGTCCTGGTACTTAAAGAGGACGGCACTGTTAGAATTTGTGGGGACTATAAAGTAACGATTAACCGTTTTTCGCCACAGGACCAGCACCCATTACCCAAGGCAGGCGACCTATTTGCGACCCTGACTGGAGCGAATACATTCACCAAGCTGGACCTGACCTCGGCCTACATGAGGCAGGAGCTAGAGGAGTCTTCGAAAGACCTCACCTGCATCAACATGCACAAAGATCTGTTCATCTATAACAGATGCCCGTTCGGGATTTGGTCAGCCGCGGCAATCTTCCAACGGAACATGGAGAGCCTGCTTAAGTCGGTTCCTCATACCGTGGTTTTCCAGGACGACATACTGGTTACAGGTTGAGACGCCATTGAGCACTTGAAGAATCTGGAAGAGGTTCTTAGTCGGTTGAATCGCGTGGGGCTCAGGTTGAAATGCTTGAAGTGTGTTTTCCTGGTGCAGGATGACGAGTTCTTGGGAAGAAGAATCGCAGCGGACGGCATCAGACCCACCAAAGCCAAGACGGAGGGCATCAAGAACATGCCAAGGGCACAGAACGTGATGGAGCTGCGTGCATTCCTGGGACTCCTTAACTATTTTGGTAATTTCCTACCTGTGTTAAGCACCCTGCTAGAACCCCTGCATGGCTACTGTGCAAGGGAGACGATTGGGTATGGGGGAATTCACAAGTGGCTGCCTTTAAGAAAGCTAGAAATCTATTGTGTTCAAACAAACTGCTTGTCCTGTATAATCCTTGTAAAAGATTAGTGTTAGCTTGCGATGCGTCATTGTACGGGGTCGGGTGTGTGTTACAACAGGCTAACGAATCGGGGATTTTGCTACCCCCCGAGTACGCATCCAAGAGTTTGTCCAAGGTCGAAAGGGCCGACAGCATGATTGAAAACGAGGCTCTGGCGTGCGATTGCGGGGTAAAAAAAATGCACCAGTATTTATTTGGCCTCAAGTTTGAGCTTGAAACTGATCACAAGCCGCTCATATCGTTGTTCTCTGAGAGCAAACAGATTAACACCAATGCCTCTGCCCGCATCCAAAGATGGCAGTTCATGCTGTCGGCATACAGCTATGTAATGCGCCACAGACCGGGCACAGAGAACTGCGCAGATGCTCTCAGTCGGCTGCCATTGCCCAGCACCGGGGTGGAAATGGCACAGCCAGCGGACTTGCTTATGGTCATGTAGGAATTCGAGAATGAAAAGTCCCCTGTTATGGCCTGCCAGATCAGGACCTGGACCAGCCAGGATCCTTCACTGTCCTTGGTAAAAAAAACTGTATCCTCCATTGGAGCTGGTCCAGTGTCCCAGCGGAGCTGCAGGAGGCGATTAAGCCGTTCCATGGGCACAAAGACGAAATGTCCCTGCAGGCGGACTGTCTGTTGTGGGGCAATCACATGGTCTTGCCCAAGAAAGGCAAGGATACGTTCATTGATCACAGCACCTACCCGAGCATTGTAATGATGAAAGCCATAGCCAGATCCCATGTGTGGTGGCTCGGCATCGACTCAGATTTAGAGTCATGCATGTGCCAGTGCAACACTTACTCTCAGCTGAGCAATGCACCCAGAGAGGCACCGCTAATTTGTGGATGTGGCTCTCCAAACCGCGGTCAAGGATCCACGCAGACTATGCGGGCCCATTTATAGGCAAAATGTTTTTGGTTGTCGTGGACACTTACTCAAAATGGATGGAATGTGCGATAATGTCTGTAAGCACGTCCACGGCCACTATTGAAAGCCTACGAGCCATATAATGGGAAAGAACTAATTAGCAATTTTGTTGTGCGAGGCCTCTTGGGGAAGAGTGACCATAATATGGTAGAATTATTTATTAAGATGGAGAGTGACACAGTTAATTCAGAGACGAGGGTCCTGAACTTAAGGAAAGGTAACTTCGATGGTATGAGACATGAATTGGCTAGAATAGACTGGCGAATGATACTTAAAGGGTTTACAGTGGATAGGCAATGGCAAACATTTAAAGATCACATGGATGAACTTCAACAATTGTACATCTCTGTGTGGAGTAAAAACAAAACGGGGAAGGTGGCTCAACCGTGGCTAACAAGGGAAATTAGGGATAGTGTTAAATCCAAGGAAGTGGCATATAAATTGGCCAGAAAAAGCAGCAAACCTGAGGACTGGGAGAAATTTAGAATTCAGCAGAGGAGGACAAAGGGTTTAATTAGGAGGGGGAAAATAGAGTATGAGCGGAAACTTGCTGGGCACATAAAAACTGACTGCAAAAGCTTCTATAGATATGTGAAGAGAAAAAGATTAGTGAGTCAAACATAGGTCCCTTGCAGTCAGAATCAGGTGAATTTATAATGGGGACCAAAGAAATCGCAGACCAATTGAACAAATGCTTTGGTTCTGTCTTCACAAAGGAAGACACATATAACCTTTTGGAAGTACTAGGGGACCGAGGGTCTAGTGAGAAGGAGGAACTGAAGGAAATCCTTATTAGTCAGGAAATTGTGTTAGGGAAATTGATGGGATTGATCCCCAGGGCCTGATAGTCTGCATCCCAGAGTACTTAAGGAAGTGGCCCTAGAAATGGTGGATGCATTGGTGATCATTTTCCTACAGTCTATCAACTCTGGATCAGTTCCTATGTACTGGAGGGTAGCTAATGTAACACCACTCTTTAAAAAAGGAGGGAGAGAGAAAACGGGGAATTATAGACCAGTTAGCCTGACATCAGTAGTGGGCAAAATGTTGGAATCAATGATCAAAGATGAAATAGCAGCACATTTGGAAAGCAGTGACAGGATCAGTCCACGTCAGCATGGATTTATGAAAGAGAAATCATGCTTGACAAATCTTCTAGAATTATTTGAGGATGTAACTAGTAGAGTGGTCACGGGAGAACCAGTGGATGTGGTGTATTTGGACTTTCAAAAGGCTTTTGACAAGGTCCCACACAAGAGATTAGTGTGCAAAATTAAAGCACATGGTATTGAGGGTAATATTTTGATGTGGATAGAGAACTGGTTGGCAGACAGGAAGCAGAGAGTCGGGATAAACAGGTGATTCTCAGAATGGTAGACAGTGACTAGTGGGGTGCTGCAGGGCTCAGTGCTAGGACCCCAGCTATTTACAATATACATCAATGATTTAGATGAAGGAATTGAGTGTAATATCTCCAAGTTTGCAGACGACACTAAGCTGGGTGGCAGTCTGAGCTGTGAGGAGGGTGCAAAGAGGCTGCAGAGTGACTTGGACAGGTTAGGTGCGTGGGCAAATGCATGGCAGATGCAGTATAATGTGGATAAATGTGAGGTTATCCACTTTGCTGGCAAAAACATGAAGGCAGTATATTATCTGAGTGGTGACAGATTAGGCAAAGGGGAGGTGCAACGAGACCTGGGTGCCATGGTACATCAGTCATTGAAAGTTGGCATGCAGGTACAGCAGGCGGTGAAGAAAGCAAATGGCATGTTGGCCTTCATAGCTAGGGGATTTGAGTATAGGAGCAGGGAGGTCTTAATGCAGTTGTACAGGGCCTTGGTGAGGCCTCACCTGGAATATTGTGTTCTGTTTTGGTCTCCTAATCTGAGGAAGGACGTTCTTGCTATTGAGGGAGTGCAGCGAAGGTTCACCAGACTGATTCCTGGGATAGCGGGACTGACATATGAGGAGAGACTGGATCGACTGGGCCTGTATTTACTGGAGTTTAGAAGAATGAGAGGTGATCTCATTGAAACATATAAAATTCTGACAGGACTGGACAAGTTAGATGCAGGAAGAATGTTCCCGATGTTGGGGAAGTCCAGAACCAGGGGTCACAGTCTAAGGATAAGGGGTAAGCCATTTAGGACCGAGATGAGGAGAAACTTCTTCATTCAGAGAGTTATGAACCTGTGGAATTCTCTACCGCAGAGCGTTGTTGAGGCCAGTTCATTAGATATATTCAAGTGGGAGTTAGATATGGCCCTGATGGCGAAAGAGCTCAAGGGGTATGGAGAGAAAGCAGGAAAGGGGTACTGAGGTGAGCCATGATCTTATTGAATGATGGTGCAGGCTTGAAGGGCCGAATGGCCTACTCCTGCACCTATTTTCCATGTTTCTATGTTTGCCACGCACGGCTTGCCTGATGTCCTAGTCAGTGACAATGGGCCGTTCTTCACCAGTGCTGAATTCAAGGAATTCATGACCCGCAATGGGATCAAACACGTTACATCTGCCCCGTTCAAGACCGCATCGACCGGTCAGGTAAAACGGGCAGTTCAGACTATCAAGCAAAGCTTGAAATGAGTGTCAGAAAGCTCCCTGCAGACCCGGCTGTCCCGAGAGCTGCTCATCTACCGTACGAGACCCCACTCACTCACCGGGGTTCCCCCAGTCGAGCTGCTCATGAAAAGGGCGGTAAAAACAAGACTCTCTCTTGTCCATCCTGATCTCCATGATCACGTGGAGTGCAAGCGGCATCAACAAAATGTGTACCATGACCGCGCAAATTTGTCATGCGATATTGAGATCAATGATCCCGTGTTTAAAGCGGCATTGTTGGGGCCGATGATCAGCCCCGAAGCGCCAACAGGGTATTAACTGCCTCGCATTAACAGATGATGGCGGACTCTGGGTCAATTGAGGTCGGGCCACAGCAGCCGGCATGTACATTCTGCCCTGTACATTTCTGCTCAAAACCAACGTTACTTTATGCACAATACTGGCCGAAACTTCTTTGTTCTGTGAAATCTGCTTGGTGTTGTCGCTGGTGGACATAAATACCTGGGCTATCGTTATGGCTTTACTCAGATTCGGAGTTTCTACAGTCAACAGTTTGCGAAGGATTGTCTCATGTCCAATGCCCAGTACAAAAAAGTCTCTGAGCATTTGTTCTAGGAATCCCTCAAACTCACAATGTTCTGCAAGGCGCCTTAGTTCGGCGACGTAGCTCACTGCTTCCTGGCCCTCCGATCGTTGAGAACTGATATCTCGGCATCAAAACACTTTCCTTAGAAGTTAGGTGCTCCCGGAACAGCGTACACAGTTCTTCGTAGGATTTCTCTGTTGGTTTAGCCGAGGCCAGGAGATTTTTCCCAGACAGTTAGGAGGATCGCCCTTCATTTGGTCGCATTCTCGTCCCATTCCAGCTCGTTGGCTACGAAGTATTGGTCGAGTCTCTCCACGAAGGCCTCCCTATCGTTCCCGTCCAAGAACTCCTCTAGGATGCCGACTGTTCTTTGCATTTTCGTTGTTCGTTACCTCGTCACCAATTGTTATACTCATAATAAATGGTCAGACCGAGTACTGTGTGTAATAAGCAAGTGTGACCTTAGCTCCTTTATTGTAGTTCCAGAGTGCAGGTACCTCGTGGAAGACCTGCTTATATATTGTACTTCCAAGGGATGCTGGGATCTGCCCTCTGGTGGACAGGTATGATGCAGGTTACAAGGTTACAAGGGGTTAAATACATAACACTCACCATCTCCAGCAGCCCAGCAAGGCCGGCTGCCCAACAGCCCAGTGAAGAACTAACCAACTCACCCACACCCACATCTGTACCGAGACGATCGACAAGGGAGCTAAAAGCCCCAGATCATCTCACCTTGTAAATAAGTGTACTGTTGACTTCACGGGGGAGTGATGTTATGTATTTAACCCCTTGCAACCTGTATTACAGTACCACCAGAGGGCCTACCTGTTGGAGTCCCAAGGGATCCCAGCATTCCTTGGGAGCACGATATATAAGCAGGCTACCCACGAAGTACCTGCACTCTGGAGTCGCAATAAAGAGCTCAGATCACACTTGCTCACTGTACACAGTACTCAGTTTCATCCTTTATTATGAGCATAAGAACCCCTATGCTCACTGACCTACATTAGTTCCCGGTTAAGCAACGCCTCAGTTTCAAAATTCTCACCCTTGTTTTCAAATTCTTCCCTCACCTCTCACCCCTCCCTGTAATCTCCTTCAGTCCAACAACACCCGGAAATATCTGCGCTCCTCAATTCTGCCCTCTTGAACATCCCTGATTATAATCACTCAACCATTGGTGCCCATGTCCTCTGCTGCCTAGACCCTATTCTTTGGAATTCCCTGCCTAAACCTCTCCGCCTCTCTACCTCTTTCTCCTCCTTTAAGATACTTCTTAAACCCTACCTCTTTGATCAAACTTTTGGTCACCTGTCCTAATTTCTCCTCACGTGGCTTGATGTCAAATTTTTGGTTTCATAATACTCCTGGGAAGCACCTTGGGACGTTTTACTACATTAAAGGCACCATATAAATACAAGTTGTTGTTGTTGTAGTAGTGTCTACCAGTACCATCCCTGTTCTCTCACTCATGGTCTAAGTCATGCTAAAGATGCAGGTATTTATCTCAAGAGAGGCCTTTCTCTCTCTCTTGCTTTGGCAGAGGGATAAATGTTGGCCTGGACACCAGGGAGCACTCCCCAGCTCTTCCACCAATCATGCCTTGGCATCTTTTGCGTCAACCTGGGAGAGTAGATGGGGCCTCAGTTTAACGTTGAATCCGAAAGACTTCACCTCTGACAATTGCTCAGTACCTCACTGGAGTGTCGGCCTAGATTCTGGGCTCAAGGCTCTGGATTAGGGGCTGAATCCTCAACCTACCGACTCAAAGGCAAGAATGCTAAGGAATGAGCTACAGTTGACACCTTCCTCCGCCATGTGGCCAGGAGTGGGACTGTTCCTTGACCATTTGACAGCATTAGCGCCGTTCACAACTCAAGGCCTGCATTTTCGACTTTGCTCATTTCGGGACGGTAATGGCGGCAGGGCACTAAAGTTTGCGCCCGGGAACAGTTTGCGCCTCAGTCAGCAAAATTGGGCAGCTGGGCCCTGGGCATGGGGCGGAGCACTAAGGGAGGCCTTGCAGACCTTTCTTAGAGTGTTAAGCCGGCTGAGCATGCGGAAACCCCAAGCTAAACAACCGGCCTCGGAGCGCTTTAAGAGAGGCCTGGAGAGAAAAAAAAACTGAAAAAAACCCACCAAAAACATTCCCAATAAATCATTATCATAGGCAGTTCCATCAAATCGACGAAAATTTGCTTCCACTGTAAAAGTGAGATCTCAGGTGACTGTACAGTCCAATACGGGAATTACAGATTCTGTCACAGGTGGGGCAGACAGTGGTTGAAGGAAAGGGTGGTGGGGAGTCTGGTTTGCCGTACGTTCGTTCCCCTGCCTGCGTTTGTTTTCTGCATGCTCTTGGTAACGAGACTTGAGATGCTCTTCCTCCACTTTGGGCGGTCTTGGGCCAGGGATTCCCAGGTGTCGGTGGGGATGTTGCACTTTATCAAGGAGGCTTTGAGGGTGTCCTTGAAGCATTTCCTCTACCCACCTGGGGCTTGCTTGGCATGTAGGAGTTCCAAGTAGAACGCTTGCTTCGGGAGTCTCATGTTGGGAATGTGGACGATGTGGTCTACCCAATGGAGCTGGTCGAGTGTGGTCAGTGCTTCGTATAGTTAAGACAAAATTAATATGTAGAGTTATAGCTGTACTGTATAACATTTAATTAGAAATCCTTTTTTATCTCGAACTTAACGTTGAACAGCCTAAACAGTGGGGAGGACTTTTCAACTTTGCCACTCGAACGTACACCTGGTGAAGTGGATCACCCTCCATATGAACAAACCCCCCGCAATGTACAACTCAAAGTAAAATCCACCCGGTTTTCATCCAGTCAATATAAATCGGCTGGGTTCGATAACAGGCAATAGAACCACTCTGCCAGCATTTTCTTATTTGCCTCTTTGACCAAGCTTTTGGTCAGCTGCCGGAATTTCTTCTTATGTGGCTCGGTGTCAAATTTATTTGTTTTGTCTTATAACACTGCTGTGAAGCGCCTTGGGATGTTTTACGACGTTAAAGGCGCTATGTAAATACAAGTTGTTGTTGTTGTTCATGGGATGTGGGCATCGCTGGCAAGGTCAGCATTTATTGCCCATCCCTAACTGCCCCTGAGAAGGTAAGACACCTTCTTGAGCCGCTGCAGTCCGTGTGGTGAACGTAATCCCACAATGCTGTTAGGGAGGGAGTTCCCGGATTTTGACCCAACGAAGATTAAGGATTGGCGATATATTTCCAAGTCAGGATGGTGTGTAACTTGGAGGGGAAATTGCAGGTAATGGTGTTCCCATGCACCTGCTGCCCTTGTCCTTGTAGGTGGTAGAGTTCACGGGTTTGGGAGGTGCTGCCGAAGAAGCCTTGGTGAGTTGCTGCATTGCATCTTGCAGATGGTACACACTGCAGCCACTGTGCACCGGTGGTGGAGAAAGTGAATGTTGAAGATGGTGGATGAGGTGCTAATCAAGTGGGCTGCTTTGTTCTGGATGGTGTTGAACTTCTTGGAAGATTGTTGGAGCATATGTAGAAACATAGAAAATAGGTGGCAGGAGTAGGCCATTTGGCCCTTCGAGCCTGCACCACAATTCAATATGATCATGGCTGATCATGCAACTTCAGTGTCCCATTCCTGCTTTCTCTCCATACCGCTTGATACATTCAGCCGTAAGGGCCACATCTAACTCCCTTTTGAATATATGTAACGAACTGGCTTCAACAACTTTCTGTGGTAGAGAATTCCGCAGGTTCACAATTTCCTGAGTGAAGAAGTTTCTCCTCATCTCGGTCCTAAATGGCTTACCCCTTACCCTTAGACTGTGACCCCTGGTTCTGGACTCCCCAACATCGGGAACATTCTTCCTGCATCTAACCTGTCCAATCCCGTCAGAATTTTATATGTTTCTCTGAGATCCCCTCTCATTCTTCTAAATTCCAGTGAATATAAGCCTAATCGATCCAGTCTTTCTTCATATGTCAGTCCTGTCATCCCGGGAATCAGTCTGGCGAACCTTTGCTGCACTCCCTCAATAGCAAGAATGTTCTTCCTCAGATTAGGAAACCAAAACTGAACACAATATTCAAGGTGTGGCCTCACTAAGGCCCTGTACAACTGCAGTAAGACCTCCCTGCTCCTATACTCAAATCCTCTCGCTTTGAAGGCCAACATGCCATTTGCCATCTTCACCGCCTGCTGTACCTGCATGCCAACTTTCAAGGACTGATATACCATGACACCCAGGTCTCGTTGCACCTCCCCTTTTATTAATCTGTCATCATTCAGATATTATTCTGCCTTTTTGTTTTTGCCACCAAATTGGATAACCTCACATTTATCCACATTATACTGCATCTGCCATGCATTTGCCCACTCACCTAACCTGTCCAAGTAACCCTGCAGCCTCTTAGCATCCTCCTCACAGCTCACAGTGCCACCCAGCTTAGTGTCATCTGCAAACTTGGAGGTATTACATTCAATTCCTTCGTCTAAATAATTAATGTATATTGTAAATAGCTGGGGTCCCAGCACTGAACCTTGTGATGCCCCACTAGTCACTGCCTGCCATTCTGAAAAGGATTTGTTTATTCCTACTCTTTGCTTCCTGTCTGCCAACCTGTTCTCTATCCACGTCAATACATTACCCCCAATACCATGTGCTTTAATTTTGCACATTAATCTCTTGTGTGGGACCTTGTCAAAAGCCTTTTGAAAGTCTAAATACACCACATCCACTGGTTCTCCCTTGTCCACTCTACTAGTTACATCCTCAAAATTTCTAGAAGATTTGTCAAGCATGATTTCCCTTTCATAAATCCATGCTGACTTGGATCAATCCTGTTATATATGTGGACTTGTATTTACTCTGTACAGCCACCAGAGGGCTCATCCCCTGGAGTCTCAAGAGATCTCATAATCCCTTGGGAGCACAGGTATTTAAGGAGGCTTCACAGGTTGGAGAGGCACTCTCGAGACCTGCAATAAAAGACTAAGGTCACACTTTATTTGAGCTCACAGTGTTCAGTCTGACTTTCTCCATACACAACAACTGGCGACGAGGTACAGATAGCGAACCCAAAGATGCAGCGAACAGTGGGCATCCTGGAGAATTTTTCGAAGGGAGATGATTGGGAACTTTTGTGGAGCGACTCGACCAATACTTCGTGGCCAACGAGCTAGATGGGGAAGAGAGCGCTGCCAAATGAAGGGCGATCCTCCTCACCGTCTGTGAGGCACCAACGTATAGCCTCATGAAGATTCGGCTCACTCCAGCGAAGAAATCGTACGACGATTTGTGCAAACTGGTCCGAGAGCATTTGAAGCCGAAGGAAAGCGTTCTGATGGTGAGGTACCGGTTCTACACCGACAAAAGGTCTGAAGGCCAGGAAGTGGCGAGTTATATCGCCGAGCTAAAACGCCTTGCAGGACATTGCGAATTTGAAGGACATTTGAAGCACATGCTCAGAGACTTTTTTATACCTGGCATTGGCCACAAAACCATACTTCGCAAACTTTTGACTGCAGAGACCCCAATCTTGAGTAAGGCCATAGCAATAGCCCAAATGTTCATTGCCACCAATGACAATATGAAGCAATTCTATCAGCACACAAGTGCTGCTACAAGTACTGTGAACAAAGTGATGTTGTTTTCGAATCTTAACGTAGAGGGCAGGTCACACATACCTGCAGCTGCACGTTTGCAGATGACTCACAGTCCACCATCAAGGGTGATGAATATAAGGCCATTGACACCTTGTTGGCGTTGCGGGGGTGATCATCGTTTCCATTCATGCCGATTCAAAGAGTACGTTTGCCAGGGCTGTGGAACAATGGGACACCTCCAACAAGTGTGCAGGCGAGCTGCTAAGCCTGTTAAAGCTGCAAACCACTATGTTGCAGAGGAGGGCAGATCCATGGAGGATCACGATGAACCAGAGCCCCAGATAGAGGAGGCAGAGGTACATGGGGTGCACACATGCACCACGAATTGTCCTCCGATAATGCTGAATGTTGAACTAAATGGACTCCCGGTGTCAATGGAGCTGGACACGGGCGCGAGCCAGTCCATCATGGGCAAAAAGCCTTTCGAATGGTTGTGGTGCAACAAGGCCTCAAGGCCAGTCTTAACTCCAGTTCACACGAAACTAAGAACTTACAGAAAAGAACTGATTCCTGTAATCGGCAGTGCTACCGTAAAGGTCTCCTACGATGGAGCGGTAGTGATGCATAAGCTACCATCCTGGGTGGTATCGGACGATGGTCTCACGCTGCTCGGCAGGAGCTGGATAGGAAAGATACACTGGAAATGGAATGAGATTGGCGCACTATAGCCCGCTGATGACACTTCGTGTGCCCTGGTCTTAAACAAATTTCCTTCGTTGTTCGAATCAGGCATTGGGAAATTCCAAGGAGCAGATCCACGTAATTCCGGGGGCGCGACCCATCCATCACAAGGCGAGAGCAGAACCGTACATGGTGAGAGAAAGGGTAGAGATTGAGCTAGACTGCCTGCAAAGAGAGGGCATAATTTCACCGATCGAGTCCTATTGTCCCAGTCCTCAAGGGAGACAGCACCATCAGAATCTGTAGCGATTACAAAGTAACTATCAATCGTTTCTCGCTGCAGGACCAATACCCACTACCAAAGGCCGATGACCTCTTTGCAACGCTGGGGTGAGGAAAGACGTTCACGAAGCTGGATCTGACTTCAGCCTACATGACGCAGGAACTAAAGGAATCATCAAAAGCCTTCACCTGCATCAACACGCACAAAGGTCTTTTTGTTTATAACAGATGCCCGTTTGGAATCCGATCAATGTTAACGATATTCCAGAGAAACATGGAAAGTTTACTAAGTCGGTCCCGCACACCGTGGTCTTCCAGGACGACATCTTGATCACAGGTCGGAACACAGTTGAACATCTACAGAACCTGGAGGAGGTTCTTAAGCGACTCAACGGCGTGGGGCTCAGGTTAAAACGCGAAGTGCGTTTTCCTGGCGCCTGAATGGAGTTCTTGGGAAGGAGAATTGCAGTGGACGGCGTCAGGCCCACTAATGCAAAGATGGAGGCAATTGAGAATGCACCAAGGCCACAGAACGTGACGGAGCTACAATCATTTCTGGGACTCTTGAAGTACTTTGGGAACTTCCGACACTGTTAGGACCACTGCATGTCTTACTACGCAAATAGGTTTGGGGCAAAAGCCAAGAAAATGCCTTTACAAAAGCGAAAAAATTGTTATGCTCAAACAAATTGCTTGTGTTGTATGATCCATGTAAGCGTTTGGTACTAGCATGTGATGCGTCATCATATGGCATCGGGTGCGTATTGCAACAGGCTAATGATTTCGGGAAACTGCAACCGGTTGCTTATGCATCCAGGAGTCTGTCTAAGGCTGAGAGCCTACAGCATGATTGAAAAAGAAGCGTTAGCGTGTGTCTATGGGGTAAAGAGAATGCATCAATACCTGTTTGGGCTAAAATTCGAATTGGAAACTGACCATAAGCCACTTATATCCCTGATTTCCGAGAGTAAATGGATAAATACCAATGCATTGGGCCGCATCCAGAGACGGGTGTTCACGTTGTCCGCATACAACTACGCCATCTGCCACAGGCCAGGCACAGAAAACTATGCCAATGCTCTCAGTAGGCTGCCACTGCCCACCACGGGGGTGGAAATGGCGCAGCCCGCAGTTCTAGCCATGGTTATGGAAGCATTTGAGAGTGAGCAATCACCCGTCACTGGCCAGCAGATCAAAACCTGGACAAGCCAGGACCCCTTATTATCTCTAGTCAAAAGCTGTGTGCCTAACGGGAGCTGGTCCAGTGTCCCATTGGAAATGCAGGAAGAGATAAAGCCATTCCAGCGGCGCAAAGGTGAAATGTCTATACAGGCAGACTGCCTTCTGTGGGGCAATCAAGTAGTGGTCCCCAAGAAGGGCAGAAACACCTTCATCAATGACCTCCACAGTACCCACCCAGGCATCGTAATGATGAAAACGACAGCCATATCCCACGTGTGGTGGCGGGTATCGATGCGGTCTTAGAGTCCTGCATTCACAGAGTGGTAATACATGCTCGCAGTTAAGCAATGTACCCAGGGAGGCGTCGCTAAGTTTATGGTCTTGATCCTCCAAACTGTGGTCTAGGTACACATCGACTATGCAGGACCGTTCTTGGGTATTATGTTCCTTGTGGTTGTAGACGCGTACTCCAAGAGGATTGAATGTGAGATAATGTCGGCTAGTACGTCCGCTGCCACTACTGAAAGCCTGCGGGCCATGTTTGCCACACACGACTTATCCGATTTCCTGGTGAGTAACAACGGGCCATGTTTTACCAGTGCTAAGTTCAAAGCATTCATGACCTGCAATGGGATCAAACATGTCACATCTGCCCTGTTTAAACCAGCGTCCAATAGTTAGGCAGAGAGAGCAGTGCAAACCATCACCAAGGCTTGAAGAGGGTAACTGAAGGCTCACTGCAGACTCGCCTATCCCGAGTCCTGCTTAGCTACCGCACGAGACCCCACTCACTCACTGGGATCCCACCTGCTGAACTGCTCATGAAAAGAGCACTTAGACAAGGCTCTCGTTAGTTCACCATGATAGTGCAAATATGTCACGCGAGATTGAAATCAATGATCCTGTATTTGTATTAAATTATGGACAAGGTCCCAAGTGGCTTCCCGGCACTGTCGTGGCCAAAGAGGGAAGAAGGGTGTTTCGGGTCAAACTTTCAAATGGACTCATTCACCGGAAACACTTGGACCAAATAAAACTCAGATTCACGGACTATCCTGAGCAACCCACCTTGGAGCCTACCTTTTTTGATCCCCCATGCAGAGAGCAAAATTCACCAGAACCCCCCCTGTGTTTCGGCTCAGTCGAAAGGAAATTTAATTTGGGACTATCAACCGAAAAGTTTGGAACTCTAAAGTGCTTATGGAAGAAACTACAAACTTTAATAGAATTATTAACTTTTACAAGGCAAATTCAGGCCTGTGGGCGGACCTGGGGAACAAAAGAAGCCCACTTGATTATTGGAACAGTTTTGGCGTGAAGACTGAGGTAACCTGTCTGGAAGAATGAATATTTGAAAATCTTCCTCCACAAGAGACATTACCATCAGAAAATCACCCAGAGGTAGCTCCCCATGGGTCTGGACAAACCAGTTCAGCATATACATCATAAAGAGGCCCAATCCAGCCTGTATGCGAAAGACTAAGCACAGTAGGACATTGCAATTACCAAACTAATATTTCCATCAGGAAACAGTTTTTCGAAGATCAACCCACTCAAGACATATCAACTTTAATGAGCCCGACAAAATATTACAAAGAAGAACCAAGCCCGTCAAAATTATACAAAGGATTGTGAACAGATTGGGCGGCAAGATTAGAACACTGAAATCATATAACTGGCCACTGTTTTCAACAGAGGTTGGGGAGAGAGTAGACAGGAGAGAGAGAGGAGAGAGAGAGGGGAGAGAGGTGATTGCTACTACATCATCAAGACAAGGAGAGAAACCATCGCGACAGTTGTAAAACTAACTTCTCCAGCCTTGAAGTCTTGAAGTCCTGAATGAAGGAAGAACATCACCATCTACCATTAACTATCAAAAGAATTGGGAAGCATAAGTCCCTGCCCTGGAGTCTAACCTAGCTAGAATTAGGTATTGGGAGGTGGGAGGTATAATTTTACTGCAACCCCCTTTGAATGTGTAGTGTATGGTATTTATTAGAGGTATTATAAGTTTGACCTTGTACCTTTCCTTGTACTGTCTTTTATTAGAGTGATTGTAAGTTTGGCCTTGTATTTTCTTACGAGAGTAATAAGCCTGTATTACATTGACTGTAATAAAAACGAAGTTCTTTGCATCAAACTAGTGTCCTCTGCACTTTTGTCACACCCCACCCCCCCAAATAAATCCAGAGTACAGAACCCAAGGGAGGAGGGGGGCGATTCAAAACCGCTCAAGTTGGTCAGAAGGGAACCTGACCCCCTCATAGAGTCAACACACCCCACAACCCTCCCTCCTTTACAAAATGGCAACCGCGGCAGGACTCTGGTACACGGGATGTGATGTAGAGACTGCTGGTTTGGGGCAAAGAACCAAAATGGAAGAGAGGATTTCCTCCGATGTGTATAAGAAAGTGAATGTAACAAGGAATGAGTGCTTAGTCTATTGCGCGCTGAGCGTCTGGCTGATGCTGCAGTCCAGTGGACAGCAAGTAAAGATCACAAAGAACATAAGAACATAAGAACATAAGAATTAGGAACAGGAGTAGGCCATCTAGCCCCTCGAGCCTGCTCCGCCATTCAACAAGATCATGGCTGATCTGGCCGTGGACTCAGCTCCACTTACCCGACTGCTCCTCATAACCCTTAATTCCCTTATTGGTTAAAAATCTATCTATCTGTGACTTGAATACATTCAATGAGCTAGCCTCAACTGCTTCCTTGGGCAGAGAATTCCACAGATTCACAACCCTCTGGGAGAAGAAATTCCTTCTCAACTCAGTTTTAAATTGGCTCCCCCGTATTTTGAGGCTGTGCCCCCTAGTTCTAGTCTCCCCGACCAGTGGAAACAGCCTCTCTGCCTCTATCTTGTCTATCCCTTTCATTATTTTAAATGTTTCTACAAGATCACCCTATTCCTTCTGAACTCCAACGAGTAAAGACCCAGTCTACTCAATCTATCATCTTAAGGTAACCCCCTCATCTCTGGAATCAACCTAGTGAATCGTCTCTGTACCCCCTTCAAAGCCAATATATCCTTCCATAAGTAAGGCGACCAAAACTGCACGCAGTACTCCAGGTGCGGCCTCACCAATACCCTGTACAGTTGCAGAAGGACCTCCCTGCTTTTGTACTCCATCCCTCTCGCAATGAAGGCCAACATTCCATTCGCCTTCCTGATTACCTGCTGCACCTGCAAACTCACCTTTTTGGATTCATGGAAAAGGATCCCCAGGTCCCTCTGCACCGCAGCATGTTGTAATTTCTCCCCATTCAAATAGTATTCCCTTTTTTTGTTTTTTTCCCAAGGTGGATGACCTCACACGTTCCGACATTATATTTCATCTGCCAAACCTTAGCCCATTCGCTTAACCTATCTAAATCTCTTTGCAGCCTCTCTGTGTCCTCTACACAACTCGCTTTCCCACTAATCTTTGTTTAATCTGCAAATTTTGTTGCACTCACCTCTGTCCCCTCTTCCAGGTCATCTATGTATATTGTAAACAGTTGTGGTCCCAGCACCGATCCCTGTGGCACACCACTAACCACCGATTTCCAACCCGAAAAGGACCCATTTATCCCGACTCTCTGCTTTCTGTTCGCCAGCCAATTCTCTATCCATGCTAATACATTTCCTCTGACTCCGCGTACCTTTATCTTCTGCAGTAACCTTTTGTGTGGCACCTTATCGAATGCCTTTTGAAAATCTAAATACACCACAGCCATCAGTACACCTCTATCCACCATGCTCGTTATATCCTCAAAGAATTCCAGTAAATTAGTTAAACATGATTTCCCCTTCATGAATCCATGCTGCGTCTGCTTGATTGCATTATTCCTATCTAGATGTCCTGCTATTTCTTCCTTAATGATAGTTTCAAGTATTTTCCCCACTACAGATGTTAAACTAACCGGCCTATAGTTACCTGCCTTTTGTCTGC
This sequence comes from Pristiophorus japonicus, assembly GCF_044704955.1. Classification (NCBI taxonomy): domain Eukaryota; kingdom Metazoa; phylum Chordata; class Chondrichthyes; family Pristiophoridae; genus Pristiophorus; species Pristiophorus japonicus. The sequence goes on from NC_091978.1 coordinate 32,322,312, forward strand.
CCCCCTTTTTAAACAGAGGCGTTACATTAGCTGCTCTCCAATCCGCTGGTACCTCCCCAGAGTCCAGAGAATTTTGGTAGATTATAACGAATGCATCTGCTATAACTTCCGCCATCTCTTTTAATACCCTGGGATGCATTTCATCAGGACCAGGGGACTTGTCTACCTTGAGTCCCATTAGCCTGTCCAGCACTACCCCCCTAGTGATAGTGATTGTCTCCAGGTCCTCCCTTCCCACATTCCTGTGACCAGCAATTTCTGGCATGGTTTCTGTGTCTTCCACTGTGAAGACCGAAGCAAAATAATTGGTTAAGGTCTCAGCCATTTCCACATTTCCCATTATTAAATCCCCCTTCTCATCTTCTAAGGGACCAACATTTACTTTAGTCACTCTTTTCCGTTTTATATATCTGTAAAAGCTTTTACTATCTGTTTTTATGTTTTGCGCAAGTTTATCTTCGTAGTCTATCTTTCCTTTCTTTATTGAAATGACGGGAGTCCCTTCTCTAGAGTCGAGAAAATGGTGCAGTTGAAGCAGTAGAGAAAGCAATTTGGTTGGTCTGTCTACAGCGACATCTCCAACTGCTAGACAGAATGAATGAAATATTACAGGCAGAATTATGGGAATGCGCAGAGAACTAAAAGGAAAGGGTTATGTCAGAAGAAAGATTTTCAGGAGAATTCCGTAAGCTAAAACAGGAAAGGACCCAAATAATGAAAAGGTTGAAAAACAGTCATGACTATTTTCAATGTCAGGTTACAGAGACCAAAAATAATGAAAAGTCACTGAGGGAGGAAAGCACTCGCCTCACTCTACAAGCAAAAGAGCTCCAGGAAAGATTAAAAGATTTGCAAGCAGCGTATAAAGTCGCTAGCACTAATGGGTTTGAATTGGGAGACCATGGTCCCTGCCAGCAACAAATTAAAAGTTTAAACCTTGTTCTGTCCAAGGCAAAAGGCATGGTATGCCTAATAAGGCTGGGTATGTCCCAGGTAAACCTGGAAGAGAAGGAAGAAACTACCCGGCCACCACCTGTGGCACCGGTGACAACACCGGTTCAGCAGCAGGACGGGCACATCAGTTGCGGGGCGGACAGGGATAGTGAACCACCACCACCTGTAGCATCGAGTTTCAGCTCGGCTTGGCCGCAGGGAAGAGAGGGAGGCAAGCCAGAACAGGGAGAGCCAGAACCAGGGCCAATGTGCCCGGTCCAGCAACAGAAGTTTGGCCCGCCCACCCTTAACGGGGGTCCAAGGCCCCTGGAAAGTCAGTTTGTGGTCCCCCACACTCCGCACCAGCTTAGGGCTATGATAAGCCACCTGGGAAAGCTAACTCCAAAGGAAGACCCCTTGTTTCACTTTGTGGAAGTGGAACAGGCAGGGGATATTAATGGGTGCGATGATGCAGAAATGGCAAAGATGCTTCTCCTATCTCTAGACAGCAAACTGTACCAGTCCCTCTCTACTGAGAGCAAAAGAGGACAGAAAACACGTGCTGCCGTCCAGAAAGACACTTTAGAAGCTATGGGCTGCAATGATGGAAGTCCCTTCTCTCGAGTCGAGAAAACGGTGCAGCTCACGGGAGAAACCCCACAGGCTTTCGCAGACCGACTGTGGCCGGTGTACAAAAGCGCCTGTAGTGGGGACATAGACAGAGATCACTTAAACCCGGACGAATTAGCACACTGGCTCCGAAGTCTAGTAGCTAACAGTTTACACAGAATAAGAACTAAGGCTGAAGCCCGGTTCGACCCAAGAGATCCCCAAACCACAGAACAGGGAGTGCTTAGCCAACTGACCCTAGCTTACAGAAACGGCAGAGGGACAGAAGAGCACCCACAAAAGGGAAGGGTTCACGAAATCCGACCTAGCCAAGATAAGAGGGAATGGTGCCACGAGGGGGGTAACCCCTCCGATACAAAACGTACCTGCTTCGGGTGCGGAAAGAGTTGGCACTGGAGAAAGGATTATAGAAATCCATGGAAGAATAGTGCAGGAAAGAATTCTCCAACCCCTGCCCAAAAGACCGAGACAGATAAGCCAGTCCCTCCCCACTCATTTGAGATCTTTTTAACTGCGCTCCGAGCCATGTTAGATGGCCCTGGAAAGGTAACCACCGCCACCGGTACTGAGATCCCATCTGCCCCCTCCCAACCAAAACCGTGACTAGGACAGGCACAGCCTGTCCACCAGTGTGCCCTCGAGTATGATGCGTGGGGGAGACCGACTGTACAGATGGAGGTGGAAAAGGTGAAAGGACACCTGCTGGACACCGGTGCCTCAAGCACCCTTGTCTATGAAGCTAATCCCGCTGCCTCACTTCTGTCTAACGGGGTCCCCTACAGCTTGGTGGGTTTCACAGGCACTGGACAGACTGGCTCATTTTCCGTTCCGCTCTCCATTCATTTAGGTACACTCCACACTAAGTGGGCTTGTGTCCTGATGAAATGGGAGCAGGAAGGGAGAGGGATCCTGGGGGCTGACTTCATCCTAGGCCACGGGATTCTAGTGGATTTAAGAAACCACGACCACCTTCACAGTGCTGGATATTTCCAATGGGTTCTGGTCCATACCGTTAAGAAGGGAAGATCAGTACAAGTTTGCTTTTACCTTTAAAGGGCAGCAATATACTTGGAACTGTCTCCCTCAGGGCTTTCACAACAGCCCCAGTATTTTCCATCAGTTTAAACAGTTTCAGCAGACCCCAGCAGCTAGTACCGTATGTAGATGACCTGCTCCTGTTCACCAATGAGGGGGAGGAGCATGGCCCACTGCTGGCTGAGCTGCTGGAGCTGCTGAAAAAAGAAGGGCTTAAAGTAAACCCCAAGAAGGCATAGATCGGCCTGAAGGAAGTAAAATTCCTGGGACTGGCTGTGTGCGCTGGGGAGAGAGGCATTGACAAAGCTAGAAGGGAAGCAATGCAGAAGTTACCCGCCCCCAACACAGTGACAGGAGTAAGATCTTTTCTAGGGCTAACCGGGTACAGCAGAGATTTCATTGAGGATTATGCAGCCACCGCAGCCCCTCTACTTCGACTCCTACACAAGGGAGTGGAGTGGGAATGGGACGAAGGTTGCGAGGCAGCATTTATCCAACTCAAAAAAGACCTGCAGACCGCGCCAGCTCTCGGGGCCATCGATGGGGGTAAAGGGTTTTTCCTGGAGGTAGCAGCCAGTGGGAACAACCTGAGTGCAGTACTGCTCCAAGAGCGGCACGGCCGGCTGAGACCAGTGGTCTACTCCTCCAGGATACTCACGGATGTGGAAAAGGGATACTCCAACTGTGAGAGGCACCTCCTAGCCACTCACTGGGCTGTGAAAAGATCACTGATCTTCATAGGGGAGTCCCCTATCACACTCCTTACCCACCATACGCCCACCCAAATGCTCCTGGATGGGAGAATCAAGGACGGGACGGTGAGCAGTGCCCGCATTGCTCGCTGGACCCTGCTTCTCTCTCAAATGGACCTACGGGTAAAGGGTCTCTGCGAGCCAAGACTCGCAGCCAACATGATTTATCAAGGGACAGCCCACTGGTGTTCCGTAGAGGGGTATGTGAAATTAACATAGGCTTTCGGGCTGGGTTACACCACACAGCCCGAGAGATCTATGTGGACGGTTCAAGCACGGTATCTGCAGGTGAATGACTCACAGGCTGCGGAGTTTATGCCCCCGAGGCAGGCATTGCCCTGGCGATTAAACTCCCCAGTATTATGAGCGCCCAGCATGCTGAACTGTCTGTGGTGGTGTACGTAGTCACACACCCCGAAGAATTCCCTACCCCATACATGATTTGCTTAGACAGTAGGTTCACATGCAATTCGTGTACGGAGTACCTGGCTATTTGGTCCGGCCACGGATACACATCCGCAGACGGGAGACCCCTGGCAATTAAGCCCCTACTGGAAAAGATCATGAAAGCCATAGGGGAGGAAGGAAATATCTACATACATAAGGTGAAGGCACATTCCACCACCGAACCCCGTCGTGAAGGAAACCAGCAGGCTGACATGTTACCCAAGCAAGGTGCCCTCACTGGCAAGCTCTGGGATCCGTACAACCCAGCACCCATTGCAGCAATCAGGGGCAGGATAGGGATGGCAGGGAAGGCAGGGATAGCTTTGCGCCCGGACCTAAAAATAGTTCAAACCCAAGACCCGTTCTCAAAACTGTCCTGAACACGCTAGCAAAAGGCGAAAGGATAGACGGCCCGTACGGCACTGCAGCAATTGCCATTAAAGAAGGCATGCTGTTCAGGGGGGAGCAATGGGTAGTACCTCAACAACACCAGAGAGAGTTCCTCCAGCTGGCCCACGAGGGTCCAGGAGCAGGACACCCCGGACCTGAGACCACTTGGCAACAAGTGAAGCAGGCAGGGTGGTGGCCAGGACTCAGGGAAGATGTCCGCGAGTTCTGTGCTAGCTGTCTGGTGTGCGCTGCCAACAACCCCGACCCCCAGAAAAGAAAGGTGTCTATGGGACATATCAGGAGGGTAGAGGGACATAAGAACATAAGAACATAAGAATTAGGAACAGGAGTGGGCCATCGAGCCCCTTGAGCCTGCTCTGCCATTCAACAAGATCATGGATGATCTGGCCGTGGATTCAGCTCCACTTACCCGCCCGCTTCTCATAACCCTTAATTCCCTTATTGGTTAAAAATCTATCTATCTGTGATTTGAATGAGCTAGCCTCAACTGCTTCCTTGGGCAGAGAATTCCACAGATTCACAACCCTCTGGGAGAAGAAATTCCTTCTCAACTCGGTTTTAAATTGGCTCCCCCGTATTTTGAGGCTGTGTCCCCTAGTTCTAGTCTCCCCGACCAGTGGAAACAACCTCTGCCTCTATCTTGTCTATCCCTTTCATTATTTTAAATGTTTCTATAAGATCATACCTCATCCTTCTGAACTCCAACGAGTAAAGACCCAGTCTACTCAATCTATCATCATAAGGTAACCCCGTCATCTCTGGAATCAGCCTAGTGAATCGTCTCTGTACCCACTCCAAAGATAGTATATCCTTCCTTAAGAAAGGTGACCAAAACTGCACGCAGTACTCCAGGTGCGGCCTCACCAATACCCTGTATAGTTGCAGCAGGACCTCCCTGCTTTTGTACTCCATCCCTTTTGCAATGAAGGCCAACATTCCATTTGCCTTCCTGATTACCTGCTGCACCTGCAAACTAACTTTTTGGGATTCATGCACAAGGACCCCCAGGTCCCACTGCACCGCAGCATGTTGTAATTTCTCCCCATTCAAATAATATTCCCTTTCACTGTTTTTTTTTCCAAGGTGGATGACCTCACATTTTCCGACATTATATTCCATCTGCCAAACCTTAGCCCATTCGCTTAACCTATTTAAATCTTTTTGCAGCCTCTCTACACAACCCGCTTTCCCACTAATCTTTGCGTCATCTGCAAATTTTGTTGCACTACACTCTGTCCCCTCTTCCAGGTCATCTATGTATATTGTAAACAGTTGTGGTCCCAGCACCAATCCCTGTGGCACACCACTAACCACCGATTTCCAACCCGAAAAGGACCCATTTATTCCGACTCTGTGCAGACCCTGGCAGTCGATCCAAATCGACTACATCGGGCCCCTACCCACTGCCCAGGGAGGTTACAAGTGCTGCCTAGCATTAGTGCATGTATTCACAAAATGGGTGGAAGTCTTCCCATGCCAAACAGCCACTGCTCTGGGAACAGCTAGAATCCTGGTCAGAGAAGTGTTCTCGTGATGGGACTACCACAATATGTGGAGTCCGACCAAGGGAGTCACTTCACCGGGCAGGTGATGCAGGAGACCCTTAAGGTACTCGGCATCAGAGGAAAATGGCATGTCGCCCACAACCCGCGGTCATCCGGGCCTGTGACACATCTAAAACGTATCATCAAAGAAAGGCTGCGCAAAGAGACAGGGGACTCTTTGTGTAGCCCAAGGGGTGGGTAGAGGTCCTACCAATAGTCCTCATGGGGATCCGGGCCAGCCAGTCAAAGAGCTTGGGGAATACCCCGTACGAGCTCATGACCGGCAGAGCCATGCGAACCCCCACCCATGTGTTAGCCCCGGTACTCACGGAAGGTCAGCTTAGGGAAGCGAGCCGGGACAGCTTTGTCAGGAACACCATAAACAGATTCACTGGCAGGCTGCTAACAACATGGGAAAACAGCATCGGAGCAACCGACTGCTGCTAGAACCCCGCAAGCACCATGAGTGGGAGATAGGGGACCAGGTTATGGTGAGAAACTTCGCGAGAGTAGGGGTCTTTGAGGCACTGTACATGGGACTGTACCACATCGTCGACAAGGCAAGCCCCATGGTCTATGCCATAAAATTGCCCTGCAGTACAAAATGGTTCCACATAAATCAGTGCAAACCTTTCAACCCAGGGGCAGCAGCCAAATGCAAGAGACAGCCAAAAACTGTAAACCGTGCTAAAGACAGGGACCCCCAGCCAACAGCTCCCGATTGTGGAAATCCCACAGGGGACGTGGCAGACCCACAAACTGTACCTAGAGGGGCGGTGGACTGTGTTACCTGAGGAGCTGCCCCCCAATCATTTGGAACTCGGATGCACCCCCAGCAGCCGGACCCTTGAGAAGGGCTCCCCGCACACCACGGCCAAAGACACCGTGGTCACCAATTTAAATGGTTCAGCCCCGGGAGAGGGACCAGCCCAATAGGGCACCTAAGGTCAGAGACCAGCCCGCGAGCAGGGACACCCAGCCGGTAGCCTCGGGCAACAAGGGAAGCCCAGAAGAGATAGCGGTGGACCAGCCACCAAGTGAGAGTCCCCAGCCCATAGCCCTCGACCAGGCAGAACCCCCAGAGGAAGAGATGAACCAGGCAGCCACCCCCAAAGGAGCGGTGTGTTGCAGCACCGGAGGGGACGTTCCCCCGACAGTGTGGGACTCAAACCCACGTCCGGTCAGGGTACTTAGGGTTAGACGGTGCAGACCGACCTATTGCCTACCTCGCTGGACTTCTAGTGGGAGAAGAAGAAAGAGAGAAGGCAGGAATTAGTCTGGCCAGCCAGAGACGGGTGGCAGATGTACATATATAGCGATGCGAATTTAAGGATGTGAATTAATATGAATTTAAGTATGTTTAGTGAATAAGTTTAGAATAATGTAAGATTTATCTGTGTAATGATTAAGTATATATGTATTAGTAACTGGGGTAAGGAAAAGAATCTACCTGTACAGCTATTAAAAGAAGCATAGGCCAGGTAACAACCCGGGAGTAAGATGAATCTACCGGTATGGCTATTAAGGAAGCACCGTTGAGATAACAAGCAAAATGACTGTGAGATAAAGTTAAAACCAATCAGTCCACAAGGAACTGAATAAGACAGCCAGTCAATTAAAGATTATGAGCCCAATTTGGAAGTCAGTCACCTTTGTCAAGCCAGAGAACTTTCTCAGGGCTAGACAATCTGTTTTATGTGCCCCTACAGGAAAGAGGACAACATGAAAGTATCCTGTTCCTACTCGCCCTGATAAGGATGAGCAGTGGCGACCGAGGAGACGTGGAAGAATCCCTCATTTACAGGTGTTCAGGAGGGAGAGCATCGATCGTAACCGTCGGGGGTGGCCCCCGAGATGTGGAAGAACTCACCGTTTACGCCCATGAGGAAGATGGCCAGGGTGGCTGGGATCTAATTCTACCCGCTACTCCAGCCAGGAAGGTTTTACCTACGGGAAGGCCTCACTTCCATCCCAACCTGATGCGGATCAACGCTGCCCGAGTCAGTGTTACAGAGGGAAACTTGTATGTTTGACTTGCAAAGGGAACATTCCCCTGGGAAGATGGTGGTGGCTCAGAAAACTCAGCAAGGATGCATGCGACCAAGATTCGGATTGGGAAAGACTCCGTAATGATACGTACCGCACCATCACGGGGACACGGGGAGGAGTAAAAGTGTGTTGGGATAAATGATGGGAATTCGAATAAGGAATTTATGTTTGCATGTGGGGACCAGAGAATATTTGTCCCGCAGACATATCGATCACCTTCGCCAGGCAATGGCAAGATGAAGGGGAAGGGATGGGGTGGGATTCTAGCCTACACGGGTGCGCGGTCCCACACTCCCAATTAACGCCATCGAACTAAGAGGACACATTAAGAAACTCCTGCCCACAACCCCGCCAATATGCACAGGAATAGAAAGGTGTCCTACCACCAGCAAGGGACCTGGGAACGGATTAGTATTGGTACTGACTGAAAAGGTGTTATACCAGGGGGTACATTATGCAGTAGCTTCAGTAATATTAAACCTGACCGAGGTACACCTGCCTGCATGATGTCCGAAGGAAACAGAGCTGCTACACCAGGCCCTACTTAGAGACATGTTCAAGAAATTTTATGAATTAGACTTTGGAAATGTAGACAAAGCAGACCTGTACACCCTAAACGCAAGGGACACCATGGGCTCAGGGAGACCTAGAAGGGGAATCATAAACAATGTGTTCACTACCTACAATACAGCATCCTCTGTCATAAAAAGCCGAAATGACATAGAGCTGCAAACACAGATAAACAGTTTAAAGACCCAATTGAGGAAAATCCTGAAACGAGAACACAGTAGTAGGTTCAGAACTAACGAGGACCAGGCTATGACTGTCCATTTAAAAGAAATAGTGGCTGAGCTGGAAAAACATGCACAGACAGTGAATGCACTCATGCGGGAGGATAGAAACGCTTCTGACCAGGCTGCATAGAACGAGGTGTGCGTATTGTATGGGGCATGGTTGTTGGACGAGGGCCGCAACAACCTGGTTCCGATTTAAAACAAGGTGTAGTCCCCTCTTGGATCAGGAACAAGCACCTCGCAACCCTCCACCCGTACAGCAATTCACTAAGCCCGTGCCAGCTCCGCCTAGCCTCTGAAGCCTACCCTGTCCCAGTAGACTGTGGGAAATCTAACCACACTATTATGGGAATAGTATTAAGGATGCCGGTCATGGGTGGGACAGCCCGACCCGCACCGGTATACCGGGTGGAGAACATTGGAGTTATTCAGGGAGGTGCACACATTCATTTCGCAGCGGTCCCACCTTATGCCATAAAGTGGGAACATGCTGTAACGGGTACTGACCTCTCCCGGTACCGGAGCCGGGGTGCACACATAATACTGTGTCCCCAGTACTTAAGTGCCCATTCAAAGTCACAGTGTGGGTTTAAAGCTGCTGGTGCACAGCCTATTAACTGCACCATGGAGGTAATGACACAAGACCATGTCCCTCCACAGGTAGCATACATAGGGGGTGGGACATATTGTGTCACCACCAGTGCACCCCACTACCAACATGGACACTTCTGATGTCCGGTGAGTGACAGCAGTTTTTGCTTCAAACCTGAGGCACCAGTTCAAGTGGCCCAGGAACGGACTGTCCCCATTCCTGAACCCTCCACTGTCCACCTCATTGTGAAGGAAAACATTACAAACCTGCAGGATTATGTTGTACATTTTTGGTTATGCAATTCCCCCTCTACCCGAACATCTCACCACTCTGCTAAAAGCTTTAATCATCTCACAAAAACACTTCTACACTCTAGAACAGAAAACCATTGAGATAGGGAAAAAGATTCTTGAGATCACCATTCCGCCTTGGTGGGACCTTTTTAGAAATATAGAAGTCCCAGTCTGGATCCGAATCGCTTCCCACACTTTAGTTATTTGTCAACTCGCGATTATACTTTACTTATGGTGTCTCACTTGCCGAGTGAATCACAGAGGCCGTCAGGTCAGGCACTAAAGGGTGCTATACGCTCCTTGGCCGAACTTGGGAGGGGTGACACCATACTACCATGTTTAATTTGTGTTTGATTTTACCTACTGTAAATTGCAACATCGCGAGTGCTGTAAGAGTGTTACTTAAATGTTTTGACTATGTACTGAACTTAAAACATCTTTGACGATGGACCTTTATGCTATTTGAGAATGTGTTACTATGTGTTTTTATTTTCCTTTACTTAAAGTTGTATATGACTGTATACCGTCATTTTACTGTGAAAACCGAGTAAAAGAGGGACATCATAACCCCCTATGCTATAACCGAATTGTAATGACTGTATTCGCCTGTATATTGCATTGCATTTCAACGGGGGATGCAGGGTAATGTTTAGCTAGTATAAATGCAGGGAAGGTTGACTCTCGGGAGTAAGAATTTTTCTTACCTTGTTTGACACTCAAGGAGTGTAGAGTGTCAACAGGGGGGACTGCAGAGAGCAAAATTCACCAGAACCCCCCCTGTGTTTCAGCTCATTCGAAAGGAAATTTAATTTGGGACTATCTACCAAAAAGTTTGGAACTCTAAAGTGCTTATGGAAGAAACTACAAACTTTAATAGAATTATGAACTTTTACAAGACAAATTCAAGCCTGTGGGCGGCCTTTGGGAATAAAAGAAGCCCACTTGATTATTGGAACAGTCTGGGTGTAAGGACTGAGTTAACCTGTCTGGAAAAATGAGTATTTGAAAATCTTCCTCCACAGGAGACATTACCATCACAGTATCACCCAGAGATAGCTCCCCATCAACATGGGTCTGGACAAACCATTTCAGCATATGCATCACAAAGAGGTCCAATCCAGCCTGTATGCGAAAGACTAAGCACAGTAGGACATTGCAATTACCAAACTAATATTTCCATCAGTAAACAGTTTTTCAAAGATCAACCCACCCAAGACATATCAACTTTAATGAGCCCGACAAAATATTACAAAGAAGAACCAAGCCTGCCAAAATTATACAAAGGATTGTGAACAGATTGGGTGGCAAGATTAGAACACTGAAATCATATAACTGCCCCTGTTTTCAACAGAGGTTGGAGAGAGAGTAGAGAGGAGAGAGAGAGGAGAGAGAGAGAGAGGGGAGAGAGGTGGTCGCTACTACCTCATCAAGACAAGGAGAGAAACCAACGCGACAGTTGTAAAACTAACTTCTCCAGCCTCGAAGTCTTGAAGTCCTGAAGGAAGGAAGAACATCACCATCTACCATTAACTATCAAAAGGATTGGTAAGCATAAGTCCCTGCCTGCCCTGGAGTCTAACCTAGCTAGAATTAGTATTGGGAGGTGGAGGTATAATTTTACTGCAACCCCCTTTGAATGTGTAGTGTATGGTACTTTATTAGAGTGATTATAAGTTTGACCTTGTACCTTTCCTTGTACTGTCCTTTATTAGAGTGATTGTAAGTTTGGCCGTGTATTTTCTTACTAGAGTAATAAGCCTGTATTACCTTGACTGTAATAAAAACGAAGTTCTTTGCATCAAACTAGTGTCCTCTGCACTTTTGTCACACCCCCCCCCAAATAAATCCAGAGTACAGAACCCAAGGGAGTGGGAGCGATTCAAAACTGCTCAAGAGTTGGTCAGAAGGGAACCTGACTCCCTCATAGAGACAACACACCACACAGGCCCCCCCTCCTTTACACCCAACATATATAACAGTAGCAACCGGCACCACGGTTGACCACAAAGCAGAACCCATCATCCACAGCAGCCCTGCAGGGCCCAAAACACCTGGCAGCCCAGCAAGGCCAGCTACACAGCAGCCCAGCGAGGGCCCAACAAATGATTCAACAACACCAGCTTTCACACCGAGACGATCAACCAGGGCAAGAAGGGCCCAAGTTCGACTCACATTGTAAATAGTTACACGATTGACTTTGGGGGGAGTGTTGTTATATATGTGGACTTGTATTTACTCTGTACAGCCACCAGAGGGTTCATCCCCTGGAATCCCAAGGGATCCCATAATCCCTTGGGAGCACAGGTATTTAAGGAGGCTTCACAGGTTGGAGAGGCACTCTGGAGACCTGCAATAAAAGACTAAGGTCACATTTTACTTTGAGCTCACAGTGTTCAGTGTGACTCTTTCTCCATACACAACAGATCCTGTCACTGCTTTCCAAATGCGCTATTACATCTTTAATAATTGATTCCAACATTTTCCCCACTACCGATATCAGGCTAACCGGTCTATAATTCCCTGTTTTCTCTCTCCCTCCTTTTTAAAAAAGTCGTGTTACATTAGCTACCCAATCCATAGGAACCGATCCAGAGTCTATAGAATGTTGGAAAATGACCACCAATGCTTTCACTATTTCTAGGGCCGCTTCCTTAAGTACTCTGGGATGCAGACTATCAGGCCCTAGGGATTTATCGCCCTTCAATCCCATCAATTTCCCGAGCACAATTTCCTGACTAATAAGGATTTCCTTCAGTTCCTCCAGGCACTTGGAGAGTATTCCATCACACTCCTGACTTGTGCCTTGTAGATAATGGAAAGGCTTTGGGGAGTCAGGAGGTGAGTCACTTGCCACAGAATATCCAGCCTCTAACCTGGTCTTGTAGCCCCAGTTAAGTTTCTAATCAATGGTGACCCCTAGGATGTTGATGGTGAGAGATTCGGCGATAGTGAAGCCATTGAATGTCAAGAAGCGGTGGTTAGACTCTCTCTTGTTGGAGATTGTCATTGGCTGGCACTTATGTGGTGCGAATGATGCTTCATAGAATCATAGAAATTTACAGCACGGAAGGAGGCCATTTCAACCTCCACGCCGGCCGACAAAGAGCTATCCAGCCTAATCTCACTTTCCAGCTCTTGGTCCATAGCTTTGTAGGATACATCACTTTAAGTGCACATCCAAGCACTTTTAAAATGTGATGAGTGTTTCTACCTCTACCACCCTTTCAGACAGTGAGTTCCAGACTTCCACCACCCCTGAATGAAGACATTTCCCCTCAAATCTCCTCTTAGCCTCCCACCAATTACTTTAAATCTATGCCACCTGGTTGCTGACCCCTCTGCTAAGGGAACTAGGTCCTTCCTATCCACTCTATCTAGGACCCTCATAATTTTATACACCTCAATAAGGTCTCCCCTCAGCCTCCTCTGTTCCAAAGAAAACAAAGCCAGTTTATCCAATCTTTCCTCATAGCTAAAATTCTCCAGTTCAGGCAACATTCTCGTAAACCTCCTCTGTACCCTCTCTAATGTAATCACATCTTTCCTGTAATGTGGAGACCAGAACTGCACGCAGAACTCCAGCTGTGGCATAACTAGTGTTTTATACAGTTCAAGCATAAACCCCCGGCTCTTTATTCTATGCCTTGGCTAATGAAGGAAAGATTCTCTTTGCTCATTATGTGGTGAAATTTTATACATGAAAGGGAATTCAAAACATAAAATGGACCCCTGGATAGGATAGTGATGGTAAATATGCTGCAACTATTTCGGAAACAGCTGAATGCTGTGATGTAAGGGGTTACGATTGTTGTTGAATCCTTTGCTGTATCCAGTGCACTCAGCCATTCCTTGATATCACGTGGAGTGAATCAAATTTGCTGAAGACTGGCTTCTGTGATGGTGGGGACCTCAGGAGGAGGCCGATATGGATCATCCACTCGACACTTCTGGCTGAAGATGGTTGCAAATGTTTTGGCCTTGTCTTTTGCACTCACAGACTGGGCTCCACCATCATTGAGGATGGGGATATTCATGGAGACTCCCCCTCCCATTAGTTGTTTAATGGTCCACCGCCATTCACGACTGGATGTGGCTGGACTGCAGAGCTTTGATCTGATCTGTTGGTTGTGGGATTGCTTGGCTCTGTCTATAGCATGCTGCTTCTGCTTTTTATCATTATATTGTCCCTTGTTGTAGCTTCACCAGTTCAGCACCTCATTTTTTATTGAGAACAATGTGGTTCAGCCTCAGACAGATGTTGGGGAGATGGATGGAGTCAGTGACGGCTAGGGAATGGAACTAGTGGTGGGGACCGAAAACAATGGCTTCGGTCACCCCAATATTTAATTGGAAAAAAATTCTGCTCACCCAGAACTGGATGTCGAACAAGCAGTCTGACAATTTAAAGACCGTGGAGGGGTCAAGAGAAGTGGTAGTAAGGTCGAGCTGGGTGTCATCAGCGTACATGTGGAAACTAAAGCTGTGTTTTTGGATAATGTCGCCAAGGAGGAAATATGTAGATGAGAAATAGGAGGGGACCATGGATAGATCCTTGGGGGACACCAGAGGTAATGATGGAGTAGAAGAGAAGCCATTGCAGGTGATTCTCTGGCTACAATTAGATAGATAAGGATGGAACCAGGCGAGTGCAGTCCCACCCAGCTGGACGGCGGTGGAGAGGCGTTGGAGAAGGATGGAATGGTCAACCGTGTCAAAGGCTGCAGACAGGTCAAGAAGGATGAGGAGGGATAGTTTACCTTTGTCTCAGTCACAAAGGATGTCATTTGTGATTTTGATGAGAGCCGATTGAGACTTAATTAAAATGGACTGGTGACCTCAGAAATAAGAGAGAATGATGGGAGGTGAGGTAATCTTTACCCATGTCAATCAATTGTATAACTTTATCCATTGGTCATATTTTTTTAAATCTTCAAGATGTATAGTTGCATGCCTTAAAACAGCATTTCAATTAGTTATTTGACTCAAGAAAGATACATAATTCAGCAAATTGTAACGGGAATTTGGATTCCAAGGATATGATCAACCAGAATACTGAGCTCAGAACTTAAATGGGTTAGAGACCCCAACCTACACACAGTGTATTACTTTAACTGCATGTATAAGTACTATTGCATGTAGTATATACATAATAAATCTGTCAACATTTGACCTCAACGTTTCCACAACCTTTTTGACTTCGAGGAATGCACAGCCTTATGGGAGAGTGAGCGCAGCAACTGTTAAATTGAAATGTTTATTGTTATATTTCCAAATGATGGCAAGCCAATGGGGAGACAATGAGAATGTTTTTATGCAGCGAGTTGTTATGATCTGGAGTGCCTGAAAGGGTGGTGGAAGAAGATTCAATAGTAACTTTCAAAGGGAATTGGATGAATACTTGAAGGGGAAATATTTGCAGAGCTATGGGGAAAGGGCAGGGAAATGAGACTAATTGGATAGCTCTTCTAAAGAGGCATGATGGACTGAATATCCTCCTTCTGTGCTCTTACGATTCTATAATTTCTACGTACCTGGAAATACCTCTTGTAATATGCGGTATGGAAGGTAGCAACAATATCGCTTGCCACAAATAGCCTTGTGCTATCCTTCTAGGAATCAAAATCTCCAATACACTCTCAACCACTATCGGCCATCTACTTCTGATCGGCAACTGTTCTCTGATGGAGCAAACACAATAATATTTGTGTCATGACCCTCAGGTACCAGAAAGGTCGAAGGTTGCTTAACGGAAAGGAAAAGTCAGAAAGGAAGAACTCTGGAGGGTACGAGAGAGACGCCGAAGGCATGGACAAAGAGGAAGGACTGAAAGGAGATATTTGGCATGTGGATAATATCCATTGATACAAACAAATACACCCTATCTAAATACTCCACTGGCTGGGACGTCTAGAACCAAGGGCCAGAGTCTCAGAATAAGGGGTCGGTCATTTAGGACTGAGATGAGGAGAAATTTTTCCACTTGGAGGGTGGTGAATTCTTGGAATTCTCTACCCCAGAGGACTGTGTAAGCTTAGTCGTTGAGTATATTCAAGACAGCAATTGATTTTTGAATGCTAAGGGAATCAAGGAATTTGGGGATCGGGTGGGAAAGTGGAGTTGAGTTAGAAGATCAGCCATGACCTTATTGAACGGCGGAGCAGGCTTGAGGGGCCGAATGGCCTACTCCTGCTCCTAATTCTTATGTTCTTATGTACAGCTTGTGTTTAACAAAGGAAAACGTCCCAAGGTCCTTCTCAGTAGTCATGATCAAACAAATTCTGACACTGAGCCACATAAGGAGGTATTAGGACCATGTTCCCCCAAAGCTGCGATGGAATGTGGCTGCACATTGATTGGGAGGTCCCGCGCAGGTCGCTCAACAGCCGTTCCGCTGGAAAAGATACCGCATACGCAAGGCCATGCAGCAAATTTAAAGGGGTATCGCACCAAAAATAAAAATTAGAGGGAACATTGATTAGGGCAGGTACCTGGAGGTAGGTTTCAAGGAGTGTCTTAAAGGAGCAGAGAGGGATGGAGAGGCAGAGAGGTTCAGGGAGGGAAGACCATAAACTTAAAGAAGAAGCAGGAAGCAATAAACACACACCCTTAACGAGACCTGTCAGTTTTGAAATGTGGGAGTCTCGAATGCTTCCCAATCCATTCTCCCACACAACTGTGTATTCTCAGCTGAGCTGAGTCAAGAAAATGTGCTGTCAGTTGAAGCTGTGCATTTCAAAGCAAATCAGCCACATTCTTGTGGCTGTGTGTTATCAGTCACTGAGCGATATTTATGTATCCCCACTGTGCAAATTGGAATTTCTACAGAGCCAAGGAGATGATGTTTAATGTCCCTATTGACAGCTTGCAATGCTGTCTCGCATGTGAAACTAATAAACTTGACAAGTGAATATATTTATAAATGTTTTCGAGGAAACCTCTCCAGCATATAATTGAAATGTTGCACAGGAATTATAAAAGGGCTTCGCGGTGGGTGTTAACTGAAGAATTGATTTTACCACCAAGTTTGTTCATGAATCTGGAGCATGCCATAAACTGGGAATTAATGTTAAAGATGAGAAAGAACTTGCTCTCAAACTACAGCAAAGGAGGACCAAGAAATTGATAAAGAAAATGAAAATAAAATATGAGCGTAAACTACCGAGAGACATAAAAACAAACTGCAAGAACTTCGATAGGTATGTAAAAAGGAAAAGATTAGCGAAAGTAAATGTGGGTCCGTTACAGGCTGAGCCAGGAGAAATTATAATGGAGAATAAAGAAATGGTAGCGAAATTAACGAAATACTTTCGGGCCGAAATTGCCCCCCCGCCCGAAACGGGGCACTCCCACCCCGTTTTGTGTGTTTTTTCTGCTGCGGTGGTTGAGGTCGCCTCTTGAGCAAAATTCCGCTCTTTGTTTTTTTCTTGCACTTGGATCCGGAAGTTGCTCTTAATGGGGGCAGAAACGCAGCGGTGGCAATACCCGAGGGACGGAAGATGGGGGCAGTGCGGAGTGGCCGCCGCAATGACATCATCACGGTGCCGCGTCACCATGGCTCTCCCCTTCGCTTAAAGGGGAGAGCCTTCACGATTTTAAAACTTTGGTCCATTGGGCCACCAGGGAGGGTTTCAGTCGGGCCAGCGGCCTGGCACCCAAGAGGGGCTGTTGGCGGCTTGGCAGAACCCGGGGGCATAACTGTCGGCCAACAAATAAAAAACATGGCGGCAGCAGCAGTAGGTCCTCCCATTTAAGAGAAGCCGCACCGCCGTTGCAGAAGGCCTCAACCTCACTGGACTGCCAGTGAAAGGCTTGTTTTAGCACCGCCGGGCGGGTTGACAATTTTCACTGAGGAATGTCACCGTCGGGGGGTGGGGGATAGATCGGTGGTGCGCACTGTGATGACACACTTAACACGGATCGGCAACAGCGGAGCGGTAGCGGGGGATTGCGGCACCGCCGGGTTAACGCGGGAGTGGAATTTTGATAACGGTGGCCATGACACGAAAAGTCGGCTGCCATTGCACTCCGCAGTGTGGCTGCCGCTGTCTGATGTTAATAGGTCTCAATGAAAGAGGCAAGTTCGGCCCCTTTGTGTCTGTCTTCACAGAAGAAGGCACAAAAATGTGTTTTTTTAATTTAAATTAATTATATTTTTGTATGTTTTTCAACATTTACGCCTGCAAAAGAAGGCTATGTGCCTTGACATGCACATTGTGCGCTGAAAAGCGTCTTTTCCGATGCCTTCCCGTGTCCGTAGACAGTCCCCAGGGAGGCCGGGATTTTAGGGCCATTGAACGGCAGAGTAGACTTGAGAGACCAAATGCTCCTATTTGTTATGTTCTTATATCTTTTGTGTTTAAATGACAGCTGTGGCTCAGTGGGTAGCACTCTTGCCTCTGAGTCACAAGGATGTGGGTTTAAGTCCAACTCCAGAGACTTGAGCACAAAAATCTAGGCTGACACTAGATCTTTGTGATCTAGGTCTAGGCTGACACTCCAGTGCAGTGCTGAGGGAGTGCTGTCCGAGGTGCTGTCTTTTGGATGAGATTTAAACCGAGATCCCGTCTGCTCCCTCAGGCGGATGTAAAAGATCCCATGCCACTATTTCGAAGAAGAGCATGCAATCATCCCCGGTGTCACGGCCAATATTTAGCCCTCAATCACCATCACTAAATGATCATTATCACATTGCTGTTTGTGGGAACTTGCTGTGTGTAAGTTGGCTGCTGTGTTTCCTACATTACCACAGGACTACCCTTCGAAAAGTACTTCATTGGCTGCAAAGTGCTTTGAGATGTCCGATGGTCATAAAAGGTCATTATAGGTTATTGAAGATTTTTTTTTTTATGTCACGAGAATCCATTCTTACTTATAGCTTGATGGTCATTCTATATAGAAGTTACAGTGTAGGTACATAAGCTGGCTCAGGTTCTGAATGTCTCTGTGATCTACCGGAACTCTCTTCTGTCGTCTTCCGGACCGATCTTCAATGAGAAACAGAAATGGAGCGGGACGCAGTGGAAAAGTGCAAGTGGGACCCCAGTGTCTGTCCTCAACCGGGAACTGATGCCTGGGAGAGTGAAGCATTGCCTCAGCTTTCTTATTCACTCTCCACACCTCGGATGTCTCATCATCTCTCCCAAATGCGCTGCTCAGTGCCAAGCTTACGGTTCACATCCCACTGTGGCCAGCTAGGCCCATACAGTAGTGCCTGGTCTCCAGTCGTCTTGGATTCCCTTGCCATTGGGCCAAGACCTTGCAATGCTAAGCCCATGTGGTAGCTGGTGTGCAACGGCCATCCCACGTTAAAAGAACTCACGCACAAGCATCTTCCACCCTTCAAAATGAAGTTCGGGACCTGGAACGGCAGGACCCTCATGGACTAATCCTAACGGCGACAGACCGGGACGTCACACTGTTATCATTACGACGTTGACATTGCCGTCCTAAGTGAGACCCGGCGGGTAGGGGAAGGCCAGCTCAAAGAACATGGTGGTAGTTACACCTTCTTCTGAAAAAGTAAACCAGAAGAAGAACGCCGCCTCCATGGAGTTAGTTTCATCATCAAGAATAAGCTGGTGGGCCATCTCAGAGACTCCCCTGCAGGATAAGCGAATGTCTCATGAAACTCCGGCTCATGTTGGCCCGGAACCAGTGCGCTACAGTTATCACTGCGTACGCCCCAACACTCAACACAACAGATGAGACCAAAGAGGAATTCTACTCCAGCCTCGAATAATCCCTGTCCCGAGTTCCAACAGGTGACAAACTGATCCTCCCTGGCGATTTCAATGCCAGAGTTGGAAAGGACACAGGCCGGGAGGTGCGATTGGCAGAGAGGGGGTAGGGAAAACCAACTCCAGCGGTACCCTGCTCATGACAAAATGCCTAGAACACGACCTTGTCATAACCAACACATTATTCTGTCAGAGAGACAAGTACAAGGCATCATGGCAACACCCTTGCTCCAAGCACTGGCATCTGCTCAACTACGTCATTGTCTGAGCGAGGGACCACAAGGATGTGTACATTACCCATGCCATGACAGGAGCTGACGACTGCTGGATGGACCACCACCTAATCTGCTTTGTCATCAACATCAATTTAGCTCCAAAGCAGCGACGGCAACAGAAACTATGCCACAGGAAAATCAACGCTGGAGCACTCAAAGACCCTGATAAGAAAACGCTATTCAGCCAGCGCTTCATTGACAAGCTGGCAACTCCAAGTGATCCAGAGACGCAGTGTCCACAGTGCCTGGTCTGTCCTCAAGGCCTCCATAATTAACACCTGTGAAGAGAATCTCGGTCACTCGACCAGGAAACACCAAGACTGATTCGATGAGAACGACCAGGAGATCCAGGAGCTAATAAGCAGCAAGCGCAAGGCATTCTTGAACTGGAAACAGCAACACAACTCAAGAGCAAGAAATCAGCTCTATAGATGTCTGATGGCCGAGGTCCAACAGAAAACCCGTGACCTAAAGAACAGATGGTGGGTGGAGAAAGCGCAGGAGATCCAGCAGTTAGCCGACAACCACGATGTGCATGGATTCTTCAGTGCAGTGAAGCCCACCTATGGCCCAAGCACCCAAAGCCCTACCCCACTGCTGGCCAAGAACGGTGAAGTACTCATCAAGGACAGAGAGGCAGTCAGTGCCCGTTGGAAGGAGCATTTCAAAGATCTCCTTAAGCGAGACTCTGCCTTCGACCTGAGTATATTCAAAAAGGAGTTAGATGAAGTCCTTACTACTAGGGGAATCAAGGGGTATGGTGAGAAAGCAGGAATGGGGTACTGAAGTTGCATGTTCAGCCATGAACTCATTGAATGGCGGTGCAGGCTAGAAGGGCCGAATGGCCTACGCCTGCACCTATTTTCTATGTTTCTATGTTTCTATGACTCCATCCTGTTGCATGCTACCCACCACCATCTCAGCTCAACCCCAGCTCGGCACAAGGTAGAAAAGGCCTCAAAGGAATTGGTTGATTATCTGACTATAAGTGGGATTGAAGATTATAAACTTGTACTTGCTGCTGAGGTGGTCACATATAATATAACCTCCTGTGCAATTAGACCCAAAGGGCTAGAAATTGCATAGCTCCCTGTTTGGGGCACTAACTTTTGCGGGAGTGAAAAAATATCGGCGGGCACTAAACATTTGATTCTGCCGAGAAATTCTGCTTTAACGCTCCAAGAGGGAAGTGGAGTGCTAAATCAAGTGCTACTACCTCCCTTAGAGTGCAAAAGGAAGTGAGAGGGGTGGTAGCGGCAGAACACTGCACAATGTTCAGCGCAGCGCCGCCTGTTTTACTGGCTCTTCCCCTCCCTTAAAGGGAAGGGCCAATGCTGCGTTCATTGAAGCCTAAGGCTATGTATGTCTGTCGTCGGCACCTGTGATATGCGCATAGCAGCCCCAAGCACTCGGAGAGAGTGCAGGGCTGAGCGATCGTGGCTTCCAAAGAAATCTAAATGTAACACACTGGGGACTATAAAACTTTGCCCTACATAACCACCACTGCCTTTAAATATCACTCCCCAAGCGGCCAGCTGAGATGACGATAGCTCCTGTAGCTGCCGTTGTTGCCGCCCAGCAATGCTGCAGGGAGCGGAGGCGAATTTTGCTCCCGGGCAAAAATGGGGTGCTGCACACTGGATGATGTCACAATCACCGAGGCGCAAGAAAGCGAGGCAGGAAGTTTTAGCGCCAGTTCAAACCCGCTAGGGAAGGTTGTGGGCATCGGTGATTTCGCCGAGCAGAGTTGGTAATCTCTCAGCGCCCTGTTACCGCCCCATAGAGGCGCTAACGGGAGACGCAAACCGGGCCAATTTCTCCCCCCCCAAAATATTCTATCGGCCGTGCATAAAATCACCATCAGTCACAGGAAATGTGATTTTAATGGTTGTTGACTGTTCATGCATTACCATTGCTGAGCAGAGAGAGGGAGCAGGGGTATGGGTGTCTCGGAGAGAGAAGAGAATAGGAGATCAAGGAGCAGGAGATCGTGTGCTAGAGAGGGGCGAGCAGAGCTGTAAGATCCAGGATCTACAGGAGTGTTGGATCAATGGTGTAGTGGTTATGTTACCGGAGCAATAATCTGGAGAAAGTGAGTTCAGAACCCACCATGGCATGTTGAAGAATTTGAATTCATTTTTTTTTTTAATCGTGAAATGAATCACTGGTTTTCAAAATGAAGCTACCACATTGACGTAAAAACCCAACTGGTTCACTAAGGAAACATACTGTCCAGACCCAGTCTGAGTCCAGTCCCACAACAATGTGGTTGACTCTCAACTGCTCCTGAATTGGCCTAGCAATCCTGGCCTAGTAGTTGTATGACTATGGGCAACTAGGAATGAGCAATAAATGCTGGCCTTGCCAGCGGTGCCCACATCCAAAGAAGTAAAGGCTCTGTCCGGGAGCGCGGCAGCGCAGAGAAAACCTGGCAAGGCTGGAGACACGGACCATTTATTTTCTTCCATTTCCCGTCGGGCAGCTGGCCAAAGTGACAGGCTGCCGGGCGAGAAAACCAACAACAAATTACAATGACAGTGTAGAATGATTACGGTTTTCCGTGTTTATTCATAATATCTCCGGTTGACTTCTTTTGCATTTTCATGAGACTATGCCCAGGGCCACTGGAATGCCTCAGTCACAGAGAATACTGAAACATTGGGCGGGATAAGACCTGCACAGCTAGATCACTGGATTTTAAATAGGAAAAACCGCACATGCGCAGTATTTGGAATGGGCCAAGCACCCCCCCAAAAAAAATTAAAGGGAATATTGGACATTTTAAAAGTACCTAATTGGCTGTAAAGCACTTTGGGACGTCTATGGTTGTGAAAGGCGCTATATAAATGCAATTACATCCTTATTCTTTTTATGGCTTTTGGAAGCCACAGAGTCCCCCAGCAGAAAAGCAGAACTGGCTGCCTCTGGAGTGGCTGAAGCGGAAGGCCATTTATAGTTTTAATTTTGCTTGGTGCGAGAGTGTAGATGATTGCCCCATGGTTGATGGCACTCCCCTCAAGGAATTTCAATTTTAAATCGCCTCCCATACACCCTAACAATGCAGGATGCCAATACATTTCCTGGTGTGTTTGCATCCAACATTAATATAAAACGCAAACTAATCCCGGGCGCAAACTTTATCGCCCCGCCGCTATTACCGCCCCGAAATGAGCAAAGCCGAAAATCCAGCCCATTATGTCTGCAATGTCCTCTCTTTTGTGAAGGCAATGCAAAGTATTCATGTGGGAACTATACCCACATCTTCTGCCTGAACAAACATGTTAGCTTTTTGGTCCCTATTAGCCTTACTCTCTCTTTAGTCTCTTTAGAAGTACCACCAATGCTGACTCCGCAAGATCCTGCAAATCCACTGGGAGGATAGACGCACCAACATCAGTGTTCTCGATCTGGCCAACGTTCCCAGCATCGAAGCACTGACTACACTCGACTAGCTCCATTGGGCCGGCCGCATCGTCCGCAGAAAACAGAGAGTCGGGATAAATGGTTCATTCTCTGGTTGGCAATCAATAACGAGTGGGGTGCCGCAGGGATCAGTGTTGGGACCCCAACTATTTACAATCTATATTAACAACTTGGAAGAGGGGACTGAGTGCAATGTAACCAAGTTTGCTGATGATACAAAGATGGGAGGAAGGGCAATGTGTGAGGAGGACATAAAGAGACTGCAGGAGGACATAGACAGGCTAAGTGAGTGGGCACGAATTTGGCAGATCGAGTATAATGCTGGAAAGTGTGAGGTCATGCACTTTGGGGATTGACAAGGTGGATGCAGAGAGGATGTTTCCACTGGTGGGGAAACTAGAACTAGAGGGCATGATCTTAGAATAAGGGGCCGCCCATTTAGAACTGAGATGAGGAGAAATTTCTTCTTTCAGAGGGTTGTGAATCTGTGGAATTCGCTGCATCAGAGAGCTGTGGAAGCTGGGACATTAACTAAATTTAAGACAGAAATAGACAGTTTTTTAAACAATAAGGGGATAAGGGGTTATGGGGAGCGGGCAGGAAAGTGGAGTTGAGTGCATGATCAGATCAGCCATGATCTTATTTAATGGTGGAGCAGGCTCGAGGGGCCTTATGATCTACTCCTGCTCCTATTTCTTATGTTCTTATGTTCTTAAGCCTGACATGAGACTCCCAAAGCAAGTGCACCACTCGGAACTCCTACACGGCAAGCGAGCCCTAAGTGGGCAGTGGAAACATTTCAAGGACACCCTCAAAGCCTCCTTGATAAAGTGCAACATCCCCACTGACACCTGGGAATCCCTGGCCAAAGACCGCCCTAAGTGGAGGAAGAGCATCCGGGAGAGCGCTGAGCACCTCGAGTCTCATCGCCGAGAGCGTGCAGAAACCAAGCGCAGGCAACGGAAGGAGCGTACGGCAAACCAGACTCCCCATCCACCCTTTCCTTCAACGGCTGTGTGTCCCACCTGTGACAGAGACTGTAATTCCCGTATTGGACTGTACGGTCACCTGAGAACTCACTTTTCGAGTGGAAGCAAGTCTTCCTCGATTTCAAGGGACTGCCTATGATGATGATCAGTTATCCTCTTGCTCGTTATGTATTTATAAAACTTCTTTTGGTTTTCCCAAAAAAGATTTATAAAATACCACTGCTTACCACCGCTGGCAAATAGAAGTTTTCAGTGAAATCATTTGAGTCTCGTTCTGGAACAAGATAGAATTTATTGGGCTGGCATGTTCACCGTCTGTGGATTTGCAAAAAGGAAATCTCTAAGCTGTTTTTTTACACCATTTGTCAACCCTGATGTATTAAACAAACAATAGCAGTTACCTTATGTAACTTCCATAAAAAAGTGTGGACAGAAAGTACGGCAAATCCATTTATCTGTTCTACTTGGAGGTTTTAAAAGGAATACCGCAGTGATAGGTCGTACATATTATTGTTTCTTTGGATAGAAAGCACATTGCTCAGACAATATCTCAGCTTCTCCTGCCAGATCCTTCTAAGAAATTGCTCAATTTTCAGCACCTTCAGCCTTCGGCTGACTGCTATTGCTGTTAAATAATCTCGCTCGCTGCAAAGTCTGTCAGCCTTTCCAACACCGTTTGATCCTAAAATATAAAAATAGGTGAGGCTGCAAAGGGACAGCTCGGCTGGCAAGTGAAAGGGAAAACTAGATTAATGTTGCATGCACGCTCGATATCTGTGTCTTTCATAATTTGCTGCTCTCTCTTTACCTTCGATAACAAGCTTTTAACTGAACAAACACTAGTTACTAACATCATCCTTCACAGGCAGCTCAAAGGTTCAGTCATTTCCCCTTGACAGGAAAGAGAACCGTTAAGTTTTTCTTCAGAATTAATGATCCCCCTGACACAGCTACATGAATGGGCAGCATTGAAATCATAGAAATTTACAGCACCGAAGGAGGCCATTCAGCCCATCGTGTCCGTGCCGGTTGACAGAGAGTTATCCAGCCTAATCCCACTTTCCAGCTCTTGGTCCATAGCCTTGTAGGTTAAGGCGCTGCAGGTGCATATCCAAGTACTTTTTAACTGCTATGAGGGTTTCTGCCTCTACCAGTCTTGAAACGTGCAGTCTTTAATATAAGAACATAAGAAATAGGACAGGAGTAGGCCATTTGAGCCCTCAAGCCAGCTCCGCCATTCAATAAGATCATGGCTGAACTGATCTTGGACTTAACTCCACTTCTCTGCCCGCTCCCTATAACCCTCGGCTCCTTTGTAGTTCAAAATCTGTCTGTTATGTATGCAACACCTTGTAACCAGCATTCTACCGCCACCAGAGGGCGCATCTGTTGCAGTCCCAAGGGATCCCAGCATCCCTTGGGAGCACTGCATATAAGCAGGCCTCCCATGCTGTGCCAGAACTCTGGAGTCAGAATAAAGAGATTAAGGTCACACTTAATCAAGTCTGCATTACTCAGTCACATTGCTTTATTTGAGACGTAACAACTGGTGATGAGTAATAAATAACGAACCATCATGTGAAAATGCTGAGAACTGTTGGTATCCTGGAGAAATTCTCAGAAGGTGACAATTGGGAAGCCTTAATGGAACGACTCGATCAATACTTCGTGGCCAAAGAGCTGGAAGGGAATGAGAATTATGCCAAACGAAGGGCGATCCTCCTCACCGTCTGCAGGGCAACAACCTATGGCCTTATGAAGAATCTTCTTGCTGCGGTGAAACCAACAACCAAATCGTATGAAGAACTGTGTACACTGGTCCGGGAGCACCTAAATCCAAAGGAGAGCATTCTGAAGGCAAGGTATCGATTTTATACATGTCACCGGCCAGGAAGTGGCGAGCTACATTGCCGAACTAAGGCACTTGCAGGACATTGCAAATTCGGTGGATAGCTGGAGCAAATGCTAAGAGACTTTTTTGTGCTTAGCATTGGGCATGAGGTTATCCTTCGCAAACTATTGACTATTAAAACACCGAACCTGTGTGTTAGCGTGAATGTTTTCTTGGAAGAATCACTCAACACTCAGAGTCGGTTCCAACGCCAAAGCGGCCTTTATTTTCGCCGGCGGGGAGAGAGCCTCTGATTAACTCCAGGCACTCTACTCCAACGAACAAAGAAATTCATCGATATTTATATGTTTTACAATAGTTCTTTACAGTTACTCAGCCCACTTCGGCTGGACACAATCCAATCATAATGATTATAGATTACATATAGGTTTCTTTAACCCAATAGAATTCCCCTGATACCTCAGGGGCTGTATGTTCATTTTTTGTCAGCTCGGGCTGATTAATGACCTCGTTATGTGAGGTGGGCCTCCCCCTTATCTCTGTTCCTCGGACTCTGCTGTGTGAAGTCCTTAATCGAAGGACATTCCACATCAGGTACTATAATGGTTTGTTGTAGTTATCTTGTCTCAAGTGAGTGAGCCAAGGCATTCCTGGTAGTGGGCTTCACAGGGTCATTGCTCGGTCATTGCTCAGTCAGCCCCAGTTCATTACTTGACTAACGGAGTTCCTATCATGCTTGGGCAGCCATTTTATATGTGGCCACTTTAAACCTATATGAGTTTAGATATATTCAGCAGGTGCCTAATGCCTAGTGTTTTGATATATTCAGCAGGTGCCTAATGCCTACAACACTGAGCAAAGCCATAACGATAGCCCAGGCATTTATGTCCACCAGCAATAACACCAAACAAATTTCACAGCATAAAGATGCATCAGCAAGTACTGTACACAAAGTAACATTGTTTTCAGGCAGGAATGCATATGGCAGAACGTACACACCTGCAGCTGCACAATCTCAGATGACTCAGAGTCCGTCATCGAGGGTGAATGTGAGACAATTAACACCTTGTTGGCGCTGCGGAGGTGATCATCGAGCCCATCAATGCCGCTTCAAACACTATGCGTGCAAAGGCTGTGGAACAATGGGACACCTTAAACAAATGTGCAGATGAGCTGCAAACCCTGCAAACCACCACGTTGCAGAGGAAGACCGATCCATGGCGGATCAAACTGAACTAGAGACTCGAACCAAGCAGAAGTGTACAGGGTACACACCTTCATCACGAAATGTCCACCGATCTTGTTAAAAGTTGAACTGAATGTAATTTCAGTATTCATGGAATTAGACATGGGTGCGAGTCAGTCTATCATGAGCAAAAAGGCTTTCGAGAGGCTGTGGTGCAATAAGGCACAAAGGCCCAAGCTGAGCCCTATTCATACCAAGCTGAGAACTTACATTAAAGAGCTGATTCCTGTAATTGGCAGTGCAGCAGTAAAAGTCTCCTATGATGGAGCGGTGCACGAACTACCACCATAGATTGGACCAGAAGATGGCCCCACACTGTTTGGCAGAAGCTGGCTGGGAAGAATCCGCTGGAACTGGGACGACATCCGAGCGCTTTCATCCGTCGACGACGCCTCATGTGCCCAGGTTTTGAGCAAATTCCCGTCGTTGTTTGAGTCAGGCATCAGAAATTTCTCTGGGGCGAAGGTGCAGATCCACTTGGTTCCCGGCACACGACCCATCCACCACAAGGCACGGGCTGTGCCATACATGATGCGAGAGAAAGTGGAGATCGAGCTGGACAGGCTGCAATGAGAGGGCATCATTACGCCGGTTGAATTCAACAAGTGGGCCAGTCCGATTGTTCCAATTCTCAAGGGCGATGGCACGGTCAGAATTTGTGGAGACTATAAAGTAACGATTAACCGTTTTTCGCTGCAGGATCAGTACCCGCTACCCAAGGCAGACGACCTATTTGCGACGCTGGCAGGAGGGAAGACATTCACCAAGTTGGATTTGACCTTGGCCTACATGACACAGGAACTGGTGGAATCTTCGAAAGGCCTCACCTGCATCAACACGAACAAAGGTCTGTTCATCTACAATAGATGCCCATTTGGGATTCGATTGGCTGCGGCTATTTTTCAAAGGAACATGGAGAGTCTGCTAAAGTTGGTTCCGCGCATCGTGGTTTTCCAGGACGACATATTGATCACAGGTCAGGACACCATTGAACACTTGCAGAACCTGAAAGAGGTTCTAAGTTGGCTAGATCGTGTGGGACTCAGGTTGAAATGCTCGAAGTGTGTTGTCCTGGCACCAGAGGTCGAGTTCTTAGGGAGAAGAATCGCGGCAGATGGCATCCGACCCACCGACGCCAAGACAGATGCCATCAAGAACGCGCTGAGACCACAGAACGTGATGGAGCTGTGGTCGTTCCTGGGACTCCTCAATTATTTTGGTAATTTCCTACCCGGGTTAAGCACCTTGCTAGAACCTCTACATGTATTGCTACGCAAGGGAAATGACTGGGTATGGGGGAATTCACTAGAGACTGCTTTTGAGAGAGCCAGAAAACTGTTATGTTCCAACAAACTGCTTATTCTGTATGACCCATGTAAACGTTTAGTGCTAGCTTGCGATGTGTCTACGGACGGGGTCGGGTGTGTTACAACAAGCAAACGAATCGGGAACATTACAACTGTCACTTATGCATCTAGGAGTTTGTCCAAGGCCAAAAGGGCCTATAGCATGATTGAAAATGAAGCTCTGGCATGTGTTTACTGGGTGAAAAAATGCACCAGTATCTGTTTGGGCTAAAGTTCAAGTTAGAAACTGAACATAAGCCGCTCATATCACTATTCTCAGAGAGCAAAGGGATTAATACCAATGCCTCTGCCCGCATTCAAAGATGGGTGCTCACACTATCTGCATATAACTATGTAATTCGCCACAGACCAGGCACAGAGAACTGCGCTGATGCTCTCAGTCGGCTACCATTGCCCACCACTGGGGTGGAAATGGCACATCCTGCAGACTTGCTCTTGGTGATGGATAGAAACATAGAAACGTAGAAAATAGGTGCAGGAGTAGGCCATTCGGCCCTTCTAGCCTGCACCGCCATTCAATGAGTTCATGGCTGAACATTCAACTTCAGTACCCCATTCCTGCTTTCTCGCCATACCCCTTGATCCCCCTAGTAGTAAGGACCTCATCTAACTCCTTTTTGAATATATTTAGTGAATTGGCCTCAACAACTTTCTGTGGTAGAGAATTTGAAAATGAAAAGTCATCCGTTACGGCCCGCCAGACCAGGACCTGGACCAGCCAGGATCCTTTACTGTCCCTTGAAAAAGCTGTGTCCTCCATGGGAGCTGGTCCAGCATCCCAGCGGAGATGCATGAAGAGATGAAAAGAAGCGGCGTAAAGACGAAATGTCCATACAGGCGGAGTGTCTTTTGTGGGGTAATCACGTGGTTTTGCCTAAGAAAAGCAGGGAAACGTTCATACGCGACCTATACAGTACCCACCCAGGCATAGTAATGATGAAAGCTATAGCCAGATCCAATGTGTGGTGACCCGGCATCGATTCAGATTTGGAGTCTTGCATGCGCCAATGCAACACTTGCTCTCAACTGAGCAATGCACCCAGGGATGCACCGCTAAGTTTGTGGCCATGGCCCTCGAAAACGTGGTCTAGGATCCACGTTGACTTTGCTGGTCCGTTTCTAGGAAAAAAAATTTTGTTTGTTGTGGATGCTTATTCAAAATGGATTGAGTGTGTAATAATGTCTGTAAGCACGTCCACTGCCACCATCGAAAGCTTACGAGCCATGTTTGCCAAGCATGGCCGTGCTTCACCAGCGCTGAATTCAAGGAATTCATGACCCGCAATGGGATCAAGCACGTCACATCTGCCCCGTTCAAGCCCGCATCTAACGGCCAGGCAGAACGGGCAGTCTAAACCATCAAGCAATGCTTGAAATGCATGTCGGAAGGCTCCCTGCAGACCTGCCTGTCCCAAGTCCTGCTCAACTACCACACAAGACCTCTCTTGCTCACCGGGGTTCCCCCTGTTGAACTGCTCATGAAAAGGACACTCAAAATGAGGCTCACTCTAGTCCACCCTGATCTCCATGATCATGTCGAGGGCGGGCAGCATCAACAAAGCATGTACCATGATCGCACAAATTTATCACGCAATATTGAAGCCAATGACCCTGTATTTGTACTCAGCTATGGACATGGTCCCAAATGGCTTGCTGGCACTGTCGTAGCCAAAGAAGGGAGTAGGGTGTTTGAGGTCAAATTTGCAAATGGACTAACTTGTGAAAGCATTTGGAACAAACCAAATTGCGATTCAGACAGCCACAAGCAACCTGAAGAGGACACCACCAACTTCCACCGTCCGATACACACACAAATGGCAACTGACATCACGGTTGACCACGAAGCTGAACTCATCATCTCCAGCAGCCCAGCAAGGCCAGCTGCGAAGCAGCCCAGCGAAGGCCCAACCAACTCAACTGCATCTGTGCTTGTACCGAGATGATCGACTAGGGAGCAGAAAGCCACAGATCGTCTCACCCTGTAAATAAGTGTACTATTGACTTTGGGGGGGAGTGATGTTATGTATGCAACACCTTGCAACCGGCATTCGACCGCAACCAGAGGGCGCATCTGTTGGAGTCCCAAGGGATCCCAGCATCCCTTGAGAGCACTGCATATATGCAGGCCTCCCATGCTGTGTCAGCACTCTGGAGCCAGAATAAAGAGACTAAGGTCACATTTACTCAAGTCTACAGTACTCAGTCACATTGCCTTATTTGAGACATAACACTATCTATCTCCACCATAAATATATTCAATGATCCAGCCTTCAAAGCTGTCTGGGGTAGAGAATTTCAAAGATGCACGATACTCTGAGAGAAGAATTTCCTCCTCATTTCCGTCTGAAATGGACGACCCTTTATTCTGAAAGTATGCCCCCGAGTTCTAGATTCCCCCATGAAGGAAAACATCTTCTCTGCATCTACCTTGTCAAGCCCCTCAGAATCTTATATGTTTCAATAAGATCACCTCTCATTGTTCTAAACTTTAATGAGTATAGGCCCAACCTGCTCAACCTTTCTTCATTAGACAACCCCTTCACCTCAGGAATCAAGCTTGTGAACCTTCTCTGAACTGCCTCCAAAGCAAGAATATCCCTCCTTAAATAAGGAGACCAAAACTGTACGCAATACTCCAGGTGCCTCACCAATGCCTGTACAGTTGTAGCAGGACTTTTATATAATCTGCAAAGGGATATAGACAGGCTAAGTGAGTGGGCAAAAATTTGGCAGATGGAATATAATGTGGGAAAATGAGAGGTTATCCACTTTGGCAGCAATAGTAGAAAAGCAAATTATAATTTAAATGGAGAAAAATTGCAAAGTGCTGCAGCACAGAGAGACCTAGGGGTCCTTGTGCATGAAACACAAACAGTTATTATACAGATACAGCAAGTAATCAGGAAGGCAAATGGAATGTTGGCCTTTATTGCAAGGGGGATAGAGTATAAAAGCAGAGAAGTCCTGCTACAACTGTACGGGGTATTGGTGAGGCCACACCTGGATTGTGTATAGTTTTGGTCTCCGTATTTAAGGAAGGATATACTTGCATTGGAGGCTGTTCAGAGAAGGTTAACTAGGTTGATGCTGGAGATGATAGGGTTGACTTATGAAGATAGGTTGAGTAGTTTGGGCCTATACACTTGGATTTCAGAAGAATGAGATGTGATCTTATCGAAACATATAAGATAATGAGGGGGCTCGACAAGGTGGATGCTGAGAGGATATTTCCAGTTTTCAGAATAAGGGGCCGTCCATTTAAAACTGAGATGAGGAGGAATTTCTTCTCTCAGACGGTTGTAAATCTATGGATTTCTTTGCCCCAGAGAGCTATGGATGCTGGGTAATTGAATATATTTAAGGCAGAGATAGACAGATTTTTGAATGATAAGGGAATAAAGGATTATGGGGAGCGAGCAGGGAAGTGGAGCTGAGTCCATGATCAGATCAGCCATGATCTTATTAAATGGTGGAGCAGGCTCGAGGGGCTCGGTAGCCTACTCCTGCTCCTATTTCTTATGTTCTTATGTTCTTATACTCCACCCCCTTACAATTAAGGTGAACATTCCATTTGGCTTTCTAATTATTTGCTGTACCTGCATACCAACATTTTGTGTTTCATGTATGAGGACAGCCAGATCCCTCTGTACCACATCATTCTGTAGCCTCTCGCCATTTAAATAATTATTTGATTTTTTATTCTTTCCACCAGGATGTCAATTTATTGGCTGCAACAAAAGAATAGCAACCAACTGCAAAGGAACCAGAGTGTTGCCAAGGGGAAATTTTTTTCCGTTACACAGCGAGTTGTCACGATCTGGAATGCGCTGCCTGTAAGGTGCTGGAAACAGATTCGGGGATGTGGAAGAGGCCAGGATTGGAGGTCCCGGAGGTATCACAGGTCTGACGGAATGGACGGATTTCCCGATGGACGTGGCTGGTGGGCCATGGCTCTTCGCCAAAAATGTCTACACAGAAAGGTAGCCCTTTGGTCAGGCGGCAACACCGGCCCGTGC
Source organism: Pristiophorus japonicus (assembly GCF_044704955.1). Lineage (NCBI taxonomy): Eukaryota > Metazoa > Chordata > Chondrichthyes > Pristiophoridae > Pristiophorus > Pristiophorus japonicus. The sequence continues at coordinate 32,354,697 of NC_091978.1, forward strand.
TCCTGGACTGCGATATTGGGGGAAGATTCACATTGGCTGCGATGTACGTTCGCCACCTGTCACTGCCGGGGATTTGTGTCGGGCTGCATTTCCAGCGCAATCATCAACACCTCCCTGTTTCTGAACACTTACAATTTTTCTCGAAATAATGGCCAGAAAAAATTTGCAATCTCACGACACACAGCGGGCTAGGTTTTTGATTTTGTGCGATTGTGTAAAATGGGTGAATGCAAGTCGGCAGCCCGTCTTACATCTCTCGCCATTTTTTACTTCTATTGAAGTCTCTCTGTTGGAGCCAATAAAGCAGGCAAAAAAAAGAGAAGGATACGCAAACAGCCTGGAATTTTACACACGGCACCACTCTTTTTATATGTTAACTTCTTCAATACCGACCCACGCAATACATCATATTCATTAAAACAAACTAAGTACATCCATATTTCAGTCAGCATGACTTTATCAATACTTTAAATACCGTGCAAAATCCATTCACTATTCATGATCCTATAAAACACTTGTAACTTAAACATGCACCAACAACGTGCCACATTTGCCTCGGATTCCTGAAGCTGCCTAAACGAGCGTTAAAATATTCCCGGCTCCATTTTATTTTAATTTTTTCCGGGATATGGACGTCACTAGCAAGGCCAGCATTTATTGCCCATCCATAATTGCCTTTGAGAAGGTGGTGATGAGCTGCCTGCTCGAGCCGCTGCAGTCCGTGTAGTGAAGATGCTCCCACAGTGCTGTTCGGGAGGAATTCCAGGATTTTGTCCCAGCGACGATGAAGGAACGGCGATACATTTCCAAGTTAGGATGGTGTGTAACTTGGAGGGGAACTTGGAGGTGATGGTGTTCCCATGTGTTTGCTGTCCTTGTCCTTCTAGGTGGTCGAGGTCATGGGTTTGGGAGATGCTGCCGAAGAAGCCTTGGCGAGTTGTTGCATTGCATCATGTAGACGGTACACACTGCAAACACGGTGCGCCTGCAGTGGAGGGAGTGAATGTTGAAGGTGGTGGATGGGGTGCCAATCATGCGGGTTACATAAGAACATAAGAAATAGAGCAGGAGTAGGCCAAATGGCCCCTCGAGGCTGCTCCGCCACTTAATACGATCATGGCTGATCCGATCATGGATTCAGGTCCACGTCCCTGCCCGCTCCCCATAACCCCTTATTCTCTTATTGGTTAAGAAAGTGTCAATCTCTATCTTAAATTTATTCAATGACCCAGTTTCCACAGCTCTCGGAGGCAGCAGATTCCACATATTTACAAGCCTCTGAGAGAAGAAATTCCTCTTTATCTCAGTTTTAAATAGGTGGTCCCTTATTCTAAGTTTTTGCCCCCTAGTTCTATTAACATAGAAACATAGAAAATAGGTGCAGGAGTAGGCCATTCGGCCCTTCAAGCCTGCACCGCCATTCAATGAGTTCATGGCTGAACATGCAACTTCAGTACCTGATTCTTGCTTTCTCGTCAAACCCCTTGATCCCCTGAGTAGTAAGGACTACATCTAACTCCTTTTTGAATATATTTAGTGAATTGGCCTCAACATTTTTCTGTGGTAGAGAATTCCACAGGTTTACCACTCTCTGGGTGAAGAAGTTTCTCCTCATCTCGGTCCTAAATGGCTTACCCCTTGTCCTTAGACTGTGACCCCTGGTTCTGGACTTCCCCAACATTGGGAACATTCTTCCTACATCTAACCTGTCTAAACCCGTCAGAATTTTAAACGTTTCTATGAGATCCCCTCACATTCTTCTGAACTCCAGTGAATACAAGCCCAGTTGATTCAGTCTTTCTTGATAGGTCAGTCCCGCCATCCCGGGAATCAGTCTGGTGAACCTTCGCTGCACTCCCTCAATAGCAAGAATGTCCTTCCTCAAGTTAGGAGACCAAAACTGTACACAATACTCCAGGTGTGGCCTCACCAAGGCCCTGTACAACTGTAGTAACACCTCCCTGCTCCTGTACTCAAATCCCCTCGCTCTGAAGGCCAACATGCCATTTGCTTTCTTAACCGCCTGCTGTACCTGCATGCCAACCTTCAATGACTGATGTACCATGACACCCAGGTCTCATTGCACCTCCCCTTTTCCTAATCTGTCACCATTTAGATAATAGTCTGTCTCTCTGTTTTTACAACCAAAGTGGATAACCTCACATTTATCCACATTATACTTCATCTGCCATGCATTTGCCCACTCACCTAACCTATCCAAGTCACTCTGCAGCCGCATAGCATCCTCCTCGCAGCTCACACTGCCACCCAACTTAGTGTCAGCTGCAAATTTGGAGATACTACATGTAATCCCCTGGTCTAAATCATAAATGTACAATGTAAACAGCTGGGGCCCCAGCACAGAATCTTGCGGTACCCCACAAGTCACTGCCTGCCATTCTGAAAAGTACCCATTTACTCCTACTCTTTGCTTCCTGTCTGACAACCAGTTCTCAATCCACATCAGCACACTACCCCCAATCCCATGTGCTTTAACTTTGTACATTAATCTCTTGTGTGGGACCTTGTCGAAAGCCTTCTGAAAGTCCAAATACACCACATCAACTGGTTCTCCCTTGTCCACTTTACTGGAAACATCCTCAAAAAATTCCAGAAGATTTGTCAAGCATGATCTCCCTTTCACAAATCCATGCTGACTTGGACCTATCATGTCACCTCTTTCCAAATGCGCTGCTATGACATCCTTAATAATTAATTCCATCATTTTACCCACTACCGATGTCAGGCTGACCGGTCTATAATTCCCTGTTTTCTCTCTCCCTCCTTTTTTAAAAAGTGGGGTTACATTGGCTACCTTCCACTCGATAGGAACTGATCCAGAGTCAATGGAATGTTGGAAAATGACTGTCAATGCATCCGCTATTTCCAAGGCCACTTCCTTAAGTACTCTGGGATGCAGACCATCAGGCCCTGGGGATTTATCGGCCTTCAATCCCATCAATTTCCCCAACACAATTTCCCGACGAATAAGGATTTCCCTCAGTTCCTCCTTCTTACAAGACACTCTGACCCCTTTTATATCCGGAAGGTTGTTTGTGTCCTCCTTCGTGAATACCGAACCAAAGTACTTGTTCAATTGGTCTGCCATTTCTTTGTTCCCCGTTATGACTTCCCCTGATTCTGACTGCAGGGGACCTACGTTTGTCTTTACTAACCTTTTTCTCTTTATATATCTATGGAAGCTTTTGCAGTCCGTCTTAATGTTCCCTGCAAGCTTCCTCTCGTACTCTATTTTCCTGCCCTAATCAAACCCTTTGTCCTCCTCTGCTGAGTTCTAAATTTCTCCCAGTCCCCGGGTTCGCTGCTATTTCTGGCCAATTTGTATGCCACTTACTTGGCTTTAATACTATCCCTGATTTCCCTTGATAGCCAAGGTTGAGCCACCTTCCTTTTTTTATTTTTACGCCAGACAGGGATGTACAATTGTTGTCATTCATCCATGCGGTCTCTAAATGTCTGCCATTGCCCATCCTCTGTCAACCCCTTAGGTATCATTCGCCAATCAATCCTAGCCAATTCACGCCTCATACCTTCAAAGTTACCCTTCTTTAAGTTCTGGACCATGGTCTCTGAATTAACATAGAAACATAGAAACATAGAAAATAGGTGCAGGAGTAGGCCATTCGGCCCTTCTAGCCTGCACTGCCATTCAATGAGTTCATGGCTGAACATTCAACTTCAGTACCCCATTCCTGCTTTCTCGCCATACCCCTTGATCCCCCTAGTAGTAAGGACCTCATCTAACTCCTTTTTGAATATATTTAGTGAATTGGCCTCAACAACTTTCTGTGGTAGAGAATTCCACAGGTTCACCACTCTCTGGGTGAAGAAGTTCCTCCGCATCTCGGTCCTAAATGGCTTACCCCTTATCCTTAGACTGTGACCTCTGGTTCTGGACTTCCCCAACATTGGGAACATTCTTCCTGCATCTAACCTGTCTAACCCCGTCAGAATTTTAAACGTTTCTTTGAGGTCCCCTCTCATTCTTCTGAACTCCAGTGAATACAAGCCCAGTTGATCCAGTCTTTCTTGATAGGTCAGTCCCGCCATCCCGGGAATCAGTCTGGTGAACCTTCGCTGCACTCCGCAATAGCAAGAATGTCCTTCCTCAGGTTAGGAGACCAAAACTGTACACAATACTCCAGGTGTGGCCTCACCAATGCCCTGTACAACTGTAGCAACACCTCCCTGCCCCTGTACTCAAATCCCCTTGCTATGAAGGCCAACATGCCATTTGCTTTCTTAACCGCCTGCTGCACCTGCATGCCAACCTTCAATGACTGATGTACCATGACACCCAGGTCTCTTTGCACCTCCCCTTTTCCTAATCTGTCACCATTCAGATAATAGTCTGTCTCTCTGTTTTTACCACCAAAGTGGATAACCTCACATTTATCCACATTATACTTCATCTGCCATGCATTTGCCCACTCACCTAACCTATCCAAGTCGCTCTGCAGCCTCACAGCATCCTCCTCGCAGCTCACACTGCCACCCAACTTAGTGTCATCCGCAAATTTGGAGATACTACATTTAATCCCCTCATCTAAATCATTAATGTATAGTGTAAACAGCTGGGGCCCCAGCACAGAACCTTGCGGTACCCCACTAGTCACTGCCTGCCATTCTGAAAAGTACCCATTTACTCCTACTCTTTGCTTCCTGTCTGACAACCAGTTCTCAATCCATGTCAGTACACTACCCCCAATCCCATGTGCTCTAACTTTGCACATCAATCTCTTGTGTGGGACCTTGTCGAACGCCTTCTGAAAGTCCAAATATACCACATCAACTGGTTCTCCCTTATCCACTCTACTGGAAACATCCTCAAAAAATTCCAGAAGATTTGTCAAGCATGATTTCCCTTTCACAAATCCATGCTGACTTGGACCTATCATGTCACCTCTTTCCAAATGCACTGCTATGACATCCTTAATAATTGATTCCATCATTTTACCCACTACCGATGTCAGGCTGACCGGTCTATAATTCCCTGTTTTCTCTCTCCCTCCTTTTTTAAAAAGTGGGGTTACATTGGCTACCCTCCACTCCATAGGAACTGATCCAGAGTCAATGGAATGTTGGAAAATGACTGTCAATGTATCCACTATTTCCAAGGCCACCTCCTTAAGTACTCTGGGATGCAGTCCATCAGGCCCTGGGGATTTATCGGCCTTCAATCCCATCAATTTCCCCAACACAATTTCCCGGCTAATAAGGATTTCCCTCAGTTCTTCCTCCTTACTAGACCCCCCGACCCCTTTTATAACCGGAAGGTTGTTCGTGTCCTCCTTCGTGAATACCGAACCAAAGTACTTGTTCAATTGGTCCGCCATTTCTTTGTTCCCCGTTATGACTTCCCCTGATTCTGACTGCAGAGGACCTACGTTTGTCTTTACTAACCTTTTTCTCTTTACATATCTATCGAAACTTTTGCAATCCGTCTTAATGTTCCCTGCAAGCTTCTTCTCATACTCCATTTTCCCTGCCCTAATCAAACCCTTTGTCCTCCTCTGCTGAGTTCTAAATTTCTCCCAGTCCCCAGGTTCGCTGCTATTTCTGGCCAATTTGTATGCCACTTCCTTGGCTTTAATACTATCCCTGATTTCCCTTGATAGCCACGGTTGAGCCACCTTCCCTTTTTTATTTTTATGCCAGACAGGAATGTACAATTGTTGTAGTTCATCCATGCGGTCTCTAAATGTCTGCCATTGCCCATCCACAGTCAACCCCTTAAGTATCATTCACCAATCCATCCCAGCCAATTCACGCCTCATACCTTCAAAGCTACCCTTCTTTAAGTTCTGGACCATGGTCTCTGAATTAACTGTTTCATTCTCCATCCCAATGCAGAATTCCACCATATTATGGTCACTCTTCCCCAAGGGGCCTCGCACAACGAGATTGCTAATTAATCCTCTCTCATTACATAACACCCAGTCTAAGATGGCCTCCCCCCTAGTTGGTTCCTCGACATATTGGTCTAAAAAACCATCCCTTATGCACTCCAGAAAATCCTCCTCCACCGTATTGCTTCCAGTTTGGTTAGCCCAATCTATGTGCATATTAAAGTCACCCATTATAACTGCTGCACCTTTATTGTACGCACCCCTAATTTCCTGTTTGATGCCCTCCCCAACATCACTACTACTGTTTGGAGGTCTGTACACAACTCCCACTAACGTTTTTTGCCCTTTGGTGTTCTGCAGCTCTACCCATATAGATTCCACATCATCCAAGCTAATGTCCTTCCGAACTATTGCCTTAATCTCCTCTTTAACCAGCAATGCTACCCCACCTCCTTTTCCTTTTATTCTATCCTTCCTGAATGTTGAATACCCCTGGATGTTGAGTTCCCAGCCCTGATCATCCTGGAGCCACGTCTCTGTAATCCCAATCACATCTTATCTGTTAACATCTATTTGCACAATTAATTCATCCACATTATTACAGATACTCCTTGCATTAAGACGCAAAACCTTCAGGCTTGTTTTTTTAACACCCTTTGTCCTTTTAGAATTATGAGGTAGTGTGGATCTTTTTGTTTCTTGCCTTTGTTTACTCGGCCTTCCACTATTGCTTTTTACCTTTCTTCCATCTGTTTCTGACTCCATATTACTTCACCCTGTCTCGCTGCATAGGTTCCCATCCCCCTGCCATATTAGATTAAACACTCCCGAACTGTATTAGCAAATGTTACCTCCAGGACATAATTTCCACTCCTGCCCAAGTGCAAACCGTCCCTTTTGTACAGGTCCCACTTCCCCCAGAACTGGTTCCAGTGTCCCAGGAATTTGAATCCCTCCCTCTTGCACCACTGCTCAAACCACGTATTTATTCTAACTATCCTGCTCCCTCTACTCTGATTAGCATGTGGCACTGGTAGCAATCCAGAGATTTTTACCTTTGAGGTCCTACTTTTTAATTTAACTCCTAGCTCCCTAAATTCAGCTTGCAGGACCTCTTCCCGCTTCTTACCTATATCATTGGTACCTACATGTACCATGACAACTGGCTGTTCACCCTTCCTCCCCAGAGTGCTCTGCAGCCGCTCCGAGACATCCTTGACCCTTGCACCAGGGAGGCAACATATCTTCCTGGAGTCTCCGTTGCGGCCGCAGAAACTCCTATCTATTCCCCTTACAATAGAGTCCCCTATCACTATAGCTCTCCCACTCTTTTTCCAGACCTGCTGTGCAGCAGAGCCACCCATGGTGCCATGAACCTGCCTGCTGGTGCCTTCCCCTGGTAAGTCATCTCCTCCAACAGTATCCAAAACAGTATATCTGTTTTGGAGGGAGATGACCGCAGGGGACTCCTGCACTACCTTCCTGCTCTTGCCTTGTCTCTTGGTCACCCATTCACTATCTGAACTAACCCTTACCTGCGGTGTGACCAGCTCACTAAATGTGCTATCCACAATATTCTCAGCATCGCACATGCTCCAGAGTGAGTCCATCCGCAGCTCCAGTGCCGTCACGCGGTCTGTCAGGAGCTGCAGCTGGACACACTTCCCTATCAGTGGACACATCCTCTCTGCATCCACCTTGTCAAGCCCCCTCATAATCTTATACATTTCGATAAGCTCACCTCTCATTCTTCTGAATTCCAATGAGTAGAGGCCCAATCTATTCAACCTTTCCTCATAAGTCAACCCTCTCAACTCTGGAATCTATCTCGTGAACCTTCTCTGAACTGTCTCCAAAGTAAGTATATCCTTTCTTAAATATGGAAACCAAAATTGTATGCAGTATTCCAGATGTGGCCTCACCAATACCCTGTATAACTATAGCAAGACTTCCCTGCTTTTATACTCCATCCCCTTTGCAATAAAGGGCAAGATTCCATTGACCTTCCTGATCATTTGCTGAATAACTTGAATGAAAGCATTGTGACGGTTGAAACCGGAAAGATCTGTCTCTGACTATGTATAACTGTTCACGACTATAATTCCAGAGTCTAGAACTATTGTAAGTGGGGTGATTTGAAACCACCAGGGACACCAGGGCGAGTACCGGGGGAGGGATGGCGGGGGTGGGCGAGTACCGGGGGAGGGATGGCGGGAGAGGGATGGCGGGGGTGGGCAAGTACCGGGGGAGGGATGGCGGGGTGGGCGAGTACCGGGGGAGGGATGGCGGGGGAGGGATGGCGGGGATGGGCGAGTACCGGGGGAGGGATTGCTGGGGTGGGCGAGTACCGAGAAGGGGTGTGGGGAGAGGCGGTACCTGGGAGAGGGAGGTGCACCAGGGGAGGAGGGAGACACAGACACAGGTGGGAGTGGGGGGGTAAAATGCACTGGACGGGTGGGGGGAGAGAGAGAGAGCGTTGTGCTGGGAGAGGGGGAAGAGAGAGAGGAGGTTGTACCAGGGGGAGTGGGGTGAGGGGGTGCACCGGAGGGAGAGAGCGCACCAGGGGGAGGGGGAGAGAAAGGGTGTACCAGGAGGGGAAGGGGGGGGGGAAGCAAGAGAGGGAGGAGGGGTGGGCACCAGGGATTGGTGGTGGGGGGGGAGGTGGGTAGAATAGAGAGGGGAGGGAGGGAGAGAGAGGCGAGTGCACCAGGGGGTGGGAGGGAGGGAGAGAGAACCGGCAGGGGCGGGGAAGAGAGGGTGCCCCAGGGAGGTGCAAGAGGGTTAAAGGACAGAGTACTGGTGAGGGTACAAAGGTGCAGGGTGTACCGGGGAGGGTATAAGAAGGACCAGGGCGAATGGGACTGGCAACATCGGGGAGGAGGAGCGGAAGGGCGATAGGGAGTGTGATTATAGGAGGTAGGTGGGTGGTGGGGGGAGAGAAGGAACAGGGAGTGTGGAGGGGAGCAGACTGTGCTAGGGGAAGAGCAAAGAAAGGGGGGAAGGTATATGATGGGGAGAAGGGATTCTCTCAAGATGCTGGAGTTAGATGAAGTCCTTACTACTCGGGAGATCAAGGGGTATGGCGAGAAAGCAGGAAGGGGGTACTGAAGTTTCATGTTCAGCCATGAACTCATTGAATGGCGGTGCAGGCTAGAAGGGCTGAATGGCCTACTCCTGCACCTATTTTCTATGTTTCTATGTTTCTAAAACCACTTACAACTGATACAAAATATTTGTTCAGTGTATCTGCCATCTCCATGTTCCCCGTCACTAATTACGGTCTTGTCCTCCAATTTCTTTGTCCTGGATGGTGTCGAGCTTCTTGAGTGTTGTTGGAGCTGCACTCCTCCAGGCAAGTGGAGATTATTCCATCACACTCCTGATTTGTGCCTTGTAGATGGTGGAAAGGCTTTGGGGAGTCAGGAGATGAGACACTCGACGCAGAATACCCAGCCTCTGATCTACTATTGTTGTCACAATATTTATGTGACTGGTCCAGTTAAGTTTCTGGTCAATGATGACCCCCCCCCCCCCCACCCCCCCAGCATGTTGATTGTGGGGGATTCTGTGATGGTAATGCTGTTGAATATCAAGGGGATGGTAATTAGACTCTTATTTTTTGGAGATGGGCATTGGTTGGCACTTATCAGCCCAAGCCTGAATTAGTCCAGGTCTGGTTGCATGTGGGCATGGACGGTTTTATTTTCTGAGGAGTCGCGAATGGAACTGAACACTAGGCAATCATCAGTGAACATTCCCACCTCTGACCTTATGATAGGGAATTGCATTCCCTCCATCATAATTGTGTTTTGGGTGGGTTCCTAGCTCATACCACTGCTCACCTGCCGAAAACTGGCCCACAGTTAAAATCGGGATCCATGTCCTTGGCTCCATTGCTGTACTTAATTCATCAAGAGCCAAACAATTGCTGACCTTTTCACCCTCTGATTGCTGCCAGAGATGGTATTTGTACCTCCATCTGTTAGCGACTCTACCTTTATCCCTTTCCTGTGTGAAATGTTTCACAGGAACAGCTCCAACAAATTATATTGGAAGGACGTGTTCCTCAACCAGCCTGCATTATTGCTGAGACTATGGGGTAGGAATCACTCCTTGTTGCACCAGATTTCCCGCGGCCCAAATACATCCGACCTTAAATTGGGTTTTGCATCTTTTCAGGCAACACCTCGGCTCCCTAAAACAGATGTTAGACCCCACCTTGCACATGTTAATGAGAGGCCAAATGCCTGCTTCAGGACCCCTTCCTGCAATCGGGCTGTCCAGAGCTGATCAGGCATTGGGCCTGACCCGTGGATGGGGCCTAACAAGCGGCAGCTATGGTTCCCAACCCTCCGGGATTGTCCTGGACTCTCCAATAATTAAAGATCAATCTCTTGGACACTGCTGCAAGCAACCCAGGAGAAAATATCATTGGTACATGTGTTTTGTTTTCATTTTCTTTGAACACTTTTATTTCTTAGTTACAAAAATATTGGCAATGGGGGAGAAAAAAAGGCCATTGAGCGGGTGGGGTGGTTGGAGGCGGGAGGTTTGTGATGAAAACTCCAGGAATACGTCCGAAAAGAGTTGCCAATGCTAGCCAAAAAATACCTTTCACCTGGCTCCAGAAGGAGCCGGAGTGCACCTTTTGGCTCCAGAGGACACGTGAGGGCCTCTGCTGGCTGAGAACGTCCCTTTCTCATTCTCCTTCCCCCATTCCCCCCCCCCTCCCCCCCCACCCCCTAAACGGGACTTACCTGAGACGCCCGGCCAGCCCAAACTGGATGGATTGAGCCGGCCCAGCTGCCTCTGGAGGCGTCAACTCACCCCAAGTATTACAATAAGGCCCGATGCCCAATTTCGGGGGAATCTCAGGCCCCCCGGGCAGCTATTCGCCCAAAGGCAGGCCATAACAAATTGTGCTCCTTTCCCTCTGAAGCTTCCGAAGTTGCCTGCCCCAGTTAAATTCAAACAATTGCAAGTCGTCAAAACGAGTTATTATTTTTACTGATTTAAACTTTCCCCGCATTATTGCATGAAATTAAATAAATAACTAAAAGCTTTAAGCTTTGAATTGAAGGATCAGTATTCCCAATCCATGCCCCTGATGTGGAGCCTCAGTTGCCGGGAATACGTGTTTGGGAAATTGCAGGTGCACTCCCAGAATTTCTGTCATATTATGAGGAGAAAATGGTGAGGATTGTGCCTGCAAATTCCCGAGCACGGTCATTGAGGGTATGACTCGGTACAGCAGGAGCAGACTTGGAAATCAGCACTTTAGTGTCTGTTAGATAATTCTATCCTGGATACGAATGCAAATAAGTTTATTAATGTTTGTGCTGCTATTCTTTCCCTTTAAATATGACCATATATATTCACATAGAAAATAACCAGTTATAAGGCAACCCCTAAAATTCCATCCAAAAGAACAAAAGGTCTATGGGCGTAATTCTGACTTTGGCCTATTGAGTAAAACAGACAATATTGATTTAGCCACCTGTTATACAGATCTCCACATTTTCAATTCCGTTAAAGTCAATGGGGAGAGATGTATAACAGGCGGCTGAATCAATATTGTCCGTACTATCACCCAAAGACAAAATGGCCCCTTATGGTTCTCATATAGGACAAGGTTCAACAATTATAGGCGGAAGGGTCGAGAACCAGATGACACAGATTTAAGGTGATTGGCAGAAGAACCAAAGGTGACATGAGGGAAAACCTTTTTACGCAGAGAGTGGCTATGATCTGGAACGCACTGCCTGAAAGGGTGGTGGAGGCAGACTCAATCACAGCTTTCAAAAGGGAATAGGATAAGCATCCTGGAGGAGAATAAAATTGCAGAGCTACGGGGAAAGGGCAGGGAAGTGGGACTAGCTGAAGCGCTCTGACAGAGAGCCGGCATGGGCTCGACAGCCCGAAGGTCCTCCTTCTGTGCTATAACCATTCTACGATTCTGTTCTATACTGCAAGCATTGTATCCATGAAAATGACCAGCTTTGTGACAGCTCGTGTTCAGAAATATATCTTCTGTCTCTTCTCCCTCATTTCAGCCATTGTGCTTGCTGTCAGCTGTCTCTTTGCCCCATCCGGCACTGTGATGCTTGAGTGATAAGTCTGATCATCCAATGTTGGCCCTGCTTGCCTATCTCCGACATTAAATTAGCAGCAGAAGTTGGGACTGAAGCTGGAAGCTAGGAGTCTGGAGGAAAGTTGGCACGGAAAACCACAGCGCAGGAGGAGTGGAGCAGCTGTCAACAGCAATTGCGGATAAAAATACATTGCTTTTTGGTGCTGTCAGTCACTCAGTTCGTGGTCTTTAGTGAAATCGCTTTCCTTGGAGGGAAATGAGCCAAGCGAGAGACCTGAGGGAAGAGACGACATGAGCACCAGATGATCTATCATCTTCTGGCTCCAAACAGGGGTGTAAATCTCTAAACTCGAGTGCGTTAGACAGTAAAGGCATAATTCCACTGCAATCACTCATCTTTGAACATCTCAGTTAGCATTATTGAACATTAACTAGATAAGGGTTAGAGGTTGCTGCTGTAACATTACTGGATGAACACTTAAGAGGGTATTATGATCCAGCCAGCCCAGCGGGAACAGAGTGGCTGGTGGGGGGAGGGCAGCGGTTAAGATGGCGAGGGGAGGTTCGCTCCACATTTCCAGCTACCCCTGCTGTAATATCTTCCTTACAACATCATAAACACACAGACACACAAGATGGCTCTTAACACAGGAACTTTTCAGGTGACATTGTCATCTGATGCTTTTATTGTATTTACATCTGCGGTTGCATCACATAAACTTAGAAACATAGAAAATAGGTGCAGGAGTAGGCCATTCAGCCCTTTGAGCTTGCACCACCATTCAATAAGATCATGGCTGATCATTCACCTCAGTACCCCTTTCCTGCTTTCTCTCTATACCCTTTGATCCCTTTAGCCGTAAGGGCCATATCTAACTCCCTCTTGAATATATCCAATGAACTGGCATCAACAACTCTCTGCGGTAGGGAAATCCACAGGTTAACAGCTTTCTGAGTGAAGAAGTTTCTCTTCACCTCGGTCCTAAATGGCTTACCCCTTATCCTTAGACTATGTACCCTGGTTCTGGACTTCCCCAACATCGGGAACATTCTTCCTGCATCTAACCTGTCCAGTCCCTTCAGAATTTTAATGTATATTGTAAATAGCTGGGATCCCAGCACTGTGGCACTCCACTAGTCACTGCCTGCCATTCTGAAAAGGACCCGTTTATCTCAACTCTCTGCTTTCTGTCTGCCAACCAGTTCTCTATCCACGTCAGTACATTATCCCCAATACCATGTGCTTTGATTTTGCACAACAATCTCTTGTGTGGGACCTTGTCAAAAGCCTTTTGAAAGTCCAAATACACCACATCCCTTGTCCACTCTACCAGTTACGTCCTCAAAAAATTCTAGAAGATTTGTCAAGCATGATTTCCCTTTCATAAATCCATGCTCACTTGGCCCCTTATTCTGAGATTATGTTCCCTAGTTTTAGTTTCCACTATGAGTGGAAATATCCTCTCTGCATCCACCTTGTAGAGCCCCCTCTTTATCTTATATGTTTCAGTAAGATTACATCTCATTCTTCTGAATGCCAATGAGTATAGACCCAACCTACTCAATCTATCCTTATAAGTCAACCCCCTCATCTCCGGAACCTTCTCTGAACAGCCTCCAATGCAAGTATATACTTTCTTAAATACGGAGGCCAAAACTGTACGCAGTACTCCAGGTGTGGCCTTACTAATACCCTGTACAGTTGTAGCAGGACTTCTCTGCTTTTATACTCTATCCCCCTTGCAATAAAGGCCAACATTCCATTTGCCTTCCTGATTACTTGCTGTACCTGCAAACTCACTGTTTGTATTTCATGCACAAGGACCCCCAGGTCCCGCTGTACTGCAGCTCTAGGACCTATGCCGGTGTTTATTCTCCTCACAAGCCTCCTCCCACCCTCCCACCCCTCTTCATCCCTATCAGCAGCTCCATCGATTTCTTTCTCCCTCATCTGTTTATCCAGTTTCCTCTTAAATGCATCTGTGCTGTTTGCCTTAACTGTACCCTGTGGAAGCAAGTTCCACATTTCAACCATTCCCTGAATAAAGATGTTTCTCCTGAATTCCTTATTGGATTTATTAGTGACTAGCTTGTATTTACAGCTCTTAGTTTTGATCTCCCTCCTGGTGAAAACATCTTTTCTACGTCTACCCTTCCATAATCATAAAGACCTCCATCAGAGTTAACCAGATTGGTTGTAGAAACAAGATGGTAAGTTATTCTCTGTGATTGTTGGGACACTACCACACTATCTCCACTTGGCTGAAGCGGTGATATCTCCCCCTTTGGTGTCTAAACTACAAAGTGTTTGCATTATACCAGCAAGCAACAACAGCTTGTACTTCTATAATGCCTTTAACATGGAACAAAGTTTCAAGGTGCTTGATAGAGGCATGAAGAAAATGAATGTAAAAAACATATCAACAAGCACCACTACAGTGTCAGCTGTGCCTCAGTGAGTAGCACCCTCGCCTCTGAGTCAGAAAAAAACTTGACTCTCCAATGCAGTGCTGAGGGAGTGCTGCACTGTTGGAAATGCTGTCTTTTGGATGAGACGTTAAACTGAGGCCCTGTCTGCTCTCTCAACTGGACGTAAAAGATCCCATGGCACTATTTCGAAGAAGATCAGGGGAGTTATCCCCAGTGTCCTGGCCAATATTTATCCCTCAATCAACATAACAAAAACAGTTTATCTGGTCATTATCACATTGCTGTTTGGGGGAGTTTGCTGGTACGCAAATTGGCTGCTGTGTTTCCTACATTACAACAGTGACTGCACTCCAAAAGTACTTCATTGGCTGTAAAGCGCTTTGAGACGACCGGTGGTCGTGAAAGGTGCTATATAAATCAAGTCTTTCTTTCTTTACCATTGGTTTTTGGTGTATTCATATATTGAGGTTATAAACCCCAAACTCTTCATTAAGCTGAAGACTTCCCTGAACCGCGCTGTTAGATCTCCTTTAGTATGTCACATACTGTAAGCATCGAATCCCCAAGGATCTGGACATTGCATTTTAATCCCCAAGGATTTGCGTTTTAATATTTTTCTCACCGCAGAAAAAAAGCTGGAAGCTGTTTGTGGGAGGGGCCCGGGTGCTGCTCCATGTTGGACTTAGAATGATGGGTAGGGGTTCTGGGAAGACAATGGCCAAGCTAAGGCAATTCATCACAGGTGATGAGCAAATGGATTGTGTTTTGTTAAGTAATGTGAACTCATCAAGTGAACTGATCAATCCATTACCTGGATAAGATACCAGAATAATAGAAAGACATTAAGCCCAGACTGCTTGGAAGCGAAACCCATCACTGGAAAAACAGGAAACCTCGAAACAAAGGAAGAAACTTTATTGAGCTAAAAGCAGAAGACACACCCACAGGAAGCTCTTGAAACAAACTTTATTCAGCCTGAAAAGGCAGACGAACTTAGGATATAGGTCTCAGCTCTCTCTCTTGCCTTGCTGCTTTGCCACTACAAGAAGAAGAAACCAGAAGAGACACCTTTTCATCAGAAGAAGCAGCGAGTAAGCCAGTGAATCAGTGAGCACTTTTCTGCATACACATCTTTTAAGATCACAGTCACGGTGTGAGGGGGTATCATGCGTTCTCCCAACCAAATTTTATGGGGTTTACACGGAAGGTGTTTTAGATGTGGGTACTTCGTATTAGTGGCCTGTTTAGACAGGTCAGACTGTGTATTGTACTGCATTTGTTTGTTTTACACACCAGGATGAGTGTGGTTTTACTGGGTGCAGGTGTGTGTTTTAACTTTAATAAAAGCATTGACGATACTCGCACCAAGGTACCCGTCCCTGACTCATTCATCTGTTCCGTAGAGTAATAATTCCCAGCGTTAGAACTATTGTAAAGTGGGGGTGCTTCGAAAACACCTCAGAGAAACCACTTACAATGCTCCCATGCAGATATTACTGTTAAACGAGCAGTCTGATCCCCCAGTCATGGCGCCAGCTGAATTCGACGGGATTGTTACGATTTTTTTATTGTTCCACAATGTCGAGACCGAGGCCTTGGAGAGAGGAAGTAAAATGGGCCGGCCCCTTGCTTTGTCTGAAAAGACTTTGAGGTGGAAATTTCTCTCAGAAAAACAAAACCATCCCAGTCTGTTTGATGCTTATTTTTTTCTCTATTGGAATTATTTGACCTTTTGAATTTTAATGATTGGATTGCTCAGCAGGCTTGTCATAAATCTCGCCTGTCATTCCCAACAGCCAGATGTTAATAATTGGGAACCTGTTAAGTATGTGCCCTGCAATGTGTGTAATAAAGTAATTGTTCACATCTTGTCAGCAACTGGAGTCATTCGTACTCGATTGTTATTCTGGCACGTTTTAAAAATAGCTGTAAAAACTGTTAACTAATTTATTTTCAGCTCTGTTGTTTGGCATTGTTTCAGTGTTGGATCGACGCATACCTGAACAAAGTATAGAGCTGGAACGTAACAAAAACACTTGCCATTCATTCCCTTTATACTTAAAATGATAAACAAAGCATAGCACTTCAATGCAAGAACAGAAAAAACAATCTCACCCATGAATTAAACCTCCTCAATTATCCGCTTTTGAATAGCCAGCAAATTTAACTTGCTGTCAAATTGCGTCCGTATCCAGCAACACCATATTTGCGGAACCAAATTACTTCTGTGAAAAAAAAGGGACACCTGCATTTTCATGAATGTGTTTCTATTGTTCTGATTGTGATTGAATTGCTGCAGTGGATTATTAAATAGATTGCGGTGCAGACGCCTATTTGTAATCTGCATTTCGTACCCTGATCCGAGCCCAGGCCTGATTCAAGCACACAACTTCTTGGCAAACTGATTGTGGGTTTTAGGAGGATTCAGCTGCAATTGTGTTTTTACCATTTTAGGCATTGTGCGGCTTGAAGATACATTTCTGGCTCTGCTGCTTCATCCCCCCTGTGGTTACAGCTATTTGGAATGGGTTGTCAATGGGAGAAATACCTTTCACTGAAGAATAACCAGTAGGATGCTGTGTTGTTGGGTGGTGGGATGAACATCAGTTACTCAGCCAGCTTACTGGTAAAGGTGGTTCAGTGGGTAGATGCCCCAACTGGTGGGGGACTGAGCCCATCCAGGCCGGGCGGGACACTCCCAGTTTCAATTCCCACTTCATGGCCGTGTGGGCTGATCCAAACCCGCGTTCCATTCCAGGTGCTACAATGAACCAGAGTGGCCCTGGGCTGGGGAGGAACAGAATCAGGAAGGGCTCTCTGTCCTTATTGTTATCTCGCAACCTTTGCGAGAAAGTTCGTGTGAGTGGATGTCTGATCATCTGCGAAATTGTTTGTTATTTCATTTTTCATAGACACTCTACGTTGGCTGGCTGTTGAATTATCGCAGTAACATAGCAACATCTATGTAACAAGTGGTTAGGGTTTGGAATGTACTGCCTGGAAGGCTGGTGAATACAAATTCAACAGTAGTCTTCAAGAGGGAATTAGATAAATATTTGAAGGAAAAAAAATTGCAGGGATATGAGGAAAGAGCGGAGATAGTGGGATTAACTGGATTGCTCTTGAAAGAGCCAACAGAGACTCGATGGGCTGAATGGCCTCCTTCTGACCTGTACTATTCTATGATTCTGTAGGTCATTCAACCCCTCGGGTCCGCTCGGCCATTCAATCAGATCATGGCTGATCTGCACCTCAACCCCATTTCCCTGCTTTTGCTCCATATCCCTTGATGCCTTTACCCAACAAGAATCAATCTCAGTCTTGAAAGCTCCAATTGCTCCAGCATCCACAGCCTTCTGGAGGAAGAGAGTTCCAAATTTTTACATGAGTGCTTACTTCCTGATTTCCCTACGGCAGTGGAAATCTGGAACTTCCCTCCCCAAAAAGCAGTTAAGGCTAGTCCAATTGGAAATTTCAAAACCAAGATTGATCGAGTTTTGTTGGGCAAGGGTGTTAAAGGATATGGAGCCAAGGCAGGTGGATGGAGTTAAGATCTCATTGAATGGCGGAACAGGCTCGAGGGGCTGAATGTCCTACCCCTGAATGCCCTTGCTGTAATGCTAAGATAAGTCCACACATTGGCAATTCTCCCACCAGAGGAAATAGATTCTCCGTACCTACCCTAGCGAATCTTTTTAACTGTTTAAGCACCTGAGTCCGGTCACCCCTCGCCTCATGGATGAAGCAGACACCCACACATTCAGGTGTCATTGGAACAGCAGCCACACGTTCACCACTGACACCTGGGAGTCCCTGGCCCAAGACCACCCTAAGTGGAGGAAGTGCATCCGGGAGGGCGCTGAGCACCTCGAGTCTCATCGCCGAGAGCATGCAAAAAGCAAGCACAGGCAGCGGACGGAGCGTGCGGCAAACCAGACTCCCCACCCTTTCCTTCAATGACTTTCTGTCCCACCTGTGACAGAGACTGTAATCCCCGTATTGGATTGTTCAGTCACCTAAGAATTCACTTTTAGAGTGGAAGCAAGTCTTCCTCAATTTTGAGGAACTGCCTATGATGAAGATGGATGTTTTTTTTCTAGCTCAGGAAGACGGCAACCCATTGTAGCATTTCTACTCCTGCCCCAGCTGACATCCATGACCTCAGCACAGACCAGGAATCGACCCTGCGGCTTCCTGGTTGCTACGGATCAGCGACGCACCGAATACTTACACAAAGTCAAATGCTTGCGGTATTTGAAGGAAATCTCTCAAACTCAATTAAATGATTCCTCGTGATTCAGGCTCGAGCGTATTGTCCAAATACAACATCCCCACTGACACCTGAGAGTCCTTGGCCAAAGACCGCCCTAACTGGAGAAAGTGCATCTGGGAGGGCGCTGAGTACCTCGAATCTTATCGCCGAGAGCATGCAGAAATCAAGCGGAGGCAGCGGAAAGAGCGTGCGGCAAACCTGTCCCACCCTCCCCTTCCCGCAACGACTATCTGTCCCACCTGTGACAGGGACTGTGGTTCTTGTATTGGACTGTTCAGTTACCTAAGGACTCATTTTAAGAGTGGAAGCAAGTCTTCCTCAATTCCGAGGGCAGCCACATTGATTGATTGCTTGATTTTGAAAGATGCTATTGAACCTGCTTCCACCAGCCCTTCAAGCAGTGCATTCCAGATCACAATAACTCACTGTGTACATAAACTTCTCCTCATCATCCCTCTGGTTCTGTTACTAATTGTCTTAAATCTGTGTCCTCTGCTTATCTCTGAATTCATGTTGACTGTCGTAAGTCTGATAAGTTGTTCCATTATTTTACATGGAATGGAAGTTAGACTTCTTCTGGCTAATCGTCTGTTTATTCTGTTTGCATCTGTTGTGGTTCTCACCTCTCTCTTTCTGCCCTCGCACTATTAAAGTTATGGTGGTTGTTAATGACAAAAATCAGTAATTAGAATGAAAAATGATCACAGATGCATTTCGCAATTGAATCTCACACTTGATGTTTTATTCTCTTGGGTGAATATTTGTGCTCATTAAGCTGACAGATGTTGGCTCTGGAAAATGGAACATTTTCCCATCCCACTTGGTGTTCGTATCAAGCATTGCCCAGTCAGGTATAGCGATGCTCTGCCTCAGTAATGCACCGTAGCCCCATTTTATGCATAAAGTCAGGAGACATTCACGTTCACTGTGTAGTTAACTGTAACTACTCAAGGGACCAATTCCAGTCACAAAATGCTCTGTGCCCATCTCACTAGCCAGTTAACATTAACTAAGTGGCGTTAAACTTCACCAAAAACAAAATGCAGTTGAAATAAAATCTTCACTGTTATAATTCATATTCCTGTATATTAAAATATTTGCATTTTTATAACATATCGCTCCGAAACATCTGAAAGTGCTTTACCCACGATGAATTACTTTAAAGTGCATTTGGCTCTTGTCATGTCGGCAAACATGGCAGCCATTTGTGTATAGCAGGATCCCATAGTGAGCAAATAATAAATAAGTGACCAGTTCATCTGTTTTTGGTTGAGGAGGAATGTTGGCCAGGATACCAGGAGAACTCATGCTTTTTCTCAAATTGTGGCATGCGATCTTTTCACCTTAATCACTGGAACAGATAGACTTTGTTTAAGATTAAAATAGCTACTATTACTATTAGTCTGATGGTTAGTGGAGGCCACCATGCAGACGTATGGTTTTATTTCACCTAATTGGCCCTGAAAGAGTGTGTACGGACCCGGGAAGGCAGCACAAAAGCCGGTTTTCGGCACGCAATGCGCATGCGCTGAAAACCGGCTTTTCCGATCTGTCAAGTTTCTGGCTTGACAGATCGCACGCATCTCAGGGAGGACATTCCTACGACACAGATTGTGCTATTTGCCCATCTCTTGACCTGCAAATGTCCTTCAAACTCTTGTGCCTGGTAAAAACAGGCATAGAGCCTACTTTTACCAGCGTAAGAATTTAAAAACATATCAAAAACATGTAAAAATAAAATTTAAAAATACATATTTATGTTAAAAACCCTGCCCACTCAGGTAATTTTATTTTAAACCATAATTAAAACTTTTAAAAAAGTCGGCAAATATTTTTTTTTCAAAAACATTTCTATCAACTTTAATTTCTATAATATATTTATGGGCCCAAGTTTCCCCAGGAGTTGCTCCTATTTTTTTGGAGCAACTAGTTTTTTTTGGAGTATCTTAAAAATTGCAATTCTCCCCATTTAGTTTGCTCCAGTTTAAGTGAGTTAGTTCAGTTTCTTGTTCGTTCAGGTTTTTTTTCAAAGGGGGGCGTTACCAGCCACTTACACCTGTTTTAGCCATTTAAGCAAGTTTAGCCAGCGAAAAGTTAATCCAAACCAACTTAGGCCAACGTATGTATCCACTTTTGTACGCTCAGAAAAACCTTGCGGAGACTTAAGAAATCAGTGCAGGTCGCCAGAGATGGGGCGGGAGAAGGGAATTTAGAGGATTTTCCAAAGCACTAAACACCTTCACAACAACATTAAAGAAGCATAAGTACATTTAAAGCACCAAGCACTAAACAAAGCACAAAAATAAGCGTTCAATAACAAATAAAAAATATAAGGAAAGCACCAAGACTTACAAAGCACTAAACAAAGCACAAAAAGTATAAACAATTAATTAACAAATAAAAAATAGAAGGAACCCTGCACTTAAAGCACCAACTGAGAGATTTGTTAGCAATAAGTTTAAACTTATTGTTCCCTCTTCTTTCCTTCCGAAAGAGCAGCAGAAACTAAGGTCTGCAGAGACCGACCAGGGCTCCCGCCCCACTGACTTTCAACCCTTTTCGGGCGGAAATTTTTTCCCTTTTTGCCCATTTTTTGGGATTTTTGGTCGGGCTTTAAAAACGGCATCCTGAAGCCTGGCAGAGGCAGGGGCTTTGCCCCCATCACGTGAAGGACCGCGCGCGACCCGATTAAGCCCCGAAAGGAGTTGGGAAATCGTCTGGTACTCCCGAGTTCAGCCCCGGGGGAGGTTGGGGCGGGTTAAATCATTAACCAAAAGTCGAGACTTGGTCTCACTGGTGAGACTAAGTGCCAGGCTGGATAAATCATTAACCAGAAGTCGCTGGAGAGACAAAGGCGACCAGGGTTGAAGGTTGAGGCCGGGTTGAGGCCAACCATAGCCGGGAGAATCAAAATCCCTGTTTCTGGAAGTCCGATGAGGTCGGATTCGGCTGCCTTACCGGACCTGCGGTTGAAGATTTCCCGTTTTGGGATGGGGGAAGGGTGAAGGAGAAAAGCGGGGGAAAAAAATCGACAGGTTGTTCAAATTATTTAACTGTTAATATACAGCTGCTTTAACTATCTTAATATTAAAATATTTATTTTAAAATACAAGCATATATTGACATGATTGCATCTAAAATTTTAGTCATTAAAAGAAAATACAAGGTTGCAACTTCTATTTTCCTGATTCATCACTTGAAATTAATGTGATTTCTACTTCTCTTCCTACACATAAAAGTTACCATTCACAATACTTCTCCTCCCCGATCAAAACTCAGTCTTCTCGCACTGACCTGTTTCTTACAGCCCTCAGCGGCAGGCCATTCAGCTTGGGATAGGGGCAGGACATGTTCTGCAGGCATCATCATTACAATCATGGGAGTAGCTACTGTGCATGCGCGACCACTCTACTGTGCATGTGCGCAGCTGCTGGCACTGTTTTCGGCGCAGGGCTGTAGCTCCGCCCCCCCCACTCCATGAGGAGTGCCACGCCAAGACCCGGGACACACAGCAGAGCGGGGAGAATACCTAGGTAACTTTTAGGCACGGTTTTTGTCCTAAAATGTCGACGCACCTCACGGAGGTGAGCTGTTCTAACCCTGCAGGCAAACTTGGGCCCGATGTGAGATGTTTAAAAAAAAATTGTATGTAGTGTTTGGGTGTTTCTCATTCATAGTAATAGTGGTTTTAGACTTACAAAACTCCTATTACTATGAATGAGAAAATACTTTACCATGATTGGGTGTCCAGGCTCACGTGACTCCTACGGGCGTCCCAACGTGAACGCGCTCCGTTGCGCAAGAAAAGGAGGCCTCAGGACTGGGATCTCTGGCGAGCGTTCGACAGAAAAGTAAGTGCGCATCTTTTCTCCTCTTTTTAGTCGATCACCCGCGAGAAGAAGAAACCGGGATTTCAGGACTAATAGTTGCAAAAGGAGTAGTCTAGTGCAAATTCTGGCTGGTCAGTCCTGCACAGATTTTGGGCTGGATAAAGAAAAGGCCACCCCTCTTTTTTTTCCTCTAATTTGTTCCTCTCCTTTGGAGAAGATGAGAATTGATGCTGATATATGGTCCCACAGATGTAAACAGCTCTTCATCCACGTGAACATTTGATCTGTACATGCCATTGTGCTATTCAAGCACAGAGGGTATTACAATGGAGCCTTTCCCTAGGAAGCAGGAGCAGGAAACTTGGTTATTTGTCCCCTTCCCTCAGGGAACCCAGGGCAATTGTAACTCCCCCCTCATAGCTCCGCAACCTGCACCGCCCCCCCCACCCCGCACCCCCTGTCTGGGATGCAGCCTGACTGAGATCATGTAATTTAGCAGACCTATAACCTATGACCTATGACCTTGAGCACTAGGCCTCTGCTTTAGAAGAGGTTGAACTATTGGGATAGACTTCTTTCTTCACCACCTGGGCAGTAACATGGGCAGGATGGATTAGTCACCTGTGGTAGAACTCATCCAACTTTCATCCAACTGAAACCAATAACGGGCGGGCGAGCTGTTCTGCCAGATCACCGTCCAGATGGTGAAGCTGAAATGATACCCCTGTGTGTTCTAAATTGTGTTCACAGGTGATAAAGGAAGACAGTTTCAATGAAGGAATAAAGAAAGGAAAGAAAGAAAGACTTGCATTTATATAGCGCTTTTCACGACCACCGGATGTCTCAAAGCACTTTACAGCCAATTAAATACTTTTGGAATATAGTCACTGTTGTAATGTAGGAAATACGGCAGCAATTTGCGCACAGCAAGCTCCCACAAACAGCAATGTGATAATGACCAGATAATCTGTTTTTTTGTTATGTTGATTGAGGGATAAATATTGGCCAGGGCACCCGGGATAACTCCCCTGCTCTTCTTCGAAATAGTGCCATGGGATCTTTTACGTCCACGGTGGAAAGGTACAATCATCAACATTAAAACAGAGGCCAAGCCAATAATCCTGTGCGTAGTGTCATTTTTCTTCAAAAAGGCAGACAAGAACTGTTTCCATTGGCAGGAGGGTCAGTAACCAAAGGGTGCAGATTTAAAATCATTTGCGAAAAAGCTGGTAGTGCGATGAGGAGAATTTATTTTTCACACAGTGAGTTATGATCTGGTATGCACTGCCTGGAAGGGCGGTGGAAATAGAGTCAATAGTAACTTTCAAAAGAGAATTAAAGAAAATATGCTATGGGGAAACCCCCCCCCCACCCCCCATCGTCACCCAACCCCCGACCCCTCGATCTTCTCCTGACCCCCTATCCACTTTAAACGAGACTCTCCCCCTCCATCTTCTCCCGATCCCCGACCCCACGATCTTCTCCCGACCCCCTTTCCGCTTCGGACCCAAACCTCCCCCATCTTCTCCCGACCCCCGACCCCTCGATCTTCTCCCGACCCCCTATCCACATCGGACCAGCCCCCGCCACCCCCCATCTTCTCCCGACCCCCGATCCTGTGATCTTCTCCTGGCATGACCCGCAGACGATCCTTCCCCCCTCCTCTGTGCGGCCTAGTGCCACAGGCCTACCTGCCTGGAGCCAGACAGCCTCTCAATCTGGCTGGATGCAATTGGGAAACAAAGGCTTCCCATTCAAATGAAATGAAATGTATCCCAGGCTGTTAAGAGGAGCAAAAGAGGAAATAGCAGAGGTTCTGACCATCATTTTACAGTCCTCTCTGGCTACAGGTGTGGTGCTGGAGGTTGTGAGGACTGCTAATGCTGTACTCTTATTTAAAAAGGGAGAAAGGGACAGACCAAGTAATTATAGGTCAGACAGCCTAACCTCGGTGGTGGGAAAATTATTGGAAAAAATCCTGAGGGACAGGATAAGTCTTCATTTGGAAAGATATGGATTAAACAAGGACAGTCAGCATGGATTTGTTAAGGGAAAGTCGTGTCTGAGTAACTTGATTGAATTTTTCGAGGAGGTAACCAGGAGGGTCGATGAGGCCCTCATCGTATTGATCTAGGACGTATGATATAGTGTATATGGATTTTAGCAAGACTTTTGATAAGGTCCCACATGGCAGACTGGTCAAGAAAATAATAGCCCATTGGATCCAGGGCAAAGTGGCAAGTTGGATCCAAAATTGGCTTAGAGGTAGGAAGCAAAGGGCAATGGTTGATGGGTGTTTTTTTGACTGGAAGGCAGTATCCAGTAGGGTTCTACAGGGCTCATTGCTGGGTCCCTTGCTTTTTGTGGTGTATATCAATGACTTGAACTTAAATGTTGGGGGTAAGATGAAGAAGTTTGCAGATGATACTAAAATAGGCTGTGTGGTTGATAATGAAGAAGAAAGCTGTGGATTGCAGGAAGATATCAATGTAATAGTCAGGTGGGCAGAACAGTGGCAAATGGAATTCAATCTGGATAAGTGTGAGGTAATGCATTTGGGTTGGGCTAACAAGGCAAGGGAATACACATTAAATGGTACAACACTGAAAAGTGTAGAGGAACAAAAAGACCTTGGAGTGCAGGTTCACAGATTCCCAAAGGTAGCAGGCCAGGTAGATAAGGTGGTTAAGAAGGCATATGGAATACTTGCCTTTATTAGTCGAGGCATGGAATACAAGAGCAAGCACGTTATGCTTGAACTGTATAAAACACTGGTTAGGCCACACCTGGAGTACTGTGTGCAGTTCTGGTCACCACATTACAGGAAAGATGTAATTGCACTGGAAAGGGTGCAGAGGAGATTTACAAGAATGTACTGGAGAATTTTGGCTATGAGGAAAGATTGAAGATGCTGGGTCTGTTTTCTTTGGAACGGAGGAGGCTGACGGGAGACCTGATTGAGGTGTATAAAATTATGAGGGGCCTGGATAGAGTGGATAGGAAGGACCTGTTTCCCTTGGCAGAGGGGTCAACAACCGGGGACATAGATTTAAAGTAATTGCGGGGAGGTTTAGAAGGGATTTGAGGGGCAAATTTCTTCACCCAGAGGATGGTACGGGTCTGAAACTCACTGTCTGAAAGGGTGGTCGAGGCAGAAACCCTCACCGCATTTAAAAGATACTTGGATTGCACTTAAAGTGCCGTAACCTACAGGGCTACAGACCAAGAGCTGGAAAGTCGGATTAGGCTGAACAGCTTTTGGTCGGCCAGCGTGGACACGATAGGCCGAAATGGCCTCCTTCCGTGCTGTAAATTTCTATGATACGATGAAATCAGGCCACTCCATTAAATTCAGCAGGATCTGTGGGAAACCTGTTCTCCTGGGTTTCCTGACTGCCTCGGACCTTCCCCCCCCCCGCGCGCCTCCCCACCCCCCCGCAACCCACATACAACCCGCTTTCTCGATTAAAATTCAGCCCTATTCTATGACCTCTAAGAGCTTGGGATTATAATATGTAGCTCCACCTAGTGGACTACTGCTCTACCTAGTGGACCACTGTGTTAATGCAACCGCTAATATTTATACAATAAAAGCATCAGGTGATTAGGTCACCTGACAAGTTCCTGTGTTAAGAGTTATCTTGTAAGTGTGTGCTGAAGTGTTGTTGTAAAGAATATTTCGCAGGGTCGTATCTTCACTGAATGTCCACAACTGTAGATAAACATGAATAAAATGCATCCGAGCATAAAAAGCATCAAGTTAATAGCCTCTGACTACAAAGGATGGGATTGCAAAACCAGGAGCTGAATAAATCAACACCGACATAAGGACATGTTTACTTGGTAGGAAGAAATAACAAAATGTAGCAAAACAATTTGAAAACAATTGTCCGTAACGCTGCAGTGATTGGTATTTTGCTGGACTGTATTATTATCTATCCAACATTTTATCAACAGATGGAAGTCTGTTAAAGAGAATCATTTGAGCAAAACATCAACAGTCAGACTTCATCCACTTACCAAATGAAGCTATTGATGCTGTTATACCCAGTGAGGCAATCGTTCTAACAAGCCTGGCTTTGACAGACTTAGCGATTTTTATTGGCCAGATAATGTTTCTGAACTCTAAATATAAACCACAACCGATGGGGAGAAAATAAATCCTATTTTCAATGCAGTCAGTCAAGATTTAGTCCAAGATTTAACATCCATTGCTCAATAAACCAGAAATTTGGGAAGGAGGGTGGTAGTGACAACTACCTATTTATTGAATAATAACCAGCAGCCTTAGTGGAAGAAAGTCCCTACCTTAGTGTGGCGCAATGTGGCCCCTGCTGCTGGTAGGGACCGTGACGTCCCCCATTTGCAACGCCAACTTAATCTCACCACGGTGAACTTCGACCCAACAACAACTGTATTTATATAGCGCCTTTCACGACCACCGGACGTCCCAAAGCGCTTTACAGCCAATGAATTACTTTTTGGAGTGTTGTCACAGTTGTCATGTAGGAAACGCGGTAGCAAACTTGCGCACAGCACGCTCCCACAAATAGCAACGTGATAGTGAGCAGATCATCTGTTTTTGTGATGTTGATTGAGGGAAAATTATTGGCCAGGATACCGGGGAAAACTCCCCTGTTCTTCTGCATAATAGTGTCACGGGATCTTTTACGTCGCCTCAGTTTAATGTTTCAACTGAAAGACGGCACCTCCGCCAGTGCAGCGCTCACTCAGTACCATTGCGAACTCCACAGCCGCGCTCCCAGAGGTTGTGAGAAGCTGTCACGCCGCTCTAGAATGGTACTTTGGGTCGCACAGCACTTTTTATTGAAGAACAGCAATGGAGTTCTCCCAATATCCTGGACAACATTCAGCCATCTACAAAAATCCCCAAAACAGATTGACTGGTCACTGTAAGGGGTGGTTTGCAGGGGGTCAGCTTTCCCTTCTGACCTTATATGAGCGGTTCCGAATCGCTCCCACACCCTTGGTTCTAGACACTGGAATTATGAAGGGACTGTGACAGACTTGGACAGACGATCGGTTTCAAGGTAGGAAGCAGGTATGGCTTTATTGTGTTTAAAAAGAAGTAAAAGGCACACCTTTAATAACACACACAGACCAATACACACTGAGGGGTACAACACATTGAATAAAATGTCAAATTGCAGCCTGTGGGGAAAAGAATGCAGCTTAAACACTAAATGGGGTAAAGAGGAGAATGCAGATACATTTACACAAGTTATCCCAGCCTCCCTCCCCCAATTCCCCGAACTAACTAAGTTATAGCTCTGTGGGTTCAGGGGCCATGCTCACCAATCCCCTTTTTGACAGTTGCCGGTGAATCGCGGTTTCGGGGTTTGCTGCACTTGGCCTTCTAGGCGAGCTGTACCCCTATCGGAGGAGAGGACTTCGGACTGCGTAGTCTTCGGTTGGGGTGCGTTCGTTGACGCGGTAAGTTGCGTTTTGGATGTATGGGGTAAGTACCCACTTTCTTTGGTTAGGAATAGTTTTAGTTCGTCCCTTTTGGTAATTTCTCACCCGTTGGTCGTTCCGAAGTAGATTGTAGAGTGGAAATAAAGGTCGATTCTTCGGTTTTTGCTGAGTTGGTTTCGGTTGGTCGTTTCGCTGGTTGTAGTAGCCCAGGTTTGTCAATTTGGTTGCTGACAACCCTCCATTTCGTGGGCCTCGTGCTCGGTCAGTTCTTGATGAGTTCTAGTAGTTTCCTTCACTGCTCCATTTCTTTACTCCCCAGCTCCGGCTGCTTGTGTCTGTGTCTGTGTTCCAGTCTGTGTGCTGCTCCTTGCTGGTCTTTCCTTGTAAAACTGGGGGATAGATATATTCCAAAAAAAGGCTCCGCTATCTCCCATCAAATCTCTTGGGCTCTGTTTGAACTGTTCTGTCCACTGATTTTCAAATGTCTCCTTTGTCAGCAGTAACTCGATTAGGGTGTGAGAATGTGCTATCACTGGTTTTGCATTGTTTTAGAATTGTCCAGTTTCTTGACCTTGATTTCCATTGTGCTTGATTGGGTAATTCGATTATCTCTTAGAGGGTGAATAGTTCCCCCAGACAGTCTGGGGTCTTTAATACACGAATTTGGCCCCACCTCCTGTATTTGGTAACTCTTTTATTTTGCAGCCAAAATGTTGTAGAATCTTAAAATTGATAATGCTCCTTCCCATAGATGTTTAGGGGATCTCAAGCTTCTGTAATTTAGGTCCATTTTGAATTCCCTTTCCTATGAGTCCAAACACTGGGGGGGGGGGGGGGTCTCCATGAATGCATCCCCTTTTATCCCCCGCAGGCTTCGTCTGCCCCTTTAAACTCACTTTAAAAGCCCAGAAAGGGATTCTTCTCCTCTGTAGGGGAAAGGTACCTGGAACCTTTGAGAGATATTGGTAAATTCTACATCATTGATCTAACTGCTGTTTGTGACACCTTGCTCTCCCAAAATGGTTATCGTGTTCGCCTCCAAAGCACTTCAAAAACAAGTCATTGGATGTGAAGCAATACAAGAAGTGCTGAGGACATGAAAGGCGCTATACAAATGCGAGTCTTTTATCTTGATTGCTCTGTATGGTAAACCCCCCCCCTTTCATTGATGACCCTTCTTCAGAAAAATTCCAATCTGTTATATTTCAAACTTTTCCTGTTCTGACAAAGGGTCACCGACCCGAAACATTCACTCTGTTTCTCTCCACAGATGTTGCCTGACCTGCTGAGCATTCTAGCATTTTCTGTTTTTCTGACACAGATTTTAGATCATTTGCTAAAAAAAGGGTGGTGGGGGTATGGGTCGGGGGGGGGGGGGGGGGGTGGGGGGGCGGGGGGAATTAAGAAGAATTTTTATCTTACGCAGCGAGTTGTTGTGATTTGGAATGCACTGCCTGAAAGGGTGGTGGAAGCTGATTCAATAGTAACTTTCAAAAGGGAATTGGATAGATACTTGAAAAGAAAAAATATGCAAGACTATAGGGAACGAGCAAGCAAATGGAACCAATTGGAAAGCTCTTTCAGCGTTAGTACAAGCAAGATGGGCTGAATGGCCGCCTTCGGTGCTGTACGATGCTATGATTCTACTGTGAACTACAGATCTTGAGCTGTAAATCAGGTGTGCACTGTCCCTCTACTTCTGACAGAACGTTTGCAGAGTGCCCAATTGTGCGTTAAACTGGTTTAGGTGGCAGTTTAGTTCATGCAGCAGTCTTAAATGTGCTCTTCAACTGGCCACTCAGTTGCACATTACTCAAAGGCATTCCAATACACCCAAGCTTCCAGTAAAGCGCAAAAATCAGGCATTCCTGTGACTACATAAAAAAAGGGCAACCAGCTTAGCTGATCGTGAGCTGAGAGGAATTTCAACTCAAAAGTTAACTTTTTTGCCTGTTTATTGTGGGATGTCTTTTCCAAAAATGATCCCATTTCTGTGGCTGCTTGTCCATTTTTCATTACCTGTGCACCTTCTCACCATTCCCAACAATACAAAGTTTGCTTAAAAGCATTCCAGAGCATCCTACACTTCCTCTACAACTTTACAGACCCTTCGAACGCCTCATTAATCTCCGACAGGAGACAACTTCCACAAGGAATTCTCTCTAACCACTCAATAAATTCACGTGCATTTCCTTTTATTTCCTTCAAACTCTGACAAGGCCCTTCCTACACAATGGAATATTATGATATATATATAAATACCCTGTCTGTTCTGTTGTGACATTATTGGACTGCTCAACCACGTGCAAAATATTATTTAAATGGAGAGAGACTGCAGAATGCTGCAGTACAGAGGGATCTGGGTGTCCTCTTTCAGGAAACACAAAAAGTTAGTATGCAGGTACAGCAAATAATTAGGAAGGCAAAGGAATGTTGGCCTTTATTGCAAAGCGGTAGAGTATAAAAGTAGGGAAGTCCTGCTACAACTTTACAGGGTATTGGTGGGACCATACCTAGAGTACTGCGTACAGTTTTTGGTCTCCGTATTTAAGGAAGGATATACTTGCTTTCAAAGCAATTCAGAGAAGGTTCACTACGTTGATTCCTGAGATGAGGGGGTTGACTTATGAAGAAAGGTTGAGCAGGTTGGGCCTATACTGATTAAAGTTTAGAAGAATGAGAGGTGATCTTGACAGGGTAGATCCTGAGAGGATGTTTCCCCTCGTGGGGGAATCTAGAACCAGGGGGCATAGTTTCAGAATAAGGGGCCGCCCATTTAAGATGGAGGTGAGGAGGAATTTCTTCTCTTAGAGGGTCGTGAATCTTCCCAGAGAGCTGTGGAGGCTGAGTCATTAAATATATTCAAGACTGTGATAAACAAATTGTTGAACTATAGGGGAGTCAAGGGTTATGGGGAACAGGCAGGGAAGTGGAGTTGAGGCCAAAATCAGATCAGCCATGATCGTATTGAATGGCGGAGCAGGCTCGAGGGGCCTTATGGCCTACTCCTGCTCCTATTTTTTATGTTAATGCATGGACTGTCAAAGCACTTAGCACTGCAATAAGGCCATCATTTTGTTGTGGGCAAATTGAATTCAAACTGTTCTTTTATCTTTTTGTCGTCATTGTCTCAATATTTATTTAACCCCAAGAGTTGTTTTCTATAGTTAGTCTCCCATCTGTTTCTTCAAGGAAAAACATTCTATCTGTGGTAATATTACCCATTTGTTTACAACTTACGACAACAATGCTGTTTTGGCTGTAATCCTAGATTTGGTGTAATCCCATTTACATTTAAGCAGTGTACTAAACATGGCCAGAATGCCTTATAGAACTTGTAGTCGTGGCTCAGTGGGTAGCTCTCTTGCCACTTGAATCAGAAGGTTGTGGGTTCAGAGTCCCGCTCCAGAGACTTGAGCACTTAACCGAGGCTGATACTTTAGTGCAGTACTGAGGAAGTGCTGCACTATCGGAGATGCTGTCTTATGAATGAGATGTTAAGCCGAGACTTCGTCTACCCTCGAAGGAGGACATAAAAACATCCCGCAGCATTACTTCGAAGAAGATCAGGGGCGTCCTGGACAATATGTATCATAAGAGCGTAAGAACATAAGAATTAGGAGCAGGAGTAAGCCATTCGGCCCCTCGAGCCTGCTCTGCCATTCAATGAGATCATGGCTGATCTTCTATCTCATCTCCACTTATCCCTCAACCAACATCATTTTTCTGGCAACAATTTTAGTTCATCTTATCTGCAACCTGTCCACAGCTTTAACATCCTTCCTGTAAACAGATTATCTGGTAATTTATCTTATAGCTGTTTGCAGGATCTTGCTGAGTGAGAATGGAACTGCATGCAATACTCCAATTATAGCCTAACCAATGTTGTATATGAATTATTTTCTTGCTTTTATATTCAATGCCCCTTTTTTAATAAAATCCAGAATCGCATTTGCTTTTTGTCATGGCCTTTTTTTTACCTGGACCCCAATCTTTAAAGATCTGAGGCCTAGAAATTAAATCATGCAGCACCTGTACCCATAAATACAGTGGCAACAAGAGCGGGTCAGAGGCTGGGTATTCTGTGGTGAGTGTCTCACCTCCTGACTCCCTAAAGCCTTTCCACCATCGACAAGGCACAAGTCAGGAGTCTGATGGAATACTCTCCACTTACCTGGGTGAGTGCAGCTCCAACAACACTCATGAAGCTATCCAGGACAAAGCAGCCTGCTGGATTGGCACCCCATCCACCACCTTAAACATTCACTCCCTCCACCACCGGTGCACCGAGGCTGTAGTGTGTACCATCTACAAGATGCACTGCAGCAACTCGCCAAGGCTTTTTCGGCAGCACCTCCCAAATCCACGACTCTACCACAAGGACAAGGGCAGCATGGGAGCACCACCACCTCCAAGTTCCCCTCCAAGTTACACATCATCCTGACTTGGAAATATATCGCCGTTCCTTCATCGTTGCTAGGTCAAAATCCTAGCACTCCCTTCCTAACAGCGCTGTGGGAGTACCTTCACCACACGGACTACAGCGGTTCAAGAAGACTTCTTCTCAAGGGCAATTAGGGATGGGCAATAAATGCTGGCCTCGCTAGCGATGCCCACATCCCAGGAACAATTAAAAAAAAAATTATGCACCATGCATGCTGCGGTCAGTTTTCTCAGGCTTAATGTTGTCAAACCAGCAGCCCTGATCCCTGATCCCTGATCCCTGATGTGTGGCCCTAATCTGTCCTGACACTTGGGAATCAGTTTGTGAAGACAACCAATATGGCGGCATCAATGATCGTTAAGCACAAAAGATGGATATTGCTACTAATTAGTGAAGCCAAATGTAGGTCCCCTGCAGTCGGATTCAGGTGAATTTATAATGGGGAACAAAGAAATGACAGACCAATTGAACCAATACTTCGGTTCCGTCTTCATGAAGGAAGACACGAATAACCTTCCAAATGTATTAGGGGACAATGGGGCTAGTGAGAAGGTGGAACTGAAGAATATCCTGATTAGGTGGAAAATTGTGTTTGGAAAATTGATGGGATTGAAGGCTGATAAATCCCCAGGGCCTGATAGTCTGCATCCCAGAGTACTTAAGAAAGTGGCCCGAGAAATAGTGGATGCATTGGTGATCATTTTCCAACAGTCTATCGACTCTGGATCAGTTCCTATGGACTGGAGGGTAGCTAATGTAACACCACTTTTTAAAAAAGGAGGGAGAGAGAAAACAGGTAATTATAGACTGGTTAGCCTGACATCAGTAGTGGGGAAAATGTTGTAATCATCATTAAGAATGAAACAGCAGTGCATTTGGAAAGCAGTGACAGGATCGGTCCAAGTCAGCATGGATTTATGAAAGGGAAACCATGCTTGACAAATCGTCTGGAATTTTTTGAGGATGTAACTAGCAGAGTGGACAAGGGAGAACCAGTGGATGTGGTGTATTTGGACTTTCAAAAGGCTTTTGACAAGGTCCCGCAAAAGAGATTGGTGTGCAAAATCAAAGTGCATAGTACTGGGGGTAATGTATTGATGTGGATAGAGAACTGGTTGGCAGACAGGAAGCAGAGAGTCGGGATAAACGGGTCCTTTTCAGAATGGCAGGCAGTGACTAGTGGAGTGCCGCAGGGCTCAGTGATGGGACCCCAGATCTTTACAATCTACATTAACGATTTGGATGAAGGAATTGAGTGTAATATCTCCAAGTTTGCAGATGACACTAAACTGGGTGGCGGTGTGAGCTGTGAGGAGGACTCTAGGAGGCTGCAGGGTGACTTGGACAGGTTAGGTGAGTGGGCAAATGCATGGCAGATGCAGTATAATGTAGATAAATGTGAGGTTATCCATTTTGGGGGCAAAAACACAAAGGCAGAATATTATCTGAATGGCGGCAGATTGGGAAAAGGGGAGGTGCAACGAGACCTGGGTGTCATGGTTCATCAGTCATTGAAGGTTGGCATGCAGGTACAACAGGCGGTGAAGAAGGCAAATGGTATGTTGGCCTTCATAGCTAGGGGATTTGAGTACAAGAGCAGGAAGGTCTTACTGCAGTTGTACAGTGTCTTAGTGAGGCCTCACCTGGAATATTGTGTTCAGTTTTGCTCTCCTAATCTGAGGAAGGATGTTCTTGCTATTGAGGGAGTGCAGCGAAGGTTCACCAGACTGATTCCAGGGATGGGTCATATGAGGAGAGATCAGATCAACTGGGCCTTTATTCACTGGAGTTTAGAAGGATGAGAGGGGATCTCATAGAAACGTATAAGATTCTGACGGGACTGGACAGGTTAGTTGCGGGAAGAATGTTCCCAATGTTGGGGAAGTCCAGAACCAGAAGACATAGTCTTAGGATAAGGGATAGGCCATTTAGGACTGAGGTGAGGAGAAACTTCTTCACTCAGAGAGTTGTTAACCTGTGGAATTCCCTGCCGCAGAGAGTTGTTGATGCCAGTTCATTGGATATATTCAAGAGGGAGTTAGATATGGCCCTTACGGCTAAGGGGATCAAAGGGTATGGAGAGAAAGCAGGAAAGGGGTACTGAGGGAATGATCAGCCATGATCTTATTGAATGGTGGTGCAGGCTCGAAGGGCTGAATGGCCTACTCCTGCACCTATTTTCTATGTTTCTATGTTTCTAATCCTTTGGAGAACAGGCACTCACATGGTGAAGCTCTTTGTTCTCTGCTCCTGTTCTACCCTTTTCCCTTAAGGCAGTTCTTTGTCTACCCCCAGCTCCACGCGGTATCCACATGGCCATGACATCAGCCAGCTAATCAATGCAGCCCATTTAGTCCATACATACTTCCATTTTGTTCCTCCCTGACTCTTTTCAGCAGCTTTTTCGCAGACACATCATAAAACAAAGCAGTTCAGGGTTACACACTGATGCAATTGCTCACAGATGTAAACTTGGAGTCATTTATTAATAAGGGAGACACAACATTGAAGCGTTCAAGCCTGCGAATGACTGTCAGTACTAATTTCAGGAGTGTTCGGTGTACGATTCCCACCCACATCCAACAAAATTGTTCCACTGCGCAAATTCAATCTGTGTGCTGCAGCACTGATGGTGTCCATAACACTAACTAAGCTTGTCACTGGCATAAGAATTTAAGAATTAGGCATAGGAGTAGGCCATACGGCCCTTTGATCCTGCTCCACCATTCAATAAGAACATGACTGATCTTCTACCTCAACTCCACTTTCCCGCCCGATCCCCATATCCCTCGACTCCCCTAGGGATAGAAATTGCGTTGCGCCCCGTCTGGAGCGATAACTTTTGAAATCTCAAAAAGGAATGCTTGGCGATAATGATTTTCTGCTCCCAGGAAATTCAGGACGCTAAAGTGCGAAAGGGGGGTGGTAGTGACACCTTTTATTGTGGCACCTTATCGAATGCCTTCTGAAATCCAAATGCACCACATCCACTGGTCCCCCCTTATCCACCCTGCTCTTCTGTTCTTATTTCTCCAATCTCACGATTGTCATGACCAATGATTTTAATGGCGCCCTTTTCGAAAGACGTCAGTGGCTTAAAATGGTTGGTGCCACCTCTGGTCCATGTCTGTTCTCATTGGTTAAAGATGATCTAGTCCTGCAAGTGAAAACATGGAGAACAGTGAGAAGGAGCCAGAAAGTCCTCGGAAGTCTTCTGAGGGACAGATCTGAGAACTTTTGCCTTCCTCATCCATGACATCAAATCTTGGGAGTCAGGGCATAATGATCTGTGCAAATTATCTGTGCACCCCTCAGTGGGCAGGGGGGACAGGTGGAGGGATTTTGCTGAGTGGACAGCCACGCCAACCATACCTCTCATTTTGGATTTCTGTCAGAAAACTAGCCTTTGTAAATTGTACACTGGCCCCACCTCCTCCAGGAGTAGGTCAGAACTGAAAGAAATTAGTATTAGTAAAACAAATAGTACTGGAGAAATTAATGGGACCGAAAGCCGATAAATCCCCTGGACTTGATGGTCTACATCCTCGGGTTTTGAAAGAGGTGGCTATGGAGATAATGGATGCATTGGTTATCATCTTCCAAAATTCCATAGATTCTGGAACGGTTCCCTCAGATTGGAAGGTAACAAATGTCACCCCACTATTTAAGACAGGAAGGAGAGTGAAAACGGGGAATTACAGACTAGTTAGTCTGACATCAGTCATAGGGAAAATGCTCAAATCTATTATTAAGGACATGATAACAGGGCACTTAGAAAATAATAATAGGATTGGGCAGACTCAACACGATTTCATGAAAGGGAAATCATGCTTGACAAATTCGATAGAGTCTTTTGTATTTGTAACTAGTAGAATAGATAAGGGGGAACTAATGGATGTGGTGTATTTGGATTTTCAGAAGGCCTTTGATAAGGTGCCACACAAGATGTTATTAAACACAATTAGGGCTCATGGGATTGTGGGTAATATACTAGCATGGATTGAGGATTGGTTAACAGACAGAAAACAGAAAGTAGGAATATTAAGGGAATCAAGGGATATGGGGACAGTGCAGTAAAGTAGAATTGAGGTAGAAGATCAGTCATGATCTTATTGAATGGCAGAGCAGGCTCGATGGGCCGAATGGCCTACTCCTGCTCCTAATTCTTATGTTCTTATGTTCTTCATGCAGGCATATCCTGTGGTGGCGGCACTGGAGGAGGAACTCATCTCAGTCCCATCTCTTGCAGTGATGTTTGCACAGAAGGGACCAGAGGCACGAGGCACCAATTCCAGCGAAACCCACAAAGGGGGCAAGATCCAGCACAACTGGGTCCCGCCCCAGCTTCCAACCCCAGCCACCCAGACAATGACCCATAGAACTTTGGCACTACGCTTTTATAGCTGCACAGTTTCATGCTTCCGATTGAGAATCCACATTCCTTGTTGGAAACCCCTTCAAGAATGATTGCTGTCCAACATTAAATGTACTTTACATCCGAAATATCGCCGTTCAAACAGAAACTTCTTTAGTTGTATTATGGCAGGACAGCATTCAAGTACTCTGCTCTGACCACACTCGACCAGCTCCGTTGGGCGGGCCGCATTGTTTGCATGCCTGACACAAGACTCCCAAAGCAAGCGCTCTACTCGGAACTCTTACACGGCAGGCGAACCCAATTTGGGCAGAGGAAACGTTTCAAGGACACGCTCAAAGCCTCCCTGATAAAGTACAACATCCCCACTGACATCTGGGAGTCCCTGGCCAAAGACCACCCTAAGTGGAGGAAGAGCATCCAGGAGGACGCTGAGCATCTCAAGCCTCGTCGCCAAGAGCATGCAGAAAACAAACGCAGGCAGCGGAAGGAGCGTGCGGCAAACCAGACTCTCCACCCCGCCCTTTCCTTCAACGACTATCTGTCCCACCTGTGACAGAGACAGTAATTCCCGTATTGGACTGTTCCGTCACCTGAGAACTCATTTTTAGAGTGGAAGCAAGTCTTCCCCCATTTCGAGGGACTGCCTATAATGATGATCTTAAAGCACTACATCTTCCAGAATCAGCACGTTTCCTTGGAGCAGATTAACATAGAAACATAGAAAATAGGTGCAGCAGCAGGCCATTCGGCCCTTTGAGCCTGCACCACCATTCAGTATGATCATGGCTGATCATGCAACTTGCCATTATTGAACAATATTTTAGTAGTTTATTTTGGTAGATTCCTTTAGGTCTGACATCCTTTTCCTATTCCAATCGGGCACTACACTGCACTCACCCTTTCTGTCACTGCCTCCTGTCCCTGCGGGGACAAGGGGTTTCCTGGATCGGGTCAGGAGACCTGGCTTTCAATAGTCTGCTCCATGACTCAGCAGTGCAGCTCAGTTCACATCTTCCCCGTGCCTCCCGCGTGTTTTTTCAGCTCTTTAAATGGCTCCTAATTGCAGTTCACAGCCGACTGTTAGTTTAATTGCTTGTTCCGCTTCACTGGATGACCCACTGTGCAGGCATTGAAGCGCATGTTTTACTGAAATCAGTAAGATCATGTGTTAACCAACCATATTTGTAACATTCAAAACAAACCCCAAAGTAACACTCAGTTAACCCCTTGGTAGCACACCAGAAGCAGTTTCTAGGCAATAGTGTTTGATGGGTGTTTTCGTGCTATCGATAACACGTCATTGAGTACAGTTCCCCGTGTGGCATCCCAGTATTGTTCTGCAGATGATACTTGTTCATTATTTGTGTGTTAATGTGGATACAGGAGGTACCCAGTCACAGTGAAAGCTCACAAAAGTGTATGGAGGCGAAATTGCCCCGCACCCTGTTTGGGGAGCACTATTTGAATTTAATGCAAATTTAGCGCCCGGCGTGACGTGCAGCTAAATGTCCCGGAATTGGGGTCTTTGAATCCAAAAGCTCTGTGGGGCGGTTTTGGAGACGATAGAGGGGCGGAAGCGCGGTGCAACGCTTCGCACCGTGCTGATGACATCAGTGCGACGTGGACGTACCGCGTCGCATTAACGTATCACAACGTCCCTCCCCTTCGTTTAAAGGGGAGGGCCACTGCGCACTCTGCAGTCGCTTTGCTGGGCCACTAGGGAGGGTTTTGGCGGCCCGGCTGAGGGTCGAGGTGGGGCAATAAGGGGTCGGTGTGCACGGCCATGACATCATCAGCGTATGTGCCGCCGCCCGGGGTGAAAACTGCGGGACGTGGCACAAAGCCTGAGCGAAAAGTCATTATTGCCCCTCTACTGCCTCCCGCTGGCACTAACCGGCCTTTCGGAAAGGGGCAATTTCGGCCCCTATGTGTTGGAAATTATTACCAACCCACCTCCCATCACACAACCACCACCTAGAAAGGCAAGGGCAGCAGGCGCGTGGGGGCACTATCACCTCAAGTTCCTCTCCCGGTCACACACCATCCTGACTTGGAAATATATCGCCGTTCCTTCATCATCGCTGGGTCAAAATCCAGGAACTCCCTCCCTAACAGCACTGTGGGAGTACCTTCACCACAGAGCGGTTAAAGAAACATAGAAACATAGAAAATAGGTGCAGGGGTAGGCCATTCGGCTCTTCGAGCGTGCACCACCATTCAATAAGATCATGGCTGATCATTCCCTCAGTACTCCTTTCCTGTTTTCTCTCCATACCCCTTGATTCATTTAGATGTAAGGGCCATATCTAACTCCCTCTTGAATATATCCAATGAACTGGCATCCACAACTCTCTGCGGCAGGGAATTCCACAGGT
Organism: Pristiophorus japonicus; assembly: GCF_044704955.1. Lineage (NCBI taxonomy): Eukaryota > Metazoa > Chordata > Chondrichthyes > Pristiophoridae > Pristiophorus > Pristiophorus japonicus. The sequence continues at coordinate 32,393,824 of NC_091978.1, forward strand.
TAACAACTCTCTTGAGTGAAGAAATTTCTCCTCATCTCAGTCAAAATTGCCTACCCCTTATCCTAAGACTATGTCCCCTGGTTCTGGACTTCCCCATCATCGGGAACATTCGTCCCACATCTAACCTGTCCAGTCCCATCAGAATCTTATACGTTTCTATGAGATCCCCTCTCATCCTTCTCAACTCCAGTGTATAAAGGCCCAGTTGATCCAGTCTCTCCTCATATGTCAGTCCAGCCATCCCTGGAATCAGTCTGGTGAACCTTCTAGCAAGTACGGCCTTCCTCAATTTAGGAGACCAAACTGAACACAATATTCCAGGTGAGGCCTCACCAAGGCCCTGTACAACTGCAGTAAGACCTCCCTGCTCCTATACTCAAATCCCCTGCCTTCTTCACCACCTGTTGAACCTGTATGCCAACTTTCAATGACTGATGAACCATGACACCCAGATTGCGTTGCATCTCCCCTTTTCCTAATCTGCCGCCATTCAGATAATATTCTGCCTTCGTGTTTTTGCCCCCAAAGTGGATAACCTCACATTTATCCACTTTATACTGCATCTGCCATACATTTGCCCACTCACCTAACCTGTCCAAGTCACCCTGCAGCCTCTTAGCGTCCTCCTCAAAGCTCACACTGCCACCGAGTTTAGTGTCATCTGCAAACTTGGAGATATTACACTCAATTCCTTCATCTACATCATTAATGTATATTGTAAAGAGCTGGGGTCCCAGCACTGAGCCCTGCGGCATCCCACTAGTCACTGCCTGCCATTCTGAAAAGGACCTGTTTATCCTGACTCTCTGCTTCCTGTCTGTAAACCAGTTCTCTATCCACGTCAGAGCATTACCCCCAATTGGGGAAGAGTGACCATAATATGGTAGAATTCTTTATTAAGATGGAGAGCTTTGATTTTGCACACTAATCTCTTGTGTGGGACCTTGTCAAAAGCCTTTTGAAAGTCCAAATACACCACATCCACTGGTTCTCCCTTGTCCACTCTGCTAGTTACATCCTCAAAAAATTCCAGAAGATTCGTCAAGCATGATTTTCCTTTCATAAATCCATGCTGACTTGGATCGATCCTGTCACTGCTTTCCAAATGCATTGTTATTTCATCCTTAATGATTGATTCTAATATTTTCCCCACTACTGATGTCAGGCTAACCAATCTATAATTACCCATTTTCTCTCTCCCTCCTTTTTTAAAAAGTGGTGTTACATTAGCTATCCTCCAGTCCATAGGAACTGATCCAGAGTCGATAGACTGTTGGAAAATGATCATCAATGCATCCACTATTTCTAGGGCCACTTTCTAAAGTACTCTGGGATGCAGACTATCAGGCCCTGGGGATTTATCGGCCTTCAATCCCATCAATTTCCCGAACACAATTTCCTGCCTAATAAGGATATCCTTCAGTTCCTCCTTCTCACTAGACCCTCTGTCCCCTAGTACATCCGGAAGGTTATTTGTGTCTTCCTTCGTGAAGACAGAACCAAAATATTTGTTCAATTGGTCTGCCATTTCTTTGTTCCCCATAATAAATTCACCTGAATCTGACTGCAAGGGACCTATGTTTGTCTTCACTAATCTTTTTCTTTTCACATATCTATAGAAGCTTTTGCAGTCAGTTTTTATGTTCCCGGCAAGCTTCTTCTCGTACTCCATTTTCCCCCTCTTAATTAAAACCTTAGTCCTCCTCTGCTGAATTCTAAATTTCTCCCAGTCCTCAGATTTGCTGCTTTTTCTGGCCAATTTATATGCCTCTTCCTTGGAATTAACATTATCCTTAATTTCCCTTGTTAGCCACAGTTGAGCTACCTTCCCCGTTTTATTTTTACTCCGGACAGGGATGTACAATTGTTGAAGTTCATCCATGTGACCCTTAAATGTTTGCCATTGCCTATCCACCGTCAACCCTTTAAGTATCATTTGCCAGTCTATTCTCGTCAATTCATGCCTCATACCATCGAAGTTACCTTTCCTTAAGTTCAGGACCCTAGTTTCTGAATTAACTGTGTCACTCTCCATCTTAATAAAGAACTCTACCATATTATGGTCACTCTTCCCCAAGGAGCCTTGCAAAACAAAACCTTGCTAATTAGTCCCTTCTCATTAAACATCACCCAGTCTAGGATGGCCAGCTCACTAGTTAGTTCCTTGACATATTGATCTTGCAAACCATCCCTAATGCACTCCAGGAAATCCTCCTCCACCGCATTGCTACCAGTTTGGTTAGCCCAGTCAATCTGTAGATTAAAGTCACCCATGATAACTGCTGTACCTTTATTGCACATATCCCTTATTTCTTGTTTGATGCTGTCCCCAACCTCACTACTACTATTTGGTGGTCTGTACACAACTCCCACTAGTGTTTTCTGCACTTTGGTATTCCGCAGTTCCATCCATAACGATTCCAAATCATCCAAGCTAATGTCCCTTCTTACTATTGCATTAATTTCCTCTTTAACCAGCAATGCCACCCTGCCTCCTTTTCCTTTCTGTCTATCCTTCCTAAATGTTGAATACCCCTGGATGTTGAGTTCCCAGCCTTGGTCACTCTGGAGCCATGTCTCCGTGATGCCAATTACATCATATCAGTTAACTGCTATCTACACAGTTATTCCGAATACTCCTCGCATTGAGGCACAGAGCCTTCAGGGTTGTCTTTTTAACACACTTTGCCCTTTTAGAATTTTGCTTTAATGTGGCCCTTTTTGTTTTTTGCCTTCGGTTTCTCTGTCCTCCACTTTTACTATTCTCCTTTCTATCTTTTGCTTCTGCCGGATTTTATTTCCCTCTGTCTCCCTGCATAGGTTCCCATCCACCAGCCATATTAGTTTAACTCCTCCCCAACAGCACTAGCAAACAGTCCCCCTAGGACATTGGTTCCGGTCCTGCCCAGGTGCAGACCGTCCGGTTTGTACTGGTCCCACCTCCCCCAGAACTGGTTCCAATGTCCCAGGAATTTGAATCCCTTCTGCTCCACTCCTCAAGCCACGTATTCATCTGAGTTATCCTGTGATTCCTACTCTCACTAGTACATGGCACTGGTAGTAATCCTGAGATTACTACTTTTGAGGCCTTACTTTTTAATTTAGCTCTGAGCTCCCTAAATTCGTCTCAAAGGACCTCATCCCGTTTTTTACCTATATCATTGGTTCCTATATGCACCACGACAACTGGCTGTTCACCCTCCCTTTTCAGAATGTCCTGCACCCGCTCCGAGATATCCTTGACCCTTGCACCAGGGAGGCAACGTACCATCCTGGAGTCTCGGTTGTGGCTGCAGAAATGCCTATCTATTCCCCTTACAATCGAATCCCCTTTCATTATAGATCTCCCACTCTTTTTCCTGCCCTCCTATGCAGCAGAGCCACCCATGGTGCCTTGAACTTGGGCTACTGCTGCCCTCGCCTGATAAGTCATCCCCCTCAACAGTACCCAAAGCAGTGTATCTGTTTTGCAGGGGGATGATCGCAGGGGGCCCCTGCACTACCTTCCTACCACTGCTCTTCCTGTTGGTCACCCATTCCCTATCTGGCTGTGTACCCTTTACCTGTGGTCAGACCAACTCGCTAAACATGTTATTCACGACATCCTCAGCATCGCGCATGGTCCAGAGTGAATCCACCCGCAGCTCCAGAGCCGCAATGCAGTCCATCAGGTGTTGAGGGTGGAGTCGTCAGGGACACGGGAAGCGTCCCTGACTTCCCACATAGTACAGGAGGAGCATAAACGTGTCCGAGCTCTCTTGCCATGACTTAACCCCTAGATTAACTTAATTTGGCAACAACAATGCTAAATGTTACTTACTGATAAAGAAAAGAAAAAGAAAAACCTACTCACCAAACAACAGCCAATCACTTACCCCCTTGGCTGTGACGCTACCTTTCGATTCCTTTCTACTTTTTTGCCTCCCTGCTGTAGCTGCACCCCGACTGCCTCTCCGACGACGCTGCTCACCACCACCTTCTCAAGGGCAATTAGAGATGGGCAATAAATGCTTGCCTTGCCAATGACCCCCACATCCTGAGAATGAATTAAAAAGAAAACAATAAGCCTGAGCTCAGAATAATGGGCCACCCATTTAAAATTGTGATGACGAGGAATTTCTTCTCTCAGAGGGTTGTAAATCTGTAGCATTCTCTACCCCAGAGAGCTGGGTCATTGAATATATTTAAGGCAGAGATAAACAGATTTTTGAGCGATAAGGGAGTAAAGGGTTATGGGGAGCGGGCGGGGAAGTGGAGCTGAGTCCATGACCAGATCAGCCATAATCTTATTGAATGGTGGTGCAGGCTCGATGGGCCAAATGGCCTACTCCTGCACTAATTTCTTATGTTTCTTATGTTCTTATCCACCATTAAGTATATCTGTTCCATCTGCCTGACCATGCGCACATCTGCTTTATCAATGTCCCGCTGAATGTAAATCTGTATATAATGACGTGCATATTCTATCACCAGAAGGATTTGCGCAAAGGGGAACTGGGAAATTCTGTAATTAACAGTTCAGCCTGATCCCCATTGAAATTGTGACCCATATGTATAGGTTTAGGTTGTAAATTATTCTCAGTCCAGTTGAACTGAGCCTCTTCAGCCAATAGCTCAGTGGGTAGCACTCTCGCCTCTGAGTCAGAAGTTTGTGGTTTTAAGTCTCACTCCAGAGACTTGAGCACAAATCCAGGCTGAAACTCCAGTGCAGTGCTAAGGGAGTGTTGCACTGTTGAAGGTGCCATCTTTTGGATGAGATGTTAAACCGAGGCCCCATCTGTCCCCTCAAGGTGGACATAAAAGATCCCATGGCACTATATTGAAGAAGAGCACGGGGGGGTTATACCCAGTGTCCGACATAAGAACATAAGAAATAGGAGCATGAATAGGCCAGCTGGCCCCTCGAGCCTGCTCCGCCATTTAACAAAATCATGGCTGATCTGATCATGGACTCATCTCCACTTCCCTGCCCGTTCCCCATAACCCTTATCGCTCAAAAATCTGTCTATCTCTGCCTTAAATATAATCAATGACCCAGCCTCCACAGCTCTCTGGGGCAGAAAAGTCCAAGATTTACAACTCTCTGAGAGAATAAATTCTCCTCATCTCAGTTTTAATTGAATGGCCCCTTATTCTGAGCCTATGCCCCCTAGTTTTACTTTCCCCTATGAGTGGAAATATCCTCTCTGCATCCACCTTGTCGAGCCCCCTCACTATCTTATATGTTTCGATAAGATCACCTCTCATTCTTCTGAACTCCAATGTGTATAGACCCAACCTACTCAACCTATCTTCATAAGTCAACCCCCTCATCTCCGGAATCAACTAGTGAACCTTCTCTGAACAGCCTTCAATGTAAGTATATCCTTCCTTAAATACGGAGACCAAAACTGTACGCAGTACTCCAGGTGTGGCCTCAACAATACCCTGTACAGTTGTAGCAGGACTTCTCTGCTTTTATACTCTATCCCCCTTGCAATAAAGGCCAACATTCCATTTGCCTTCAGATTACTTGCTGTACCTCTGTACTGCAGCTCTTTGCAATTTTTCTCCTTTTAAATTATAATTTGCTTTTCTATTTTTTCTGCCAAATGAATGACCTCACATTTTCCAACATTTACTCCATCTGCCAAATTTTTGCCCACTCACTTAGCCTGTCTATATCCTTTTACAGATTTTTTGTGTCCTCCTCACAATTTGCTTTCCCACCCATCTTTGTATCATCAGCAAACTTGGCTACATCACACTCGGTCCCTTCATCCAAGTCATTAATATAGATTGTAAATAGTTGAGGCCCCAGCACCGATCCCTACGGCACCCCAATAGTTACTGTTTGCCAACCGGACAATGACCCATTTATCCCGACTCTATGTTTTCTGTTAGTTAGCCAATCCTTTATCCATGCTAATATATTACCCCCAACCCATTGAACTTTTATCTTGTGCAGTAACCTTTTATGTGGCACCTTATCGAATGCCTTCTGGAAATCCAAATACACCACATCCACAGGTTCCCCTTATTCCCCTGCTTGTTACATCCTCAAAGAACTCCAGCAAATTTGTCAAACATGATTTCCCTTTCATAAAACCTTGCTGACTCTGCTTGATTGAATTATGCTTTTCCAAATGTCCTGCTGCTGCTTCCTTAATAATGGGCTCCAGCATTTTCCCCACGACAGATGTTCGGCTAACTGGTCTATAATTTCCTGCTTTTTGTCTGCCTCCTTTTTTAAATGGGGGCGTTACATTTGCGGTTTTCCTGGCCAATATTCATCCCTCAATCAACATCACTAAAGCAGTTGATCTGATCATTATCACATTGCTGTTTGTGGGAGTTTGCTGTGCACAAATAGGCGGCCGTGTTTCCTACTGTACAACCGTGACTACATTTCAAAAAAAGTACTTCATCTGCTGTAAAGCACTTTGGGACATCCAGTGGTCATGAAAGGTGCTATATGAATACAACTCTTTCTTTTTCATCAAGTAACACACTAATGAAGGACATGGGTAGATGTTTGGCAGAGGTCCTGCTGGGTGGCGTTATAATCTGACATTAAAATAAAACTGCTTGAAGCCCAAATTTAAAGTGACAGTCGTGGAAAGTATTTTTCGGAGTTTAAAAAAATATATTTTCCGGCGCTGTTCAATGTATTTGTTTTGTGTTTTCTGGATCAGAGCATAGAGGAGAGGAGCAGCTGTACTGTTGTTACCAACAGCACGGACTTACTAAATGGGGTCTTTACGCACTGGGCCACCAGGGGAATTCTATTTGCAAATGGTAGATCAGATATCACCAAAATCATATTTACCGCCATAGACAGTTGGGCCCCGATATTTATGGGGAGGATGGGAGGGCTCAAGGCGGATATTTTGCATTCGAGATGCCGGAAAAATGGCAGGACCTGATTAACATCTTTTGTGTCCCTTTCCCAGCCGCAGCCAGCCAGATTGAGAGACTGGCTTTTGGGCGGGTAGGGGGAGATCGGTAAGGCCGGGGCGAGGGAGATCAATGGCTGGAGGGGCAAGATCAGTAAACCCAGTGGAAATCGGAGGCCACAGCTGATGAGTGCAGAGGAGGAAGGGATCGGAGAGACCAGGAGGAGGTGAGAGGAAGATTTGAAAGGCCAGTTCGGTGGGAGATCATGGCTCGGGGGACATCGAGACTCGGGGCAGGGTGGAGGGGGGGTGGGGGGGTGACAGTGGAATCCAATCGCCGGGTGGGGGGGGCACCGCCGGTGATCGCCGGAGTGGTTTACTGGTAAGGGTCAGGGGGAAGCATTTTTGCTGAAAAGGCACTTACCTACTAGATACAGTATTCATTGCCTCCAGATAGCTGCCGGGTTTCCTGAAACACAGTCAGCCAGGGTTAAATTTAAATTGGAAAGAGGAATATGAGGCACATAGACTCAGTAAAATATATAAATAAGGGATCCGCTTTCTGGTTTGGTAAAACTGGAAGTGGGCGGGTTCGAGGCGGGTTGGGTTCGGGTATGAAACTTCTAACATTTTAACATCCCACCCGACCCACACTTACCCATTTTTGGAGAGTTACAATTCTTCCCTTGATTTCAACTTGTGTCTCCTAACCATGTTCCATTACCACACTTTCTGTATTTACGGTTATAAGTAGTTTAAACGTTGCCTGATTGTTACAATGTCCTCTTGAAAAATAATACTCTCGGCTCTATCAACTTTAATTTTACAAGTTCGCTGGATGGTCAAAGACACTATTAACCTGTCAACCTTTCACATTTCAAATAGCCTGCAAAAATAAATCAATCCCTGGCCTTGTGAGAATGCCGGCTGTTGATTAACAAACATCAGCTGTAAAGCACATCTGCGCCTCTCCAGATAGGCTCGCGAACATTAATCCCAGTGAGATGCACACTGGTCAGCCTGAAATCCGATCTATATTCAGCTGAGGTGATCAGTGTCGTTCAACATTTACTTCTAGATTTACTTCAGGCGAAAGGCTCTTTGAACTCTGTGGTTACAGAAGCAACAAATTGTTCATGCTACAAGAGTTACCTGGCAACTTGGGTCCAATAATAAGCTTCAGGGAGACAGAGCCTGACATACTGAGGTTACCTGCCAGGCCCGACCCACCAGCTTCAATTCAAAGACTTTGCCTGAGGTATTTTTGGCTTCTCCAACACCTCTCCACCACCGTCCAGCTGGCTGGGAACACCTGATTCCATTCTTATCTGTAGAACCGCAGCCAGGGAATCTCCTGCAATGGCTTCTTTTCCCACCCCCGCGTCGTTACCTCTGGTGTCCCCCAAGGATCTATCCTAGGCCCCCCTCCTATTTCTCATCGACATGTTGTCCCTTGGCGACATCATCCGAAAACACAGCGTCAGTTTCCAATTGTATGCTGATGACACCCAGCTCTACCTCACCACCACTGCTCTCAACCCCTCCTCGCCCTCTAGATTGTCAGACTGCTTGATCGACATCCAGTTCTGAATGAGCAGAAATGATCTACAATTGAATATTGGGAAGACCGAAGCCACTGTTTTCAGTTCCCGCCACAAACTCCATTCCCTAGCCACTGACTCCATCCCCCTCCTCAACTCCTGTCTGAGGCTGCACCAGACTGTTCCCAACCTTGGTGTCATATTTGACCCTGAAATGAGCTTTTGACCACATATCCACAGCATAACTGAGACAGCCTATTTCAACTTCCGTAACATCGCCCGCCTCAGCTCATCTGCTGCTGAAGCCCTCATCTATGCCTTTGTTACCTTTAGACTTGACTATTCCAATGCACTCCTGACTGACCTCCCACATTCTACCCTATGTAAACTTGAGGTGATCCAAAACTCGGCTGCCCGTGTCCTAACTTGCACCAAGTCCCGCTCACCCATCACCCCTGTGCTCGTTGACCTACATTGGCTCCCAGTTAAGTAACTCCTCAATTTCAAAATTCTCATCCTTGTTTTCAAATCTCTCCATGGCCTCACCCCTCCCTATCTATGGAATCTCCTCCAGCCTCACAACCTCCCCCGAGTTGTCTGCACTCCTCTAATTCTGCCCTCTTGAGCATCCCTGATTATATTCCCTCAACTATTGGAGGCCGTGCCTTCTGTTGCCTAGGCCCCAAGCTCTGGAATTCCCTGCCTAAACCCCTCCACCTCTCTACCCCTCTTTCGTCCTTCAAGACACTCCTTAAAACCTACCTCTTTGACAATGATCAGTACCGGTAGGCAACAGAAGGCACAGCCACCAATGGTTTTCATGTCAGCTCTATGGACATCATGAAGAGAAATGGAAAGCAAAACACTGTGGATGCTGGCAATCCAAAATAAAAACAGAATATACTGGAAATACTCAGCAGGTCAAGCAGCATCTGTGGAGAGAGAAACAAGAGTTAACGTTTCAGGTCGATGACCCTTCGTCAGAACTGGACAAAGTTAGAGATGTAACAGGTTTTTAAGCAAGTACAGAGGTAGGGAAAGGGAAGAAGGGTGGAAAGAGCAAAAGGGAAGGTCTATGACAGGGTGGAAGGCAGGAGAGATTAAATGACAAAAGGGATAATAGAGTAAGACAAAAGGGGAGGGTAATGGGACAAGTCAAGAAACAAAAGATGGGTCCAGAGGAGCCGATAATGGCATAAACAGAATCATTACCAGCAATTGCTGGAAGCAGTGGGAATGATCTGAAATTGTTGAACTAAGTGTTGAGTCCAGAAGGCTGTAAAGTGCCTATTTGGAAGATGAGGCACAGTTCCTCGAGCATCTGTTGAGTTTCAGTAGAACAGTGTAAGAGGCCGAGGACAGAGGGGTCAGAGTCGGTCAGAGTGAGAGAATTAAAATGCAAAGTGACCGGTAGCTCAGGGTCACGCTTGCGGACTGAACGGAGGTGTTCCGCAAAGTGGTCACCCAATCTACGTTTAGTCTCCCCAGTGTAGTGGAGACCACATCGTGAGCAGCGAATACAGCATACTACATTGCAAAAATACAAGTAAATCGCTGTTTCACCTGGAAGGTGGGGCCCTGGATAGTGGGAAGGGAGGAGATAAAAAGGCAGGTGTTGCATCTCCTGCACTTGCACGGGAAAGTGCATTGAGAAGAGGAGGGAGTGTTGGGAGTGATTGAAGAGTGGACCAGGGTATCTCGGAGGGAATATTTTCTACAGAATGTTGGAAAGGGGAGGGGAGGGGAAGATGTGTTTGGTGGTGGCATTACGCTGGAGGTGGCGGAAGTGGCAGATGATGATCCATTAAATGTGGATGCTGGTGGGGTGGAAGGTGAGGACAAGAGGAACCCTATTGTGGTTCTGAGACTGAGGGGAAGGGTTGAGAGCAGAAGTGTGTGAAATGGAACGGACACAGTCGAGAGCCACGTCAACCATGATGGAGGGGAATCCTCGGTTGATGAAAAAGGAAGACATTTCGGAAGGATTGGTATGGAAGGTGGCTTCATCATAACAGATGTAACAGAGATGGAGGAACTGGGAGAATGGAATAGAGTCCTTACAGGAACTGGGGTGGTAGGAAGTGTAAATCAAGGTGACTGTGGGAGTCAGTGGGCTTACGTTAGCAGTTCCTCCCAGAGAGTGCAACAGTTGTCAGCTTTGATTTGTGCCATGCTTGATGGGCCAACAAGAAGTATGTGCCAAAGGTGAGCACCTCACTTACATGTGCTGAGAGCAGCACACTTCACTTGCAGCAAGGTCGGAGCTGGTTGAATGTCGGCATTGATTTAGTCAGCAACTTCCCTCCGTTCAGCTGTCACATGCACTTTTACTTGGGTGGGGTCGGTTTGGCTTTCAGTCGCAAATAGAGCCACCATCCTTTAGTGGACTTGACCTCCAACTATTCCAAATACGGGTCAGAACCTTCGATCGCAAAATTCAATCCAGCCCGTTCTCCCTACTTTTGCCAGGATCACAAAAATCAGATGACGTCAGGGTTAACACCACGTACTTATATTCCTGCATGAATTTCGTTTTGGAAAGTTCACTTACATTAATTTCAAAATCCATTGAAAAACAGAATAACCGTTATGTAATCTACAAATAAGCTAACTTTTGACATCTGCTTATGAATGGCCGGTAGGCTTAAGGTCACATTGGAAACCATGGAATGTGCTTATTGTGCGTGTATAGATATATATATTCCTTGAAATGGTAAAGTTAAATGTCATATGGGAATTCAGTCATTTTGAAATCAGATTAACAGTAAGGGCTCCATCAATTCACAGGAGGAGGCTAGCTTATACTATGCTTTCATACTGTGTTAACAGTTCACATGATATATCCAGTCCCCGACATTTCCATAACTGTTCCAGCTCACTGAATGACGGGCCTGATCTGTTCATTGTAAATCTGCATTTGCTTCACCGAAGGATCAGCTTTGATGGACAAGTTGAAATGTGTTGTTCTAAAACCACTAGAATAAATGTTGCTCTTAACCAAAGTTTAAAAAAATGTTAAATAATGGCATAAAACTTTTGCAAGAATTAAAACTGCCGGTTAGTTTGTGCAGAGAGTAACTAGGTCAAGCATAATCGATGGGAGTAGGAAACATGACCACTAAAAGGCTGACAACAATGAGAATGGCCTTTGGCCTCGAGGCCGTATGACTGCTGTCCGGAAACAGCACCCACAGGCCTCTAATCCAGCTGAACCTTCTTCCTGGCTCTTAAATTTTTGTAAACAACTTACCTGTTTGGAGGTGGGAGGAGTTTGCTGGCAGTCCTGTCTCAGATCCTCCAATCTGAGGGAGCTGGTGTAGCCCTACCATTTTAGTCCTCACACCCTCAAAGCCTCCTTGATATAGTGCAACATCCCCACCGACACCTGGGAGTCCCTGGCCAAAGACCGCCCTAAGTGGAGGAAGAGAATCCGAGAGGGCGCTGAGCACCTCGAGCCTCTTCGCCGAGAGCATGCAGAAATCAAGCGCAGGCAGCGGAAGGAGTGTACGGCAAACCAGACTCTCCACCCACCCTTTCCTTCAACCGCTGTCTGTCCCATCTGTGACAGAGACTGTAATTCCCATATTGGACTAGCCGTTGAGTCACCTTAGAACTCACTTTTAGAGTGGAAGCGAATCTTCCTCGATTTTGAGGGACAGCCTATGATGATGACCATTTTAGTCTTCACTGGGTGGAAACGTAGGGAGTTGAATAATGGATACTTGGGTGTGATTTACAAGGCTAATAATATATTCAAAGCTTCAACCTCACATCATAAACTTTCAGCTTAAGATAATTACAGATAAGGGAAGTCATTTGATCTATCTTCATCCATCCATCTAGATGTTGATGGGGTGTGATGAAGCACGTGTAGAGCATAAACACCGGCGTGAACCTGTTGGGCTGAATGGCCTGTTTCTGTGCTGTAAACACTTTGAAATACTTTGAAATACTCTAGAATAACCCCTGCCCCCTCCCCCCAGCCCAGCAATTTAGCATCCTATTGACAAGCCCGTTCCGTCTACTTTTGCCAGCACCACAAAAATCAGATGATGTCAGGGTTAACACTGCGTATTTATATTCCTATATGAATTTCGGTTTGAAAGATCACTTGACAGTCCATATTGTTTCCTAAATAATGCCAGGATTTTTGCTTCCACTACGTTATCCGATACAGTTTGGTCTTGCGGGAAGGGCGGGGGTGGTGGGGGGGGCGGTGGGTTGCCGAATTGGGGAGTGGGTGAGGTGTTGGAGAACAGGCAGGTGTGATGTGACTTTATTTGATGAGTCATTCTTTCAATTCTCGGACGTTTGGGTCAATCAGTTGCGCTCTCCTTGCTCTCACAGCTGACTCTCCTGTTCCATTTCCTCTCCTGCTCATGCGGGTGCCTATGTATGAAGTTCTGTAGACGCTGCTGAGTGAGTGTCTACGTGTAGAGGATAGACGTCTCAGGAGATACCTGACTCAAACCTAGCCTCTTCATATGTCAGTCCTGCCATCCCGGGAATCAGTCTGGTGAACCTTCGCTGCACTCCCTCAATAGCAAGACTGTCTTTCCTCAATTAGGAGAACAAAACTGCACACAATATTAAAGGAGTGGTCTTACCAAGGCCCTGTACAACTGCAGTAAGACCTCCCTGCTCTTATACTCAAATCCTCTCATTATGAAGGCCAACATGCCATTTGCTTTCTTTACTGCCTGCTGTACCTGCATGCCAAACTTTCAATGACTGATGCACTATGACGCCCAGGTCTCGTTGCACCTCCCCTTTTCCTAATCTGTCACCATTCAGATAACAGTCTGCCTTCCTGTTTTTGCCACCAAAGTGGATAATCTCACATTTATCCACATTATACTGCATCTGCCATGGATTTGCCCACTCACCTAACCTGTCCAAGTAACCCTGCAGCCTCAGAGCATCCTCCTCATGGCTCACAATGCCACCCAGCTCAGTGTCATCTGCAAACTGAGATATTACATTCAATTCCTTTGTCTAAATCATTAATATATATTGTAAATAGCTGGGGTCCCAGCACTGAACCTTGCGGTAACCCACTAGTTACTGCCTGCCATTCTGAAAAGGACCCATTTATTCCCACTCTTTGCTTCCTGTCTGCCAACCAGTTCTCTATCCACATCAATTCATTACCCCCAATACCATGTGCTTTAATTTTTCACACTAATCTCTTGTGTGAGACCTTGTCAAAAGTCTTTTGAAAGTCCAAATACACCACATCCACTGGTTCTCCCTTATTCACTCTACTAGTTACAGCCTCAAAAAATTCTCGAAGATTTGTCTACCATGATTTCCCTTTCATAAATCCATGCTGACTTGGACCGATCCTGTCACTGCTTTCCAAATACGCTGATATTACATCTTTAATAATTGATTCCAGCATTTTCCCCACTACCGATGTCAGGCTAACCGATCTATAATTCCCTGTTTTCTCTCTCCCTCCTTTTTTAAAAAGTGGGGTTACATTAGCTACCCTCCAATCCATAGGAACTTATCCAGAGTCCATGGAATGTTGGAAAATGATCACCAATGCATCTGCTATTTCTATGGCCACTTCCTTAAGTACTCTGGGATGCAGACTATCAGACCCTGGGGATTTATTGGCCTTCAATGCCATCAATTTTCCTTACACCATTTCCTGACTAAAAAGGATTTCCCTCAGTTCCCTCAGTTCCTCCTTCTCGTTAGACCCTCGGTCCCCGAGTATTGTCGGAAGGTTATTTGTGTCTTCCTTAGTGAAGACAGAACCAAAATACTTGTTCAATTGGTCTGCCATTTCTTTGTTCCCCATTATGAATTCACCTGATTCTGACTGCAAGGGACTACATTAGTCTTCACTAATCTTTTTCTGTTCACACATCTATAGAAGCTTTTGCAGTCAGTTTTTATGTTCCCTTGCAGAATGGGCATATAATTGGCAAATGAAGTTCAACACAGATAAATGTGAGGTATACCTTTTGGTAGGAAGAATTGGAAGGTCACTTATTACTTGGAGGGTGTGAGTCTAGGTGAGTAGAGGAACAAAGGGATCTTGGAATACAAATACACAAATCACTAAAAGTTGTGACACAGGTTGGCAAGGGTTTATTTCTAGAGGTATAGGGCAAGACTTTGCACGTTTTTTGCATGCTTAATGCCCACTGAACGTACATTTTACCACTGAAATGATGTATAACGCCCATATATTGCCCACTTAGCCACAAAATGGAAACTGACAGGCATTTTTTGGAAACCTATCACCAAGCGTTACTTTCCCCATGTGCTTAACGCCGGGAAAAAATAATACCGCCCGCCCACCTTTTTTGGGCGGAATCATCAGAGTGGGCGAAATCAACGCCCATAATATCACCCAGCATTACTAGCCGCACAGAATTAACCGCAGGATTCAATAATACCGCCCGCCCATTTTTTTTTGTCGTAATGACCACATTTGGCGAAACTTATGCCCAGGAGATCGCCCAGCGTCACTTTCACCACCTCGCACACATATCGCCCACAATATCGCTCACCCAAAAAACCGCCCAGAAAAAGTGGAACTGTTCTGAACTAGAGCCAGCGGTATGGCTGCCATTTTTAAAATCGCAGGTCGCTTCATTCAAAAGGCTGCTTCAACTTCAAGGGATTTTGCATTGACTCTGGAGTTCTTCTTAATGAAGTGACCATCTCAACTGTTATGTTCAGAATAACTCCACAAGACTGTATACTGTAAGCTCAAACTGTTGTGACCTTGGTCTCTTTAATGTAACTCCAGAGTGAGGTAGCAGCATGGTAGACTGCCTTTTATACCTGCTTGCCTGGGGTGTGCTGGTGACCCTTGGTTCTCCCACAAGTGCGCCCCCTGGTGGCAAGTCTTACACACTAGTAAAGTTTACATACGTAACATCAACAGACATATTTTCAGACTCTGGACTATTAGGGGTTTACTCTAGGTGTATTTTAGTGAGTAAATTATTGCTTCTGATCAATCGCTATTATACTATGATTGCAATGAGGCCAGCCATTTCTCAGCTTGCATCGATTAATATGCAGATGCTGCAGAGTGCAGATGGCTCAATGTGTGATGCACATCATTATCTCCCCAATTTAAGACGTGCAAGAATGAGGAGGAGGGCCAGACCATACACACCCAGCACGTACAGGGAAAAGAGGTCTTACCTCGACATGTCCGAGCACACCTGCCTTCGGAGACTGCGCTTCCACAAGGTGGTGATCAATGAAATATGTGAGCTCATCAGGCCACATATGCAGCCTGCCATCAGGACATCAGTATCTGTCGAGGTCAAGGTCACTGCGGCACTGCCTTTCTACGCATCCGGTTCCTTTCAGGTCTCCGCGGTCGAGATTTGCCCTCACTATACAACCCATCGCTGCATTAGACAGGTCACGGAAACCCTGTACGTGAGAAGGATGGACGTTATCAGCTTCCCCATGACCACAGAGTCTCAGACTGACACGGCTGGAGCATTCTACTGCATTGTTAAGTTTCCCAGGGTGCAGGAAGCTATACATGCATTCACATCACCATGCGGGCACCTTCTCAGGACCTGGAGTGTTTTCGTAACCAAAATGGATTTCACTCCCTGAAGGTCCAACTAGTTGTCGACCACAACCAGATCATAATGGCAGTAAATGCCAAATGTCCGGGCAGCTTCGACGAGGCTCACATCCTGCGTGAGAGCGTTGTCTCTGACATCTTTAAGAGTCAGCCCCAAGGACAATGCTGGGTGCTTGGTGATAACCGATATGGCCTAGCCACCTGGCTGATGACTCCCCTGTGTGACACCCACACTGAGGCCGAGAAGCGATACAACCAGAGCTACAGAGACACACGCAATGTGGTCCAAAAAGCAATAACTGTGCTTAAGCAGCTTTTCAGATGTCTGGACCACTCAGGAAGGGAGCTACAATACAACCCTGAGCAAGTAGGTAAATTTGTGGTCGTGTGATCCATGCGGCACAACCTGGCTATCAGGAGGGGCCAAAAATTGCCAGAAGGGGCTGATGCTCCACCTCAGGAGAGAGAGGAAGAGGATGATGAGGGGCTGGTAACTGAGCTAGGGCCAGACAATCAGGCTGGCTATGCAACCATGCCCATGACCCCCTCCTGACTGCAGGAAAGAGCCCATGGTGGCTACATAGCTGCAAGACTCTTATGTGAGGAGCTGATATATGAACGATTTGCCTGAAAGAACGTTGCTGTGAGTGACAACGCGGACACACTGCTGTGTGTGTGCAGCTCAGACATCAATGGTGCCCATCACCTTGGTGCCAGTTAAAGTTTATGTTGATTGAAGTTGTTTTATTTAACCCTTTCATATTAAGGAATCACCAGTGTGTAACAGTCCAGCTATCTGAGACAATGCGCAACAAGGTTATGTTCAATCAAAAAAATGTTATCCCAACATTGGTCTGAAATCATAAGTATCTCAGGCAATAACACCCAACCCCTGCCCACACCGCACTTTTTCCGCCATTGACATCAATCAAATGTTCAACATGTCCAGCAACACAGAATACAAATGAAAAGCAGGAGAGTGGTCCCCTCCCCCCATACATTACAACAAATTGCCTACACCCAGATGGAGATATAACAAAGTCATCGCCTGCAGACATGCACCTCACTTTCCTTTCCCCCTCCCCTTCTTCTCCCCACCTCTACCCCTTCCCCTCCTCGCTCCACGGCGCCTGGCCGAGGAGCTCCTCAGGTGGTGCCTCATTGGGCAGTGATTGCACGGGTACGGGAGCGGGGGTTGCCAAGGGGGCAACATTCTCTGATGCAGAAGCAGGATCTTGGTCCTTGCTCGCATCTGTCATTCGCAGTGGTGGTGCAGGACCTAGGAGTGGAGTGCCATGCTCTGGGACCACTGGGAGACCTGTGGCAGCAGTGTTCATGGCTATTGCATCCAGGGCCTCCGCCTTCTGCAGAATGTACTCAGTCATGGTGGCCAGCTGTCGGGATATGTCCCCCAATGCTTCGATGAGCTGGTCACCAATGTCTACAGTGCTCCTGGACAACTGAACCATCTCTCCGCTCTCATGTGGCACTCGTGAACCAGACCTGCCACGTCCACGAGGCCTCCACGGGGTCGGCGCCGTCCTGGGGACAAATGGGGTGCCCTGTGGCGAGGTGCTTTGGGCCGGTACCTCCAGATTGGAGGTGGGAATGTCCGGAGGACCACTAGATGGCCTTGAGGTGGAATGGCTTCTGGAGTATGGCGATGCAGGTTCCTCGAATTCAGTGCTCTCATCTGTGGAGAACAGACCCAGCGGATTGACGGCCGAAAATTGGAGCTCCTCAGCAGATATAGGATCATCCGGAGAGTCGGGCCCCACACCCCCACCTGCTGGCCTCTGTGGTCTTGCCTGGGACTGCGCTGCTAGCTGAGTTGCAAAACACAAATTAGGTTATTAGAGGAGAAGGGGGTGCTAGGGTCACAAGGTGAGTCCAGTGCTACACACAACATATGCATGACAAAAGCACCAGTGCTCTCAAAATCATCACAGACATCACATTTCATGACCATCAACACATTTGCATTGCAATGATTACCATTAGGTCATCATTATTTCTATAACAATTTAAAAAATCATCTATCATATATGATTGTTCAGATATGAGTGGGTGTGGCATCTAATGACTTTACATCACGTAATGGTGTAAGCTTTACTCACATGGCATCACTTCAGGGTCTGCAGATGCTTCCGTGGCTGTCTGGGTGTGCTTCCCCACGAGTACGAGCGCACGCTCCTCCATCTCAGTGGCCCCCCCCCACTCGTTCGCCTCTTCAAGGACCTCATCGTCGATAGCGTCTTCTGTAAAAGTTGAAAGGATGACATGGCATGAGATCATTGTGTAATATTATTGCTAGGTACTGTCACAGAGACTGATACAACCCAGAACCGACAGATTTAATCATGCTTATTATGATAATTATCATTCTTTACCTAAAGATATGCAGTGTGACCGCAGGCTTTGAGTAAAACATTCCTGGTAAAAGTGGAAGACCTCACATCTGCTGATAGTCACTCATGACTGTTACAAATCAAATTATACAAATACATAAGTACATGTAAATCTTGCGGATCCCACAAGGTCGTTCCATCGTTTGCGGCATTGGTTGCCCTCACGCACCTCGTCGGTCGCCGACGAGACCACCTCTGCTATCTTGGTCCATATTTTCTGGTCTGCCTTTGGGTGGGCTTCCCACGCCCTCCCTGTATCAAATCACCCGAGAGTAACTCGCCCTCTTCCAGGAGGGAGGCATTTGCCTTGTCCGAGAACCTCCTCACTCTTTTGCGCCCTCCAATGTGTTCCTCTCCCACCTCACTGCTCTCTCCAGCGTCAGTCTCCACAGTGTGCTGTGGTGCCTCCTCCTCTCCCTCCATTATAGGCCAACTTCGGGCAATATGTGGCTGGTAACGGCTACTTTTTGTTTCCCTATTTGCTGTAAGCTCTAATCTCCCTCCTTCCTCCCAAAGCAGCTACACCACACCCAGACACGCCTTCAGATCCTATCAGCTCCTTCTCTCTTTGTCTCCTCTTCTGCGCATGTCATGATGACCCTTGACCTCCTGAATCGCAGGAATCGAACTTTGTCATGCCGTTGCTAAGGACGGCGACACTTTATGGCAGAAGGTCAGCGAGATTTAATGCTACCACCCATTTCATATCGCTCGCTGTAACGCCCAATTTCAAAAATGGAGATTAGGGTTTTGAGAACGGGCGCGAAGCCGGCGATCTGAAAACCCATTTTTACTGCCCACGCCGGAAATAACACCCATTTTTGGGCGATAAGCACAAAAGTGTAAAATCTAGCCCATAGAATTGAAAAGTAGAAGCGTTATGCTAAACCTATATCGAACCTTGGTTATAGTGCACTTAGAGTACTGCATGCAATTCTGGTCACCATGTTATAGAAAGGATTCTGGGCTAGACTTTTCATTATTGTGCATATGGCCCAAAAATGGGCGTTATTTCCAACGTTGGCATTTATTATGCGTTTTGAGATCGCCGGATTATCATCCATTTTCTAAACCCCTACTTTTTATAAAATGGGCGTTAGTGGGAGCGATGTGACATGGGTGTTAGCGGTAATTTTTTTTCCCTCTACCGTAAAATGTCGGCATCCATAGCAGCGCCACAGCAACGGTCTTTTCCCGCGTTTCAGGAGGTCAGGGGT
This sequence comes from Pristiophorus japonicus, assembly GCF_044704955.1. Classification (NCBI taxonomy): domain Eukaryota; kingdom Metazoa; phylum Chordata; class Chondrichthyes; family Pristiophoridae; genus Pristiophorus; species Pristiophorus japonicus. Next base: position 32,413,438 of record NC_091978.1, read on the forward strand.
CATCAATACATGCGCAGAAGAGGAGAGAGAGAGCGAGGCAGCAGAGAGAAGTGAAAGCATGTGTGGGTGTGTTGTCTGGTTTTTTTTGTGGTTTGTTTGGCTGTTGTGGGAGGTAGTACAGATTTTTGTGAGGAGTAAGAAGAAGTTAGAGCACTATTTAGTTTGGTGACACAGAAATATTGGCAAAAAACAAATAACATGGAAGGTATGGAGGAGGGGAGACAGCACAATGTGGAGAGGGAGGAGGTTAGTGAGGGCAGTGAAGATGGAGAGGAAGTCAAGGACGAAAACAAGCTTGGAGATTCTCCGACGAGGCAAATGCTGCCCTCCTGCAGGAGGTGGAGAAACGTTGGTGTCAATTGACTCGGGGTGGGCTTCCAACGCCCACCCCGAAGGTGTATCAGAAGATTTAGGCCGAGATAGCTGAGGTGGTCTCGTCGGTGACGCATGAGGTGCGTGAGGGCAACCAGTGCCGTAAGCGCTCGAACAACCTTGTCGGCTCCGGCAGAGTAAGTATTTCATTTATTTACATTTACTTATATAGTTATATAATAGAAATTGTAAGTGTAATGAGTAACAAGCTCCATCATGTCAACTACACCGATGACATTTGGTGCTCCTGTGACCATGTCCTCATCCACCGTGGAGGTAGTGGGCCCAAGCACTTTGCCGCAGGGCACCCCAAGTGTCTCCATGCCGGCGCCAACCCCACGGAGTTTGGTTTGATGCAGCAGGACTGCTCCATGGGCAGCAGCTCTAAGCAGGTACATGGTTAATTTGTCCAGGAAGAGTGTTAACATAGGTCAGCAGATCCTCCAGACAAAGGGGGGCATATCCCAACAGCTGGCCACCATGTCTGCTACCATGACTGAGTACGTGCCATGGATAGCGGTGGTCCTGGAGGTGATAGCCAGGAACACCGGTGCCACAGGGCTACCAGTGTTCCCGGAACGCGGCACTGAACCCCAAAGTGCCGCACCCCATTGCCAACGATGCTTGCGAGCCAGGGCGAAGCTCTTGCTTCTGGCTTGGAGGATGTTCCCTCCTCGGGACCGTCCTCTCCAGCATCTGGCCAACCAGCGGATCTGCCATCATCCCCCCAATGAAGCAGCGCCTGAGGAGCACTGCGGCAAGGCGGCTTGGAATCGGGAGGGGAAGGGGAAGGGGTAGAGGTGGGGAGAAGCCGGTGGGCGGGGGAGAGGGAAAGGAAAGTGAGGTGCATGGCCGCAGGAGTTGTAGTTGTGAGAGTATTTTGATGTTGTTGTTGCTATTGAATAAATGTTGGGAGGTTTGGGGAAAGAGGGGACTGTGGTATCTTGTTTTTTTGCATTTCTGTTCTCTGTGCTTGAAGTCTTGTTGGAAATGTAAAAAATGTAATAGATGATATAAATGTTCCAAATTTATTGTGGGGTGAGGTGGGGGTAGGGTGGAATATTTTGTACAGTTATCAATATGATTTTATACACATATTATTATCATTACATTTATTTTATTTAACATAACCTTGTTGCACATTTTCTCAGATCAGACTGCTTCTCCTTGTAAGTGCGTGGGGTGTAAGTTCTCGTCCTCCTCCTCAATCTGCCACCTCTTTGACTGGGCACATAATGCTCTTGAATATATCTTCTGCCATCTCTAGTCTGCAGCATGTGCGTAGTCATCAAGACAGGCTGAGAAATTACAGGCCCCATTACAATAACTATCAGTATTATATCTATTGTTCACATACAATAAATTTACCTACTAAGCCAAATAAAATAAATTTAAATCGTCCACAGTATGATAAGATGTTTGTTCAGATGTTCAAATCACCTTACAATAATTGCAGAGTACATCAAAATTCCCCAGAAGTTGAAGCATCCTTTTATATGAAAAGTCCTCCGATTTACAACGTGGCATTCATACCGCTGGGTTTAGTTCGGCGATATGTGGGCGAGATGCCGAAAGTAATGCTCAGCGATATTATGGGCGTTAGTTTCCATTTTTCTGATGTTTACAGCAGAAAAAAATAGGCGGGCCGGCGGTATTATTAATTCTCAGCGTTAACTAAATGCGAATGTAACGCTAGGCGATAAGTGAGCGATAAATGGGCGTAAGTTTCCATTTTTTTCCTAAATGGGCGATATCTGGGCGTTATACCTCATCTCAGCGTTAACATGGATGGTAAGTGGGTGGTAGCGATGCTAAACTTATGGAACGTCTAGCCCATAGGGTCACTGGAGAAGGTGCGATGAAGATTTACAAGGCTGATACCAGAAATGCAAGGATATACATATCAGGAAAGGATGAACAGGCTAGGGTCTCTTTTCTCTTGAAAAAAGAAAGCTGAGGGGTGACCTAATTGAGGGCTTTAAAATTATGAAAGGTTTTGATAGAGTGGATACAGAGAGAATGTTGGCACTTGTGGAGCAGAGCATAACCAGAGGACATCAATATAAGATAATCACCAAGAAATCCAATCGGGAATTCAGAAGAAACTTCTGTACCTAAAAAAGTGCTGAGAATGTGGAACTCGCTACCACAGGGAGTGGTTGAAGCGAATAGTATAGATGCATTTAAGTGGAGGCTGGACAAGCATATGAGGGAGACGGGAATAGAGGATTACGCTGATAGATTTAGATGAGGAAAGATGGGAGGAGGCTCGAATGGAGCATAAACGCCAGCATGGACTGGCTGGGTCGAATGGCCTGTTTCTGTGCCAGATGTCCTATGTAATCCTATGATTTCCAGTCCAAGGCTGGGGGAGGGACCTGGCATAACTGGGTCTCAGTGGAGTGTCCAGCTTCTCTTCCAGACCCCTCCGGGATTATATCAGGAAGATATTAGACTGGCTGTGCAGTTTTGGCCCCCTTTGCAACCACCAGTAACTTTAAGCATTTAGCAGACAAATATCAAATGATGTCCATTTGCCTGGCACTGCTCAAAATGAAATGTGAGCACTTATGGAGCCACAGCAGCTGATGCCAAGTCACTGAGGTTGAAAATCACCAAAATGAGATGGGCCAAGGGCCATGGGGCTGACAATTTGATTAACGTGGTTTTGCAAGCGATGGATAATAAAATCATACTCACAAAATAAAAGACAGAAGACTCACCACTATAAATAACTGTTGCTGACATTTTCATTCTGAAGTGGTGTCAAACGCATTGACACAGCTGATAAACATCACAAATTCATCATCTCCCACAATCGTTATCAGCAACTTGAGAAATATCTGAATCACAGGAGCAAAGTAAAATGATGGATTATTAGTAGATTTCCAAAAGGGCTTCCCGATCCGTTCTCTTTCTAATGGGGCATGGTTTGCTCGGATTGGAAGAACCGGGGAATGAATTTTGAATTTAAGCACATGATAATTTGGTTTACGAATGATTTAATCTTTGTAAATTGTTGTTCAGGTGATTGGATTAAATTTTGAAATGGAAATCCTTGTCACGCCAAATACACCCAAACTATTATGTTCAGCCTTTACTTTTAGTTATCCATTTTACGATGGACAATTATATAGTACATAGAATCTACAGCACGGAAACAGGCCTTTCGGCCAACTAATCTGTGCTCCTTCCACCTCTCTGTATCTCATCATATCAACATATCTTTATCTTCTCGCTCATTCATGTACATATGCAGATTCCGCTTAAATGCACCTATGCTATTTGTCTCAACTTGTCCCTGTGGTAGCAAGTTCCACATTCTAACCACTCTTTGGGTAAAGAAGTTTCTCCTGGATTCCCTATTGGATTTATCGGTGACTATTTTATACTAATTGGCCCCTAGTTTTGATTTCCCCCACATGTAGAAATGTCTTCTCTACACCTACCTTTTCATAATTAGCATGAGGAGTGGTGAAGCTGATGGTAGGATGTTTATATCTTGTTTGGATGGTCCCCAAACAACTAAGTTATAGCCCAGCTTAGCAATAATTCATGAACTATTGGACTGATCACACTAATACTGAGCATGTTGCAAAGGTTCCAATTTTTCTATCTTGTCAGATTAAACCGAAGTGTTTTATTGCGTGTGCACTTATTTTTCCTGCTTACTGTATCTGTCTTTTTAGATTAGAATTCTAGAGTTCTATAATAAATCAAGTTATTCTGTGATCAGCACTTTGAACACACCCATAAAAGATAAAAATCATAGAAAGATACAGCACAGCAGGAGGCCATTCAGCCCATCGTGCCTGTGCCTGCTCTTTGAAAGAGCTGTCCAATTACTTCCACTCCCCTGCTCTCTCCCCATAGTACTGCAATTTTGTCCTTTTTAAGTATATATCTAATTTTTTATTGAAAGTTAAATAAATCACTCTAATCTATCTATCTATCTATCTATCTTTCTATCTATCTATCTATCTATCTATCTATCTATCTATCTATCTATCTATCTATCTATCTATCTATCTATCTATCTATCTGTCTGTCTATCTATCTATCTATCTATCTATCTATCTATCTATCTATCTATCTATCTATCTATCTGTCTGTCTATCTATCTATCTATCTATCTATCTATCTATCCATCTATCTATCTTGTCTATCTTATCTAACTATCTAATCTATCTATCTTATCTTATCTATCTATCTTATATATCTTATCTTATCCATCTATCTTATCTTATTTATTTTATTTATCTTACATAGAAACATAGAAAATAGGTGCAGGAGTAGGCCATTCAGCCCTTCGAGCCTGCACCACCATTCAATCAGATCATGGCTGATCATTCACCCCAGTACCCCTTTCCTGCTTTCTCTCCATACCCCTTGATCCCCTTGGCCGTAAGGGCCATATCTAACTCCCTCTTGAATATATCCAATGAACTGGCATCAATACTCTCTGTGGTAGCAAATTCCACAGGTTAACCACTCATCTCAGTCCTAAGTGGTCTACCCCTTATCCTAAGACTGTGTCCCCTGGTTCTGGACTTCCCCATATCGGGAATATTCCTCCCGCATCTAACCTGTCCAGTCCCGTCAGAATCTTGTAAGTTTCTATGAGATCCCCTCTCATCCTTCTAAATTCCAGTGTATAAAGGCCCAGTTGATCCAGTCTCTCCTCATATGTCAATCCTGCCATCCCGGGAATCAGTCTGGTGAACCTTCACTGCACTCCTTCAATAGCAAGAACGTCCTTCCACAGATTAAGAGACCAAAACTGAGCACAATATTCCAGGTGAGGCCTCACCAAGGCCCTGTACAGCTACAGTAAGACCTCCCTGCTCCTATACTCAAATCCCTAGCTATGAAGACCAACATACCATTTGCCTTCTTCACCGTCTGCTGTACCTGCATGCCAACTTTCAATGGCTGATGAACCATGACACCCAGGTCTCGTTGCACCTCCCCTTTTCCTAATCTATTGCTATTCAGCTAATATTCTGTCTTCGCCTTTTTGCCCCCAAAGTGGATAACCTCACATTTATCCACATTAAACTGCATCTGCCATACATTTGCCCACTCACCAAACCTGTCCAAGTCACCCTGCAGCCTCCGAGCATCCCCCTCACAGCTCACACCGCCACCCAGTTTAGTGTCATCTGCAAACTTGTAGATATTACACTCAATTCTTTCATCCAAATCATTGATGTATATTGTAAAGAGCTGGGGCCCCAGCACTGAGTCCTGCGGCACTCCACTAGTCACTGCCTGCCATTCTGAAAAGGACCCATTTATCCAGACTCTCTGCTTCCTGTCTGCCAACTAGTTCTCTATCCACATCAGTACATTACCCCCAATACCATGTGGTTTGAGTTTGCACAACAATCTCTTGTGTGGGACCTGGTTAAAAGCCTTTTGAAAGTCCAAATACACCACATCCACTGGTTCTTCCTTGTCCACTCTACTAGTTACATCCTCAAAAAATTCCAGAAGAATTATCAAGCATGATTTCCCTTTCATAAATCCATGCTGACTTGGACTGATCCTGTCACTGCTTTCAAATTCGCTGCTATTTAATCCTTAATAATTGATCCCAAAATTTTCCCCATTACTAATGTCAGGCTAATCGGTCTATAATTACCTGCTTTCTCTCTCCCTCTCTTTTTAAAACGTGGTGTTACATTAGCTACTCTCCAGTCCATAGGAACGGATCCAGAGTCGATAGACTGTTGGAAAATGATCACCAATGCATCCACTATTTCTAGGGCCACTTCCTTAAGTACTCTGGGATACAGACTATCAGGGCCCGGGGATTTATCGGCCTTCAATCCCATCAATTTCCCTAACACAATTTCCAGCCAAATAAGGATATCCTTCAGTTCTTCCTTCTCACTAGACCCTCGGTCCCCTAGCACTTCCGGAAGGTTATTTGTGTCTTCCTTCGTGAAAACAGAACCAAAGTATTTGTTCAATTGGTCTGCCATTTCTTTGATCCCCATTATAAATTCATCTGCATCCGACTGCAAGGGATCTGCGTTTGTCTTCACTAATCTTTTTCTCTTCACATATCTATAGAAGCTTTTGCAGTCAGTTTTTATGTTCCCGGCAAGCTTCTTTTCGTACTCTATTTTCCCCCTTTTAATTAAACCGTTTGTCCTCCTCCGCTGAATTCTAAATTTCTCTCAGTCCTCAGGTTTGTTGCTTTTTCTGGCCAATTTATATGCCTCTTCCTTGGATTTAACACGACCCCTAATTTCCCTTGTTAGCCACAGTTGAGCCACCTTCCCCGTTTTATTTTTACTTCAGACAGGGATTGTTGAAGTTCACCCATGTGATCTTTAAATGTTTGCCATTGCCTATCCACTGTCAACCCTTTAAGTATCATTTGCCAGTCTATTCTAGCCAATTCATGCCTCAAACCATCGAAGTTACCTTTCCTTAAGTTCAGGACCCTAGCTTCTGAATTAACTGCGTCACTCTCCATCTTAATAAAAAATTCTACCATATTATGGTCACTCTTTCCCAAGGGGCCTCGCACAACAGATTGCTGATTAGTCCTTTCTCATTACCCAGTTTGGGATGCCCAGCTCCCGAATTGGTTCCTCGACATATTGGTCTAGAAAACCATCCCTAATACACTCCAGGAAATCCTCCTCCACCGCATTGCTACCAGTTTGGTTAGCCCAGTGAATATGTAGATTAAAGTCACCCATGATAACTACTGTACCTTTATTTCATGCATCCCTAATTTCTTGCTTGATGCTGTCCCCAACCTTACTACTAGTGTTTGGTGGTCTGTACACAACTCCCACGAGCGTTTTCTGCCCCTTGGTATTCCATAGCTCCACCCATACCGATTCCACATCATCCAAGCTAATGTCCTTTCTTACTATTGCATTAATTTCCTCTTTAACCAGCAATGCCACCCCGCCTCCTTTTCCTTTCCGTCTATCCTTCCTAAAGGTTGAATACCCCTGGATGTTGAGTTCCCAGCCTTGGTCAACCTGCAGCCATGTCTCCATGATGCCAATTACATCATACCCGTTAACTGCTATCGGCGCAGTTAATTCGTCCACCTTATTCCGAATACTCATCGCATTGAGGCACAGAGCCTTCAGGCTTGACTTTCTAACACACTTTGCCATTTTAGAATTTTGCTGTAATGTGGCCCTTTCTGCTTTTTGCCTTAGGTTTCTCTGCCCTCCACTTTTACTTTTCTTCTTTCTATCTTTTGCTTCTGCCCCCATTCTACTTCCCTCTGTCTCCCTGCATAGGTTCCCATTCCCCTGCCATATTAGTTTAACTCCTCCCCAACAGCACTAGCAAACACTCACCCTAAGACATTGGTTCCGGTCCTGCCCAGGTGCAGGCCGTCTGGTTTGTACTGGTCCCACCTCCCCCAGAACCGGTTCCAATGTCCCAGGAATTTGAATCCCTCCCTTGTGCACCACTCCTCAAACCATGTATTCATCTGAGCTATTCTGCAATTCCTACTCTGACTAGCACGTGGCACTGGTAACAATCCTGAGATTACTACTTTTGAGGTCCTAGTTTTTAATTTAGCTCCTAGCTCCCTAAATTCGTCTTGTAGGACTTCATCCCGTTTTTTACCTATATCGTTGGTACCTCTATGCACCACGACAACTGGCTGTTCACCCTCCCTTTTCAGAATGCCTTGCACCCGCTTCGAGACATCCTTGACCCTTGCTCCAGGGAGGCAACACACCATCCTGGAGTCTCGGTTGTGGCCGCAGAAACATCTATCTATTCCCCTTACATTTGAATCCCCTATCACTAAAGCTCTCCCACTCTTTTTCCTGCCCTCCTGTGCAGCAGAGCCACTTACGGTGCCATGAACTTGGCTGCTGCTGCCCTCCCCTGATGAGTCATCCCCCTCAATAGTACCCAAAGCGGTGTATCTATTTTGCAGGGGGATGCACTACCTTCTTATCTATCTATTTATATTATCTCATCTATGCATCCTATCTATTTAAAGTCTTGGATCTCAGTCATCAAGCAGTGTTCATATTTTAGGTGTCACACCTGTATATACAAATTTATGTGTCACATTTACACACAATTGGCTGAAATTTCATTTTCATAAAACAGTATCCTATCACCACAGGACATGTGGAAAACATACAAAATGGAAGCAGACAAAGCAGCCACTTCCCATGGAAAAGCTAAGGAAATATGGAAATTGGGTATGGTCCTACATTTAAATGCCACATGTCATGTTGTGACGTTGAATTCAATAAATCTGGTCATTTGCACCAGGAAAACAAAATGACCATTCTAGTTGTTGGATGGTCACAATAACCCAACTGGTTCACACATGTCCTTCAGGGAAGGGAGCCTGCCACCCCTAATTGCTCGGCCTACACAAGACTCTAGTCCCACGCTACATGGTTGATTATGAATGCCCTCTGAAGTGGCCTGACAAGGCACCCAGTTACACAAACCATCAATCTACCACCACCGAGGGACAAGAAATAAATACCGACTTGCCAGTGCCCGAATAACAAATAAGAAAAATATAATCTATGAACTATGACCAGTCAGCATGTAGCATTTGGGGCAATCATTTTGCATTGAAATTGCTATAAAACAAGTGCAAGGTTGAGTTCCTTCATGGAGGCTGTGATTGCATCACCGAGAGAATGTGACTGCTTGTAAGGCACGACCAGGGAATTACAATATGATGTGCATGTGTCTAAAAATTATCTAAGGGTGTGGTGAGTTAACAGCAAAGCAGGAGATTATCATGTCACACCTGAGCAGGGGACTATTGAAGAGAATTGTAAGTTTAAAGAAAAATGGTTCGCTGTGTTGATTCGTTAAGAAAGAAAGATTTGCAACTAGAACATAAGAACATAAGAATCAGGAGCAGGAATAGGGCAGTCAGCCCCTCGAGCCTGCTCTGCCATTCAATAAGATCATGGCTGATCTTCTACCTCAACTCCACTTCCCCATATCCCTTGATTTCCTTAATATCCCAATATCTATCGCTCTCTGTCTTAAATTTACTCAAAGACTGAGCCTCCACAGCCCTCTAGAGTAGAGAATTCCAAAGAGCCACCACCTCGTGAGTGAAGAAACTCCTCATCCCAGTCTTAAATAGCCTTATTCTGAAACTGACCCTTAGTTCTAGACTCCCCAGCTAGAGGAAACATCCTCTCTGCATCTATCCTGTCAAGCCCTGTATAGTGCCTTATCACATCTTCGATACACCTCAAAGTTTCACATACAATCAATTACTTTGAAGTACATTGACTGTTGTTATGGAAGCAAATGGTGCCGCCATCTTCACACAGCAAGATCCCATAAGCAATAATGAGATGAATTATCATTGAATCTGTTTTTGATGTGAGGAATATCGACCATAATAGAAGGAGAATTCTCTACTCTTCTTCAGGCAATGGCACGGGATCTTTAGCATTCATCAATATACTATCACCCGTCTTACACGATCGCACAAAGTCAACATTACCCCCATCGTCACAGGGTGTTTCAGCTTGCCGTCAGAAACTGATTACTTTTTCTAAAATGGCCATTTCTGAGTTAAATGTTCATCCATTTTCTTATAACCTGAGAACTCTCACTGCTTCATACTTTGAGGCATAACTTTCAATGAGAGCCAGTTAAAATGTATAGGGCTAGAATTTCCTATCAGCCCGCCAGCGCCCGATCGCTGCCCAAAAGACCGCGAAGACTAGGAAGATAATCGCCGGCGGAAAATTACCCCCAAAAAATAAAAAAATCCGCTGAGCAAAAAACATGGGCCTTGCACCCCCATTCTAGGTGAAAAGGTGCAATTTAAGGTCGATTGGGTGGTTCGGAAACAAAATGGCCGAAACATTTAAAAATCAATAAAAATTTACCCCGAGACTGCGGAACAACAATAAAAATAATTTTTCAAAAAGCATCAACTAAAAAAAAAAATCAAAAAAACATTCCCAAAGCACTTTAAAACTAAATCACCACATTACATTTTTAAAATAATGAGTAAAAAACCAATTACTAACCTTTTTCTTGAAGAGCTACTCACCTGCCGCACAGCTCCGCTGATCCTCGTGGTTGTTTTTCAAAAACCGACGGGTCACCACTCAACCAAATACCGCGCCAGGGGGATCTCAGGATGGTGCACGCTGGCGGTCCGCTCCCCAGCGGTACCTCGAAACCCGCCGGCGTACCTCAGTTAAGAAATCTTTCACTCACCTGATAAACCGGGCGGTAAGCCATAGGAAATTCTAGCCCAAGGGTTTATTTCAAAAGATAGGTTTGGATGAAAAGGAAATTTGACATGTTTGATCTCACCTTTTCAGAATACCAACCCTCCATGAGATTCCGTACACAATAACTTCGCAATGAATCTGGACACCACCTGACACAAATAATGGTCCATACATTGCATACCACTGGAGTACTCCACCGACCTGCAAAGCGCACCTACCTGATTGCATCGAGGCTGCGAAAACTTGCGGTCTCGGGCCTCGAGGTGGAGGGCAGCATAATGGCCCACGGGTCGCAGGGACATAAGAACATAAGAAATAGGAGCAGGAGTAGGCCATAATCTGAGGAAGCACATTCTTGCTATTGAGGGAGTGCAGCGAAGGTTCACCAGACTGATTTCCAGGAAGGACTGACATATGAAGAAAGACTGGATTGACTAGGCTTATATTCACTGGAATTTAGAAGAATGAGAGGGAATCTCATAGAAACATATAACATTCTGACGGAATTGGACAGGTTAGATGCAGGAAGAATGTTCCCGATGTTGGGGAAGTCCAGAACCAGGGGTCACAGTCTAAGGATAAGGGGTAAGCCATTTAGGACCGAGATGAGGAGAAACTTCTTCACTCAGAGAACTGTGAACCTGTGGAATTCTCTACCACAGGAAGTTATTGAGGCCAGTTCGTTAGATATATTCAAAAGGGAGTTAGATGTGGCCCTTACGGCTAAAGGGATCAAGGGATATGGAGAGAAAGCAGGAATGGGGTACTGAAGTTGCATGATCAGCCAAGATCATATTGAATGGTGGTGCAGGCTCGAAGGGCCGAATGGCCTACTCCTTCACCTATTTTCTATGTTTCTATAACCCCTCAAGCCTGCTCCGCCTTTCAATAAATCATGGCTGATCTGATCTTGGCCTCAACTCCATTTTCCTGCCGATTCCCCATAACCCTTGACTCCCCTCTCGTTCAAAAATCTGCCTATCTTCACCTTAAATATATTCAATGACCCAGCCTCCACAGCCCTCTGGGGCAGAGAATTCCAAACATTCACGACCTTCTGAGAGAAGAAATTCCTCCTCATCTCCGTTTTAAATGGGCGACCCCTTATTCTGAAACTATGCCCCTTAGTTCTAGATTCCCCCATGAGGGGAAACATCCGCTCTGCATCTACCCTGTCAATCCCCTTCAGAATCTTATAAGATCACCTCTCATTCCTCTCAACTCCAATGAGTACAGGCCCAACCTGCTGAACCTTTCTTCATATGACAAACCCTTCATCTCATGAATCAGCCTAGTGAACCTTCTTTCAACTGCCTCCAGTGCAAGTATATCCCTCCATAAATAAGGAGACCAAACTGTACGCAGTACTCCAGGTGTGGTCTCACCAATACCTTATATAGTTGACCATCTTTAAAAAAGGGGACAACCACAGATGAATCTCCCTGCTATCAGCCACTGGGAAATTCATCGCTAGAGTCGTCCTCAACTGTCTTCTCTCTGTGGCAGAGGAGCTCCTCCCGGAGTCGCAGTGCGGATTTCGTCCCCTACGAGGCACAATGGACATGATTTTTGCAGGGCAACAGCTGCAGGATAAATTCAGGAAACAGCGTTAGCCCTCATACATGGCCTTCTTCGACCTTATAAAGGCCTTTGACACAGTCAACCGCGAAGGTCTATGGAGCGTCCTCCTCCGTTTCTGATGTCCCCAAAAGTACGTCGCCATTCTCCACCTGCTTCACGACGACATGCAGGTAGTGATCCTTACCAATAGATCCATCGCAGACCTCATCCACGTCCAGACCAGGATCAAACAGGGCTGCGCCATCACCCCAACATTCTTCTCAATTTTCGTCGCTGCCATGCTCCACCTCACAGTTAACAAGCTCCCCGCTGGAGTGGAACTAAACTACACAACCAGTGGGAACCTGTTCAACCTTCGCCGTCTCCAAGCCAGATCCAAGACCACCCCAACCTCTGTTGTCGAGCTACATTATGTGGATGATGCCTGCGTCTGCGCACATACAGAGGCTGAACTCCAGGATATAGTCGACGTATTTACTGAGGCATATGAAAGCATGGGCCTTACGCTAAACATCAGAAAGACAAAGGTTCTCCACCAGCCTGTCCTCGCCGCACAGCACTGCACCTCAGTCATCAAGATCCACAGCGTGGCCCTGGACAACCTGGACCACTTCCCTTATCTCGGGAGCCTCCTATCAACAAGAGCAGGCATTGACGACGAGATCCAACACCGCCTCCAGTGCGCCAGTGCAGCCTTCGGCCATCTGAGGAAAAGAGTGTTTAAAGACAAGGCCCTCAAAACTGTCACCAAGCACATGGTCTACAGGACCGTAGTAATACCCGCCCTCCTGTATGGCTCAGAAACATGGACCATGTACAGCAGACACCTCAAGTCGCTGGAGAAATACCACCAATGATGTCTCCGCAAGATCCTATAAATCCCCTGGCGGGACAGACACACCAACGTTAGCATCCTCGACCAGGCCAACATCCCCAGCATTGAAGCACTGACCACACTTGATCAGCTCCGCTGGGCAGGCCACATCATTCGCTTGCCAGACACAAGACTCCCAAAGCAAGTGCTCTACTCGGAACTTCTTCATGGCAAACGAGCCAAAGTTGGGCAGAGGAAACGTTACAAGGACACCCTCAAAGCCTCCCTGATAAAGTGCGACATCCCCACTGACACCTGGGAGTCCCTGGCCAAAGACCGCCCTAAGTGGAGGAAGTGCATCAGAGAGAGCGCTGAGCTTCTCAAGTCTCGTCGCCGAGAGCATGCAGAAGTCAAGTGCAGGCAGCGGAAAGAATATGCGGCAAACCAGTCCCACCCACCCCTTCCTTCAACGACTATCTGTCCCACTTGTGACAGGGACTGTGGTTCTCGGATTGGACTGTACAGCCACCTAAGAACGCATGTTAAGAGTGGAAGCAAGTCTTCTTTGATTCTGAGGGACTGTCTATGATGATGATAATGATGTACAGTTGTGGCAGGACTTCCCTACTTTTATACTCCATCCCCCTTGCAATAAAGGATGCACGCGGTCTGGAAGCATACCTGGGATCTAGAGGGCCTGGTCCACCCATCACAAAACAAAATTCCGATTTTAATAATTATTGCAGGAAATCCTGAAATCAGATCTAGTACAATTTACAGTATTGGAGTTTAATTCATAAGGAGCGTCCACCAAGCTCACTAAAAATGTAATTTTTAGATAATTTTTGACATCATTAAAAGACTAATCCAGGCCAATATTTGCAGAAACTCATTTGATACAGTGTATGTGCATAATTTCCAACATGAAAATGATTCAAACGTGCCTGAAACCCCCGTATGTTCTGACGAAGGGCATCAACCTGAAACTGATAATGAGAGGGAAGAAAGCTTATGAAAGTAAACTAGCATGAAATATAAACATAAGAACATAAGAAATAGAAGCAGGAGTCGGCTCCTTGAGCCTGCTGCGCCATTTAATACGCTCATGGCTGATCCGATCATGGACTCAGATCCACTTCCCTGCCCGTTCCCCATAACCCCTTATTCCCTTATCGGTTAAGAAACTGTCTATTTCTGTCTTAAATTTATTCAATGTCCCAGCTTCCACAGCTGTCTGAGGCAGCGAATTCCACAGATTTACAACCCTCTGAGCAAAGAAATTCCTCCTCATCTCAGTTTTAAATGGACAGCCCCTTATTCTAAGATTATGTCCCCACTTCTAGTCTCCCCTAGAAGTGGAAACATCCTCTCTACATCCACCTTGTCGATCCCCCTCATTATCTTATATGTTTCGATAAGATCACCTCTCATTCTTCTGGATTCCAATGAGTAGAGGCCCAACCTCCTCAACCTTTCCTCATAAGTCAACCCTCTCATCTCTGGAATCAACCTAGTGAACCTTCACTGAAAAGCCACCCATTGCATGTATAAGGACTTCAATTTGTTCATGTTGGAGTTCTGCGTATGCACCACCCAGTGGCCGGTAATGGTTCCGGACGAGGGGTTGTTGTGGATCAGGGAGGTTCAACCTGTAATATAAAATACTTTCCTTGCATATTTCAGTTAAGGATCACAAAGATAAGTACAAGACAAGGGAGGTCATTCAGCCCATCTAACCAATGGGTCTAGAAATGATTACCACCATGGCGGCTTGCTTTTAGCGCCCCGCTTGGTAATTTGGTGCCGGTTTTGTATGCAACACTCCTGTTATCGTCCCGATCTCAAAATTTGTTTTGCGCTGACCCCGCAGCCAACCCGCCAGAGGACGCTGGCGGTCAGAGCTGTCCCGGCAGTGGTGAGGGAAGCAATGACTGTATGAGGTAAGTGTGATTGTTTCATTTTTGTTTTCTTTTTGCGTTTCATCTTTATTGGGGGTGAGCAATATATTGGGAATGTTTTTTGTGTCATTTTTTTTTTGCAGGGAGGCTTCTCTTAGGGCGCTCCGAAGCCGGCTCTTTAGCACGGGATATTCGGTTGCTCACCCGGCCTAGCGCCCTAAGAAAGGTGTGGGTGTGGAACGCCTCCCTTAGCGCTCCGCTCCACCCTCAGGTCGCAGCAACCGAATTTGTTGGCTTGCCATCGCAAATCATTTCACGGCACAAAATTCTCCGCCATTATCGCCCCAAGAATCCTCCCACCGAAAATCCAGCCCACGCCCTCTGGATTACAATGTCTGCCTTCTGACTGATCCAGGAGCTTTGGCTCCATGTTCCCCACCCTGAAGATGTTTCAGGTGTTGATCGCTCTGTGTGAGGGAATGTTTACTTGACATCGGTCCTGAACTGGCCTTTTACCAGTTCGTACCCATCTCCCCTTGTCCTGCGGTTGTGGTTTAACTATGAAATGTTGTGGCTGAAGAATCTGAGCTTTACTGACCTTTCTTCACCATTCCGTGCCCCGATACCAAGGCTCGGCCGCTTAACTCTTCTCTGCACAAACATCCAGGACTTGGCTGTTTCCCTGGTTTTGTGGCAATCAGCACTGAACGCAGTGCTCAAGCTGCGGACAGCCCACAGCACTATAGAGCTTTAGCAAGTTGGTTATAGATTTATATTCGACTGATGTAGCATTGTAGTTCACAGTCTGTAGGCTTTGCTGATTGCTGCTCTGCAGTGACTCGGCATGGTAGAGCTGGATGATAATCACTCCCAGATCTTTTACAACATCTCTCATCATCACTCATTAAATCAGTATGCCCCAATTTCTCCCAGTGTGTCGTATCCCTGCTTTCAATTTTCATCTGCTACAGTTCTGTCCACTGGAAAATGTTCCCAGTAGTTCCTCAGTCACCCACGGTAACTCCATTAGATTGAATTGCTCCCCCACCCCTGCTCCTTAATTTAGCATCATCTGTGAAGTTGATCACATGTTTCTGAATCCAGACAATAGAAACATAGAAACATAGAAAATAGGTGCAGGAGTAGGCCATTCGGCCTTTAGAGCCTGCACCACCATTCAATAAGATCATGGCTAATCATTCCCTCAGTACCCCTTTCCTGCTTTCTCTCCATACCCCTTGATCCCTTTAGCCATAAGGGCCAGATCTAACACCCTCTTGAATATATCCAATGAACTGGCATCAACAACTCTCTGCGGTAGGGAATTCCACAGGTTAAGAACTCTCTGAGTGAATAAGTTTCTCCTCATCTCAGTCCTAAATGGTCTACCCCTTATCCTAAGACTGTGTCCCCTGGTTCTGGACTTCCCCATCATCGGGAACATTCTTCCTGCATCTAACCTGTCCAGTCCTGTCAGAATCTTATAAGTTTCTATGAGATCTCCTCTCATCCTTCTAAACTCCAGTGTATAAACTCCAGTTGATCCAGTCTCTCCTCCTATATCAGTCCCGTCATCCTGGGAATCAGTCTGGTGAAACTTTGCTGCACTCCCTCAATAGCAAGAACATACTTCCTCAGATTAGGAGACCAAAACTGAACACAATATCCAGGTGAGGCCTCACCAAGGCCCTGTGCAATCGCAGTGAGACCTCCCTGCTCCTATACTCAAATCCCCTAGCTATGAAGGCCAACATACAATTTTCCTTCTTCACCGCCTGCTGTTTTTGGATGCCAACTTTCAATGACTGATGAACCATGACACCCAGATGCAGATTGATGTTTGGAAAAGTCTGGATAGCTCAGTCGCTAGAGCATCAACTTTTAACCTGAGGGTCGTGGGTTCAAGTCCCTGTTCAGGTGCTACTTTGTAACATAAATGTGTTTAAGGGAGAAGCTACATAATGTAAGAGAAGGGCAAAATTCGTGGGAAACCCCCCAGTGTTTGGTCTCATTGGAAAGGAAATTAAATTTGGAGCTATCTACCAGAAAGTTTGAAGTCCTAAAATGCTCATGGAAGAAACTACGAACTTTAATCGAATTTGGGATTCTACAAGACAAATTAAGTCTGTGGGCAGGTCCAGAGAACTAAAGAAGCTAGTTTGATTATTGAAACTGCCTGGGGCATTGAGACTAAAGTAAATTGTCTGAAAAATGGATACTCGAAATCCCTTCTCCACAAAAGACATGAACATTGCAACAATTAACTCAGAGATAGTCAGCCATCAATCTGAACCTGGAAAGCCATTTTCAGCCGATGCATAAAACAAAAGGCCCACTCCAACCTGCATGCAAAAACCAAGCACAAAGAACATTGTGATTACCAAGCTAATATTTCCATCAAGAAACAGATTTAAAAGATCAACTCACCCGAGACATATTAACTTTTAACAGGCCCGCCAAAATATTACAAAGAAATGTCGAGCCCGCCAAAAATAAATCAAGAATTTTGGTCTGATTTGGCGCAAAGATTAGGACAGCTCCTACAGCACAACTGGCCCCTGTTTTAACAAAGGGTATGCCATACTACGGCTATGCCATCAAGAAGGGAGAGAAACCAATGCGACAGTTGTAAACTAACTCCTCCAGCCACGACGTCCTGAAATCGAAAAGGAATGAAGAAAATCACCATCGCGGTAGCAACCGACCACAGCCAACGTGGTACCACTAAAACCACCGCGATCGACCAACCCCGAAACAAAACTTCACAAGGATAAAACCGAAGAATCAAAAGTTTCCACTCTACAATCTAGGCCTGACTACCAACAGGTGAAAACGTTACCTAAAAGGACTTTGAAACCTATTTCTAACGAAAGAAAACGGGTACTTACCCCACAAATCCAAAATGCGCCCTACCGCATCAGCGGACTCAACCCAACTGAAGATCGGGCAGTAAGAAATCCTCTCCGACGTTCGGGGTACGGTAAGCAGAACCCACAGAATCCAACGAACCCCAAAACCGCGAACTACCGCTAACTGACCAGAAAGGATTGGTAAGCATAGTCCCTATCTGCCCTGGAGTCTAACCTAGCCAGTATTAGGTATTTGCGAGGTGGGAGATGTAATTTTCACTGCAACCCCTTTGAATGTGTGATGTACTGTTCTTTATTAGTGTAATTATAAGTGTGACATTGTATTTTCTTATCCTTAATAAAATCCAAGTTCTTTTGCACCAAACCAGTGGTCTTTTTCACTTTATCACATCCCCCAAATAAATCCAGACTCTAGAACCCAAGGGAGTGGGAGCAATTCGAACTGCTCAAGTAGGTCAGAGGTGAACCTGACCCCCGGGACCACCCCTTACAATAAGTACATGAGGGAGAAAGGAATAGGTTTGACATGTTGATAGGGTTAGATGAAGATGGTGGGAGGGGGCTCTTGTGCAGCAGAAATGCCAGCCTAGACCAGCTGGGCCAAATGGCCTGTTTATTGGAATCAAGGGATATGGAGATCGGGTGGGAAAGTGGAGTTGAGGTCGTAGATCAGACATTATCTTATTGCATGGCGGAGCAGGTTGGTATGGCCTGCTCCTGCTCCTATTTCTTATGTTCTTATTGAAACCAGTAGGTGCCCCAGCACTGACTCTTGGGACATCACCCCAACCTGATATCACTCCCCTAACTAATGCCCACAGTTTACTCTCTTTCAGCTGATTCCTCATCCACCTCGCAGATTTAAGAGGATGTTGCCTGGACTGGAGAATTTTAGTTATATGGAAAGATTGGATAGGCTGGGGTTTTCTCTGGAACAGAGGAGGCTGAGGGGCGACTTAATTGAGGTTTATAGAATTATGAGAGGCCTGGATAGAGTGGATAGGAAGCTTGTGCAGCGGTCTGCAGTGTAGGACTTTATTGAATGCTATCTGGAACTTGAGGTACCCTGCCTGAGGGCTTTCCAAGCTGATTTTGTAACCATATCAAACCAAAAAATTTTGGTGACATTGGCTTTCAACCCAGTTTTCATTGAACCTTACACCTCAGAAGGAGGCCATTCACCCCATCATGCCCATGCCAGCTCTTTGAAAGAGCGATCCAATTAGTCGCACTCCCCTTCTCTTAACTCTCAGCCCCGCACATATATTCAATTCTGTGTACAGTTCTGGTCTCCACATTACAGGAAAGATGTGATTGCGCTTGAGAGGGTACTGAGGAGATTTAAGAGGATGCTGCCTAGATTGGAGAATTTTAGCTATGAGGAAAGATTGGATAGGCTGAGTTATTTTTCTTTGGAATAAAGGAGGCTGAGGGGAGACCTTATTGAGGTGTATAAAATTATGAGGGGTCTAGATAGAGTCGATAGGAAGGACCTATTTCTCTTAGCAGAGAGGTCAATAAACAGGGGCATAGATTTAAAGTAATTGGTAGGAGGTTTAGAGGAGAGTTGAGGAGAACTTTTTTCACCCAGACGGCAGGGCGTGGGGGTTTGGAACTCACTGCCTGAAAGGGTGTTAGAGGCAGAAACACTCACCACATTTAAAAAGTATTGGGAAAAGCACTTGAAGTGCTGTAACTTTATACGTCTATGACCAAGAGCTGGAAAGTGGGATTAGGCTGGTTGGCTCTTTGTCTGCCAGCGCAAATGATGGGCCGAATGGCCTCCTTCCGTGCCATAAATTTCTAGGATTTTACGGCTGGTTCAATTCCTTTTTGAAAGTTATGATTGAATCTTCCCAGCAGAAACAGAAAAAGAAAAAGAAAAAGAAAAATACAGATGGTGAAAATCTGCATTTAGAAAAGAAGATTCTGGAACTGCGCAGCATGTGTGTCAGCATCTGGAAAGAGAAAAGACATGATAAGGTTTCAGATATAGAAGAATAAAGCTCCTTGCAATGCATCTGCCTGTGGCTTGTTCACCTCTCCTGTGGGGTTTGTTGTTCAGTTTGATGACACCTTTGTCAAAACAGCGGGAAGTCAGGTTTAGCGCGCCAGTCTACCTGATTCCCGCAAACTCTTGAAATCAGGCTCTGGTTTCCTGAGGCTCCGCAGGCCGAGGGGAGCCTCAGAAAATCATTTTATATTGCGTGATTTCGGGGGCAAAATGAGTTTGTGCCTCAGCGTCATTAGTCCGCAATGTTTATTTAAATGTTAATTTAAATTATTTCCTATCGAAGATTTCATGTCTCTGGGTGAGGTTGTGGTAAATTAAATAATAATAATGCCTTTGGTTGTAGAGGGAGCCCATGCTGGCTGCACACAAACTAGCGACGCATTAAAGATCATTTATTTGTTTGAATGATATCTGCTCGATAAGATATCTGATGTAACCCAGCTATTCAATCGGAAAGTATCAAACCAGCGAACATTTGATTCCAAATTAGTCCCAACCCAACAACAGAGGAGTCACTGGCCTAGAATTAAATCACAGCCAGCACTACGCGCGCTATTGATTGGATGCTTCTTTGGAGGATCGGGTGTAGGATGTCTCTGATGCCACTTAAAGGAAGCAAGTCCCTATTAAAGGGGAGGTGCACTTTGACTGCAGACAACAGGGAAACGACACAGATTGAAGAAAATAGGTGCGGAAGAGGTCACCGTGTAGGTCAGTGCCAGGAGCTTACACATTGGGATAGGACGGGAAAGTGGAATTGCGATTATAGATCAGCCATGATATTATTGATTGGCCGAGCAGGCTCGAGAGGCCGTATGGCCTATTCCTAATTCTTATCTTCTTATGTTCCAGTGTGCTCACACACTTACCACTATTGCAACCCTCACTCCCTTCACACCTCACATCTTACACACGGCAAAAAGTTAGCATGCAGGTACAGCAAGTAATTAGGAAGGCAAATGGTATCTTGGCCTTTATTGAAAAGAGGATGGACTATAAATGTAGCGAAGTCCTGCTCTGACTGTACAGGGTATTGGTGAGGCCACAACTGGAGTATTGCATACAGTTTTGGTCTCCATATTTAAGGAGGGATATACTTGCTTTGGAGGCAGTTCAGAGAAAGTTCACTCGGTTGATTCCTGAGATGAAGGGGTTATCTTATGAAGAAAGGTTGAGCAGTTGGGCCTATACTTATTGGAGTTTAGAAGAATGAGAGATGATCTTATTGAAACATGTAAGATTCTGAGGGAACTTGACAGGGTCGATATGGAGAGGATGTTTCCCTTTGTGGGGGAATCTAGATGTAGGGGGTATAGTTTCAGAATAAGGGGCCGGCCATTTAAAACAGAGTTGTGGAGGAATTTCTTCTCTCAGGCAGAATTGAGTTGTTGGATAAATGTATTTTTTGTTCTGAATTTGATGCTAGTGTTTTTAATTGTTGCGAAATGAGGGCAAGTCTCATAAGGCAAGACTGAAGGAAGGCAATCGGCATATGGGTAGTATAAGCGGTTTTGATCCCAGCCCTATGGCTAGACGGACGGTTTGAATCACCCCCGCCTTATGAGAATTCTATACCCGGGGATTATTATTCAAAGTGTAAATGGAATGAGTCACGGACAGGAATGCTTCGGTGAAAAATCGCACTTATTTATTTGGTCTAACATACACTGGTTAAAACATGCTACTAAATTAAATCACTGTCTCTATGGAGAATAAGATCCAGGTTAAAACAACATATAGTACAACAATGAGGACCGATGACATGCAGTAATTTCCTTGTTGCTATGGTGGAGTCTAACTCCCCCCTACCAGCGAATTACCCAGACGCATGAAGCTCCTTCCCCAGAATAGCCCAAAAAAGCTTCACTTCCAAGAAAACTCTGAGCCCTTTACACCCCACACAACTCGACTGGCGCTCTGGTTCCCAGCTTGGGACACTCGCGACCATGCTCACCAGTTATCTCGATCGCTCAGCTGGTCCTTCCTCTTGTCACGTCGGTTTGGTGGAACGAGAGAGAGAGGGGAATGCTCGAACGCTGGAGAACGGTCCAGAATGCTAGAGAATGGTGGAAAATAGTCTATCTTTTAAGGTGTCCTGCTGCCCTTATCTCTCCCGACAATCTTTGAAATCCTTTTGCTTTTAAGTACTCTGGTGCTTAGTCGGTGATGGGCCATCAGACCAATGTATATTGGTCCGATGGCCCTGGGTCTGGGACGTCTTTCGGCTTTTGTGTAGGGGAGAACTGGCCCCTTTTGGTCTGGCCAGGCTCGTGCCTCCATTGTTCTGCTTCTCTTCTGAGATGGAGGTGAGAAGTGCCTTTGCATATTAGATTGGTTTTCCAATAGTTTATACATGCCTCAGATATCGGAGCCCCTTTCCTTTTGCTAGGGCGAACCCATACATTCTGGATAACTGACAGTTCTTTGTCACAGCCAATTGCCATGTGGTCTCTGGAGATTTAACAAACCAGCCTTTTCACGTATATCTGCACAGGGTGACCCCATCACAGGGATAGTACCCTCAGAGAAAAAAAACTCCATAAAGTTCACAAAATATTCTCGACTGAGTCCATTCTTTATCAGAGGCTTTGCGATCTCTTCAGTAGGAAGGACCATGGCGATAAGGATAGCGGGGCTGTTGTCCTATTGGGGGTGGATGGGTTGGTTCACCTGAAGCGCTCGCGACATGATCTCTCAGAGCTCTGGCAATTAGGGGCATTGGTGGCTGATGCTGTTCCTGCCCTTCCTCCTCATCATACCGCTCCTCCTCTTCCCGCCAAACTTCATGCTGCACTTCTTGCTTCCCTGGTGGTGGTCAGGGCTGGTCCCTCATGAGGGCAGAGGTATGCACAGATGACCACAAGCACTGGATGCACACTGGCTGTCTGCTCGATGACGTGTCTGGTCTCAGTGTGGCTCTTGTTGCAGGCCCGCTCTGCAGCTGTGACTGTTTCCGGACGGGAGCCATGAACCAGGACTGAAGGGGCTCACCCTTGTCACCCAGTAGGACCCGGAATTGGTCTGGCGTGCATTCTGGAGGAACCCAACCCCATATGGCAGGCAGCACATTTCCGGCGTGAGATGCGTACACGCGCCCACCATATTGAATGCTCAGACACCCGTTTTATGCCTGTGGCACCAACACATTTCTCGGCTGATAAGTTTGATGAATCGTCATCAAAGAAATCTTGGCCGGGCCAATGGAATCTTGGCCTTTATTGCAAAGGGGATGGAGTATAAAAGCAAGGAAGTCTTGCTACAGTTATTCAGGGTATTGATGAGGCCACACCTGGAATACTGCGTGCAGTTTTGGTTTCCATATTTACGAAAGGATATACTTGCTTTGGAGGCAGTTCAGAGAAGGTTCACTCGGTTGATTCCGGGGATGGGGGGTTGACTTATGAGGAAAGGTTGAGTAGGTTGGGCCTCTACTCATTGGAGTTCAGAAGAATGAGAGGTGATCTTATCGAAACGTGTAAGATCATGAGGGGGCTTGACAAGGTGGATGCAGAGAGGATGTTTCCACTGGTGGGGGAGACTAGAACTAGAGGGCATGATCTTAGAACAAGGGGCCATCCATTTAAAACTGAGATGAGGAGGAAGTTCTTTGCTCAGAGGGTTGTAAATCTGTGGAATTCGCTGCCTCGGAGAGCTGTGGAAGCTGGGACATTGAATAAATTTAAGACAGAAATAGACAATTTCTTAACCGATAAGGGAATACGGGGTTATGGGGAGCAGGCGGGGAAGTGGAGCTGAGTCCATGATCGGATCAGCCATGATCGTATTAAATGGTGGAGCAGGCTTGAGGGGCCGTATAACAACATAAGAACATAAGAAATAGGAGCAAGAGTAGGCCATACTCCCTGCGGCACGCCGCTGGTTATTCGTTGCCAACCAGAGAATGAACCATTTATCCCGACTCTCTCTTTTCTGTTCGTTAACCAATCCTCTATCCATGCTAATATATTACCACCAACCCCGTGAACTTTTATCTTGTGTAGTAACCTTTTAAGTGGCACCTTGTCAAATGCCTTCTGGAAGTCCAAATATACCACATCCACTGGTTCCCCTTTATCCATCCTGTTCGTTACATCCTCAAAGAATTCGAGCAAATTTGTCAAACATGGCTTCCCCTTCATAAATCCATGCTGACTTTGCCTGATTGAATTTTGCTTTTCCAAATGTCCTGCTACTGCTTCTTTAATAAAGGACTCCAACATCTTCCCAACCACAAATGTTAGGCTAACTGGTCTATAGTTTCCTGCTTTTTGTCTGCCTCCTCCTCCTACTTCTGGCCTACTCCTGCTCCTATTTCTTATGTTTTATGTTCAATATTTAATTAATTCCATGATTAGCTGCCATCTAACCTTGCCTGTCTTCCCTAACATTTCTTTACATAGACTCAGACTTATTTATACTTATGTCCACAGAGACCAGAGTACTTCATCATCTCCTTCCTCTTCATCATCTTTATCCTCGGGAGATGATCATCCTCTGGCATGTCGCTGGCTTCTCTTGACTGGCAACAGCAGTTTCACCAAATCCTCTGCAGGTTTTACAGCCCCCACCCCCTTTAGTGCAGTGCTCTCAGAGGGTTGTAAACCTGTGGAATTCTCTGCCCAGAGAGCTGTAGCGGCTGGGTCATTGATTATATTTAAGGCAGAGATAGACAGATTTTTGGGTGATTAAAGGGAATAAAAGGTTATGGGGAACAAGCGGGGAAGTGGATTGAGTCCATGATCAGATCAACCATGATCTTATTGAATGGCGGAGCAGGCGCGATGGGTCAAATGGCCTACTCCTCCTCCTATTTCTTATGTTCTGATGCTCTTATGAGGGAGCGCTGCACTGTCGGTGGTGCTGTCTTTCAGGTGAGATGTTAAATCGAGGCCCCGGCTGATCACTCAGGTGGATGTAAAAGATCCCATGACACTATTTTGAAGAAGAGCAGAAGAGTTATCCCCAGCGCCCTGGCCAATACTTATCCCTGAACCAACATCACTAAAGCAGATTATCTGGTCATTATCACATTGCTGTTGGTGGGTCCTTGCTATGCGCAAATTGGCTGCCGCGTTTCCTGCATTACAACAGCGACTACACTTCAAAAAGTATTGAATTGGCTGTAAAGCTGTGGAACGGTGAGTGAGGGGAGCGGTGAGTGAGGGAAGCAGTGAGTGAGGGGAGCGGTGAGTGAGGGGAATGGTGAGTGAGGGGAGCGGTGAGTGAGGGGAACGGTGAGTGAGGGGAACGGTGAGTGAGGGGAACGGTGAGTGAGAGGAGCGGTGAGTGAGGGGAGCGGTGAGTGAGGGGAACGGCGAGTGAGGGGAGCGGTGAATGAGGAGAGCGGTGAGTGAGGGGAACGGTGAGTGAGGGGAACGGTGAGTGAGGGGAACGGTGAGTGAGGGTAGCGGTGAGTGAGGGGAACGGTGAGTGAGAGGAGCGGTGAGTGAGGGGAGCGGTGAGTGAGGGGAACGGTGAGTGAGGGGAGCGGTGAGTGAGGGGAACGGTGAGTGAGGGGAACGGTGAGTGAGGGGAACGGTGAGTGAGGGGAGCGGTGAGTGAGGGGAGCGGTGAATGAGGAGAGCGGTGAGTGAGGGGAACGGTGAGTGAGGGGAACGGTGAGTGAGGGGAACGGTGAGTGAGGGGAGCGGTGAGTGAGGGGAGCGGTGAGTGAGGGGAGCGGTGAATGAGGGGAGCGGTGAGTGAGGGGAATGGTGAGTGAGGGGAGCGGTGAATGAGGGGAGCGGTGAATGAGGGGAGCGGTGAATGAGGGGAGCGGTGAATGAGGGGAGCGGTGAGTGAGGGGAGCGGTGAGTGAGGGGAACGGTGAGTGAGGGGAGCGGTGAATGAGGGGAGCGGTGAGTGAGGGGAACGGTGAATGAGGGGAGCGGTGAGTGAGGAGAACGGTGAGTGAGGGGAGCGGTGAATGAGGGGAGCGGTGAGTGAGGGGAGCGGTGAGTGAGGGGAGCGGTGAGTGAGGGGAACGGTGAGTGAGGGGAATGGTGAGTGAGGGGAGCGGTGAGTGAGGGGAACGGTGAGTGAGGGGAACGGTGAGTGAGGGGAGCGGTGAGTGAGGGGAGCGGTGAGTGAGGGGAGCGGTGAATGAGGGGAGCGGTGAGTGAGGGGAACGGTGAGTGAGGGGAGCGGTGAGTGAGGGGAACGGTGAGTGAGGGGAGCGGTGAGTGAGGGGAACGGTGAGTGAGGGGAACGGTGAGTGAGGGGAGCGGAGCGACGGCTCACAATGCAGGCAGATTATCAACGGCCGGCAGACCAGGCTGGTCACAGCCCAATTTAACATCTGGGCCGGTGTGAGTCCGGGAAGGTGTCACAGTCGGATCAGGGAGGGTTGGCAGGGAAGAGTTTGATTTGTGTGGTTTGGTTTGAATCGGTTCAGATTAATTTTAAGGGATGATATTTTTTTAGGGGGTGTGGGGGGGGGATTGGATGGTGGGGAAGACAATTTCTTTTGCAGTCTGAAATCCCTGACTTGAAATATTGAACCTTAAAAGAAAGAATCATTATTTTGTTTTTTTAAACTCTCCCAAGCCAGATTATTATGGCATGGGGTTGTGTAAAAGTTAAAACATTTAATCAGTTGTATTCAGTGTGCTATTTGAAATAAATATTCCGACTTGTTTTTGGTTTTTCAAACAGATTATTTTCTAACAACATATGGGGTTAAAACTGTTTTTTTTTTCTTTTGGAAATAGTGACAAGGTGTTGTTTGTTTGCTGTTATGGGCACATTTGCTGTGATTGTGTCACGAGGCATCTGTCAGATTTGCTCATGCACCAACCACATGACACCAGCAGCAACAAAATGGACCGAAAACTCCGAACTCCACAATATTGACAAAGTCTACAAATTAAAACCTTTTTGTCAACTCGTGCAACAGGATGTGCACCTAATAAATGTGCTAAAACAAAGAAGTAGGAGTGTTTTGGAAATATTGAGAGGATCAAGGTATATGGACATAGTGCAGGAAAGTGGAGTGGAGGTAAAATGTAATTTATGTACATCAAGTCTGTCCACCACCAGGGGGCACTACCGTCAGAGGTCCTAGGGTGAGAGGTACACTCGTGCTGGGCCCGGTATATAACCTGAACTTCATCTTGGTATCTTCACTTCTGGAAGCCATTAAAGACTGACCAGGTTACACCTAGTCACTGGTTCACTGTACGGAGTTCATTGTATCATTTCATACACCACATTAAAAATCAGCCAAGATCTTATTAAATGGCGGAGCAGGCTCGAGGGGCTTAATGGCCTACTGCTGCTCCTAATTCTGATGTTCTCATGTTCTTAAATGCTTTGGAGCCCCCAGCGGTTATAGAAGGCGCTGTATAAGTGCGAATTCTTTCTTTTTTACTTCTTAACGATCAGTTTACCTCCTTGTTGTTAACCATCCTCAACGTGATATGCTTGTTGCTTTTCAACAGTCCATCATTTTCAAGAGTTGCTCACACACTTTATTAGTGCAGATGTCTACACTCCTCTTCACTTGTCTCCGGTGCCCTTCATTATTCTTCGTTAATCTGCCATAACATCACAACCTTTGCAACAGCTCATTCCCTATATGTCACAATGTTACACATCAGGCTTACTGTCAGCAATGTCCTTATCACATCCATTGCAACGCAACCCACATCCTTTGGTGGGACCATCCACTTTATTGGCTTGGTTATTTAACCCTTTCCCATGTTTTTACAGAATTTAATTTTAGTGAGCACCACACAATAATCTATAATATTAATGTCAGTTTTTGTCTCTCCTGGGGCGGGACAGGGGGTGGGGCTGGGGGCTGGGAGCTGAGTGACAGTTGCACCGACCAGTGGGCGATCAGGGCCCACCCAGCCTCGCAACCAATCAGGGCAGGGAGCGATGTCGCAAATTTTAAAAGTTTGATTGACGCTAGGTCTGCTCCAATGAGGAGGCGGCAGTGGATGAGGTGGGGCCAATGGGTGCGAGCACGGGGGGGGCGGGGCCTCCCAGGCGTTGCTGTGGAGCCGAGAGCAGCGCCTGGTGGGAGCGGTGGGTGAGAGCGCAAAAGAGAAAGAGAGAGGGAGGGGAAGAGAGGAAGAGAGAGAGGGAGGGGAGAGTGGTAGGAAGGGGAAGAAAGAAGAAAGACTTGCATTTATATAGCACCTTTCATGACCACCTGACTTCTCAAAGCGCATTACAGCCAGTGAAGTACTTTTGGAGTGTAGTCACTGTTATAATGTGTGAAACATGGCAGCCAAATTGCGCACAATCATCATAGGCAGTCCCTCAAAACGAAGATGACTTACTTCCACGCCAAAAAAGGTTGAGTTCACAGGTGTTTCAATGAAGAACCTGAACTAAATCTTGAAGGGTGGAAGATGCGTGAATTTTTTTAACGTGGGGTGGCCATTGCACACCAGCCACCACGCGGGCTTGACAGAGTTTAGTTTTGGTCCAGTGGCAAGGATTAATCAAGTCAGCTGGAGACCAGCTCTGCTGTACAGACCTAGTGCGCACACATATCGCAGTGTGGGCTGGCCCGTGCTGCCTCTGGGCCCCTGGCCCGAACTCGTGCCTCCCCTGGGCCCCGATCACATCCCTCCACAGTCTCTCGGACTCCTTCGCCCCGACCTCGCTGATCCTGCTGTATCTACCCATGCTCCAATCACCGACCTGGATCTTGATGACGTCACTCTTCACAGCCGTTGCCCTCCTGCACCAGCTCGCACTGTACCTTGTAGTGGCCTGCCTCCACGCTGCCCATGGCCGCTGCTCGCTGCTCCTTTTATGGTCCCGACCTGCCGCTGATGTTCCCTCGCAGTTCGGGGCCTCCGCGCACAACCAAGCTCCCACAAACAGCAATGTGATAATGACCAGATAATCTGTTTTTTTCTTATGTTGATTGAGGGATAAATATTGGCCAGGACAAGGGGGAGAGAGGGAGGGACGGGGAGAGAGGGAGAGAGGGGGAGAGATGGAGGGAAGGGGAGAGAGAGAGGTATGGGGAGAGAGGGAGGAGAGGCTGGGGAGGAGAGGGTGGGTGGGAGGGGGAGAGGTGCAGGTAGGGAGCGAGAGAGTGAGGGTGGGATAGGGAAGCGAGAGAGGGAGGGAGGACATCAGTGTTGATTCCATAGACGAAGAAGATAAGTCGAAGGAGGGAAATCAAGAAGCAGTTTTTCCTCACAAAGGGTAATGAAATCCGGAATCCTCTCCCAGAAGGCTGTGGATGGTGGGACAATTGAAGCTTTCGAGACTGAGATCAGTAGATTTCTGTTAGGTAAGAGTATCAAGAGATATGGAGCTAAGGTGGGTTCCTGCCCCTGGAAATCTTACTACAACTGTATAGGGCTTTTGTGAGACCACACCTGGAGTACTGTGCACAGTTTTGGAGAGATTGAGTAGATTGGGCCTATACTCTCTGGAGTTTAGAAGAAACATAGAAACATAGAAACATAGAAAATAGATGCAGGAGTAGGCCATTTGGCCCTTCGAGCCTGCACCACCATTCAATAAAATCATGGCTGATCATTCCCTCAGTACCCCTTTCCTGCTTTCTCTCCATACCCCCTGATCCCTTTAGCCATCAGGGCCATATCTAACTCCCTCTTGAATATATCTAACAAACTGATATCAACAACTCTCTGCGATAGAGAATGCCACAGGTTAAAAACTCTCTGAGTGAAGAAGTTTCTCCTCATCTCGGTACTAAATGGCTTACCCCTTATCCTTAGACTGCGATCCCTGGTTCTGGATTTCCCCAACATCGGGAACATTCTTTCTGTATCTAATCTGTCCAGTCCTGTCAGAATTTTATATGTTTCCATGAGATCCTCTCTTATTCTTCTAAACCCCAGTGAATACAGGCCCAGTTGATCCAGTCTCTCCTCATATGTCAGTCCTGCCATCCCGGGAATCAGTCTGGTGAACCTTCGCTGCACTCCCTCAATAGCAAGAACGTTCTTCCTCAGATTAGGAGACCAAAACTGAACACAATATTCGAGGTGAGGCCTCACCAAGGCCCTTTACAACTGCATTAAGACGTCCCTGCTCCTATATTCACATCCTCACGCTATGAAGGCCAACATGCCATTTGCCTTCTTCATCGCCTGCTGTACCTGCATGCCAACTTTCAAGGACTGATGTACCATGACACCCAGGTCTCGTTGCACCTCCCCTTTTCCTAATCTGTTGCCATTCAGATAATATTTTGCCTTCATGTTTTTGCCACCAAAGTGGATAACCTCACATTTATCCACATTATACTGCATCTGCCATGCATTTGCCCACTCACCTAACTGTCCAAGTCACCCTGCAGCCTCTTAGCATCCTCCTCACAGCTCACACCGCCACCCAGCTTAGTGTCATCTGCAAACTTGGAGATCATAGGAATAAGATGTTATCTCATTGAAACATATAAGATATGAGGGGGATTGACAGGGTAGATGTTGAGAGGTTGTTTCCCCTGGCTGGAGAGTCTAGAACTAGGGGGCACAGTCTTAGGATAAAGGGTCAGCTTAAGACTGAGATGAGGAGGAATTTCTTCACGCAGAGGGTTTTGAATCTGTGGAATTCTTTACCCGAAAGGGCTGTGGATGCTGAGTCGTTGAGTATATTCAAGGCTGAGATAGATACATTTTTGGACTCTAGGGGAAACAAGCGATATGGGGATAGTGCAGGAAAGTGGAGTTGAGGTTGAAGATCAGTCATGATCTTATTGAATGGTGGAGCAGGCTCGAAGGAGCGTATGGCCTACTCCTGTTCCTAATTCTTTTTTCTTACGTCTTAAAGGAGGCGAGAGAGGTAGAGAAGCAGAGAGTTTTAGCAAGGGAATTCCAGAGCTTAGGCCGAGGCAGCTGAAGGCACGCCCACCAATGGTGGAGCAATTAAAATTGGGGATGAGCAAGAGGCCGGAATTGGAGGAGTGCAGATATCGCGGAGGGATGTACGGCCGGAGATGTCTCCACCACGTCCACCTCACAAAACAGTGCCTCACAATAGTTCAATCTGCTGCTTGATGAGCCATCACCAACATTTGAAGGGGCATAGCAGTGAAGAAGGATCAAGCTTATGTACCACCAGATATTTATGAAGCAACAGCAAGAGACATCTGGCACAACAGACAATCTGCAGTGCATAAATGTATCAAGAAAAAGGACAACATCTTCAGCACTTTCACTGTGGCAATTGTATTTTGAATACAGTTAGGTACATGTACCAATCATCACTGTTGCAGCAATGTCACAGAACAATCGGGAGCCAATTATGTTTTGTTGGTAATGTTTGAGAAAGGAATATTGTTTCGAACATTGAAAGCTGTTTTTCGAGTAGCGCTTTGGGAATTTTAACATTGCCCTGCATAACTGGAACAGCAGAATGGATTTTGGTTTTAATGAACTGAAATAGCTTCTGATTGTCCTATGCCCCAATAGTACTTCAGTGGATTGCTGGTATACATTATACACTGACGCCCTGGAGCAGGAGCTCCTGGTACTGAGGGCAAAGTGTGAGCTCCAGCCTGCGCTTACCAGTTCTCGACAGAACAATTTTTTTCTTGTTTTTTTTTAGGCAGTATCTGTGGGTGTTAACTGTTCCACTGAAAGAAGATTAGAATTGCATCAACTGTCTGTCGCAGAGTCTGTAATCCGATAGATTTACCACTTGCCTGGATGAGTGCAGCTCCAACAATACTCAAGAAGTTTGGCACCATCCAGGGCAAAGGAGCCTGCTTGATTGGCACTTCATCCACCAAATTCAATCACCGGCGCACCGTAGCTGCAGTGAGCACCACCTACAAGAGCCAATGCAGCAACTCGCCAAGGCTTCTTTGACGGCACCTCCCAAACCCATGGCCTCTACCACCTAGAAGGACAAACGCATTAGGCGCATGGGAACACCATCACCTGCAAGTTCCCCTCCAAGTCACACACCATCCTGACTTGGAAATATATCGCTGTTCCTTCATCGTCGTTGGGTCAACATCCTGGAACTCCCTCCCCAACAGCACTGTGGGAGCTCCTTCACCACACGGACTGCAGCGGTTCAAGAAGGCAGCTCACCATCACCTTCTCAACGGCAATTCGGGACGGGCCATAAATCCTGGCCTTGTCAGCGACCGAATAAATAAATCTTTATGCTTAATGAAACCTATCTGCAAGTCTTTATTTGACTGGAGTCCAATAAAATGCAATTTTGTCTAACATGAAAAATGCTTTTAAAGGAAATGTATTCCTCTCAATTTCCCACAAATCATTCCAGACAAGTTACAAATGACACAGATCCACTTACTGATTAAAATGGTAGCTTGTTTTTATTTTGCACGGGCTCCCTTGTGGTTCAGCTCACTGGGTCCTATTTCTTGCTGAGCGACTGTGAAATCAGAAGAAACTAGCTTGTGTCTGGACAGTCTGTTTTCTACCTGGTGAATTGGAGGGCAGAGAATCAATCTTTAACTGAAGGCAGGAATCCCAGCCCACAGGGGACGAGACCAGGGGTGCTCCAGTGTGTGTTTGTAGTTTGTTGGGAGTGCTGTTAAATGATTGTTTTGATTTGAGCTAATCTTGCCCTGAAATTAAATTTTGAACATCGGGAGAGAATGACAATTAAGGATGACCTGACTCCAATTTAAAGCATGTTTATCAAAAGCACTCAGCTGATTGAGCAGCTTACGAAGGCGATCAGAATGTTAATGAGAATCAGTACTCAAGTGATTCAGAATTCATTTTGACTTCACATTGGTTTATATCTCCCAGGTTCACATTGGTTTATACCTTTCAACATGTACTGTTACAGACTATTCCAATTATTTGCAATATATATTAGAATTAATTATTGCACAGGATTACATAGGATATATGGCACAGAAACAGGGCATTCGGCCCAACCAGTCCATGCCGGCGTTTATGCTCCACTCGGGTCTCCACCTGTCTTTCCTCATCTAAATCTATCAGCATAACCCTCTATTCCCTTCTCCCTCATATGATTGTCCAGCCTCTCCTTAAATTTATCTATACTATTCGCTTCAACCACTCCCTGTGGTAGTGAGTTCCACATTCTCACCACTCTTTGGGTAAAGAGGATTTTTCTGAATTCCCTATTGGATTTCTTGGGGACTATCTTATATCGATGGCCTCTCATTATGCTCTTCCCCACAAGTGGAAACATTCTCTCTGTATCCACTCTATCAAAATATGTCAACTGTGGCTCAGTGGGTAGCACACTCACCTTTTAAGAGTCAGAGGGTTGGGGATTCAAATCCCACTCCAGGAACTTTGAGTATATAAATTGAGGGATTGCTGCACTGTTGGAGGTGTTGTCTTTTCCTAATCTGAGGAAGGACGTTCTTGCCATTGAGGGAGTGCAGCGAAGGTTCACCAGACTGATTCCAGGGATGGCTGGACTGACATATGAGGAGAGACTGGATCAACTGGGCCTTTATACACTGGAGTTTCGAAGGATGAGAGGGGATCTCATAGGAACGTATAAGATTCTGACGGGACGGGACAGGTTAGATGCAGGAAGAATGTTCTCGATGTTGGGGAAGTCCAGAACCCGGGGACGTAGTCTAAGGATAAGGAGTAAGTCATTTGGGACTGAGATGAGGAGAAATTTCTTTTCTCAGAGAGTTGTTAACCTGTGGAATTCCCTGCCACAGAGAGTCGTTGATGCCAGTTCGTTGGCTATATTCAAGAGGGAGTTAGATATGGCCCTTATGGCTAAAGGGATCAAGGGATATGGAGAGAAAGCAGGAAAGGGGTACTGAGGTGAATAATCAGCCATGATCTTATTGAATGGTGGTGCAGGCTCGAAGGGCCGAATGACCTACTCCTGCACCTATTTTCTATGTTTCTATGTTTCTATTAGGTCACCCTTCTTTTTCAAGAGAAAAGAGACCCAGTCTGTTCATCCTTTCCTGATATGTATATCTTCACATTTCCTTGTAAATATTCTCTGCACCCTCTCCAATACCTCGTTATCCTTTTTATAATATGGCAACCGGAACTATATGAAGGACTCTAAGTGTGGTCTAACCAAGGTTTGATACAGGTTTAGCATAACTTCCCTTCTTTTCAATTCTATCCCTTAAGAAATAAACCCTAGTGCTTGGTTTGCTTCTTTTTACGGCCTTGCCAACCTGTGTCACAACTTTTAGTGATTTGTGTATTTGTACTCCGAGATCCCTTTGTTCCTCTACCCCACCTAGACTCTCACCCTCCAAGTAATAAATGACCTCCCTATTCTTCCTACCAAAATGTAATGCCTCACATTTATCTGTGTTGAACTTCATTTGCCAATTACATTCCCATTCTGCAAGTTTATTAATGTCCTCCTGTAATTTGTTGCAGTCCTCCTCAGCACTGACTATCCCCCTCAAATTGGCGTCATCTGCCAATTTAGAAATTGTGTTTTTGATTTCAAAGTCTAAATCATTAATATAAATTGTGAACAACAGTGGTCCCAGCACTGATCCTTGTGAAACACCACTACCCACCTTCTGCCACTGTGAATAGTTACATTTTACCCCTAGTCTCTGCTTTCTGTCTTGAAACCAACTAGCTATCCATTCTGCTACTTGTCCGCATTCTCTAACCTTGTTCCTTAGTCTATTATGGGCTACCTTATCGAAGGCCTTTTGAAAATCTAGATAAATTACATCCACTGCCTTACCATTGTCTACTCTCTCTGTTACCTCTTCAAAAAATTCAATGAGGTTGGTCAAACAAGCCTTTTCCTTTTGAAATCCATGCTGACTATTCATTACTATATTTTTGGTTTATATATATTCTTCTATTTTCTCCTTTAGTAGGAATTCCATTATTTTTCCTACCACCGATGTTAAGCTGACTGGTCTATAGTTCCCTGGACATGTTCTATCTCCTTCTTAAATATAGGTATTATGTTAGTTATCCACCAATCCTCTGGCACTACACCTTTTTCTAATGAATTATTAAATAGGTATAGTAATGCCTTTGCTATCTCTTCCCTCGATTCTTTTAAAATGCATGGATGCAATCCATCCAGACCAGATGTTTTATCCTCTTTGAGTTTGATTAGTTTATTTAATACAGCCCCTCTTTTTATTTTAAATGTATTTATCTCATCTTATCATCCAATGTCATGTCCATCTATTCTATCTCCCTGGTAAATACTGCAACAAAATAATTATTTAATATTTCTGCCATCTCTCTATTGTTACCTGTAGTATTATCCTGTCTATCCCTTAATGGTTCTATTCCCATCCCAACCTTACGTTTTTTATTGAAGTGCCTGTAAAATATTTTACTATTTTGTTTTTATGTTCCTTGCTAATTTAATTTCATAGTTCCTCTTGGCCTTCCTAATTATTTTCTCTCCTAATCTTTTCATATTCTCCCTTATCATGCATTGCCCTGTTGTCTTTGAGCTATAATTTCCGCGGCATTTCCACCCAGTTTCTCGGCGGTACTGGTTAATTTTGGCATCAAACCACTCGGCGGAAATTTGGGTAAACAGTTCCGCTGGCGGTTTCAAAATACCACTGGGGAGCGGACCGCCAGCGAGCACCGTCCAAAAACCGCCACCGCCCAAGTTTTGTCCCCGCGGTGACCTGTAGGTAAACCAGCCGGAGCTGGGTGGTAGGTAAGAAGCCTTGCAAAAAGAGGTAAGTTAAAGTTTTCTTTTACTTTCTTTTTCAGCAATTATGTGTCCTGAGAATGTATTGTTATTATCTATTTTTTGTATTTTTGAAAAAATTATTTTTAGTGTTTTCCCCCCTCCCTAGGCCCAGCCCACAGCCTCAGTCTAAAGTTTAGTAAGTACCGCCCAATTAGATTAAGTTCCGCCCAATCGGCCCAGGATCGGGTTTTCTGCCGAGAATCAGGGTGTAAGGTCGATTTTTTCCGCCAAGCAGAATTTTTTCCTTTTTCTGTGGAATTTTTCACCCGCGGTAATTTTAAAATCTTAGTGGTATTTTGGGTGTCAATCTGGCGGTGTTGGATTTTTTCGAAATTCTAGCCCTATGGACTTAATGTGCGCCTCTTTCCTTACCCTCAATTGTTCCCTCATGGTTTTATTCATCCATGGAATCGCATTACTGTTTAGTTTGTTCTTTCCTTTTAGTGGGATATCCTGCACTCTCTCGCGCATCGGTTTAAATGTTTCCTATTACAGTGTTTGTTTTACCAATATTGTTGCCCATTTTAGTTTTCCAAGTTCTATTTTCAGCCCCTCAAAATCAGCTTTTCTCCAATCTATTACCCTGGTTTTCGTCATACATATATCCGTCTCAATTATCATCTTAAAACGTATTATATTATGGTCACTATTGCCTAGATGTTCCCCTACTATTATTTCTCTTATCTGCTCTGGTTCATTCCCCATTACTAGATTCAATAGCGAATCCTCCCTCGGTGGGCTTTTTACACATTGGGTTAGAAAGCAGTCCTGTACACATTGTAGGAACTCCATTCCCTTATCCCTTTTACCTACCTCTTCTGTCCAATTAATATCGGGGTAGTTGAAATCCCCCATGATTATTAATCTATGTTTATTGTTCATTTTCCTAATTTGTCTGCGTATTTCTTCCTCCACCTACCTTGCACTATTAGGTGGTCTGCAGACTCTCCCTATTAGTGTGACTGATTCTTTATTATCTTTTATTTTAGGTTATGTAATCACTGTTGACATTTTTATTGCTGATCTCTTCAGTGCAGATTTATTGTGCACAAATGCATCAATTACGTTGATGGTTTAAGTTCTTTTATCATATGCAGACTTTGGAAATAGAAGTGACAAGGGGAAAAAGTAAAGGAAAATTTGCAGGACTATGGGGAAAGAGCAGGGGAGTGGAACTAATTGGAACGTTCTTTCAACGAGCCTGCACAGGCACGATGGGCCAAATGGACTTCTTCTGTGCTGTACGGTTCTATAATAAGTGAACAAGGCACTGTGAGCTGATTGATCTCAGCCTAGGCTCAGTCTAAGTGATCTCAGCTTTCCCTGAGGTAGGGAGGGAAAATCCACCTTGATCATTACCTGGTAACAATAGCTGGAGGTGGCATTACATAGAATTACACAGGATATAAGGCTCAGTAACAGGCCAGCCGGCCCATCCAGTCCATGCCGGCGTTTATGCTCCACTTAAGCCTCCTCCCGTGTTTCCTCATTTAAATCTATCAGCATAACCCTCTATTCCCTTCTCCCTCATATGCTTGTCTAGCCTCCCCTTAAATGCATCTATACTATTCGCTTCAACCACTCCCTGGGCCCAAGTTTCGGCTCGAGTTGCTCCTATTTTTTTGGAGCAACTAGTTTAGTGTGGAATATCTTAGAAATCGCAATTCTCGGCATTTAATTTGCTCCAATTCTAGTTAGTTAGAATTGTTTGGTTTTAGTACAGTTTTTTTTTTCAAAGGGGGAGTTACCAGCCACTTAAGTTTACGCCTGTTTTGCAAGTTTAGGCAGCGAAAAGTTACTCCAAACTAACTTAGAACAAAGTAAGTGTCGATTTTTGAACGCTCAGAAAAACTTTGCCCACATTTTAGAAATTAGGTGCAAGAAGCGAGAGATGGCGGGGGGGGGGGGCGGGGTGGTGGAGGGGAGGTGGGGGTGGGGGGTGTGGGGAAGGGAGGTTATAGGGAAGTTAGGGGATTTTACAAAGCATTAAACACTTCACTTTTACCAATAAAGAGCCATCATCAATAATAAATGATAAATAAATCAATAAATAAAAAATTACATTTTCCTACCTCTCCATCAGAGCAGCGGCAGCAGGCATCGAGCTGTGATCTTTCGTCCATTCAGCCAGGGGATAGGGGCGGCCTTGAAAACACCGGGAGGGCGAGCACACACGCAGGCAGCAGGCATCGAGCTGTGATCTTTCGGCTGTTCGGCCAAGGGATAGGCAAGGCCTGAAAAACACTGGGAGGGAGAGCCAGCCAGGCAGCCAGCCAGCACGCACCTTTGAAAGTTTAATTTTTACTTCAAGTATGGGTGCTGCATTATCAACACCACAGATTATGCAATGGTTCTCCATCAATTTGCTGCATACGAGAGAACTGATTAGAGCTCACCGCACCAGGAACATCATAGCCCATAGGCTGATGGGCAGGAGGCCTTACCCACATTGACAATATCGAGTCAGACATGCGTACCTGGACGTGAGCAAGGCTGATTGTGTCAAAAGGCTGCGTTTTCACAGAGAAGTTGTCGTTGAGATCTGTGAAATGCTGAGAGCAGATTTACAACCGAGAAGCAGAACGCCGACTGCCTTGTCTGTTGAAGTGAAGGTTATGGCTGCACTTTCTTTCTATGCCTTGGGATTGTTTCAAGCTACAACTAGAGATGTGTGAGCCATCTCTCAAACTGCACTACATGCCTGCGTTCACCAGGTCACGACAGCACTGTATGCGTGGAGGAATTACTTCATCAAGCTTCCAATGACCGGCCCAGCAATGCATGACAGGGCTGTGGGATTATCAAAGATTGCTGGCTTCCCAAAGGTACAGGGCTGCATTGATTGTACCCACATCGCCTTGCGAGCACCTGTGGAGGATGCTGAGCAGTTCAGGAATAGAAAAGGTTTCCACTCCATTAATGTGCAGCTCATGTGTGACAACAAGCAGCGCATCAAGTCAGTCGATGCGAGATACCCTGGTAGCACTCATGATGCGTTCATTCTATGCGACAGCATTATATCTGACATGTTTGAGCAGCAGCCAGAAGGGTAGAGCTGACGACTGGGAGACAAAGGGTACTGTCTCGCCACCTGGCTCATGATGCCCCTACGTGTAACACGGATGGAACCTGACCATCATGTCGCACATTGCAACGTGCAGCTTCATAGAGAGGACCATTGGCATCTTGAAACAGTGTTTCCGATGCCTGGACTATTCCGGAGACTACTTGCAATACTCCCCCTGAGATTGTCGGTCAGTTCGTTGTTGTGTGCATGCTGCATAACTTAGCCATCATGAGGCAGCAGGAGCTGGTAGTGGAACCAGGAGACCCACATGAGGGGCCAGTGTCTGATGATAGTAATTTGGAAGAACAGGATGAGGATGATGATGACAATCAGGAAAGCATGCAAGTGCCTGATGCCGGAGCACAAGGTCGGAGGAGGACGGTCCATCGTGCTCCTTTAACGATTGTTCCAGCCCTGCGCCAGCAGCTCATCCGTGAACGCTTCAATTACTGATGCCTGAGGGCTCAGCGACAACTGTTTCGCATGGACATGTTTATTTTTGGAGTTGTTCATATGTTGTGTTGTGTTAATGGAACATGATTCAGTTTTAATGTAAAAATATTTTATTGAAAAGTTCATTATGTAGTGTAATAAAATATGTGTTGTATCAAACTTTAATATGACTCTTTAAGATCACTTAAAAACTTTAAGATCACTTATAAACTTGTAAAGTTACAAAACAATTTCAATGTGAAAAATCTTACACTCTTAAGATCACAAACTTCAAGATCACTTTTTAGGTGCAAAATTAAATAAGTTACAAAATGTGAGAGCATTTACACTCTAAGATCACTTAAAAGCCCAAAGGTCACTTATAACTTGTAAAGTTACAAAAGTTACAAAACAATTTCAATTTAAAAAAAGTTATTACAGCTACATCAAGAACAAGAACAAAAGCAGCAAAGAAAGGCTGCAACTATCTCTCATCCACATCTCAGTGAATGTTCACTTCTTCATGGGGATGTCATTTGATTGGCGGGGCTGTGTGCCCATATGGCAGTAGCTACCTCACCCAGGTCCTCCCTGATGGCCTGTGCCATCACTTGCATGCTCTCCCTGACGGCCTGTGCTGTCACTTGCACTCCCTCTGATATTCCCTCGCTAAGTTCCCGTGTCATTACTGCTATTTCTCCCGTTAGTACCGTTACCTCTTCACCCACTGCACTGACGCTGCCCACGTGTGATTGGGTAAGGTCATTGCACTCCACACCCAATACCACAACCTGACCCACACCTGTCGCACGCTGCATCCCAGGAGAGCGTGTTTCCAGTCTCCTCCTCTGCCTGGGTCTGCCTCGCAGCACCACTCCAGTGGGAGCTGTGGGCTGGGACACTGGGGCCCTGGGTCTGCCTCGCGGCACCACTCCAGTAGGAGCCGTGGGCTGGGACGTTGGGGCCCTGGATCTTGCATGCGGCACCACTCCAGTAAATGCTGTATTAGATCACCACCACCACCAGCACACCTGGGACCCACAACGTCGGAATCTGTGAAACCATAGAATGTCGGACCAAAACCTATGCAAGTGTTTGAAAGACTGATGTCCGTTAATGTGGCCTGATACATATTAAGTTCAAAAGTTGAAGACATTTCAGTCAACCCCTGCAGCCACCCTTGGTCTGGATCGTCCACATCTGGTTCTTCTGGTTCTTCTTCTGTATCTTCAGAATCTTCAGGATTGGCATCATCTTCTGCAAAATATAACAGAACAGTCACATGGTTAGCAGCACAGGACGGGGCAGGATGGGAGGCATGAGTACTCTCACACATAGCAGGCCAGTCAGCAGGCTGATGTGACGGGCTACGATGCATTTTCAGGACTTACCCTCTCCCTTGTGTGTGGGTCCAGCTTGTGCAGTTTCTATGGTACATGCTTTTCTCCATGTACGACTCATCAAAGCAGCGACCCTCTGTTCCAAGGGTGTCAGTGGATGCAGATTGGGCGTGCCTCCTCCTGTTCGAGTTGCTTCCCTTTTGTTGTGGGCCAATTTCTTCTGCAAAATTTAAAATATAACTTTTTACAGAGTGCATCTTTCTTCAGGGTGGGACATATACAGATGGTCACATTTACAATTGAGATTCCATTGAAAAATGAAAATATTACTTGCACTAACTACTTGACCAAGGTCGTGCCATTTCTTTTTACACTGACTTCCAGATCTCATGGTATACACCACTGCGCAGCAATCTTCTGCAACTTGGTTCCAGCGTTTCTTCATTTCTTTGGGTGGCACTTTTATGCGACCTCTGTTGCTGGTATCCAGCTCCTGCCATCTCTGCTCAATGACATTAACTAGTGTCTCCACTTCCTCATGCAAGAAATTCTTTGTTCTTGGTGGACGTTGTTCCATTGCTGTATTGAATTGACACTCAGTGATTTTTCAAAACACACAGTCCTTATTTTGCATGTACCCATGCAGCACTTGTTCTGGAAGTTTAGCAGCAACAAACAGCACTTACTGATTCCAACAGCTGATTTCTTCCACAGTACTGTTAACAGCACTCCTTCAGGAACAAAAAATCAGTCAGAAGGCTTTGCACAGCTCCACACACCCAAAAATCACTTTTCTGCATGTCCCTTTAAAGATGGCCATTTGCCAATGTTTGTGTGCCGTTGCGCATGCGCGCAAGCTCCAACGCACATGCACAACGCTGCCGGTTCTCAAACTGATGCTAAGCCCTAGCTCCGCGCCCCCCCCCCCCCCCTGCCGGCAGTGCTTGCTCAGAATGCGTTTGCTCCGCCCCTAGCAGCTCCTGCTGCGTCGGGCTGAGCTACAAACGGACCTACAGATATCGGAGAATCGCAAGGTAAGTATTTGGCGCTTTTTGAGTTCTAGAAATTAGGCAGGCCTCTCTGAGTTGTGCCATTCTACCGGAGTTCCACATTCTCACCAGTCTCTGGGTAAAGATGTTTCTTCCGAATTCCCCATTGGATTTCTTGGTGACTATCTTTTATAGATGGCCTCTAGCTATGCTCTACCTCACAATTGGAAGCATTCTCTTTGTATCCACTCTAACAAAACCTTTCATAATTTTAAAGACCTATATTAGGTGCCCCCTCAGCCTTCTTTTTTCAAGAGAAAAAAGACCCAGCATGTTCATCCTTTCCTGATAAATATACCCTTGCACTTCTGGCATCATCCTTCTTAATCTATTTTGACTTGCACTACTTAAAGGGGAGTGTGCCAGTGCCTCGGGCCGCCATCTTTTTTTGATTGCCGACCCTTGAGTCAGCTCTATGATAGCGGCCCTAGCATGGTCCGGGCCTCCATCGTGCAGCCCTGCACTCCGTTTTGGGTGCTGAGATGCAGGACCGGTCCAACACTGCCCTGGTGTCCTAGCAGAGGCCATCAGAGGCCTTGCAGAGTGATCAGTGGCCCCTCCCCTTTAAGCCGGGTACAGAAGGTCCCGGGCCAAGATGGTTCCCGCCCCCAATTGGGACGCAGGGCAATTTCGCCCCCTATACTTCGTAGATTAGATTACAGTCTTCTCTCCGGCTGATTACCTGCATCTAAATTTGTAAACAATGGAAAATTAAATAAATCATAAACTGAGTTTTGATGAAGGCTTTCACTTTCTCTTTGAATCGTTGATCGACCTGCTGTGTATTTCCAGTACCACACTGACCACACTTGACCAGCTCCGTTGGGCAGTCCACATTGTCCGCATGCCCGACACAAGACTCCCGAAGCAAGCGCTCTACTCGGAACTCCTACACGGCAAGCGAGCCCCAGGTGGGCAGAGGAAACGTTACCAGGCCACCCTCAAAGCCTCCTTGATAAAGTGCAGCATCCCCACTGACACCTGGGAATCCCTGACCCAAGACCGCCCGAAGTGGAGGAAGAGCATCTGGGAGGGCACTGAGCACCTCGAGTCTCGTCGCCAAGAGCATGCAGAAAGCAAGAGCAGGCAACGAAAGGAGCGTGTGTCAAACCAGACTCCCCACCCACCCTTCCCTTCAATCACTGTCTGACCCACCTCTGTCAGAGACTGTAATGCCCGTATTGGACTGTACAGCCACCTGAGAACTCACTTTTAGAGTGGAAGCAAGTCTTCCTCGATTTTGTAAGGTTCGGAAATCCACGGCCGCATTTGAAACACCGTAAGGACAAGAAAACTAACATGGGAACGTTCCATACACTAAATGAACATTTTTGGCCAAGTAAAAGCAGGCTGGGAAAACGTGTGGGCGGATACAGACATTGTGGAGTCTGGCTCACAAGCGAGACAGAGGCACTGGCCAATGGGGGAAAAGTGCATTCTGGCAGGCCAATCAGGGGTCGAGTCGGGCCTAAAACGGGGAAATCTTCAACCAATGGG
Organism: Pristiophorus japonicus; assembly: GCF_044704955.1. Classification (NCBI taxonomy): domain Eukaryota; kingdom Metazoa; phylum Chordata; class Chondrichthyes; family Pristiophoridae; genus Pristiophorus; species Pristiophorus japonicus. The sequence continues at coordinate 32,456,243 of NC_091978.1, forward strand.
GACTACCCGGCCCAGTTTGAAAATGACTTCCCTCCCCCCAAATCAAACTACGAATGTGGGCCATTATCTACCTAATTAATATGGACAATAGCTCTGAATCAAAACTATGAATCACTGCAGGAATGGCCCACTGACTCCCAGAACTTTCACAAAGGACCCACAGCCTTTCAGGCACTTATGTGCCCCGTAACAATACCCTGGTCCTCACACCTATGACATCTTCTGATTAAATATTCAAAGCTATCTCCCCGCCCAAACTTACACAATAGACCACCCACTGGGTTTGAGCGCAAAAAGACCAGAACTAAATTGAATACAAATATAGGACACAGAACCACCAGGAAGGGAGTTGTGAACCAAAAAGAGTTGTGAGCAGAGTTCACAGGGGAGGAAAGGTGTGGAGAGGAAAAGACTTGCAGGAGTTGTAGAGAAAAACAGTTTGGGGTCAGTTCTTGAAAGGGCTGCTGGCTGCTGGGGGGGGAAAGAAGCTGAGAGAGTTTTGCAAACTTTGATTTTGGTCGAGACTAAAAACCCACGAGCCAACCTCCTGGTTAGTAAGTGGCAGCAGGTGCTGCTGTTAGCCCTGAACACACTGGACAGGGTGAGAATAACCGAAGCATCAGGCTGGGGCACGCAGAGCTGTGCAGACCTGGACACCTGGTTCAATAACCTGGATTCACAGCTGTAGTCAGACGATAACCGAGAGGCAGATAGAAGAAACCGACGCAACATCGAAGAGGAAAACCGAACAATAACATAAAACCCACCCCAGAGGGACCCTGAGCTGAAATAAGTGCTACAGAACCCCGGAGTTGATAGGATTGTGAGTACAGCCCAAACCCCCTCACAGACTCAATTTAGGATAGGAATTGGTAGGAGGGTGGGAGTGGGAGGTGTGGTTGTGTGTGAGTGGAATGTTTTAACCTCTTGTTTTCCCCTTCCCTGTTGCGAGATTTTTCGGGTTGTTGAATGAGATTTTGCCATTACTGCTATTTTATGACCTCTTCCTATGCTCTCTATCTTTATGTTTGCTATTGTAAATAAACAACATTAGCCATTTTGTACTCTTACACACTGTGTCTGGTGCCTCGTTACTCACCCATCCTCATAAATCGCACGTACAGAACCCCAGGGGAGTGTGGATTCGAACCCACATCCCAAGCTCCCTTACAATTTCGAGGGCCTGCCTATGACGATGATGATTTCCAGTACTTTCTGTTTCCAGGTGACAAATGGATTTCTGCTGATGGTCAGCGACTATGGCAGTGTGATCGGAATCAAGTTCCCATCCCTGAGTGAACTTTGATGATTATTTTGGATTACTAGCTCAGTGGTGTCCATCAGCTGTTAGCATCGATGTGCAGGGAGTGGCTCTTGGCCAGGTCTGACATTGTACACTGCTTCATTCACTTTACCTTTCAGAAATAAACAAAATGCCCTATATTCTTCCTGATTTGTGATTTACGCTTAAAATTGGAAAAACATGAATTTGCATTTATATAGAGCCTTTAATATCATAAAATGCCCCTAGGCGCTTCACAGGAGCGTTATCGGGCCAAGATTATAAACAAGAGCTCAAGTGTTTATTTTAAAACTGTCTTTGTAACTAACAAAATACAATGTATACTCTGGTTTTCTTTGCCTCACAGGGCTGAACAGCGGGTTTGATCAGCTGACTCTTTGAACTGGGGATCAACAACTGCTGAGGTACTGAGATATGTCAAGGCAGCAGGACAAGAGGACACGCCTGCCGGGCTTTGAAATGCAAGTTTAGAACAGACTCCAAAAATACAAGAGTGTGATCAACAGCTCGAGTAAGTTGCCCAGGAGAGGAGAGATGGAGGCCAGGACACTGGCTTATTTAAGAAACAGTTTGACAGTGGGGGGATGGGCTGAAAGTGTTCTTCATCTGAACTTATCTTGTCATCTTATCATCTGTTGATTTAGAGCATAAGTTTTCAAAATGAGGTCCCCTGAATCTAAGGGCTCCATGGACATTCCAAAGCCTTCTGATTTTTGTTCACTCATCATCGGTTTTCTATATTTACAAGCACATTGTCTTGCTGTGTATTAATATATATTTTTAAAAAGGCAGTTCTGCGCTCCCATCAAGGAGTATAGCTCACAGGAAGCACAACGTGGGAAATCTTGGGACTGAAGCTTGTGTTGTAACTTCCGTTTATTTTTCCACATCTACAATTTCCCACTATGCACTCCCATGAATGCTGCTCCTGGCTGGAAGCAAGGAACATGCCCTAATATTTTCTTCAATGACAGCAGTGACACTTTCATTTTGTCAGGTAGACACTGGAATTCTGAAGTTAGAACAGGTGACCCAGGAATTTGACTCGATACAGGTATATATATATATATATATATATACAGGGGATCCCTTGAAATATGTCAGTATTTGTAGGGATCCCCGTGCAGAAAGAAAGACTTACATTTATATAGCATCTGTCTGAGGCTGAACCAGACAGTTCGCAACCAAGATGTCATATTTGACCCTGAAATGAGCTTCTGTAAGGGGTGGTTTGCAGGGGGTCAGCTTTCCTTTCTGACCTTATATGAGCGGTTTCGAATCACTCCCACACCCTTGGTTCTCGACTCTGGAATTGTGACAGACTTGGACAGACTTGGACAGTTTCAAGGTAGGAAGCAGGTATGGCTTTATTGTGTTTAAAAAGAAGTAAAAGGCACACCTTTAACAACACACACAGAATAGTGATACCAATACACACTGAGGGGTACAGCACATTGAATAAATTGCCAAAATACAGCCTGTGGGGAAAATAATACAGCTTAAACTCTAAATGGGGTAAAGAGGAGAATTCAGATACATTTACACAAGTTATCCCAGCCTCCCCCTCCCAATTCCCCTAACTAACTAAGTTATAGCTCTGGGGATTCAGGGGCTATGCTCACCAATCCCTTTTGACAGTTGCCGGTGAATCGTGGTTTCGGGGTTCGTTGCACTTTGCCTTCTAGGCGAGCCGTACCCCGGACGGAGGAGAGGGCTTCGGACTGCGTAGTCTTCAATTGGGGTGAGTCTGCTGATGCGGTAAGTCGCGTTTTGGATATATGGGGTTAGTACCCACTTTCTTTGGTTAGAAATAGTTTTAGTTAGTCCTTTTAGGTAATTTCTCACCGGTTGGTCATTCAGAAGTAGATTGTAGAGTGGAAATAAATGTCGATTCTTCGGTCTTTGCTGAGTTGGTTTCGGTTAGTCGTTTCGCTGGTGGCCCGGGTTGTCAATTTGGTTGCTGACAACCTTCCGTTTCGTGGACCTCTTGTTGTCGCCGTGCTCAGTCGATCCTTGATGGTTTCTTGTAGTTTTCTCCACTACTCCATTTCTTCACTCCCTACCTACTGCTGCTTTTTTTTCCCTTGAAAAATTGGGAATAGATATACCCCAAAAAGGCTTTCCTATCTCCCACCAAATCTGGCCCAGCTCTTTGTTTCAAGGGAGCTGCTCATTAGTTTTGAGCTCTCTTCTTTGTCAGAATTTGGCGGGCTCGTTCAGCAGTAATTTGATTATGATGTGGTAATGTGGAAAATCACCGGTTGGCATTGTTGAAGCAGTGTTTAAACTCTTGGGCCGTTTGGCTGGGCCCGTGATTTCTATAGGCCTTTTTGCACATGCATGCCAATAATGGTCTCCGGTGATCAGCCTGATAGCTCGATGCGTTTATGTCCTAGGGAGCAAATTTTTATGCCTCACAGTTCTTGTTAGTTATCGATTGACTCATTCTCCCAGACAAATTGAATTAGCTCCAATACCCAATTCCTGAGTGAAGTCCCACCCTCTGTTCTGGCAGTCTGTTCCAACATGTTCCTTTAGAAATCTTAAACTTGTAAAGCTCTTTGGTATCTTCCTCAGAGTTTTTCCTAGGATACCAAAATATTTATCGAGTTCCAAATTAAATTCCCATTCCTATGAGTCCAAACACTGCGGGGTGGGCGGGGGGGTCTCCATGAATGCATCCCCTTTTATCACCTGCAGGCCTCGTCTGCCCTTTAAACTCATTTGTGTCCTGAAGTTTTTCCTTCCATTTTAAAAGTCCAAAACGGGATTCTTCTCCTCTGTAGGGTACAAGAAATCTTTGCAAAATATTGGTAAATTTTACAGTCCCCCCTGTGATACCATACCACTTATGGTATCTTCTTCCAGGCGAGAAAAAATCCTGACTCCCAAGAGATAACCTTCACCGGAAATTTACTCAACTAATACCCAAAATATGCATTACACTTGTGCAACATCACCATAGATACACACTTTTCCCTTTACATTTTAACAGTTACACCCTCCCAGCTTGGAGGGGGTTCAATCACTACAGTTACATTTCAATTCAATTACATTATATTCACCAGCATGTAGGCAATGTACAACCACATTACAGAAGGAAGAAATAGATAAAATTAAATAACATCAATTGGTCTCCTGAGGTTTGTCCACCACCTGGTAATGTCTGGATCGGCGCTTTTGTTTTCTCCCCTTACACTTAGAACACCATAAATACTGAATTATTCCAAGCTGGCAAACCAGTAAAAGATGGGAGACTATCCTAATCCAAGGAGGGACTTCTATATTGTTGAGAATGTCCCACCAGGGTGGAACTGTGATGTCTGAAATCTCGCTCTCTATTACGATTGTCTTTTGCTCTCGTGTGTAGAAATGTTTTTGCGATACTTCCACAGATTTCAACAAAGAGGTAAGATGTTCAGGTAGAGGAAGAATTGCATAACTGAAATGTGTGACATAGTTTTGTAAGTTGGTAAAGTTTTCTGTTACAGTGAGGTGAATAGTGGAGGGTTCAGGAATGGGGACAATCCGTTCTTGGGCCACTCGAACTTCTGCCTCAGGTTTAAAGCAAAAACTACTTTCACTCACCGGACACCATATGTGTTGTCCATATTGGTAGTGGGGTGCACTGGTGATGACACACTATGTCCCACCCCCCTATGTATGCTACCTGTTGGGGAACATGGTCTTGTGACATTACCTCCATGGTACAGTTGATAGGTTGTGCACCAGCAGCTTTAAACCCACACTGTGGTCTCAAGTAGGCGTTCAGATGCTGGGGACACAGCGCTATGTGTGTGCCCAGGCTCCGGCATCCAGAGAGGTCAGTACCTGTCATAGCATGCTCCCACTTTATGACATAAGGTGGGCCCGCTGAGTAACGGACATGTGCACCCCCTTGAATGACCCCAATATTCTCCACCCTGTATATCGGTGCGGGTCGGGCTGTCCCACCCATGACCGTCATCCTCACTACTATCCCCATAATGGTGTGATTGGAATGCCCACAGTCCATTGGGACAGGGTAGGCTTCCGAAGCTAGCCGGAGCTGACACGGGCTCAGCGAATTACTAAACGGGTGGGGGGCTGCGAGGTGCTTGTTGCTGATCCAGGAGGGGACTAAACCTTGTTTTAAATCCTCCAGGTTGCTGCGACCCTCGCCCAGCAACCATGCCCCGTACAGCACGCACACCTTGTTCTGTGGAGCCTGATCTGAAGCATTCCTGTCCTCCCGTATGAGTGCATTTACCGTTTTAGCATGTCTTTCTAATTCTTCTATGATTTCTTTTAAATGAACTGTCATGGTCTGATCCTTATATAGTTCCGAGCCCCCCACTGTGTTGTCCTTTTTTTAGGATTTTACGTAGCTGGTTCTTTAGAGTATTTATTTGTAGTTGTAGTTCCATGTCATCTATACTATCACCACAGAGGATCCCGTATTATATGCTGTGAAAATGTCATTCCAGGTTCCCCCCCTGTGTCTCCCAGTTCTCTTGTCGGTTTTGGCGTAGAATGAATATAAGTCTGCTTTGTCTACGTTACCAAAGTCTAACTCGTAAAATTTTTTAAACATGTCTCGAAGCAATGCTTGGTATAATAGTTCTGTTTCCTTGGAGCACCATCCAGGTAAGTGCACCTCAGTTAGGTTTAGGATGACTGAAGCTACGGTGTAGTGTACCCCCTGGTAGAGTACCTTGTCGGTTGGTATGAGGATTAGCCCATTCCCTGGTCCCTCAGTGGTGGTAGGACACCTATCAGGTACTGTACGTTCAGTCGGGATTGTAGGCAGGGGTGTTTTTGGGGTGTGCTAGCAGTTCAATGGCGTTAACTGGGACCGGGGCGTATAGGACCTCACATGTAAGCAGACTTGCATCCCATCCCATCCCTTCCCCATTATCTTGCCATCTTCTGGCAAAGGCGATCGACATGCCTGCGGGACACACCCTCTCTGACCCCCACATGCAGACATAGATCCCTTGTTCCGATTCCCACCACTTATCCCAACACACGCTCACTCCCTCCTGTGTCCCCGTGATAGTCCGGTAGATATCGTTCCCCAGCCGTTCCCAATTGGCTGTGAAGTCTCCCATGTCACTGCTCAGTTTTCTGAGCCACCACCACCTATCCAGAGGAATCTGCCCTTTACAGGTAAGGCATACCCGTTTTCCCTCAGTCACACTAACCCGCGCTGCAACAACCTGTACCCTGGGGCATGGGAAGGAAGCCTCCCCATAGGTGAACCCGTCCTGTCTGGAGTATCGGGTGGAGTTAGACCCCAGGCACCCTGGCTACCATCCCTTGTGGGAATAAACAGCAATCTCCTCCACCCCATGTGTGCCACCTCCGGTAGTCACCAATGGTGCTCTCCCTCCCGAGCACCCATAAATGCGGGATTCCTCTACGTCACCTCGGTCCCCGATGCTTATCCCTGCCAGGGCGAGCAGACACAAGATCCTTCTCATCTTGGTTCCTTCCCTCCTTTCCACTCCTGTAAAACACACCGCCCTGCCCTTGAGAACTGCTCTCAGGCTGGCTGACACACAAGACAAACTCAAAACAATCACCTAAACATTACTGCAACATTAACCTTAATTCTAAACTAAACTTAAAATGTAAAACGGTGCAGTCAGCTGCCTTAAACTAAAAATTAGAGCTATGTACAACCGCCACACATCTCCGGGTGGCCTGGTTAGTCCCTGTCAGGCCCATGCCTTGTGCGGCCTGACAGCCGCCTGGATGCGAGGGTTTCCCCGCAGCTGGTGAGCTGGAGACCCTTGTCTCTGGGACAGCTCATTGCTACTGCTCCTGTGAGTCCCTCACCGCTGGAAGCGGCTGGCTGGGTGTCCCGACTCTGAGCGACCTCTGTACTTCTGACTTTGGCCTTCCCTGTCGGGCTGCCCTTCTCCTAGGGTAGAATCGCTGAGGCTCAGATGCCGATGACCATGGTATCTTTGGCTTTGGTGTACGGAGGGTCCTTCTCACTGCTTCGGTTACTGGGGGTGCATCCGAATCCCAAACGATGGGTGGGATAGCCCCTCCAGTAGTGCATTTCACCGCCCCTATGGGCACGGTTTCTGAGCCTGCCACATTCCCTGTGGGCCCTCCACCATCGGGGGTGGCCAACGGAGGCTCCCCGTCCTGAGGACGGTTCACCCCTCCCGGCTGCCCTCTGTGCTTGGCTGACCCTGGGTTGTACAGCTTGCACTGGTTCATGTGGAACCACTTAGTTCGGCGGGGCAGCTTTATGGCATAGACCATTGGGCTTGCCTTGTCGACAATGCTGTATGGCCCCATATATAATGCTTCAAAAACCCCTACCCGAGCATAGTTCCTCACCATGACCTGGTCCCCTATTTCCCATTCATGGTGTTTGCTGGGTTCCAGCAGCAATCGGTTACTCTGATGCTGTCTGCCCATGTTACTAGCAGCCTGCCAGTGAATCTGCCTGAGGTGTTCAAACAGGTTCCTGGCAAACCGGTCCCGGTTCACCTCTCTGAGCTGACCTTCTGTGAGCACCGGGGCTAGGACATGGGTGGGGGTCCGCATGATCCGGCCAGTCATGAGCTCGTATGGGGAATATCCCGTGCTCTTTGACTGGCTGGCTCGGATCCCCATTAGGACCAACGGTAAGACCTCCACCCACATTTGGGGTGAGTCTCCCATCTCCTTCCGCAGCCTTTCTTAATGGTGCGGTTTAAATGCTCCACAATACCCGATGACTGCGGATTGCGGGCAACGTGCCATTTCCCCTCAATGCCGAGCACCTTAAGGGTTGCCTGCATTACTTGCCCGGTGAAATGGCTCCCCTGGTCCGACTCCACATACTGTGGGAGTCCCCACCAGGATAACACTTCTCTCACTAGAATCTTAGTGTGGCTGTTCGGCAGGGGAAGGCTTCAACCCATTTTGAGAACACGTCCACCAGGACTAGCCATTATTTGTAGCCTCCCTGGGCGGTGGGTAGGGGCCCGATGTCGTCAATTTGGATTGATTTCCATGGTCCCTCTACCCTCCTGACATGTCCTAGGGACATCTTCCTTTTCTGGGGGTCAGGGTTGCTCGCAGCATACACCAGGCAGTTCGCACAGAACTCGCGGATGTCCTCCCTGAATCCCGGCCACCATCCTGCCTGTTCCACCCGTTGCCAGGTGGTCTCAGGCCCGGGGTGTCCCGCTCCTGGACCCTCATGGGCCAGTTTTAGGAATTCCCTCTGGTGCTGCTGTGGCACGACCCATTGTCCCTCTTTAAACAGCATGCCTTCCTTAACGGTAATGGCTGCTGTGCCGTACGGACCTTCTACTCTCTCTCCTCTAGCTAGCGCGCTCAGGACAGCTTTCAGGACCAGGTCCTGTGCCTGAACTGTTTTTAAGTCCGGGGCCAAGGCTATCCCTGTACTCTCTGCTGCCCTGTTCTTATTCTTGACCGCTGCTATGTGGCCGGTGTCATAGGGGTCCCAGAACGTTCCCGTCCGGGCACCTTCTTTGGCCAGTTTGTCAGCCTGTTGGTTTCCCTCTGCACGGGGTTCGGTTTTTGAATGGGCCTTCACCTTATGTATGTAGACCTTTCCCTCTTCCCCCACCCCTGTCATGATTTTCTCCAGCAGGGGCTTGATTGCCAGGGGTCTCCCGTCAGCGGACGTATATCCGTGACGGGACCAGATAGCCAGGTACTCCGTACACGAATTGCAGGTGAACATACTGCCCGAGCAAATCGTGTACGGGGTAGGGAATTCCTCGGGGTGTGTCACCACGTACATTATGGTGGACAGTTCAGCATGCTGGGCGCTCATGGTGCTGGAGAGCTTGATTGCCAGGGCACTACCTGTCCTTGGGTCATAGACTCCGCACCCGGTGAGTCGTTCGCCAGCAGATACCGTGCTGGACCCGTCCACGTAGATGACCCGGCCTGTAGGGTGTAACCCTGCCCGAAGGCCAATGTTTACCTCCCATACCCCTTCTATGGTGCATCTGTGGGCTTTCCCTGGGTAGATTAGGTTGGCTGCGAGCCTTGGTTCACTGGGGCCTTCTACTCTGAGGTCCATCTGGGAGAGGAGCAGGGTCCAGCGAGCAATGCAGACACTGCTCACCATCCCGTCCTTAATCCTCCCATCTAGGAGCATCTGAGTAGGTGTGTGGTGGGTTAGGAGTGTTAGAGGAGACCCTCCCATGAAGATCAAGGATCTTTTCACTGCACAATGTGTGGTTAGGTGTCTCTCACAGTTAGAATACCCCTTCTCCACATCTGTGAGGATCCTGGAGGAGTAAACCACCGGTCTCAGCTGGCCGTGCCGCTCTTGAAGCAGCATTGAGCTCAGGCTGTCCCCGCTGGCTGCCACCTCCAGGAAAAACTCCTTTCTCTCATCTATCGCTCCTAAGGTTGGCATGGTCTGCAAGTCCTTCTTGAGATGATTAAATGCTGCCTCGCAACCCTCATCCCAGTCCCACTGTACACCCTTGTGTAGGAGCCTGAGCAGAGGGGCTGCGGTGGCTGCATAATCCTCAATAAAATCTCTGCGGTACCCGGTGAGTCCTAGAAAGGATCTTACCCCTGTCACTGTGTTGGGGACCGGTAACTCCTGTACTGCCTCCCTTCTAACCTTGTCTATGGCCCTTTCCCCAGCGCGCACAGTCAGCCCCAGGAATTTGACTTCCTTCTGGCCGATCTGTGCCTTCTTGGGGTTTACTTTAAACCCTTCTTCTTTTAGCAGCTCCAGCAGCTCAGCCAGCAGTGGGACATGCTCCTCCCCCTGATCGGTGAACAGGAGCAGGTCATCCACATACTGCACCAACGGCTGGGGTCTGCTAAAGCCCTTTAAACAGTTTGCCGTGCATTGGTGAAAATGCTGGGGCTGTTGTGGAAGCCCTGGGGAGGATGGTTCCCCGTGTACTGTTGGCCCTTAAAGGCAAAGGCGAACTTGTACTGGTCCTCCTGTTTTAAAGGAATGGACCAGAACCCATTTGAAATGTCCAGCACCATGAAAGTGGTCGCGGATGCTGGAATACTCCCTATGAGATCCGCTACTGCTGCTACAGTGGGTGCACAGGCAAGGATATTCTTATTTAGTACTCAATAGTCCATGGTGGCCCTCCATGAGTTGTCCGGTTTCTTAACCGGCCACAGTGGAGAGTTCACATGGGTAGCTATCGGTCTTAACACCACTTGCTCTACGAGTGATCCCAGCACCATTGTCAGGTCTGCCTCTGCCTCCCTGGGGAAGTTATATTGCTTTTGTGGTCGGGTCATGGGGTCCCCTTCTATACTAACTTCCACCCCCGTTACCCTGCCACAGTCATGTTTGTGGGTGGCGAATGCTGCAAGGTGTGTCTGGTACTCCACTGGGGTGTTACTGATCAGTAATTCCAAGTCGTAACCCTCCTTTGGCTTCACGGTACACAACATTCCCTTGGCCCCTTTTTCTGGGATTACCGCCACCTCACCTTCCCTGTCTGTCCCTATGGCTCCCCATCGACAGTGGTTCCTGTGATCCACTAGGATCTGGTGGCCAATGATAAAATCAGCCCCCAGGATCCCTTTTCCCTTCTGCTCCCATTTCATCAGGACACACTTCCATTTGGTTTTGAGTGTCCCTAACTGAATGGTGAGCGGGATGGAAAACGAACCAGTTTGCTCATTGCCTATGAACCCCACTAGACTGTACGGGACCCCGTTCGATAGAGGTGAGGTAGCTGGGTTATCTGCATATACAAGGGTGCTGGAAGCACCAGTATCTAGCAGGTAGATGCCGTTCACTTTCTCCACCTCCATCGTAATGCACAGTCTCTTCCAGGCATCGTACTCTAGGGAACACAGTTACACAGGCTGCACTGGCCTTAGTCATGCATCTGGATGGGTTGGAGCAGAGGGTTTTACCGTACCGGCTACTGTACCGGTTGCGATCTGTTTATAAGTGTCTGTAGGGCAGCTACGAGTGTTTCATATGAGTCGGGTGTTCCTGCCCCGGCCTTACGGGCTCGGGCTGGAGTGGCCTTTCCCTTAGTTTCTTTCCAGGGGTTCCTACAGTCCTTCCTCCAGTGCCCACTTTTCCCACACCCAAAACACTCGCCCCCTTTGTGGGGAGGGTTCCCACCTTCCTGATGCCACTCTCTCTTGCCTTGGCTGGGTTTAATCTCATGGACCATCCCTTTAGAGGAGAGCTCCTCTGTCCTTCTAGCGTTCCGGTAAGCCAGGGTCAGCTGTCTGACCACTGTTTCCTCGGTGGTTCTGGGATCTCTTGGATCGAACCAGACCTCGGCTTTTTCCTTTACTCCAGGTAAGCTGTTTGCCACCAGGCTGTGGAGCCAGTGAGCCAGCTCGTTAGGGTTCAGGTGGGCCCAGTCAAGAACCCCACTACAGGCCCTTTCGTGGACCGGCCACAACCTGTCACCGAAAGCTTGTGGAGTCTCCCCATCGAGCTGCAATGTCTTCTCCACTCGGGAGAAAGAACTCCTGTCATTCATACCCATGGCCTCTAGAACGTCCTCCTTAACCGTAGCGTAAGTGTTTCACCCCTTTCTGCTGTCTGCAGAGAGGGAATGGCACAGCTTGGTGTCTAGTGAGAAGAGCAACAGCTTAGCCTGCTCTGAATCATCGCACCCGTTAATATCCCCTGTGTGTTCCACTTCCAGGAAGTGTACCGAGGGATCCCCCTGTTGGGTGAGCTTACTTAGGTGGCCTATCATAGCCCTTAGTTTTTGGGGGTCGTGGGGGACTACGAAGTTGCTTTCTAGGGGTCCTGCTGCCCCATTGGTGCCAGACGGGCCAAACTTCGGCTGCCAGCCCTCCTTGTATTGGCCCTGGTTCCGGCCCTTCTTGTATTGGCTCACCCGCTTCCCCCTGCTGCCAAGCCGAGTTAAAACTCGGAGCCGCCGGTGTTGGTAGTTCACAATCCTTGCCTGCCCCGCACTCTGGCTGACACCCCTGCTGCTCTGGGCCGTTCCCGGGAGCTGCAGGCGGTGAATGAGGGGTTTCTCCTTGCTCTACCAGGTGTTCCTGGGCTAAACCCGGGTTTACCAGACACACCATGCCTTTAGCCCGGGATAGAGCAAGGTTCAAGCTTTGGATCTGCTTCTGCCAGGGGCCGTGGTCTCCTGCCTCAAATTCCCTGGTACGGGCTACCTTATAGGCTACCTGAATGGCTCTCACCCTCTCCCCGTACTCTTTAACTTGCTTGGCGAGGCAGGAATTCTCTTCCCGCAACGCCAGTTCGCTATTCTTGGCTTCAATAATCTGTCACTGTAAAAGGTCCAGTTGGGTTTTGTGCCTTTCCTTAGTGAGCTCACTACTTTCCTTTAACTGTCCCACCTCTGTCCACAGCCTTTCCCTGACTGTGGCCCTTGCGCTGGACCTCTCTTCTGCCTGTCTCAATACTATCTTTAATTTCTCATTCTCCTCATCTAGAAGCCGGATCTATCGCTGAAGACAGACTAGCCAAATGGCTTTCTCTATCGACCTTTTATGGTCCTTGTTCTCGGTCCATTGAGTTGCAGCATCTTTTGGATGCTCAGCATACAATAGATCGAGTACCCACTCCTTAGCCACATTTACCCTCTTAGACACATACGAGGAAATCCCCTCTTCAATTTTGCTTCTTTTCCTGAAACCAGTCTCTTTCTTATCACGTCCCTTGCCCCAGAGTCCCTTCGTGTTCGCCATTATCTGTAAGGGGTGGTTTTCTGGGGGTCCGCTTTCCCTTCTGACCTGATATGAACGGTTTCGAATCGCTCCCACACGCTTGGTTCTAGACTCTGGAATTATGAAGGGACTGTGACAGACTTGGACGGACAATCAGTTTCCAGGTAGGAAGCAGGTATGGCTTTATTGTGTTTAAAAAGAAGTAAAAGGCACACCTTTAATAACACACACAGAATAATGATACCAATACACACTGAGGGGTACAACACATTGAATAAATTGTCAAAATACAGCCTGTGGGAAAAAGAATACAGCTCAAACTCTAAACGGGGTAAAGAGGAGAATGCAGATACATTTACACAAGTTATCCCAGCCTCCCCCTCCCAATTCCCCTAACTAACTAAGTTATAGCTCTGGGGGTTTAGGGGCTATGCTCACCAATCCCTTTTGACAGTTTCCGGTGAATCGCGGTTTTGGGGTTCGCTGCACTTGGCCTTCTAGGCGAGCCACACCCCGGACGGAGGAGAGGATTTCGGACTGCGTAGTCTTCAATTGGGGTGAGTCCGCTGATGCGGTAAGTCGCGTTTTGGATGTATGGGGTAAGTACCCACTTTCGTTGGTTAGGAATAGTTTTAGTTAGTCCTTTTAGGTAATTTCTCACCCGTTGGTCATTCAGAAGTAGATTGTAGCATGGAAATAAATGTTGATTCTTCGGTTTTTGCTGAGTTGGTTTCGGTTGGTCGTTTCGCTGGTGGCCCGGGTTGTCAATTTGGTTGCTGACAGCCTTCCGTTTCGTGGGCCTCTTGCTGTCGCCGTGCTCAGTCGATCCTTGATGGTTTCTTGTAGTTTTCTCCACTACTCCATTTCTTCACTCCCCACCTACTGCTGCTTTTGTTTCCCTTGAAAAACTGTGAATAGATATACCCCAAAAAGGCTTCCTTATCTCCCGCCAAATCTGGCCCAGCTCTTTGTTTCAAGGGAGCTGCTCATTAGTTTTGAGCTCTCTTCTTTGTCAGAATTTGGCGGGCTCGTTCAGCAGTAATTTGATTATGATGTGGTAATGTGGAAAATCACCGGTTGGCATTGTTGAAGCAGTGTTTAAACTCTTGGGCCGTTTGGCTGGGCCCGTGATTTCTATAGGCCTTTTTGCACATGCTTAGCCTGATAGCTCTTGATGCGTTTATGTCCTAGGGAGCGAATTTTTATGTCTCACAGTTCTTGTTAGTTATCGATTGACTCATTCTCCCAGACAAATTGAATTAGCTCCAATACCCAATTCCTGAGTGAAGTCCCACCCTCTGTTCTGGCAGTCTCTTCCAACATGTTCCTTTAGAAATCTTAAACTTGTAAAGCTCTTAGGTATCTTCCTCAGAGTTTTTCTTCGGATACCAAAATGTTCATCGAGTTTCAAATTAAATTCCTTTTCCTATGAGTCCAAACACTGGGGGGGTGGGCGGGGGGGGTCTCCATGAATGCATCCCCTTTTATCCCCTGCAGGCCTCGTCTGCCCTTTAAACTCATTTGTGTCCTGAAGTTTTTCCTTCCATTTTAAAAGTCCAAAACGGGATTCTTCTCCTCTGCAGGGGAAAGGCACAAGGAATCTTTGTGAAATATCGGTAAATTCTATACTTCCGGCCACTTATCCGTGACATAACTAAGACCGCCTATTTCCACCTCTGTAACATCACCCGTCTCCGCTCCTGCCTCACCTCATCTGCTGAAACCCTCATCCATGCCTTAGTTACCTCTAGACTTGACTATTCCAATGCACTCCTAGCTGACCTCCCACATTCTACCCTATGTAAACTTGAGGTCATCCAAAACTCGGCAGCCCATGTCCGAACTTGCACCAAGTCCCGTTCACCCATCACCCCTGTGTTCACTGACCTACACTGGCTTCTGGTAAAGCAACGCCTCAATTTCAAAATTCTCATTCTTGTTTACAAATCCCTTCATGGCCTCACCCCTCCCTATCTCTGTGATCTCCTTCAGCCTCACAACCCCCCGAGATGTTTGCACTTCTCAACTTCTGCCATCTTGAGCATCCCTGATTATAACTGCTCAACCATCGGTGGCCATGCCTTCAGCTGCCTGGGCCCTAAGCTCTGGAACTTCCTGCCTAAACCTCTCTGCCTCTATCTCTCTTTCCTCCTTTAAGACATTCCTTAAACCTACCTCTTTGATCAAGCTTTTATTCATCTGCCATAATTTTTTCTTCTATGGAACGGTGTCAAATTTATTGTTTTGTCTTATAACACTCCTGTGAAGTGCCTTTGAACGTTTTACTACTTTAAAGGCACTATATAAATACAAGTTGTTGTTGTTGTTATAGCGCCTTTCGTGACCACCGGATGTCTCAAAGCACTTTACAGCCAATGAAGTACTTTTGAAGTGTAGTCACTGTTGCAATGTAGGAAACACAGCAGCCAATTTGTGCACAAGCAAGCTCCCACAAACAGCAATGTGATAATGACCAGATAATCTGTTTTAATGATGTTGATTGGGTGATAAATATTGACCAGGACACCAGGGATAACTCCCCTGCTCTTCTTTGAAATAATGCCATGGGATCTTTTACATCCACCAGAAAGAGCAGACGGGGCCTCGGTTTAACATCTCAACCGAAAGGTTTGAAAACTACGCAAGACTGCCCTGCTCAGGTCTTGCTCCAGTCTGGCCTCCTTCTGGATATAAGCTACTTTCTTTACACAAAATGGTGATGGAGACCGCATTCAGAAGCTCACCCCATACAGCCACCCTGGTGGCCAGAGCCTGTAACTATGTCCTGACAACTGATACAGCGAAAGTGAATGGGAATTGTTAACATTGCAAACACCGCTGGTAAACTTTGACCCAGATACCTGACCAAAAACTGGGACAACATGAAGTAAGGTTTGTGGACAGGTACAGGCCCTATTTTTAAACCTGTATTGATATTTCTTTGGTTACTCTTTTCTGGAGGAATTTTTTTTGCTTCTTTCAATGTTGTGCAGCTGCGGTCTGAGTTCCTCGGTCATCACTTTTTAAAAATTATTCAGCATTTGCAAACTCCAGCAAGCTTTGGGTTTTCTTACAAATGACAAAACATGTTGTAATAAAGGCTGTTGAAGGAACACAGTTTCAAAATGCAGAAAAATGTTGGTAACTTTACAAATATGGCTGTTGAACCACATTCTAAACTTGAAGCTCCAGTTAATGTAATTTGCTTACGTATAGGATAAGACAGAAAGAACTTGCATTCATATAGTGCCTTTCACAGTCCAGGTCGTCCCAAAGCATGTTATAGCCAATGAAGTACTTTTCCAATGTCATCATCACAGACAGTCCCTCAAAACGAGATGACTCGCTTCCACACCAAAAAAGGATGAGTTCACAGGTGTTTCAATGAAGGACCTAATATTCCAGGTTCTGAACTACAGCCTGAAGGGTGGAAGGTGCCTGTGCATGGATTTTTTTTAACGTGTGGTGGCTATTGCACACCAGCCACCACATGGGCTTGACAGAAGTTAGGTCTTGGTCCTGTGGCAAGGATTAACCAAGACGACTGGAGACCTGCTCTTCTGTACGGCCCTAGTGCGCACACATACCGAGCTGCCCCTGGGCCCTCGCCTCTTCTGGCCCCGAACTCACGCCTCTCAATGCATTTATCCTGCGCAGCACAATGATCCATCCCCAATATTCTGCAAATGTTCTGCATACTTCACAACATAGGCACACAGAGAGAGGCCTGCATTTGGAGGAGGCTGAGCAACAGATGAGGAAGACCAAGGAGAAGGTGAGCAGTGTCTGTGCTGGTGCTTGGGATAGATGGAGCACAGGATAGTGCATCCTCAGGAAGATTGTCCTCCTGACAAGGTGTCTTCTTCAGGAAGCTCTTGCTGCTGAGAGGACCCAATCCGCCCTTCCTTATGCTCTGGTCCTTCCTCAGCAGTTCGACTCCATGGCCCTGTGCTTGGCTGAAGCATGCGAGATTCAGATTGAAGTTGAAGTCCATTGAGTTGGAGAAGTGAGGCTTCGCTCTCGGTCCTTATCCTTGAGGGGTGGGCAAATTTTCCAATATAGTCACTGTGGTAATGTAGGAAACACGACAGCCAATTTGCGCACAGCAAGCTCCCACAAACAGTAATGAGATAATGACCAGATAACCTGTTTTAGTGATGTTGGTTGCGTGATAAATATTGGCCAGGACACTGGGGATAACTCCTCTGCTCTGCTTCGAAATAGTGCCATGGGATCTTTTACATCCGTCTGAGAGGGCAGTAGGGCCTCATTTAACGTTTCATCCGAAAGACAGATACATATAGATTGGACATTTCCTCCATTGTTAATAGTGCAGATTGTTTGCGTTTGAGGAAAAGGTCCCAGGGTGTAAAGAGATTTGTTTGCTTTCAATCACATGTGCTGCGACCTTGTGTTTGTTGTACATTTCAGCAACAACTTGCATTTAGGCGTCCCTCAATTGAGGAATATTCTAGGATACTTAGAAAGGGGCAATCGGAGAACCCTGAGCAGGAGACATGAAAACTGAGAAGGGCGGGGAATCAAAGGCACAGAACCAAGTTGTACCTCTTTAAGCAGAGGTCACAGATTTAAAATAATTGGCCAAAGAGGGAAAATGAGGAGCGATTCTTTCACAGAGATCTGGAACGCACGACCTGAAAGGGTGGTGGAACCAGATTCAATCGGAACTTTCAAAAGGCAATTTTACATGTAAAAAAAGAAAGAAAGACTTGGGTTCAATTTTCCCCAGTGCCGTTTTTTGCCATATTGCCAGAGTTCTGCTTTTTCTTTTTGGCCGCGACTACTCCAAAAAAATAACTTGTAAGTTTCCCCGTTCTATTTTTTAAAATTGGCGCCGTGCAGCGTGTCCTTTAGTTTCGGCGGGTGTAGCCTAATGTCTGCACCGAAAAAACGATGCCCTCCCCTTCTGTGAATGCACAAAAAAAAATGGCGTTTTTGACGTGACTGCTGTGGGCGGACATGCCCAGTACAGCTCCCGGTCTGCATTCGGCCATTTTTAAAGATCCAGTTGTGTGTGAGAACTTTAATTCTCAGTGGAAAAACCGGAGCTGCAATCCAACATGCAACACGGCGCAAGGACCAAGAATTTCTTACAGGATGAAGTGGAGGCTCTAGTTACTGTGATTGAGGCCAGATGACACAAGGTGGACACCAGCAGACGTCACATAAAAGTTTCACCAAAATAAATGAAGAAATGCTGGAACCAACTTGCAGAAGATTACTGTGCAATAGTGACTACCCTGTGGTCTGGAGGCCAGTGCAAAAAGAAATGGCAGTATCTTGGTCAAGTCGTTACTGTGAGTGATATTTTCATTTATTCACCGGAATTGCAATTGTAAATGTGACCATCTGCCCACCCAGCAGAAAGACACCCTCTCTAAAAAGTTATATTTTCATCTTTGCAGAGAAAGGTGGCACACAACAAAAGGGAAAGAACTCGAATAGGAGGAAGCCCGGCAAATCTGCACCCACTGACACACATAGAAGAGAGGGTCGCTGCTTTGATGGGTCCTGCCTGGAGAAAAGCAACCACCACTGCACAAGCTGGGCCCACACTCGAGGGAGAGGGTAAGTCCTGCAAATTCCACAGTCTGGCTTTGCTAAATGTTAAGTACTGCGCGGGCTCGAGCCTTGCTTCGGTTTCTGGGGATGTCTCCCTCAGCTACACTTCGGTTGATGCAATGTGCTATCATTCATCATGGTCCTTCAAATCAGCCTGCTGCCTGTGCTGTGTGAGCCTACTCATGTCACCCACCCTGCCCCCTCCTCTGCTGCTAACCATTTGTCTGTTCTGTTATATTTTGCAGAACTTGAGGCCAACCCTGACGATGAAGAAGAAGATTCAGATGCAGACGAGCCTGAAGAGGAGAACATCTTCCAATCCCACCTTCCAGACCAAGAGCATGGGGGTGAGGGTGAGGGGGAGGGGCAGGGAGAGGGGATGGATGAAGCCCCCACTCTTGTACTCTCTGGTGGAGGTGCAGGTGCCGCCCATTCAGGTGCCAGGCCCTTTCCTGAGGTGTACGAGTGTTGGCACATTCCATGGTTTCTCACAATCCGAGGCTGGGGATTCCAGTGGAATGCAGCGAGGCACACCCAGGGCTCTACCGTCTGAGGCTTTAGGTCCCAGTGGGATGCAGTGAGGCACACCCAGGGCCCCACCGTTCAAGACTACGGGTCCCAGTGAGATGCAGTGAGGCACACCCAGGGCCCCACCGTCCAAGACTACGGGTCCCAGTGAGATGCAGTGTGGTACAACCAGGGCCCCACCTTCCAAGGCTGCGGGTTCCAGTGGGATGCAGCGAGCCACACTCAGGGTGAGGAGGGGAAGGAGAGCTCGACAGCGCTCTCCTGAGGTGCAGAATCTGTAGATGTGATTCAGATGATGGCAATGAGTGCGGAGAGCATTGACCTTATGCGATCACTCCTGAACACCATCAGTGGGTGGGTGATGAGGTATCGGGACCATTGGGAGAAATGGGAACACTCTCACGAGAAATGGGAACACTGTCGGTGAACATGAGGGAGGGAATGTCACAGGTAGCTGATACACTGTCGGCGAACATGAGGGAGGGAATGTCACAGGTAGCTGATACACTGTCGGCGAACATGAGGGAGGGAATGTCACAGGTAGCTGATACACTGTCGGCGAACATGAGGGAGGGAATGTCACAGGTAGCTGATACACTGTCGGCGAACATGAGGGAGGGAATGTCACAGGTAGCTGATACACTGTCGGCGAACATGAGGGAGGGAATGTCACAGGTAGCTGATACACTGTCGGCGAACATGAGGGAGGGAATGTTACAGGTAGCTGATACACTGTCGGCGAACATGAGGGAGGGAATGTCACAGGTAGTTGAGACACTATCAGGTCACACGAGGGAGGGTATGTCGGAGTTAGCTGCTGCGAAAGGGAACATGCCCAGATCCCGCGGCCATTGACAAAATCAACTGCCAATCCCACTCCAATCCCCAGACCAGCCTCTGAAGAGGCTCAAGCCAGACCTTCCACATTACCACCTGCCCACATCCCCATCAAGAAGTGCACATTACCCGAGCTGTTCGAAAGAATAAGCTTGGTACCAACCCGAGAAACGCTGCGGCACGGCCTGTGGGCAGGTGTGGAGTCAACAAGACCAAGTGCAGCGGGTGGTCTTAGGTTAAGGTGGAGGAGAGATGGGTGCCGCCTTTCTTTGTTGCTGCTGCTGTTGTTGTTGTTGTTATTATTATTGTTGTTACTGTTGTAACTGTTCTCAAGTTAAAAGTTTTTTTATAAGTTATGTAAATTTACAAGTTTAGAAGTTTGTAAGTGACTTAAAGTTTGTAACTGATCTTAACTGAAAACTTAAAAGTTTGATACAAGAATATTTTTACTAAAGTTAAGTTGAATAAAATATATTTTAAATTATAACTGAATTATTTCCGTTATTTTTTCCATTATTAACACAACTTTTGAAGTAAACAAGAATCATTTCCATCATTTGCTCCATTAACACACACAGAACTCCATTACAGAACAGGTCCAAACAGTAAACATGGTCCATTTGGAATAGTAGCCACTGAGCCTTCAGGCAAAAAAGCGTACACGGATGAGCTGCTGGCGCAAGGCTCGAGCAATCGTTAAAGGGGCACGGCGGTCCGCCCTCCTTCGCCATCGTGCTCTGGGTTCAGGTCGTTGCATGGCTTCCTCGTCCCCGTCCTTGTCCTCCTCCTCCTTGTCATCTGCATCTTCCTCTTCATCATCTGCCACTCTCACCTCAGGTGGGTCTTCTACTATCAGCTGCTGCTGCCTCATGATGGATAAGTTGTGTAGCATGCAGCACACAACAGTGAACTGAACGACAATCTCAAGGGAGTATTGCAAGTAGCCTCTGGAATGGTCCAGGCATCGGAAACACTGTTTCAAGATGCCAATGATCCTCTCTATTATGTTGTGTGTCGCAATGTGCGACATGTATTCCCGGTCAGCTCCCGTCCGGGTTACGCATAGGGGCATCATGAGCCAGGTGGCGAGGTCGTACCCTTTGTCTCCCAGCAGCCAGCTCTGCCCTTCTGACTGCTGCTGAAACATGGCAGATGTAGTGTTCTCGCGTAGGATGAGCGCATCATGGGTGCTCCCAGGGTATCTTGCATCAACTGATGCGATGCATGTCATCACACATGAGCTGCACATGAATGAAGCGGAAGCCTTTTCTGTTCCTGGACATCTCGGAATCCTCCAATGGTGCTCGCAAGGCGATGTGGGTACAATCAATGCGGCCCTGTACCTTTGGGAAGCCAGCAATCCTGGAGAAGCGCACAGCCCTTTCACGCATTGTCTGGGCAGTCATGGGGAACTTTATGTCGTCAATCCTCTGGGCATATAGTGCAGGAGTCACCTGCTGAATCTGTTGCATGTTGAGAAATGGTGCACACATCCCCAGTTGTGGCCTGGAATGATCCAGATGCATAGAATGAAAGTGCAGCTGTAACCTTCACCTCAACTGACAAAGCAGTCCTCTTTGATTTTACTAACTCACAGATCTCAGTTGCAACTTCTTTGCAGAAATGCAGCCTTCTCATACAGTCTGCATCACTCAAGGTGCAGGTATGAATGCCTATCTCGATGTACTCGACATGGGTAAGGCCTCCTGCCCATCATCCTATGTGCTCTGAGGTTACTCATGCGATGACGTCGAATCAATCGTCTTCTCTGCAGCACCATCATGCAGAAGGCTTGCACGAAGTGTGGCATTGTCAATATTACCCCCATGATTACATTGTAGCTTTGCAAGAAGCTCAAAACAGCAAGACAAGGAGTTAAGCTTCTCTGCTCTCTCTCTCCCCAAGGTCGACGACCTAATATGGACCACACCCAGGTAATAAGAACATAAGAACATAAGAATTAGGAACAGGAGAAGGCCATCTAGCCCCTCGAGCCTGCTCCGCCATTCAACAAGATCATGGCTGATCTGGCCGTGGACTCAGCTCCACTTACCCGCCTGCTCCCCTTAACCCTTAATTTCCTTATTGGTTAAAAATCTATCTATCTGTGACTTGAATACATTCAATGAGCTAGCCTCAACTGCTTCCTTGGGCAGACAATTCCACAGATTCACAACCCTCTGGGAGAAGAAATTTCTTCTCAACTCGGTTTTAAATTGGATCCCCCGTATTTTGAGGCTGTGCCCCCTAGTTCGAGTCTCCCCGACCAGTGGAAACAACCTCTCTGCCTCTATCTTGTCTATCCCTTTCATTATTTTAAATGTTTCTATAAGATCACCCCTCATCCTTCTGAACTCCAACGAGTAAAGACCCAGTCTACTCAATCTATCATCATAAGGTAACCCCCTCATCTCCGGAATCAGCCGAATGAATCCCCCTCCAAAGATAGTATATCCTTCCTTAAGTAAGGTGACCAAAACTGCACGAAGTACTCCAGGTGCGGCCTCACCAATACCCTATACAGTTGCAGCAGGACGTCCCTGCTTTTGTACTCCATCCCTCTCGCAATGAAGGCCAACATTCCATTTGCCTTCCTGATTACCTGCTGCACCTGCAAACTAACTTTTTGGGATTCATGCACAAGGACCCCCAGGTCCCTCTGCACCGCAGCATGTTGTAATTTCTCCCCATTTAAATAATATTCCCTTTTACTGTTTTTTTTCCCAAGGTGCATGACCTCACATTTTCCGACATTGTATTCCACCTGCCAAACCTTAGCCCATTGGCTTAACCTATCTAAATCTCTTTGCAGCCTCTCTGTGTCCTCTACACAACCTGCTTTCCCACTAATCTTTGTGTCATCTGCAAATTTTGTTACACTACACTCTGTCCCATCTTCCAGGTCATCCATGTACATTCTAAACAGTTGTGGTCCCAGCACCGATCCCTGTGTCACACCACTAACCACTGATTTCCAACCCGAAAAGGACCCATTTATCCTGACTCTCTGCTTTCTGTGAGCCAGCCAATTCTCGATCCATGCTAATACATTTCCTCTGACTCCGCGTACCTTTATCTTCTGCAGTAACCTTTTGTGTTGCACCTTATCGAATGCCTTTTGGAAATCTAAATACACCACATCCATCGGTACACCTCTATCCACCATGCTCGTTATATCCTCAAAGAATTCCAGTAAATTAGTTCAACATGATTTCCCCTTCATGAATCGATGTTGCGTCTGCTTGATTGCACTATTCTTATCTAGATGTCCCGCTATTTCTTCCTTAATGATAGCTTCAAGCATTTTCCCCACTGCAGATGTTAAACTAACCGGCTTATAGTTACCTGCATTTTGTCTGCCCCCTTTTTTAAACAGAGGCGTTACATTAGCTGCTTTCCAATCTGCTGGTACCTCCCCAGAGTCCAGAGAACTTTGGTAGATTATAACGAATGCATCTGCTTTCACTTCCGCCATCTCTTTTAATACCCTGGGATGCATTTCATCAGGACCAGGGAACTTGTCTATCTTGAGTCCCATTAGCCTGTCCAGCACTACCCCCCCAGTGATAGTGATTGTCTCAAGGTCCTCCCTTCCCACATTCCCGTGACCAGCAATTTTTGGCATGGTTTTTGTGTCTTCCACTGTGAAGACCGAAGCAAAATAATTGTTTAAGTTCTGAGCCATTTCCACATTTCCCATTATTAAATCCCCCTTCTCATCTTCTAACTTTAGTCACTCTTTTCCATTTTATATATCGGTAAAAGCTTTTACTATCTGTTTTTATGTTTTGCGCAAGTTTACTTTCGTAATCTATCTTTCCTTTCTTTATTGCTTTTTACGTCATTCTTTGCTGTCGTTTAAAATTTTCCCAATCTTCTAGTTTCCCACTAACCTTGGCCACCTTATACGCATTGGTTTTTAATTTGATACTCTCCTTTATTTCCTTGGTTATCCACAGATGGTTATCCCTTCTCTTACTGCTCTTCTTTTTTACTGGAATATATATTTTGTTGAGCACTCTGAAAGAGCTCCTTAAAAGTCCTCCACTGTTCCTCAATTGTGCCACCGCTTAGTCTGTGTTTCCAGTCTACTTTAGCCAACTCTGCCCTCATCCCACTGTAGTCCCCTTTGTTTAAGCATAGTATGCTCATTTGAGACACTACTTCCTCACCCTCAATCTGTATTACAAATTCAATCATACTGTGATCACTCATTCCGAGAAGATCTTTTACTAGGAGATCGTTTATTATTCCTGTCTCATTACACAGGACCAGATCTAAGATAGCTTGCTCCCTTGTAGGTTGTGTAACATACTGTTCTAAGAAACAATCCCGTATGCATTCCATGAATTCCTCCTCAAGGCTACCCCGCGCGATTTGATTTGACCAATCGATATGTAGGTTAAAATCCCCCATGATTACTGCCGTTCCTTTTTCACATTCCTCCCTTATTCCCTTGATTATTGTCCGCCCCACCGGGAAGTTATTATTTGGGCACCCACCTGTGACTTTTTCCCCTTACTATCTTTAATCTCCACCCACAATGATTCAACATTTTGTTCATTTGAGCCAATATCGTCTCTACAACTGCCCTGATATCATCCTTTATTAACAGAGCTACCCCACCTCCTTTCCCTTCTTGTCTATCTTTCCGAATTGTCAGATACCCCTGTATGTTTAATTCCCACTCTTGGCCACCCTGCAACCACGTTTCTGTAATGGCCACCAAATCATACCCATTTGTAATGATTTGTGCCGTCAACTCATTTACTTTGTTTCGAATGCTGCGTGCGTTTAGGTAGAGTGTTTTAATACTAGTTTTTAAACCATGATTTTTAGTTTTGACCCCTCCTGCAGCCCCTTTATATTCATACATATTGTCCTTTCCTATCACCTTGTGGTTTACACTTACCCCAGTGCTACTCTGCTCTGTTGCCTCCTGCCTTTTGCATTCTTTCTTAGGGTCCTCTTCATCTGAGCTCTCACCCACTCTAACGAGCTCAGAGCCCTCTCCTGGGTTCCGAATACTCCTTGCATTGAGGCACCGAGCTTTCATGCTTGCCTTTTTATTACACTTTGACCCTTTAGAATTTTGCTGTACAGTGGCCCTTTTTGTTATTTGCCTTGGGTTTCTCTGTCCTCCACTTTTACTCATCTCTTTTCTGTCTTTTGCTTCTGTCTCCATTTTGTTTCCCTCTATCTCCCTGCATTGGTTCCCATCCCCCTGCCATATTAGTTTAACTCCTCCCCAACAGCACTAGCAAACACTCCCCTTCGGATATTGGTTCCGGTCCTGCCCAGGTGCAGACCGTCCGGTTTGTACTGGTCCCACCTCCCCCAGAACCGGTTCCAATGCCCCAGGAATTTGAATCCCTCCCTGCTGCACCACTGCTCAAGCCACGTATTCATCTGAGCTATCCTGCGATTCCTACTCTGACTAGCACGTGGCACTGGTAGCAATCCCGAGATAACTACTTTTGAGGTCCTACGTTTTAATTTAGCTCCTAGCTCCTTAAATTCGTCTCGTAGGACCTCATCCCTTTCTTTACCTATGTCGTTGGTACCAATGTGCACCACGACAACTGGCTGTTCACCCTCCCTTTTCAGAATGTCCTGCACCCGCTCTGAGACATCCTTGACCCTTGCACCAGGGAGGCAACATACCATCCTGGAGTCTCGGTTGCGGCCACAGAAATGCCTATCTATTCCCCTTACAATTGAATCCCCTATCACTTTCGCTCTCCCACTCTTTTTCCTGCCCTCCTGTGCAGCAGAGCCAGCCACGGTGCCATGAACTTGGCTGCTGCTGCCCTCCCATGATGAGTCATCCCCCTCAACAGTACTCAAAGCGGTGTATCTGTGTTGCAGGGGGATGACCGCAGGGGACCCCTGCACTACCTTCCTTGCACTGCTCTTCCTGCTGGTCTTCCATTCCCTAGCTGGCTGTGGACCCTTCACCTGCGGTAAGACCAACTCGCTACACGTGCTACTCACGTCATTCTCAGCATCGTGGATGCTCCAGAGTGAATCCACCCTCAGCTCCAATTCCGCAACACGGTCCGTCAGGAGCTGGAGGCGGATACACTTCCCGCACACGTAATCGTCAGGGACACCAGAAGTGTCCCTGAGTTCCCACATGGTACAGGAGGAGCATATCACGTGACCGAGTTCTCCTGCCATGACTTCACCCTTAGATCAACTTAAATTGGGAACAACAATGCTAAAAGTTACTAACTGATCTGGAAGAGAAAAAAGAAAAACCACTTACCAATCACCAGTCAATCACTTACCCCCTTGGCTATGATGTCACCTTTCTATTTCTTTCTATTTCTTTTTTGCCTTCTCCCTGTAGCTGCACCAGCTAGCCTCTCGCCGACACTGCCCGAACTCCTTATCTCGCGGCCTTTTGTAGGCCTCCATGCACCCCGGACTGTCGCCTCTTGCCGACACTGCCCGAACTCCTTGTCTCGTGGCCTTTTTTTAGGCCTCCACGCACCCTGGACTGTCGCCTCTCACTGACGCTCATGCCGACGGTCTGTGCATGCACAATAGGCTTGCTTAGAACAGAAAGCTAGGTATTCAAATGAGGACATTTGAGACAATGGAGTCTGATGCAATTCTTTAATTTTAGATTTTTTTCAAAGTAACACCCCACCACCGACCGAACATCTCCTCACCGGGCTCGAGGGTCGGCCGGGAGAATCACTTCCTCGCCCAGATACAGGGGCACAGGGGCTCGGCAAACACACCCCGCCACCCCCACCCCCAACCACCAGGGCTTCTTTTGAAGCTGCTGCATAGTGTAAGTTTTCTCATGTCTTCAGTTCGGCTTCCACCCCCACAGCCCCCCCCCCTCAGGCCTCTTTTGAAGCCGAGCCCCAGCCCCTGTGTCTGGGAGAGGGAGCGATTCTGCCGGCTGATGCACCGACCCTCGAGTCCGGTGAGGAGACGTTTGGTGGTGGCGTGGCACTTTGAGAAAAATCTAAATTTAAGGAATTGCATTGGATTTCTATTTTCTCCATTTTAAGTTTGAAATAATTAAGCTTCATGATGCATATTTAATGTCTTCTTGACTCTCTCCAAAACTTCGCATAAAAACAATGGCGTCTTTCTGCGCCGATTTTTTAAATGTGCGCTGCTTTCTCTTAAGTGCCCAGAAGGTTTCTGGGCTTGGGAGTGGTCACATACGCCATCCTAGGAGAAATGTAAGTTGGCAAAACTTGCTTAAATGTGAAAAATTGCCGCACACATCAGGTTATGCCCCGATGACACAAAAAAAAACTCACCTAAAAATATCGTAACTAACTGAGTTATGCTGGTGCACAATCTTTGGGGAAACTTGGATATTTTAATTTCGGCCAAAAAAAGCAGCGCGCACCAAAAAGACGGCGCGAATCACTGGGGGAAATTGAGCCCTTGAATTTATATAGTGCCTTTCACAACCACCGGACGGCTCAAAGCGGTTTACAGCCAATTAAGTACTTTTGGAGTTTACAAACATACAAACATACGGAAAATGCCGGACAGGTAAAGGCCATCTGTCGATCGAGCCTGTCCCACACAATTGCAATACCTTGTGTATCACAACTTATACACTCCACCCTACCCCAAACCATGTGATCTCCCAGGAGATGCAAAACAACAGCTAAAAATTCCCTAGATCTAGCCGTACACAACTTAAATTTGTGCCCGCTGGTCCTGCCTAACCTATTTAATTGAAATAAACTATCAGCTGGAACACCGTCTATTCCCTTCATTATCTTATAAACCTCAATCAGATCATAGTCACTGCTGTAATGAAGCAAACATAATGTATTTGAAGAGGATTAATTTGCAGGGGTATGGGGAAAAAGCTGGGGTGTGAGACTAATTGGATTGCTCTTTCAAAGAGCTGGCACAGCGACGATGGGCTGAATGGCCTCTCACTGTGGTGTAAGATTCCACGGGGCTGAAATTCATCAACTCACCACCCACTGCCGCGACATTGCTCTTTCAGGTACGCCAAGTGCCACTTTGGAGGTGGCCTGGAGCGGGCGGGAGGGGAGAGTCGTCGGGGACCGTCCGTTGACGTCAGCGGACGGCCGAGTGGAGCAACTGACCTCCCACCCGCCGAGCTCCCATATTGATGCGGGCGGGAGTCGGTGGGACACGGCGGCAGAGCGGGGGTGGCTGGAGGCTGGTCTGTCCCTGACGGTAAGTATGAAGAACCTGAAAAAAAAGGTAAGTGAACATTATTTTTTAAATCTCCGCAGCGACATACCTGAATGGGATCCCCTGAAGGTCTTCCGACAGTTTTTATATTTTTTTACTGATGATGTTTTGTTCAGCTCTTCGACCCTCCGTGGGCCCGACTCCATCCTCGGCGGCACTTGGGCGGCAAGCGCCTCTGTCGCCGAGAATGAGACCTCCCGCCCGCTGCCGCCCAGGTTGGCGGCGTACGTTGTCCATTTGCCACCCGCCAACCTTCAAGCGACCTCGGCGGCCATCGGCGGCACTTTGGGCAGCTCTTGGGCGGTCGGGGGCCTTGATGAAAATCGGCCCCTCTGATTCTAAGAGATATTCGAAGGCAGCGAGGAAATGAGAAACAAGGAGGCCAAATAAAAACAGAAAGAGCTGGAAATACTGTCAGCAAATGAAAAGGGAAAAGATAAGTTCACATTACATAAGAACATAAGAACATAAGAAATAGGAGCAGGAGTAGGCTATACAGCTCCTCGAGCCTGCTCCACCATTCAATAAGATCATGGTTGATCT
Organism: Pristiophorus japonicus; assembly: GCF_044704955.1. Classification (NCBI taxonomy): domain Eukaryota; kingdom Metazoa; phylum Chordata; class Chondrichthyes; family Pristiophoridae; genus Pristiophorus; species Pristiophorus japonicus. Next base: position 32,484,879 of record NC_091978.1, read on the forward strand.
GATCATGGACTCAGCTCCACTGCCCCGCCCGCTCCCCATAACCCCTTATCCCCTTATCGATTAAGAAACTCTCTATTTCTGTCTTAAATTTATTCAATGTCCCAGCTTCCACAGCTCTCTGAGGCACCGAATTCCACAGATTTACAACCCTCTGAGAGAAGAAATTTCTCCTCATCTATGTTCTAAATGGGCGGCCCCTTATTCTAAGATCATGCCCTCTAGTTCTAGTCTCCCCCATCAGTGGAAACATCCTCTCTGCATCCACCTTGTCAAGCCCTCTCATAATCTTATACTTTTCGATAAGATCACCTCTCATTTTTCTGAATTCCAATGAGTAGAGGCCCAACCTACTCAACCTTTCCGCATAAGTCAACTCCCTCATCTCTGGAATCAACCTAGTGAACCTTTTCTGAACTGCCTCCAAAGCAAGTATATCTTTTCGTAAATATAGAAAGCAAAACTGCATGCAGTATTCCAGGTGTGGCCTCACCAATACCCTGTATAACTGTAGCAAGACTTCCCTGTTTTTACACTCCATCCCCTTTGCAATAAAGGCCAAGATACCATTGGCCTTCCTGATCACTTGCTGTACCCACATACTATCCTTTTGTGTTTAATGCACAAGTACCCGCAAGTCCTGCTGTATTGCGGCACTTTGCAATCTTTCTCCATTTAAATAATAACTTGCTCTTTGATTTTTTTCTGCCAAAGTACACGACTTCACACTTTCCAATATTATACTCCATCTGCCAAATTTTTGCCCACTCACTTAGCCTATGTCCTTTTGCAGATTTGTTGTGTTCTCCTCATTCATTGCTTTTCCTCCCATCTTTGTATCATCAACAAACGTGGCTGCGTTACACTCAGTCCCTTCTTCCAAGTCGTTCATATAGATTGTAAATAGTTGGGGTACCAGCATTGATCCCTGCGGCACCCCACTAGTTACTGATTGCCAACCCGAGAATGAACCATTTATCTCAATTCTCTGTTTTCTGTTAGTTACGGGTGAGAAGGTCTTGCAAGAAGCGAGGAAGCTGCACTGACAGCTGACCTGTAGCAACTCGTGAAGTGAAAGCTATGCAGAGTTATTTTACTCTGCTTATTATCATCAAGGGTTGTGCTTTGGATTGCCAACCTTCCAGGAATGTCCTGTTTTGTCTCCAGGAGTGAAGAATTAATCTCCTGGACACTGCTGCAAGCAATCCTGGGAGAAAAACCACAGGAACATTTTTTTTAAGTGTTGTGGATTTTTCTGATTTTACTTTGAACACTTGTGTTTATTAGTTGTAAATGTATTGGAGATGGGGAGAAAAAGGCTGTTTGACCAGGCAAGGTGAGAGGTCATATGATGAACCCTCCAGATATACGTTCAGCCAGAGTTGTGACCCATCGTATAAACCTTTCATCACTTCAATAGCATTAGCACCACTAAGCAGGAGATTTACAGTAGACTTAAGAAATAGGAGCAGGAGCAGGCCATACGGCCCCTCGAGCCTGCTCCGCCATTTAATACGATCATGGCTGATCCGATCATGGACTCAGGTCCCCTTCCCTGCCTACTTCCCATAACCCCTTATCCCCTTATCGTTTAAGAAACTGTCTATCTCTGTCTTAAATTTATTCAATGTCCCACCTTCCACAGCTCTCTGAGGCAGTGAATTCCACAGATTTACATCCCCCTGAGAGAAGAAATTCCTCCTCATCTCTGTTTTAAATGGGCAGCCCCTTATTCTAAGTTCATGCCCTCTAGTTCTAATCTCCCCTATCAGTGGAAACATCCTCTCTGCATCCACCCTGTCAAGCCCCCTCATAATCTTATACGTTTCTATAAGATCACCTCTCATTCTTCAGAATACCAATGAGTAGAGGCCCAACCTGCTCAGCCTTTCCTCATAGGTCAACCCCCTCATCCCCGGAATCAACCTAGTGAACCTTCTCTGAACTGCCCACAAAGCAAGCCTCTTTCCTGCTTTAAGACCAAACTCGATTGACCGAGCCTTTGGTCACCCGTCCAAGTAAGCGGCTCAGTGTGATTATGTCTGATATTCGCTTCTATGAAGCACCTCAGGATGTCTTTGTGCTATGTCCGAGACGTTATATGAATGTAGGTGCTGATCATTGTTGAAAACAAAATCCTAATTTATGGGATGTCACCGGATTAAGCAGTGGCCGCGAATGGACCGGAAGCTCGCCGTCCTTTACCGGTCTGGACCGCCCACGACCCCAGACCCGCACCGTGCGGTTGACCTGTGACACCGACAGAGACGCTGGCATGTGACAGGGCAGGGGTTCGGGGCAGAGATCTGTTATCCTCCACATTCGACTATTCCAACGCCCTCCAGGCGGACCCGCCCCCCCCACCCTTCACAAACATGGACTCAGCCAAAATCTCTGCTGCCCCATGTCCCAACTCGCACCAAGTCCTGCCCCCCTCCCACCCCTCCCCCCCCTCCCCCCCCCCCCCCCCCCGCTGTGCTCGCCGACCTGCGACCCGTCTGGCAAACACCTCGATTTTAAAATTGTCATTCTGGTGTTCAAATCCCCTCCTTGGAACACAGCTTAGAGCATCCGCCAGATATGTACTTTCATTTCTTTGAGTGCATTTGCATATTCCAAGCTACAAAACTCAGAAGATGATATTCAGTTCAGATTATTCTGACCCAAAGTGTTTGTGCACTCTGCCTGGCCAAAAGTAAAGTGAGACTTTAGTATGTTAACAATTCTCTTACGTTCAAGCATAATGTTGTTTTGGCTAATTTAATTCAACTGCACCAAAAAAAAAATCAAAATTAATAAGATATGTTTTATTAACTCTTGTGGGTGGAAAATATTGTCAATAATATTATCGTGCAATCACTTACAGTCCATGCCCCCATACAGCAAGACCTGGACAACACTCAGACTTGGGCTGATACGTGGCAAGTAACATTCGCATCACACCAGTGCCAGGCAATGACCATCTCCAACAAAAGAGAGTCTAGCCACCTCCCCATGACATTTAATGGGATTAGCATCTCCAAATCCCCCACCATCAACATTCTGGAAATCACCATTGACCAGAAAGTTAACTGGACCTGCCACATAAATACTGTGGCTTCGGTGACTGACTCATCTCCTGACTCCCCAAAGCCTTTCCACCATCTACAAGACACAAGGCAGGAGTGTGATAGAATTATCTCCACTTCCTTGGATGAATGCAGCTCCAACAACACATCCAGGACAAAGCCCCCTTGATTGGTACCCCATCCACCAACTTAAATATTGACTCCCTCCACCACTGACACACCGTGGCTGCAGTTTCTACTATCTGTAGGATGCTTTGCAGCAATTCGCCAAGGTCTTTTCGACAACACCTCCTGGAAGGAAAAGGGCAGCAGGTGTATGGGAACACCACGTTCCCCTCCAAGTCACACACCATCCTGACCTGGAAGTATATCGCTGTTCCTTCATCGCCGCTGGGTCAAAATCCTGGAACTCCTTCCCTAACAGCACTGTGGGAGTACCTTCAACACACGGACTGCAGCGGTTCAAGAAGGTGGCTCACCACCACCTTCTCAAGGGCAATTAGGGATGGGCAATAAATGCTGGACTTGCCAATGACGCCCACATCCCATGAATGAGTTAAAAAAAACAGAATACACTTAAGGCTACAGTGGTGCTGTGGTCATATTACTGGTCTAGTAATCTGTAGCCCGGAACCAATAATCTACCATAGCAATATGTGAATTCAGAATTTTTTTTAAATCTGGAAATTAAAATAAAGAGCTGTTGTCAGTAAAATTGACAATAAAGTTGTTGGATTTTTGTAACAAAAAACCTAAATGGTCCAATACTATCTTTTAAATCTTCCGTCTTTACCTGGTCTGGCCTATATGTGACTCCAGTCTCACACTAACGCGATTGACTCTTTCTGAAGTGGAGTAGCAATCCACTGAAGGCAAACAAATTGGAGGGCTATGGAGAAAAGATGTGAAATTGGGACAAACTGAAGTGCTCTTGCAGAGAGCCGGCACGGGCTCGACGGGCCAAATGGCCTCTGATTGTGCTGTAACCATTCTATGATTCTAATTGTATCAAACTGCGACAAAGAGGAAACCACCCAGACTGCAGCGGGTCATATAAAAGTCCCACTACCATCTTCTCATCATCATCATCATAGGCAGTCCCTCGGAATCGAGGGAGACTTGCTTCCACTAGAAACACAAGTCCTTAGGTGACTGAACAGTCCAATAGGAGAACCACAGTCCCTGTCATAGATGGGACAAACAGTCGTTGAGGGAAAGGGAGGGTGGGACTGGTTTGCCGCACATTCTTTCCGCTACCTGCGCTTGATTTCTGAACGCTCTCGGCGATGAGGCTCGAGGTGCTCAGCGCCCTCCCGGATGCACTTCCTCCACTTAGGGCGATCTTTGGCCAGGGACTCCCAGGTGTCAGTGGGGTTGTTGCACTTTATCAGGGAGGCTTTGAGGGTGTCCTTGTAATGTTTCCTCTGCTCACCTTTGGCTCGTTTGCCATGAAGGAGTTCCGTGTAGAGCGCTTGATTTGGGAGTCTCGTGTCTGGCATGTGAACAATATGGCCTGCCCAGCGGAACTGGTCGATCAACTAGGGCATCTTCTCAGGGCAACGAGGGATGGGCAACTAAAGCTGTCCTTGCCACGCCACTCTTCCGTCGGGCCGACATTGGTGGCCCTTGCTATGACTGGTCCGCCGACATGCAGTCCGGCTTTCTGTCATGGATGCTGGGCTGCTGGCCCGGTTGATTGCTTCTCTGGTGGCTCAGTGGCAGCCACCAAAGGGTCTGCATAATGTAGGGGAGGGGGGGATTGTAGCACATCAGTGCTACGCCCAGCTCCGCTTCCTTGGAGGAGCGTAGGTGCCCAATTTCGTGTCAGGGTGGGACTTCCGGGTCGGGCGATAAAAGTCCCGGCCCGGAAGATTACTGCCCCTGACTGGGGCACGGGGCAATTTTGGCTCCATTGGAGTCAGAGGGAGAGAAAAAAAGAGACAGAAAGGAAAAGCAAGAAAAAAATAAGAACGTTTTTTTAATATTGTCGGGGCCATTCTTTCTGCATTCCAGGCAACCATTTAAAACAGACCCTTGCATGTGTTATTTACAGGCTTAATGCCGGTGCCATATTGGGCTGTCCTGGCCAGAGCAGGAGCTGGGCCTGCCATGTTCAAGCTTTACAGGTATCCATGCCGCCCAGTAAGCGGCCACTGATGAAAAGGTAAGTAAAAATTATTATTTATTTAAATGTGGAGCCAGAAGGAGCAATTTCCCCCTCACCCGCTCAGGGTCTAACCTGAAGAGCACTCTCAGCAGGCGGGAGGCTGAAATTGAATTCTTCCATCGTACGAGCTGCCTGTGAAGGCACAACAGGCTCGAACATGTATTTGAGCCGAGTTTGTGTCCTAACTCTCACCAAGTCCCGCTCACCCATCACTCCTGTGCTCGCTGACCTACATTGGCTCCCGATTAAGCAGCGCCTCGATTTCAAAATTCTCATCCTTATTTTCAAAATCCTCCTTGGCCTCGCCCCTCCCTATCTCTGCAATCTCCTCCAGCCCCACAACCCCCCCGAGATGTCTGCGCTCCTCTGATTCTGCCCTCTTGAGCATCCCTGATTATAATCACTCAACCATTGGTGGCCGTGCCTTCTGTTGCCAAGGCCCTAAGCTCTGGAACTCCCTGCATAAACCTTTCCGCCTCTCTACCTCTCATTCCTCCTTCAAGATGCTCCTTAAAAGCTATCTCTTTGACCAAGCTTTTGGTCATCTGCCCTAATTTCTCCTAATGTGTCAAATTGATTGTCTTATAATACTCCTGTGAAGCGTCCTGGGACGTTTCACTATGTTAAAGGTGCTGTATAAATACAAGTTGTTAATATTGATGTTGAGGACCAATTTCTAGCGATGTTCATGCCTACATCTTACGGCACTGGAATCTGAAATAATTCCTACAGCTATTTGATACTTTTAAAATGGCCTGAAGTTGGTTCCAGGCCAATGTCTCCAGTCACACCTGAAAAATGATCACTTTGCTGAGATATCAAAGGCCTGTCAGTGACTATGGAACCATTCTGCAGCAAGCACCAGGTGGGTGTCGGGGGGCGGGGGGCGCGGTGTAAAGGGGAGCTAAATGAATTAAAAAGTTCTGATACTGAAAAGGTTGCAAAGATGGGTCTCAGTAAAGATACACATCTGGGTTTCCAGGAGACATGGCTCCAGGGTGACCAAGGCTGGGAACTCAACATCCAGGGGTATTCAATATTCAGGAAGGATAGACAGAAAGGAAAAGGAGGTGGTGTAGTGTTGCTGGATAAAGAGGAAATTAACGCAATAGTAAGGAAGGAGCTGCGGAACACCAAAGGGCAGAAAACATTAGTCGGAGTTGTGTACAGACCACCAAACAGTAATAGTGATGTTGGGGATGGCATCAAACAGGAAATTAGGGATGCGTGTAATAAAGGTAAATAACTTATCATGGGTGACTTTAATCTACATATAGATTGGGCTAACCAAATTGAAAACAATACAGTGAATGAGGATTTCCTGGAGTGCATAAGGGATGGTTTTCTAGACCACTATGTTGAGGAACCAACTAGAGAGCTGGCCATCCTAGACTGGATGTTGTGTAACAAGAAAGGATTAATTAGCAATATTGATGTGTGAGGCCCCTTGGGGAAGAGTGAACATAACAACATAAGAACATAAGAATTAGGAACAGGAGTAGGCCATCTAGCCTCTCGAGCCTGCTCCGCCATTCAACAAGATCATGGCTGATCTGGCCGTGGACTCAGCTCCACTTACCCGCCCGCTCCCCGTAACCCTTAATTCCCTTATTGGTTAAAAATCCATCTATCTGTGACTTGAATACATTCAATGAGCTAGCCTCAACTGCTTCCTTGGGCAGAGAATTCCACAGATTCACAACCCTCTGGGAGAAGAAATTCCTTCTCAACTCAGTTTTAAATTGGCTCCCCCGTATTTTGAGGCTGTGCCCCCTAGTTCTAGTCGCCCCGACCAGTGGAAACAACCTCTCTGCCTCTATCTTGTTTATCCCCTTCATTATTTTAAATGTTTCTATAAGATCACCCCTCATCCTTCTGAACTCCAACGAGTAAAGACCCAGTCTACTCAATCTATCATCATAAGGTAACCCCCTCATCTCCGGAATCAGCCGAGTGAATCGTCTCTGTACCCCCTCCAAAGCTAGTATATCCTTCCTTAAGTAAGGTGACCAAAACTGCACGCAGTACTCCAGGTGCGGCCTCACAAATACCCTATACAGTTGCAGCACGACCTCCCTGCTTTTGTACTCCATCCCTCTCGCAATGAAGGCCAACATTCCATTCGCCTTCCTGATTACATGCTGCACCTGCAAACTAATTTTTTGGGATTCATCCCAGGTCCCTCTGCACTGCAGCATGTTGTAATTTCTCCCCATTTAAATAATATTCCCTTTTACTGTTTTTTTTCCCAAGGTGGATGACCTCACATTTTCCGACATTGTATTTCATTTGCCAAACCTTAGCCCATTCGCTTAACCTATCTAAATCTCTTTGCAGCCTCTCTGTGTCCTCTACACAACCCGCTTTCCCACTAATCTTTGTGTCATCTGCAAATTTTGTTACACTACACTCTGTCCCCTTTTCCAGGTCATCGATGTATATTGTAAACAGTTGTGGTCCCAGCACCGATCCCTGTGGCACACCACTAACCACCGATTTCCAACCCGAAAAGGACCCATTTATCCCGACTCTCTGCTTTCTGTTCGCCAGCCAATTCTCTATCCATGCTAATACATTTCCTCTGACTCTGCATACCTTTATCTTCTGCAGTAACCTTTTGTGTGGCACCTTATCGAATGCCTTTTGAAAATCTAAATACACCACATCCATCGGTACACCTCTATTGACCACGCTCATTATATCCTCAAATATTCCAGTACATTAGTTAAACATGATTTCCCCTTCATGAATCCATGCTGCGTCTGCTTGATTGCACTATTCCTATCTAGATGTCCCGCTATTTCTTCCTTAGTGATAGCTTCAAGCATTTTCCCCACTACAGATGTTAAACTAACCGGCCTAAAGTTACCTGTCTTTTGTCTGCCCCTTTTTTAAACAGAGGCGTTACATTAGCTGCTTTCCAATCCGCTGGTACCTCCCCAGAGTCCAGAGAATTTTGGTAGATTATAACGAATGCATCTGCTATAACTTCCGCCATTTCTTTTAATATCCTGGGATGCATTTCATCCGGACCAGGGGACTTGTCTACCTTGAGTCCCATTAGCCTGTCCAGCACTAACCCCCTAGTGATAGTGATTGTCTCAAGGTCCTCCCTTCCCACATTCCTGTGACCAGCATGGTTTTTGTGTCTTCCACTGTGAAGACCAAATCAAAATAATTGTTTCAGGTCTCAGCCATTTCCACATTTCCCATTATTAAATCCCCCTTCTCATCTTCTAAGGGACCAACATTTACTTTAGTCACTCTTTTCCATTTTATATATCTGTAAAAGCTTTTACTATCAGTTTTTATGTTTTGTGCAAGTTTACCTTCGTAATCTATCTTTCCTTTCTTTATTGCTTTCTTAGTCATTCTTTGCAGTGGTTTAAAATTTTCCCAATCTTCTATTTTCCCATTAACCTTGGCCACCTTATACGCATTGGTTTTTAATTTAACAATAATATGGTAGAATTCTTCATTAAGCTGGAGAGTGACACAGTTAATTCAGAGACTCGGCTCCTGAACTTAAAGAAGGGTAACTTTGATGGTATGAGACGTGAATGATACTTAAAGGGTTGACAGTGGATAGGCAATGGCAGACATTTAAAGATCACATGGATGAACTTCAATAATTAAACATCCCTGTCTGGAGTAAAAATAAAATGGGAAAGGTGGCTCAACCGTGGCTAACAAGGGAAATTAGGGATACTGTTAAATCCAAGAAAGAGGCATATAAATTGACCAGAAAAAGCGGCAAACCTGAGGACTGGGAGAAATTTAGAATTCAGCAGAGGAGGACAAAGGGTTTAATTAGGAGGGGGGAAATAGAGTATGAGAGTAAGCTTGCAGGGAACATAAAAACTGACTGCAAAAGCTTCTATAGATATATGAAGAGAAAAAGATTAGTGAAGATAAATGTAGGTCCCTTGCAGTCAGAATCAGATGAATTTATAATGGGGAACAAAGAAATGGCAGACCAATTGAACAAATACTTTGGTTTTGTCTTCACTAAGGAAGACACAAATAACCTTCCGGAAATACTAGGGGACCGAGGGTCTAGCGAGAAGGAGGAACTGAAGGAAATCCTTATTAGTCAGGAAATTGTGCTCGGGAAATTGATGGGATTGAAGGCCAATAAATCTCCAGGGCCTGATAGTCTGCATCCCAGAGTACTTAAGAAAGTGGCCCTAGAAATAGTGGATGCATTGGTGGTCATTTTCCAACATTCTAATGACTCTGGATCAGTTCCTATGGATTGGAGGATAGCTAATGTAACCCCACTTTTTAAAAAAGGAGAGAGAGAGAAAACAGAGAATTATAGACCGGTTAGCCTGACATCGGTAGTGGGGAAAATGTTAGAATCAATTATTAAAGATTCAATAGCAGCTCATTGGGAAAGCAGTGACAGGATCGGTTCAAATCAGGATGGATTTATGAAAGGGAGATCATGCTTGACAAATCTTCTAGAATATTTTGAGGATGTAACTAGTAGAGTGGACAAGGGAAAACCAGTGGATGTAGTGTATTTTGACTTTCAAAAGGCTTTTGATAAGGTCCCTCACAAGAGATTAGTGTGCAAAATTAAAGCACATGATATTAGGGGTCATGTATTGACGTGGAGAGAGAACTGGTTGACAGACAGGAAGTAAAGAGTAGGAATAAACGGGTCCTTTTCAGAATGGCAGGCAGTGACTTGCGGGGTACCGCAAGGCTCAGTGCTGGGACCCCAGCTATTTACAACATAAATTAATGATTTGGACAAAGGAATTGAATGTAATATCTTGAAGTTGCAGATGACACTAAGCTGGATGGCAGTGTGAACTGTGAGGAGGATGCTAAGAGGCTGCAGGGTGACTTGGACAGGTTAGGTGAGTGGGCAAATGCATTGCAGATGCAGTATAATATAAATTAAGATGCAGTCTAATGTGCATAAACTTGAGGTTATCCACTTTGGTGGCAAAAACAGGACAGCAGAATATTATCTGAATGGTGACAGATTAGGAAAAGGGGAGGTGCAACAAGACCTGGGTGTCATGGTACATCAGTTATTGAAAGTTGGCATGCAGGTACAGCAGGCGGTGAAGAAGGCAAATGGCATGTTGGCCTTCATAGCGAGAGGATTTGAGTATAGGAGCAGGGAGGTCTTACTGCAGTTGTACAGGGTCTTGGTGAGGCCACACCTTGAATATTGTGTACAGTTTTTTGTCTCCTAATCTGAGGAAGGACATTCTTGCTATTGAGGGAGTGCAGCAAAAGTTCACCAGACTGATTCCTGGGATGGCAGGACTGACCTATGAAGAAAGACTGGATTGACTAGGCCTATGTTCACTCGAATTTAGAAGAATGAGAGGGGATCTCATAGAAACATATAAAATTCTGACGGGATTGGACAGGTTAGATGCAGGAAGAATGTTCCCAATGTTGGGGAAGTCCAGAACCAGGGGTCACAGTCTAAGGATAAGGGCTAAACCATTTAGGACCGAGATGAGGAGAAACTTCTTCACTCAGAGAATTGTGAACCTGTGGAATTCTCTACCACAGAAAGTTGTTGAGGCCAGTTCGTTAGATTTATTCAAAAGGGAGTTAGATGTGACCCCTACGGCTAAAGAGATCAAGGGGTATGGAGAGAAAGCAGGAATGGAGTACTGAAGTTGCATGATCAGTCATGATCATATTGAATGGTGGTACAGGCTCGAAGGGCCGACTGGCCTACTTCTGCACTAATTTTCTATGTTTCTAACACTTGAAGGATTTCTGTTTCAGATTCCCATGTCAGAGTATCAGAAGAAGGCATCAACTAATATTCTGCTGCTTAATAATAATTCAGCATGGGGTTTATGGTACTGCACTAGTAATCCAGGGCCTGGATTAATGATACGGAGACATGGGTTCAAATCCCACTGGCAGCTGGGGAATTTAAATTCAATTGTATAAATGAGGAATAAAAAGCTAGCATTTCCTACATTGCACCTGTGACTACTCTCTAAAAGTACTTCATTGGTTGTACAGCACTTTGAGATATCTGGTGGTTGTGAAAGGCGCTATATGAATCCAATCTTTTTTTCTTTTTATCAATAATGGTGACCGAATTGTTGCAAAAACCCGTCTGGTTCACTGTTGACCTTTAGGGAGGGAAATGTGCTGTCCTTACCCTTCTTCTTCTTAGGCGGTCTCTTGGATCGAGAATGACAGGCTTCCAGGCCAAAAAGGAATGTGTTCAATGAGCTCTCAGGTGTTTCAATGAAGGAACTAATATTCCAGATCCCAAACTACATCCTGAAGGGTGGACGATGCCTGTGCGTGGATTTTTTTAACATGTGGTGGCCGTTGCACACCAGCCACCACATGGGTTTGACAGAGCTAGGTCTGGGTCCAGTGGCAAGGATTAACCAAAATGACTGGAGACCAGCTCTGCTGCACGGACCTAGTGCGCACACATATCGCAGTGTGGGCTGGCCCGTGCTGCCCCTGGGCCACGCCTCTTCTGGGCCCCAAACTCACGCCTCTCCTGGGCCCCGATCACATCACTCTGCAATCTCTTGCCACTCCTGCGGCCCGGCCTCGCCGTCCCTGCTGTACCTGCCCACGCTCCAATCACCGACCTGGGTTATGGTGATGTCCAATCCAGTCGTCCTCTTCACTGCCGTCGCCCTCCTGCACCAGCTCACGCTGTTCCCTGAAGTGGTATGCCACCACGCTGTCCATAGGGCCGCTCGTCGCTCGCCTTTTATGGCCCCGACCTGCCGCTGGTGTTCTCATGCAGCGGGGCGGCCCCGACCTGCGTGAGAACCTTACCCTTATGTGACTCCAGACCCACAACAATGTTGTTGACTCTTACCTGCCCTCTGAAATGGCCGAGCAAGCCACTCAGTTGTATTCAAAAAGGAGGCTCACGACCACCTTCCCGAGGGGAATTAGGGATAAATGCTGGCCTCATCAGCGACAGGCCGGGCCGTACGGCGCTCCCCCAAAGACCCCGATCCGCTGATTGGCGAGGGCCTAGGGGCAGCATGGGCCAGCCCACACTGTGATATGTCTTCACACTAGGTCCATACAGCAGAGCTGGCCTCCAATTGTCTTGGTTAACCCTTGCCACTGGACCAAGACCTAGCTCTGTCAAACCCGTGTAGTGGCTGGTGTGTAACGGCCATCACACGTTAAAAAAATCCATGCATGGAAGCAAGTCATCCTCGATAGAGGGATCGCCTATGATGATGATGTACATCCTGTAAGCGGTTTTGATCCTAGCCCAATGGCTAGACGGAGAGTTCGAATCGCCCTCGCCTTATGAGAATTCTATACCCGGGGATTATTATTCAGAGTGTAAATGGAATGAGTCACGGACAGGAATGCTTCGGTGAAAAATCGCACTTATTTATTTGGTCTAACATACACTGGTTAAAACATGCACTACTAAATTAAATCACTGTCTCTGTGGAGAATAAGATCCAGGTTAAAACAACATACAGTATAACACTGGGGACCGGTGACATGCAGTAATTTCCTTGTTGCTATGGTGGAGTCTAACCCCCGGCTACCAGCGAATTACCCAGTCACACAACGCTCCCTCCCCAGAATAGCCCGAAAAAGCTTCACTTCCAAGAAAACTCTGAGCCCTTTACACCCCACACAGCTTGCCTGGCGCTCTGGTTACCGGCTTGGGACACTCGCGACCATGCTCACCAGTTATCTCGATCACTCAGCTGGTCCTTCTTCTTGTCACATCGGCTTTGGTGGAGCGAGAGAGAGAGGGGAATGCTCGAACGCTGGAGAACGGTTCAGAATGCTAGAGAATGGTGGAAAAGAGTCTATCTTTAAAGGAGTCCTGCTGCCCTTATCTCTCCCGCCAATCTTTGAAATCCTTTTGCTTCTAAGTACTCCGGTGCTTAGTCAGTGATGGGCCATCAGACCAATGTGTATTGGTCCGATGGCCTTGGGTCTAGGACATCTCTCGGCTTTTGTGTAAGGAAGAACTGGCCCCACTTGGTCTGGCCAGGCTCGTGGGTCCATTGTTCTGCTTCTTTTCTAAGATGGAGGTGCGAGTGCCTTTGCATACTAGAATGGTTTTCCAATAGCATATGCATGCCTCAGATATCTGAGCCCCTTTCCTTTTGCTAAGGCGAACCGTATATCTGCAGAAAATGACCTCATCACAGGGAAAGTACGCTCAGAGAAAAAAAAACATAAAGTCCGCGAAATATTCTCAACTGAGTCCATTCTTTAAAAAGAGATATTGCAATCTCTTCATCCTGTGAATAAAAAAGTAATAATTGGTTTTAAAGGGACATGTCTGCCTGAGCATAATAAAATGTTGTGCATTAAATGGTACAACATTCAATATAAACCAGCAATCTATCAGCTTACTGTGAACAGCATTCGGGGACAATCACTCGGTGACAATGTAATGTTTACGATCTGTTAAATCTTTCATGACTTCACAGGACAAGTCTTTAATAGGAATTACCCAATTTTAAAACTTGTCAACGCAATGTAAAAAAACAAAAAGTAACTCAACTTTCCAAAATTCTTTCTGTGGGAAAATTGGATGTTGGGTAATGGAATAGATTTTTCAGTTTAGCCACTCAGTATAAACTGGTTGACACATTGTCACAACTGCTCACAAAGGGATTTCTGTTATGCAGTTTGAAAGTGCGATACTCCTCGGTCAGTTATAGCATGACCTGAGAGTCGGCCGACAAAAAAGATGGTGGTCCGGGGCACTGGCACCCTCCCCTTTAAGGAGAGCCCTGAGAGCAGAAGTCTACCAGCTTTGTTGACCCATGGGGCAATTTCCCCCACGGGGCAGTAAGGGGTTGGGTGAGGCGGTTAGGGGGTCACCACGCATGGCAATGACGTCATCGCAGGTTGCGCGCCAGCCCAGGGCGCTAACCGCGGAATGCGGCGCTGCCATGGCAGTTTCCCGGAAGGTGGTAGCGCCCATCTCCCCAGGGCATAAAATGTCTTGCACCCCATTAGCGCCCCCCGAGGTGCTAGCGGGGCTATAAAAGGGAGCAATTTCGCCCCTTAAGGCCTAAAAATTGGACTCCTGATGCAGAATGAGCGCGTGCACCAGTTTTACAGACAGAGGATGGGTGCCTAATGGTTCGATGTGGCAGTCGGCGTACACGTGCTCATTGCGCAACAGAAGTGCGTGGTCAGCCATTTTGGTTAGGGCTCCATGGCAGGTGGTCCAGGGTGTAGACGGTTCTTAACTCTGTGGTCTCTCTGACTGATCTTGCTTGCTGACGATCGCGATCGCCGCGATTACATACGAACAGGTAGGAAAAGATCTGCTGATCAATCAAGTCTGCCCCACATCCATGATGGCTGGAGCATCATGACTTTTCTTTCCCGCCCACCTCCCACCCACCCCCGCAGCTTCTGGGGGAGGCAAGAATACAGAGAAAAATCCCAGAGCCAATAAAGGAAAAACGTACTCTGGAGAATTCCTCTCGGTCCCCCTCAGGTGCTTGAAAACAGTCCAGATCACATGGACCAAGAAGCTTACTTTATAATTTGGGTATGGTAGCATAGTGGTTATGTTACTGAACTAGTAATCCAGAGGCCTGGACTAATAATCTGGAGACCTGAATTCAAATCCCACCACGGCAGCTGGGGAATTTAAATTCAGTTAATTAAATAAATCTGGAATTAAAAACCATGAAACTACTGGATTGTCAGAAAAATCCACCTGGTTCACTACTGCCCTGTTGGGAAGTAAATCTGCTGTCTTTACCTGGTCTGGCCGATATGTGACTCCAGACCCACAGCAATGTGGTTGACTCTTAACTGCCCTCTGAAATGGCCTAGCAAGACACTCAGTTGTACCAAACCGCTACAACAAAGTCAGTACCTGCAGCGGTTCAAGAAGATGCTCACCACCATCTTCTCAAGGGCAATTGGGCTGGCCAGCCTTGCCAGCAATGCCCACATGCCTTGAACAAATAAATTTTTTTTTTAAATGATTGACGGAAAGAACCTCCTGCCCTGTGATCCTGGCACTGGACCCATTACACGTGCAATGCTGCAGGCCTAACATCTGTATCAGGCCACTTTTGCGAAATTGGTCTGCGAATGTACGCTGCAGTCAATTCATTCACGCACTCATCCCAGCGGCCATTAAAGAGACCATTGGGAATTGCACCCGAAAGCTCAGTATTAAGTTATTTTATTGCCTTATTATAGAGGCGGGAAAAGCAGGAGCACTTCTCCCAGTTCCACATTACATCCGTAGGCCACCTCCCATCACCGCTCGCCCCCTCCCGGTTACCTCACCCACCCCAGACTGTCCTGAGGTTCTCAGCTGGCATCCGAGCCAGCCGATCTTGGTGCCCACCCCCACCAAAACCTGCAAGCTGCCCCCAGCCCAAGAATGACACCCGCTGCTCACTCATACTGTACAAATGAGCTGGCGGGTCTATTTGACGTGATCCTGCTGCCGGGCTCATTAGACATGAACACTGCGATCATGTCCCGATTCAGGCCCGCTCCAATTTCTAGGCCACTTTTTTCCAGTCATGTGCTTTATCCTCTGGATAGCACCCAGTCATCACCTGTGTGAACATTGCCAATTTCTACATCGCCACTTTCTCTTTCAGCTATGCCTCAGTGGGTAGCATATTCGCTTCTGAGTCAGGAGATTGTGGGTTAAAGACCCACTCCAGGGACTTGAACACATAAATCTAGGCTGACACTCCAGTGCAGTGCTGAGGGAGCGCTGCACTGTCAGAGGTGCCGTCTTTTGGATGAGACGTTAAACCGAAGCCCCATTTGCCTTCTCAGGTGGACTTAAAAGATCCCATGGCACTATTTTGAAGATGAGTAAGGGAGTTCTCCCTGATGTCCTGGCTAATATTTATCCCTCAATCAACATAACAGAAACAGATTATCTGGTCATTATCACATTGCTATTTGTGGGAGCTTGCTGTGCGCAACTTGGCTGCCACGTTTCCCACATCACAACAGTGACTACACTCTAAAAGTACTTAATTGGCTGTAAAGCGCTTTGAGACGTCCGGTGGTCATGAAAGGTGCTTTATAAATGCAAGTCTTTCTTTCTTCTTTCTCAGAGTGAGCTTGCCAATTTTGTATCAAGTCATTGTGCATAAGAGGTAATACATGCTAGACCTCCGTGCTGGCTACAAACCAAGTTAAGGTGATCCTACACTCTTTTCACATCGGACTCCAACACAGACAGAGGAGATTTTCATCCCATCAATCAGACCTGCATTTCAACATGAGTTCCAATAGTGGAAGGACAGTGCGCTAATCCATGGTGAAAATTAGGGGAAAAGCATGGAAAAATGTACTTAAAATTGCAACCCACTGTAGGAGATCCACATCATTTTCTAACTTCCCGCCAGACTCTGTAACCCCGGGTCCAACATGAGACCAATCTCAGTCATAATTTACAAAAGCAAAAGAAAACGCAAATGCAGGTCGGAGCTATAAGACGAACACCCCTTTATCTCTATCGACTTGACTCGGCTGCAGTGTAAGAGTTTTGCATCACACTGGTCTACACAGTTCGTGCCAATCTCTAGCTGACCTCAGCCTTTGCAGGAACTGAGTACAAGTTTGATTTTATGATTCTCAGCAACCCGCGTTGTGAGCCCTACAGGATAAGCTTGGTCACTCTGACCTGA
Source organism: Pristiophorus japonicus (assembly GCF_044704955.1). NCBI lineage: Eukaryota > Metazoa > Chordata > Chondrichthyes > Pristiophoridae > Pristiophorus > Pristiophorus japonicus. The sequence continues at coordinate 32,501,756 of NC_091978.1, forward strand.
GGTCACTCAATCTGTGTCGAATTCAGAGAAGAGATAAATGGCCCTTCGAAGAAAAGATAGCAGAACTGTTGCCAGGGTCATTAGGTGCATGGGAATTTTGTTCATTGTGGACCAGATTGCAAGCGCTCGGTGGAGGTCAGGGCAGTTGCTTCTTCAAATCCTTTCTGTTGACATTGTTTCACAGCTGAGTTTATGGAGCTGATTACTGAAAGTGTGTGTGGAATGTAACTGTTCTAAAATATCTCAGTACGGCATCTTCTTCTTCTTTCGTATGGTGGTAGCAAAGCAAATCAAATGTCAATTTCCAAGTTGGATATCCAGGCCAAAGCTTCTGGTGTAACAGCGTGGATATTTTGTAGGCAAATTTGCTCTGAGGGCAGAACAACCTAAGAGATTTTTGGGCTATTCACTGCCTGACTCTGTGAAGATAAAGAGCACACAAAACGGTTGTCGAGCTGCACAAATTAACGCACTTATTGATAGAGATGGGTTACGCCTAATGGTCAGATCATTGAGTAGAGACGGCAGTCCTGACAGAGGGTGGTATTGTACTTGAGCTGTTGTGACCTTAGTTCCATTTATTGTAACTCCAGAATGAGGCATAAGCATGGTGGGCAGCCTTTTATACTGGGCCATGCACACCTATGCAGGTGACCCTCAGGTCTCCCACCGCAGTGCCCTCTGGTGGCTATGTGACTATACACTTAGTATACATGGTCGACATACATGACATACTGCCTGCGGGCAGCCACAGCCGGGACTGTAACACAGGAGTGGAGCCCTTGATTTTCCATCCACAGACAGAACAATCACAGTCTGCGTGACCACCAATTCCTAAGATGCATTTCCCCAAAGCGAAGCTCACCCCTGAGAATGCTGGATCGTGGAGTTATTCCTATTTCACATCCTGGCCAACCTGCTGTGTACATATGCAACATTTTCTATGTTTAATTTTATATGTGAGGTTGGGAGATATGGATCCACCCTCTAGAAGTGGGAAAGAAGGAAATTATTTTATTTATTGTTGAGATATTCTTCACCCAGAGGGTGTTGAGGGTCTGGAACTCACTGCCTGAAAGGATGTTCGAGGCAGAAACTGTCACTACATTTATAAAGTACTTAGATGTGCACTTAAAGAGCCGTGACCTACAGACCTAGTGCTGAAAGGTGGGGTTAGGCTGGGTAGCTCTTTGTCGGCCGGTGTGGACACAATGAGCCAAATGGCCTCCTTCTGTGTCATAATTTTTCTATAATTCTATATGCGCAGTCCAGCCCAATTCTAGTTGCTCTGAGGACACATATTTCAGGACTGGAGTTACTGGAGCCAGACAATGTAAAGACAGCAGGTTCCCTTCCCTGAAGTACATTCGTGAGGCAGTGACAATCCAGCAGCTTTAAATGCTGGTCCAAAAAGTACCAGATTTTTTTAAACTCAAGATTCCAGTTTGCTGTGGTGGGATTTGAATTCATAACTTCCAGGTTGCCAGTTCACTAACCTGACCACTAGGCTTACATGCCCCAACTGCGTGCAAAATCAATGAATCTCTACTCAAATAACACACTATCATTAAAAAAAAACAAGACCCGGTTGTCTGCCAGCATTCCTTGCTCCCGCATAGAATGTGTGAGAGCCTCATAGAGTTTATTAAAGTATCCTCTGAAGGCCAATTGGTAAAATTTTTATATGAAAATGTCAAAGCAGAACTGCCTTTGCAGGCTCTGACTGAGCAGGAAGCTAATTACCGAGTTATGCCACAGACCTGGAGGCAATTGCAGTCACAGGGTCGACACTGCCAGTGGCAGCCAAGACCACCACTTCCCTCAGCCTTTATGCCTTCAGCTCCTTCCAGTTTGCTACTGGTGACATCTGCAATATAAAGAAAGACCTGCGTTTATATAGCGCCGTTCACGACCACCGGACGTCCCATTGTGTTTTACCACCAGTTAAATACTTTTTTGAAGTGTAATGACTGTTGCAATGTCAGAGACGCGGCAGCCAATTTGCGCACAGCAAGCTCCCACAAACAGCAATGTGATCATGACCTGATAAATTGTTTTAGTAATATTGATTGAGGGATAAATATTGGCCAGGACATCGGGGATGACTCCCCTGTTCTTCTTTGAAATGGTGCCGTGGGGTCTTTTACGTCCACCTGAGAGAGCAGATGGGGCTCTCTGGATTAATGTCTCATCCGAAAGGCGGAACCTCCAACAGTGCAGCCCTCTCTCAGGACTGCACCGTGGGTGCTACCCACTGAGCCACAGCTGACACCGTAACGCAATTTGCAACACACAGATGTGTCCAAGAAAATCATCCAGATCTTTAAATACTTCCAGCAGCGCTCTCGTAAAACTGGCCATGCGTGCGCAAGCTCCCAGGCTCCGCCCACATTGCGAGTGGGACTGAACGGGAAGATCTGGTGGAAATGGCCACGCATGCATCGCCAGGCAGATGCTCCATTTAGAATGTTGACACAGTGAGGATTCCCCTGGAGGCAGAAGTGTCCTCACAGAAAAAAGGGTGACGGAAAATACTGCCGCCAAGACCATTAGCAGTGTGAGAAGTAACAGGCTTCAGTATCTCGCACTTGGAGCCAAGAAGAGAACCTTCTGTCAAATTGTAGGCAGCACATAAGAACATAAGAAATAGGAAGAGGAGTGGGCCATACGGCCCCTCGAGCCTGCTCCGCCATTTAAAAATATCATGGCTGATCTGATCATGGACTCAGCTCCACTTCCCTGCCCCTTCCGCATAACCCTTTATTCCCCTAAAAATTCTGCCTATCTCCGCCTAAAATATATTCAATGTCCCAGCCTCCACAGCTCTCTGGGGCAGAGAATTCCATAGATTTACAACCCTCTGAGAAGAGATTTCTCCTCATCTATTGCCATAATGCAATTGCTCCTCCCTCTACTCAGGTGAAGTCCACTTGACTGCATCACTCTATGTTTAACCCGAGATGGGTTTTTACACACTGTCATGTATCTTACATTACTGTATATAACTGTATCTTATCATGCTATACATGACTGTAACTGGATATGACCTGTAACAATAAGCATACCTTACCACCAGGGGTGCACTTGCAGGAGACACTCCATACCTGTCCCACTGAGGTATATAAAGGGAGGTCTCAGGCAAGTGCAGCACTGGAGAGCTGTGAATTAAAGGTACAGGTCCTGAGTGACCTTGACTTCAGCATGTATCTCGTGTAAATCAGTACATTAGAGTCAGGACCTAACAGTGGCGACGAGTTACGGGATCACAGAATCCACAGAATGTCTACCAACAGCTCAGATGAGAAATACAATGCTGGAGACAATTGGGATGACTTTATAGAAAGGCTCCAGCAAAGCTTTGTAACCAAAGACTGGTTTGGCGATGATAAGGCAGACAAGAGAAGAGCCCATCTCTTGACCAGCTGTGGCTCGAAAACATACGCTTTAATGAAAGACCTGCTGGCACCCGAGAAACCAGCAAGCAAGTCGTTTGAAGAATTGTGCACACTAGTGAGAGACCACCTGAAGCCAGCGAGCAGCTTACACATGGTCAGACACAGGTTCTACAACTACAGGCGTTGTGTGGGCCAAAGCATACCCGACTTCGTGGCGGAACTTCGGAGGTTGGCTAGTTCATGTGAGTTCCCTGATGAACTAAGGAGAGAAGTACTGAGAGACTTGTTTATTGAAGGAATAGGCCAAGCAGACATATTCCGAAAGCTTATAGAGACTAAGAACTCGACTCTCGAGGCAGCAGCACTGGTCGCACAGACGTTCTTGGCAGGCGAAGAAGAAACGAGGCTGATCTATACTTCGGGTACGACAACCAACGAGGCATCGGAACAAGGGGTTCACATTGTGACACAAATTGCTAACCCCACACACAGACAAAGGCAGGAGAGCAGGCCTTCAACAGCAGATAGTGGCGCCAGAAGCCATCAAAATCAAGGGCCACATGAATGGCCGATCACACCTCATCAACCCACAATGCGAGCAATCAACAACAGATTGAGAGAAGCTCAAAGGAGATCAGCCAGAAGCAGCTCATCCTTCGAAAACAATGGAAACGGTCTGTGTTGGAGATGTGGGGGAAGGCACTCAACCAGGGTGTGTCGATTTCAGCATGCCGTTTGCGGAAACTGCAACTACACAAGGCATCTGGCTCGCATGTGCAGAAAAACAGTTGCTTGGCTGGTATACGAATCGGAAGGGTCGGAAGCGGACCAGAAGACGGTTGGAACAGTGCACGGGACGCCGAGGTACAGCGGGTTAACACGATCAATGTCCACTGTTCTTACACCAAGATGCCTCCAATTTTGATGAGGGTTCTACTCAACAGGATACCTGTCAACATGGAACTGACACGGGGGCCAGTCAATCCCTCATGAGCGTTCAACAATTTGAACAGCTGTGGCCGCACAAAAGCAACAGAACAAAACTCACAAAGATCGACACCAAACTAAGGACCTATACTAAAGAAATCGTTCCAGTCCTTGGCAGAGTCATGTTCTCAGTCACACACAAAGGGATGGTGAAGCGACTTTCCCTGTGGATTGTCCCCGGGGATCTCCCAGCCCTGTTGGGGAGAAGCTGGCTAGCAGAACTTAATTGGAAATGGGATGATGTTCACACCATGTCGTCAGAGGAACGGATCTTCTGCTCAACAGTTCTAAGCCATTTTGAACATCTCTTTCAGCCAGGTGTGGGCACCTTCAAAGGGGCTAAAGTTAGAATCTACATCACACAGAATGCCAGACCGGTCCATCACAAGGCTAGAGCTGTGCCTTATGTGATAAGGGAAAAGACTGAAAACGAACTGGACCGGCTTCTGCGGGAAGGCATAATTTCTCCCGTGGAATTCAGTGACTGGGCAAGCCTCATTGTCCCCGTCATGAAGCCTGATGGATCCGTGCGAATCTGTGGGGCTTACAAGTCTACCATAAACAGAGCTGGAATTAAAGGTGCAGGTCCTGAGTGACCTTGACTTCAGCATGTGTCTCGTGTAAGTCAGTACATTAGAGTCAGGACTAAACACACACTATCTCAACAGTTGAAATTTCTTCAGAATTTAGATTAGTTGATAACTAATCCCAGAGTATCTAGAATACTGAATTGTCAGGGATTAGAGATATGTCTCTCATGGTGTATGGTTATGAAACTAATTAAATAAACAGCCTGTGCTTAAGTGGAGGTTACAATTATTCATCGTGCAATCTTCTTCTTCTTTCATATGGTAGGCTGACACTCCAGTGTAGAGCTGAAGGAGTGCTGCACTGTTGGAGGTACTGTCTTTCAGATGAGACATTAAACCGAGGCCCCATCTGCTCTCTCAGGTGGATGTAAAAGATCCCATGGCACTATTTTGAAGAAGAACAGGGGAGTTATCCCCGGTGTCCTAGCCAATATTTATCCCTCAATTATTAGCACTAAAACAGATTATCTAGTCATTATCACATTGCTGTTTGTGGGAGTTTTATGTGTGCAAGTTGGCTGCCACGTTTCCCACATTACAACAGTGACTACACTCGAAACATATTTCAAAGGCTGTAAAACACTTTGAGACATCTGGTGGTTGTGAAATGCAAGTCTTTCTTTCTTTTAGTAGCAAAGCAAATCAAATGTCAATATCTAAGTTGGATATCCAGGCCAAAGCTTCCAGTGTAACAGCATGGGTATCTTGTAGCCTTGCAGTTGACAAAGGCTTCACTCCACCTTTAGCGTGGAATTGATCATTTGTAATGTCATAGACAATGCATGACTCTCTTCTTGTTTAATTCTCTCAATGTTGCAGGGCCACTCAGCTTGATTTTCAGCTGACACCTCTTGTAATGTGCATGAGATCATCTCTCCTGTTGGTCTGGTCCTAAACAGACAAACAAATAAGAATCTCTTATTGTGTTTCGATAAACATAGACATATAGGAACATAGAAAATAGGTGCAGGAGTAGGCCATTCGGCCCTTCGAGCCTGCACCACCATTCAATATGATAATGGCTGATCATGCAACTTCAGTACCCCATTCCTGCTTTCTCTCCATACCCCTTGATCCCTTTAGCCATAAGGTCCAAATCTAACTCCCTTTTGAATATATCTTTCAAATGAACCTTGCAGCACCCCACTAGTCACTGCCTGACATTCTGAAAAGGACCTGTTTATTTCTACTTTTTGCTTCCTGTCTGCCAACCAGTTCTCAATTCATTACCCCCAATACTATGTGCTTTAATTTTGCACACTAATCTCTTGTGTGGGACCTTGTCAAAAGTCTTTTGAAAGTCCAAATACATCACATTCACTGGTTCTCCCTTGTCCACTCTACTAGTTACATCCTCAAAAAATTCTAGAAGATTTGTCAAGCATGATTTCCCTTCCATAAATCCATGCTAACTTGAACCGATCCTGCCACTGCTTTCCAAATGCGCTGCTACTACATCTTTAATAATTGATTCCAACATTTTCCTCACTACCGATGTCAAGCTAACCGGTCTATAATTCCCTGTTTCCTCTCTCCCTCCTTTTTTAAAAAGTGGGCTTACATTAGCTACCCTCCAATCCATAGGAACTGATCCAGAGTCTGTGGAATGTTGGAAAATGACCACAAATGCATCCACTATTTCTAGGGCCACTTCCTTAAGTACTCTGGGATGCAAACTATCAGGTCATGGGGATTTATCAGCCTTCAATCCCATCAATTTCCCTAACACAATTTCCTAACTAATAAGGATTTCCTTCAGTTCCTCCTTCTCGTGAGACCCTCGGTCCCCTCGTATTTCCGGAAGGTTATTTGTGTCTTCCTTAGTGAAGACAGAACCAAAGTATTTGTTCAATTGGTCTGCCATTTCTTTGTTCCCCATTATAAATTCATCTGATTCTGACTGCAAGGGACCTACATTTGTCTTCACTAATCCTTTTCTCTTCACATATCTATAGAAACTTTTGCAGTCAGTTTTTATGTTCCCTGCAAGCTTACTGTCATGTTCTATTTTCCCCCTCCTAATTAAACCCTTTGTCCTCCTCTGCTGAATTCTAAATTTCTCCCTGTCCTCAGGTTTGCTGCATTTTCTAGCCAATTTATATGCTTCTTCCTTGGACTATCCTTAATTTCCCTTGTTAGCCACAGTTCCCAGTTTTATTTTTACTCCAGACAGGGATGTACAATTGTTGAAGTTCATCCATGTGATCTTTAAATGTCTGCCATTGCCTATCCACCGTCAACCCTTTAAGTATCATTCGCCAATCTATCCTAGCCAATTCACGTCTCATAATGGGTTCATTTACTTCTTTTAGAAAGTGACTGTTTCTCACAGGATTGTTTCAATATTGTAACAATCAAAATGGTGGCTAGTAGCCATTCTCCTCCCATTGAGTTTATGAAATACAGATTAGCCATCAGTAAAAGCAGAAAATTGGCTAATCACATGTCTTTGGCTCACATGTCAAGAAACCATCATTGGCTCCTCTATGATGGTTTCCTATCTCTCAGGTCTCTATACTAGCACTGAAAACTGACAAACATGTCTTTGTGCAGATGTGGAATGTCGAAAACATAGCAGAGAACACCCAACAGAGATTTTGAAAATGCCCAACCCGATCCAACTCCGCATGTCAGCCCACTCTGATGTTAGTCTTCTGATGTCAGTCTGCTTCACCTGATCCATCTCCCAATGGCAGTCCACACAATTAATTGAATGAATTTATAGCTGACAATGCACCACTATTGATAATGGAAAGGCTTGACATATATGAGCGATGAAGTTATAAATATAAGCATTTTCTTCACTATGAGTTGAATGGATGAAGCACTGACTGACTCCAATGAATAAACTCACATTACCATTAACATTGAAAGCAGAATTCATAGAAAACGTACAGCACAGAAGAAGGCCATTCAGCCCGGCGTGCCTGTGCTGCCTCTTTGAAAGAACAGTCATGCTTAGTCCCAACACCGACCCCCCACCCCCCCCCCCCCCGCTTTTTGTCTGTAACCCAGTAAGTTCCTCATTCTCAAGTAACCTGTCCGACTCCCTTTTAAAATTATTGATGGAATCAGCTTCCACCACCTTTTCAGGTAGAACGTTCCCGAAAATGATCTGAGAGAAAAAAATTCTCCTCATCTCCCCTCTGGATACGTTCCAATGATTTTGAATCTATGACCCGTTGTTATTGACCCACTCGCCAGAGGGATTATGTTTTCCCTATTTACTCCATCAAAACATCTCATCATCTTGAAAACCTCGATTAGGTCACCTCTTAACATTCTCTGTTCCAAGGAGAACAGTTGTCACTTTTCCAACCTCTCCTCATAACTGAAGTTCCTCATCCCTGCTAACATCCCGGCAAACCTCCTCTCTACCTTTTCGAATGCCTTTATATCTTTCCTGATTCTCAAGTGTTTGAACCACGATCACTGAATGTTCTAGGCTACTGGGACGCCCCTAGCAGTGACCAACATAAGAACATAAGAAATAGGAGCAAGAGTAGGCCATATGGCCCCTCGAGCCGACTCCGCCATTTTATACGATCTTGGCTGACCCGATCATGGACTCAGATCCACTTCCCTGCCAGTTCCCCATAACCCCTTATTGGTCAAGAAACTGTCTATCTCTGTCTTAAAGTTATTCAATGTTGCAGCTTCCACAGCTCTCTGAGGCAGCGAATTCCACATATTTACAACCCTCAGAGAAAATAAATTTCTCCTCACCTCAGTTTTAACTGGGCAGCTCCTTATTCTAAGATTGTACCCCTGTAGCTCCCCCATCAGTGGAAACATTCTCTCTGCATCCAACTTGTCAAGCCCCCTCATAATCTTATACGTTTCGATAAGGTCACCTCTCATTCTTCTGAACTCCAATGAGCAGAGGCCCAACCTACTCAACCTTTCCTCATAAGTCAACCCCTCATCTCTGGAATCAACCTAGTGAACCTTCTCTGAACTGCCTCCAAAGCAAGTATATCCTTTCGTAAATATGGAAACCAAAACGGCACGCAGTATTCTCGGTGTGGCCTCACCAATACCCTGTATAGCTGTAGCAAAACTTCCATTGGCCTTCCTGATCACTTGCTGTACCTGCATACTGTCCTTTTGTGTTTCATGCACAAGTATCCCCAGGTCCCTCTGTCGGCCCAAACAAACCCATTACACTTCATGCTATTAGAAATTCTGACAGAATTGCACCGTTAGTTTGGTAAGGCTTATTTTGAATTCCACTCCAAAACTTCACCTCTCATTTTTCTGTCAGCATTCTCCTACGGGAGGAACTGACCTAGAAGCATAGAATCATAAAGATTTACGGCATAGAAGGAGTCCGTTCGGCCTACCGTGACTTGTGGTGTGATTGATTTATTTTAATTGAAAGAGGAGGAAAATAAGCAATCAAGACTGGAGGCTAGCTCTCACATGCCTGCTCCACTTGCAAATCATTCAAACTTCTATTATACAGGTGTAACATTCACATCAAGTCTCACCCTAGTGAAAATGCTCTGGCAAAAGTATAGATGAGATTTTGTCGTTCAAGAGCCTGATGTGGGTTGTCAGCTCACTGAGAGCAGCTAATGTCCGGAGTGCTAAAACACCATCATGTTACATGAGTCTCGGAGCTATGTTATGTTCTGTGCTCAACGGCAAAGGAAGAAAGTCAGCAATTGTATAGCACCTTATCACATCCACAGGACATTTTGAATTGCAGTGAACTATTGTTTGGAAGTGGAGTTGAGTACAGAGCTAACCTGCACACAGCAAGGTCCTACGAACAACAACAATTGTTGACCAGTTAATGTGTTTTGACGGTGCTGGTTGGGTGGGGGGGAGGGGGGCGGTGGGCAGAGGAATGTTGGCCAGGACACACCAGCAGTACTCCTGCTCTTCTTCAAGTAGTGCCATGGGAATTTACTCTCATCTACATGAACAGGACGGTGGTTTAGTGCCTCATCCAAAAGACAGTGGGGATAAAATTCAAGTGTGGCAGATGCAGCAAACAGGCAGTAGCAGATCTGTGCCCACCTGAGGTTTTTCTCTGTTAAAGTCAAAGTTGGGCAGGGTTTAAAATGGGCAGCTGATCTGCTACGGCCCATTTTACACCCCCACTGAAGTGGAATTTTCAAACAATGCAGTGCACCCTCAGTACTACATTGGAGTTCAGTCCATAAGAACATCAGAAATAGGAGCAGGAGTAGACCATACGGCCCCTTGAGCCTGCTGCGCCATTCAATAAGATCATGGCTGATCTGATCATGGACTCAGCTCCACTTCCCTGCCCCAAAGCATGGAAATCACTACTAAACACCTAGGCCCGGAATTTCCTCAGAGTTACTCCCACTCCATTGCCGTAACTTGTGTAAATGGGGTTTTCGGTAAAGATACGACGGTTGAGCAGGAGCAACTCTCAGGAAATTCTAGGCCATCGGTTTTGTAGGCCTCTTTTCATTATTCTGAAGGAGTCTTTAATTTGTTTCAAATAAATAGATGAACGGGGCGGTAGTCGAGTGCAGGAAGGTGGAGTTGAGGTAGAAGATCAGCCATGATCTTATTGAATGGCAGAGCAGGCCTGAAGGGCAAAATGACCTACTCCTGCTCCTATTTCTTATGTTCTTATGTAACTGCAAAGTTATGCCTGTCAGGAAAGCCTGGGTTTCTATTTTCTTGAAAAGAGAAGGCTGAGGGCGGACCGAATAGAGGCCTTTAAAATTCTGAAAGGTTTTGATTTAGAGTGGATTTTGATAGAGTGAGAGGAGCCTAAATTTGGGGTCTTGCAGAGACCTGCTCATGCCCGTTTGTGGCGGCCATTCGTCAAAATCGAATGGCCGCCACTTTGGGGTCAACAGGCCAACCCGACATTAAAATTCAGGTCGGGGATGTTTCGGCCTGGACCCCATCCTGCCCGATGCTGATGACCGCCGCAAGCGGGTCATCAGTTAGTGCACCGCCACTTTTAATTACAATAAAAACTTACCGACCTAAATTCAGCTCGATCCATCGATCACTCGCAGCGCGGTGCTCCCAACAGGTTTTTCTGTCGGTGCACCTTCTCCGCACTGAGTGCGGCCAGGCAGCGCGGCAGCCCTTAAAGGGGAGGGCCCACTGCCGCGGCTGCCATCTACTAATCTTTGCCGGTGAACTTCCCGATCGGCCGGCAAGACAGTGCCCTTGGGTTCGGCCGGGCCGCCAACGGGCAGCCGAAACCCTCCCTGTTGGCCGAGTGGCCACCGATAAAAAAATGACTGAATCTCTCTCCTTTAACGAAGGGGAGAGAGTGTGGTGATGCACACGCGCTGTGAGGTCACCACTACTGCACCATTGATTGACAGCGCGGAGTCCCGGTCTGACCTATATTCAGCCACACGGCCTGCCTTTCAGTCTATGACCAGCCCCCATTATGACACATTTCCTCCTGGACTCTAACAAAGTCCTGAAAATGGCTCTTCCGGCCGCATCAAGGATCTGTGCGATAAGTACAAAGAGAAAATCATAGATGCACAGCTTTCTTGCGCTGCTGAATTTCAGTGTTTCCACTTGTGGGGAAGAGCAAAACTAGAGGCCATTAATATAAGGCCACTAATATAATATCGTCATCAAGAAATCCAATAAGGAATTCGGAAGAAAATTCTTCACCAAGAAAGTGGTGAGAATGTGAAACTGACTACCACAGGGAGTGGTTGAAGCGAATAGTATAGGTGCATTTAAGGGGAAGCTAGATAAGCATATGAGGGAGAAGGGAATAGAGGGTTCTGCTGATGGAGTTAAACGAGGAAGGATGGGAGAAGGCTCGAGTGGAGCATAAATGCCGGCATGGACTGGTTGGGCTAAATGGCCTGTTTCTGTGCCGTATATTCTATGTAATTTTATGTAGTCCTTTTGAGATAAATGCCAACATTCTATAGAAACATAGAAACATAGAAAATAGGTGCAGGAGTAGGCCATTCGGCCCTTCAAGCCTGCATCACCATTCAATAAGATCATGGCTGATCATTCACCTCAGTACCCTTTCCTGCTTTCTCTCCATACCCCTTGATCCCTTTAGTCATAAAGGCCATATCTAACTCCCCTTGAATAGCCTGTTTAATTATTTTTCCCACTATGTAGAGCCCCAAATACTCCTTCCAAGTGAAACAGTGATTTACTTGTACTTCTTTCAATTTAGTATACTGTACTCGCTGCTCACGATGTAGTCTCCTCTACATTGGGGAGATCAAGTGTAGATTGGGTGAGCGCTTTGTGCAGCACCTCCGTTCAGTCCACAAGTGTGACCCTGAAAGTCCGGTTGCCTGTCACTTTAATTCTCCATTGCATTCTCACTCTGACCTCTCCGTCCTCGATCTCCTACATTGTTCCATCAAAGCTCAACGCAAGCTCGAGGAACAGCATCTGATCTTTCATTTAGGCACTTTACAGTCTTCTGGACTCAACATCGAGTTCAACAATTTCAGAGTGTAACTGCTGCCAATCTTTGGCTCCCTTTCCCCCTACTAACTGCGCCCCCCCCTCCCCGCCCTCCTTGTCTCTAATATCAGTTGGTCATAATCCCACCATTACACCCTATCTTGACTAATGTTTTTCTAACTCTTGGCATTACCATTTGAATTTGGGCCATCATCCCTTTTCTCCTGTATTCCACCCTATCACAGACCTTCCCCTTTGTTCTTTCTTCCCCTCCCTCTTTCTGTGCTCGTTAAGAATCTGTTCTTCCAAACACTCTCCAGTTCTGACGAAGGGTCATCGACCCAAAACGTTAACTGCTTCCTCTCCATAGATGCTGCCTGACCTGCATTTTCTATTTTTATTCCAGATTCCAGTATCCGCAGTATTTTGCTTTTGATTATTTTTGTACCTATTCACTAGCTTTTATTGATTTGTGTACTCTGACCCCTAACTCCCTTTGCTCCCCCACAGATCCTAATCTCTCACCATTAAGAAAATATTGCCTTTTGTTTTTCTCAGAACCAAAGTGGCTGACCTCACCCCACATTGAACTCCATCTGCTATCATTTTGCCCACTCACTTAGTCTGTCTACATCATTCTATAACTTTCTGCTCCCATCCACACAGCTAACTGGTCCTCCTAACTTAGTGTCATCTGCAATCTTGGATATACAACTTTCTATTCTTTCATCCAAGTCATTAACGGGCTATAATAACGATGCTGTCAAAATAACAATGATGCTAAAGGCACTCCACATTATTTATGCGCAAATGGTTCAGCAAATTCAGGGAACGGCCAGATGCGTCGTTAAATGGGAATATCTAAAAGTTGATGCCCAGTTGTGCTGCTTCACGAAAATGGCATCTCATTGCCTCACCATTGAATTGCAGTGAATTACGTGAAGTTGTGTAATTGCGCAGTTGATACGAATGAAACTAGTCACAGAAAGTGAAGTCTTGTCCATTTCAGTCAAAGTACACTTTTACCGACACGATAAGTGTTAATTACTGCCAGCCAACCTCTCTGGCACAGAAAATAAACTATTACAAGTGTGGAGTCTCATTCCTTCAGGTTTTAATTATTATTGGAGATTTTAAAAATGTAAAATTTTAAACTTACATTGTTTTTTTACGTTTCCTTTCGGTCTCTTTCTTTTCTCTCTTTCTCTATTAATTCAATCTTTCTTTCCCTCTCTTTATTTCTCTTTCTGTAACTGAATTTACATTGAATTCGCCCACTCTAATTTACACTTCCTTCATCAGACCGTGCGTTATTAACTTCACAGTCCTTCAATCTGATTGGTTAAGGAGATACACCATTGCTTGTCCTGTTCACTCAGCTCCCAGATGCCCGCTTCCCCTTGCTGTGACGTTATTAGCTCGCACTTTCAGCAACTTGCCACGCAAAAAATTTAAAAATCAAAGCATGCAAGAGCTCGTCTAACTACCAGCAGATGCTCTTAGATGCCCTGTCACAGCACATTATGGCCCTATATATATATATGGTGAGAAGCTGAGGCCCAGTACGGATTCCTGGGAAATACTACTTGTCACATCCCGTCAATCAGAGAATGAATCCTTTATCCCTACTCTCTGTCTCTTACCTCCCAAACAATTACTTACCCATGTCATAAGGTGCCCTGTAATTTTGTGTGCTTTCATTATTTCTAATTACCTCATGTGCAAAAATGTCTCCAATGTCTTCTTGAAGTCCATATAGACAACATCCGTAGACACTCCTCTATCCACTATGCTAATAACCTCCTCAAAAACTTCAACTAGATTAGTCAGACATGACCTGCCTTCAGAAATCCATGCTGACTCTCTTTGATTCCTGCCCAAGTGCTCAGTCACTGTCTCTGGTGATGGATTCTAGAAACTTTAACTGCTGTTAAACTAACAAATATGTAGTTATCTGGCTTTGTTCTTCCTCTTTTCTTAAATGTGGACTGACATTTGTAATTTTCCAATCCAAGGGAACAATTCCTGAATCTTGAGAGCTTTGAAAAGTTATGACTAATGTATCTGCAATTGCTTGCAATACCCTGGGTGGAAACCATCAGGCCCTGGAGAGGTGTCTACCCTCAGTATCCATTATAGTATCGCTTGCATCTGTATTTAATGAGCCCTCAATCCCCTTTGCCAAGCACTCTCTTAATATATTTATTAAAGCATTGCTTCGGTGTCCTTTATATGTTTTTTAATGTTCCTTTTTGCACCTCATATTACTTTCTTTGTATCCCTTTATTTTCATAGCTCTCCCAGTTCACTGGATTTCTATGTATCCTTGCATTTGTGTAAGCCCTCTCTTTTAGCTTGATATTGTCCCTGACCTCATATGTTGACCATGGTTACCTAATTGCACAAGTTTGCCTTTTAGGGGTATGTACTGGGTTTGTATCAGACCAAACCACTCGTTGCCTGTAACTGTACCCAAATACAGTTAAGCCTAGTTTACTGTTGGCAATTTTTTCTCATTGTTTGAAGTTTCCTTACTTGAAGTTAAATCCTTGATTTGTGACTCTCCCTTATCCCTCTGACACCAAATATCAAATTCAATCATAATATTGTCACTATTTGCAAGATGCTCCCTTACCGTCAACTGACTGTGGTTCATTACTCATTGTTAAATCTTTGTCTCCTTATCAGTTCGAAAACACATTGGGCTGGATTTTCGGTCTTTTGCTGCCGCTGTTAATGCCCCAGAGGGGCGGCAATTGCGGTGGTAAGCACTTCTGGGCGGGCAGCCAGTTTCCATTGCTCCGCTGGGACATTGGGTGCCGGTTTCGAGGGGGTGCGGAGCATTACCGCCCAGAAGTGGCAAGCCGGTGTCCAAAGGCCCTGGTTATATAGTTTTAAGGTGGTTGGTGGAAGGTCTAGAGGGGATTTGAGGGGGGGGCTTCTTTACGCAGAGGGTTGTGGGGATCTGGAACTCGCTGCCTGGAAGAGTGGTGGATGCAGAAACCCTCACCACTTTTAAGAGATGGTTGGATGGGCACTTAAAATGCAGTAACCTGCGGGGTTACGGACCTAGAGCTGGTAATTGGGATTAGACTGGATGACCTTTTGTTGGACAGCGCAGATATAATGGTAAGCACTGCGAGGAATAGAATACGGCCAGGGTGATCGCCTGGACTAGTTTCGACCGCCTGGATAGGTCGGAGAGGAATTTTCCTAGATTTTTTCTCCCTAAATTGGCCTGGGTTTTTATCTGGTTGTTGCCTCTCCCAGGAGATCACATGGCTCCGGTTGGGGTGGAGTGCAGAGTTTTAGTATAAAGGGTGTCGCAGTTGTGTAAGTCGGACTGGTTGGGCTGGATGGTCTTTGCCTTTCCGTCATTGTTGATAGGTTTATATGTAACCTTCAGGGCTGCTGACCGAGGGCAGTGTGGCTCTTTATCGGCCGGCGCGGACACGATGGGCTGGAATGGCCTCCTTCTGCGCTGTAAATTTCTATGTTTCTATATTTGGATCGTGCCCGACCCTCAGCGCTCCGTAGAAGGCCTGTGGAAGCGGACATTCCGAGCTGTAGCAGCTGCAGTGAGTTACATAATGTTGACCTGATGAAAGTGTGATTGTTTATTTTTGCGATTTATGTTGTGGTGGTGTTTTTCTTTTCAGATTTTGTTTTATCCCCCCCAGGCCTCTCTTATGGCGCTCCGAGGCCGGCTGTTTAGCTCGGGTTTTTCGCATGCTCTTCCGGCCTAGCGCCCTAAAAGAGGTGTGCAATGCCACCCTTAGCATCTGCTCCAAACTCCGGGCCCAGCTGATGAATTTTGCGGCAGCAGATGTAAACCATTTGCAGGCTTAAAATTTACCGCTCTGCCCGGATTAATGCTGCCACATAAGCCCGACTGAATTTCCACCCCATTGTTTTAGAAAACTGTCCCAAATATATTCTAGAAATTCATTGAGCTATTCTGTTTCTCCCAGTCTACATGAAAATTAAAACCTCCCATTATAACCACTTTGTTTTTGTTACATGCTTCCCCGATCTCCGTATGTATACACCCTCACCATTTCATCACTGCTATCAGGAGATCTATGGACAACTCCCACCAGAGGCTTACATTCTTTGCTGCTCCTTAACTCCACCCATACTGTTTCCACTGCCCGATCACCCACACTGAATCCCCTTGTTTCAACTGTGGCAATTGTGTTTTTTTATCATTATCCAGGGGTCTGTTTATGGGAACGGTAGCATAGTGGTAATTTTACTGGACTAATAGTCCAGAGTCCATGATCCAGAGACATGGGGGCCGAAATTCAGGCATGCCAGAAAGCTGGCACACCCTTGATTTTTTTACCTCATTTATCCACCGGGAGCGATGAGGCGGCCGCCTGATCTATTTTCAGCACTTGTTACATACTGGCTAAAGAAGTTCTCCTGAATGCACCCTCTGTAACATTCACACTGCTTTTTTCCCAGTTAATATTAAGGTAGTTGAAATCCCCCTTTATTCCAGCTCAATAGCTTTTGCACTTCACAGCAATTTGACCACATATTTGTTCTTCTACCTCCCTCTGACTGTTTGGGGGTCTATAGTACACTCCCAATAGTGTGATCACCCCTTTTTTGTTCTTCAATTCAACTCATATGGCCTCGTTTGATGAACACAAGAAGACTGCTAAGGGACATAGACCGAGTAAGTGAATTGGGAAAGAAGTGTCAGATAGAGTATAATGTGGGGAAGTGTGAAATGATCAACTTTGGTCAAAGAATGGAAAAGCAGATTTTTTTTTAAAAGATGAGGGGCAACTAAATGATGGTATGCAGACGGATTTAGAAGGTCCTTGTACATGAATCACAGATAGTTAATATGCACAAACAGCAAGCAATTAGCAAGGCAAATGGTATGTTAGCCTTTATTGCAAGGCGATTGCTGTAATTATATAGGGCTTTGATAAGACAACACCTGGAGTATTGTGCTCAATTTTGGTCTCTTTACCTAAGGAAGAATAAACCTGCTTTGGAGGGTGTTATGTCTTTAGATGCTCTAATAATGACTCCACGAGGCAAAGTATTGCACTTGAACTGTAGTGACCTTAGTCCGTTTAATATAACTCCAGAGTCAGGATACCACATGATGGACTCCCTTTTATACCTGGGTACCTGTGGTGTATAGGTGACCCCTGGGCCTCTACCAGTTGCGCCCTCTGGTGGTGCCAGCATAGTGTATACAGTGTGAACCTTGTTGATGGTACCTCTGGTAAACAAGGCTCCATCTTATGCAACTATACAGTGATTATACAACTATACAGTGATTATACAAAGAGTGCAATAAAGGCTAACATACCATTTGCCTTGCTAATTGCTTGCTGTTTGTGCATATTAACTATCTGTGATTCGTGTGCAAGGACCCTCTAAATCCTTCTGCATACCATCATTTAGTTGCCCCTCACCTTTTAAAAAAAAATCTGCTTTTCCATTCTTTGGCCAAAGTTGATCATTTCACACTTCCCCACATTATACTCCATCTGACACTTCTTTCCCAATTCACTTACTCGGTCTATGTATATATAACAGAGGGGATGCAACAAATGTTCACTAGATTGATTCCTGGGATGGCAGGGCTGTCCGATAAGGAGAGATTGAGTAGAATGGGCCTATACTTTCTGGCGTTTAGAAGAATGAGAGGTGAACCATTAAGGGCTTGTCAGGGTAAATGCCGAAAGGCTGTTTCCCCTGGCTGGGGAGTCTAGCACCAGGGGATCACAGTGTCAGGATAAGAGATCGGCCATTTAAGACTGAGATGCAGAGGAATTCTTCACTCAGAGAGTGGTGAATCGTTGGAATTCTCTGCCCCAGAGAGCAGTGGATGCTCAGTCATTGAGTATATTCAAATCTGAGATCAATAAATTTGAGAATCAAGGATATGGGGATTGGGCGGGAAAGTGATGTTAGAAAGTGAATGTAGAAGTTTTGTCTTGATCTTATTGAATGATGGAGCATGCTCAACGGGTTGTAATGCCTAATCCTGCTGCCATTTATTATATTCTTATGTTCTTCGACTCTTTGGCCGGAATTTTCCCATTGCCGAGTGTGTGGGTTTGCGGGTTTTCACAGTAAAACTCGCCAAAATTGTCAGCACATCGGGAACCCGCTGACTTTCGCATTTAACTCAGGCGCGGTTGGAGGCATACCATGAACACGATCGGGAGAGGTGGGTGATTCAAGTAATTAAATGCTTGTTGAGAGATCCTTAAGAGGGTTTTTTATACCAGCTTTTGGCTTTAACTTCAGGGGCATGGGCATCACGCATCTCAGGAACATCGCCTGTGAAGGGTACCAGCAACATCAGCAGCAGGAGCAGCCACAACACCAGCAGCCTTCTCCTCAGTGATCTGATGCTCCACAGGACAGAGGGCATCAGCGCAGTGCTGCACCATGTCAGACGCGATACCCCCAACATAGGGTATACAGGCAGAGGATGAACTTCATCACATGACTGAGAAGCAGTGCTTCAGGAGGCTCAGGGTATCGCGCCAGATCATCACAGACATTTGTAATTTGCTGGAACAAGACCTGCTGCCCAGAGGACCTGATGGACAAGCCTTACCAGTGCCTGTCAAAGTCCCCACTGTCCTGAACTTCTTTGCCTCGGGCTCCTTCCAGGGTTCTGCAGCAGACATTTGTGGGATCTCGCCGTTGGCCACCCACAGATGTATCACCCAGGTGACCGATGCCATGTTTGACATGTCAGCCAATTATCTGAACTTTGCTACTGATCAAGCCAATGTTACTGAGCGGGCGCTTGGCTTTGTGGCTTTGACTGGCTTCCCACAAGTGTAGAGCGTCATTGACTACGCACATGTGGCCATCAAGATACCCTCTCATCACCCACAAGGGCTTCCACTCCCTCAAAGCGCAGCTCATCTGCAACCATAGGAAGACCATCATGCATGTGTGTGTCAGAATCCCTGGGCGCTGTTGTTATGTATGTAAACCTTACTAGTGTGTAAGACTTGCCACCATGGAGTGCACCTGTTGGAGACCCAAGGCTCACCTGCAGACCCCGGGGCAAGCAGGTATAAAAGGCAGTCTACCATGCTGCTTCCTCACTCTGGAGTTACATTAAAGAGACCAAGGTCACAACAGTTTGAGCTTACAGTATACAGTCTTGTGGAGTTATTCTGAACATAACATTTGGCGATGAGTAACAGATCACGAACTTTCACGCGGTTATGGCTGCCGTTGGTAGTCTTGAGAGATTTGGTGAGGGTGATGATTGGGAAGCCTTTGTTGAGCGTCTTGACCAGTACTTCGTGGCCAACGAGCTGAATACGGACAGTAACGCGGTCAAGCGCAGGGCGATTCTCCTCACCGTTTGTGGGTCCACGATATATGGCCTCATCAAAAGTCTGCTCGCACCGACGAAACCAACGGACAAGACATATGCAGAGTTGTGCACGCAGGTTTGGGAACACCTCAAGCGAAGGAGAGCATCTTAATGCAGGCATCGCTTTTATACGCACCATTGCTCCGAGGGCCAGGAAGTGTCGCCGACCTAAGACGCCTTGCGGGACCATGCGTATTTGCTTGATTTTGGGGGAAATGTAGGACTTTTTCATGATTGGAATCGGCCACGAGGTCATTCTTCACAAACTGTTGTCTGCTGATTCCCTAGATCTGAGCAAGGCTATCACGATAGCCCAGGCTTTCATGTCCACAAACGATAATACTAAACAGATATCTTTGCAGCATCAGAACTCACCGGCAGATACTGTGCATAAAATACTGCCTTCAGCAGGCAGAACTGTACATGGCAGGGCCTACATGCCCGCAGAGGCCAGACCTAGGATGACTCAGAGTCCGCTGTGGGGCGTGAATGCGAATCCATTAACACCAAGTTGGCGCTGCAGGGGTAATCATCGGGCCCATCAATGTCGATTCAAGCACTACATGTGCAAGGGCTGTGGAATAATGGGGCACCTCCAGCGAATGTGCAAACGTGCTGCGACTCACCACGTGGCAGGGTCGGCAGAAGATGACCGATCCGAGGCAGATCACGCCAAACGAGTAAGAGAGGTAACTCAACCTGAGGCTGAAGAGGAAGTGTATGGGGTACACACCTTCTTCACCAAAAGCCCTCGATAGTGTTGAAAGTCAAATTAAACGGCATTCCAGTTTCCATGGAATTGGACATGGGGGCGAGTCAGTCAATTATGAGCCAGAAGGCTTTTGAGAAACTGTGGGGCAACAAAACCCGATTCACACAAAGCTGCGCACTTACACCAAAAAGCTCATACCAGTCATTGGCAGTGCTGCCGTGAGGGTGTCGTACGATGGAACTGTGCATGATTTACCACTATGGATTGTACGAACGCTGTTCGGCAGAAGCTGGCTAGGAAAGATCTGATGGAACTGGGACGACATCAAAGCACTGTCTTCGGTGGATGACACCTCATGCGCCCAAGTGCTAAACAAATTCCGGTCATTATTTGAGCCAGGTATCGGCAACTTCACACGTGCCAAAGTGCAGATCCATCTAATCCCTGATGCACGGCCCGCTTATCACAAGGCCCGAGCGGTTCCATATATGATGCGAGAGAAATTCGAGATCGAGCTGGACAGACTTCAACGAGAGGGAGTCATATCGCCAGTCGAGTTCAACGAGTGGGCCAGTCCAATTGTTCCGGTGTTGAAAAGCGATGGGACGGTCAGAATCTGCGGGGACTACGATCAACCGAGTCTCGTTATAGGGCCAGTACCCACTACCCAAAACGGGGGGAAGTCGTCCACAAGCTGGATCTAACCTCTGCTTACACAGGAGCTGGCTGAACCTTCGAAAAAATTGACGTGCATCAACACGCACAAAGGACTATTCATACACCACAGATGCCCTTTTGGGATTCGCTCAGCTGCAGCCATCTTCCAGAGGAACATGGAGTCTGCTGAAATCGGTTCCGCGCACCGTGGTGTTTCAAGACGACATCCTGATCACTGGTCGCAACACCACCGAACACTTGCACAACCTGGAAGAGGTTCTAAAGCGACTGGACAGAGTGGGACTCAGGCTGAAACGCTCCAAGTGTGTTTTCCTGGCGCCAGATGTCGAATTTTTCGGGAGAAAGATTGGGTTGGACGGCATCAGACCCACAGACTTCAAAGATGGAGGCCATCAAGAATGCACCCAGACCACAGAATGTGACGGAGTTGTGTTCATTCCTGGGACTCCTCAACTATTTTGGTAACTTTCTACCAGGGTTGAGCACTTTGCTGGAACCTTTGCATTTATTGCTACGCAAGGGTGACTGAAACGTCCTTACCATACAGTATAAATGCACACGAGGCCCATGCTTGAGAGAAGGTCAGTCTGTGACCTGTCCTTTATTCCTTCGCACTCAAGTGCTGGAAGTGGGTGCAACTTCCCCTCTTATATCTGCAGGTCCAAGTTAGGAGTGTCTCCCTCAAGTTCACCACCTAGTGGTCATTGTTCTCACAGTGTACAACTTAGGTCAGATTATACATGGGTTACAATGCTGGTTGAATACATGACATCACCTCCCCCTACCAAAGTCTTATTGGGATCACAGGTTGAGTCTCTCTGGTGGTTTACGCTCTATTGTAGAGCGCCTGAGTTGGGGCTTCAGTTGTTGGGCGCTGGCCTGAGTGTCTGCTGTTTGCAGTGCCTCAGGCCTGTCCGGACTGCCCACAGTGACTGGACTCTCCTCCCTTTGGTTCCTGTGTTCAGTCACCTGTGGAGGAGTGAACTCTATATCGTGTTCTTCCTCTGCTTCTTCTATGGGGTTGCTGAACCTCCTTTTTGTTTGATCCACATGTTTGCGGAAGATTTGTCCATTGGTAAGTTTAACTACCAGAATCCTATTTCCCTCTTTGGCAACCACAGTGCCTGCGAGCCATTTGGGCCCTGTAGCGTAGTTGAGGACAAAAACAGGGTCATTTACATCAATACATCATGCCCTCGAATTCCTGTCATGGTAGTCATATTGTGACTGGCGCCTGCTCTCGACAATTTCTTTCATGGTGGGATGTATAAGGGATAACCTGGTTTTGAGCGTCCTTTTCATTAGCAGCTCTGCGGGTGGAATCCCTGTGAGCGAGTGTCGTCGGGATCTGTAGGCCAACAGAAGGCGTGATGAGCGGCTTTGTAGGGAACCCCCTTGGATTCTGAGCATCCCCTGTTTGATTATCTGCACTGCTCGTTCTGCCTGGCCGTTTGAGGCCGGCTTGAACGGTGCCGTTCTGACATAGTTAATTCCATTGCCTCCCATGAAGTCCTGGAATTCAGTGCTTGTGAAGCACAGGCCATTGTCGCTGACCAAGATGTCTGGTAGACCATGGGCGGCGAACATTGTCCATAGACTTTCTACCGTGGCAGAGGATGTGCTTGAATTTAAAATGTCACACTCGATCCATTTGGGGTAGGCGTCTACTACAACCAAAAACATTTTTCCCATGAAAGGACCTGCGTAGTCCAAATGGATGCGTGACCAAGGCTTGGTGGGCCATGGCCAGGGGCTAAGGGGGGCTTCCCTGGGCGCATTGACAACTGGGTACACGTGTTGCACCTGCGAACACAAATTTCCAGATCTGCGTCTATCCCTGGCCACCAAACGTGTGACCTGGCAATTGCCTTCATCATGACAATGCCCGGGTGCTCATTGTGGAGTTCTCTGATGAACACCTCTCTGCCCATCTGGGGCATGACTACTCAGTTTCCCCACAGTAGGCAATCGGCCTGAATCGAGAGTTCATCCCTGCGCCTGTGAAATGGTTTGAATTCCTCAGGGCATGCCCTGTACGTGGCTGCCTAGTCCCCATTCAGGACACATTTCTTGACTAGAGACAATAGCGGGTCTCTATTTGTCCAGACTTTAATCTGACGGGCTGTCATGGGTGAGCCTTCGCTTCCAAAAGCTTCAACAGCCATGACCATCTCAGCAGCATGCTCGGTAGCCCCCTCAGTGATGGCTAGTGGGAGCCTGCTGAGTGCATTGGCGCAGTTTTCGGTGCCCGGTCTGTGCCGAATTGTGTAGTCATAGGCGGCTAACGTGAGTGCCCACCTCTGTATGCGGGCCGATGCGTTTGCATTTATGGCCTTGTTGTCGGCCAAAAGGGACGTTAGGGGTTTGTGATCTGTCTCCAGCTCAAATTTCCTGCCAAACAGGTACTGGTGCATTTTCTTTACCGCATATACGCATGCAAGCGCTTCCTTTTCTACCATCCCGTAGCCCCTTTCTGCCTGGGACAGACTTCTGGAGGCATAGGCTACCGGCTGTAACTGACCCTTGGCATTGACATGCTGCAACACACACCCAACACCATAGGACGACGCGTAGCACGTTAACACAAGTTTCTTACATGGGTCATATAGCGTTAACAGATTGTTGGAACATAACAAATTGCGTGCTCTATTAAAAGCCCTTTCCTGGCTGTCCCCCCAGACCCATTCGCGACCTTTGCATAGGAGCACGTGTAGCGGCTCGAGCAGCGTGCTCAATTTGGGAAGAAAGTTACCAAAATAGTTCAGGAGCCCCAGGAATGAACGCAGCTCCGTCGTGTTACGGGGTTTGGGTGCTCTCTGGATCGCTTCCGTCTTGGACGCAGTAGGGCTGATCCCATCTGCTGCTACCCTCATCCCCAGGAATTCTATCTCTGGAGCTAGGAAGACGCACTTCGACTTTTTCAGTCGCAGCCCTACCCGGTCCAGTCTGCATAGCACCTCCTCCAGGTTGTGGAGGTGTTCTTCAGTATCGTCACCCGTGATGATGATGTCGTCCTGAAAAACCACCGTCCGTGGAATCGACTTGAGGAGGCTTTTCATATTTCGTTGGAAGATCGCGGCGGCCGAGCAAATCCCGAACGGACATCTGTTGTACTCAAACAACCCCTTGTGTGTCGTAATGGTGGTCAGCTTCTTTGACTCACTCGCCAGCTCCTGGGTCATGTAAGCTGAGGTCAGGTCCAATTTTGAAAAAAGTTTGCCACCGGATAGCGTCGCAAAGAGGTCCTCTGCTCTCGGTAGCGGGTACTGGTCTTGGAGTGACACCCGATTGATGGTGGCCTTGTAATCACCACATATCCTGACCGACCCATCCGCCTTGAGCACTGGCACAATCGGGCTCGCCCAGTCACTGAATTCGATTGGCGAGATGATGCCTTCCCTCAACAGGCGGTCCAATTCGCATTCTATCTTTTACCGCATCACGTACGGCACCGCTCTGGCCTTGTGGTGTACTGGCCTGGCGTCCTGGTTTATGTGAATCACTACCTTGGCCCACATGAAAGTGATAATGCTGGGTTGAAATAATGAGTCAAATTTGTCCAGGATCTGTGTGCATGATACTCGCTCCACAGAGGAAATTGCATTGATATCGCCCCATTTCCAGTTCATGACAGCAAGCCAACTCCTCCCCAGTAGTGCGGGACCGTCCCCCGGGACAACCCAGAGTGGCAACCTGTTCTCCGAATCTTTGTGGGTCATGACTATCGTGGCGCTGCCTAGCACCGGAATGATCTCCTTTGTGTATATCCGTAGCTGTGCGTCAATCGGCGATAATTTTGGCCTCCTGGCTTTGGACACCCACGACTTTTCGAACTGTTTGATACCCATCAGGGACTGGCTGGCCCCCATGTCTAGCTCCATTGATACTGGGATGCCATTGAGGAGCACTTCCATCATTATCGGTGGCGTCTGGTGTATGAACTGTATACGTACTCCACATGAACTCGCTGAACTTCAGCTTCCAGCGATTTCCCCCAGTGTTCATTTCTGCAATTTCTGCAGGTATTTTGCTCATCGCTGCAAACTCCGGCTGAGTTTGTGCCTCCACACCTCCAACATGAGCTGTTGTTGGAAACAAAAGGTCCCTTGCCAGGCGATCATCCCTGACTGCCCCTGTGATTGTCCTTGAGTGCGCCATTAACAGGTGTTGATGGCCCCATTACTGGCCGCATTGTCCCTTGCAATGGCGTGAATATCCAATCAGCTTGCCATTGTCTCTGTCGAACTCCCCCTCTGGGTTCGACTACATGTTGGGGCATACCCGATTGCCCTTGTCTGCCTGGGGAACTGTGTGCTGCTTTAACAATGTTGAATCTCTGTCCCAACCATTCCTTAACACAGTACCTCTCGTCTGTTCTGCTAGTGGCCATGCTCGCGTGGTTTAAATCCCAGTTTCTCGTCGGCTTTGATACGTCCTCACTATACAGTATAAATGCACACGAGGCCCATGCTTGAGACCCTAACCCTAACCCTAACCCTAACCCTAACCCTAACCCTAAATGTCAGTCTGTGACCTGTCCTTTATTCCTTCGCACTCAAGTGCTGGAAGTGGGTGCAGCTTCCCCTTTTATATCTGAAAGTCCAAGTTAGGAGTGTCTCCCACAAGTTCACCACCTAGTGGTCATTGTTCTCACAGTGTGCAACTTAGGTCAGATTATACATGGGTTACAATGCTGGTTGAATACATGACAGGTGACGATTGGGTTTGGGGTAATTCTCAAGAGACTGCCTTTAATAAGGCCAGAAACCTGCTGTGTTCTAACAAGTTACTTGTATTGTAACGCCATGTAAACGTTTAGTACTAGCTTGTGATGCATCTTTGTACAGGGTCAGTTGTGTGTTACAGCAAGCCAATGTGTCAGGTAAACTGCAACCGTATGCGGGGTTAAGAAAATGCACCAATATCTATTTGGACTCCGGTTCGAGCTCGAAACCGACCACAAACCGCACATTTCGCTGTTCTCAGAAAGCAAAGGTATTAATACCAATGCTTCGTCCCACATCCAAAGATGGGCACTAACTTTATCTGCGTATGACTATATAATCCACCACAGACCAGGCACTGAGAATTGTGCTGATGCCCTCAGTCGGCTACCATTGCCCACCACCGGAGTGGAAATGGCGCAACCCGCAGACTTGCTTCATGTAATGGATGTTTTTGAGAGCGAGGGGTCACCCATCACGACTCGCCAGATCAGGACCTGGACTAGCCAGGACCCTGTGCTATCACAAGTAAAAAGCTGTCCTTATTGGGAGCTGGTTGGCTATTCCCGAGGAAATGCAAGACGAAATTAAGCCGTTTTACCGACGCAAGGCTGAAATGTCCATCCATGCAGATTGTCTCCTATGGGGGAATCGCGTAGTTTTGCCAAAAAAAGGCAGGGAACTGTTTATACGTGACCTACACAATACCCATACAGACATAGTCATGATGAAGGCTATCACCAGGTCGCACATTTGGTGGCCCGGCATTGACTCGGAATTGGAGCCATGCGTACACCAATGTAACACTTGCTCCCAGTTGAGCAATGCACCCAGGAAGGCCTCACTGAGTCTGTGGTCATGGCCCTCCAAACCATGATCCAAGGTCCACGTAGATTTCACTGGCCCTTTTCTAGGAAAGATGTTCCTAGTTGCAGTGGACGCTTACTCTAAATGGATTGAATGTAAATAATGTCATCATATACGTCCACTGCCACCATTGAAAGCCTCCGGGCCATGTTCGCCACCCATGGTTTGCCCGATGTCCTTGTTAGTGACAATGGACCATGTTGCACCAGCTCGGAATTCAACAAGTTCATGACCCGCAATGGCATCAAGCATGTCAGGTCTGCCCCGTTCAAGCCTGCATCCAATGGTCAAGCGGAACGGGCAGTCCAAACTATCAAGCAGAGCTTGAAACACGTAATGGACAGCTCCTTGCAGACCCGGTTATTTGGGGTCCTGTTCAGCTACCGCACGCGACCCCACTCGCTTACTGGTGTTCCCCCTGCGAATTGCTAATGAAGAGAGCACTCAAAACCAGGCTCTCCTTAGTCCACCCGGATTTCAATGAACATGTAGAAACCCGGCGTCACCGGCATAACGTGTACCACGATCGTGCGGCTGTATCACTTGACATTGAGGTTAATGGCCCTGTGTTTGTTCTTAATTACGGTCATGGTCCCAAACAGATTGCTGGCACTGTGTTA
Source organism: Pristiophorus japonicus (assembly GCF_044704955.1). Lineage (NCBI taxonomy): Eukaryota > Metazoa > Chordata > Chondrichthyes > Pristiophoridae > Pristiophorus > Pristiophorus japonicus. The sequence continues at coordinate 32,529,108 of NC_091978.1, forward strand.
GCCAAGGAGGGGAATAGAGTGTTTGTTGTCAAACTTTTGAATGGAAAAACGTGCAGAAAGCACTTGGATCAGACCAAACTGTGATTCACTTACAACCAAGAACAGTTTGAAGAGTACATTACCATCATTGATCCACCCACACACACCCAACCAGCAATCGACCTCGCGGTCAATCACAAGGGTGAACCCACCATGCCCGACAGTCCGATCAGACCAGCCACACCACAGTGCAGCCATGATCTGATCGACTCACCCATACCAGGACTTCAACTCAGGTGATCAACCCGGGAATGTAGAGCCCCGGATCGCCTCAACTTGTAAATAACTTGCATCTAAGACTTTGCGGGATGGTGGGGGCGGGGGGTGATGTTATGTATGTAAACCTTACTAGTGTGTAAGACTTGCCACCAGGGGGCGCACCTGTGGGTCACCTGCACATCCTGGGCTAGCAGGTATAAAAGGCTGTCTACCATCATGCTGCCTCCGAACTCTGGAGTTACATTAAAGAGACCAAGATCACAACAGTTTGAGCTTACAGTATACAGTCTTGTGGAGTTATTCTGAACGTAACAGCTGTCATGACTCTTTCACGTTGCGCCAGTCCACCCTCCCTCAGCTCTTCGCAACTCCAGGCAGACTTACTGGCTGGCTGGTTGGAGATAAGGGATATCCACTGAAGATGTGTCTCATGACACCCTTGAGGAGGCCAAGTGCTGAAGCCCAGGAGAATTATAATGAGAGCCACATGTCCACCAGACATGTCATAGAGCAAACAATAGGCATGCTGCAGTGGTGCTTCGGGTGCCTTGACCGATCTGGAGGAGCCCTTCAGTACGCACCAGCCAGGGTCTCTGGAATCATCATCGTTTGCTGCACACTGCACAACATAGTACAGCAATAAGGATTGGAGTCGCAGGAGGTGCAAGGTGCAAAGCACACAGCCCCTTCAGAGGCAGAGGAGGAGGAGCAGGTGGAAGATGAGAAGGAGGAGGAGGAAGCGGAGATGGAGATGGCACTAGCAGCAGTGCACATTGCTGCCCGGGAGGCCCTGGAGGCCAGGGATGGCCTCATCGTGGTCAGATTTACTTGACTTGGTCCAGTGCACACATATACTGTACTAAGTTGCACCCCCCCCTTGCCCCACCAACAACTCCATAATGTATCCCTACACTGACCAAGCCATTCCTGTCACCAAAAACCCCATTGCTCGAGGTTAAGTAATGTCTCACCAGTCACGTCAAGTGACAAGGCCACTTCCAAGGTAGCAGTAAAAAATGGACAAGACCAGAAAGTGTTGCAAAGAAATACATTTATCTGTGTCATAAAAATAACTAAAACATAACACTAACATTTGTTCGTACACCCATGTGCATACCCTTGTGCATCTAGGATTGTGTCTGTTATCTTTTCCCAGTGCTTCTACAAGGTACAATCCCTGTCATTTCAGCAGAGGTAGAGGCAGGCTGCTCACTTCACTGCTGCGACTGGTTAGACATTTTTGACAGACATCCTCTGGGTTTTGGAGCCTGTGAGGGCCCTGCCAAAGTCAGCTGCTCCTGCAACTGTGCAGGGGTAGACTCGTCCATCGGGATCCGAGGCAGCATCTGGGGCTCTGACTGAGGGGGAAGCAATGGGGGAGAAGTGTGAGCACTTTGAGCAAAGCTCCCTTTTCCCTGTCCCCACTCAGCATCATCCATCTCATGCGCCCCCGCACTTCCCTACTCAAAAGGATCTGTAGAGCACCTTGCTGCACATCAGTGGGGCGATGAACGTCCAAGTCTACGTTTATATCCCTCCTACAGATGAGGTCTATGAACGTTTGCCATCTGTTGCCCACAGCTAGCATGTGTTCATGTGAGTGGTGCATTAGCTGCTCCAGGTAGGTGGCCATCCTTTCCATAGAACAGCACATCGTCGCCATCGCCTGCGGGAAGGTGGTGCTTATGTTGGAGATGGACTCCTCCATTCTCGCACTTTCAGACATCGCAACTGGTGTGTTCAGAATAACTCCACAAGACTGTATATCTTAAGCTCAAACTGTTGTGACCTTGGTCTCTTTAATGTAACTCCAGAGTGAGGAGGCAGTATGGTAGACTGTCTTTTATTTCCGCTTGCCCAGGGTGTGCAGGTGACCCTTGGGTCTCCCACAGGAGCGTTCCCTGGTGGCAAGTCTTACACATTGGTAAAGTTTACATACATAACAGCAACTGCAAAAGCTGCCAGAGCCTCATACAATTGATGCTGCCCCTCCAGGATCATGCTCTTTCTCGGTAGCCCCCGAGGGTAAGCATCTGCATGCAGCTCAGCAAAGCTTGAAGTGTCCTGCGCCCTCCGGTGAGGGGCCTCCATTGCTGTCCCTGCCAACACCACCTGCTCTTGCTCACTTGTGCAGTGTTCGACACCAGGTGTCAACACTGCTCTATCTCACACAGGACCCACCAAGGTGTGCGTATCTGCCCTGGTGCTGACTGCACTTGGGTCTGCTGATGCTGCACCCTCAGAGGCTGGAGGTTCCCCGGAGGAGTCGTCTTCCTCCTTCAGCTGGACAATGGGGTCGGGGGGCGTGGTCAGGGGGCTATACCTGTGGGAGAGTGAAGAGATCATTTAGAAATGTTATATTAAGAATGGGTAACGTTACCATTTTGCACATGATGAAAATTCACTGGCAGCTGACATCAGTCACCATATGAACGACTGCTATATGCCATGTAGGAGATGTAATTCTGTCACCAGGTTGCTGTGATGTCCCCGACTCCGTCTCCCACCGTCAGCAGTTCAGCAACTCCATGTATCTCCAGCGCCTCCTCCTCTGCTGGAGTCAATTGAGTAACTATTGGAGGGCCACCTCCGGTTCTCTGCCTCTCCCTGTTGTTGTAGGCTCTCTTCTCCTGCAAGGAGGGAAAGAAGAGAACTTTGAGTGAGAGGGATGGAATGAGTGTAAGGGATGGATGGATTACATCTGTAGAGGGTAACTATGAGGGAGTGGCATGACATTGCAAATAGCCTCTTTCTGTGGCGTTACTTCTTATGATTGCATTAGGATGAGGGTGCGTGTCAGTGGTGGTTAGTCAGATGGAGATGTGAGTATGTACATAGGCAGAGAGTAATGCAAGGTATGTTAGTGTGAGGAATGATGTGCAGGAGTAGGCTTGGGAAGGCAGAGTCTTGGGGATGTGGTGACAGGCACATCAGGATGAAGGTAAGTGTGGCTTTGCACTCGCCTTTCCTGACCTCATGAGATCATTGAATCGTTTCCTCCACTGGATCCTGGTCCTCCTCACCACATCCCTGTTGCTGACCTCCTCAGCAATACCCAGCCAAGCTCCTTTGGTGTCTTTGGGTGGTCTTTTACGCCTGTCAGCGAGGAAGAGGACCTCCCTGCGTGCTCTCACTGCCTGCACCAGTATATCGAGGACTGCATCACTAAATCTTGGTGCGGCCCTCTGCCTTTGTATCCATGAGCAACACTTTTATCACTTTAGTAATAGTAGCCAGACCTCTGGAAATGACCTTGCACGCTCCTTCATCAACCTTCAAATGAATTGTGTGCAAGGCTGCTTTAAATATAGGTACTGGAAACGAGTCATCAATGACCCATCACACCCATTCCATTTAATTAGGCCGGAGAATGTGCATGACGGGGTCAATTGGGGCCATGAAGTAATCATCATCATAGGCAGTCCCTCGGAATCGAGGAAAACTTGCTTCCACTCTTAGAATGAGTCCTTAGGGGGCTGAACAGTCCAATACGACAGCCACAGTATCTGTCAAAGGTGGGACAGATAGTCGTTGAGGGTAAGGGAAGGTGGGACAGATTTGCCGCATGCTCTTTCCGCTGTCTGCGCTTGATTTCTGTTTGCTCTCGGCGATGAGACTTGAGGTACTCAGCGCCCTCCCGGATGCACTTCCCCCACTTAGGGCGATCTTTGGCCAGGGACTCCCAGGTGTCAGTGGGGATGTCGCACTTTATCTGGAAGGCTTTGAGGGTGTTCTTGTAATGTTTCCTCTGCCCACCTTTGGCTCGTTTGCCGTGAAGGAGTTCTGAGTAGAGCGCTTGCTTTGGGAGTCTCGTGTCTGGCATGCGAACTATGTGGCCTGCCCAGTGGAGCTGATGAAGTGTCGCACTAAACACAACGTGCTGCTCACAACATCACGTTCCCGACACGCTACGCGCCCCGCACACAGTATACCTGACTCAAGGTAAAGATTCCGGCCGATGTAATTCTATGTATTACCGTTGATAGTTCATGTAATTAAACACAGAGGCTTTATTCAAAACATAAAATTGTAGACATACATAGGATTTAATAGGATTACCTAGAATATACGACTCAGAAACAGGCCATTCGGCCCAACCAGTCCATGCCGGCATTTATGCTCCACTCGAGCCTCCTCCTGTCTTTCTTCATCTAATTCTGTCAACATAACCCTCTATTCTCTTCTCCCTCATATGTTTATCTAGCCCTCCTCCAAATAAATTTCTACTCTTGGCCTCAACCACTCCCTGTGGTAGCGAGCTCCACATTCTCACCACTCTCTGGGTACAGAAGTTTCTCCTGAATTGCCTATTTGATTTCTTGGTGACTATCTTATATTGATGGCTTCCAGTAATGCTCTTCCCAACAAGTGGAAAAGTTCCGTATCTACTCTATCAAAACCTCTCACAATTTTAAAGACCTCAATTAGCTTACCCCTCAGCCTTCCTTTTTCAAGCGAAAAGAGACCCAGCCTGTTCATCCTTTCTTGATAGGTATAACCTCACACTTCTGATATCATCGTTGTAAATCTTCTCTGCACCCTCTCCAGTGCCTCTATATCCCTGTTATAAAATGAAGAAAGAAAGACTTGCATTTAAATCGCATCTTTTACGACCACCGGACATCTCAAAGCGCTTTGCACCCAATGAAGTACTTTTGGAGTGTAGTCACTGTTGTAATGTAGGAAACGGGGCAGCCAATTTGCGCACAGCAAGCTCCCACAAATAGCAATGTGATAATAACCAGATAATCTGTTTTTTTTAGATTGATTGAGGGATAAATATTAGCCTGGACACCGGGGTTAACGCCCCTGCTCTTCTTCGAAATAGTGCGTGGGATCTTTTAAGTCCACCTGAGAGGGCAGACAGGGCCTCGGTTTAACGTCTCATCTGAAAGACAACACCTCCGACAGTGCAGCACTCCCTCAGCTCTGTACTGGAGTGTCAGCCGATACACTGCAGGACAGTCAGAATCGGTGGAGAGAAGGGAAAGTTGCTATTTGAGGTGAGGAACATTCATCAGAGCTGAAAAATAAGAGGCGGTCAAGAATATTAACAGGATCAGAAAAAGGTAAGAATAGAGAAACAATATAAAAACTAGACAGACAAGCACAGAGAGGAAGTATCAGTGGAATCTCAGTCAATTAACAGATCATTAACAAAGTAAAAGTGGTTAAAGAAACTCAGGGTGTGTGAATAGCGGAGTTGACAAGTCAAACTGTTGTGTTTTAATGGGGAATGTGTTTACTTCTCATTACCTGGGCAGTTTTCGAGGTGCGACTATACTTTGTTGCGATTAATTATTTCACTTTCTGTCTGGTGGTGTCCATTAATACACTTTTAATTGGTGGCTGGTGTCGCGAGTTCCATTTCAGAAATGTGAGGCCCCTGTACGTGTGAAGGGAATTGTTTGATTAATAACGTGATTTTTTAATTTTGCTGTCTCTCGTTTGTTTACTTTTCCTTCTGTTGTCATCCCTACCATTTCCTGTGAGTGAATGGCCAATGGAGTGTTTCATCTCATGAATTGTGATCAGTGCAATTACACACGAGGAGTGACAGCTGGTTTTCGCCATGTGCAGTGCCATGGGATATCAGCCAGTAATCTTAGAATTCAAGCTAAGCAAGTTAAGAGCATAGCAACATAGTAACATTTGGAACAGGAGAAGGCAATCCAAGGCCCTTGGGGCTGCTCCGCCATTCAATTAGATCATGGCTAATCTGCGCCTCAACTCAATTTTCCCACCTTTGCTCCGTATCCCTTGAGACAAAATTCTGTCTGTCTCAGTCTTGAAAGCTCCAATTCTCCCTGCATCCACAGCCTTATGGGGGAGAGAGTTGCAATTTTTTAACCCGCCTTTGTGTGAAAAAGTGTTTTCTGATTTTGCTTCTGAATGGCTTAGCTCTAATTTTAAGATTACGCCCTCTTGTCAGTTTCCACAGCTCCACCATTGGTGGCCGTGCCTTCATTTGCCCAAGGCCCTAAACTCTAGAATTCCTTCCTAAACCTCTCCGCCATTCTAGCTCCCTCTCTTCCTTTAAGACGTTCATTAAAACCTACCTAATATGTCCTTACTATACAGTATAAATGAACACAAGGCCCATACTTGAGAAAAGATCACTCTGTGACCAGTTACCTTTATTTCCAAGACCTCAAGAGTCAGACGGTGCGTGGAGCTTCCATTTTATACCTGAAAGTCCAGGTTAGGAGTGTCTCCCACAAGTTCACCCCCTTGTGGTCAGTGTTCTCAAGGTATACAACTTAGGTCAGTTTATACATGGGTTACAATGATAGTTGAATACATGACATCACCTCCCCCCCAAAGTCTTATTGGGATCACAGGTTAAGTCTCTCTGGTGGTTTACGCTCCCTTGTAGAGTGCCTAAGTTGGGGCTCCGGTTGTTGGGCACTGGCCTGAGTGTCTGCTGTTTGCGGTGCCTCAGGCCTGTCCAGACTGCCCACAGTGACTGGGCTCTCCTCCACTTGGTTCCGGTGTTCTGTCACCTGTGGTGGAGTAAACTCTATGTCGTGTTCTTCCTTTGCTTCTTCTATGGGGTTGCTGGACCTCCTTTTAGATTGATCCACGTGTTTGCGGCAGATTTGTCCATTGGTAAGTTTAACTACCAAAACCCTATTCCCCTCTTTGGCAATCACAGTGCCTGCAAGCCATTTGGGCCCTGCAGCATAATTAAGGACAATAACAGGGTCATTGACATCAATACATCGCGCCCTCGCATTCCTGTCATGGTAGTCACATTGTGACTGACGCCTGCTCTCAAAAATTACTTTCATAGTGGGGTGTATAAGGGATAACCTGGTTTTGAGCATCCTTTTCATTAGCAGCTCTGCGGGTGGAACCCCTGTGAGCGAGTGTGGTTGGGATCTATTGGCCAACAGGGGGCATGATAAGCGGCTTTGTAGGGAACTCTCTTGGATTCTGAGCATCCCGTTTGATTATCTGCACTGCTCGTTCCACCTGGCCAGTGGAGGCCGGCTTGAACGGTGCCATTCTGACATGGTTGATTCCATTGCCTGCCATGAAGTCCTGGAATTCAGTGCTTGTGAAGCACGGGCCATTGTCGCTGACCAAGACGTCCGGTAGACCATGGGTGGCGAATATTGCCCGTAGACTTTCTACCATGGCAGAGGATGTGCTTGAATTTAAAATGGCACACTCAATCCATTTGGAGTAAGCGTCTACTCCAACCAAAAACATTTTTCCCATGAAAGGACCTGCGTAGTCCACATGGATGCGTGACCATGGCTTGGCGGGCCAGGACCAGGGGCTAAGAGGGGGCTTCCCTGGGTGCGTTGCCCAGCTGAGCACACGTGTTGCACCTGCGAACACAAAGTTCCAGATCTGCATCTATCCCTGGCCACCAAACGTGTGACATGGCAATTGCCTTCATCATGACAATGCCCGGGTGCTCATTGTGAAGTTCTCTGATAAACACCTCTCTGCCCTTCTGGGGCATGACTACTCGGTTTCCCCACAGTAGGCAATCGGCCTGAATCGAGAGTTCATCCTTGCGCCTATGAAACGGTTTAAACTCCTCAGGGCATGCCCCGTACGTGGCTGCCCAGTCCCCATTCAGGACACATTTCTTAACTAAAGACAGTAGCAGGTCTTTATTTGTCCAGACTTTAATCTGACGGGCTGTCACAGGTGAGCCTTCGCTTTCGAAAGCTTCAACAGCCATGACCATCTCAGCATCATGCTCAGCTGCCCCCTCAGTGGTGGCTAGTGGTAGCCTACTGAGTGCATCGGCACAGTTTTCAGTGCTCGGTCTGTGCCGAATTGTGTAGTCATAGGTGGCTAACGTAAGTGCCCACCTCTGTATGCGGGCCGATGCATTCGCATTTATGGCCTTATTATCGGCCAAAAAGGACGTTAGGGGTTTGTGATCTGTCTCCAGCTCAAATTTCCTGCCAAATAGGTACTGGTGCATTTTTTTTACTGCATATACACATGCTAACGCTTCCTGTTCTACCATCCCGTAGCCCCTTTCTGCCCGGGACAGATTTCTGGAGGCATAAGCTACCAGCTGTAACTGACCATTGGCATTCACATGCTGCAACACACACCCGATCCCATAGGACGACGCATCGCACGTTAAAACTAGTTTCTTACACGGGTCATATAATGTTAACAGTTTGTTGGAGCATAACAAATTGCGTGCTCTATCAAAAGCCCTTTCCTGGCTGTCCCCCCAGACCCAATTGCGACCTTTGCCAAGGAGCATGTATAGCGGCTCTAACAGCGTGCTCAATTTGGGAAGAAAGTTGCCAAAATAGTTCAGGAAGCCCAGGAACGAATGCAGCTCCATCGTGTTGCAGGGTCTGGGTGCTCTCTGGATCGCTTCCGTTTTGGGCGCAGTAGGGCTGATCCCGTCTGCTGCTACCCTCATCCCCAGGAATTCTACCTCTGGAGCTAAGAAGATGCAATTCGCCTTTTTCAGTCGCAGCGCTACCTGGTCCAGTCTGCGTAGCACCTCCTCCAGGTTGTGGAGGTGTTCTTCAGTATCACGACCCGTGATGAGGATGTCGTCTTGAAAAAACCACCATCCTTGGAATCGACTTGAGGAGGCTTTCCATATTTCGCTGAAAGATTGCGGCGGCCGAACAAATCCCGAACGGACATCTGTTGTACTCAAACAACCCTGTGTGTGTCGTGATGGTGGTCAGCTTCTTCGACTCACTCGCCAGCTCCTGGGTCATGTAAGCTGAGGTCAGGTCCAATTTTGAAAAAAGTTTGCCACCGGATAGCGTCACAAAGAGGTCCTCCGCTCTCGGTAACGGGTACTGGTCTTGGAGTGACACCCGATTGATGGTGGCCTTGTAATCACCACATATCCTGACCGACCCATCCGTCTTGAGTACCGACTGGCGAGATGATGTCTTCCCTCAGCAGGCGGTCCAATTCGCATTCTATCTTTTTCCGCATCACGTATGGCACCGCTCTGGCCTTGTGATGTACTGGCCTGGCCTCTGGGTTTATGTGAATCACTACCTTGGTCCCCATGAAAGTGCCGATGCCAGGTTGAAATAATGAGTCAAATTTGTCCAGGACCTGTGAGCATGATATTCGCTCCACAGAAAAAATTGCATTGACATCGCCCCATTTCCAGTTCATGACAGCAAGCTAACTCCTCCCCAATAGTGCGGGATCGTCCCCCGGGACAATCCAGAGTGGCAACCTGTTTTCCGAATCTTTATGGATCACGACTACCGTGGCGCTGCCTAGCACCTGAATGATCTCCTTTGTATATGTCCTTGGCAGTGCGTCAATCGGCAATAATTTTGGCCTCCTGGCCTTGGACACCCACAACCTTTCAAACTGTTTGATACTCAACAGGGACTGGCTGGCCCCCGTGTCCAGCTCCATTAATACTGGGATGCCATTGAGGAGCACTTTCATCATTATCGGTGGCGTCCTGATATATGAACTGTATATGTGCTCCACATGAACTCGCTGAACTTCAGCTTCCAGCGATTTCCCCCAGTATTCATTTGGCCTCATAGGGCTTACACCGGGCCCGTCCTCCTCGTACATCAACCTCGCGTCAGACTTCCTGCACATACGCGCCAAGTGACCGCTGACGTTGCAGTTTCTGCAGGTATATTGCTGATACGTGCAAGCTCTGGCTAGGTGTTTGCCTCCACACCTCCAGCATGAGCTAGAGGCCCCATTGTTTGAAACAAAAGGTCCATTACCAGTCGATCGTTTCTGTCTCTGTAACTGTCCTTAAGCGCACCATTAACAGGTGTTGATGGTCCCATTACTGGCCGCATTGTCCATTGCGATGGCATGAAGCGCCGTTCAGCTAGCCATTGTCTCTGTTGAATTCCCCCTTTGGGTTCGACTGCATGCTGGGTCATGTCCAATTGCCCTTGTCTGCCTAGAGAACTGTGTGCCGCATTAACAATGTTGACTCCCTGTTCGTTTGTCGCATTTGAGCCAAGATTTTTGCCATAAATCATTCTGGTCTCTTCCTCTCCTGAGATAATTGTCTGGGCTATCATAGCCACCGCTTCCAGGATCAAGTCTTTGGTCTCAATCAGCTTCCTGAAAACCCCAGCGTGCCCGATGTCCTCAATAAAAAAGTCTCGCAGCATCTCTGCTCTGCTTGCACCTGGGAACTTACATACGCTCACCAGTTGCCGGAGATCTGCCATGAATTCTGGAACGCTTTGCCCTTCTCGCCGCCGGTGCATGTAAAACCAGAGTCTCGCCATGTGCATGCTGCTCGCCGATTTAAGGTGTTCCCCGATCAACTTAATGAGCTCTTTGAATGTATTGTCCGCCGGCTTCTCTGGTGCTAGAATGTCCTTCATCAGGGAGTACATCCTGGATCCACAAACCGTCAGGAGATGAGCCCTGCGTTTGTCGGCCGAATCCTGTCCCAACCATTCCTTAGTGACAAAACTTTGCTGTAGTCTCTCAATAAAATCATCCCACTCATCACCAACACAGTACCTCTCTTCTGTGCTGCTTGTGGCCATGCTCGCGTGGTTTAAATCCCAGTTTCTCGTCGCCAATGATATGTCCTTACTATACAGTATACATGCACACGAGGCCCATTCTTGAGAGAAGGTCACTCTGTGACCAGTTACCTTTATTACCCAGACCTCAAGAGACAGACGGTGGGTGGAGCTTCCCCTTTTATACCGGAAAGTCCAGATTAGGAGTGTCTCCCACAAGTTCACCCCCTTGTGGTCAATGTTCTCAAGGTGTACAACTTAGGTCAGCTTATACATGGGTTACAATGATAGTTGAATACATGACACTACCTCTTTGATCAAGCTATTGAACATTTTTCCTAATATCACCATATGTGGCTCGGTGTCAACATTTTTTCGCTAATGCTCTGGTGAAGAAAGTTGAGACGTTTTACTACGTTAAAGGTATCTGTTTTTGTTATGTTGATTGAGGGAGAAATGGTGGCCAAGCAGGATAACTCCCCTGCTCTACTTCGAAATAGTGCCATGGGATCTTTCTTGTCTGACTGAGAGGGCACGGGGCCTCGGTTTCATGTCTCATCGGAATAAAGGGCCCCTTGTCAGCGATATTTAGAGACTAACTTGCAGATTAGTTGCTAGTTTAGTATTTCTGTCCGCAGCTTGACTTCTAGGTGTTTTTTGCTGTGTTGTGTCACTCTGGAAAGTTCACTCTGCTTGCCCACAGAGAACTTCTGCTGCTTCTGTACTGTTGTTGCCCTTTGCCTCACAAATAGTCTGGCTGTAGACAAGGGACTGAAGGATGAGGAAGCAAGGAAGACACCACAGAACAGGAAAAGCTGCCATTGGAGGGAGAAGCGGGAGGAGGAGGGAACTACAAGAGGCCACAGCCACAGAGGCTCTTCAGGGAGCATTTGAACTTCACTGAGGAGCAATGTATGATGCACCTTCGCTTGCTCAAGGAGGCTGTCACCGAGGTACGTCACCTGCTGCAGCCTCAAAGCAGGGCATGGGTGGCATTACATGTGGCTGTCAAGGTCACTGTCGCTCTCAACCTTTATGTCATTGCACCTTTTCAGGTTGCAAAAGGGAATATCAGCAATATCCCACAGTTCGCAGTTCACCGCTGTATCACCACTGCTTACATCTCCTTCCCTATTGATAGAGTGAGGCAGGACGAGAGAGCACGAGGTTTCGCATGACAGACTTCCCCAAAGTGCCATTGACTGCACGCAGACTGCCTTTTGTGACCCCATATCACTGACCTGGTATAGAAACATAGAAACATAGAAAATAGGTGCAGGAGTAGGTCATTTGGCCCTTCGAGCCTGCACCACCATTCAATATGATCATGGCTGATCAATAGAAAGGGATTCTACTCCCTCAACGTACAGCTGGTTTACGACCACAGGCAACGCATCTTGCAGGTCTGTGCCTGCTATCCCAGCAGCATCCACAGCTCTTACACACTGCGCCAGTCTTTTGGGCGACTTTTCTTTCAAATATGCCATCAAGTTGCAGACGGATTAATGGGCAGCAAGAGATATCCCCTCCAGACATGGCTCATGATTGCAGTCAGGAACGCGCACACAGCTGCAGAACAGGCCTACCCAGAGAACCTTGCTTCCACAAGGGACATCATTGAGCAAACAATCAGCGTGCTCAGGAAATGCTTCCACTGCCTGGACCATTCCGGGGGAGCTTTACAGTGCATCCCCGAGTGGATACCTTTGCACACCTTTGCAATAATGAGGGACCAGCCCTTACCAGCACTTGGCCAACAAGAAGTACAGGAGGAGGAGCAGGAAGAGGTAGTGGAAGTGAAGGCAGTGACCACCAGATGCCCTATCTTCCCAAGCTCTCAGAAACAAGCTCATCAAGGAGCACTTCAACCAAATCAGCCCTCCCATTTCTCATTCACCAACAGTCTCACAATCCTCTTCTTACAACTAATTGCTCTCCAGACTTATGGGTCATTCGTTCACTTCACTAGGTACAGCAGGAGTGGCGAGGTCGGGGCCCAGGAGTGGCGAGGTCGGGGCCCAGGAGTGGCGAGCGATTGTGGAGCGACGTGATGGGGCCCGGGAGAGGTGTGAGTTCGGAGCCCAGAAGAGACAAGGGCCCAGGGGCATGGGCCAGTCCACACTGCGATATGTGTGCGCATTAGGTCCATGCAGCAGAGCTGGTCTCCAGCTGTCTTGGTTAATCCTTGCCACTGGACCAAAACCTAGCTCTGTCAAGCCCGCGTGGTGGCTGGTGTGCAACAGCCACCTACACGTTAAAAAAGTCCATGCACAGGCATCTTCCACCCTTCAAGATCTAGTTCTAGGCCTGGAATAGTAGGTATTTCATTGAAACACCTGTGAACTCATCCCTTTTTGGCGTGGAAGCAAGTCATCCTCGATACGAGGGGCCGCCTATTATGATGATGATCACTAGAAAGACAAATATCAACAACAAATCTGACCAAAAAACACATTTATCAAAGAAAGCATGTCAGAATTGACAAACAAATGAATAATCACCCTTGTGCAACCACTTAGTGCCTGCCTTGTTTGTAGGTTTTTCTATCCTGGTGCTCCTATGAAATGCTTCCCCAATGGGTATAACTTGGGAGGTAGAAGGTAACATCTGCGAACGCTTCAGATGGCTTTGGAGAATGACCTTCAGCAGCTCCATGCTAAGAGGGCACAGCTGCAGACTTCAGCATCTCAGCCTGGGCTGCAACAGTCTGGGCCAGTTCGCTATGGATGGCACCAACAAGGGCACTGGCAGGGAAGCAGGCATGCTGTCATTCTGATCGGCTTCCATGACAGCAGTGTATTTACCATAGTAATCATATGACCTTCCATGCAGCATGCTCCAAGAACAGGTCAGAGGCTGGGTATTCTGCAGCAAGTATCTCACCTCCTGACTCCCCAAAGCCTTTCCACTAGACAAGCCTGAAGGCTCTCTGGCTCAATGCGAGGAGTATTCGTAATAAGGTGGACAAATTAACTGCGCAGATAGCAGTTAACGGATATGATGTAATTGGCATCACGGAGACATGGTTCCAGGGTGACCAAGGCTGGGAACTCAACATCTAGGGGTATTCAACATTCAGGAAGGAGAGACAGAAAGGAAAAGGAGGTGGGGCGGTGTTGCTGGTTAAAGAGGACATTAACGCAATAGTAAGGAAGGACATTAGCTTGGATGATAATAAGGAGGGGGAACTGAGGGAAATCTTTATTAGTCGGGAAATTGTGTTGGGGAAATTGATGGGATTGAAGGCCGATAAATCCCCAGGGCCTGATGGACTGCATCCTAGAGTACTTAAGGAGGTGGCCTTGGAAATAACGGATGCATTGACAGTCATTTTCCAACATTCCAATGAATCTGGATCAGTTCCTATGGAGTGGAGGGTAGCCAATGTAACCCCACTTTTTAAAAAAGGAGGGAGAGAGAAAACAGGGAATTATAGACCGGTCAGCCTGACCTCAGCAGTGGGTAAAATGATGGAATCAATTATTAAGGATGTCATAGCAGTGCATCTGGAAAATGGTGACATGATAGGTCCAAGTCAGCATGGATTTGTGAAAGGGAAATCATGCTTGACAAATCTTCTGGAATTTTTTGAGGATGTTTCCAGTAAAGTGGACAAAGGAGAACCAGTTGATGTGGTATATTTGGACTTTCAGAAGGCTTTCGACAAGGTCCCACACAAGAGATTAATGTGCAAAGTTAAAGCACATGGGATTGGGGGTAGTGTGCTGACGTGGATTGAGAACTGGTTGTCAGACAGGAAGCAAAGAGTAGGAGTAAACGGGTACTTTTCAGAATGGCAGGCAGTGACTAGTGGAGTGCCGCAAGGTTCTGTGCTGGGGCCCCAGCTGTTTACATTGTACATTAATGATTTAGACGAGGGGATTAAATGCAGTATCTCCAAATTTGCGGATGATACTAAGTTGGGTGGCAGTGTGAGCTGCGAGGAGGATGCTATTAGGCTGCAGAGTGACTTGGATAGGTTAGGTGAGTGGGCAAATGCATGGCAGATGAAGTATAATGTGGATAAATGTGAGGTTATCCACTTTGGTGGTAAAAACAGAGAGACAGACTATTATCTGAATGGTGACAGATTAGGAAAAGGGAAGGTGCAACGAGACCTGGGTGTCATGGTACATCAGTCATTGAAGGTTAGCATGCAGGTACAGCAGGCGGTTAAGAAAGCAAATGGCATGTTGGCCTTCATAGCGAGGGGATTTGAATACAGGGGCAGGGAGGTGTTGCTACAGTTGTACAGGGCCTTGGTACAGTTTTGATCTCCTAACTTGAGGAAGGACATTCTTGCTATTGAGGGAGTGCAGCGAAGGTTCACCAGACTGATTCCCGGGATGGCGGGACTGACCTATCAAGAAAGATTGGATCAACTGGGCTTGTATTCACTGGAGTTCAGAAGAATGAGAGGGGACCTCATAGAAACGTTTAAAATTCTGACGGGTTTAGACAGGTTAGATGCAGAAAGAATGTTCCCAATGTTGGGGAAGTCCAGAACCAGGGGTCACAGTCTGAGGATAAGGGGTAAGCCATTTAGGACCGAGATGAGGAGAAACTTCTTCACCCAGAGAGTGGTGAACCTGTGGAATTCTCTACCACAGAAAGTAGTTGAGGCCAATTCACTAAATATATTCAAAAGGGATTTAGATGAAGTCCTTACTACTCGGGGGATCAAGGGTTATGGCGAGAAAGCAGGAAGGGGGTACTGAAGTTTCATGTTCAGCCATGAACTCATTGAATGGCGGTGCAGGCTAGAAGAGCTGAATGGCCTGCTCCTGCACCTATTTTCTATGTTTTCTATGTTTTCTATGATGCGGAATTGGTATGGGTGAGCTACGGAATCCAAAGGGCAGAAAACGCTAGTGGGAGTTGTGTACAGACCACCAAACAGTAGTAGTGAGGTTGGGGACTGCATCAAACAAGAAATTAGGGATGCATGCAATAAAGGTACAGCAGTTATCATGGGCGATTTTAGTCTACATATTGACTGGGCTAGCCAAACTGGTAGCAATACGGTGGAGGAGGATTTCCTGGAGTGTATTAGGGATGGTTTTCTCGACCAATATGTCGAGGAACTAACTAGAGAGCTGGCCATCCTAGACTGGGTGATGTGTAATGAGAAAGGACTAATTAGCAAACTTGTTGTGCGAGACCCTTTGGGGAAGAGTGACCATAATATGGTAGAATTCGAAGATGGAGAGTGACACAGTTAATTCAGAAACTAGGGTCCTGAACTTAAGGAAAAGGTAACTTCGACGGTATGAGACGTGAATTGGCTAGAATAGAATGGTGATTGATACTTAAAGGGTTGATGGTGGATAGGCAAACATTTATAGATCACATGGATGAACTTCAACAATTGTACATCCCTGTCTGGAATAAAAATCAAATGAGGAAGGTGGCTCAACCGTGGCTAACAAGGGAAATTAAGGATAATGTTAAATCCAAGGAAGAGGCATATAAATTGGCCAGAAAAAGCAGCAAACCTGAGGACTGGGAGAATTTTATAATACAGCAAAGGAGGACAAAGCGTTTAATTAAGAGGGGGAAAATAGAGTCTGAGAGAAAACTTGCTGGGAACATAAAAACTGACTGAAAAAGCTTCTACAGCTATATGAAGAGAGAAAGATTAATGAAGGCAAACGTAAGTCCCTTGCAGTCAGATTCAGGTGAATTTATAATGGGGAAGAAAGAAATGGTGGACCAGTTAAACAAATACTTTGGTTCTGTCTTCACGAAGGAAGACACAATTAACCTTCTGGAAATACTAGGCAACTTAGGATCTAGTGAGAAGGAGGAACTGAAGGAAATCCTTATTAGGAGGGAAATTGTGTTAGGGAAATTGATGGGATTGAAGGCCAATAAATCCACGGGGCCTGATAGTCTTCATCCCAGAGTACTTAAGGAAGTAGCCCTAGAAATAGTGGATGCATTGGTGATCATTTTCCAACAGTCTATCAAATCTGGATCAGTTCCTATGGAC
This sequence comes from Pristiophorus japonicus, assembly GCF_044704955.1. Lineage (NCBI taxonomy): Eukaryota > Metazoa > Chordata > Chondrichthyes > Pristiophoridae > Pristiophorus > Pristiophorus japonicus. Next base: position 32,545,839 of record NC_091978.1, read on the forward strand.
TGGAGGGTAGTTAATGTATCACTACTTTTTAAGAAAGGAGGGAGAGAGAAAACGGGTAATTATAGACTGGTTAGCCTGGAAAATGTTGGAATCAATTATTAAGGATGAAATAGCAGCGCATTTGGAAAACAGTGGTGGGATCAGTCCAAGTCAGTCCAAGTCAGCATGGATTTATGAAAGGGAAGATTGTAACTGATAGAGTAGACAAGGGAGAACCAATGGATATGGTGTATTTGGACTTTGAAAAGGCTTTAGACAAGGTCCCACACAAGAGATTGGTGTGCAAAATTAAAGCACATGGTATTGGGGGTAAAGTACTGATGTGGATGGAGAACTGGTTGGCAGACAGGAAGCAGAGAGTCAGGATAAACGGGTCCTTTTCAGAATGGGTACCGCAGGGCTCAGTGCTGGGACCCCAGCTATTTACAATATACAGTAATGATTTGATGAAGGAATTGAGTGTAATATCTCCAAGTTTGCAGATGACACTAAGCTGGGTGGTGTTGTGAGCTGTAAGGAGGACTCTAAGAGGCTGCAGGGTGACTTGGACAGGTTAGATGAGTGGGTTAATGCATGGCAGATGCAGTATAATGTGGATAAATGTGAGGTTATCCACTTTGGTGGCAAATACACAAAGGCAGAATATTATCTGAATGGCAGCTGATTAGAAAAAGGGGAAGTGCAACGAGACCTGGGTGTCATGGTACATCAGTCATTGAAAGTTGGCATGCAGTTAAAGCAGGCGGTGAAGTAGGCAAATACTTCATAGCTAGGGAATTTGAATATCGAACGGGGAGGTCTTACAGTTGTACAGGCCCTTAGTGAGGCCTCACCTGGAACATTGTGTTCAGTTTTTGGTCTCCCAATCTGAGGAAGGACGTTCTTGCTATTGAGGGAGTTCAGCGAAGGTTCACCAGACTGATTCCCGAGATGGCTGGACTGACATATGAGGAGAGACTGGATCGACTTGGCCTGTATTCACTGGAGTTTAGAAGGATGAGAGGGGATCTCATAGAAACATATAAAATTCTGACAGGACTGGACAGGTTAGATGCAGGAAGAATGTTCCCGATGTTGGGGAAGTCCAGAACCAGGGACACAGTCTAAGGATAAGAAGCCATTTAGGACTGAGATGAGGAGAAACTTCTTCACTCAGAGAGTTGTTAACCTGTGGAATTCTCTACCACAGAGAGTTGTGGATGCCAATTCATTGGATATATTCAAGAGGGAGTTAAATATGGCCCTTACAGCTAAAGGGATCAAGGGGTATGGAGAGAAAGCAGGAAAGGGGTACTGAGGTGAATGATCAGCCATGATCATATTGAATGGTGGTGCTGGCTCGAAGGGCCGAATGGGCTACTCCTGCACCTATTTTCTATGTTTCTATGTTTCTATCCACAAGGCACAAGTCAGGAGTGTGATGGAATACTCTCCAGAGCTCCAACACTCAAGAAGCTCGTCACCATCCAGGACAAAGCAGCCCGCATGATTGGCACCCCATCTACCACTTTAAACATTCACTCCCTCCACCACCGGCGCACCATCTCTGCAGTTTGTACCATCTACAAGATGCATTGCAGCAACTCACCAAGGCTTCTTCGACAGCACCTCCCAAACCCGCAACCTCTACCACCTAGAAGGACAAGGGTAGCAGGTGCATGGGAACACCATCACATCCAAGTTGCTGTCCAGAAAGGGCAGAAAACGCTAGTGGGAGTTGTGTAAAGACCACCAAACAGTAATAGTGAGGTTGGGGATGGCATCAAACAGGAAATTAGGGATGTGTGCAATAAAGGAACAGCAGTTATCATGGGTGACTTTAATCTACATATAGATTGGGCTAACCAAACTGGTAGCAATACGGTGGAGGAGGATTTCCTGGAGTGTAAAAGGGATGGTTTTCTAGACCAATATGTCGAGGAACCAACTAGAGAGCTGGCCATCGTAGACTGGGTGTTGTGTAATGAGAGAGGATTAATTAGCAATCTTGTTGTGCGAGGCCCCTTGGGGAAGAGTGACCATAATATGGTAGAATTCTTCATTATCATCATCATCCTCATCATAGGCTGTCCCTCGGGATCGAGGAAGACTTGCTTCCACTCTTAGCATGAATTCTTAGGTGGCTGAACAGTCCAATACGAGAACCACAGTTTCTGTCACAGGCGGGACAGATAGGCGTTGAGGGAAAGGGTGGGCTGGGAGCCTGGTTTGCCGCACACACTTTCCGCTGCCTGCGCTTGATTTCTGCATGGTCTCGGCGACGATACTCGAGGAGCTCTGCGCCTCCTGAATGCACTTCCTCCACTTAGGGTGGTCTACTTCCAAGGACTCTCAGGTGTCAGTGGAAATGTCGCACTTTATCAGGGTGTCCTTGTAACGTTTCCTCTGTCCGCCTTTGGCTCGTTTGCTGTGGACGAGTTCCGAGTAGAGCGCTTGCTTTGGGAGTCTCGTGTCTGGCATGCGAACTATGTGGCCTGCCCAGCGGAGCTGATCAAGTGTGGTCAGTGCTTCAAAGCTGGGGTTGTTGGTCTGGACGAGGACGCACATGTTTGTGCACCTGTCCTCCCAGGGGATTTGCAGGATCTTGCGGAGACATCGCTGGCGATACTTCTCCAACGACTTGAGGTGTCGACTGTACATGGTCCACGTCTCTGAGCCATACAGGAAGATGGGTATTACCACGGCCCTGTAGACCATGAGCTTGGTGACAGATTTGAGGGACTGATCTTCAAACACTCTTTTCCTCAGGCGGCCGAAGGCTGCACTGGTGCACTGGAGGCGGTGTTGGATCTCATTATCAATGCCTGCTCTTGTTGAAAGGAGGCTTCCGAGATAGGGGAAGTGGTCCACGTTGTCCAGGGCCACACCATGGATCTTGATGTTTGGGGGGCATAAGAACATAAGAACATAAGAACATAAGAACATAAGAACATAAGAATTAGGAACAGGAGTAGGCCATCTAGCCCCTCGAGCCTGCTCCGCCATTCAACAAGATCATGGCTGATCTGGCCGTGGACTCAGCTCCATTTACCCGCCCGCTCCCCATAACCCTTAATTCCCTTATTGGTTAAAAATCTATCTATCTGTGACTTGAATACATTCAATGAACTAGCCTCAACTGCTTCCTTGCTTCCTGGGGCAGAGAATTCCACAGATTCACAACCCTCTGGGAGAAGAAATTCCTTCTCAACTCGGGGCAGTGCTGTGCGGCGAGGACAGGCTGGTGTAGGACCTTTGTCTTACTAATGTTTATCGTAAGGCGCATGCTTTCATACGCCTCAGTAAATACGTTAACTATGTCCTGGAGTTCAGCCTCTGTGTGTGCACAGACGCAGGCGTCGTCTGCGTACTGTAGCTCGACGACAGAGGTTGGAGTGGTCTTGGAGCTGGCCTGGAGACGGCGAAGGTTGAACAGCTTCCCACTGGTTCTGTAGTTTAATTCCACTCCAGCGGGGAGCTTATCAACTGTGAGGTGGAGCATGGCAGCGAGGAAGATTGAGAAGAGGGTTGCGGCAATGACGTAGCCCTGCTTGACCCCAGTCTGGACATGAATTGTGTAAAGTCCTGACCCCTCAGTACAGATTAACATGAGGCATGTAGTGAAGTCAAGGTCACTCTGGACCTGCACCTTTATTTCACAGCTCTGGAATGCTGCACTTGCCTGAGACCTGTCCTTATATACCTGTCTCTTGCAAGTGCACCCCTGGTGGTAAGGTATGCTGGTGGTTACAGGTCATATCTTATTACAGTCATGTATCGCATGTTAGGATACAGTTATATATAATAATGTAAGATACATGACATCACCCACCCCCAAGGTCTTATTGTCTTTATAGGTTCAGTCTCTCAGGTGGTCTACGCTCTCGTGTGGAGCGTCTGAGTTGTGGTTCAGTTGTTTGCCTTGGTGTCTGTTTTTCTTTGGGTGTGGTTGCTGGTACCTCGCCTGGGCTGTCTGTTTCGATTGGTGTAATTGTTGTTGTTGTAGGCATTAGGCACCTGCTGAATATATAAAACACTAGGCATTAGGCACCTACTGAATATACCTAAACTCATATAAGTTTAAAGCGGCCACATATAAAATGGCTGCCCAAGCATGATGGGAACCCCGTTAGTCAAGTAATGAACTGGGACTGAGCGAGCAATGACCCTGTGAGGCCCAATGCCTTGGATACAATGAACCAGTGATTTCACACAGCCGAAGTCCAAGGAAGAGAGATAAGGGGAGAATCTGCCTCACATAACGAGGTCATTAATCAGCCCGAGCTGACAAAACCCGAACATGCAGTTCCTGAGATATCAGGGAAATTCTATTGGGTTAAAGAAACCTATATGTAATCTATAATCATTATGATTGGATTGTGTTCAGCCGAAGTGCGCTGAGTAATTGTAAAGAACTATTGTAAAACATATAAATATCGATGAGTTTCTTTGTTCGGCGGAGAGAAGCCTGGATCCAGTCCTGTGACTTCCTCCCCGCTAGCGTAAGTAAAGGCCGCACTGGCATTGGAACCGACTCTGAGTGTTGAGTGATTCTTCTGATAAACACTAACACCAACAGTTGTTGACTCGCCTGGGCTGTCTGTTGGGATTGCCCTTTGCTCAGGTTGTTCCCTCTGTCTGTCCACCAGGTGTGGTGCGAGTTCCACATTGTAGTCTGCCTCTGGTTCCGCAGTGTTGTTGGTAAATCTGCTTTTGACTTGGTCTACATGCCTCCAGCAGGTTTTGCCATTGTCCATTTGTACTCCCAGTAGCCTGTTTCCTTCCTTGCCGGTTACAGTCCCTGCAAGCCATTTGGGACCCCTGCCATAGTTTAGTACAAACACTTTGTCCCCTATCTCATTCCATCTCCCCCTCGAATTTCTGTCATGGTACTCAGTCAGCTTATAGCGCTTTGCCTCAATGATTTCGTACATGTCTGGGAGGATTAATGAGAGCCTTGTTTTTAAGGTCCTTTTCATCAACAGTTGCGCGGGGGGGATCTCAGTTAATGATTGCGGACAACATCTGTATGCCAGCAGCAGTCGCGACAGGCGACCCTGCAGCGTGGGACTTTGGATTTTAAGCATGCCTTGTTTAATGATTCAACTGCTCTCTCCCCCTGGCCGTTGGAGGCCGGCTTGAACGGTGCCGTCTTGACGTGATTTCTGCCGTGGTCAATTATAAAATCTTGGAATTCTGCACTGGTGAAGCACGGAGCATTGTCACTGACCAATATGTCAGGGATTCCGTGCGTTGCAAACATGGTTGCGAGGCTCTCCACAGTGGTAGAGGTTGTGCTCAAGTTTAAAATGGTGCATTCGATCCACTTTGAAAATGCATCTACAACTACGAGGAACATTTTGCCCATGAATGGGCCCGCATAGTCTACGTGCACCCGCGACCACGGTTTGGTAGGCCAGGGCCAGGGGCTCAGGGGAGCCTCCCTGGGGGCATTGCTGAGTTGGGCACAAATGGTGCACCTTCAGACGCAGAGCTCCAAGTCCGCGTCAATACCAGGCCACCAGACGTGGGATCTGGCTATGGCCTTCATGAGAATGAGCCCCGGGTGCTCGCGGTGGAGCTCCCGGACAAATGCCTCTCTGCCTCGCAGAGGCATGACTACTCGGCTGCCCCACATCAGGCAGTCTGCTTGTAGTGATAGCTCATGCATGCGCCTGTGAAAGGGTTTTAATTCCTCGGGGCAGGCATCGCGAGCCTCTGCCCAGTCACCGGTTAGGACACATTTTTTTACTAAGGATAACGTAGGGTCGCTGGCCGTCCAGGCTCTGATTTGGCGAGCCGTCATGGGCGAACCTGTGGACTCAAAGGCATTGATTGCCATGGCTATTTCACAGTCCTGTTCATCAGACCCTTCCGTGGTCGCCAGGGGTAGCCTGCTGAGCGCGTCGGCACTGTTGTCTGTGCCTGGTCTGTGCCTTATGGTATAGTCGTAGGACGCCAGCATGAGTGCCCACCGTTGAATTCGCGCCGAGGCATTGACGTTTATTGCCTTGCTCTCAGATAGGAGGGACGTGAGGGGCTTGTGGTCAGTTTCTAACGCGAACTTGGCCCCGAAAAGGTATTGGTGCATCTTTTTGACACCATACACGCACGTGAGCGCCTCCTTCTCCACCATTCCGTACCCGTGCTCCGCCCGCAAGAGTGACCTGGAGGCATAAGCTATGGGTTGTAATTTGCCCGCACTATTGACATGTTGCAAAACGCACCTGACCCCATACGCTGACGCATCACATTTGAGAACGAGCGTTTTACCTGGATCAAAGAAAGTCAAAACACTGTTGGAAGGTTGCGTGCCTTATTGAAGGCGCGTTCCTGGGCGTTCCCCCAAAACCAATCGCACCCCTTCCTGAGTAGCACTTGGAGAGGCTCCAGCAGCATGCTTAAGTTCTGCATAAAGTTCCCAAAGTAATTGAGTAGCCCGAGAAAGGCGCGCAGTTCTGAGACATTCCGGACAGACTTGTGACCTGACAGCAGCCCAGAGATGGTCTACTACAAGTTGTGCGAGGTAAAAGGCAAACCTCTGAGAGTAGATTCCTAACGGTTCTAGTCCAACCCAGGAATGGCCATGAAAGCAAGTAAACTCGAGTGGGGATCAGAAGGGTCCATTACCCGCCATCTGGCGGAAAAGCAAAAGAAACTAGTCGAGAAAATGATTAGAGCAGGGTGGGATACTCAGGACCTGCCAGCAGCCCAACGTGAATGGTGGGAGAAGGAATGGAAAGTCAAAAAGAAAAAAAAGGCTGTGGTCTCGATACTGCGAGCCCATGTAAATTAACAGAGGAATTTAATCAATAAAAGAAACTGACAGTGATTGTCTTAAGTGAAGTATGGAAGAGGAATAGAGCCGGCCAAAACAATTAATAGGAAAGAAGAGAGACTTTTGTGAACGTCTGTTTTAAATGAGAAGTGCCTATGTGATTTTTGACTGCGGAATGAATTTTTTATGTTTTCGTGTTCCGAAAGCCTGGTTGGAAGAGGAATGCAAGTGTCTGTTTATTTTAGAAACAGAGTGAAAGTCTTTTTTAACTCTTTGTAGTGTTGTCCTGTATGTGGGAAGTTTTAAGACATTTAAGTTAGAAACGCAGGTGTGGATTTATTCGGATGATAAGTTACGGAGCTAGAAAATGTACAAAGGATAGGTTTGTTGAGCGAAAGATTTATTTGACACGCTCACTTACTTGCCGAAAGAAAACATGCAATGAATGATTACATAAAGATTGAAATTACAAAGTTTGAATTGGGATTTTGAGATATTCAGAGAAGGCACAGAAAATACTGACGTGGATTCAAAAAAAAAAATTATTAAATTAAATCTGATCAGGTCAAACTTCTGGGCGAGTGGCGAGCTATCTGCGAAGGTGTAAAAGGGACTTTTGGAAAATGTTAAAAACAGCAAGCTTTAGTAACGACTTTGAAACTGGAGCATTTTGAGATAACGAAAAGCAGCCCTCAAACCCTCAAAGCTGGACTCCATTCCAGTTATGGAGAAAAAGAAAAAGATAAAGACGCCACTTTGAAAGTAAACAAATGATTTTAAATTAACAACTTTATGGAGTTACGAACCCTCCGTGTAAAATACAAAACCTAATTTGAAGAAAGAAAAAAAAAAGATGTAACGGACTAAATAAGTGCTGAAAAAAAATGTGTTTGTGATGGAAAAAGACATAATTTACTAAATACTAGTTCATGTTTGCTGTGAAAAAGATATTGATTTAATTAGAAAAAGAAAAAAAATTTGGAAGAGGTAAAAAACACTCAACATTGATAATGATTTTAAATTATGAGAAAGTTTCAATGCAGTTTGAAAAGATTTCCAAAATGGATAGTGTTTATCAAGAAAAGTCCCGAACAGTCTAAACAAGCAGAAGGGTTTTGAAGATAACGAGGAGAAAGTGAGAAATTTAAAAAAAAAATTGAATTTCATTAAACAATATTGCTATTAAAAATGTGTGGTCTCGTTTTATATCAATTAAAAAAAAAGATTTATTTGGCAAGTACTTGAATTAGAAATTAGGAAAACATTGGAGTTTTAACAGATTCCTAATTTCTAAGCAAGTTTGAAGGCACAAAGACTTTTTTTTCAGATGATTACGTGAAGTCACATAATGACATCAGGTCTTCTTACTAACCTGGAAAGGAGTTAACCCTTTCCATTGACAGCCGTTTGATACTGAACATTATTAGTTTGGATTTCTTAATCGAAAAAAAAAGGCTCACCTAACAGAGGAAACAAAAATAAAAACAGAACTAGCTTATGTAATAATACTTGCCTGATACAATAAAGAAATAGATACTCAATAAAACAAATTGAAGAGTTAAAAGCTAAGATAAACAGGCTGGAAGAGATAACGGGACTAGACGGATAGTGCAGTGTGCAGCCATAGCACCATCACCTATGGCAATAGAGCCAATGTACCCCACGGTGGGTAGGTGTAGTCCACAAACCCAACCTAACGGTAAAGCAGACAACGATGTTCGGAGGAATAGCTTTGGCCTTGGTCATAATAGTAGTTTGGGTAATATTTAAGTGGGTAAAGACACGGGCGCACGCCCCACAGATTCAACTCGAAATGGTTCGATTATAACCTTGTGCTTCTGATTTTGTAGGGTGACAAGGATACTCGTAGAGCAAAACCTAACCCCTGGTGACGACCAGGCCGTCTGTTTAAAATTACAGATAATACCTACCAGAATGGGAATATGAACGGCGCTACTCGTAATATGGATAGCCCTGCGACAGACACGTACCCTGGACGACACCAACGGATTGCAGCGCACTCAGGAGATAAACAACTACATGAACTATGGAGTCTTGTTTAATTTAACGGATGGAATGTGCATCCCAGCAGCCAAGGACTGGAGCAAGGACAGGGCTTATTTTAATGCATGGTTACAAGTGAATCCTAATAAGAATCCTAATAAGAATAAGAGTATGTGTACAGTGCTCCACGGGTATAAGGAGCAGCTGCATTAAACGGAGGGATGTCAAAGGGCCTGATGAATGTACTTTCGGCATAATTTGCGCGCCTCCAGGACAATCCCAGCAATCAGTCATCTGCAAAAAGGGAGTGGGGCTGTGTGGGTACTACGAGGAAGTGGGGGCGGCTGCAATATCATTGTATGTATGCTTCTCACCCGCTCCGACACCGCGCCCCGTACGGGACACTACATTGCCCGAGGAACTGCCTTGTCCCATAACTACTAAGAAAATGGGATTGTAATGTACAACGAAGGGGAATTATTGTATGATAATGTTAAACATGAAATTGTGCCTGTCCTGATCAATATTTCAGGCATCCAGATGCCAGAATACTGTACAGAACAGTCAAGAAAAATGTACAATGTATTAAGTAAAGTTGTAATGCAGCAGGCTGCCGATGCAATGGGTGCCAGTAGATTCCGAGGACAGGGGTCAGCCCCCAGGATAAAGAGGGGAATAGTTAATGACATTGCTACCGTTTTCAAGACAGGGACCTCCGTAGTAAACTCGATAGACATACAAGGGTTAAATGAGAGGGCGGAACAGATTAGAGGGGTGATGAAGGGGTTAAATGAGAGGGTGGAACAGCTTAGAGGGGTGATGAAGGGGTTATTAGAGAGGGTGGAGCAAAACCAGGAAGACCAAGCCAACCTAGGAAAGGAGGGTGCCGAAATCCAGTTGGATGGCATCTCAGTCCTGGAAGCTCACGCCAAAACCATCAATCACCTCATTGATAGAGAAAAAGAAGATACAGGAAAGCAAAGACAGGGGCAACTCTGTCGCGCTTATGGTCTGTGGATGGTGGGACAGATCCGCCACAATCTCGACCAGATCCAACACAGGGAAGTACCCGATTGGATAGACAGTTCACATCTGGCTCAGTTGGTTAACCAGAGGGGGACACTGGATAATTGTACTCTGAAGGGACTGACCCGAGTATACCCAGCAATTCCAGATTGCCAGATGGGTAGGAATACTGGGATAGGGATAGTCCTGATGATCCCTATAGCCACGCTAGACTCAGGGCCGTTCCCCCTGTACCAACTAGAGAATATCGGAGTAATACGGGAAAATGTCTCCATACGTTACTATCTGACCACCACCTCCGCCGTTCGTCGAAACAACATACTTACCGGGATTTCCCTAACAGAATGCAAGAAAAGGGGGGAAATCACAGTATGCCCTCACCCGGTAGGCCGAGGTGAGCTAGACGAGTGCGGGTTTAACCGAACCGACGGGTGTGTACTAGAAATAGTGCCCGCACACATGCACTTCGCGAGGGCAGGCTACGGAGGGAAGGAAAGATACTGCATCTCTACCACAGAGCGTTCATACCAGTATAATGACCTGCAGTGCCCTATACCACAGCCAAACTTTTGCTTTACGCCACTACGACCTGTCACGATCGGGCAAGCGCATATCATCCAGGTTATTACGAGAGTTGAGGCTCAGAGTGGGTCAATCTGTAAAGCTCTACCACCAACTGCAAACTAAAATCAAAGTTCTGGAAGAAGATATCGATGTAGACGTACAAACTCAGAGTTGGTGGAGAAAGGTCTGGTACTGGGGAATAAATGTGAACATCCATCCTTGGATTCGAATAATTTCACACATACTGGTCGGGATACAATTGATCTTAGCGATAACATGGGGCATAATGGCCTGCCAGGCATGCAGGCACCACGCACAATGAAGAGAGACCCATGACCGGTCCCCAAATACTAAACAAGCCTGTCTAATAAAGGGGCAGGAGGATTTGGCCTTTGTCAATTTGATTTAAGCAACCGGGACTCCTGAAACCGTGTGACTGGCCAGCACGTTGAGGCAGGGAGTACCGGGCCATGCACAGAATGTAATAAAAGTAGGGCGGTCGGTTAAAGGGGGACGAGGACTAGTCCCTTTACCGAAAGGAGGGAATTGTTGTCGGTATTAGGCACCTGCTGAATATATAAAACACTAGGTATTAGGCACCTGCTGAATATATCTAAACTCATATCAGTTTAAAACGGCCACATATAAAATGGCTGCCCAAGCATGATGGGAACCCCGTTAGCCTAATAATGAACTGGGACTGACCGAACAATGACCCTGTGAGGCCCACTACCAGGAATGCCTTGGATACAATGAACCAGTGATTTCACACAGCCGAAGTCCAAGGAAGAGAGATAAGGGGAGAATCTGCCTCACATAACGAGGTCATTAATCAGCCCGAGCTGACAAAACCCGAACATGCAGTTCCTGAGATATCAGGGAAATTCTATTGGGTTAAAGAAACCTATATGTAATCTATAATCGTTATGATTGGATTGTGTTCAGCCGAAGTGCGCTGAGTAACTGTAAAGAACTATTGTAAAACATATAAATATCGCTGAGTTTCTTTGTTCGGCGGAGAGTAGCCTGGATCCAGTCCTGTGACTTCCTCCCCGCTAGCGTAAATAAAGGCCGCATTGGCATTGGAACCGACTCTGAGTGTTGAGTGATTCTTCTGATAAACACTAACACTAACAGTTGTTGACTCACCTGGGCTGTTTATTGGGATTGCCCTTTCCTCAGGTTGTTCCCTCGGTCTGTCCACCAGGTGTGGTGCGAGTTCCACATTGTAGTCTGCCTCTGGTTCCGCAGTGTTGTTGGTAAATCTGCTTTTGACTTGGTCTACATGCCTCCGGCAGGTTTTGCCATTGTGCATTTGTATGACCAATAGCCTGTTTCCTTCCTTGCCGGTTACAGTCCCTGCAAGCCATTTGGGACCCCTGCCATAGTTTAGTACAAACACTTTGTCCCCTATCTCATTCCATCTCCCCCTCGAATTTCTATCATGGTACTCAGTCAGCTTATGGTGCTTTGCCTCACCGATTTCGTGCATGTCTGGGAGGATTAATGAGAGCCTTGTTTTTAAGGTCCTTTTCATCAACAGTTGCGCGGGGGGGGATCCCAGTCAATGAGTGCGGACGACATCTGTATGCCAGCAGCAGTCGCGACAGGCGACCCTGCAGCGTGGGACTTTGGATTTTAAGCATGCCTTGTTTAATGATTCAACTGCTCTCTCCGCCTGGCCGTTGGAGGCCGGCTTGAACGGTGCCGTCTTGACGTGATTTCTGCCGTGGTCAATTATAAAATCTTGGAATTCTGCACTGGTGAAGCACGGACCATTGTCACTGACCAATATGTCAGGGATTCCGTGCGTTGCAAACATGGTTGCGAGGCTCTCCACAGTGGTAGAGGTTGTGCTCAAGTTTAAAATGATGCATTCGATCCACTTTGAAAATGCATCTACAACTACGAGGAACATTTTGCCCATGAATGGGCCCACATAGTCTACGTGCACCCGCGACCACGGTTTGGTAGGCCAGGGCCAGGGGCTCAGGGGCGCCTCCCTGGGGGCATTGCTGAGTTGGGCACAAATGGTGCACCTTCAGACGCAGAGCTCCAAGTCCGCGTCAATACCAGGCCACCAGACGTGGGATCTGGCTATGGCCTTCATGAGAACGAGCCCCGGGTGCTCGCGGTGGAGCTCCCGGACAAATGCCTCTCTACCTCGCAGAGGCATGACTACTCGGCTGCCCCACATCAGGCAGTCTGCTTGTAGTGATAGCTCATGCATGCGCCTGTGAAAGGGTTTTAATTCCTCGGGGCACGCATCGCGAGCCTCTGCCCAGTCACCGGTTACGACACATTTTTTTACGAAGGATAACGTGGGGTCGCTGGCCGTCCAGGCTCTGATTTGGCGAGCCGTCATGGGCGAACCTGTGGACTCAAAGGCATTGATTGCCATGGCTATCTCACAGTCCTGTTCGTCAGACCCTTCCGTGGTCGCCAGGGGTAGCCTGCTGAGCGCGTCGGCACAGTTGTCTGTGCCTGGTCTGTGCCTTATGGTATAGTCGTAGGACGCCAGCATGAGTGCCCACCGTTGAATTCGCGCCGAGGCGTTGATGTTTATTGCCTTGCTCTCGGATAGGAGAGACGTGAGGGGCTTGTGGTCAGTTTCTAACGCGAACTTGGCCCCGAAAAGGTATTGGTGCATCTTTTTGACACCGTACACGTATGCGAGCGCCTCCTTCTCCACCATTCCGTACCCGCGCTCCGCCCACAAGAGTGACCTGGAGGCATAAGCTATGGGTTGTAATTTTCCCGCACTATTGATATGTTGCAAAACGCACCCGACCCCATACGCTGACGCATCGCATTTGAGAACTAGCGTTTAACCTGGATAAAAGAAAGTCAAAACACTGTTGGAACACAGAAGGTTGCGTGCCTTATTGAAGGCGCGTTCCTGGGCGTCCCCCCAAAACCAATCGCATCCCTTCCTGAGTAGCACGTGGAGAGGCTCCAGCAGCATGCTTAAGTTCTGCATAAAGTTCCCAAAGTAATTGAGTAGCCCGAGAAAGGCGCGCAGTTCTGAGACATTCCGGGTCCTGGGTGCCAGGCGAATTGCTTCTGTTTTGGACTTTGTTGGGCGGATTCCATCAGCGGCAATCCTTCTGCCCAAAATTCAACCTTGGTTGCGAGAAACAGGCACTTGGATTTCTTGACTCGTAGGCCTACCCGATCCAACCGCTTTAGTACTTCCTCCAAATTACGGGGATGGGAGCCAGTGTCCCTGCCCGTGATAAGTATGTCGTCTTGAAATACAACTGTCCCCGGGATGGACTTAAGCAGACTCTCCATGTTGCACTGGAATATGGCAGCTGCTGACCTGATGCCGAATGAGCATCGATTGTACATGAAAAGGCCTCGATGTGTGTTGATGGTGGTGAGTAGCTTGGATTCCTCGGTCAATTCTTGCGTCATATACGCAGATTTGAGGTCCAGTTTTGAGAAAAGTTTATCTCCAGTCAATGTGGCAAATAAGTCCTCCGCTCTGGGCAGCGGATATTGGTCCTGTCGGGAGACTCTGTTTATGGTAGATTTGTAGTCCCCACAGATTAGTACGGATCCATCAGGCTTCATGACTGGGACGATGCTAAATTCCACAGGTGATATAATGCCTTTCTGCAGAAGCCTGTCTAGTTCGTGTTCAATCTTTTCCTCATCACATAGGGTACAGCTTTGGCCTTGTGATGGACAGGTCTAGCATCCTGTCTGATGTAGATTTTGACTTTGGCCCCTTTGAAAGTGCCCACACCTGGTTGAAAGAGATGTTCAAATCGCTTTATAACTGTTGAGCAGGAGGTCCGTTCCTCTAATGACATGGCATGGATATCATCCCATTTCCAGTTTAGTTTTGCCAGCCAGCTTCTCCCCAGCAGTGCTGGGGGGTCTCCGGGGACAATCCACAGGGGAAGTCGGTTCACTGTCCCTTTGTGTGTGACAGAGAGCATGGCGCTGCTGAGGACTGGTACGATTTCTTTGGTATAGGTCCTTAGTTTGGTGTCGACCCTTGTGAGTTTTGGTCTGTCTCTTTTATGCGGCCACAGTTGTTCAAATTGTTGAGCGCCCATGAGAGATTGACTCGCTCCCGTATCCAGCTCCATGTTGACAGGTATCCCGTTGAGTAGGACCCTCATCATTATAGGAGGCGTTCTGTTGTAGGAGCAGTGGCCATTGACCGTGTTGACCCGCTGTACATCGGTGTCCCGGGTACTCTCCCCACCGTCTTCTGGTCCGCTTTTCAACCCATCCGCTTAGTATACCAGCTGAGCTGCCGTTTTTTTACACATGCGGGCCAAATGCCCTGTATATTCACAATTTCTGCAAACAGCCTGCTGAAATCGACATCCCCTTGACGAGTGCCCACCCCCACACCTCCAGCACAGACCGGTTCCATTGTTCAAAGTGTTCCCAAAGAATGAGCTGTGTCTGGCTGATCTCTCTTGAGCTTCTCTCAGTTTTTAGTTGATTGCTCGCATTGTGGGTTGATGAGGTGTGAACGGCCGTTCCTGTGGCCCTTGATGGCTTCTGGCGCCACTGCCTGCTGTCGAGAGCCTGTTCTCCTGGTTTTGTCTGTGTGTGGGGGTAGCAGCTTGTCTAATGCTGTGAACTTTTTGTTCCAATATTTCGTTAGTTGTCATACCTGCATTGTAAATCAACCTCGTTTCTTCTTCCCCGACCAAGAATGTCTGTGCAACCAGTGCTGCTGCCTCTAAGGTCAGGTTCTTGGTCTCTATGAGTTTTCGGAATATGCCTGCGTGGCCTATTCCTTCAATGAAAAAGTCTCTCAGCATTTCTCTCCTCAGTTCATCGGAGAACTCACATAAACGAGCCAACCTCCGAAGTTCCGCCATGAAGTCGGGTATGCTCTGGCCCACACAGCGTCTGTAGTTGTAGAACCTGTGTCTGGCCATGTGTAGGCTGCTCGCTGGCTTCAGGTGGTCTCTTACCAGTGTTCTCAATTCTTCAAACGACTTGCTTGTTGGTTTCTCGGGTGGCAGCAGATCCTTCATTAAAGTGTATGTTTTCGAGCCACAGCTAGTCAAGAGATGGGCTCTTCTCTTGTCTGCTTTGTCATCTCCTAACCAGTCTTTGGTTACAAAGCTTTGCTGGAGCCTTTCTATAAAGTCCTCCCAATTGTCTCCAGCATTGTACTTTTCATCTGATCCGTTGTTCGCCATTCTGTGGATTCTGTAATCCCGTAACTCGTCGCCACTGTAAAGTCCTGTCCCCTCAGTACAGATTCACACAAGGCATGTAGTGAAGTCAAGGTCACTCTGGACCTGCACCTTTATTTCACAGCTCTGGAATGCTGCACTTGCCTGAGACCTGTCCTTATATACCTGTCTCTTGCAAGTGCACCCCTGGTGGTAAGGTATGCTGGTGGTTACAGGTCATATCTTATTACAGTCATGTATAGCATGTTAGGATACAGTTATATATAATAATGTAAGATACATGACATCACCCACCCCCAAGGTCTTATTGTCTTTATAGGTTCAGTCTCTCAGGTGGTCTACGCTCTCGTGTGGAGCGTCTGAGTTGTGGTTCAGTTGTTTGCCTTGGTGTCTGTTTTTCTTTGGGTGTGGTTGCTGGTACCTCGCCTGGGCTGTCTGTTTCGATTGGTGTAATTGTTGTTGTTGTAGGCATTAGGCACCTGCTGAATATATAAAACACTAGGCATTAGGCACCTACTGAATATACCTAAACTCATATAAGTTTAAAGCGTATGCTGGTAGTTACAGGTCATATCTTATTACAGTCATGTATAGCATGTTAGGATACAGTTATATATAATAATGTAAGATACATGACAAATTGGGTCTGTGATGGATCCATTGGTAAGGATCACGGCTTGCATATCGTCGTGGAGCAGGCGGAGTATGGTGACGTACTTTTGGGGGCATCCGAAACGGAGGAGGACGCTCCATAGACCCTCGCGGTTGACAGTGTCAAAAGCCTTTGTAAGGTCGATGAAGGCCACGTATAAGGGCTGCCGCTGTTCCCTGCAATTTTCCTGCTGCTGTCGCGCTGCAAAAATCATGTCCGTTGTGCCCTGGAGGGGACGAAATCTGCACTGCGACTCCGGGAGGAGTTCCTCGGCCACGGGTAGAAGATGGTTGAGGAGGACTCTAGCGACGACTTTACCAGTGGTTGATAACAGGGAGATTCCTCTGTAGTTGCCGCAGTCGGACTTGTCCCCTTTTTTAAAGATGGTCACGATCACTGCATCTCTGAGATCCCCGGCATGCTCTCCTCCCTCCAGATGAGAGAGATGAGGTTGTGTATTCACGCCAGTAGAGCCTCTCCGCCATCCTTCAGTGCCTCAGCAGGAATTCCATCCGCTCCCGTAGCCTTGTTGTTTTTAGCTGTCTTATGGCCTTTTGTACCTCGTGCAGTGTTGGGGTCTCACTGAGGTGGTGGCGGGTAGCATGCTGCGGGATGGAGTCGAGAACACTCGAGTCAAAGGCAGAGTCTCGGTTGAGGAGATCTTCGAAGTGTTCCTTCCAGTGGGCCCTGACTGTCTCGGTGTCCTTGATGAGTGTTTCCCTGTTCTTGGCCAGGAGTGGGATGGGGCCTTGGGAGTTTGCTCCACCTTGATTGCGGTGAAGAATCCTCGCACATCATGGCTGTCGGCCAGCTGCTGTATCTCCTGTGCTTTTTCCATCCATCACCTGTTCTTTAGTTCCTGGGTTTATTGTTGGATCTTAGCCTTTAGCCATCTGTAATGCTGCTTTGCTGCTCCCGAGGCTCAGAAATACCCTGCGCTTGCAGTCTGTTTGTTCTTAAATCTCCTGATCATTCTCATCAAACCAGTCCTGGTGTTTCCTGGTTGAGTGACCGAGCATCTCCTGCAGACTCTGGTTATGGAGGCCTTGAGGGCAGACCAAGCGCTGTGGGCATTCTGCGTCTCGGGGTCATCAAGGCACGCCGGGTTAGCTGTGAGGGGCTGACTGTAAAGTCCTCTCTTAGCTGGGTCCTTAAGTGCCCCGGCATTGACATTTTTGCGACACTGCTTCTGCTGCCCCCTTTGATTGGGACTCAATGATGGATCGGATTAGGCGGTGGTCCATCCAGCAGTCGTCAGCTCCTGTCATGGCATGGGTGATGCGCACATCCTTGTGATTCCTGGCTCGGATGATGATACAGTCAAGCGGGTGCCAGTGCTTGGAGTGAGGGTGTTGCCACAATGCCTTGTATTTGTCCCTCTGGTGGAACAAGGTGTTGGTGATGACAAGTTCATGCTCTAGACATTTTGTCAGGAGTCGGGTACTGCTGGAGTTGGCTTTCCCTACCCCCTCTCTGCCAATCACGCCTCCCCAGAGGTCTGTGTCCTTGCCGACCCTGGCATTGAAGTCGCCGAGGAGGATCAGTTTGTCGCCTACGGGGACAGAGGTCAGGGATTTTTCAAGGAGTAAAAATCCTCTTTTGGCCTCATCTGTTGCATAGAGTGTTGGGGTGTACGCACTGATGACTGTGGCACACTGGTCCCGGGATAGGGTGAGTCGAACCGTCATGAGGCATTCGTTAGCCCCGCAGGGGGAGTCTTTGAGGCGGTCGACCAGCTTGTTTTTGATGGCGAAGCCGACTCCGTGGAGGCGGCTTTCTGCCTCTGGTTTCCCTTTCCAGAAGAAGGTGTAACCTCCACCTTGTTCCTTGAGCTGGCCTTCCCCTGCCCGCAGGGTCTCGCTTAGGGCGGCGATGTCGATATCAAAGTGTCTAAGTTCCCAGG
Source organism: Pristiophorus japonicus (assembly GCF_044704955.1). NCBI lineage: Eukaryota > Metazoa > Chordata > Chondrichthyes > Pristiophoridae > Pristiophorus > Pristiophorus japonicus. The sequence continues at coordinate 32,563,919 of NC_091978.1, forward strand.
CAACTATGGCGGTGCGGCGTTCCGGTCTGTTGCTGTTGGGATTGTCCATGAGGGTCCTGACGTTCCAGGTCCCCAACTTCATGTTACAGGAGTGGAAGATGCCTGTGCGTGATTTCTTTTAACGTAGGGTGATCGTTGCACACTGGCCACCACACGGGCTTAGCTGAGCGAGGTCTTGATCCAGTGGCAAGGGGGTCCCAGATGACTGGAGACCAGGCACCACTATCTGGGCCTAATTGCCTACGGTGAGGTGTTTGCCGTAGGCTCGGCGCTGGGTAGCGTCCTTGGTGGTAGGTGATCCAAGGTTTGTTTGGGGGCAGGCATTGGGGGGGCCAGCGGTGCACTGGGGTTCAGAATGGGGGGGCAGGGGGTCTCAGCCACTGTACTCACCACATGCTGGAGGAGGAGAGGTGGTCAGGCCATCAGTGGGGAAGGAGAGGTCCAGGGGAGGAGGTGGAGGCCCGATAGCCAGGTTCAGCTGCCTAACCGCTGTAGGAGGTCCAGCCGGGAAGCCCAAGTCACGCCGAGTCACCGCAGGAGGTCCAGCCAGGACGTCCAGGACACATCAAGTCAGCAGGAGGTCCAGCCGGGAGGTCCAGGTGGCGTCGAGTCAGCAGGACTTCCAGCCGGGAGGTCCAGGTGGTGCGGGTCAGTAGGAGATCCAACCGGGAGGTCCAGGTGGTGCGAGTCAGTAGGAGATCCATCCAGGACTTCCAGGACACATCGAGTCAGCAGGAGGTCCAGCCGGGAGGTCCAGGTCACGTCGAGTCAGCAGGAAGTCCAGCCGGGAGGTCCAGGTCGCGTCGAGTCAGTAGGAGGTCCAGCCAGGAGGTCCAGATCGTGTCGAGTCATCCATTCACTGCAGGAGGCCCAGCCGGGAGGCCCAAGTCACGTAGAATCGCCGCAGGAGGTCCAGCCGGGAGTCGCCGATGTGCGGTGCGGCGGAAGGCCTGAGTTAGGCCTGAACTTTTTGGGATTCACGGGGTTGGGGTTAGAGTGGGGATTTGTCTTTAAGACCTCTATTGGGGTCTATTAGGACGAGGGCTGGGACTTGGGGAAGTTTAGACGGGGAGGGGGGAGGTTGAGTGCCGAGGAGCTGTTTAGCAGGGGAGCTCCCTAGGGAGTTGCTACCCCAACGTCCTCACTTGCATATGATGGAGAGTGACACAGTTAATTCAGAGACTCGGGTCCTGAACTTAAAGAAAGGTAACTTCGATGGTATGAGATGTGAATTGGCTAAGATAGACTGGCGAATGATACTTAAAGGGTTGACGGTGGATAGGCAATGGCAGACATTTAAAGATCACATGGATGAACTTCAACAATGCACATCCCTGTCTGGCATAAATATAAAACGGGGAAGGTGGCTCAACTGTGGCTAACAAAGGAAATTGAGGATAGCGTTAAATCCAAGGAAGAGGCATATAAATTGGCCAGAAAAAGCAGCAAACATGAGGACTGGGAGAAATTTAGAATTCAGCAGAGGAGGACAAAGGGTTTTTGGAGGGGGAAAATAGAGTATGAGAGTAAGCTTGCAGGGAACATAAAAACTGACTACAAAATCTTCCATAGATATGTGAAGAGAAAAAGATTAGTGAAGATAAATGTAGATCCCTTGCAGTCAGAATTAGGTGAATTCATAATGGGGAACACAGAAATGGCAGACGAATTGAACAAATACTTTGGTTCTGTTTTCACTAAGGAAGACATAAATATCCTTCCGGAAATACTAGGGGACCGAGGGTCTAGTGAGAAGGAGGAACTGAAGGAAATCGTTATTATTTAGGAAATTGTGTTCGGGAAATTGATGGGATTGAAGGCCGATAAATCCCTTGGGCCCTGATAGTCTGCATTCGAGAGTATTTAAGGAAGTGGCCCTAGAAATAGTGGATGCATTGGTGGTCATTTCCAACAATCTATTGACTCTGTAACAGTTCCTGTGGACTGGAGGGTAGCTAATGTAACCCCACTTTTTAAAAAAGGAGGGAGAGAGAAAACAGAGAATTATAGACTGGTTAGCCTGACATCGGTAGTGGGGAAAATGTTGGAATCAATTATTAAAGATGTAATAGCAGTGCATTTGGAAAGCAGTGGCAGGATCAGTCCAAGTCAGCATGAATTTATGAAAGGAAAATCATGCTTGACAAATCTGCTAGAATTTTTTGTGGATGTAACTAGTAGAGTAGACAAGGGAGAATCAGTGGATGTAGTGTATTTGGATTTTTAAAAGGCTTTTGACAAGATCCCACACAAGAGATTGGTGTGCAAAATTAAAGCACATGGCATTGGGGGTAATGTATTGACATGGATATAGAACTGATTGGCAGACAGGAAGCAGAGAGCAGGAATAAACGGGTCCTTTTCAGAATGGCAGGCAGTGACTAGTGGGGTACCGCAAGGTTCAGTGCTGGGACCCCAGCTATTTACAATATACATTAATGATTAAGACAAAGGAATTGAATGTAATATCTCCAAGTTTGAGGGAATGCGGCGAAGGTTCACCAGACTAATTCCCGGGATGGTAGGACTGACATATGAAGAAGGACTGGATCGACTAGGCTTATATTCACTGGAATTTAGAAGAATGAGAGGGGATCTCATAGAAACATATAAAATTCTGACGGGATTGGACAGGTTAGATGTGGGAAGAATGTTCCCGATGTTGGAGAAGTCTAGAACCAGGGGTCACAGTCTAAGGATAAGGGGTAAGCCATTTAGGACTGAGATGAGAAGAAATTTCTCCACCTAGAGAATTGTGAACCTGTGGAATTCTCTACCACAGAAAGTTGTTGAGGCCAGTTCATTAGATATATTCAAAAGGGAGTTAAATGTGGCCCTTACGGCTGAAGTGATCAAGGGGTATGGAGAGAAAGCAGGAATGGGGTACTGAAGTTGCATGATCAGCCATGATCATATTGAATGGTGGTGCAGGCTCGAAGGGCCGAATGGCCAACTCCTGCACCTACTTTCTATGTTTCTATGTTTCTCACCAGGGCACCATATAATTGCAGTAAGATGTCTTTACTCTTATACTCCAATCCTCTTGTAATAAAGGCCAACATACCATTTGCTTTCTTAATTACATGCTGTACCTGCTGTTAACTTTCAGTGATTCATGTAGAAGGACACCCAGGTCCCTCTGAACACCAAGATTTCCCAATCTTTCACCATTTAAAAAATACTCTGCTTTTCTATTTTTCCTACAAAAGTGGATAATTTCACACTTCTCCACATTATATTCCATTTGTCATGTTCTTGCCCACTTATTTAGCCTGTCTATATCCCCTTGGTCTCTTTGCATCATCCTTACAACTTACATTCCCACCTCGCTTTGTATCATCAGCAAACTTGGATATATTACATTTGATCCCCTCATCCAAATCATTGATGTAGATTGTGAATAGCTGGGGCCCCAGCACTGATCCTTGCGGTACCCCACTAGTTACAGCCTGCCAACCTGAAAATTACCCGTTTATTCCTAGTCTCTGTTTTCTCTCCATTAACCAATCCTCAATCCATGCTAGGATATTAGCCCCAATCGCATGAGCCCTAGTTTTGTTTAATAACTTCTTGTGTGGCACCTTACCGAATGCCTTCTGAAAATCTAAATACATTACATCCACTGGTTCGGCATCATCAATTCTAGTGGTTACAACCTCAAAAAACTCCAGCAGATTTTTTCAAACATGATTTCTATTTCATAATGCCATGTTGACTCTGCCCAATCCTATTATTATTTTCTAAGTGCCCTGTTACCATGTCCTTAATAATAGATTCTAGCATTTTCCCTCCTGCTGATGTCTGGCTAACTGGTCTGTAGTTCCCCATTTTCTCTCTCACTCTGTTCTTAAATAACGGGGTTATATTAGCTACCTTCCAGTTGGGGAGGACAGTGTTGTGAATGCTGTGAGTGTTGTAATTAACAACAACAACTTGTATTTGTATAGCACATTTAACATAGTGAAACATCCCAAGGCACTTCACAGGAGTATTATGAGATAAAAGATTTGACACCGAGCCGTATAAGTAGACATTAGCGCAGATGACCAAAAGCTTGGTGACAGAGGTATGTTTTCAGGAGCGTCTTGAAGGAGCAAAGAAAGGTAAAGAGGCTATGAGTGGTGCAGCTGTGATTAGAACATATCAGAACAGTCTTCTTAGTCAGATCATTGAATTTTTTTCCAGCATTGCAGCTATGCTGTTGTGGCAATGCTCCTGGCATTGACGTTCTCATCAATCTTTTCCCACGGCCTCCTCAGCAGATGCCTGGGGGAGATTTCTGTTCCCTGGGGAAAAGGGATATCCCTCTTCCTCTCCACTGCCGGTACTGCAAGGCCACCAGAGCAGCATCAGTGAACCTTGCTCCCTCCTTCAGACATCCATTCCTCAGCTTGTTGCCAAGTCTTTGCAGCCTAAGTTGGAAGAATGGCAAGAGCAAAGTACAGAAGTAGAGCAGCACCCCTGCACGATACTGCTTTGGAGGAGCTTCTGCAGGCAATGTGACAGAGAAGGATGAGTCTGTTTCAGCAGAGGGACACTCTGTCCATCAAGGGGAGTGCCAGAGCAGCATGTGTTGAGGTGGGAAAGAGAGTTAATATAATTCCACCCTAGACTTGAACCTGGGAGTAGCTGAGGAAGAAATGTGCTGGGTTATGACTGGTTGCCAAAGTAACAGTTGCCAAGGCAACTTTGCATAATTTAATTGTTATGCTACAAGGCATCTTGTGAATCTTTAGAATTCTCTATCCCGGAGGCTGTGAATGCTCAGTTTGATCAGTATATTGAAGCTTGAGATCAATTGATTTTGGGGCACTAAGGGAATCAAGAGATGGGGATCGGGCAGGACAGTGGAGTTGATGTAGAAGATCAGCCATGAACCTTTTGAATGGTGGTCGAGGCTCGAGGAGCTATATGGCCTGCTCCTGCTCCTACTTGTTCTGTGGCAATGTACATCCTAACAGCATTTCATTGTAAGTCTGATGTAACAGTGCAGAAAGACACTGCAAGGCACTCTGGTAACTGTTCCAATCGTACAGGCATGCCCGTATTTTACCCGGGCACTCTGTATTATTGTTATCACAGTGCTTTTGTCCTGTGATCCATGAAATGTGGCAGGCAACAAACCCCAACCTCATATCTTGCACTTTAATCTAACTCCTTAAATACCCTCTTCTAGTTCTGCTCTTTCTTGTGTCACAGGTTCCTACGTGAACCATAACCTCTGGCTGTTCTTCCATTTCCAGAGGTTTCCCACCTGCTCAGTTATATCCCTCAATCCAACATCTTTTTGAGACTCCTTCCAAACATGTTCCTGGGTTCGGTGCACCAAGTGAGAGAGTATTGACTCTTTCTGCCACTTCCATCCAGGCTGCTCTGGTGCTGCTCCTGACTGCTGGTGGCCTGAGCTCTAAAGAGGACCAGCCTCCCTTTCAGGACGTCTCACACTAGCAACTCCAAAGTTGAAAGGCGCAGCTCAAATTCAGTGATTTGCTCGAGCCATTTATCAGCCAGGATAGCTTTAAAGGCAGGCAGCAGCCCTTTAAGAGCTGCAGTGCCTGATATCCCGCTCCCTGAACTTAATCGGCTCTCGGTGTTCTAGGAGTATAGCGAGATCACATTAATGAGTAGTCTCGCATTACGGTGCAAGGTCAACTCAGTACGGAGCATCTGCTGAATGCAGCAGCTGAAATCCAGCAGTCCCAGCTCTGTATGGCCAGGCCCGAATAGTTTCTTGCTGCACACATCCTTAGGGGCCGAAATTCATCACCTTACCACCCACTACCGCCGACATTGCTCTTCTTGATGGAAAACTACAAATGTAACGCCCCTATTTTAAAAAGGAGACAGACAAAAAGCAAGAAACTATAGACCAGTTAACCTAACGTCTGTGGTTGGGAAAATGTTGGATTCCATTATTAAAGAAGCAGTCGCAGGACATTTGGAAAACCATAATTCGGTCAGGCAGTCAGCATGGATTTATGAAGGGGAAGTCATGTTTGACAAATTTGCTGGAATTCTTTGAGGATGTAATGAACAGAGTGGATAAAGGGGAAACCACTGGATGTGGTGTATTTGGACTTCCAGAAGGCATTTGATAAGGTGCCACAGAAAAGGTTACTGCACAAGATAAAAGTTTACGGGGTTGGAGTTAATATATTAGCATGGATAGAGGATTGGCTAACTAACAGAAAACAGAGAGTCGAGATAAATGGTTCATTCTCAGGTTGGCAATCAGTAACTAGTGGGGTGTCGCAGGGATCAGTGCTGGAACCCCAACTATTTACAATCTATATTAACGACTTGGAAAAAAGGACCGAGTGTAATGTAGCCAAGTTTGCAAAGATGGGAGAAAAAGCAATGTGTGAGGAGGACACAAAAAACCTGCAAAAGGACATAGACAGGCTAAGTGAGCGGGCAAAAATTTGGCAGATGGAGTATAATGTTGGAAAGTGTGAGGTCATGCACTTTGGCAGAAAAAATCAAAGAGTAAGTTATTATTTAAATGGAGAAAGGTTGCAAAGTGCTGCAGTACAGCAGGACCTGGGGTACTTGTGCATGAAACGCAAAAGGTTAGTATGCAGGTACAGCCTTTATTTCAAATTTGGCAGATGGCATAGAAAAGCAGGGAAGTCTTGCTACAGTTATACAGGGTATTGCTGAGGCCACACCTGGAATACTGCATACAGTTTTGGTTTCTATATTTACGAAAGGATATACTTGCTTTGGAGGCTGTTCAGAGAAGGTTCACTCGGTTGATTCCAGAAATGAGGGGGTTGACATATGAGGAAAGTTAAACAGGTTGGGCCTCTACTCATTGGAATTCAGAAGAATGAGAGATGATCTTATCAAAACGTATAAGATTATGAGGGGGTTTGACAAGATGGATGTAGAGAGGATATTTCCACTGATAGGGGAGACAAGAACTAGAGGGTGTAATCTTAGAATAAGGGGCCGCCCATTTAAAACTGAGATGAGGAAGAATTTCTTTGCTCAGAGGGTTGTAAATCTGTGGAATTCGCTGCCTCGGAGAGCTGTGGAAGCTGGGACATTGAATATATTTAAGACAGAGATAGACAATTTCTTAACTGATAAGGGATTAAGGGGTTATTGGGAGCGGGCAGGGAAGTGGAGCTGCGTCCATGATCAGATCAGCCATGATCGTATTAAATGGCGGAGCAGGCTCGAGGGGCCGTATGGCCTACTCCTGCTCCTATTTCTTATGTTCTTATGTTGTTATGATCCACCCAGTGTCACTTTCGAGGTGGCCTGGAACGGGCGGGAGGGCAGAGCCGCCGGAACTGCCCGCTGACGTCAGCGGGTGGCCGAGTGGCACAACTGACCTCCTGCCTGCCGAGCTCCCAGATTCTTGCGGGCGGGAGTCGGCGGGACTTGGCAGCAGAACAGGGTTGACCGCTGGCTGGAGGCTGGTCTATCGCCGAGGGTAAGTCTGAAGAACCTGAAAAAAAGGTAAGTAAACATTTTTTTTTACATTTTCCACAGCGACTTACCTGCATGGGGTCCCCTGGAGGACTACCAATAGTTTTTTAAATATTTACGGCTCCATTTTTTTTCAGGTCTTCGACCCTCCATGGGCCCGACTCCATCCTCGGTGGCACTTGGGCAGCAAGCGCCTCTGCCACCGAGAATGAGACCTCCCGCGCGTACGTCGTCCATTTGCTGCCCAACGACCTTTGAGGGACTTTGGCGATGAATATCTCACCCAAAGTACCATCCGTTACCTCGGCGGCCATCGGTGGCACATTGGGCGGCACTTGGGGCGACGGGGGCCCTGATAGAAATTGGCCCCTTAGTCTCCAAGCATATATTTGTCATTATGCAAAGAATTGCAAAGAGCCTTTTGGACTGCAAAAGCTTCAATAGATATGTAAAGAGAAAAAGGTTAGTCAAGACAAACGTAGGTCCCCTGCAGTCAGAACCAGGGGAAGTCATAACGGGGAACAAAGAAATGGCAGACCAATTGAACAAGTACTTTGGTTCGGTATTCACTAAGGAGGACACAAACAACCTTCCGGATATAAAAGGGGTCAGAGGGTCTAGTAAAAAGAAGGAACTGAGGGAAATCCTTATTAGTCGGGAAATTGTGTTGGGGAAATTGAGGGATTGAAGGCTGATAATTCCCCAGGACCTGATGGTCTGCATCCCAGAGTACTTAAGGAGGTGGTCTTGGAATTAGCGGATGTATTGACAGTCATTTTCAAACATTCCATAGACTCTGGATCAGTTCCTATCGAGTGGAGGGTAGCCAATGTAACCCCACTTTTTAAAAAAGGAGGGAGAGAGAAAACAGGGAATTATAGACCGGTCAGCCTGACATCGGTAGTGGGTAAAATGATGGAATCAATTATTAAGGATGTCATAGCAGCACATTTGGAAAGAGGTGACATGATAGGTCCAAGTCAGCATGGATTGTGAAAGGGAATTCATGCTTGACAGATCTTCTGCAATTTTTTGAGGATGTTTCCAGTAGAGTGGACAAGGGAGAACCAGTTGATGTGGTGTATTTTGACTTTCAGAAGGCTTTCAACAAGGTCCCACACAAGAGATTAATGTGCAAAGTAAAAGCACATGGGATTGGGGGTAGTGTGCTGACGTGGATTGAGAACTGGTTGGCAGGCAGGAAGCAAAGAGTAGGAGTAAATGGATACTTTTCAGAATAGCAGGCAGCGACTAGTGGGGTACCGCAAGGTTCTGTGTTGGGGCCCCAGCTGTTTACATTGTACATTAATGACTTAGACGAGGGGATTAAAAGTTGTATCTACAAATTTGCGGATGACACAAAGTTGGGTGGCAGTGTGAACTGCGAGGAGGATGCTATGAGGCTGCAGAGTGACTTGGATAGGTTAGGTGAGTGGGCAAATGCATGGCAGATGAAGTATAATGTGGATAAATGTGAGGTTATCCACTTTGGTTGTAAAAACAGAGAGACAGACTATTATCTGAATGGTGACAGATTAGGAAAAGGGGAGTTGTAATGAGACCTGGTTGTCATGGTACATCAGTCATTGAAGGTTGGCATGCAGGTACAGCAGGCGGTGAAGAAAGCAAATGGCATGTTGGCCTTCATAGCGAGGGATTTGAGTACAGGGTCAGGGAGGTGTTACTACAGTTGTACAGGGCCTTGGTGAGGCCACGCCTGGAGTATTGTGTACAGTTTTGGTCACCTAACTTGAGGAAGGACATTCTTGCTATTGAGGGAGTGCAGCGAAGGTTCACCAGACTGATTCCCGGGATGGCGGGACTGACATATCAAGAAAGACTGGATCAACTGGACTTGTATTCACTGGAGTTCAGAAGAATGAGAGGGGATCTCATAGAAACGTTAAAAATTCTGGCGGGTTTAGACAGGTTAGATGCAGGAAGAATGTTCCCAATGTTGGGGAAGTCCGGAACCAGGGGTCACAGTCTAAGGATAAGGGGTAAGCCATTTATGACCGAGATGAGAGAAACTTCTTCACCCAGAGAGTGGTGAACCTGTGGAATTCTCTACCACAGAAAGTTGTTGAGGCCAATTCACTAAATATATTCAAAAAGGAGTTAGATGTAGTCCTTACTACTAGGGGGATCAAGGGGTATGGTGAGAAAGCAGGACTGGGGTACTGAAGTTGCATGTTCAGCCATGAACTCATTGAATGGCGGTGCAGGCTCGAAGGGCCGAATGGCCTACTCCTGCACCTATTTTCTATGTTTCTATATTTCTATGGACCTGAGATGTAAGTATTTACAATTACTGGATAGACATAGTGACAAGATACCATGACAGAACTCGCTGTCGTAACATGCAGGAAACGTGGCAGCTGCCAGAAATGTGAGCGTTTAGGCACCAGTGTCTATGTGATTGGGAACGGTTAAAGTGTGAAATTGAAGAATGTCTCTGTTGTTTCTTTGATTTGTTCTGAAGCCTGGTTTAATGAAACTGCCCATGTTTATGCCAAAAGAATGTCATTACTGGGCTGCTTCAATGACGACTGTGGAACTGGGGTACTGTGCCTTCGGTCTAACACATTGGAAAACTACACAAACAGTTCAGAGAATCATAGAATGGCACAGCACAGAAGGAGGCCAATTATGCCATCGTGTTCGTGCCGACTCTTTGGTAGATCTATCTAATTAATCCCAACTTCCTACTTAACAGTACTGTGAGAGTAACTTCACCACACGGACTGCAGCGGTTCAAAAAGGTGGCTCATCACCACCTTCTCAAGGGCAGTCAGGGATGAACAATAAATAAACATAAGAATTAGGAGCAGGAGTAGCCCATATGGCTCTTTGGGCCTGCTCTGCCATTCAATAAGATACTGGCTGATCGTCGATCTCAACTGCACTTTCCCGCCTGATCTCCATAATCCTTTGATTCCCCTGGAGTCCAAGGGCCCGAAATTGATGGCCTTACCGCGAATGCCGCCCACTGCCGCTGACAGTCCTTTTGAAGTTGCACCCAGTGACACTTTCCATTTGGTGCGGAGCGGGTGGGAGAGGAGAACCGCTGGCAACCGCCTGCTGATGTCAGCAGACGGCCGAGTGGCGCAACTGACCTCCTGCCCGCCGTGATGTCATATTGATGCGGGCGGGGGTCGGCGGGAGTCGGTGCCAGAACTGGGATGGACCACTGGCTGGAGGCTGTTCTATCCCCGACGGTGAGTGCGAAGGGCTGGAAAAATAAGGCTCGTAAACATTTTTTAAATTTTTTCTTTACAGCGACTTACCTGGATGGGGTTCCCTGAAGGGTTCCGATGTTTTTTTTTGATGATTTTCTTTCTCAGGTCTTCGACCCCCCCCCCCGTGGGCCCGACTCCATCCTTGGCGGCACTTAGGCGGCAAGTGCCTTTGTCGCCGAGATTGTGAGCTCCCACCGGCTGCCGCCCAGATTGGCGGCATAAATCCCTCTTTTGCCGGCCGCCGCTCTTTCAAGGACCTTTTTGATGGAAACTCCACCCAAAGTACCGTGGTCCTTGGTGCGGCATGTGGGCAGGCGGGGGCCTTCACCAATTTTGCCGCCCAAAATTCTATCGACCTCAACCTTGAATATATTCGATGATTCAGCATCCACAGCCCTCTGGGGCAGAGAATTCAAAAGATTCACAACCCTCTGAGCATAGAAATTCTTCCTCATTTCAGTCTTAAATGGCAGACCCCCCCCCATCAACCTTGCAACATCCACCCTGTCAATTCCCCTCAGAAACTTATATGTTTCAATGAGATCAGCTCTCATTGTTCTAAACTCGAATGTGGAAAGGTCCAATCTACTCAATCTCTCCTGATCCCAGGGATCAATCCAGTGAACCTTCCTTGCCCCACCTCTAATGCAAGTATGTCCTTCATCAGATAAAGAAAGCAAAACTGTGCACCGTACTCCAGGTGTGGTCTCACCAAAGCCCTGTACAATTGTAGTAAGACTGTTGTACTCCAAACCCCTTGTACTAAAGGCAAACATCCATTTGCCTTGCTAATTGCATGCTGGCCTGCATGCTAACTTCCTGCATTTCCTGTTCGAGGACACCTAAATCCCTCTGAACACCAACATGTAATAGTTTCTCACCATTTAAAAAAAATTCTGTTTTTCTAATCTTTCTACCAAAGTGAATAACATTACATTTCTCTACATTATACTCCATCTGGCATCTTATTGCCCACTCACTTAACTTGTCTGCATCGCTTTTCAGAATTCATGTGCCCTTCTCACAACTTACTTTCCCACCTAGCTTTGTTTTGTCAACAAACTTGGATACATTGAATTCGGTCCCTTTATCTAAGTCAGTAATACAGATTGTAAATAGCCGCGGTCCAAGCACTGGTCCTTGTGGCACCCCACTAGTTACAGACTGCCAACTGGAAAATGACCCGTTTATCCCTACGCTCTTTTTTCTGTCTGTTAACCAAACCTCCATCTATGCTAATATATTACCCCCAACACCACGAGCACTAATTTTGTGTAATAACCCCTTGTGTGGCACTTTCTGAAAATCCAAATACACTACATCCACTGGTTCCCCTTTATCTACCCTGCTAGCTACATTCTCACAAAACTCTAAGAAATTTGTTACACATGATTTCGATTTCATAGACTCTGCCTAATCATATTATGATTTTCTAAGTGCCCTGTTACCGCTTCCTTAATAATGGATTCCAGCATTTCCCGACGACTGATGTCAGGCGAATTGGCCTGTAGTTCCCTTTTTTCTCTCTATCTCGTTTCTTGAATAGCAGGGTTACATTTGCTACCTTCCAATCCATTGGGACCATTCTAGAATCTGGGGAACTTTGGAGGATCACAACCAATGCATCCACTTGCTTTGCCAGCGACGCCCACATCCTGTGAATGCAGAAAACAAACTCCCTGCTTTTTCTCTGTAGTCCTGTAAATCTTTTCCCTTCAAGCAATTCTCCAGTTCTCTTTTTAATGTTACCATAGTGTTTGCTTCCACCACCTCTTCAAGCCCGTGCATTCCAGATCACAACAACTCTCAGTTGCCAGAGTTCTGTGCATTCTCCGCCCGTGAAGCTGCATCAGGCTTAAGGAGAAGTATTCCGAAGATGCATTGTAAAACAAAATTGTAAAGGTAAGCAAAATATGAGCACAGAAACACACCATTTGGCCCATCAGGTCAGCCATGGTGTTTATTCTTCATATGAGCCACCTACTCTAATCCCACTATTCTGAAACTTGGCACCTGCCAGGAAAGTGTGCATTTACATGTGTTATGTGATGCTGCTGGTCACAAGTGAGCTGTATGTTGAGAAAATGCCGTCTTTCCTGTTGATTTAAGTAAGATTATGTGGGTACCAACTAGAACCCTTTGTATTTTGCCGAACAGTGATACTCGGTAAACTTGCAGTGCCAGTCATGCTGTTGCCAATTGGCATTGAGGAATAGAAACATAGCAACATAGAAAATAGGTGCAGGAGTAGGCCATTCGGCCCTTCGAGTCTGCACCACCATTCGATATGATAATGGCTGATCATGCAACTTCAGTACCCTACTCCTGCCTTCTCTCCATACCCCCTGACCCCTTTAGCCATAAGGGCCACATCTAACTCCCTCATAACGGGGAACAAAGAAATGGCAGACCAATTGAACAAGTACTTTGGTTCGGTATTCACTAAGGAGGACACAAACAACCTTCCGGATATAAAAGGGGTCAGAGGGTCTAGTAAGGAGGAGGAACTGAGGGAAATCTTTATTAGTCAGGAAATTGTGTTGGGGAAATTGATGGGATTGAAGGCCGATAAATCCCCAGGGCCTGATGGACTGCATCCCAGAGTGCTTAAGGAGGTGGCCTTGGAAATAGCGGATGCATTGACAGTCATTTTCCAACATTCCATTGATTCTGGATCAGTTCCTATCGAGTGGAGAGTAGCCAATGTAACCCCACTTTTTAAAAAAGGAGGGAGAGAGAAAACAGGGAATTATAGACCGGTCAGCCTGACCTCAGTAGTGGGTAAAATAATGGAATCAATTATTAAGGATGTCATAGCAGCGCATTTGGAAAATGGTGACATGATAGGTCCAAGTCAGCATGGATTTGTGAAAGGGAAATCATGCTTGACAAATCTTCTGGAATTTTTTGAGGATGTTTCCAGTAAAGTTGACAAAGGAGAACCAGTTGATGTGGTATATTTGGACTTTCAGAAGGCTTTCGACAAGGTCCCACACAAGAGATTAATGTGCAAAGTTAAAGCACATGGGATTGGGGGTAGTGTGCTGACGTGGATTGAGAACTGGTTGACAGACAGGAAGCAAAGAGTAGGAGTAAATGGGTACTTTTCAGAATGGCAGGCAGTGACTAGTGGGGTACCGCAAGGTTCTGTGCTGGGGCCCCAGCTGTTTACATTGTACATTAATGATTTAGACGAGGGGATTAAATGCAGTATCTCCAAATTTGCGGATGACACTAAGTTGGGTGGCAGTGTGAGCTGCGAGGAGGATGCTATTAGGCTGCAGAGTGACTTGGATAGGTTAGGTGAGTGGGCAAATGCATGGCAGATGAAGTATAATGTGGATAAATGTGAGGTTATCCACTTTGGTGGTAAAAACAGAGAGACAGACTATTATCTGAATGGTGACAAATTAGGAAAAGGGAAGGTGCAACGAGACCTGGGTGTCATGGTACATCAGTCATTGAAGGTTGGCATGCAGGTACAGCAGGCGGTTAAGAAAGCAAATGGCATGTTGGCCTTCATAGCGAGGGGATTTGAGTACAGGGGCAGGGAGGTGTTGCTACAGTTGTACAGGGCCTTGGTGAGGCCACACCTGGAGTATTGTGTACAGTTTTGGTCTCCTAACTTGAGGAAGGACATTCTTGCTATTGAGGGAGTGCAGCGAAGATTCACCAGACTGATTCCCGGGATGGTGGGACTGACCTATCAAGAAAGACTGGATCAACTGGGCTTGTATTCACTGGAGTTCAGAAGAATGAGAGGGGACCTCATAGAAACGTTTAAAATTCTGACGGGTTTGGACAGGTTAGATGCAGGAAGAATGTTCCCAATGTTAGGGAAGTCCAGAACCAGGGGTCACAGTCTGAGGATAAGGAGTAAGCCATTTAGGACCGAGATGAGGAGAAACTTCTTCACCCAGAGAGTGGTGAACCTGTGGAATTCTCTACCACAGAAAGTAGTTGAGGCCAATTCACTAAATATATTCAAAAGGGAGTTAGATGAAGTCCTTACTACTCGGGAGATCAAGGGGTATGGCGAGAAAGCAGGAAGCGGGTACTGAAGTTTCATGTTCAGCCATGAACTCATTGAATGGCGGTGCAGGCTAGAAGGGCTGAATGGCCTGCTCCTGAATCTAACTTCTATGTTTTTCTTCTTTGTTTTTTTGAATATATCCATTGAACTGGCCTCAACAATTTTCTGTGATAGAGAATTCCACAGGTTCACAATTCTCTGAGTGAAGAAGTTTCTCCTCATCTCGGTCCTAAATGGCTTACCCCTTATCTTTAAACTGTGACGCCTGGTTCTGGACTTCCCCAACATCGGGAACATTCTTCCTGCATCTAACCTGTCTAATCCCGTCAGAATTTTATATGTTTCTATGAGATCCCCTCTCATTCTTCTAACTTCCAGTGAATATAAGCCTAGTCATTCCAGTCTTTCTTCATATGTTAGTCCTGCCATCCCGGGAATCAGTCTGCTGAACCTTCGCTGCACTCCCTCAATGGCAAGAATGTCCTTCCACAGATTAGGAGACCAAAACTGTACACAATATTCAAGGTGTGGCCTCACCAAGGCCCTGTCCAACTGCAGTAAGACCTCCCTGCTCCTATACTCAAATCCTCTCGCTATGAAGGCCAACATGCCATTTGACGCACCGGCTTCTTACAGCAAACGCTGGGGCTGAAATTCCGGTCGGAGGCTTCCCGCGGGCAATTGCCTCCGACCTGAACCATTTCTATGAATTTACCTGGTGATCCGGGAGGACCTTACGATTCCGTTGGGGAGGCCTTCTCTTCCCGCGCTGCGGAGCGCGCTCCCGTCCTCCTGGTTCCCACGCAGAATGTGCAGTCACGTGTGACTGATCAGCCAATCAGGTACAGTATTCCACAGCTTTCTCATTAATAGCACTGGGAACTCCGTATCTACAAGTTCTCATTGATATTAATGAGGAAAAAAAACCAAAGACACTAAACACATGTAATAAAAAATAAAAAACACACCCTCACATAATTAAAATTAATTGAAATTAAAGTTAATAAATATCTTAGAGAAAAAACATTTTCCAAGCTTTTGAAAAGTTTTTTAAAATATGGTTAACAATAAGTGTAACGTAGTGGGCAGGGCTTTTAAAAATATGTGTTTTTTAAATTTAATTTAATTATATTTTGTATGTTTTTAAACTCTTACGCTTGCAACAGTAGGCTATGTGACTGCTTTTATCAGACGCAAGAATTTTGAGGACATTTTCAGGCAAGATATGGGTAAATACCGCAATCTTGCCCATGCAAATGTCCTTGCACCCGATATGCGTTGGATCTGTTAAGCTCCAGCTTGACAGATCGGAAAAGCCGGTTTTCAGTGCATGCGCATTGTGCGCTGAAAACCGGCTTTTGCAATGCCTTCCCGGGTACGTGCACACTCCGTACTGACTCGGGGAGGCTGGAATTTCCAGGCCAATGTGTCTCTAATTTGCTTGATGCATCTTTGCACAACCAGTTATTGAATGCTGACCAACATCACTTCAACAGATTACCCGGTCATTATCACATTGCTGTTTGTGGGACCTTGTTGTGGGCAAATTGGCTGCTGCGCTTTTTACAATACAACTGTGACCACCATACAAAAATTCTTCATTGGTTGTGAAGTGCTGTGGGACTTTCAGATCATCTGTTTTTTAGTGTCGTTGGTCGAGGAATAAATATTAGCCAGGACACCATGCTCTTCTTCAAAATAGTGCTGTGGAGATCTTTGACATCCAGCTGGGGCCTCGATTTAATGTCTCATCCGAAACACTCCCTCAGTATTGCGCTAGAATGTCAGCCGAGAGTTTTGGCATCGTCCCTGGAGCAGGACTTGAAACCATAACCTTCTGACTCAGAGGCGAGAGAGCTATCCACTGAGTCACGGCTGACAATATAGAGATGGATGGGTCTGGCCGAGGTGGAAATGGTACCAGAAGATCCGTAAGATCCAGGAATAAGCAAAGTCGGAAAATGCAGCAAAGCATTCATGCACCGACACTAAAGTTTGCAGTTGAATGCTACATGGAGGTTGGAAGTTCCTAAGCTCTTGTGGGTGGTAGGTTCTGGTTTCACATACACAGGTTTCAGGACTGATTAGAACTTCTTTGTTGTTTACTCCTACACAGGAGATTTGTTTCAAATATTAATCATGGTAGTCTATCGTATCCAACAAAGACATTGTTGTGCTAATCATCAATGGCATGTGTCTCCAAGTGGCTGTATAGGCCAATTCTGGATGCACATAGTCTCTTGCACGTCGGACAAGGGAAGTTCGATGTGCCTGATGCTGACAGTACTGCCACCTGATGTCGTCTATCTCTAGTGTCCCGCAGGCATTGACATCGGCTTTCTTCGAAGGTCTGGCAGGCAGTCCTTGTGAGGGTTCGCCACTGGATTTTATTAGCTGCTGTATTCTCGAGGTCCTTTGGTCGGATGCCACAGTACTGGAGGTTAGCCTTGATGCAATCTTTATAGCGCTTGCGGGGGCGCCCCTGATGTCTTCGGCCTTCACAGAGCTCGCCGTGAAGAAGCTGACGAGGGATCCTTGACTCATCCATGCGGATGACATGTCCACCACCGGAACTGGGCTCGCATGATCATCACCTCGATGCTCGTTGATTGTGCTCTCTCCAGAACCTCAAGGTTTGACACCCGTATGTGGAGTCTAGATCTGAGACTGCGCATGTGGAAAGCTTCCAACTTTTTGGGTGTGTCGCCTGTAGAGTGTCCAGGTCTCACATCTATAAAGGAGAGATGAGAGAACGACTGCTCTATACACCAACAGTTTAGTTAACAATCGGATGTGGTGGTGACTCAACACCTTAGTGCCTGGCTGGTTTTGCAGATCCTTACATCATTCTCCTTGTCCAAGGACCCATCACTTGATATGGTGCTGCCAAGGTACTTGAAGCTGTCCACTGACTTTAGCTGTATACTGCCGATGAAGACTGTGAGAGCAGGTGCTGTGGTGCCAGGGGCAGGCTGATAGAGAATCTCGGTTTTACTAAGGCTGATGGTTAAGCCAAACAGTTCTGTTGCCTCAGAAAATTTGCTGAGTATGAATTGTAGGTCACTCTCCTTGTGTGCCATAAGGGCGCAGTCGTCAGCAAAGAGTGTCTCTAGGATGAGTCGTTTCCGTACTTTGGTCTTTGCAGCAAGGCGGCGAGGGTCGAACAGTGAACCATCTAATCGATATTTCAGGTAGACCCCAAACGCCAAGTCTTTTATGGCATAGTTCAAGACGCAGGTAAAGAATAGGTTGAACTGAACTGGAGCGAGTACACAACTTTGTTTCACTCCATTTGAGATGGAAAATGGTGCCGTGGTTGTGCCGTCTGAGAGCACTTCGCCTGTCATGTTGTCATGAAACAGCTCGATGATGTGGACAAACTTCCTTCGACACCCAAGTTTCGTCAAGGTTGACCACACGCTGCTCTGTTGACAGTATCAAAGGCCTTGGTGAGGTCAATAAATACAGCGTACAGGTCCATATTCTGCTCAATACACTTCTCCTGCACTTGTCTGAGTGCAAAGATCATGTCCGCTGTGCTCCGACCAGGTCGAAAGCCACATTGTTTCTGGAAGATTTGCTTCTGAGACACTAGCTATGAGTCAGTTCAGCACTGTGCGGGTGATGATCTTCCCAGCAATGGACAGAAGCGATATTCCTCTGTAATTGCCACAGTCTGCTTTGTTGCCCTTGTTCTTGTAGAGGGAAACTATCATAGCGTCACAAAAATCCTGTGGCATGTCGTCCTCTTCCCAGATGCTGTTTATTATGTCATGAAAAGCCTCGAGAGTTGCTGGGCCTACTGCCTTGTAGATTTTGGCTGGGATTCCATCCTTTCCTGGAACCTTTCCTGTACTCATCTGGTTGATGGCTTTCTTTACTTCATCCATGCTGGGAGGAAGATCAAGATCTTCTATGATAGGTTGCTGGGGTATGGAGTCAAGTGCTTCTTCATTCACTGTTGAAGGTCTTTTAAGATGATTGCTGAAATGTCCTCTCCACCTCTCATTTATGCCAGTCCTGTCTTTGATCAAAGTGCTACTGTCTGCTGAAAGGAGTGGATTGGTGCTGGGTTTTGATGGTCCATAGACTGACTTGATGGCACTGAAGAACATCTTTATATTGTGAGTTTCAGCATAATGTTCCACTTCCTCTGCTTTCGTCTGCCACCATTTA
The DNA here is from genome assembly GCF_044704955.1 of Pristiophorus japonicus. Classification (NCBI taxonomy): domain Eukaryota; kingdom Metazoa; phylum Chordata; class Chondrichthyes; family Pristiophoridae; genus Pristiophorus; species Pristiophorus japonicus. The sequence goes on from NC_091978.1 coordinate 32,582,804, forward strand.
TCTTGCATCTGGTGAAGGTCTCTCTGTGCTTTGCTCTGCATGTGTCTGTAGCAGTCCCTCTTGGAAATTGAGGAAGGATCATTTTGCCATTTTAGATATGCTTTTTTCTTTTCATCCAGCGTCTTGCAGATCTCAACGTTGTTTTCATCGAACCAGTCTTGGTGTACCTTCTTTTTAAGTCCAAGAGTTGTCTTTGCTGAGTCTGTCACCATCTGTTTGAGCTTTGTCCACTTCTGTGTGGTGTTGCCAGTGAGCGGTCCGTGAGACATCAGCCTGTTATCGAGGCCATCCTGGAACTGCTCACGGTAGCACTGATGTTTCAGCCTAGCTGTGTGAAAGGCACTTCTGCTCGGTTTTGGACGCTTGCGCTACAGTGGAGCAATGTGCAGCTGGAGGGTAGATCTGACTAGATGGTGATCTGTCCAGCATTCTGCTCCCTGCATGGCTCTTGTGATCTTTACATCCTTAATGTCTCGCCTTCTTACAATGACATGGTCTATCATGTGCCATTGCTTAGACCTGGGGTGCATCCAAGTTGTTTTGTACTTGTCGGCCTGCCTGAATAGAGTATTTGTGATAGTCAAGTCGTTCTCCGCGCACATACTCAAGAGGAGGAGACCATTACTGTTTCATTTTCCTGTGCCGTGCTGTCCAATGAGTCCCTTCCACTGCTTGCTGTCTTTTCCAACTCATGTGTTGAAATCACCCAGGATGATCAACTTGTCTCCAGCAGGGGTGTGGACCTGACCAGTCTGTCTAGATCTTTGTAGAACCTCTCTTTCATCTCATCGGGGCTTGGAAGGGTAGGCGCATAAGCACTTATAATGGTGATGTGGCGCTTGGCATTCAGGGGGAAATGCAGTTTCATAAGTCTTTCGAATATTAATAGAATGTAATAAAGTGCGAACCACTCTACTCTTGATCTCACTCCTTTTATCCTCGTTGTCCTTCTACATTCTCTTTCTAGTGGATATTTATGTTACAATCCACTTTGATTATTCTTTGTGAAGAAGAAATTATTGGCATTGAGACAAATTTTACTTTTACAAATTGAAAACTTTTCTACGTTTGTCCAGCTCAGATGGTTTAGTTTGGATTTCGATTAACTTGATTCAAACTCGAAGGGGGCTGAACTGGTCATTTTCCCATTTGTATAGCAATAATTTCTTAAAATCGATGAGCCACTACAGGATTCTGAGCGTCACGTTATGTGATTCATTAAGGAAAATGGATACTGCTTCCGTCTGATTGCCCTCTCTCCCCTGATTTCACTGCCTCCCATCCTCCCTAAGCCTCTACCTCCATATAAACTCTCCAACCCATATATACGTCCACCTCCACAACCTTGCCATCTCACCTGGCCTTTCTACTCCCTTTGTCTCAATCGCAGTCAAGGCCTCTCTAACCACTTCCTTGTATCCCTCACCCATATACCTACAACCTTCCAACCCCATCCCCTTCTGCATCTACCCCAAGAAAATACTCTCTCCGAAGCCACCTACTGTTGCTCTTTCAAACTCCCATCTTACTAGCCTTTAGCCACAATAATTCTGCTGCTGTTGATCTGCCTCACCTCCACCTTTGATACCCCTGTCCCAAGCAATACCCTTACTCTCTCCCTGGAAAGGCTCCATCTTCTTTCCTTCAACGGCGATCATAGTATCATAAGGTTTAAATTAGCTATGGAAAAGGTTCGGGAGCAAAAATACTTAACTGGAGGAAAGCCAATTTCAGTGGGTGGAGAATGGATCTGGCCCAGGTAAATTGGAATCAAAATTTGACAGGCTAAACTCTAGTGGAACAATGGGCTGCCTTTAACGAGGAAATAGTTCGGGTACAGTCGAGGTACATTCCCACTAGAGGGAAAGGTAGGGCAACCAAGTACTTATTTAGTGCCTCAGCCATACCTTCTGCCTCCATGCATAGGTCCTAATCAGCTCCACCACTTCCCTGGATGAAAAAAGAGACAGAGTGTAAGATGAAGCAAAAATAGAGCACGTATGACAGATGTCAAGTCGAGAATACATCTGAGAATCAGGCTATATATAGAAAGTTCAGAGGAGAAGTGAAAAAGTAAATAAGAGGTAAAAGAGAAGGTATGAAAATAGAATGGCAGCTAACATAAAAGGTGACCCAGAAGTCTTCTGCAGACATATAAATATTAAATGGATAGTAAGAGGAGGGGTGGATGTTGATTAGGACCTATGCATGGAGGCAGAGAGTATGGCTGAGGTACTAAATGAGAGCTTTGCATCTGTCTTCACCAAGGAAGAAGGTGCTGCCATAGACATAGTAAAGGAGGAGGTAGAGGAGATACTGGAAGGGATAAGAATTGATAAAGACAAGGTACTAGAAAGGCTGGGTGTACTTACAGTAGATCAGTCACCAGGACCGGAGGGGATGCATCCTAGGACGCTGAGAGAAGTGAAGAAATCCTCCTTAGAAATGGGGGGTAGTGCCAGAGGACTGGCGAATTGCAACTGTTCCACTCTTGTTCAAAAAAGGGTGCAAAGATAAACCCAGCAACTTTCGGCTGGTCAGTTTAACCTCGGTAGTGGGAAAGCTTTTAGAAACAATAATCAGGGAGAAAATTAACAGTCACTTGGACAAATATGGAATAATTAAAGAAAGCCAGCATGGATTTGTCAAAGGCAAATAGTTTTTAAACAACTTGATGGGGATTTTTGATGAGGTAACAGTGAGGGTTTTATGAGGGCAATGCAGTTGATGTGGTGTACGTAGACTTCTAAAATGCATTCGACAAAGTGTCACATAATAGGCTTGCCGGCAAAGTTGAAGTCCATAGAATAAAAGGGACAGTGGCATCATGGATACAAAATTGGCTAAGTGACAGGAAACAGAAAGTAGTGTTGAATGGTTGTTTTTCGGACTGGAGGAAGGTATACAGTGGTGTTCCCCAGTGGTCAGCACTAGGATCACTGTTTTTCTTTATACATTAATGACTTAGATGTGGGTGTAAAGAGCACAATTTCAAACTTTGCAAATGACATAAAACTTGGAAGTATAGTGAACAGTGAGGAGGATAGTGATAGACTTCAAGAGGACATAGACAGGCTGGTAGAATGGGCGGACATGTGGTAGATGAAATTTAACACAGAAAAGTGCAAAGTGATCCATTTTGGTAGAAAGAATGAGGAGACGAAATATAAATTAAAGGGTACAATCCTAACGGGGGTGCATCAACAGAGAGACCGAGGGGTATATGTACACAAATCATTGAAGGTGGCGGGGCAGGTTGAAGAAGCAGTTAAGAAAGCTGACAGGATCCTGGGCTTCATAAATAGGGGTATAGAGTATAGAGAACCTGTATAAAACACTGGTTCGGCCCCAACTGGAGTATTGTGTCCAAATCTGGGCACCGCACTTTAGGAAGGATGTGAAGGCCTTAGAGAGGGTGCAGAAAAGATTTACGAGAATGATTCCAGGGATGAGGGACTTCAGTTACGTGGATAGACTAGACTGGAGAAGCTGGGGTTGTTCTCCTTAGAGCAGAGCAGATTTGATCGAGGTGTTCAAAATCATGAGGGGTCTGGACAGAGTAGATAGAGAGAAACTGTTCCCATTGGCAGAAGGGTCGAGAACCAAAGGACACAGATTTAAGGTGATTGGCAAAAGAACCAAAGGCGACATAACAAAAAACATTTTTACGCAGCGAGTGGTTAGGATCTGGAATGCACCGCCTGAAAGGGTGGTGTTGGCAGATTCAATCACTGCTTTCAAAAGGGAATTGGATAAGTACCTGGAAGAAAAAGATTTGCAGGGCTACGGGGAAAGGGTGGGGGAGTGGGACTAGCTGAGGTGGTCTTGCAGAGAGCCGGCACGGGCTCGACGGGCTGAATGCCTTCATCCGTGCGGTATGCATTCTATGATTCTATGATAATATGATTCTTTGATTCAAGCCTAAGGGGTGTAGACATGAGTGTATCTGGTGCACAATGGCTTTAAACACCCATTGCTAGATCTGCTTGGATTGCTCTCCTCCAACAAAAGTATTTTCTACTCCAGGGTCATCCTGGAAAGCGAAGGTAAACCCCAGCCACTTTTCTCCACTATCAACCATCCCCTTATACCCCTTCCCTCTGTCCCCTTACCTCCAACAAGTGTGAGGAGCTCATGGATTTCTTTGTCGTTAAGATTTTAAATAAATAAGAAAAACACTTCACATATTTAAAATAAATTGAAATTGAATTTAATTAAATGTTTTAGACAAAAATGTATTTTTTTGCATTTTTTTTCTATGTTGTAATAGGGGTATAAATAAACATACCTTAATGGACAGGGTTTTTAATATAACAATGATCTTTTAAAACACTTATGTTGGTAAAAGCAGGCCTTCTGCCTGCTTTTACCAGGCGTAAGAGTTTGAAGGACATTTGCTGGACAAGAGTTGGGCAAATAGCTCAAATCTCCACCCACGAAGGCCCTTCTCCCGAGATGCGTTGGATCTGTCAAAATATGGGCCAAAAATTGTGGTCTCAACGGGCATACAAGTGTTGGTTCTTGGCGCGATCTTGGCGGAATTGGCCCTTGTGAAATGTCAAAATCTTTAAAAACTAGCCCCGTGGTACAAAAAGTAATCAAAAACGCTAATGGAATGTTCGCCTTTATCTCAAGAGGATTGGAATTAATATGTGAGGATGTGCTGCTTTAGTTGTACAGATCCTTCGTCAGACCCCATCTACTGGAGTATTCATAGAATCATAGAATTATAGAATGGTTACAGCACAAGAGAAGACTGTTTGGCCCGTTAACCCCGTGCCCGACTCTCAGTTAGTCCCACTCCCCTGCCCTTTCCCCGTAGCCTTGCAATGTTTTTCCTTCAGATACTTATCCAACTGCATTCCAGATCTTAACTACTCGCTGCGTAAAAAAGTTTTCTCTTACGTCGCCTTTGGTTCTTTTGCGTATCACATATTACACATATGTGTTAAGTTTCGGACAGTGCACCTCAGTAAAGATATATTGACCGTGGCAGAGGTACATAAATGGTGAGATGCAAAGTGGGCAGCTGATTCGCTATCACCTGTTTTACACTATCGCAGAAAGCCAAAATTACGCTTCAACTCCCGAGAACTCCTTCCCTGAACGCCTCCACCTCTCTCTCCACCTTTAACAACTTTCTCAACTTTGACCAAGCTTCAGCTCACCTAATTCTCTCAGCATCCATTCATAGAATCATAGAAATTTACAGCACAGAAGGAGGCCATTTCGACTCATCGTGTCCCTGCCGGCTGACCAAGAGCTATCCAGCCTAATTGCATTTTCCAGCTATTGGTCGGTAGCCCTGTAGGTTACGGCACTTTAAGTACACATCCAAACATTTTTTAAATGTGGTGAGGGTTTCTGCCTCTACCACCCTTTCAGGCAGTGAGTTCCAGACCCCCACCACCCTCCGGGTGAAGAAATTTCCCCTCATATCTCTTCTAAACCACCCCCCAATTACTTTAAATCTATGCCCTCTGGTTGCTGACTCCTCTGCTAAAGGAAACAGATCCTTCCTATCCACTCTATCCATAATTTTATAACCTCAATCAGGTCTTCCCTCAGCCTCCTCTGTTCCAAAGAAAATGGGCACAGCATCTCCAATCTTTCCTCATAGCCAAAATTCTCCAGTCCAGACAACATTCTTGTAAATCTCCTCTGCACCTGTTCCAGTGCAAGCACATCTTTCCTGTAATGAGGTGACCAGAACTGCACACAGTACTCTAGCTGCGGCCTAACCAATGTTTTATACAGTTCAAGCATAACCTCCTTCCTCCTTCCTTGATCTATTTGATCTATTTTCCTTCTCTGTATAACGCCTTAGGGCAGATTCCACATTGAAGATGATACATCAATACAACCTATTATTGATGTTGGTGTTGAACCCTGTCTCAACAAGTCCTGACCTGCCCGAGGCTTGCTGGCAGCAACCACTAAATTGACCGAAGCCCAGACCCATTGAGACTTTAGCAAACTCCAACACGACTATTCAACACCTTCATCAACCACTAGTCTTATTGAAGGTCAGCCTCAAGCAGATTTCTGGCTGGCAGCGGGGTAGGGGGGGGGGGGGGTGCGGCAGGGGAATTAATCACCTATTTTTACAACAGTCTTACTAAAAATGCTAATAATTCCACTGTACGCCACAGTTTTCTTAAGCTAAATGTTAATGTGGATTAGAAGACAGGTAAATCGTGTGGTCAAAATGGAGAACGGTTTTACAATGCATCCAGGACGCTTCATCATATGTTTCCAGTCCAACAGGAAAAAAGCATTGATTGATTTAATTCTGGGAACCGAAATGGGCTCAATCACTGAGGTGGGAATAGGAGATTGATTGGGAAATGGTAACCGTGACATAATACAATGTCAGAATCGAAAAGGAAAATGAAGTGTCAAAGGTGAGGGTACTGCTGAACTAGAGAAAGGCAAAAGGGACATCTGGCCCAAATTAACTGGGTAGAAAAGGTGGGCAGAACAGTGGCAAATGGAATTCAATCTGGAGAAGTTTGAGGTGATGCATTTGGGGAGGGCTAACAAGGAAAGTGAATACATAATAAATGGTAGGGCACTGAGAAGTGCAGAGGAACAAAGGGACCTTGGAGTACAGGTCCACAGATCCCTGAAAGTAGCAGGCCAGGTAGACAAGGTGGTCAAGAAACCATACAGAATACTTGATTTTATTAGCCGAGGCATAGAATATAAGAGCGGGGAAGTTATGCTTGAACTGTATAAAACATTGTTTAGGCCACAGCTGGAGTACTGCATGCAGTTCTGGTCACCACATTACAGGAAATATGTGATTGCAGTGGAAAGGGTACAAAGGAGATTTACGAGGATGTTGCCTGGACTGGAGAATATTAACTATGAGGAAAGATTGGATAAGTTGGGGTTATTTTCTTTGGAACAGAGGAGGCTGAGGGGAGACCCTATTGAAATGTATAACATTATTAGGGGCCTAGATAGAGTGGATAGGAAGGACCAATTTTCCCTTAGCAGAGGAGGCATGTTTTAAAGTAATTGGTAGAAGGTTTAGAGGGGATTTGAAGGAAAATATTTTCACTCAGAGGGTTGGCGGGGTGGGGGGAGGGGGGTGGTTGTGTGGAGGTGGGGGTCTGGAACTCACTGCCTGTAAGGGTGGTAGAGGCAGAAACCCTCACTTCTTGAAGTGCCATAACCTATAAGAGCTGGAGTGTAGTATTCGGCTGAATAGCTCTTTGTCGGCTGGTGCAGACGCAATGGGCCCAAATGGTCTCTTTCCGTGCTGTAAATTTCTATGATTCGATGAAAACAGGTTGACAGATCAGCAGTGGGAAATCTTTAGGTAATAATAATATAAAATAAATATATTCCAATATCATAAAAAGTGGGTGCATGCAAGTCGAGACTTACATGGATAAATAGAGAGGTTAAAATTAAATCAGAACTTAAAATGTTCATAAAAGAAAGCAGCATTTGCATTTATTTTGTATTTTGTCACATTTTAAAAGCACTTCATACAATTCTGAAGTGCAGGACTTTTGTTATGTAGAAACATGTGACAGCCATTTTGCACACAGCAAAAATGAGGAGTTACCTGTTTGTGGTGGTATCGGTTCAGGTCAGAATGCTGGCACGGAATAAGGACAGCTCCCTGCTGTGCTTCAACAGTCATGATGGAATCTTCATTTCCAAAGGAACCGCTGACATAGACAAGGCTGGAAATTCATTACAGCCTGTTTTTCAGCATGCACGGAGCATGTGCCCAAACCAGGAGGCCAGAGTCTCGCCCAGAATCAGCCCTCGGGCCTCATTGTACAATTTAGTACAAGCTTTCTTTAAAGTCCTTACTCTTACAGTATGAAACCACACGAGACACATTCTGGGGACAAGGTCACTCTGTGACTTTAACTCTTTATTCACAGGACTCCAAAGACGATGACCCTGTGTGGGACCTCCCTTTTTATACCTGTGTGATCAGGTAAGGAGTGTCTCCCACAAGTTCACCCCTTGTGGTCAAGGTGTGCATCTAGGTTGAGTGTATACAGTAATACAGTGGTGTTACATTGTGGTTACATACATGACATCACCTCCCCCCTCTCCCCCCCCCCCAAAGTCTTATTGGGAACATAAGTTTAGTCTTTCAGGTGGTCTACGCTCACTCGTGGAGCGCCGCAGTTGGGGCTCTGGTTGTTGGACACTGACGTGAGTGTCTGTCACGTGTGGTGATTCCGGCCTGTCCGGGCTGACCGCAGGGACTGTGCATTCTTCTGATTGCTCTTGTTGCTCGTTCACTGGCGGTGTTGTGAGTTCCATCTCATGGTCTTCTTCAGGTTCCTCCGTGTCGATGCTGAACCTTTTTTTTTACTTGGTCCAGATGCTTATGCCATATCTGACCATTGTTGAGTTTTACCACGATGACCCTATTCCCCTCTTTGTTAATTACAGTGCCCTCAAGCCATTTGGGCCCCATGGCGTGATTGAGGAGGAATACAGGATAATTTATTTCGATACATCTCCCCCTCGAATTACGATCATGGTACTCGTTTTGTGACTTGCGCTTGCCCTCAACTATGTCGGTCAGGACTGGGTAAATGAGGGACAACCGAGATTTGAGTGTCCGTTTCATTAGTAGCTCTGCGGGCGGGACCCCCGTGAGTGCGGTTGGGATCTATAGGCCAGCAGGAGACGCGATAGGCGGCATTGTAGGAAGGGTCCTTGAATCCTGAGCATACCTTGCTTAATGATTAGGACCGCACGTTCCGCCTGGCCATTGAAGGCCAGCTTGAACGGCGCTGTCCTGACGTGGTTGATGCCATTACCCGACATAAACTCTCGGAATTCGTAGCTTGTGAAACATGTGCCATTATCACTAACCAGGATGTCCGGCAAGCCATGGGTTGCAAAAATCGCACGTAGGCATTCTACAGTGGTGGATGACGTGCATGAATTCAGAATGATGCACTCGATCCATTTCGAGTACGCATCTACCACAATAAGGAACATCTTTCCCATGAATGGGCCCGCGTAGTCAACATGAATGTGTGACCATGGCCTGGTGGGCCAGGGCCACGGGCTGAGTGGGGCCTCCCTGGGGACATTACCCAGCTGGGCACACGTCGTGCACCTGCGAACACAGTGTTCCAGATCTGAATCAATTCCAGGCCAACAAATGTGTGACCGGGCAATGGCCTTCATCAGCACAATGACTGGGTGCTTGCTGTGGAGTTCCCTGGTGAATGTCTCCCTGCCCTTCTGGGGAATAACTACCCAGATGCCCCATAGTAGGCAGTTGGCTTGGATGGAGAGCTCATCCATCCGTCTGTGGAATGGTCTGACCTCCTCAGAGCATGCTCCGTGTGCGGGCGCCCAATCCCCAGTCAGGACACATTTCTTAATCAGGGATAGAAGGGGATCTCTGCTTGTCCAGATTTTGATCTGGCGGGCTGTGATGGGGGAGCCTACACTTTCAAAGGCATCGACAGCCATGACCATCTCGGCGCTTTGCTCCGCTGCCCCCTCAGTGGTGGCCAGTGGAAGCATGTTGAGCGCGTCAGCGCAATTTCCAGTGCCGGGCCGGTGCCGGATGGAGTAGTCATAAGCAGCCAGCGTGAGAGCCCATCGTTATATGTGAACTGATGAGTTGGCATTGATAGCCTTGCTGTCTGACAACAGGGATGTTAATGGCTTGTGGTCCGTCTCTAATTCAAACTTCCGACCAAAGAGGTACTAATGCATTTTTTTTACACCATAGACACATGCAAGCGCTTCCTTCTCGACCATCCCATATCCCCGTTCTGCTCGAGAAAACGACCTGGAGGCATAAGCCACAGGTTGTAGTTGACCCTCAGCATTGCCCTGCTGCAACACGCACCCAACCCCATAGGACGATGAATCACATGTCAGAACCAATTTTTTTCGGGGGTTGTACAGGGTCAACAACTTGTTTGAACAAAGTAGGTTTCGCACCCGATCAAAAGCCCATTCCTGATAGTCCCCCCAAAACCAATCGCAACCATTACGCAGGAGCATGTGCAGCGGCTCCAACAACATGCTCAAGTTCGGCAGAAAGTTCCCGAAATAGTTCAACAGTCCCAGGAATGAACGCAACTCCGATGTGTTGCAGGGCCTGGGTGCTCGTCGAATTGCCTCTGTTTTGGATTCGGTGGGCCGAATCCCATCTGCAGCAACTCTCCTGCTCAGAAACTCAACCTCAGGAGCTAAGAACATATATTTAGACTTCTTGAGTTGCAGGCCTACCCGGTCCAGTCGGCGTAGCACCTCCTCTAGGTTGTGGAGGTGTTCCTCGGTGTCTCGACCCATGATGATGATGTCATCCTGGAATACGATCATTCCAGGAATGGATTTAAGCAGGCTTTCCATGTTTTGTTGAAAAATCGCGGCCGCTGATCAAATGTCAAACGGGCACCTGTTATAAACGAACAGTCCCTTGTGCGTGGTGATGGTGGTCAGTAGTTTAGATTCGTCGGCCAGTTCCTGGGTCATATAGGCTGAAGTGAGGTCCAACTTGGTGAACAGCTTGCAACCTGCCAGCATGGCAAAAAGGTCCTCCGCTCTCGGGAGCGGATATTGATCTTGTAGGGACACCCGATTGATGGTGGCCTTGTAGTCGCCACAGATCTTGACAGAGCCATCCGCTTTTAGGATGGGAACGATGGGGCTCGCCCAGTCGCTGAATTCAACAGGCGAGATGATGGTCTCTCTCAACAGCCGGTCCAATTCGCTCTCGATCTTTTCTCGCATCACATACGGCACTGCTCTGGCTTTGTGGCGCACTGGCCTGGTGTCCGGGGTGATGTGTATCACTGCTTTAGTGCCTTTGAAAGTCCTGATGCCAGGTTGGAATAGTGAATCGAATTGTTGTAGGACTTGTGAGCTCCACAGATGACATTGCGTGAACATCCCCCATTTCTAGTTCATCTCAGCAAACCAGATCCTCCCCAACAATGCGGGACCATTGTCCGGGACAATCCAGAGCGGCAGCCAATTCATTAACCCATTGTGTGTGACAGCCAACATTGCACTGCCTGGCACTGGAATGATTTCTTTAGTGTAAGTCCGTAATTGTGCCTCAATACGTGCTAATTTGGGTCGACTGGCTTTAAGTGGCCATAGCTTCTCAAATTGCTGAACGCCCATGAGTGACTGGCTGGTCCCGGTGTCCAGCTCCATGCGTACAGGGATACCGTTTAATAAAACCCTCATCATCATTGGTGGCGTTTTGGTGTATGAACTGTGAATATTCACCACATGGACCCACTGAACCTCGGCGTCCATCGATTTGCCCCAAAAGTCATCCTGCCTCAAAGAACCCTCTTCTGGTCCATCCGCCTCATATTAGTCTGGTTGCAGGTTTCCTGCACATTCGAGTTAAGTGGCCACTGAGATTGCAGCTCCTACAGACAAAATGTTGAAATCTGCAAGATCTAGCTGAGTGTTTTCCCCCACACCTCCAGCATGAGTTAAAGTTTCCATTGTTGGGAACAAAGAGACTATGGCCAGGCATTCTGCGCTGACTGTCCCTTTGACTGCTCTTAAGTACCCTATTAGTGGGTGTCAATGGCTCCATCCCAGGCCGCATTGTCCACTGTGATGGAGTGAATGGCCGTTCAGCCTGCCATTGTCTCTGTTGAAGTCGTACTCTGGGGTCTATTGCTGCCTGGGGAGTGTCGGACTGCCCCTGCCTGCCTGCGGGGCTCTGAGTCACATTGATGATGTTGACTCCCTGATCCATCGCCGCGTTAGAGGCAGAATTGCGCGCGTATATTATTTTCGTCTCTTCCTCCCCCGCCATGAAAGTTTGAGCTATCAACACTGCCGCTTCCAAGGTCAAATCCTTGGTCTCAATTAATTTGCGTGAAATTCCCGCATGACCGATGCCCTCAATAAAGAAGTCCCTTAGCATCTCCGCCCTGCAGGCGTCTGTGTACTTACAGAGGCTGGCCAAACGCCGGAGGTCTGCTACGAAGTCCGGTATGCTCTGTCCTTCATGACGTCGGTGGGTGTAGAATTTGTGTCGGGCCATATGTAGCTACTCGCCGGTTTGAGGTGCTCCCCGATCAATTTGCTGAGTTCTTCAAAGGTTTTGTCCACCGGCTTTTCAGGTGCTAGTAAGTCCTTCGTGAGCGCGTAAGTCTTTGGTCCGCAGCTGGTCAAAAGATGAACCCTTCGCTTGTCGGCCGTTGCATCCCCCATCCATTCTTTCATAACGAAGCTTTGCTGAAGCCTCTCGACAAAATCATCCCAGTCTTCCCCAACACAGTACCGTTCCTCTGTGTTACCGATGGCCATTCTCGTGGGTCGTGAATTCCCGTTTCTCGTTGCCAATGTAAAGTCCTTACTTTACAGTATGAAACCACACGAGGCACATTCTGGAGACAAGGTCACTCTGTGACTTTAACTCTTTATTCACAGGACTCCAAAGACGATGACCCTGCGTGAGACCTCCCTTTTTATACCTGTGTGATCAGGTAAGGAGTGTCTTCCACAAGTTCACCCCTTGTGGTCAAGGTGTCCATCTAGGTTGAGTGTATACAGTAATACAGTGGTGTTACATTGTAGTTACATACATGACATTTTCGGCACCTGTTACATCTCCAGAGGCAGCTCGCTCATTGCGATCAATCCAATTTTGCCAACCTACTTTGCCAGCAGTGGCCTTCAGATAAGGCCCAATGGCAGGAATGGGCAGGAGAACAGACTGGGCGGGAGGGGGTTACCACCATGGCCAGCAGCAGCCTTCAGGAGTCCTGTGGAGCTGGGAGGTGCCCTCCTGTTCCTTCTGGAACAGAAAAAAGTTTTTTATTTGAACTTACCATTTGTTGGTAGACATTTATTAAGCCGCATCCAAGACAGGATCATCTTAGAGCAGGCCGGGCAAAGGGCAGCCCAATTTTAGAAAGGGGTCCTAAAACAGGCATTGGGACCCTCATTACCACATGCAAAGGGCTTAATGCTTGTTTTAGGTGGCCATCAGAGTTGCCTGAAAAAAAAAATCACCTGACCGAATATGGGGTTGGATGTATTTCAGGCAGCTTTGGAGTGCACGACATAGCCCCATGAAATTGGTTCTCTTTGCCCCCATTTTCCTCTCCAACAAACAGGTACAAAAAGGTTAATTTCAACCCAACAGTGTTTGTTCACCACCTCGTCCATAGGAGGACTTTTTTAACAATGCAACAGTCTCTCCTTGCTCTACTGGACTGCCAATCTGGATTAAGTTTTCTTTAGTTCACGGGATGTGGGCGTCGCTGACAAGGCCGGCATTTATTCCCCATCCCAATTCCCCATAGTGGTGAGCCGCCTTCTTGAACCGCCGCAGTCCATGTGGCACACAGGAACTTTGTTGTAGCGGTTTGGTACAATTGAGCGTTTTGCTAGGCCATTTCAGAGTCACCCACATTGCTGTGGGTCTGGAGTCACATATAGGCCAGACCAGGCAAGGACGGCAGATTTCCTTTCCCAAAAGACATTCGTGAATCAGATGGGTTTTTAGGACAATCCGATTATTTCATTGTCACCATTATTGACACGAGCTTTTGAATACCAGATTGAACCACTGCCTCCGGATCATTAGTCCAGGACTCTGGATTATTAGATCAGTAACATAACCACTATGCTACCGTACCCCATCTGATGTTGTCAAACATTGGAGTGGGGTGTGAACCCACAAACTTCTGACTCAGGGGTGAAATTGCCCGTGCCCTGTTTGGAGGCGGTAACCTTCCAGCATCAGGACATTTAATGCTCGGCCCAGAAGTTCCATCCATGGTGCAGAATTCGGCCCTTCTGCCCCTCAACAGAGATGGAGCGATATCGTAGGTGCTCCGCGTCCGTAGAGGGGCGTTCCGGGGCAGAAGAGCAGCGCCTGCAGCCAGCGTCATGCTACGGAGCCCAGCACCACGCACGCCGCAGGCAATGTCAGCACTACATTTTAAAAAAGGAGGGAGAAAGAAAACGAGTAATGATAGACCGTTAGCCTGACATCGGTAGTGAGGAAAATGTTGGAATCAATTATTAAAGATGTAAAAGCAGCGCATTTGGAAAGCAGTGACAAGATTGGTCCAAGTCAGCATGGATTTATGAAAGGGAAATCATGCTTGACAAATCTTATACAATTTTTTGAGGATGTAACTAGTAGAGTAGACAAGGGAGAACCAGTGGATGTGATGTATTTGGACTTTCAAAAGGCTTTTGAAAAGGTCCCACACAAGAGATTAGTGTGCAAAATTAAAGCACATGGTATTGGGGGTAATTATTGACGTGGATAGAGAACTGGTTGGCAGACAGGAAGCAGAGAGTTGAGATAAAGAGTCCTTTTCAGAATGGCAGGCAGTAACAAGTGAGGTACCACAAGGTTCAGTGCTGGGACCACAGCTATTTACAATATGCATCAATGATTTAGACGAAGGAATGGAATGTAATATCTCCAAGTTGCAGATGACACTAAGCTGGGTGGCAATGTGAGCTGTGAGGAGGATGCTAAGAGGCTGCAGGGTGACTTGGACAGGTTAGGTGAGTGGGCAAACGCATGGCAGATGCAGTATAATGTGGATAAATGTGAGGTTATCCACTTTGGTGGCAAAGACAGGAAGGCAGAATATTATCTGAATGGTGACAGATTAGGAAAAGGGGAGGTGCAACGAGACCTGGGTGTCATGGTACATCAGTCATTGAAAGTTGGCATGGAGGGACAGCAGATGGTGAAGAAGGTAAATGGCATGTTGGCCTTCATAGCTAGAGCATTTGAGTACAGGAGCAGGGAGGTCTTACTGCAGCTGTACAGGGCCTTGGTGAGTCCATACCTTGAATATTGTGTACAGTTTTGGTCTCCTAATCTGAGGAAACATAGAAATATAGAAAGATAGAAAATAGGTGCAGGAGTAGGCCATTCAGCCCTTCTAGCCTGCACCACCATTCAATAAGATCATGGCTGATCATTCACCTCAGTACCCCTTTCCTGTTTTCTCTCGATACCCCTTGATCCCTTCAGCTGTAAGGGCCATATCCATCTCTCTCTTGAATATAACTAACGAACTGGCATCAACAACTCTCTGCGGAAGAGAATTCCACAGATTAACAACTCTTTGAGTGAAGAAGTTTCTCCTCATCTCAGTCCTAAATGGCTTACCCCTTATCCTTAGACTGTTACCCCCAACATTGGGAACATTCTTCCTGCATCTAACCTGTCCAGTCCCGTCAGAATTTTATATGTTTCTATGAGATCTCCTCTCATTCTTCTAAACTCCAGTGAATACAGGCCCAGTTGATCCAGTCTCTCCTCATATGTCAGTCCTGCCATTCCGGGAATCAGTCTGGTGAAAGTTCGCTACACTCCCTTAATAGCAAGAACGTCCTTCCTCAGATTATGAGACCAAAAGCGAACACAATATTCCAGGTGAGGCCTTACCAAGGCCCTGCACAGCTGCAGCAAGACTCCCTGCTCCAATACTCAAATCCCCTCGCTATGAAGGCCAACATACCATCTGCCTTCTTCATCGCCTGCTGTACCTGCATACCAAACTTCAATGACTGATGTACCATGACACCCAGGTCTCGTTGCACCTCCCCTTTTCCTAATCTGCCGCCATTCAGATAATATTCTGCCTTCATGTTTTTGCCACTAAAGTGGATAACCTCACATTTATCCATATTATACTGCATCTACCATGAATTTGCCCACTCACCTAACCTGTCCAAGTCACCCTGCAGCCTCTTAGCATCTTCCTCACAGCTCACACCACGACCCAGCTGTGTCATCTGCAAACTTGTAGATATTACTCTCAATTCCTTCATCTAAATCGTTGATGTATATTGTAAATAGCTGGGGTCCCAGCACTGAGCCCTGCAGCACCACACTAGTCACTGCCTGCCATTCTGAAAAGGACCCATTTATCCCGACTCTCTGCTTCCTGTCTGCCAACCAGTTCTCTATCCACATCAATACATTACCCCCAATACCATGTGCTTTAATTTTGCACACCAATCTCTTGTGTGGGACCTTGTCTAAAGACTTTTGAAAGTCCAAATACACTACATCCACTGGTTCTCCCTTATCCACTCTACTAGTTACACCCTCATAAAATTCTAGATTTGTCAAGCATGATTTCCCTTTCATAAATCCATGCTGACTTGGACCGATCCTGTCACTGCTTTCCAAATGTGCTGCTATTTCATTTTTAATAATTGATTCCAACATTTTCCTCACTACTGATGTCAGGCTAACTGGTGGAATTGAAGGATATCCTTATTAGACAAGAAATTGTGTTCGGGAAATTGATGCAATTGAAGGCCGACAAATCCCCGGGGCCTGATAGTCTGCATCCCAGAGTAGTTAAGGAAGTGGCCCGAGAAATACTGGATGCATTGATGAACATTTTCCAACAGTCTATCGACTCTGGATCAGTTCCTATGGACTGGAGGGTAGCTAATGTAACACCACTTTTTAAAAAAGGAGGGAGAGAGAAAACGGGGAATTATCAACCGGTTAGCCTGACATCAGCAGTGGGGAAAATGTTGGAAACAATTATTAAAGATGAAATAACAGCGCATTTGGAAAGCAGTGACAAGATCGGTCCAAGTCAGCATTGATTTATAAAAGGGAAATCATGCTTGACAAATCTTCTGGAATTTTTTGAGGATGTAACTAGCAGTGTGGACAAGGGAGAACCAGTAGATGTGGTGCTTTTGGACTTTCAAAAGGCTTTTGACAAGGTCCGAAACAAGAGATTGGTGTGCAAAATTAAAGCACATGATATTGGGGGTAATGTACTTGACATTGATAGAGAACTGGTTGGCAGACAGAAGGCAGAGAGTCGGGAAAAGCGGGTCCTTTTCAGAATGGCAGGCAGTGACTAGTGGAGTGCCGCAGGGCTCAGTGCTGGGACCCCAGCTCTTCATAATATACATTAATGATTTAGATGAAGGAATTGAGAGTAATATCTCCAAATTTGCAGATGACATTAAACTGGCTGCCGGTGTGAGCTGTGAGGAGGATGCTAAGAGGCTGCAGGGTGACTTGGACAGGTTAGGTGAGTGGGCAAATGCATGGCAGATGAAGTATAATGTGGATAAATGTGAGGTTATCCACTTTGTGGGCAAAAACACGAAGGCAGAATATTATCTGAATGGCGGCAGATTAAGAAAAGGGGAGGTGCAACGAGACCTGGGTGTCATGGTACATCAGTCATTGAAAGTTGGCATGCAGGTACAGCACGCGATGAAGAAGGCAAATGGTATGTTGGCCTTCATAGCTAGGGGTTTTGAGTATAGGAGCAGGGAGGTCTTACTGCAGTTGTACAGGGCCTTAGTGAGGTCTCACCTGGAATATTGTGTTCGCTTTTGGTCTCCTAATCTGAGGAAGTACATTCTTGCTATTGAGGGAGTGCAGCAAAGGTTCACCAGACTGATTCCCGGGATGGCTGGACTGACATATGAGGAGAGACTGGATGAATTGGGCCTTTATACACTGGAGTTTAGAAGGATGAGAGGGGATCTCATAGAACATATAAGAATCTGATGGGACTGCACAAGTTAGATACAGGAAGAACGTTCCCGATATTGGGGAAGTCCAGAACCAGGGGACAGAGTCTAAGGATAAGGGGTAAGCAATTTAGGACTAAGGTGAGGAGAAACTTCTTCACTCAGAATGTTGTTAACCTGTGGACTTCCCTACTGCAGAGAGTTGTTGGTGCCAGTTCATAGGATATATTCAAGAGAGAGTTAGATGTGGCCCTTACAGCTAAAGGGATCAAGGGGAATGGAGAGAAAGCAGTAAAGGGGTACTGAGGTGAACGTTCAGCCATGATCTTATTGAATGGTGGTGAAGGCTCGAAGGGCCGAATGGCCTACTCCTGCACCTATTTTCTATGTTTCTATGTTTCTATAATTCACCGTTTTCTCTCTCCCTCCTTTCTTAAAAAGTGGTGTTACATTAGCTACCCTCCAGTACATAGGAACTGATCCAGGGTCGATAGACTGTTGGAAAATAATCACCAATGCATCCATTATTTCGAGGGCCACTTCCTTAAGTATTCTGGGATGCAGACTATCAGGCCCTGGGGATTTATCGGTGTTCAATCCCATCAATTTCCCGAACACAATTTCCTGCGTAATAAGGATTTCCTTCAGTTCCTCCTTCTCGCTAGACCCTCGGTCTCCTAGTATTTCCGGAACATTATTTGTGTCTTCCTTCGTGAAGACAGAACCAAAGTATTTGTTCAATTGGTCTGCCATTTCTTTGTTCCTCATTATAAATTCCCCTAATTCTGACTGCAAGGGACCTACGTTTGTCTTCATTAATCTTTTTTTCTTCACTTATCTATAGAAGCTTTTGCAGTCAGTTTTTATGTTCCTAGCAAGTTTCCTCTCATACTCTATTTTCCCCCTCCAAATTAAACCCTTTGTCCTCTTCTGCTGAATTCTAAATTTCTCCCAGTCCTCAGGTTTGCTGCTTTTTCTGGACAATTTATATGCCTCTTCCTTGGATTTAACAATATCCCTAATTTTCCTTGTTAGCCACAGTTGAGCCACCTTCCCCATTTTATTTTTACTCCATAAGAACATAAGAATATAAGAATTAGGAACAGGAGTAGGCCATCTAGCCCCTCGAGCCTGCTCCGCCATTCAACAAGATCATGGCTGATCTGGCTGTGGACTCAGCTCCACTTACCCGCCCGCTCCCCATAACCCTTAATTCCCTTATTGGTTAAAAATCTAACGATCTGTGATTTGAATACATTCAATAAGCTAGCCTCAACTGCTTCCTTGGGCAGACAATTCCACAGATTCACAACCCTGTGGGAGAAGAAATTCTTTCTCAACTCGGTTTTAAATTGGCTCCCCCGTATTTTGAGGCTGTGCCCCCTAGTTCTAGTCTCCCCGACCAGTGGAAACAACCTCTCTGCCTCTATCTTGTCTGTTCCTTTCATTATTTTAAATGTTTCTATAAGATCACCCCTCATCCTTCTGAACTCCAACGAGTAAAGACCCAGTCTACTCAATCTATCATCATAAGGTAACCTCCTCATCTCCGGAAACAGCCGAGTGAATCATCTCTGTACCCCCTCCAAAGCTAGTATATCCTTCCTTAAGTGAGGTGACCCAAACTGCACGCAGTACTCCAGGTGCGGCCTTACCAATACCCTATACAGTTGCAGAAGGACCTCCCTCTCGCAATGAAGGCCAACATTCCATTCACCTTCCTGATTACCTGCTGCACTTGCAAACTAACTTTTTGGGATTCATGCACAAGGACCCCCAGGTCCCTCTGCACCACAGCATGTTGTAATTTCTCCCCATTAAAATAATATTCCCTTTTACTGTTTTTTTTACCAAGGTGGATGACCTCACATTTTCCGACATTGTATTCCATCTGCCAAACCTTAGCCAATTCGCTTAACCTATCTAAATCTCTTTGCAGCCTCTCTGTGTCCTCTACACAACCTGCTTTCCCACTAATCTTTGTGTCATCTGCAAATTTTGTTACACTACATTCTGTCCCCTCTTATAGGTCATCTATGTATATTGTAAACAGTTGTGGTCCCAGCACTGATCCCTGTGGCACACCACTAACCACCGATTTCCAACCCGAAAAGGACCCATTTATCCCGACTCTCTGCTTTCTGTTTGCCAGCCAATTCTCAATCCATGCTAATACATTTCCTCTGACTCCGCGTACCTTTGTCTTCTGCAGTAACCTTTTGTGTGGCACCTTATCGAATGCCTTTTGGAAATCTAAATACACCACATCCATCGGTACACCTCTATCCACCATGCTCGTTATATCCTCAAAGAATTCCAGTAAATTAGTTAAACATGAATCCATGTTGCGTCTGCTTGATTGCACTATTTCTATCCAGATGTCCCGCTATTTCTTCCTTAATGATAGCTTCAAGCATTTTTCCCACTACAGATATTAAACTAACCAGCCTAAAGTTACCTGCCTTTTGTCTGCCCCCTTTTTTAAACAGAGGCGTTACATTAGCTGCTTTCCAATCCGCTGGTACCTCCCCAGAGTCCAGAGAATTTTGGTAGATTATAACGAATGCATCTGCTTTCACTTCCGCCATCTCTTTTAATACCCTGGGATGCATTTCATCAGGACCAGGGGACTTGTCTACCTTGAGTCCCATTCGCCTGTCCAGCACTACCCCTCTAGTGATAGTGATTGTCTCAAGGTCCTCCCTTCCCACATTCCCGTGACCAGCAATTTTTGGCATGGTTTTTGTGTCTTCCACTGTGAAGACCGAAGCAAAATAATTGTTTAAGGTCTCAGCCATTTCCACATTTCCCATTATTAAATCCCCCTTCTCATCTTCGAAGGGACCAACATTTACTTTAGTCACTCTTTTCCGTTTTATATATTGGTAAAAGCTTTTACTATCTATTTTTATGTTTTGCGCAAGTTTACTTTCGTAATCTATCTTTCCTTTCTTTATTGCTTTCTTAGTCATTCTTTGCTGTCGTTTAAAATTTTCCCAATCTTCTGGTTTCCCACTAACCTTGGCCACCTTATACGCATTGGTTTTTAATTTGATACTCTCCTTTATTTCCTTGGTTATCCACGGCTGGTTATCCCTTCTCTTACCGCCCTTCTTTTTAACTGGAATATATTTTTGTTGAGCACTATGAAAGAGTTCCTTAAAAGTCCTCCACCGTTCCTCAATTGTGCCCCGTTTAGTCTGTGTTTCCAATCTACTTTAGCCAACTCTGCCCTCATCCCACTGTAGTCCCCTTTGTTTAAGCATAGTACGCTCGTTTGAGACACTACTTCCTCACCCTCAATCTGTATTATAAACCAGACTGTGATCACTCATTTCGAGAGGATCTTTTACTAGTTGATCGTTTATTATTCCTGTCTCATTACACAGGAGCTGATCTAAGATAGCTTGCTCCCTTGTAGGTTCTGCAACATACTATTCGAAGAAACAATCCCGTATGCATTCCATGAATTCCTCCTCAAGGCTACCCCATGCGATTTGATTTGACCAATCGATATGTAGGTTAAAATCCCCCATGATTACTGCTGTTCCTTTTTCACATGCCTCTATTATTCCCTTCATTATTGTCTGCCCCACCATGAAGTTATTATTTGGGGGCCGATAAACTACACCCACCAAGGACTTTTTCCCCTTACTATCTTTAATCTCCACCCACAATGATTCAACATTTTGTTCATTAGAGCCAATATCATCTCTCACAACTGCCCTGATATCATCCTTTATTAACAGAGCTACCCCACCTCCTTTCCCTTCTTGTCTATCTTTCCGAATTGTAAGATACCCCTGTATGTTTAATTCCCAGTCTTGGTCACCCTGCAACCATGTTTCTGTAATGGCCACCAAATCATACCCATTTGTAATGATTTGTACCGTCAACTCATTTATTTTATTTCGAATGCTGCGTGCGTTTAGGTAGAGTGTTTTAATACTAGTTTTTAAACCATGATTTTTAGTTTTGACCCCTCCTTCAGCCCCTTTATATTCATACATATTGTCCCTTCCTATCACCTTGTGGTTTTCACTTACCCCAGTGCTACTCTGCTCCGTTACCTCCTGCCTTTTGCATTCTTTCTTGGGGTCCTGTTCATCTGAGCTCTCATCCACTCTAACTAGCTCAGAGCCCTCTCCTGGGTTCCGAATACTCCTCGCATTGAGGCACCGAGCTTTCAGGCTTGCCTTTTTGTTACACTTTTACCCTTTAGAATTTTGCTGTACAGTGGCCCTTTTTGTTTTTTGCCTTGGGTTTCTCTGCCCTCCACTTTTACTCATCTCCTTTCTGTCTTTTGCTTCTGGCTCCATTTTGTTTCCCTCTGTCTCCCTGCACTGTTTCCCATCCCCCTGCCATATTAGTTTAACTCCTCCCCAACAGCACTAGCAAACACTCCCCCTCGGGCATTGGTTCCGGTCCTGGCTAGGTACAGACCGTCCGGTTTGTACTGGTCCCACCTCCCCCAGAACCGGTTCCAATGCCCCAGGAATTTGAATCCCTCCCTGCTGGACCACTGCTCAAGCCACGTATTCATCTGAGCTATCCTGCAATTCCTACTGTGACTAGCACTTGGCACTGGTCGCAATCCCGAGATGACTACTTTTGAGGTCCTACTTTTTAATTTAGCTCCTAGATCCTTAAATTCTTCGCGTAGGACCTCATCCCTTTTTTTTACCTATATCGTTGGTACTGTTGGAGCGGATTTTTGGTCATATACTGGACTAGTATACGGGACCAAACATTTGTTTTATTTTCCCCTTTAATGAATTTTGAAAGGGACAATGCATGATATAAAAAAAACAGTTAGACTTTAAGGTATGCTGGCCTTGAGTTAATGCAGATAGGAAAGTGAGATAATGAACACTGGAGAGTTAAGTGCTGGATATGTTTGTTTATACCAGTGTCAAAAGCCTGTACTTGTTTATACTGCCCTGTCACAATGCAGGATGGGTTATATCAAAAGCTTAGCCTTTGATAGTCAAAGCTTTGTAGTGCTAAAGCATGTGTTGTAAAGTGACGTAATTTGTAGGATAAAAGATCTTCACTGCAGATACCAAGTTGAGTCGTGGTTCAGAGACAGGGGTTTCTAACACTTCTCCCAAAGCTTTGTCTCCGATTTAATAAACCTCTCTTTATATATTATACAGTCTCGGAAATATTTTTCCACAACAGTACCAATGTGCACCACGACAACTGGCTGTTCACCCTCCCTTTTCAGAATATCCTGCACCCACTCCAGATAGGGATGTGCATAGAAACATAGAAACATAGAAAATAGGTGCAGGAGCAGGCCATTCAGCCCTTCTAGCCTGCACCGCCATTCAATGAGTTCATGGCTGAACATGAAACTTCAGTACCCCATTCCTGCTTTCTCGCCATAACCCTTGATCCCCCGAGTAGTAAGGACTTCATCTAACTCCCTTTTGAATATATTTAGTGAATTGGCCTCAACTACTTTCTGTGGTAGAGAATTCCACAGGTTCACCACTCTCTGGGTGAAGAAGTTTCTCCTCATCTCGGTCCTAAATGGCTTACCCCTTATCCTCAGACTGTGACCCCTGGTTCTGGACTTCCCCAACATTGGGAACATTCTTTCTGCATCTAACCTGTCGAAACCCATCAGAATTTTAAACGTTTCTATGAGGTCCCCTCTCATTCTTCTGAACTCCAGTGAATACAAGCCCAGTTGATCCAATCTTTCTTGATAGGTCAGTCCCGCCATCCCGGGAATCAGTCTGGTGAACCTTCGCTGCACTCCCTCAATAGCAAGAATGTCCTTCCTCAAGTTAGGAGACCAAAACTGTACACAATACTCCAGGTGTGGCCTCACCAAGGCCCTGTACAACTGTAGCAACACCTCCCTGCCCCTGTATTCAAATCCCCTCGCTATGAAGGCCAACATGCCATTTGCTTTCTTAACCGCCTGCTGTACCTGCATGCTAACCTTCAATGACTGATGTACCATGACACCCAGGTCTCGTTGCACCTTCCCTTTTCCTAATCTGTCACTATTCAGATAATAGTCTGTCTCTCTGTTTTTACCACCAAAGTGGATAACCTCACATTTATCCACATTATACTTCATCTGCCATGCATTTGCCCACTCACCTAACCTATCCAAGTCACTCTGCAGCCTCATAGCATCCTCCTCGCAGCTCACACTGCCACCCAACTAAGTATCATCCGCAAATTTGGAGATACTGCATTTAATCCCCTCGTCTAAATCATTAATGTACAATGTAAACAGCTGGGGCCCCAGCACAGAACCTTGCGGCACTCCACTAGTCACTGCCTGCCATTCTGAAAAGTACCCGTTTACTCCTACTCTTTGCTTCCTGTCTGACAACCAGTTCTCAATCCACGTCAGCACACTACCCCCAATCCCATGTGCTTTAACTTTGCACATTAATCTCTTGTGTGGGACCTTGTCGAAAGCCTTCTGAAAGTCCAAATATACCACATCAACTGGTTCTCCTTTGTCCACTTTACTGGAAACATCCTCAAAAAATTCCAGAAGATTTGTCAAGCATGATTTCCCTTTCACAAATCCATGCTGACTTGGACCTATCATGTCACCATTTTCCAGATGCACTGCTATGACATCCTTAATAATTGATTCCATCATTTTACCCACTACTGAGGTCAGGCTGACCGGTCTATAATTCCCTGTTTTCTCTCTCCCTCCTTTTTTAAAAAGTGGGGTTACATTGGCTACCCTCCACTCCATAGGAACTGATCCAGAGTCAATGGAATGTTGGAAAATGACTGTCAATGCATCCGCTATTTCCAAGGCCACCTCCTTAAGTACTCTAGGATGCAGTCCATCAGGCCCTGGGGATTTATCGGCCTTCAATCCCATCAATTTCCCCAACACAATTTCCCGACTAATAAAGATTTCCCTCAGTTCCCCCTCCTTACTAGACCCTCTGACCCCTTTTATATCCGGAAGGTTGTTTGTATCCTCCTTAGTGAATACTGAACCAAAGTACTTGTTCAATTGGTCTGCCATTTCTTTGTTCCCCGTTATGACTTCCCCTGATTCTGACTGCAGGGGACCTACGTTTGTCTTCACCAACCTTTTTCTCTTTACATACCTATAGAAACTTTTGCAATCCACCTTAATGTTCCCTGCAAGCTTCTTCTCGTACTCCATTTTCCCTGCCCTAATCAAACCCTTTGTCCTCCTCTGCTGAGTTCTAAATTTCTCCCAGTCCCCAGGTTCGCTGCTATTTCTGGCCAATTTGTATGCCACTTCCTTGGCTTTAATACTATCCCTGATTTCCCTAGATAGCCACGGTTGAGCCACCTTCCCTTTTTTATTTTTACGCCAGACAGGAATGTACAATTGTTGTAATTCATCCATGCGGTCTCTAAATGTCTGCCATTGCCCATCCACAGTCAACCCCCTAAGTATCATTCGCCAATCTATCCTAGCCAATTCACGCCTCATACCTTCAAAGTTACCCTTCTTTCAGTTCTGGACCACGGTCTCTGAAATTACTGTTTCATTCTCCATCCTAATGCAGAATTCCACCATATTATGGTCACTCTTCCCCAAGGGGCCTCGCACAATGAGATTGCTAATTAATCCTCTCTCATTACACAACACCCAGTCTAAGATGGCCTCCCCCCTAGTTGGTTCCTCAACATATTGGTCTAGAAAACCATCCCTTATGCACTCCAGGAAATCCTCCTCCACCGTATTGCTTCCAGTTTGGCTAGCCCAATCTATGTGCATATTAAAGTCACCCATTATAACTGCTACATAACTGCAATTGTTGACATGCATCCATGTGATCTTTAAATGTTTGCCATTGCCTATCCACCATCAATCCTTTAAGTATCATTTGTCAGTCTATTCTAGCCAATTCACGTCTCATACCATTGACGTTACCTTTCCTTTCGTTCAGGACCCTAGTCTCTGAATTAACCGTGTCACTCTCCATCTTAATAAAGAATTCTACCATATTATGGTCACTCTTCCAAAAGCGGCCTCGCATAACAAGATTACTAATTAGCCCTTTCTCATTACACATCACCCAGCCTAGGATGGCCAGCCCTCTCGTTGGTTCTTTTGTGTTCCTAACACAGATGAGACTGCACACAGGGAGATTAAAGTAAAAGTGACCTCAGTCTTCATTAAGACACTCCAGAGTCTGTAACAGGCCTTAGGGGCCGGCTTATATACAGTGCTCCCAAAGGATGCTGGGATCCCTTGGGACTTCAGGGGATGCGCTCCCTGCTGGCGGAATATGGGAGTGCATGCTTTACATCACTCCCCTCCAATGTCAAAGTGAAAATTATTTACAAGGTGAGGCGGTAGGGGGCCTTTCTTTCCCTGGTGGACCGCCTTGGTACAAATGTCTGTTCTGGTGTGTTGGCTGTGCCCGCGCTGGGCTGGTGTGTTGTTGACCCTGCAGGGCTGTTGGGTGAGCTTGGCCTTGCTGGGCTGTTGGGCGTGATGGGTTCAATTTCCTGGTCCGGCGTGGTGTCGTTGATCCTTTGGATGTGTGTTGTGGGCTCGAAAAAGGTGGTGTCTGCTGTGGGTTGTTCAGGGCAGTCTGTGAACCGCAGCCTCGTTTGGTCCAGGTGCTTTCTGCAAATTTGTCCATTGTCTAGTTTGACTACAAGCACCCTACTCCCTTCTTTAGCTATCAGCGTGCCCGCGATCCACTTGGGACCATGTCCATAGTTTAGCACATACACAGGGTCATTCAGATCAATATCCCGTGACACAGTAGCGCGATCATTGTTTACATTTTGTTGCTGCCGCCTACTCTCTACCTGATCATGCAGGTTGGGGTGGACCAGCGAGAGTCTGGTTTTGAGTGTCCTTTTCATGAGTAGCTGAACTGGGGGCACCCCTGTGAGTGAGTGGGGTCTCGTGCGGTAGCTGAGCAGTACTCGGGACAGGCGGGTTTGGAGTGAGCCTTCTGTGACTCGTTTGAGGCTCTGTTTGATTGTTTGTACTGCCCGCTCTGTCTGCCCATTGGGGACTGGGTTAAACGGGGCCTAGGTGACATGTTTTATCCCATTGCGGGTCATGAATTCTTTAAATTCGGCACTGGTGAAACATAGCCCGTTGTCACTGACCAGTATGTCAGGCAGGCCGTGGGTGGCAAACATGGCCCTCAGGCTTTCAATGGTGGCGGTGGCGGTGCTTCCCGACATTATTTCACATTCAATCCATTTTGAAAAATCATCCATCACCACCAGGAATATTTTACCGAGAAACGGGCCCGCATAGTCGACATGGATCCTCTACCATGGTCTCGAGGGCCAGGACCACAAACTTAATGTTGCCTCTCTAGGCGCGTTGCTCAACTGAGCACACATGCGGCATTGCCATACACAGGACTCTAAGTCAGAGTCGATACCGGGCCACCACACGTGGGATCTGGCTATCGCTTTCATCATTACTGTACCCGGCTGTGTGCTGTGAAGATCCGAGATGAACGTCTCCCTGCTCTTTTTGGATAGCACTACGCGGTTACCCCACAACAGGCAGTCTGCCTGAATGGACAGCTCGTCCTTTTGCCGCTGGAATGGCTTGATTAGCTCTTTCATTTCAACGGGGATGCTGGCCCAGCTCCCATGCAGTACACAGTTTTTCACTCGGAACAGCAGGGGATCTTGGCTGGTCCAAGTCCTAATCCGGCGGGCCGTAACAGGTGATTTATCATTTTCAAATGCTTCCATGACCATCAACAAGTCTGCAGGCTGCCCCACCATCAACAAGTTTGCAGGCTGCGCCATTTCCACCCTCGTGGTGGGCAATGGTAGCCGACTGAGAGCATCCGCACAGTTCTCGGTGCCTGGCCAGTGGCGGATAGTATAGTTATATGCTGATAGCGCGATGGCCCACCTTTGTATGCGGACTGAGGCAATAGTATTTATCCCCTTGTTTTAAGTGAACAGGGATATGAGGGGCTCGTGATCGGTTTCCAGCTCAAATTTGCGGCCAAACAGGTACCGATGCATTGTCTTTATCCAGAACACACATGCTAATGCCTTTTCCTCAATCATGCTGTAGGGCCTCTCGGCCTTCGGCAGCTCCTGGAGGCATAGGCGACAGGTTGCAACTTCCCCGCAACATTAGCTTGCTGTAATACACACCCGACTCATACGATGACGCATCACATGCTAACACAAGTCTTTTAGACGGGTAATACAATGCAAGCAGCTTGTTGGAGCCTAAAATGTTTCTGGCTTTCTCAAAAGCAATTACTTGTTTTTTTTCCCCATACCCAGTTCGCACCTTTACGCAATAACACATGTAGGGGCTCTAAGAGGGTGCTTAACCCTGGTAGGAAGTTACCAAAATAGTTCAGGAGTCCCAGAAACAACTGGAGCTCCATGACATTCTGTGGCTTGGGTGCATTCCCGATAGCCTCTAACTTGGCGTCTGTGGGCCGAATGCCGTCCGCCACGATCTTTCTCCCCAAAAACTCCACTTCTGTTGCCATGAAGAAGCATTTCGACCTCTTCAGCCTACACGATTCAGTCGCTGGAGGACCTCCTCCAGGTTTTGTAGGTGCGCGACGGTGTCCTGACCCGTGACCAATATGTCGTCCTGAAAGACCACCGTGCCTGGTACCGACTTGAGTAGGTTCTCCATGTTTCTCTGGAAGATCGCTGCAGCCGTACAATTTCCAAACGGGCATCTGTTGTAGATGTACTGTCCCTTGTGCATGTTGATGCAGGTGCCTTAGGTAGCGGGTATTGGTCCTGTAGTGAGAAACGATTAATAGTTACTTTATAATTGCCGCAAATCCTGACCGTGCCATCACTTTTGAGTACTGGAACAATCGGGCTAGCCCACTCACTGAATTCCACTGGGGAGATGATGCCCTCATGTTGCAGCTTGTCCAGCTCGATTTCCACTCGTTCCCTCATCATGTGGGGTACCGCTCACGCCTTGTGGTGAATGGCTCGTGCCTCTGGAACCAAGTGGATCCGCACCTTCGCCCCGGAAAAGTTTCCAATGCCTTGCTCAAAAAGGGAAGGAAATTTGTTAAGAACCTGGGTACATGAAGCCTCATTGACATGTGATAGCGCTCGGATGTCATCCCAGTTCCAGCGGATTTTGCCCAACCAGCTCCTTCCAAGCAGTGTGGGGCCATCACCCGGGACAATCCAGAGTGGCAGTTCGTGCACCGTGCCCTCGTAGGTGACCTTGACCATGGCGCTGCCCAGGATAGTGATCAGCTCTTTGGTGTACGTTCTCAGTTTCGTGTGGATGGGGCTCAGGACTGGTCTGAGTGCCTTGTTACACCACAGTCTTTCAAACATCTTTTTACTCATGGTGGATTGTCTAGCGTCAGTGTCCAGTTCCATGGCTACGGGTAAGCCATTCAATTTTTCATTTCGCATTGTAGGTGGACATTTTGTTGAAAATGTGTGCACCCCGTGTACTTCAGCATCTGCATCCTCTCTCTGAGGCTCGAAATTGCTTTGATCCACCATGGACCGATCTTCCTCTGCCACATGGTGGTTAGCAGGTTTTGCAGAGCTTGCAGGCTTGCATTCATCCTTTGTTGCGGACTCTGATTCATCTAGGTCACCTGAGGCCTGCTAGCAGTTGCAGACTCATGGTTTCTGCCCTGTACATTTCTGCTCGCAAACACAGTTCCAGTTAATTTATGAACATTGCTAGTACTTGTGTGCTGAGAGATTTGTTTGGTGTTATCACTGGTGGACATAAACGCCTGTGTTATCGCAATGGCCTTACTGAGGGTTGGTGTCTCTGCAGTCAAAAGTTTTCATCGGAAGGTCTCGTGGCCAATGCTCTGAGTATCTGCTCCAGGTAGCCATCAAAGTCACATTGTCCTGCAAGTCGCCTTAGCTCGGCGACGTAGCTCGCCACTTCCTGACCTTCAGATCGCTGGCACGTGTAGAACCGATACCTCACCATCAGCACGCTCTCCCTCGGGTTAAGATGTTCCCGAACCAGTGTACACAGCTCCTCATATGACTTATCTGTGGGTTTCACCGCAGCCAGAAGATTCTTCATGAGGCTGTAGGTCGGCGCCCCGCAGACCGTGATGAGGACCGCTCTCCTTTTTGCAGCGTTTCCTTCTCCGTCCAGCTTGTTGGCTACAAAGTACTGGTCTAGCCGTTCGACATAGGCTTCCCAGTCCTCACCCTACGAGAACTTCTCCAGGATGCCCACAGTTTGCTGCATCTTTGCGTTGGATACGTATACTCGTCGCCAGTTTGTTGTGTTCCTAACACAGATGAGACTGCACACAGGGAGGTTAAAGTAACAGTGACCTCAGTCTTTATTAAGACACTCCAGAGTCTGGAACAGGCCTTTGGGGCTGGCTTATATACAGCGCTCCCAAGGGATGCTGGGATCCCTTTGGACTTCAGGGAATGCGATCCCTGGTGGTGGAATATGGGAGTGCATGCTTTACAGATACAGAACAGGTTCCTTGACATATTGGTCTCGGAAACCATCCCTAATACACTCCGGGAAATCCTTCTCCACCGTACTGCTACTAGTTTGGTCAGCCCAATCTGTATGTAGATTAATGTCGCCCATGATAACTGATGTATCTTTATTGCATGCATCCCTAATTTCTTGTTTGATACTGTCCCCAACCTCACTACTACTGTTTAGCGGTCTGTACACAACTCCCATAGCGTTTTCTACCCTTTGGTATTCCGCAGCTCTACTCATATAGATTTCACATCATCCAAGCTAATGTCCTTCCTTACTATTGCATTAATTCCTTCTCTAACCAGCAATGCTACCCGATCTCCTTTTCCTTTCTGTCTATCCTTCCTGAATGTTGAATACCCCTAGATGTTGAGTTACCAGCCTTGATCACCCTGGAGCCATTTCTCCGTAATCCCAATTATATCATATTCGTTAATAGCTGCTTGCGCAGTTAATTCATCCAGCTTATTATGAATTCTGCTCGCATTGAGGCACAGAGCCTTCAGGCTTGTCTTTTTAACACACTTTGTCCCTTTTGACTTTTGCTGTAATGTGGCCCTTTTTGATTTTTGCCTTCACTGTCTCTGCCCTCCACTTTTACTTTTCTTCTTTCTGTCTTTTGCTTCTGTCCCATTTTACTTCCCTCTGTCTCCCTGCATACGTTTCCATCCCCCTGCCATATTAGTTTAACCCCTCCCCAACAGCACGAGTAAACACTCCCCCAAGGATATTAATTCCGGTCCTGCCCAGATGCAGACCATCCGGTTTGTACTGGTCCCACCTCCCCCAGAACTGGTTCCAATGTCCCAGGAATTTTAATCCCTCCCTCTTGCACCACTCCTCAAGGCACGTATTCATCTTTGCTGTCCTGCAATTCCTACTCTGACAAGCACGTGGCACTGGTAGCAATCCTGAGATTACTACTTTTGACGTCCTGTTTTTTAACTTAACTCCTAGCTCCCTAAATTCAGCTTGTAGGACCTCATCCCGTTTTTTACCTATATCATTGGTACCTATATGCACCACGACAACTGGCTGTTCACCCTCCCTTTTCAGAATGCCCTGCAGCCGCTTCGAGATATCCTTGACCCTTGCACCAGGGAGGCAACATACCATCCTGGAGTCTCGATTGCGACTGCAGAAATGCCTATCTATTCCCCTAACAATAGAATCCTCTACCACTATAGTTTTCCTACTCTTCTTCCTGTCCTCCTGTGCAGCAGAGCCACCCATGGTGCCATGAACTTGGCTACTGCTGCATTCCCCTGTTGAGTCATCCTCCGCAACAGTACACAAAATGGTGTATCTGTTTTGGAGGGAGATGACTGCAGGGGACCCCTGCACTACCTTCCTTCCACTGCTCTTCCTGCTGGTCACCCATTCCCTATCTGTCTAAGTAACTTTTGCCTGCGGTGTGACCAACTCACTAAACATGCTATTCACGACATCCTCAGCATCGCGGATGCTCCAGAGTGAATCCATGCACAGCTCCAGTGCCACAATGCGGTCTGTCAGGTGCTGCAGCAGGATACACTTCCTGCAAATGTAGTTGTCAGGGACACTGGAAGCGTTCCTGGCTTCCCACATAGCACAGGAGGAGTATGACACGTGTCTGTGCTCTCCTGCCATGACTTAACACTTAGATTATCTTAATTTGGCCAACAATGTCAAAGGTTACCTACTGAGTAACCTTTGCCTGCGGTGTGACCAACTCACTAAACATGCTATTCATAACATCCTCAGCATCGCAGATGCTCCAGAGTGAATCCATGCGCAGCTCCAGCTAGGGGGTTTGAGTATAGGAGCAGGGAGGTCTTACTGCAATGGTACAGGGCCTTGGTGAGGCCTCACCTGGAATATTGTGTTCAGTTTTAATCTTCTAATCTGAGGAAGAACGTTCTTGCTATTGAGGGATTGCAGCGAAGGTTCACCAGACTGATTCCAGGGATGGCTGGATTGACATATGAGGACAGACTGGATCAACTGGGCCTTTATACACTGGAGTTTAGAAGGATGAGAGGGGATCTCATAGAAACGTATAAGATTCTGATGGGATGGGACAGTTAGATGCGAGAAGATTGTTCCCAATGTTGGGGGGGTCCAGAACCAGGGGACACAGTCTTAGGATAAGGGGTAGGCCATTTAGGACTGAGATGAGGAGAAACTTCTTCACTCAGAGAGTTGTTAACCTGTGGAATTCTCTACCGCAGAGAGTTGTTGATGCCAATTCATTGGATATATTCAAGAGGGAGTTAGATATAGCCCTTACGGCTAAAGGGATCAAGGGGTATGGAGAGAAAGCAGGAAAGGGGTACTGAGATGAATGATCAGCCATGATCATATTGAATGGTTGTGGAGGCGCGAAGGGCTGGATGGCCTACTCCTGCACCTATTTTCTATGTTTCTATGTTTCGATAAGGAAATAAAAAGAAAAAATTATTACATTCTCACCACTCCACCAGCCAAATACTTACCCGCTTGGCTGTGATGTCTGCCTTCGATTTCTTTCTACTGCTTTGTTTACCTTCTGCACCAGCTGGCCTCCCGCCTGCCGCTGCTCGAACTCCCGCTGTCTCCCGAACTCGCAGTCCTTTTATAGGCCTCCCGACTGCCGCTGCTCGAAGGACATTCTTGCTATTGAGTGAGTGCAGCGAAGGTTCACCAGACTGATTCCCGGGATGGCAGGACTGACATATGAAGAAAGTCTGGATCGACTAGGCTTATATTCACTGGAATTTAGAAGAATGAGAGGGGATTTCATCGAAACATATAAAACTTTGACGGGATTGGACAGGTTAGATGCAGGAAGAAACATAGAAACATAGAAACATTGAAAATAAGTGCAGGAGTAGGCCATTCGGTCCTTCTAGCCTGCACCGCCATTCAATGAGTTCATGGCTGAACATGAAACTTCAGTACCCCATTCCTGCTTTCTCGCCATACCCCTTGATCCCCCTAGTAGTAAGGACTACATCTAACTCCTTTTTGAATATATTTAGTGAATTGGCCTCAACTACTTTCTGTAGTAGAGAATTCCACAGGTTCACCACTCTCTGGGTGAAGAAGTTTCTCCTCATCTCGGTCCTAAATGGCTTACCACTTATCCTTAGACTGTGACCCCTGGTTCTGGACTTCCCCAACATTGGGAATATTCTTCCTCATCTAACCTGTCTAAACCCGTCAGAATTTTAAACGTTTCTATGAGATCCCCTCTCATTCTTCTGAACTCCAGTGAATACAAGCCCAGTTGATCCAGTCTTTTTTGATATGTCAGTCCCGCCATCCCGGGAATCAGTCTGGTGAACTTTAGCTGCACTCCCTCAATAGCAAGGATGTCCTTCCTCAAGTTAGGAGAGCAAAACTGTACACAATACTCCAGGTGTGGCCTCACCAAGGCCCTGTACAACTGTAGCAATACCTCCCTGCCCCTGTACTCAAATCCCCTCACTATGAAGACCAACATGCCATTTGCTTTCTTAACCGCCTGCTCTACCTGCATGCCAACCTTCAATGATTGATGTACCATGACATGCAGATCTTGTTGCATCTCCCTTTTCCTAATCTGTCACCATTCAGATAATAGTCTGTCTCTCTGTTTTTACCAGCAAAGTGGATAACCTCACATTTATCCACATTATACTTCATCTGCCATGCATTTGCCCACTCACCTAACCTAGCCAAGAATGTTCCCGATGTTGGGGAAGTCCAGAACCAGGGATCATCACAGTCTAAGGTTAAGGGGTAGGCCATTTAGGACCGAGATGAGGAGAAACTTCTTCACCCAGAGAATTGTGAACCTGTGGAATTCTCTGTCACAGAAAGTTGTTGAGGCCAGTTCGTTAGATATATTCAAGAGGGAGTTAGATATGGCCCTTACGGCTAAAGGGATCAAGGGGTATGGAGAGAAAGCAGGAAAGGGGTACTGAGGTGAATGATCAGCCATGATCACATTGAATGGTGGTGCCGGCTCGAAGGGCCGAATGGCCTACTCCTGCACCTATTTTCTATGTTTCGATGTTTACGCGGATGCTCCACATAGTGCTGACACAGGACAATGCTCCTCCCCTTCAATTAAAGGGGAGGGCCGCTGCAGTCCCTTTGACAGCCACCACTGGTCCACCAGGGACGCCCTCGACCGGGCCAACAGCCCGGCACTCAGACCGAAGTGCCAGGCTGCAGGATGGCGGCCCGGTCGAGGTGAGGTCCACCATCGTCGGAACGACAGATGAGTCGGCCGACAGAAAAATATGGCTGCCCACGGCGCGAACGGCCTCCCCGTTCTGGCGCGCCCCGGCAGCGGATGTCCGCCATCCTCGCCGCCCGTGGGGTAACGTGAAGGTGTCGGGAGTGGGGCGGCGAAGGGTCAGCGCGCATGCCGATGATGTCATCGCCGTGTGTGCGTCAGTCCAGGGGCGCAAATCACGGGGCGCGGCGCTACCGGCACAACGCCCCCCCAAACCTCCAGGGCAATTTCCCCAGAGACGCCAACGAGCCCTTCCCCCGAGCAATAACCTCACTGCGCCCCATTAGCACCCCCCGGAGACGCTAAAGGGGCTATTAAAAAAGGGCAATTTCACCCCCAGAATTTTTATGTACAGTACTTGTTTAGAAATTTAGCACTTGCCAGAGCTGAGCCCACTTTAAATTAACTGCCCAAGTATAAGCCATAAAGCCCCAAGGTATCATTACTAAGGCATTAGAGCAGATTGCCAAAACACAGCTATGTAAAGAAGAAACATAAGTACCTTTTATAATTCCACAAACCATGAGCTATGGATTATGCGGGCTGGGGGAATGTGGCCAATGTTCTCTGTAAGCTGCGCTTTGCTCAGTGCGGTCTGTCCCTTTTAATGCATGGCTCCTTTAAATTTCCGCGCGTGCCCGGTGTTTACAATGTAAAAGCCAGCGAGTGACCTGTGCGGGACCTTCCAGATTACTGCGTGGCCGCGTGCATGCGCACCCGAGCGGAAGCTGTGGATGTGGCCAAGGAGAGACCGTTACGTGCCTGACGACAGCCAAGCAATGACTGACAGTCAATAGTCCGGACTATTTGCCAGTTGCTGCTCGTAAGTTGAGCAGTTGCGATAATCGCAGGCTACCGGGCAGCTCCGAGAGTCCATTAAGTGAGCCCAGTGTAACGCAAACGATATTTGCTTACTTTGCCAGTTTACGTTACATTGCACTGCTTGGAACGTTATGTTTTGGAGAGTGCTCAGACTGTTTGACTCAAATAACTTATTAAAGGCTAAACCAACTAGAGCAACATTAATGAAAATTTATAATATTTATACAAGTGTGCCGTCTCTGGATAATGTGTCAGTTTCTGTCCAAAAACCGTGATCATTTCTGCTCCACCTCAGGGAAATTTGAGGCAGCTGTTTGTCATGGTGCAGACTTTAGCAGTTAATGAAATAGAGATTTTTTTATTTTAATTTTAATTATGATCTGTATTAGTTTTGTTTGTCACTTTGCCCACTCTTTAAGGTCTCTGCTTTTCACTCTGCAAGGCACTTCTCTTGCAAGTCCTGCTTCAGCAGGCTGACCAAATGAGACAAAGGCCATTTGAAGATATATTAGCCCCGATCCTCATCTGTGGGCTCCATTGGCGTGCGACATTAGCACGTACCTGACCATTTGTTTGCTGGCCCGAGGTCTGTTTCTGGGGTCAGCCTCATTTACATCGTGTGGGCAGCCTTCAGGCATCAGGAATGCTTCTCATTGGGAGTTCACTCAGCAGCAAGCAGGAATTTAAAAAAATGTATTCATGGGATAATGGCGTCGCTGACAAGGCCAGCATTTATTGCCCATTCCTATATGCCCTTGAGAAGGTGGTGGTGAGCCGCCATCTTGAACCACTGCAGTCCGTGTGGTGAAGGTACTCCCACCGTGGTGTTAAAGAAAGACTTGCATTTACATAGCGCCTTTCATGACCACCGGATGTCTCAAAGAGGTTTACAGCCAAAGAAATACCTTTGGAGTGTAGTCACTATTGTAATGTGGGAAACGCGGCAGTCAATTTGCGCACAGCAAGCTCCCACAAACAGGAATGTGATGATCTGCTTTTTTTTAGTTATGTTGGCTGGGGAATAAATATTGGCACGGACACCGGAGAGAACTCCCCTGTTCTTCTTCGAAATAGCACCATGGGATCTTTTCCCCAACTGAGAGGTCACTGTCTTTAAAAAGTCACAGAAATGTATGAGCCGCTTGCAGTTTGATGGACAGGAAGTACGTGCATACATAACGTTTTTATAACATTGTGCCGCCATTTTCATTAAAAATCTTAGTTAAAAAAATGATTTAAGAATTGTGCAATGATATTCATCAGTTTTATTTGTGTAGTAAATGTTTTACTCTCCTCGAATCGGCTGAAAGACCGCTGGGATCATGAAGAATAATCACAGAGACATTTGCGCTTTGTCAGAAATGGAAATCACTTCAGATTATTCACAACGTATAATTCAGGAAATTAATCTGGCTTCACTCGATCAGCTCCGCTGGGCAGGCCACATTGTTCGCATGCCAGACATGAGACTCCCAAAGCAAGCGCTCTACTCGGAACTCCTTCACGTAAACGAGCCAAAGGTGGGCAGAGGAAACGTTACAGGGACACCCTCAAAGCCTCCCTGATAAAGTGCAATATCCCCACCGGCACTGGGAGTCCCTGGCCAAAGACTGCCCTAAGCGGAGGAAGTGCATCCGGGAGGGCGCTGAGCACCTCGCGTCTCATCGCCGAGAGCATGCAGAAATCAAGCGCAGGCAGCGGAAAGAGCATGCAGCAAACCAGTCCCACCCACCCTTTCCCTCAACGACTATCTGTCCCACCTGTGACAGGGATTGTGGCTCTTGTATTGGACTGTTCAGCCACCTAAGGACTGATTTTAAGAGTGGAAGCAAGTCTTCCTCGATTCCGAGGGACTGCCTATGATGATGATGACGACATAAATACGTGCTATCTCCATGAAGAGAGAGCCCACAGCTCACTGCACACCTCCCAGTGACCAAAGTGATAAAATATTATTTAACAATAATAAATGCCAACTGCGTAGGTTTATGATGTCTTATAAGCCAAGAATGTGGTGTTTAATATGCAGCCAACGGCCATTTGTTCCCATAAAGCTTGCTAATTTTAACAATTCAATTGCATTGCTTGGAAGTTTTATTAAAGGTTGAATTGTACATGACCAAATAAAGGTGTAAAATGTGGCAGGGTTATTGCTGACATAAAAAGCGGCTGAATATTTCCATTCGGGCTCAAGAATCGGTGGAAGATTCCACCGCACTTCCACTTTTGCTCAAAGGGGCGACCGGTAGAACCTATTGGAAACGAACAGAGAGCAGGCTGTGCTGGCTTTCCACCATTTCTGGGAGTTTCCGACATCCCTTGCAAGGG
The DNA here is from genome assembly GCF_044704955.1 of Pristiophorus japonicus. Lineage (NCBI taxonomy): Eukaryota > Metazoa > Chordata > Chondrichthyes > Pristiophoridae > Pristiophorus > Pristiophorus japonicus. The sequence goes on from NC_091978.1 coordinate 32,620,132, forward strand.
GTGGAATCTCCACAGGCCCCTTGCTAGGCAAATACAATGGGAGTTGGGCGGAGTCAGCAGTCGGGCCGCACGGTGATGGGAGTCCACACTTGCCTGGCTCAGTCAGAACCTGGGATATCTGTGGAGGCCCAGTGTGTTGAGGCATGCTGGCCTCCAGATGTGCAGAAGTGGGCCCCACCTGTGGGGGTTCATGCTGACAAAAGAATGACATGAAAGGCTTGCATTTATATAGTGCCTTTCGTGATCATCGGACATCGCAAAGCACTTTACAGCCAATGAAATACTTTTTGGAGTGAAGTCACTGTTGTAATATGGGACAAGCAATAGCCAATTTGCACACAGCAAGCTCCCACAAACAGCAATCTGATAATTATTGTGTTCCGAACACAGATGATACTGCACACAGGGAGGATAAAGTAACAGTGACCTCAGTCTTTAATAAAACACTCCAGAGTGAGGAACAGGCCTTAGGGGCTGGCTTATATACAGTGCTCCCAAGGGATGCTGGAATTCCTTGGGACTTCAGGGGATGCGTTCCCTGGTGGCGGAACATGGGAGTGCATGCTTTACAGATACACAACATCACTCCCAACCAAAGTCAAAGTGAAAACTATTTACAAGGTGAGGCGGTAGGGAGCCTTTCTTTCCCTGGTGGACCGGCTCAGTACAAATGTCTGTTCTGGTGTGTTGGCTGTGCCCTCGCTGGGCTGGCGTGTTGTTGGCCCTGCAGGGCTGCTGGGTGAGCCTGGCCTTGCTGGGTTGTTGGGCGTGATGGGTTCGATTTCCTGGTCCGGCGTGGTGTCGTTGATCCTTTGGATGTGTGTTGTGGGCTCGAAAAAGGTGGTGTCTGCTGTGGGTTGTTCAGGGCAGTCTGTGAACCGCAGCCTCGTTTGGTCCAGGTGCTTTCTGCAAATTTGTCCATTGTCCAGTTTGACTACAAACACCCTACTCCCTTCTTCAGCTATCACCGTGCCCACGATCCACTTGGGACCATGTCCATAGTTTAGCACATACAGAGAGTCATTCAGATCAATATCCCGTGACACAGTGGCACGACCATCATTTACATTTTGTTGCTGCCACCTGCTCTCTACCTGATCATGCAGGTTGGGGTGGACCAGCGAGAGTCTGGTTTTAAGTGTACTTTTCATGAGTAGCTCAGCTGGGGGCACCCCTGTGAGCGAGTGGGGTCTCGTGCGGTAGCTGAGCAGTACTCGGGACAGGCGGGTTTGGAGTGACTGGTTTGAGGCTCTGTTTGATTGTTTGTACTGCCTGCTCTGCCTGCCCATTGGAGGCTGGTTTAAACGGGGCTGAGGTGACATGTTTGATCCCATTGTGGGTCATGAATTCTTTAAATTCGGCACTGGTGAAACATGGCCCGTTGTCACTGACCAGTATGTCAGGCAGGCCGTGGGTGGCAAACATGGCCCTCAGGCTTTCAATGGCAGTGCTTCCCGACATTATTTCACATTCAATCCATTTTGAAAAAGCATCCACCACCACCAGGAACATTTTACCGAGAAACGGGCTGCATAGTCGACATGGATCCTCGACCATGGTCTCGAGGGCCAGGACCACAAACTTAGTGGTGCCTCTCTGGGCGCGTTGCTCAACTGAGCACACACGCTGCATTGCCGTACACAGGACTCTAAGTCAGAGTCGATACCGGGCCACTACACGTGGGATCTGGCTATTGCTTTCATCATTACTATACCCGGGTGTGTGCTGTGGAGATCCGAGATGAACGTCTCCCTGTCCTTTTTGGGTAGCACTACGCGGTTACCCCACAACAGGCAGTCTGCCTGAATGGACAGCTCGTCCTTTCGCCGCTGGAATGGCTTGATTAACTCTTGCATTTCAATGGGGATGCTGGCCCAGCTCCCATGCAGTACACAGTTTTTTTACGAGGGACAGCAGAGGATCTTGGCTGGTCCAAGTCCTAATCTGGCGGGCCGTGACAGGTGATTTATCATTTTCAAATGGCTTCCATGACCATCAACAAGTCTACGGGCTGCGCCACCATCAACAAGTTTGCAGGCTGCGCCATTTCCACCCACGTGGTGGGCAATGGTAGCCGGCTGAGAGCATCCGCACAGTTCTGGTATAGTTATACGCTGATAGCGCAAGTGCCCACCTTTGTATGCAGGCTGAGGCATTAGTATTTATCCCCTTGTTTTCAGCGAACAGCGATATGAGGGGCTCGTGATCGGTTTCCAGCTCAAATTTGAGGCCAAACACGTACTGATGCATTTTCTTTAGCCCGAACACACACATTAATGCCTCTTTCTCAATCATACTATAGGCCTCTCGGCCTTAGACAAACTCCTGAAGGCATAGGCGACAGGTTGCAACTTCCCCGCAACGTTAGCTTGTTGTAATACATACCCGGCTCCATAAGACAACGCATCACATTCTAGCACATGTCTTTTACACGGGTTATACAATACAAGCAGCTTGATGGAGCATAAAATGTTTCTGGTTTTCTGAAAAGCAATTACTTGTTTTTTTCCCCATACCCAGTTCTCACCTTTACGCAATAACACATGTAGGGGCTCTAAGAGGGTGTTTAACTCCGGTAGGAAGTTACCAAAATAGGTGAGGAGTCCCAGGAATGACTGCAGCTCCGTGACGTTCTGTGGCCTGAGCGCGTTCCCAACAGCCTCTGTCTTGGTCTCTGTGGACTGGGGGAGCTCCTCCAGGTTTTGTAGGTGCTCGGCCGTGTCCCGACCCGTGACCAATATGTTGTCCTGAAAAACCACCATGCATGGTACCGACTTGAGTAGGCTCTTCTTGTTTCTCTGGAAGATCGCTGCAGCCAACCGAATTCCAAAACGGGCATCTGTTGTAGATGAACAGTCCCTTGTGCGTGTTGATGCAGGTGAGGCACTTCGAAGATTCCTCCAGCTCCTGCGTCATGTAGGCCGAAGTCAGGTCGAGCTTGGTGAATGTCTTGCCTCCTGCCAGCGTCGCAAATAGGTCGTCTGCCTTAGGTAGCGGGTATTGGTCCTGTAACGAGAAACAATTAATAGTTACTTTATAATCGCCGCAAATCCTGACCGTGCCATCACTTTTGAGTACTGGAACAATCGGGCTGGCCCACTCGCTGAATTCCACTGGGGAGATGATGCCCTCGCGTTGCAGCCTGTCCAGCTCAATTTCCACTCTCTCCCTCATCATGTGAGGTACCGCTCGCGCCTTGTGGTGAATGGGTCGTGCCTCTGGGACCAAGTGGATCCACACATTTGCCCCGGAAAAGTTTCCAATGCCTGGCTCAAAAAGGGAAGGAAATTTGTTAAGAACCTGGTTACATGTGATAACGCTTCGATGTCATCCCAGTTCTAGCGGATTTTGCCCAGCCAGCAACTTCCAAACAGTGTGGGGCCATCGCCTGGGACAATGCAGAGTGGCAGTTCATAGAAACATAGAAACATAGAAAATAGGTGCAGGAGAAGGCCATTCGGCCCTTCGAGCCTGCACCGCCATTCAATGAGTTCATTGCTGAACATGCAACTTCAGTACCTCACTCCTGCTTTCTCGCCATACCCCTTGATCCCCCTAGTAGTAAGGACTACATCTAACTCCTTTTTGAATATATTTAGTGAATTGGCCGCAACTACTTTCTGTGGTAGAGAATTCCACAGGTTCACCACTCTCTAGGTGAAGAAGTTTCTCCTCATCTCAGTCCTAAATGGCTTACCCCTTGTCCTTAGACTGTGACCCCTGGTTCTGGACTTCCCCAACATTGCGAACATTCTTCCTGCATCTAAGCTGTCTAAACCCGTCAGAATTTTAACGTTTCTACAGTGAATACAAGCCCAGTTGATCCAGTCTTTCTTGATATGTCAGTCCTGCCATCCCGGGAATCAGTCTGGTGAACCTTCGCTGCACTCCCTCAATAGCAAGAAAGTCCTTCTTCAAGTTAGGAGACCAAAACTGTACACAATACTCCAGGTGTGGCCTCACCAAGGCTCTGCACAACTGTAGTACCACCTCCCTGCCCCTGTACTCAAATCCCTTCGCTATGAAGGCCAACATGCCATTTGCTTTCTTAACCGCCTGCTGTACCTGCATGCCAACCTTCAATGTACCATGACACCTCCCCTTTTCCTAATCTGTCACAATTTAGATAATAGTCTGTCTCTCTGTTTTTACCACCAAAGTGGATAACCTCCCATTTATCCACATTATACATCATCTGCCATGCAGTTGCCCACTCATCTAACCTATCCAAGTCACTCTGCAGCCTCATAGCATCCTCCTCGCAGCTCACACTGCCACCAACTTAGTGTCATCCGCAAATTTGGAGATACTACATTTAATCCCTCATCCAAATCATTAATGTACATCCGTGCACCGTACCCTCGTAGGTGACCTTGATCATGGCGCTGCCCAGGTCAGTGATAAGCTCTTTGGTGTATGTTCTCAGTTTCGGTTGGATGGGGCTCAGGGCTGGTCTGAGTGCCTTGTTGCACCACAGTCTCTCAAACAAATTTTTACTCATGATGGATTGGCTAGCGTCAGTGTCCAGTTCCATGGCTACGGGTAAGCCATTCAATTTTACGTTTAGCATTATAGATGGACATTTCGTCGAAAATGTGTGCACCCCGTGTACTTCAGCATCTGCCTCCTCTCTATGAGGCTCGAAATTGCTTTGATCCACCATGGACCGATCTTCCTCTGCCATGTGGAGGTTACCGGGTTTTGCAGAGTTTGCAGCTCGTCTGCAAGCTCGTTGGAGGTGCCCCACTGTTCCATAGCTCTTGCAAACATACCCTTTGAAGCAGCATGAATAGGCTGAATGGATGCCTCCACAACGCCAACAAAGGGTGAATTGCCTTGCATTCTTCCTTTGTTGCAGACTCTGATTCATCTGTGTCAGCAGAGGCCTGCTGGCAGTTGCAGACTCGTGGTTTCTGCCCTGTGCATTTCTGCTCACAAACACAGTTCCAGTTAATTTTATGAACATTGCTAGCACTTGTGTGCTGAGAGATTTGTTTGGTGTTATCACTGATGGACATAAACACCTGAGCTATCGCAATGGCCTTGCTGAGGGTCGGTGTCTCTACAGTCAAAGGTTTTCGTAGGATGGTCGCGTGGTCAATGCCCAGTACAAAAAAGTCTCTGAGCATTTGCTCCAGGTAGCCATCAAATTCACATTGTCCTGCAAGTCACCTTAGCTCGGCGACGTAGCTCGCCACTTCCTGACCTGCAGATCGCTGGCACGTGTAGAACCGATACCTCACCATCAGCACGCTCTCCCTTGGGTTAAGATGCTCCCGAACCAGTGTATACAGTTCCTCATACGACTTATCTGTGGGTTTCACCAGAGCCAGAAGATTCTTCATGAGGCTGTAGGTCGGTGCCCCGCAGACTGTGAGGAGGACTGCTCTCCTTTTTGCAGCGCTTCCTTCTCCGTCCAGCTCGTTGACTACAAAGTACTGGTCTAGCTGTTCAACATAGGCTTCCCAGTTCTCACCCTCCGAGAACTTCTCCAGGATGCCCACAGTTTGCTGCATCTTTACGTTGGATTCGTATACTCGTCGCCAGTTATTGTGTTCCTAATACAGATGAGACTGCACACAGGAAGGTTAAAGTGACAGTGACCTCAGTCTTTATTAAGACACTCCAGAGTGAGGAACAGGCCTTAGGGGCCAGCTTATTTACAGTGCTCCCAAGGGATGCTGGGATCCCTTGGGACTTCAGGGGATGCGCTCCCTGATGGTGGAACATGGGAGTGCATTCTTTACAGATACACAACAAGAATGACCAGGTAAACTGTTTTTGTTATGTTGATTGCGGGCTAAATATGGGCCAGAACACCAGGAATAAACTCCCTCGCTCTTCTTCGAAATAGTGCCATGGGATCTTTTACATCCACTTGCAAGAGCAGACGGGGCCTCGGTTTAATTTCTCATCTGAAAGACAGCACCTCCGACAGTGAAGCATTCCCTGAGCACTGCACTGGAGTGTCAGCCGAGATTTATGTGCTTAAATACCTGGGTGGGGCTTGAAGCCACAGCTTTCTGACTCAGATGCGGGACTTCTACCCACTGAGCCAAAGTGCTCTGGACCCCCAAGAAAAATGTCTTCATTAGCCCCCTTGTTCAGGGAACTGAGGGGCGGCAAATCCCTCCCAAATGACAGGAGGGAGACAGATATTCCAGCTGCATGGGGCAGGCAGGCACTGGTAGCCCCATTCCGATTAGGTGCCCTCTCACTGAACCACAAACTGTGTCATGGGCAGTTCTGAAAGGCATTGGTGGGTACAATCCTATCATAAGCAACAGGATTGTGTCCTGAGGAATTGCAAGGCCCTATCACAGCAACATTGTTAAGTTTCCAGCATTTCTTTTGTTTTAGATATAAATGTCAATCATGGGAACATAGGAACAGGAGTAGGCCATTTGGCCCCTCGAGTCTGTTATGCCAATCAACGAGATCATGGCTGATCTGCGACCTAACTCCAAATACCCACCTACATCCCAAAGATCCCTGAATACCTTTGGTTAACAAAAATCTATCAACCTCAGATGTAAAATTAATAATTGATCTAGCATTAACTGTCATTTGCAGAAGAGAGTTCCAAACTTCGACCATGCTTTGCATGTAGAATTGTTTCCTAACTTCTCTCCTGAAAAGCGTGGCTCTAATTTTTAGACAACGCCTCCTAGTCCTAGAATCTAGGTACTGATTTATGAAGGGGAAGTCAAGTTTGACAAATTTGCTGGAGTTCTTTGAGGATGTAACGAATACAGTGGATAAAGGGGAATCAGTGGATGTGGTGTATTTGGACTTCCAGAAGGCATTTGACAAGGTACCACATAAAAGGTTACTGCACAAGTTAAAAATTCCCGGGGTTGGGGGTAATATATTAGCATGGATAGAGGATTGGCTAACTAACAGAAAAAAGAGAATCGGGATAAATGGTTCATTCTCAGGTTGGCAATCAGTAACTAGTGGGGTGCCGCAGGGATCAGTGCTGAGACCCCAACTATTCATAATCTATATTAACGACTTCGATGAAGACGCTGAGCTGACGATATAGAGATGGGAGGAAAAGCAATGTGTGAGGAGGACACAAAAAACCTGCACAAGGACATAGACAGGATAAGTGAGCGGGCAAAAATTTGGCAGATGGATTATAATGTTGCAAAGTGTGAGGTTATGCACATTGGCACCAAAAATCGAAGATCAAGTTATTATTTAAATGAAGAAAAATTGCAAAGTGCTGCAGTACAGAGGGACCTGCGGTCCTGGTGCATGAAACACAAAATTTTAGTATGCAGGTACATCAAGTGATCAGGAAGGCCAATGGAATCTTGCCCTTTATTGCAAAGGGATGGAGTATAAAAGCAGGGAAGTCTTGCTACAGTTATACAGGGTATTGGTGAGGCCACACCTGGAATACTGCGTGCAGTTTTGGTTTCCATATTTACGAAAGGATATACTTGCTTTGGAGGAAGTTCAGAGAAGGTTCACAAGGTTGATTCCGGAGATGAGGGGGTTGGCTTATGAGGAAAGGTTGTGCAGGTTGGGTCTCTACACATTGGAATTCAAAAGAATGAGATTTGATCTTATCGAAATGTATAAGATTATGAGGGGGTTTGACAAGGTGGATGCAGAGAAGATGTTTCCACTGATAGGGGAGACTAGAACTAGGGGACATAATCTTAGAAAAAGGGGCCGCCCATTTAAAACTGAGATGCGGAGAGATTTCTTCTCCCAGAGGTTTGTAAATCTGTGGAATTCGCTGCCTCATAGAGCTGTGGAAGCTGGGACATTGAATAAATTTAAGACAGAGATAGACAGTTTCTTAAATAAGAGAATAAGGGGTTATGGGGAGCGGGCAGGGAAGTGGACCTGCAGTCAGGTCGCTGATTGCAGTGCTGACAGACACAGCAGGAGGAGCGAAGGAGCAGCAAGAGTTAGAAGAAGGAGGTGACTAGGGACCAGGAGAGGTGTGAAGCTGGGGCCCAGAAGAGGCAAGGGCCCAAGGGCAGCACGGGCCAGCCCACACTGCGATATGTGTGCACGCTCGGTCCGTGCAGCAGAGCTGGTCTCCAGTCGTCTTGGGTAATCCTTGCCACTGGACCAAAACTTAGCTCTGTCAAGCCCGTGTGGTGGATGGTGTGCAACGGCCATCAAACGTTAAAAAATCCATGCACAGGCATCTTCCACCCTCCCACATGTAGTTCGGGATCTGGAATATTGGGTCTTTCATTGAAACACCTGTGAACTCAGCCTTTTTTGGCATGGATGCAAGTCATTCTCGCTTCAAGGGATGCCTATGATGATGATGGACCTGATTCCATGATCGGATCAGCCATGATTGTATTAAATGGTGGAGCAGGCTCAAGGGGCCGTATGGCCTACTCCTGCTCCTAATTCTTATGCTCTTATTGTCATATATTCAACTATCATTGTAACCGATGTATAAGCTGACCTAAGTTGTACACCTTGAGAACATTGACCACAGAGGGTGAATTTGTGGTAGACACTCCTAACCTGGACTTTCCGGTATAAAAGGGGAAGCTCCACGCACCTTCAGGCTCTTGAGGTCTGGGTAATAAAGGGAACTGGTCACAGAGTGACCTTCTCTCAAATATGGGCCTCGTGTGCATTTATACTGTATAGTAAGGACATATCATTGGCGACGAGAAACTAGGATTTAAACCACGCGAGCATTGCCACTACCAGCACAGAAGAGAGGTGCTATGTTGGTGATGATTGGGACGACTTTATTGAGAGAATACAGCAAAGTTTTGTCACTAAGGAATGGTTGGGACAGGATTCGGCCGACAAACGCAGGGCTCATCTACTGATGGTTTGTGGAGCCAGGACGTACTCCCTGATGAAGGACTTTCTAGCGCCAGAGATGCCAGCGGACAAGACGTTCTAAGAGCTCAGTAAGTTGATCGGGGAACACCTTAAACCGGCGAGCAGCATGCACATGGCGAGGCACCAGTTTTACATGCACAGGCGGCGAGAAGGGCAAAGCGTTCCAGACTTCATGGCAGATCTCCGGCGACTGGCGAGCCTATGTAAGTTTCCACATGCATGCAGTGCGGAGATGCTGCGAGACTTTTTTATTGAGGGCATCGGGCACACTGGGGTTTTCAGAAAACTGATTGAGACCAAAGACTCGACCTTGGAAGCGGCGGCTCTGATAGCCCAGACAATTATCTCAGGGGAGGAAGAGATCAGAATGATTTATGGCAAAAATCTTGGCTCAAATGAGGCAAACGACCAGGGAGTCAATATTGTCAACGCGGCACATAGTTCTCCAGGCAGGCAACGGCAATCGGACATGCCCCAGAATGCAGTCGAATCCAAAGGGGGAATTCAACAGAGACAATGGCTAGCTGAATAGCGATTCATGCCATCGCAATGGACAATGCGGTCAGTAATGGGGCCATCAACTCCTATTAATGGTGCGCTTAAGGACAGTTACAGAGACAGTCAGAGATGATCGACTGGTAATTTGTTTCCAACAATAGCGCCTTCAGCTCATGCTGGAGGTGTAGGGGCAAACACCCAGCCAGAGTTTGCAGGTATCAGCAATATACCTGCAGAAACTGCAACGTCAGCGGTCACTTGGCGCGTATATACAGGAAGCCTGCAGCCAGGTTGATGTACGAGGAGAACAGGCCCGATGTAAGCCCTACAAGGCCAAATGAATACTGGGCGAAATCGCTGGAAGCTGAAGTTCAGCGAGTTCCCGTGGAGCACATATACAGTTCATATACCAGGATGCCACCGATAATGATGAAAGTGCTCCTCAATGGCACCCCAGTATTAATGGAGCTAGACACAGGGGCCAGCCAGTCCCTGATGAGTATCAAACAGTTTGAAAGGTTGTGGGTGTCCAGGCCAGGAGGCTAAAGTTATTGCCGATTGACGCACAGCTACGGACACATACAAAGGAGATCATTCCGGTGCTAGGCAGCGCCACGGTAGTCGTGACCCACAAAGATTCGGAGAACAGGTTGCCACCCTGGATTGTTCCGGGGGACAGTCCCGCAGTATTGGGAAGGAGTTGGCTTGCTGTCATGAACTGGAAATGGGGCGATGTCAATGCAATTTCTTCTGCGAAGCGAGTATCATGCTCACAGGTCCTGGACAAATTTGACTCATTATTTCAACCCGGCATCGGCACTTTCATGGGGGCCAAGTTAGTGATTCACACAAACCCGGACGCCAGGCGTACACCACAAGGCCAGAGCGGTGCCGTACGTGATGTGGGAAAAGATAGAATGCGAATTGGACCACCTGCTGAGGGAAGGCATCATCTTGCCAGTCGAATTCAGTGACTGGGCAAGCCCGATCGTGCCGGTGTTCAAGGCGGATGGTTCGGTGAGGATATGAGGCGATTACAAGGCCACCATCAATCGGGTGTCACTCCAAGACTAGTACCCGCTACCGTGAGTGGAGGACCTCTTTGCAACGCTATCCGGTGGCAAACGTTTTTCAAAATTGGACCTGACCTCAGTTTACATGACCCAGGAGCTGGCGAGTGAGTCGAAGAAGCTGACCACCATCATGACACACAAGGGGTTGTTTGAGTATAACAGATGTCCTTTCAGGATTCGTTCAGCCGCCGCGATCTTTTAGCGAAATATGGAAAGCCTCCTCAAGTCAATTCCAAGGATAGTTGTTTTTCAAGACGACATCCTCATCACGGGTCGCGATACTGAAGAACACCTCCACAACCTGGAGGAGGTGCGATGCAGACTGGACCGGGGTAGGGCTGCGACTGAAAAAAGCGAAGTGCGTCTTCTTAGCTCCAGATGTAGAATTCCTGGGGAGGAGGGTAGCAGGGATGGGATCAGACCTACTGCGTCCAAAATGGAAGCGATCCAAAGAGCACCCAGACCCCGTAACACAACGGAGCTGCGTTCGTTCCTGGGGTGCCTGAACTATTTTGGCAACCTTCTTCCCAAATTGAGCACACTGCTAGAGCCGCTACACATGCTCCTACACAAAGGTCGTGATTGGGTCTGGGGGGACAGCCAGGAAAGGGCTTTTGATAGAGCACCCAATTTGTTATGCTCCAACCAACTGTTAACGTTATATGACCCGTCTAAGAAACTAGTTTTAACGTGCGATGCATCGTCCTATGGGGTCGGATGTGTGTTGCAGCATTTGAGTGCCAATGGTCAGTTACAGCCAGTAGCTTATGCCTCCAGAAGTCTGTCCCAGGCAGAAAGGGGCTACGGGCTGGTAGAAAAGGAAGCGCTAGCATGTGTATATGCAGTAAAAAAAATGCACCAGTACCTGTTTGGCAGGAAATTTGAGCTGGAGACAGATCACAAACCCCTAACGTCTCTTTTGGCCGACAACAAGGCCATAAATGCGAATGCATTGGCCTGCATACAGAGGTGGGCACTCACGTTAGCCGCCTATGACTACACATTTCGGCACAGACCGGGCACTGAAAACTGTGCCGATGCGCTCAGCAGGCTCCCACTAGCCACCTCTGATGGGGCAACTGAGCATGATGCTGAGATGGTCATGGCTGTTGAAGCTTTTGAAAGCGAAGGCTCACCTGTGACAGCCTGTCAGATTAAAGTCTGGACAAATAAAGACCCGCTACTGTCTTTAGTTAAGAAATGTATCCTGAATGGGGACTGGACAGCCACGTATGGGGCGTGGCCTGAGGAATTTAAACCGTTTCATAGGCGCAAGGATGAACTCTTGATTCAGGCCGATTGCCTACTGTGGGGAAACCGAGTAGTCATGCCCCAGAATTGTACATTAATGATTTAGACGAGGGGATTAAATGCAGTATCTCCAAATTTGCGGATGATACTAAGTTGGGTGGCAGTGTGAGCTGCGACGAGGATGCTATTAGGCTGCAGAGTGACTTGGATAGGTTAGGTGAGTGGGCAAATGCATGGCAGATGAAGTATAATGTGGATAAATGTGAGGTTATCCACTTTGGTGGTAAAAACAGAGAGACAGACTATTATCTGAATGGTGACAGATTAGGAAAAGGGAAGGTGCAACGAGACCTGGGTGTCATGGTACATCAGTCATTGAAGGTTGGCATGCAGGTACAGCAGGCGGTTAAGAAAGCAAATGGCATGTTGGCCTTCATAGCGAGGGGATTTGAATACAGGGGCAGGGAGGTGTTGCTACAGTTGTACAGGGCCTTGGTGAGGCCACACCTGGAGTATTGTGTACAGTTTTGGTCTCCTAACTTGAGGAAGGACATTCTTGCTATTGAGGGAGTGCAGCGAAGGTTCACCAGACTGATTCCCGGGATGGCGGGACTGACCTATCAAGAAAGATTGGATCAATTGGGCTTGTATTCACTGGAGTTCAGAAGAATGAGAGGGGACCTCATAGAAACGTTTAAAATTCTGACGGGTTTAGACAGGTTAGATGCAGAAAGAATGTTCCCAATGTTGGGGAAGTCCAGAACCAGGGGTCACAGTCTGAGGATAAGGGGTAAGCCATTTAGGACCGAGATGAGGAGAAACTTCTTCACCCAGAGAGTGGTGAACCTGTGGAATTCTCTACCACAGAAAGTAGTTGAGGCCAATTCACTAAATATATTCAAAAGGGAGTTAGATGAAGTCCTTACTACTCGGGGGATCAAGGGTTATGGCGAGAAAGCAGGAAGGGGGTACTGAAGTTTCATGTTCAGCCATGAACTCATTGAATGGCGGTGCAGGCTAGAAGGGCTGAATGGCCTGCTCCTGCACCTATTTTCTATGTTTCTAAGGGAAGAGAGGTGTTTATCAGAGAATTTCACAATGAGCATCCAGGCATTGTCATGATGAAGGCAATTGCCAGGTCACACGTTTGGTGGCCAGGGATAGATGCAGACCTGGAACTTTGTGTTCGCAGGTGCAATACGTGTGCTCAACTGGGCAACTCACCCAAGGAAGCCTCCCTTAGCCCCTGTTCCTGGCCCGCCCAGCCATGGTCACGCATCCATGTGGACTGCGCAGGTCCTTTCATGGGAAAAATGTTTTTGGTTGTAGTAGATGCCTACTCCAAATGGATTGAGTGTGACATTTAAATTTAAGCACATCCTCTGCCACAGTAGAATGTTCACCACCCATGGTCTACCGGATGACTTGGTCAGCGACAATGGCCCTTGCTTCACATGTAATCAATTCCAGGACTTTATGGCAGGCAATGGAATCAACCATGTCAGAACGGCACTGTTCAAGCTGGCCTCAAACGGCCAGGCGGAACGAGCAGTGCAGATAATCAAACAGGGGATGCTCAGAATCCAAGGGGATTCCCTACAAAGCCGCTTATCACGCCTCCTGTTGGCCAATAGATCCCCACCACACTCGCTCACAGGGTTCCACCCGCAGAGTTGCTAAGTTGAAAAGGACGCTCAAAACCAGGTTATCCCTTATACATCCTACTATGAAAGAAATTGTTGAGAGCAGGCGCCAGTCACAATGTGACGACCATGATAGGAATGCGAGGGCGCGATGTATTGATGTCAATGACCCTGTTTTTGTCCTTAATTACGCTGCAGGGCTCACATGTCTTGCAGGCACCATGATTGCCAAAGAGGGGAATAGGGTTTTGGTAGTTAAACTTACTAATGGACAAATCTGCCGCAAACACGTGGATCAAACTAAAAGGAGGTTCAGCAACTGCATAGAAGAAGCAGAGGAAGAACACGACGTAGAGTTTACTCCACCACAGGTGACCGAATCCCGGAACCAAGTGGAGGAGAGCCCAGTCACTGTGGGCAGTCCGGACAGGCCTGAGGCACCGCAAACAGCAGACACTCAGGCCAGTGCCCAACAACCGGAGCCCCAACTCAGGCGCTCTAGAAGGGAGCGTAAACCACCAGAGCGACTTAACCTGTGATCCCAATAAACTTTGGGGGGGAGGTGATCTCATGTATTCAACTATTATTGTAACCCATGTATAAGCTGACCTAAGTTGTATACCTTGAGAACACTGACCACAGCGGGCGAACTTGTGGGAGACACTCCTAACCTGGACTTTCCGGTATAAAAGCGGAAGCTCCACCCACCTTCAGGCTCTTGAGGTCTTGGTAGTAAAGGTAACTGGTCACAGAGTGACCTTCTCTCAAGTATTAGCCTCATGTGCATTTATACTGTATAGTAAGGACATATCACTTATGTTCCTATATAGCATGGTGGTTACGTTACTGGAGCAGTAATCCAAAGGCCTGCCCTAATAATCTGGAGATGTGAGTTCAAATCCCATCATGGCAGCTGGGCAAATTTAAATGCAGTTAATTAAATAAATCTGGAATTAAAAGCTAGTATCAGTCATGGTAACCATAACACTACCAGATTGCTGTAAAAACCCATCTAGTTCCCTAATGCCCTTTGGGGAAGGAAATCTGCTGTCCTTACCCGGTCTGGTTTATATGTGACTCCAGACCCACAACAATGTGGGTGACTCTTAACTGCCCTCAGAAATGGCCTAGCAAGCCACTCAGTTGTACCAAAACTGCTACAAAGAAGCCTGGACTGCAGCAGTTCAAGAAGGTGGCTCACCACAACCTTCTCAAGAGCATTTAGGTTTGTGCAATAAATGCTGGCCTTGCCAGTGACACCCACATCCTGTAAACGAATACATTTTTTAAAAATTCCCCATCAGTGGAAATAGTTTCTTTATCTACCCTATCGTTCCTATAAGATCTTGAAAACTTCAATCAAATCGGCCATTAACGTCTAAATTCCAGGGAATACAACCCTAGTTTGTGTCAACTCTCTTCGTAATTTAAAGCTTGGAATCCGGTCTCATTCTAATAAATCTAACTGCACTCCCTCCAAGAACAATAGATACTTCCTAAGGTGTGGTTCCCAGAACTGGACACAGTTACTCCTAAGATGGATGATGTAGCACTAGTATCTTCTCCAGTGAATACTTACAGGAAGTAATCATTTAATATGCTAACTATTTTTACATCATCTTCAGTTTCAATTTCATTTGCAACATTAAGGGATATTCAACTCTTCTCTGATCATCTCTTACTGTTTTATTACTGGAAGAATTGTGTGCAGTTGTACTAAATCATAGAATCATAGAAATTTACAACATGTTAGGAGGCCATTTCGACCCATCGTGTCCGTGCCGGCCAACAAACAGCTATCCAGCCTAATCCCACTTTCCAGCTCTTGGTCCGTAGCCCTGTAGGTTACGGAACTTTAAGAGCACATCCAAGCACTTTTTAAATGTGGTGAGGGTTTCTGCCTCTACCACCCTTTCAGGCAGTGAGTTCCAGACCCCCACCATGCTCTGGGTGAAGAAATTTCCCCTCAAATCTCTTCTAAACCTCCCCCCAATTACTTTAAATCTATGCCCTGTTGTTGACCCCTCTGCCAAGGTAAACAGGTCCTTCCTATCCACTCTATCTAGGCCCCTCATAATTTTATACAGCTCAATAAGGTCTCCCCTCAGTCCCCTCTGTTCCATAGAAAACAAACCCTGCCTATCCAACCTTTCCTCATAGCTAAAATTCTCCCCTCCCAGCAACATCCTCGTAAATCTCCCCTGTGCCCTCTCTCGTGCAATCACATCTTTCCTGTAATGTGGTGACCAGAACTGCACGCAGTACTCCAGCTGTGGCCTGACTAGATTTTTATACAGTTCAAGCATAACCTCCCTGCTCTTATATTCTATGCCTCAGCTAATAAAGGCAAGTATACCATGTGACTTCTTAACCACTTTATCTATCTGGCCTGCTACCTTCAGGGATCTGTGGGCATGCAATCCAAGGTCCCTCTGTTCCTCCACACTTCTCAGTATCCTACCATTTAATGTGTATTCCCTGATGTCATGTATCTCACATTACTGTATATAACTGTACTTTACCATGCTATACATGACTGTAACTGGATATGATCTGTAATAATAAGCATACCTTACCACCAGGGGTGCACTTCCAGGAGACACTCCATACCTGTCCCACTGAGGTATATAAAGGGAGGTCTCAGGCAAGTGCAGCACTGGACAGCTGTGAATTAAAGGTGCAGGTCCTGAGTGACCTTGACTTCAGCATGTGTCTCGTGTAAGTCAGTGCATTAGAGTCAGGACTTAACACCTTTCCTTGTTAGCCCTCCTCAAATGCATTATCTCATACTTCTCTGGATTGAATTCCATTTGCCACTGTTCTGCCCACCTAACCACAACCTGTGCTTGTTTCGAATTCACTGCTCTCCAAGTGGTCATCTTTCTCCCTACAAGCTTTTATTTCAACCCATATTGTTAATCCATTTGACATCATATTTGTTCAGACCTGCATTTGCCACTCCTTGGTAAGTATTTATCCTAGAAGCTTAGTAGTCTCTTCTTCTTCTTGGGCAGTCCCCCCGGAGTCGAGGATGACTTGCTTCGACACTAACATGGATTCTAAGGTGATCTACAGTCTCTGTTGGGCAGATGGTGGGTGGGGTGCTTGGTTTGTCGTACGCCCTTTCCGCTGTTTGTGCTTGACTTCCACGTGCTCCCGGCGAAGAGACTCAAAGTGTTCGGCGCCTTCTCGGATGCTTCTCCTCCAACTTGAATGGTCTTGGGCCAGCGATTCCCAAGAGTCGGTGGGAATATTAAATTTTTTCAAGGAGGCTTTGAAGAGTGTCTTTGAAGCGTTTTCTCTGCCCACCTGGGACTTGTTTGCCTTGTCGGAGCTCTGAGTAGAGCACTTGTTTTGGGAGTCTAGTATCGGGCATGTGGGCGATGTGGGCGATGTGGCCCATCCATCGGAGCTGATCGAGCGTGGTCAGTGCTTTGATGCTGGGGATGTTGGCCTGAGAGAGAACACTGATGTTGGTGCACCTATCCTGCCATTGGATTTGCAGGATTTTGCGAGGCAGCGCTGGTGGTACTTCTCCAGTGCTTTGAGGTGCTTACAGTACATTGTCCATGTCTCTGAAGCATATAGGAGGGCGAGTATCACGAGTAGACCATGAGCTTGGTGCCGGGTTTGAGATCTTGGTCTTCAAACACTCTTTTTCTCAGGCGACCGAAGGCTGCACTGGCACACTGAAGGCAGTGTTGGACTTCGTCATCGATGTCTGTCCTCTCTGACAGAAGGTTCCCAAGGTATGGAAAGTGGTCCACATTGTACAAGGTCTCCTCATGGATCTCGATAAATGAGGGGGCAGTTCTGTGTGGCGGGGACAGGTTGGAAGAGAACCTTTGTCTTATGGATGTTTAATGTAAGGCCCAATGTCTCGTACGCTTCAGTGAAGGTGTCAACGATGGTTTGGAGTTCACCCTCCAAATGTGCACAAACGCAAGCGTTATCTGCATATTGTAATTAATTGACAGAGGTTGGAACAACCTTGGTTGTGGACTGGAGGCGATGGAGATTTAACAATTTACCATTCGTCCTGTAGCTTAGCTCCACTCCAGCGGGGAGCTTGCTGGAGGTTCGATAAAGCATTGCAGTGAGGAAATTCAGAAGAGCGTTGGTGCAATTACACATCTTTGGTGACCTCAGTCTGCACTTGTATAAGGTCTGTGGTGGATTCGTTGGTCAGGATCACGGCATGCACGTCATCGTGAAGCAGGCAGTGGATGGTGACAAACTTTTGAGGACAGCCAAATTTGAGAAGGACACTCCATAATGCTTCTCGGTTGACAGAGTCGAAGGCTTTTGTGAGGTCAAAGAAGGCCATGTACAGAAGTTGATGCTGCTCCCTACATTTTTCTTGGATTTGTTCCGTGGTAAAAATCATGTCTGTTGTGCCTTTTAATGGGCGAAATCTGCATTATGCCTCTGGGAGGAGCTCTTCAGCCACTGGGAGATGACGATTGAGGAGGATTCTTATGATAATTTTCCCTGTGGCAGACAGCAGGGAAACTCCTCTGTAATTGGAAAAATCGGATTTGTCACCTTTTTTGAAGATGATCACTAATACAGCGTTTCTGAGATCCTCTGGCATGCTCTCCTCCTTCCTGATAAGAGAGATGAGGTCATGGATTCGCATCAAGAGTACTTCTCCGCCATGCTTTGGTACTTCGGCAGGGATTCCATCTGCTCCTGAGGCCTTGTTGTTTTTCAGCTGTCGGATGGCCTTTTCAACCTCATACCGGGCTGGTGTTATGCACTGGTGGCGGTGGGTGGCATGCTGTGGGATGGAGTCAAGGGCACTCACATCAAAGACAGAGTCTTTGTTAAGGAGATCTTCAAAGTGCTCCTTCCAGCAGCCACTGACTGCCTCTCTTTCCAACGGTGTATTATTTGTCCTCAACCAAGGTGTTCTTTCGTGCAACCCATCAATTTACTTGAAAACCTTCACACCTTCTCTTGAAGTTGGCCCTTTTAAAAGTGTTTACCTGAGTATTGGTTGGTGGTAGTGGTTTACACCAGATCATGTCTGATTTATTCATAACATGACGGCTCTTATCCATGGGCGCTATTGGTGGTACTAATATTGCAGAGTGTTTTGTTGTTAGTATTGTATTGTGCAATTTCAACCACTATATTAATACAATCTCATTTGATAAATGTAAGTGGCTTTCAAATGAACAGGACCTACGTGCTGATTCTATTGCAATGATTTGGTATTTTGCAGTAATTAATGTTATTGCACCACACGCCCTGCACACCACACGGTTACCGCAGATTTATGTGGGCAGTGCGGGGAGACAATGGAGCCACACAGTCTGTGTGAGAGCTTTGCCCCGGTTCAGAAGCTGACAGCAGCAGCGTGCAGTCTCTGTGTGGTTTGGCATCAATCCACTTTATTAGAAACCCAACGGATATGTCTGGTACTGAGAGCTTTTCTATTCTGTTGCGGGTCACCCCTTGACCCCTATTGGCTGCTGTCGGGAGATTCACAATCTATTCACGAGCTGTCCTCTTCGCGTTGCTGGCTGCAGACAATGTGCTTTCTGCAATTAGTTCTCTAATTATTAGAACTGTACTAAATGTAGTCACGTGGGTTTATTATATTTCGCTGAAGGGGGAGGAGGGTGGGTGGGGGCAGTTGCTTTGAAAGTCAACGGGAAAGTTTGCTAGCCAATGGGAATCGTAGAATCATAGATTGTTACAACACAGAGAGGCCATTCAGCCCATCATGCCTGTGCCGGCCGGCTCTTTGGTAGAGCAATCCAATTAATCCTCCCCCGCACTTTCCTCGCAGTCATATACATTTTTTCCCTTTAAGTAATTATCCAATTTTCTTTTGAAATTTACTATTGATTCTGCTTCCTCCACCCTTTCAGGCAGTGCATTCATTTGGGGTAAATGTTACAATTTGGCTGTTCCCGTAATACAGAACGGGAATTCAGGCACGGATGTTCGTGACCCCGATTGAAGCTCTGAAAGGGAGTTCTTTACTGTTCTTTGTGGGCCAGGAGGAGCAGGCGTGCCCCTTCGGACCGATCAGGAAAGTGCCTTGGACTCCTGACATGCTGACCAACCTGCTGGGTGCTTCTGGCATTTTTTGTTGTTTTACAATAGACATGTCAATCATAGGAAGACAAGAACAGTCAGAGCCATTCAGCCTTTCGAGTCTGTTTCGCCATTCACTGAGATCATGGCTGATCCATCCCTCAACACCCTTTGCGATGTAATCATGTTCTGATCAACTGCAGCTCAGCACTAGGACAATAGAAGCTTTAAGGATGATTCATTTCCTTGGAATTACCAAATCCTGTCACAAAAGATTTTTTTTTAATTCTAGGGCCTAGAAATTCGCCTCCTTTGCGCCGCCAGTTAGCGTCTCCGGGGGGCGATATCGGGGCATTATCGGCTTTGCGACTGGGCGCGGCAAGTGTACCGACACCCGCGAACTTCCCATTGAGGCTTGCGGCGGCCGTAACCCCGAGCGACCCGATCTACTGCGCCCGGAGATCGTGATGTCATTGTGCTGCACATCGCCCCGGTAACGCTTTGGACCCGAACGTCGGTTGCGTCACCTGCAGCATCGCCGGGCGACAAACCGACAGCTGTAGGAGGCGTTGATCGGGAGGCCGGGCACTTTGGGAGGGAATGCTATTTAAAGGGGATGATGGTTGCGGAACGAGAAATTTGCCGTCGTGCTTAACGTTCATTCTTGGGACATGGTTGAGCAGCCCTGAAACTCTGCTAGTGTACTTGGGGCTGAACGTCATGGATCGTTGATTTAGTCGGCGATGGGGGACATCGATATCATGCAGAGCTTGCAGCGATGGCCCTTCCCTTTAAGGGAGGGAAGGAGCCTCTGGTCCCGGCAACGCTGTCCTTGACATTGGGCTGCACTGTACCGTTATCACCCTTCTAGCCGGCTTTAGCACTCTCAGAGAAGTGGCAGCGAATGATTTAGCGTTCCACTTCCTTCTTGGAGCGATAAACCGGAAGTTTGCATCCGAGTCCCTCGGGTAGCATCCGCTCCCACAAAATTTATCGCCCAATTGGGGCGCTACGCAATTTATCCCCAAGTTTCAAAACAGCATCTACACTTCGTCCTATATGGTGAGTGTTATCAGAAAGTGATTTGTCATCTCCTTTCACTGGAGTATGACTCCGAGTAGCTGAACGTTTTCTGGTAAATCTGAAATAACAGAAATCCACAACAGCCTGGATTTTCCGATGCAGTATGTCTAGTGTAAGCTTGACAGCGATACATATACGGAAAGGTCGTAGTAATATTAAAGTGTATTTTTGGCATTTCTAAACTAAAAAATTCCCGGCTGGTTCTCAGGAACAGGAGTAGGCCATTGAGCTTCTCGAATCTGTTCTGCCATTCAAGAGATCATGGCTGATCTATGACCTAACTCCATTTACTCGCCTTTGGCCCGTATCCATGGATACCTTTGGTTAACAAAATCTTTAGAAGGGTTGGATTTTCGGTTCTGGTCATTTCGGGGCGGTAACGGCAGTGGGGCGGTAAAGTCTACACCAGGAAATGGTTTGTGTCCTCAGCCACAAAATTCATCAGCGGGCGCTGAGTGGGGGGGGGGGCGGAGCGCTAAGGGAGGCGTCCCACATCTCTTTTAGGGCGCTAGACCAGCTGAGCAACTGAAAACCCCGAGCTAAAGAGCTGGCCTCTGAGCGCCCGAAGAGAGGCTTCACTGGTGGAAAAAAAATCTGGAAAAAAAACACCAAAAACATTCCCAATACCTTACTGATGCCACATGAACATAAATCGCAAAAATAAAAAAAATAAAAACCAATCCCACTTACCTCAGATAGACATTCCTTCCCTCACTGCCGCCGGTACAGATCGGACCACCCGTTTTCCCGGGCGGGCCCACTAGGAGGTGCTAGGGGTCCTCCAGAAAACAAATTCAGAAACGGTGTTGAAACCAGTGACGTTGCACACCGTCTCGCCTCTCCCAGGCGGTACTGCTCAGCGCCTCCTCTAAACCGGCACCGGATGTCCTGGTGGGACGCTGGAAGATGGACGCACACCCGGAACTGATTTCCGCCGCCATTACCGCCCCTCCGGTGTGCAAACAGAGGCGACAACAGATCAAACTTTATCTGTAATATCTTCCAATGCTGGTGAAGGGCAACGCCTGAAATGTCAACATCTTTTGTTACACATGCTGCCTGACTGCCTGAAGAGCAAGTTATTATTTAAATGGAGAAAGATTGCAAAGTGCTGCAGTACAGCGGGACCTGGGGGTCATAGGCAGTCCCTCGGGATCGAGGAAGACTTGCTTCCACTCTTAGCATGAGTTCTTAGGTGGCTGTACAGTCCAATACGAGAACCACAGTCTCTGTCACAGGTGAGACAGATAGTCGTTGAGGGAAAGGGTGGGCAGGGAGCCTGGTTTGCCGCACGTTCCTTCCGCTGCCTGCGCTTGATTTCTGATGCTCTCGGCGACGATACTCGAAGAGCTCAGTGCCCTCCCCGATGCACTTCGTCCACTTAGGGCGGTCTATGGCCAAGGACTCCCAGGTGTCAGTGGGGATGTCGCACTTTATCAGGGAGGCTTTGAGGGTGTCCTTGTAACGTTTCCTCTGCCTGCCTTTGGCTCGTTTGTCGTGGACGAGTTCCGAGTAGAGCGCTTGCTTTGGGAGTCTCGTGTCCAGCATGCGAACTATGTGGCCTGCCCAGTGGAGCTGATCAAGTGTGGTCAATGCGTCAATGCTGGGGATGTTGGCCTGGACGAGAACGCTAATGTTTTTGCGTCTGTCCTCGCAGGGGATTTGCAGGACCTTGCGGAGACATCGCTTGTGGTATTTCTCCAGCGACCTGAGGCATCTACTGTAAATGGTCCACGTCTCTGAGCCATACAGGAGGGCGGGTATTACTACAGCCTTGTAGAGCATGAGTTTGGTGACAGTTTGGAGGGACTGATCTTCAAACACTCTTTTCCTCAGGCGGCCGAAGGCTGCACTGGTGCACTGGAGGCGGTGTTGGATCTCATCATCAATGCCTGCTCTTGTTGATAGGAGGCTCCCAAGATAGGGGAAGTGGTCCACGTTGTTCAGGGCCACGCCGTGGATCTTGATGTTTGGGGGGCAGTGCTGTGCGGCGAGGACAGGCTGGTGTAGGACCTTTGTCTTACTAATGTTTAGCGTAAGGCCCATGCTTTCATATGCCTCGGTAAATATTTCGACTATGTACTGGAGTTCAGCCTCTGTGTGTGCACAGACGCAGGCGCCGTCCGCGTACTGTAACTCGACGACAGAGGTTGGGGTGGTCTTGGAGCTGGCCTGGTGACAGCGAAGGTTGAACAGCTTCTCACTGGTTCTGTAGTTTAGCTCCACTCCAGCGGGGAGCTTATCAACTGTGAGGTGGAGCATGGTAGCGAGGAAGATTGAGAAGAGGGTTAGGGCAATGACACAGCCATGCTTGACCCCGGTCCGGGCATGAATTGGGTCTGTGATGGATCCGTTGGTAAGGATCACGGCTTGCATGTCATCGTGGAGCAGGCGGAGTATGGTGATGTACTTTTGGGGCATCCGAAATGGAGGAGGACGCTCCATAGACCCTCGCGGTTGAGAGTGTCTAAGGTGTACTTGTGCATGAAACACAAAAGGACAGTATGCAGGTACAGCAAGTGATCAGGAAGGCCAATGGAATCTTGGCCTTTATTGCAAAGACAATGGAGTATAAAAGCAGGGAAGTCTTGCGACAGCTATATAAGGTATTGGTGAGGCCACACCTGGAGTACTGCATTCAGTTTTGGTTTCCATATTTATGAAAGGATATATTTGGTTTGGAGGCAGTTCAGAGAAGGTTCGCAAGGTTGATTCCGGAGATGAGGGGCTTGACTTATGGGGAAAGGTTGAATAGGTTGGGCCTCTACTCATTGGAAGTCAGAAGATCTCAGCAAAATGTATAAGATTAGGAGGGGGCTTGACAAGATGGATGCAGAGAGGATGTTTCCACTGATGGGGGAGACTAGAACTAGAGGACATAATCTTAGAATAAGGAGCCGCCCATTTAAAACTGAGATGAGGAGAAATTTATTTTCTCAGAGGGTTGTAAATCTGTGGAATTCGCTGCCTCAGAGAGCTGTGGAAGCTGGCACATTGAATAAATTTAAGTTAGAGATAGACAGTTTCTTAACCGATAAGGGAATTAGGGGTTATGGGGAACGGGCGGGGAAGTGGACCTGAGTCTATGATTGCATCAACCAAGATCGTATTAAATGATGGAGCAGGCTCAAGGGGCCATATGGCCTACACCCGCTCCTATTTCTTATGTTCTTATGTTTAAATTTCACTTTTACTCATATTTTCTTCTCTCGCTGCTAGCGTGCACCTGAATCTGCACCTGAAGCGATGCTACTGAGTTGACCGATGGAAATTGGATGGAAACAGCACTTTCCTTTAGGGTTGATCTAAATTCCAAGACAGTAGGAAATGAATAAATTAAGGAAATGAATAAATTATTTGTGTCTATGCTACACCCACAGAGGAAATTCTAGTCTGGCAGGTCGGGCAAGATCTGAAAAGAGAAAAAGACAACAGCAAAATACCGCGGATGCAGGAATCTGGAATAAAAAACAGAAAATGCTGGAAATCTCAGCGGGTCAGGCAGCATCTGTGGAGAGGAAGCAGAGTTAACGTTTTGGGTCGACGACCTTTCGTCAGAACTGGAGCGTGTTCGGAAAGAACAGATTCTTAACAAGCACTGAAAGGGGGAGGGGAAGAAAGAACGAAAGGGAAGGTCTGTGATAGTTTGGAAGACAGGAGAGACAAAAGGGATGATGGCCCAAATTCATATGGTAATGGAGGGAGTTAGAACAACATTAGTTGTGATCGGGTGTGAATTGTGGGATAATGACCCACAGATGCTGCCTGACCTGAAGAGAAAAAGACAGGTTGATATTTTGGGTTTAGAACCTTTCTCATCATTGGAAAGTGAACGCGAATAAGCTTTTTTGCAGGACAGAACAAAACAAAAAAAAAAGAGAGGAGGCGGCAGAGAGGACTGAAAGGCAGAGTAGGATTTCAGATGAAAGCCCAGTAAAAACAGCTCCAAAATAGGAAAGCAACAAAATCAGTCCTTTCTTGCTCTGACACACTTATCGGGTATGGTAGCATAGTGGTTATGTTACCGGATTATTAATGCAGAGGCCTAGACTATTAAGAACATAAGATCACAAGAAATAGAAGCAGGAGTAGGCCATATGGCCCCTTGAGCCTGCTAAGCAAATTGAATACAATCATGGCTGATCCGATCATGGACTCAGATCCACTTTCCCGCCCGCTCCCCATAACCCGTTATTCCCTTATCGGTTAAGAAACTGTCTATCTCTGTCTTAAAATTATTCAATGTGCCAGCTTTCGCAGCTCCCTGAGGCAGCGAATTCCACAGATTTACAACCCTTTGAGAAAAGATATTTCTCCTCATCTCTATTTTAAATAGGCGGCCCCTTATTCTAAGTTTCTGCACCCTAGTTGCAGTCTCCCCCATCAGTGCAAGCATCCTCTCTGCATTCACCCTGTCAAGCCCCCTCATAGTGTTATAGAAACATAGAAAATAGGTGCAGGAGTAGGCCATTCGGCCCTTCGAGACTGCACCGCCATTCAATGAGTTCATGGCTGAACATTCAACTTCAGTACCCCATTCCTGCTTTCTCGCCATACCCCTTGATCCCCCGAGTAGTAAGGACTGCATCTAACTCCTTTTTGAATATATTTAATGAATTGGCCTCAACTTTCTGTGGTAGAGAATTCCACAGGTTCACCATTCTCTGGGTGAAGAAGTTTCTTCTCATCTCGGTCCTAAATGGCTTACCCCTTATCCTTAGACTGTGACCCCTGGTTCTGGACTTTCCCAACATTGGGAACATTCTTCCTGCATCTAACCTGTCTAAACCCATCAGAATTTTAAACGTTTCTTTGAGGTCCCCTCTCATTCTTCTGAACTCCAGTGAATACAAGCCCAGTTGATCCAGTCTTTCTTGATAGGTCAGTCCCGCCATCCTGGGAATCAGTCTGGTGAACCTTCGCTGCACTCCCTCAAGAGCAAGAATGTCCTTCCTCAAGTTAGGAAACCAAAACTGTACACAATACTCCAGGTGTGGCCTCACCAAGGCCCTGTACAACTGTAGCAACACCTCCCTGCCCCTGTACTCAAATCCCCTCGCTATGAAGGCCAACATGCCATTTGCTTTCTTAACCGCCTGCTGTACCTGCATGCCAACCTTCAATGACTGATGTACCATGACAACCAGGTCTCGTTGCACCTCCCCTTTTCTTAATCTGTCACCATTCAGATAATAGTCTGTCTCTCTGTTTTTACCACCAAAGTGGATAACCTCACATTTATCCACATTATACTTCATCTGCCATGCATTTGCCCACTCACCTAACCGATCCAAGTCACTCTGCAGCCTCATAGCATCCTCCTCGCAGCTCACACTGCCACCAACTTAGTGTCATCCGCAAATTTGGAGATACTACATTTAATCCCCTCGTCCAAATCATTAATGTACAGTGTAAACAGCTGGGGACCCAGCACAGAGCCTTGCGGTACCCCACTAGTCACTGCCTGCCATTTACCCATTTACTCCTACTTTTGCTTCCTGTCTGACAACCAGTTCTCAATCCATGTCAGCACACTACCCCCAATCCCATGTGCTTTAACTTTGCACATTAATCTCTTGTGTGGGACCTTGTCGAAAGCCTTCTGAAAGTCCAAATATACCACATCAACTGGTTCTCCCTTGTCCACTCTACTGGAAACATCTTCAAAAAATTCCAGAAGATTTGTCAAGCATGATTTCCTTTTCACAAATCCATGCTGACTTGGACCTATCATGTCACCTCTTTCCAAATGCGCTGCTATGACATCCTTAATAATTGATTCCATCATTTTACCCACTACCGATGTCAGGCTGACCGGTCTATAATTCCCTGTTTTCTCTCTCCCTCCTTTTTTAAAAAGTGGGGTTACATTGGCTACCCTCCACTCGATAGGAACTGATCCAGAGTCAATGGAATGTTGGAAAATGACTGTCAATGCATCCGCTATTTCCAAGGCCACCTCTTTAAGTATTCTTGGATGCAGTCCATCAGGCCCTGGGGATTTATCGGCCTTCAATCCCATCAATTTCCCCAACACAATTTCCCGACTAATAAGGATTTCCCTCAGTTCCTCCTCCTTACTAGACCCTCTGACCCCTTTTATATCCGGAAGGTTGTTTGTGTCCTCCTTAGTGAATACCGAACCAAAGTACTTGTTCAATTGGTCCGCCATTTCTTTGTTCCCCGTTATGACTTCCCCTGATTCTGACTGCAGGGGACCTACGTTTGTCTTTACTAACCTTTTTCTCTTTACATATCGATAGAAACTTTTGCAATCCGTCTTAATGTTCCCTGCAAACTTCTTCTCGTACTCCATTTTCCCTGCCCTAATCAAACCCTTTGTCCTCCTCTGCTGAGTTCTAAATTTCTCCCAGTCCCCGGGTTCGCTGCTATTTCTGGCCAATTTGTATGCCACTTCCTTGGCTTTAATACTATCCCTGATTTCCCTTGATAGCCACGGTTGAGCCACCTTCCCTTTTTTATTTTTACGCCAGACAGGAATGTACAATTGTTGTCGTTCATCCATGCAGTCTCTAAATATCTGCCATTGCCCATCCACAGTCAACCCCTTAAGTATCATTCGCCAATCTATCCTAGCCAATTCATGCCTCATACCTTCAAAGTTACCCTTCTTTAAGTTCTGGACCATGGTCTCTGAATTAACTGTTTCATTCTCCATCCTAATGAAGAATTCCACTATATTATGGTCACTCTTCCCCAAGGGGCCTCGCACAACGCGATTGCTAATTAATCCTCTCTCATTACACAACACCCAGTCTAAGATGGCCTCCCCCCTAGTTGGTTCCTCGACATATTGGTCTAGAAAACCATACCTTATGCACTCCAGGAAATCCTCCTCCACCGTATTGCTTCCAGTTTGGTTAGCCCAATGTATGTGCATATTAAAGTCACCCATTATAACTGCTGCACCCTTATATCATGCACCCCTAATTTCCTGTTTGATGCCCTCCCCAACATCACTACTACTGTTTGGAGGTCTGTACACAACTCCCACTAACGTTTTTTGCCCTTTATACGTTTCGATAAGATCACCTCTCATTCTTCGGAATTCCAATGAGTAGAGGCCCAACCTGTGCAACCTTTCCTCATAGGTCAACCTCCTCATCTCTGGAATCAACGCAGTGAACCTTCTCTGAACTGCCTGCAAAGCAAGTATATCCTTTCATAAATATGGAAACCAAAACTGGACGCAGTATTCCAGGTGTGACATCACCAATACCCTGTATAACTGTAGCAAGACTTCCCTGCTTTTATAATCCATTCCCTTTGCAATAAAGGTCAAGATTCCAATGGCCTTCCTGATCATTTGTTGTACCTGCATATTAACCTTTTGTGTTTCATGTGCAAGTATCCCCAGGTCCCGCTGTACTGCAGCACTTTGCAATCTTTCTCCATTTAAATAATAACTTGCTCTTTGATTTTTCTCTGTCAAAGTGCATGACCTCTCACTTTCCAACATTATACTCCATCTGCCAAATTTTTTCCCACTCACTTAGCCTGTCTATATACTTTTGCAGATTTTTTGTGTTCTCCTCATGCATTGCTTTTCCTCCCATGTTTGTATCATCAGCAAACTTGGCTACATTACACTCAGTCCCTTCTTCCAAGTCGTTAATATAGATTGTAAATAGTTGGGGTCCCAGTACTGATCCCTGTGGCACCCCACTAGTTACTGATTGTCAAGCCGAGAATGAATCATTTATCCCAACTCTCTGTTTTCTGTTCGTTAGCCAATCCTCTATCAATGCTAATATATTACCCCCAACCCTGTGAACTTTTATCTTGTGCAATAACCTTGTATGTGGCACCTTGTCAAATGCCTTCTGGAAGTCCAAATACACCACATCCACTGGTTCCCCTTTATCCACCCTGTTCGTTACATCCTCAAAGAATTCCAGCAAATTTGTCAAACATGACTTCCCTTTCATAAATTCACGCTGACTCTGCCTGACCGAATTATGCTTTTTCAAATGTCCTGCTGCTACTTCTTTAATAATGGACTCCAATATTTTCACAACCACAGATGTTAGGCTAACTGTTTCTCACTTTTTTTAAATAGGGACATTACATTTGCAGTTTTCCAATCTGCTGGGACCTCCCCAGAATCCAGGGAATTTTGGTAAATTACAACCAATGCATCAACTATCCCTGCCACTACTTCTCTTAAGACCCTAGGATGCAAGCCATCAGGTCCAGGGGATTTATCTGCCTATAGTCCCATTATCTTACTGAGTACCACCTCTTTTGTGATTGTGATTGTTTTAAGTTCCTCCCGCCCTATAGCCCCTTGACTATCCACTGTTGGGATATTGTTAGTGTCCTCTACTGTAAAGACTGTTACAAAATATTTGTTCAGAGTTTCTGCCGGCTCCATGTTCCCCATTACTAATTCCCCTGTCTCATCCTTTAAGGGACCAACATTTACTTTAGCCACTCTTTTTCTTTTTATATACCGATAGAAACTCTTGTTATCTGTTTTTATATTTCGTGCTAGCTTACTTTCATAGTCTATCTTCCCTTTCTTAATCATTTTTTTAGTGATTCTTTGCTGGCTTTTGAATGCTTCCCAATATTCTGTCCTCCCACTAGTTTTGGCCACTTTGTATGCCCTTGTTTTTAATTGGATACCGTCCTTTATTTCTTTAGTTAGCCACGGATGGCTACCTTTTCTCTCACACCCTTTCCTCCTCACTGGAATATATTTTTCTTGAGAATTGTGAAATATCTCCTTAAATGTACACTACTGTTCATCAACCGTCCTATACTTTAATCTATCTTCCAAGTCCACCTTAGCCAACTCTGCCCTCATACCTTCATAGTCTCCTTTATTTAAGCTTAGTACTCTGGTTAGAGATTCAACTTTTTCTCCCTCCATCTGAATTTGAAATTCAATCATGCTATGATCACTCATTCCAAGGGGATCCTTTACCAGGACATTGTTTATTAATCCTGTCTCATTGCACAGGACCAGATCGAAGATAGCCTGTCCCGTGGTTGGTTGTGTTACATACTGCTCAAGGAACCCGTCCCTTATGCACTCTATGAACCCTGAATGCATCCAGAAGTGTGAGTTCAAATCCCACCACGGCAGCTGTGGAATGTAAATTCAATTAAATATGTCTGGAATAAAAAGCTAGTATTAGTAATGGTAACTATCGGATTGCTTTAAAACCCCAACTGAGAATTTCAAATTGAAAGCACAGTAAAAGCTGCTCCAAAATAAAAAACAATGAACTAAGTCCTTTCAGGCTCTGACAGACTAGTGTGCTAACAAGCTTTTCTGTTTATATAATCAGACTTACAGTTCCTTTCTTTGTATCTCTCTTTTGATTACATTTCTCTTGTTCAAAGACAGAGTGAGTCAGAAACATTGGTCTATAAATATGTATCAGTTTGTGCCTCAGCATGAGATTGCATCAAACAAACTTGTTACAATCTTCACTCCAACACTTACTCGGAGGCAGTGGTAATAATATTTCGTACTAGCACATTGCAACACGGTAAGGTTCCCGGCAGGTTTCATTTTCACCAAATACAAATTTGCAATTTGCGTACGAGCAAAATTTATATTTTTTTCATAACTGTGATTTCATAACTGCAATTTCCAGACAGTCGTTTGGCCTTCATGAAGATGATGAACATGAGACGGATTAATACCTGATAATAGAGAGATAATGACGAAGGATTCAGACCTGAATGATTGACTGGCTTCTTCTCTCTACAGACACTGCCTAGCCTGCTGAAAGTACGTTCTGTTGTTGTTTGCAATGATTTGATTGAGTGGGTGTGTGAGCTCGCTGATGAAGTTTGCCGTGCGCGTGGCTAACTCTGCTGAGAATGTCCCTTTGGCCGGCAAAGACAATACCATAGATTAAGCTGAAACTCCACTGAGCCTGGTCGGGTTTGAATGCAGAAGCCACGACTGGCAGTGTGATCCATATGTGTGTGCGTGTGTGATGGGGGTCGGGCCGGAAACTAGAGCCAGATGATCACCAGCATCCTTCAAATACCCATGGGCTCTGATTTTAACTCCAGCAGGATTCCCCGCTCAGGCCTGAGTTAAAATTACAGTTGACTCTCAATGATGTCATCGGGCCACGACATGCATGTGTAAAGAAGGACCCTGTTGGCTCCAGGCGTGTGCCCTTGCTGCCTGCTCAGGAAAGTTGGTTAAAATTTCAAATGTTGCGATCATGGCGGCTTTCAGACAGGTGAGAGCCAGGGTGATTCAAAGTGCCCATCCACCAGATTTCTGCTGAGCGAGTGGGGTTAAAATTGGCCCCGTGCCACGCAGCCTTAGACAGAATCAACTATTAATCATTTGTGCGAGACAGGAATATCACACCCTTTACGTTCTTTATATGCTGAGGAAACCACCAACTATTTCATAAGAACATAAGAAATCGGAGCGGGAGTAAGCCATACGGCCCCTCGAGCCTGCTCTACCATTTAATACGATCATGACTGATCCGATCATGGACTCAGCTCCACTTCCCTGCCCACTCCCCATAACCCTTTATTTCCTTATCAGTTAAAAAACTGTTTATAACTGTCTTAAATTTATTCAATGACCCAGCTTCTACAGCTCTCTGAAGCAGCGAATTCCACAGATTTATAACCCGCTGAGAGAAGAAATTCCTCCTCATCTCAGTTTTAAATGGGCGGCTCCTTATTCTAAGATTATGCCCCCTAGTTCTATTCTCCCCCATCAGTGGAAACATCCTCTCTGCATCTACCTTGTCAAGCCCCCTCATAATCTTATACGTTTCGATAAGATCACCTCTCATTCTTCTGAATTCCAATGAGTAGAGACCCAACCTACTCAACCTTTCCTCATAAGTCAACCCCCTCATCCCCGGAGTCAACCTAGTGAACCTTCTCTGAACTGCCTCTAAAGCAAGTATATCCTGTCGTAAATATAAAAACCAAAACAGCACGCAGAATTCCAGGTGTGGCCTCACCAATATCCTGTAGCAAGACTTCACTGCTTTTATACTCCATCCCCTTTGCAATAGAGGTCAAGATTCCATTGGTCTTCCTGATCACTTGCTGTAGCTGCATACTAACCTTCAGCAACAACGAAAAAACTTTAGCAAGCATTGACCAGATAATCTTCTTTATTTCTTCAGCACTTTACCAATGGGAGGGAAGGAAGGAAATTAATTAATTAATTAATTGCATTTATATAGCACATCCTCGGACTGTCCCAAGGCACATTACAACCAATGGATTATTATTGAAATGTTATGTAGGAGACCTCACCTTCAGTCGCTGTCAATGGCACTACTATTTTTCTAAGTATTAACTTAGGATCATTTTTTCAGACAATACATGTGATGAATATATATTTTTATTGCATGCTACGTATGGTAGCATAGTGGTTATGTTACTGAACTAGTAATCCAGAGGATCAGGAGATATGGGTTCAAATCTCACCATGGCAGCTGGGGAATTTAAATTAAATTAATTAAATCAATCTGGAATAAAAAGCTAGTACCAGTAATGGTGACTATGGGCCCAAGTTTCCACACGCGCCTAGAATGGCGCAGTCCCGACCTGGACGCACCGTTTTTCATGCCACAAAAAAATCCTCGGTATTCTCCACCTACCTGCAGGTCCTCTGGCCCTCGGCACAGCCAGCACGAGCTGTGGGGAGGCGGAGCCAGGTCCCTGCGCTGAAAACAGTGCCGGGACCTCTGCACATGCGTGCTACAGTGGGCACGCAAGTGCAGTAGCTCCAGGCGCCGAACTGTGTGGGAGGGGCCCGAAGCACGCAGCCCCTAGCCCTGGCTGAATGGCCTCACTGGGGCTGCGTGAATAAGGCTCCTCCAACAGCCAGCTCCTGCTTCCCCCCCCGACCAGACCCGACACCCGCTCCCCCCTGCCTCCGGACCGGACCCGACACCCGCTCCTCCCCCTCCCCGAGACCCGACCCGCGCTCCTGTTCCCGCTCCCCGCCCCCCCCGACTGGACCCAACCTGACCCGCACTCCTGCCCCCCCCGACCCGACCCGACCCCCCCCGCACTGGACCCGACCCGACTCCCGCTCCCGGACTGGATCTGACCTGACTTCCCTCCCTCTCTCTCCACCCCCCCCACTCTCTCCCCCCCTCTCTCTCTTCCCCCCCCTCTCTTTCCACCTCTCTCTCTCCCCCCTCCCTCTCTCTCTCTCCCTCCCCCCATCCCCCGACCCGAACCGAATCTCCCCGACCCGACCCAACCCAACGCCACCTACCTGTAAATCTGGCGCTGGGGACGGGCCCTGCCCGAAGTCTCGGGCCGGCCCGTTCAGCCTTCAGTCCCGAAAGGCCTGCCTGAAGCACTTTCACACAGTAGGAAGATGGTTTATTTAATCTTTTCTTTGCTTATAAATGTTTATTCAGGTTGGATTTATTTGTATAAGTATAAATAAGGATTTATTATAGAATTTAATGACTTCACTCCCCCCGCACCTCGTTCTAGACGCCTAATTTGTAACCTGTGCCTGATTTTTTAATGTGTAGAACAGGTTTTTTCAGTTCTACAAAAATCTTCACTTGCTCCATTCTACTTTAGTTTGGAGTACGTTTTCACTGTGGAAACTTTCAAATCAGGCGTCAGTGGCCGGACACGCCCCCTTTTGAAGAAAAAATTCTGTTCCAAAGTAGAACTGTTCTACCTGACTAGAACTGCAGAAAAAAAAATGTGGAGAATTGCGATTTCTAAGATAGTCCGTTCTCCACCAGTTGCTCCTAAAAATCAGGCGCAAATCATGTGGAAACTTGGGCCCAATGAAACTGTCAGATAGTTGTAAAAACCCATCTGTTTCACTAATGTCCTGTAGGGAAGGAAATCTGTTGTCCTTACCCGATCTGACATTTATGTGACTCCAGACCCACAGAAATGTGGTTGACTCTTAACTGCCCTCTGAAATGGCCGAGAAAATCACTACCAGGAAATATCATGGACTGCAGTGATTCAAGAAGGGCCTCACCACCACCTTTATGAGGGCAATTAGGGATGGGCAATAAATGCTGGCTTTGCCGGCAATGCCCACATCCTGTGGATGAATTAAAAAAAAGGCCATTATTTATCTGGACATTTATTTCATTGCTGTTTAAGGGACCTTGCTGTGCGGAAATTAGCTGCCGACTTTGCTACATTACAACAGTCACGACACTTCTAAACTAGTTAATTGGCTGAAAAGCGCATTGAGGTCATGAAAGGCGCTATATAAAGACAAGTCTTTCTATTATTTACAATGTTGGACTCACACACGCATATAATATGGGTTCAAGTTCCAAATAAATATAGGTATATTCCATATTTAAAAATGTTGCTCATGGAAATGTTAAGTTTGTATATTATATGTTAAGTATAAATGCATGTATATTTTCCTATTGACTTTTTAAAAATATTTCCTGGACTGACCGAGGATAAATTATTAAAAATGCCAGAGCATTGCACTGATTTACAGAATAGATCAATCAAGCTAACCAGGGCCTTTAACCAGATGATGACTAACAGCTGGTAGATTAGTGATGCTCTCTTTCCCCATAATTAAAGCAAATATTATTATTAAGAAACATAGGTCAAGAACCAAATCCCATGTTGCAAGACAAAACAAAGTTAAAACAAGGTGAGAAGATGGGATGAATAGAGTACTGCCCCATGATAAGATTTTTAAAGCCTGTTAAATGTATAAGGGTAAGAACACAGGAACAGGAACCGCCCATTCAGTTAGATCTTGGCTGATCTGTATCTGCTGTTTTAAGTTCACCAACCCTTCGTACCCTTGCCTAACAAAAATTAGGGGGGGGAGGGAGGGGTGCTTTTTGTCTGCTCTCGGTAAACGGAGTGGACCACCCCCTCACAGCTTGCCCAGAGGACTTGACATGGGATCCACAAGATGTTTGGGATCTGCCCTCATTATCACGTGACCAGTGAGCTGCCAGTGCAGAACACGCTCCTAGTAGGCAACCTGCCGGTTTGGTGTTGGGAAATTGGCAAGTCTAGCCGTTTGCCAAGGGTCTGCTGCGGCAGTTTAAAGGGAAGGTGCATTTTTCATTGGGAACTGAAAAGAAGCATCTCCATGGAGAAACCGGCCCGTGAATGCAGCTTTTACAGCTGCAGCTGCATAAACTTTCATAGCTCTTAAGGTGGAAAACCCACAAGCGACTGCCAGAAAAATGCTTCCATAAGCCGCGTCCAGCTTTATCTGACAGCAGCTGAGGATCTCTTTAAAACCACTGCAATTGGCCACCCCCTAGCTTCTACCAGCCGTGGATGGTGGGCAGAAGCAGGAGCTGGCAATAGTAGGACGGGCATAGTCAAAAATAGAGTTGTGGTCTAAATGGGCACTTGAACCCTACTTAGGGATATTGAAGAGGCTCCTTTGGTACTGCAGTAAAACAAGGAGCCTCCACTGCAGGAAGTACACAAATACAGAAAGTAATTTGCAATTATTTAATGTCATTTATTCCCACATCGGATTTTGATCCAGCTATTTACAATATACATCAATGATTTAGATGAAGGAATTGAGAGTAATATCTCAAGTTTGCAGATGACACTAAGCTGGGTGGCAGTGTGAGCTGTGAGGAGGATACTAAGAGGCTGCAGGGTGACTTGGACAGATTAGGTAAGTGGGCAGATGCAGTATAAATGTGGATAAATGTGAGGTTATCCACTTTGGGGGCAAAAAACAGGAAGGTGGAGTATTATCTGAATGGCGGCAGATTAGGAAAAGGGGAGGTGCAACGAGACCTGGGTGTCATGGTACATCAGTCATTGAAGGTTGGCATGCAGGTACAGCAGGCGGTGAAGAAGGCAAATGGCATGTTGGTCTTCATAGTGAGGGGATTTGAGTATAGGAGCAGTAAATCTTGCTGCATCTGTACAGGGCCTCACCTGGAATATTGTGTTCAGTTTTGGTTTTCTAATCTGAGGAAGGACGTTCTTGCTATTGAGGGAGTGCAGCGACAGTTTACCAGACTGATTCCCGGGATGGCAGGACTGACATATGAGGAGAGACTGGATGGACTGGGCCTATATTCATCGGAGTTTCGAAGAATGAGAGGGGATCTCATAGAAACATATAAAATTCTGACGGGACTGGACAGGTTAAATGCAGGAAGAATGTTCCCGCTGTTGGGGAAGTCCAGAACCAGGGGTCAAAGTCCAAGGATAAGGGGTAAGCCATTTAGGACCGAGATGAGGAGAAACTTCTTCACTCAGAAAGTTGTTAACCTGTGGAATTCTCTTCCGCAGAGAGTTGTTGATGCCAGTTCATTAGATATATTCAAGAGGGAGTTGGATATGGCCCTTACGGCTAAAAGGATCGAGGGGTATGGAGAGAAAGCAGGAAAGGAGTACTGAGGTGAATGATCAGCCATGATCTTATTGAATGGTGGTGCAGGCTCGAAGGGCTGAATGGCCTACTCCTGCGCCTAATTTCTATGTTTCTATGTTTCTATGTCTATCCTGAATGCAAAATACAGAGTTTATCTCTGATTGTGGCTTCAATGATATGATAAATAAATCTGTAGCCAATTGGCAGTTGTATTCCTTCACAAAACTTGCTTTCAGTGAAAATGTGGTACATTTCAACAATTTTGTTACTGTGCACATAACCTGAAGCCTCAGTTATTGCAACATGGACATGACATGCTTCTACTAGCAAGGCTGTGGGATCCATTGCATTGAATATTTCGGAAATCTACAATCTACAAACCATTATATCAACTGTTGCTGGAGACGGTTCGCACAGAAGTATGCTAAGGTCAGATCTTTCCGAGTTTTCACTTATGAACATTATTTAAAATCATAATGGCGGCAATTTTGAACTCCGGTGGGGGAGGGGTGAAGCAGGTCGCTGTGGTTCGGGAGGTTATTGTACACCTCGCCTGATTTTCATTTCTAATTACACCAAGGGAAAGTAAAAACAGACAGGATGTAGAACAGCGGCCTACCCTCTATCACCAGCTTTACACCCTGGTCAAAGTTAAAAATTATTTCACGCTTTATTTTATTCGGTCAAGGGAATTGGGCAAGGTCAGCATTTATTGGCCATCCCTAATTGGCCTTGAGAAGGTGGTGGTGGTGAGCTGCGTTCTTGAACCGCTGCAGTGCATGATACTTCTTTGGAGCGGTTTGGTACAACTGAGTAGCTGGTTAGGCCATTTCAGAGGGCAGTTAAGAGTCAACCACATTGCTGTGGGTCTGGAGTCAGATATAGGCCAGCGCGGGTAAGGGCAGCAGATTTCCTTCCCTAAAGGACATAGTGAATCAGGTGGGTTTTTACAACTATCTGATAGTTTCATGGTCACCATTATTGATACTAGCTTTTTAATTTAAATTCCCCAGCTGCTGTGGTGGGATTTGAACCCATGTCTCCAGATCATTAATCTTAGCTTCAGGATTACTAGTCCAGTAACATAACCACTATCCTACCATACACAGCATGTAATAAAAAAGTATATTCAATGCATGCATTTTCTGAAAAAACGATCCTAAGTTAATATTTAGAAAAATAGTTTCGTGCCATTGACAGTGACTGAAGGTGAGCTCTTCCACATAACATTTCAATAATAATCCATTGGTTGTAATGTGCTGTGGGACAGTCTGAGGATGGGCTTTATAAATGCAATTTGTTAATTTATCTTTCTTTTCTTTC
The DNA here is from genome assembly GCF_044704955.1 of Pristiophorus japonicus. Classification (NCBI taxonomy): domain Eukaryota; kingdom Metazoa; phylum Chordata; class Chondrichthyes; family Pristiophoridae; genus Pristiophorus; species Pristiophorus japonicus. The sequence goes on from NC_091978.1 coordinate 32,657,241, forward strand.
CTTCCTTCCTTCCTTCCTTTCTCCCTTTCTCCCTTTCTCCCTTCCCTTCCCTTTCCGTCCTATTGATAAAATGCTGTTGCTGCAAAATGAAAGTGTGGAGAAAGAAAAAAGCTTATCTGGTCAATGCTCACTAAAGTTTTTTCGCTGTTGCCTAGGAAACAGTTGATGGTTTCCTCAGCATTTAAGGAATGTAATGGGTGTGATATTCCTGTCTAGCACAAATGATTAATATTTTGATTCTGTCCAAGGCTGAGTGGAACAGGGCCGATTTTAACCCCACTTGCTCAGCAGAAATCTGGTAGGCAGCTGTTTAAATCACCCTGGCTCTTACCTGTCCGAAAACCACCATGATCGCAAAATTCATGCGTATGATGTAGTGTTTATGGATTTTAGCAAAGCTTTTTATAAGGTCTTACATGGTAATGGTTGATGGGTGTTTTTGTGACTGGAAGGCTGTATCCAATGAGGTTCCGCAGGGCTCTGTGCTGGGTCCCTTGCTTTTTGTGCTATATATTAATGGCGGACTTGAATGTTAGGGGTATGATTAAGAAGTTTGAAAATGACATTAAAATAGGCTGTGTGGTTGATAATGAAGAAGAAAGCTCTGGACTGCAGGAAGATATCAATTAACTGGTCAGGTGGGCAGAACAGTGGCAAATGGAATTCAACCCGGATAAGTGTAGGTAATGCATTTGTGGAGGTCTAACAAGGCAAGGGAATACACCTTAAATGGTACGACACTGAAAAGTGTAGAGGAACAAAGGGACCTTGGAGTGCAGGTCCACAGATCCCTGAAGGTAGCAGGCCAGGTAGATAAGGTGGTTAAGAAGGCATATGGAATACTTGCCTTTATTAGTTGAGGCATAGAATACAAGAGCAAGGAGGTTATGCTTGAACTGTATAAAACACTGGTTAGGCCGCAGCTGGAGTACTGTGTGCAGTTCTGGTCACCACATTACAGGAAAGATGTGATTGCACTGGAAAGGGTGCAGAGGAGATTTACAAGAATGTTGCCTGGACTGGAGAAATTTGGCTATGAGGAAAGATTAGAGATGCTTTGGAACAGAGGAGGCTGAGGGGAGACCTGATTGAGGTGTATCACATTATGAGGGGCCTGGATAGAGTGGATAGGATGGATCTGCTTCCCTTGACAAAGGGGTCAACAACCAGGGGACATAGATTTAAAATAATTGTGGGGAGGTTTAGAGGAGATATGAGGGGAAATATCTTTACCTAGAGGGTGGTGGGATTCTGGAACTCACTGCCTGAAAGGGTGGTAGAGGCAGAAAGCCTCACCACATTTAAAAAATATTTTAAAAATAACCAACACCTTGTTCCATCAGAAAGACAAATATAAGTCTTCATGGCAACAACCTCACTCCAAGCACTGGCATCTGCTTGACTATGTCATCGTCTGAGCGAGGGACTGCAAGGACATGTGCATCACCCATGCCATGACAGGAGCTGACAACTGCTGGACGGACCACTGCCTAATCCGCTCTGTGATCACCATCAACGTAGCCCCAAAACAGCAACGGTAACAGTAACAATGCCTCAGGAAAATCAACACTGGAGCATTCAAAGGCCCTGATAAGAAAGCTCTATTCAGCCAGCACCTCACTGCCAACCTGATGACTTCCAGTGAACCGGAGACGCAGAGTATCCACAGCACCTGGTCTGCCTTCAAGGCATCCATAATTAGCACCTGTGAAGAGACGCTCGGTGACTCGACCAGGAAACACCAAGACTGGTTCGACGAGAATGACCAGGAGATGCAGGAGCTAATAAGTTGCAAGCGCAAGGCACTCTTGAACTGGAAACAGCAACACAACTCGAGAGCAAGAAAGCAGCTCTATAGTCTGAAGGTCAAGGTCCAACAGAAAACTCGCGACCTAAAGAACAGATGGTGGATGGAGAAAGCGCAGGAGATCCAGCAACTAGCTGACAACCACGACGTGTGAGGATACTTCAGCGCAGTCAAGATTACCTATGGCCCAAGCACCCAAGGCCCCCACCCCACTACTGGCCAAGAACAGAGAAGTGCTCATCAAGGACAGAGAGGCAATCAGTGGAAGGAGCACGTCGAAGATCTGCTTAACCGAGACTCTGCCTTCGACGTGAATGTCCTCAACTCCATCCCACAGTACGCTACCCGCCACCACCTCAGCACAACCCAAGCCCGCCATGAGGTAGAAAAGGCCATCCGACAGCTGAAGAACAACCTCAGGAGCAGGTGGAATCCCCGCCGAAGTACTAAAACATGGCGGGGAAACACTATTGGTGCAAATACATGATCTACTTTCTCTTATCTGGAAGGAAGAGAGCATGCCAGGGGAGTTCAGAGACGCCGTAATCGTGACCATCTTCAAGAAGGGTGACAAGTCCGATTGTGGTAATTACAGAGGAGTCTGCCACATGAGGAAAGATTGGAGATGCTGGGTCTGTTCTCCCTGTGGCTGAAGAACTCCTCCCAGAATCGCAATGCAGATTCCGCCCACTAAGGGACACAATGGACATGATCTTCACCGTGTGGCAAATCCAAGAGAAATGCAGGGAACAGCACCAACCCTTGTACATGGCCTTCTTTGACCTCACAAAGGCCTTCGACACTGTCAACCGTGAGGGATTATGGAGCTCCCACCTTAAATTCGGCTGCCCTCAAAAGTTTGTCACCATCCTTCGCCTGCTTCACGACGACATGCAAGCCGTAATACTGACCAACAGATCCACCACAGACCCAATTCACGTTCGGACCGGGGTCAAGCAAAGCTGTGTCATCACATCAACGCTCTTCTCGATCTTCCTTGCTGCAGTGCTCCATCTTACCCTCAGTAAGCTCCCCGCTGGAATGGAGCTAATGTACAGAACAAACGGGAAATTGTTCAACCTCCACCGCCTCCAGGCCAGATCCAAGGTCGTCCCATCCTCTGTCATTGAATTACAGTATGCAGACGACCCTTGTGTCTGCGCACACTCGGAGGTTGAACTCCAAGCCATCGGCAACACTTTCACTGAAGCGTACGAGAGCATGGGCCTTACACTCAACATCCGTAAGACAAAGGTCCCCTACCAACCTGCCCCCGCCACACAGCACTGCCCCCCGATTATCAAAATCCATGACGTGGCCTGTGACAATGCGGACCATTTTCCATATCTTGGGAGCCTGTCAACAAGGACCTTCAGTGTGCCAGCGCAGCCTTCAGTCGCCTGAGGAAAAGGGTGTTTGAAGACCAGAACCTCAAACCCGACACCAAGCTCATGGCCTACAGAGCAGTGGTGATACCCGCCCTCCTATATGGTTCAGAGATATGGACCATGTACAGCAGTCAATCATTCAGGTGTGAGCCCTTCGTCATTATCCCTCTATTATACGGGATTAATCAGTCTTCTGTTCATCATCTTCATGAAGGCCAAACGACTGTCTGGAAATCGCAATTATGAAATCACTGTTATGAAAAGGTATAAATTGTGCTCGTACGTAAATTGCAAATTTGTATTTGGTGAAAATGAAACCTGCCGGGAACCTTACCATGTTGCAATGTGCTGGTATGGAATATTATTACAACTGCCTCCAAGTAAGTGTTGGAGTGAAGATTGTAACAAGTTTGTTTGATGGAATCTCATGCTGAGGCACAAATTGATACACATTTATAGACCAATGTTTCCGACTCACTCTGTCTTTGAACAAGAGGAATGTAATCAAAAGAGAGATATAAAGAAAGGAACTGTAAGTCTGATTATATAATCAGAAAAGCTTGTTAGCACACTAGTCTGTCAGGACCTGAAAGGACTTATTTCTTTGCTTTCCATTTTGGAGCTGTATTTACTGTGCTTTGATCTGAAATTCTCAGAATGGTTTTTACAACAATCCCTTGTAATACAGTCTTCAAACACTCTTTTCCTCAGGTGGCCGAAAGCTGCACTGGCGCACTGGAGGCAGTGTTGAATCTCGTTGTCAATGTCTCCTCTTGTTGATAAGAGGCTCCCGAGGTATGGGAAATGGTCCACGTTGTCCAGGGCTGCGCTGTGGATCTTGATGACTGGGCTGCTGCTGCTCCGGGTACTAACTTTTTAGTCCAGATTTATTTAATTGAATTTAAATTCTACCAGCTGCCATGGTGGGATTTGAACTCATGTCTCATGTGAAGAAGGCAAATGGCATGTTGGCCTTCATAGCGAGAAGATTTGAGTATAGGAGCAGGGAGGTCTTACTGCAGTTGTACAGGGCCTTGTTGAGGCCACACCTTGAATATTGTGTACAGTTTTGGTCTCCTAATCTGAGGAAGGACATTCTTGCTATTGAGGGAGTGCAGCGAAGGTTCACCAGACTGATTCCTGGGATGGCAGGACTGACATATGAAGAAAGACTGGATCGACTAGGCTTATATTCACTGGAATTTAGAAAAATGAGAGCGGATCTCATAGAAACATGTAAAATTCTGACGAGATTGGACAGGTTAGATGCAGGAAGAATGTTCCCAATGTTGGGGAAGTCCAGAACCAGGGGTCACAGTCTAAGGATAAGGGGTAAGCCATTTATGACCGAGATGAGAGAAACTTCTTCACTCAGAGATTTGTGAACCTGTGGAATTCTCTACCACAGAAAGTTGTTGAGGCCAGTTCGTTAGATATATTCAAAAGGGAGTTAGATGTGGCCCTTATGGCTAAAGGGGTATGGAGAGAAAGCAGGAATGGGGTACTGAAGTTGCATGATCAGCCATGATCATATTGAATGGTGGTGCAGGCTCGAAGGGCCGAATGGCCTACGCCTGCACCTATTTTCTATGTTTCTATGTTTCTATGTCTCCAGATCCATAAGTCCAAGATCTTGGATTACAAGTTCAGTATCCCAACCACTATGCTACCATACCCAACGAGAAGGAGAGAACACTGAGAGAATACTGAGAGAACTCCCCTGCTCTTTTTCAAAATATTGTCATGACATATTTTATGTGCACCTGAGAGGGCAAACGGGACATCGGTTTAACATCTTATTCAAAAGGCGGCACTTCCAACAGTGCAGCACTCCCTCAGTACTGCACTGGAGTGTGAGCTCAGATTACGTGCTCAAGTCTTTGGCATCTTGAACTCATGACCTCAGGACCCATCATCATAGGCAGTCCCTCGGAATTGAGGAAGACTTGCTTCCACTCTTAAAATGAGTCATTAGGTGGCTGAACATTCCAATACGAGAACCACAGTCCCTGTCACAGGTGGGACAAATAGTCGTTGTGGGAAAGGGTGGGTGGGACTGGTTTGCTGCATGCTCTTTCCACTCCTGCGATTGACTTCTGCATGCTCTCGGCTATAAGATTTGAGGTGCTCAGCGCCCTCCCGGATGTACTTCCTCCACTTAGGACGGTCTTTGGCCAGGGACTCCCAGGTGTCAGTGGGGATGTTGCACTTTTCCAGGGAGACTTTGAGGGTGTCTTTGTAATGTTATCTCTGACCACCTTTGGCTCGTTTGCCGTGAAGGAGTTCCGAGTAGAGCGCTTGCTTTGGGAGTTTTGTGTCTGGCATGCGAACAATGTGGCCTGCCCAGCGGAGCTGATCAAGTGTGGTCATTGCTTCGATGCTGGGGATGTTGGCCTGGTCGAGGACGCTAATGTTGGTGCGTCTGTCCTCCCAGGAGATTGGCAGGAATTTGCGGTATTTCTCCAATGACTTGCGGTGTCGACTGTTATGCCTCAAATAAAGCAATGTGACTGAGTACTGTAGACTTGAGTGAGTGTGACCTTAGTCTCTTTAGTCTGACTCCAGATAGCTGGCACAGCATGGGAGGCCTGCTTATATGCAGTGCTTCCAAGGGATGCTGGGATCCCTTGGGACTCCAACAGATGCGCCCTCTGGTGGCAGTAGAATGCTGGCTACAATGTGTTGCATACATAACATTTACTGTACATGGTCCATATCTCTGAGCCATACAGTAGGGCGGGTATTACTATGGCCCTGTAGACCAAGAGCTTGGTGGAAGATTTGAGGACCTAGTCTTCAAACCTTCTTTTCCTCAGGTGGCCGAAGGCTGCACTGGTGCACTGGGGTGGTGTTGAATCTCATCGTCAATGTCTACTCTTGTTGATAAGAAACTCCCGAAATGGTCCATGTTGTCCAGGGCCACGCTGTGAACCTTAATGACTGGGGGGGGCAGTGCTGTGCAGCGGGGACAGGTTGATGTCTTACGGATGTTTAGCGTAAGGCCCATGCTTTTATACGTCTCAGTAAATACGTTGACTATGACTTGGAGGTCAGCCTCTGTATGTGTGCAGATGCAGGCGTCATCCGCGTCCTGTAGTTCGATGACAGAGGTTATGGTGGTCTTGGACCTGGCCTGGAGACGACGAAGGTTGAACAGGTTCCCACTGGTTCTGTAGTTTAGTTCCACTCTAGCGGGGAGCTTGTTGACTGAGGTGGAGCATGGCAGCGAGGTAGATTGAGAAGAGGGTTCTACCACTGAGCCCCGGCTGACACCTAAGCGTGTTGCAAACAGTAGCCATGGAGTGTGAGGTGTGGGTGACAGAGCTGCACTACATCTCTTCTGCCAGGATCTCCACTCCTTGGCTCCTTAAATTTCATGTTAAAAGTGTGTGGGAAGGTGTGCCCTCTCCTAATGTTAAAAACATGAGTTTAAAATCTTTTAAACTTGGCTTCACAGCAGACAGGAGTTATATTGCATCCCTCCTGAAGTGCAAGCGGTGTGAGCTATTTAAGGGAGGAATGGCCTCATATCTTTTACTTTCAGTGTTTTCAAGGGTCAGATGTTTACCTAATTCGAAGTTGTACTCTCAGTTTTAAGTTGATATACGTCCAAATTCAAAAAGTGGTAGCAAAACAACATGGTAGGATGATGAAAGGTTCAAAGTTACTGTTTGTGATAATCTGATAAGCACCTTTGTTAATAAAAAGAAAATACCTGGATTTATATAGCGCCTTTCATGACACCGGACATCTCAAAGCACTTTACGGCCAATGAAGTACTTTTGGAGTGTAGTCACTGTTGTAATGTCGGAAAATGGCAGCCAATTTGTGCACAGCAAGCTCCCACAAACGGCAATGTGATAATGACCAGATAATCTGTTTTCTGACGTTGATTGAGGGATAAATATTGGCCAGGACACCGGGGATAACTCCGAAATAGTGCCATGCGCTTATTTACATCCACTTGAGAGAGCAGATGGGGTCCCAGTTTAAAGACTCATCCAAAAGACGGCACCTCTGACAGTGCAGCACTCTCTGTGCTGCACTGGAGTGTCATCTAAGATTTATTTGTGCTCAAGTCCCTGGGACTTGAACCCACAGCCTTCTGACTCAGAGGCGATGGATGAATTATATACATATGTGTTAAGCGTCCACCCTAAAACTACATCTAAAAAAGAAGCCCCCATTTTTGAATACATTGAAATGTTTCCTTTTCTCTCTCTCTCGCTCAAGCACCACCATTTTACTTTGTGTTTGTTTTTAGTTTCTCCTCAGGTACCAAGAAGACAAGAAGAAATGTTATTAACGCCCACTGAAACAAAATTAGTTGAGTAGATCAAAGTCCTTTTCCCTCTTGTGGTTGTATACCTACAGAATGAGTGGGAGAAACAGCAACAGCCTCCATGCAAGGCAATGAAAAAGGCCCCTGGAATTCTGTGATTTCTGTAATCCCACGAAAGACGGGAAGAAAATGTAACTTCAAAGCATAGAGAACATGTTTCTGGGCGCTGTTCATTGCAGGGTCCACACTCGACTGGAAACAACAGTCCCTCAGCTCCTCCTAGAACTTTTGGCAAAGATCACCAGCAGTGTTGTTTTTAAGTGATAGTGATCAGGTGTTGATTTTTTTTTTACTCAATAAAAACCATGCGATCTGCTGCATAACCTAAACCACCAGAACAGGCCGTCAGAGCCTCCTTTCAGTTATATCCACAAGATGACACCTCTGACAATGCACAAGACTTGGCACAACAGGAGCTGTCCACTTGCTCTTTCTCCATGCACCATGACAACGTATATCTTGTTTTAAATCCTGTAAAGTTCTTGAAAATTTATCAGAAAATACTATGGATAAGTACTTAAAGGCTCTTAGTCACATGACACTGAGTTATATAGCTCCTGCAATGAAAATGAATTTAATGGTGAACAGAACACATCAGCTTACAATTATGTTCTAAATTTAAGTAAATTAATTAATTTTATTTGGCATTGAAGTCTGGAATAATTTGGCTAATTCTACAGTTGCCCTATAATTATGTGTTAATTTTTTAAAAATGTAAGTATGTTGATATTAGGGATTGATTTTAACTCATTGACGGTCAGTAATGGCCTCAAAATGGGCTCAGGATTATTATTTAATCTGGGGCGCTGGCCACAGCCATTTTGAAATGGGTGGCAAAAGTGCCTGCCTGCTTCAGGCGGTAGGCCCCTTTTTCACATGCAAATAGGGGTCCTATGAGGTGCATGGAACCCCGATTGCCACTTTAAGACAAAACTGGGGAGGATCATGCTCTGTGCTCAATCTGACCAGATTCTCTGGTGATGCAGCAAAAGAGGCCACGAGAAAAGCATGTTTTAAATTACTTTTGTGCGGTAAGGAGGAGCAGGAATGCTTCCTGCAGGCACCCCCAAAATAAGCTGGGCTGCTGCTGCTCCTGGTACCCCCCTCTTTCGCAAATGTGACCCGCACCCCAACGAGGACTTACGTTGCTGCTGTGAAATTAGTATGCAGTTACAGCGAGTACTCAGGAAGGCAAATGGAATGTTGGCCTTTATTGCAAGGGGGATAGAGTATAAAAGCAGAGAAGTCCTGCTACTACTGTACAGGCTATTGGTGAGGCCACGCCTGGAGTACTGCGTACTGATTTGGTCTTCATATTTACGTAAGGATATACTTGCATATGATGATGATGATGATGACTGTAATGTCTGTAAACTTGTAATGTTTGTAGCACCACACTGTGGATGTGGATGTATTGTGTACAGCAAGTGCAGGGTTAATAATAAACAGAACTGGCAAATTTCCGGAGACTTCCGAGAGAGCTGTCTGCCATGTTAGGAAGCTATGTGTGTTGTGCTCTGTGAATATATCATATTTGGCGACTGAGATGGGATTTTTTGGATGATTTAAAGCTGAAATTTTGTTGGTGAAGGATTCAGCCAGCCGACAGAAGACTTTGGAAGTTTCTGTCTTTGAAAAAAGCTACAAAAGTCCAAGGTAAAATACAGCACATGGTGTGAACAGCTAGAGATTAAAATGGCAGGTGTTTGGGAAATGTGGGTGATATAGACATGACTGGGAATGTATTAAACCATATGTGGATCGGCTAGAAATGTATTTCACTGCAAATAACATAATCGAAGTTCCAGACAATGCAGTCCAGAACCGGGCTGTGTTGGAACGTAAGAAAGCGATCTTCTTATCGGAGGCAAGTCCGGCATTATATGATACTCTTATAAATCTGCTTGTGCCTGACGAGCCAAAGGACACAACGCTTAAAGAGATTTTAACAAAGCACGATAACCCCAAACCATTAGAAATTGCTGAAAGCTATTGTTTTGGGATTCAGAATCAAAAGGCTGATGATTGTTTCAGTGATTACATCGTAGCATTAAAAAAGCTATTGATGCACTGTAATTTTGGAAACTTTCAAAACCTACCATTACGGGATCGTTTTGTTTGTGGGGTGAAAAATGATGCGATCAGAAGGAAGTTATTGACGACGGATGACTTGACTTTTGAGATTGCTTGTCAGATAGCGAGGTCGATGAGCATGGCCGAACAGTATTACCAAGAATTAAATAATGATCACGATCATCAGTCAACTGAGGTAAATCACCTGCAGGTTCAAGGTAAAAGATGGGCATGGCTGAAAGTCTCAGAAACTGTAATTCTACCAGAGCACCGAAGTCGTGCTATAGGTGCCTGGGACAACACATTGTTCAAAGTTGTCCATATGTGAAGGCAAAGTGTTTCTTCTGCAGGAAGACTGGGCATCTTGCGAAGGCATGCCAACTGAAGGGTAAACCAGTTTTCAAAGCTATGAGTCCAGCGTTCAAAGCTATGAGTAGAAATCCCAAGAGACTACGTAGCATGGAAGAACAACAACAGGACGAGGAGGTGTTAGAGTTACACGTCATCAGGAGCATGAGGTTAACGGACAGTGATTCGGAAAGCATCAAAATCCACATAGATGTTGCGGGATTCAAGATACCAATGGAAATTGACACAGATGCATCTCAGAGTGTAGTACCAGAGTCACTATATCGCGACAAATTGCGTGATTTTCAACTGGAGAATCCAAGATAGAGCTGCGAGGCTACTCGGGAGAGAAAATTCCTGTGGTAGGTCATATCATCGTACCGGTGAAATATAAAGATAAATTTCAGAACTTGCCTCTAATAGTAGTGAAAGAAGACAAGCCGGCCTTACTAGGAAGAAATTGGTTGAGCTCACTGAAGCTGGATTGGAGTAAGATTTTCTGTGTGGAAGCGAGATTTTCATCAACGGATGAGGTTATCAAGAAGTATCTGAAGGTGTTCTGCGAAATGGGCAGTCCGATCCAAGGCTTCAAGGCGAGTGTCAGGGTACAGAAGGATGCTAGATCGGTTTACTACAAGCCACGTTCCGTACCATATGCACTCAAGAACCCAAAAGACTAGAGACTGAGAACATTATTTGTAAGATAGATCGATGTAATTGGGCTACACCCATTGTTGTTGTACCTAAGTCCGATGGTAAGGTAAGATTGTGTGGTGATTATAAAGTAACCGTAAACCAGGTTCTAGAGGGTAATGTCCCCAATACATTGCCGAATTTAGAAGATTTGTTCACAACACTGACAGGTGGTCAGATCTTCTCAAAACTGGATCTTACGAATGCCTACTTACAGCTTGAACTAGATGAGGAGTCCAAGTCATGTTTGACTATAAATACTCATCTAGGCCTGTATCAATTTAATAGGCTACCGTTTGGAGTGTCTTCCGCCCCTGTCATATTCCAAGGGGTGATGAACCAGATTTTGCAAGGTATTGAAGGGGTAGTATATTATTTGGATGACATACTAATTTCAGCACCAAATAGGCAAATTCATAATAACATATTGAATAAAGTCCTCAAATGGCTAGAGAAGCACAGAGTACGAATGTCTGCTCGTAAGTGTGAGTTATTTAAAAACTCAGTGGAGTACTTAGGGTATCGAGTAGACAAAGATGGTTTACATCCAACCATGGAAAAATTGGATGCAATTCGAAATGCACCCACTCCCAGGAATGTCACTGAACTTCGTTCATTCTTGGGTCTTTTGAACTATTATAGGAAGTTCCTACCAAAATTTGGCTACAGTATTTCATCCACTGAATGAACTTTTGAAAAAACAGGTCCATTGGAAGTGGTCAAAAGAATGCGATACAGCATTCAAGGAGTGTAAAAGCAAATTGCTAGAGAGCACCATGTCAGTTCACTATGACATATCTAAGGAGATTAAGCTAGCATGTGATGCCTCTCCGTATGGAGTTGGGGCAGTAATCTCTCATGTATTAAGTAGTGGGGAGGAGAGACCAATTGCTTTTGCTTCACGCACTCTCAGTGTCAGTGAGAGTAACTATGCGCAAATTGAAAGGGAAGCTTTGGCATTAATTTTTGGTGTCAAGAAGTTTCACAAATACTTGTATGGTCATAAGTTTATCATTGTTACAGACCATAAGCCCCTAACAGCAATCCTCCATCCAAAGTCCCCAGTTCCAACATTAGCTGCAGCCCGAATGCAGAGATGGGCTTTGATTTTGTCAGCACATACATATGATATTGAATACAGACGATCAGCTGATTACAGTAATGCTGATGCAATGTCTAGATTGCCTTCCCCATCACAAGTTACACCCGATAAGGAAGAAGTGTTTTATTTTTCATACATTGATGAACTGCCAGTCACAGCTGAAGAGGTTGGTAGAGCAACCAAATGTGACCCAGTGATGTCAAAGGTGTATGATTATATTGCAAATGGATGGCCAAACCAGGTAACAGACAAAGATACACATCCATTCTTCATTCGTAGGAATGATTTATCAGTCGATAAAGATTGTATCTTGTGGGGTTATACCAAATAAATTCAGGTCCAAATTATTAGGAGACCTCCATGACCAGCACCTGGGAATGTGCTTGACCAAGAGTTTTGCACGCAGTTATTTATGGTGGCCAGCTCTTGATAAAAATATAGAGTACATCGTGAGTCAGTGTACGACATGTCAATCGGTAAGCAAGCAACCACCACCAGTACCATTACAGCCATGGAAATGGCCTCCCAGGGTGTGGCAAAGGCTACATATTGATTTTGCTGAGATAGGACAACAATTGTTCTTTGTGATTGATAGCCATTCGAAGTGGGTTGAGGTGTTTCCAATGTGGGAAATAACAACAAGTAAGACATTGGACATTTTACGAAAATTATTTTCTTCATTTGGTCTCCCTGAAGAGATTGTTTTGGATAATGGACCACAATTTTGTTCAGAAGAATTTGCACAATTCATGAGCAAAAATGGTGTGAAACCTACCAAGATTCCACCATACCATCCTGCTTCGAATGTACAAATTGTAAAACGTACCCTCATAAAACAAGTGTTAGATCCTAATCCAAGGAAACGACAGTTGTCATTGGATCACAAATTGGCTAATTTTTTGATTGCATTTTGAAATATTTCTCATACAACTACTGGTAGAACACCAGCAGAGTTGTTTCTCAAATGACAGCCACGAACCAGATTCTCGTTGTTAAAGCCAAATTTGGCACAGTCTGTAGAAGAGACACAATTAAGACAGAAAGAGAATCATGATAGAGGTTGAGTAAAAGAGAGAAATGTGAAATTAAACCAGAAGGTGAGAGTGAAGAACCATCACCATAAATGGGTAAAGTGGTTACCAGGAAGAGTGGTGAAGATATGTGGTCCTCGCACATATTTGGTAAAGATGTTTGATAATGGACAAGTTAGGTTTGTTCTTATTGATCATATTTTACCTACAGACATGGAAGGAGTTGAAGGTGGGAATGATTCAATTATTTCTGATTCATCAGATAGTTTTGATATACCAGTAGCAATTCCAAAATCCAATGTACTGGAAACAAATCCAGGAGAGAATCAGAATGAAAGTCTGAGTCCGAGTCAGGAAAACAAAGAGCTTGAAGTTAGAGTGACTTCAAATGAAAATCAAGGAAATTCCATGGAGGAAAACATTCCTCAGGATGAGCCTCGAATGAGTTTAGATTCGAGACCATGTTTGGAAGGTTCTGTTCGAGAGTGAAGGTATCCTCTTCGAAACAGAAAACAAGTGGTACAGTTAAATTTGGAAATATGGAAAAAAAAATAAGTTTATATCCTATGTTATGTATAAACATGAAAGTTATTTATGATGTTTGTTATGATGGCTTCTTCATTAAGGAGGGAGAAGTGTAATGTCTGTAAACTTGTAATGTTTGTAGCTCCACACTGTGGATGTGGACAAATTGTGTACTGCAAGTGCAGGGTTAATAATAAACAGAACCGGCAGAGTTCCGGAGACTTCCGCGAGAGCTGCCTGCCATGTTAGTAAGCTGTGTGTGCTTGTGCTCTGTGAATATATCACAATGACTAGGTTGATTCCGGAGATGAGGGGGTTGACTTATGAAGATAGGTTGAGTAGGTTTGGCCTATACACATTGGAGTTCAGAAGAATGAGAGGTGATCTTATTGAAACATATAAGATTATGAGAGGGCTCGACAAAGTGGATGCAGAGAGGATATTTCCACTCATAGGGGAAACTAAAACTAGGGTATATAGTCTTAAAATATGGGGCCTTCCATTTAAAACTGAAATGAGGAGAAATTTCTTCTCTCAGAGCGTTGTAAATCTGTGGAATTCTCTGCCCCAGAGAGCTGTGGAGGCTGCGTCATTGTATATATTTAAGGCGGAGATAGACAGATTTTTCAGCGATAAGGGAGTAAAGGGTTATGGGGAGTGGACAGGGAAGTGGAGCTGAGTCCATGATCAGATCAGCCATGATCCTATTGAATGGCGGAGCAGGCTCGAGGGGCCAGGTGCCCTACTCCTGCTCCTATTTCTTATGTTCTTATGTTCTGCATTGTCCCGAATCCGGAGAACTAAATTGGGCTGTCCCTTTAGAACCTAGGGTCTCAAAATGGCTCCGGCCTCTTCACTGCAAAGATGGGCGGGCAGCCTTCCAAAGATTAATATCTATCCCAAGCTCTTTTCCAGACACTATCTACATCTTTCTGGTGAAGCTCAAACTGGTTGGTGTGTTTACTAATCACACGGGCATCTGCTCCTTGTTCCTGGCTTTTGAGAATCAGGGAACCAGAAACAAGGGTTAAAGGGCAGAGGTCAGTAGCAGTAATAAAAGAAGAACAGAGCTTCCAATTTCAACATCTATGGAACTATTTACAGATTGAGCTTTTGAAAGATAGCATATTGTAAGTGAGATCATTTCTTATATTAATTGAAAAATTATTTAGCATTTTAAAATTAACTTGAGTACCTACTTGGCTCAGTGTTAGCACTCCAATTTCTGAGTTGGAAATTTGGGATTTGAGCACAAATTGAGGAAGACACTTTCGACGCAGTACCGAGGGAATGCTGTATTGTCAGCGGTACCATCTTTGCTATTTTATTGACTGAAGGAATTTGGGACATCTTGAGGACATGAAAGGCACGATATCAAGGCAAGCTTGTTACACCAGCACCTATAGCGGAAGCAGCATACAACAAATCAAGCACCCCACCCATCCGTCCCTTCAACCACCACTTGCCCCTCCTCTGACAGTGTCTGTAGATCCCGCATTGGTCTCATCAGCAACCTGAGCACTCATATTAGTGCGGTAGCCTCTAGTCCGGGGGACTGTCTAAGAAGAAGACTAATTTTAAAGTTATGCACAATCGCAAATGAATAAAATTTGACTTGAACAGAGTTAATTTAACAATATTTTACATTGCTGGTAATTCTAAATTCAGCATTGTACCATCCCATTCCTTTGAATACCTCCATGCTACATGTAGGGAGAGTTAAATGTCAGTTCTGTTTTTTGAATGGTTTTGGGCATGTGGTGTATGCATGCCTGTTTACTGTGTGATGTCTGTAACACTGTTATGCAACACTGAATGTACCCTTACACTGTACACACCTTGCCTGTACACTAGAGGGTGCTGTTGCTGGAGACCTAAGAGTTACCTACACACAGCAGGTAACCCAGTATAAAAAGGAACACACAGCTTGTTGTCAGCACTCAGGAGCTGCAAATAAAGGACTACAGGTCTGCACAGTTTAAGTATCATACCCTGCCTCGTGGAGTCATTACTAAAGATGCCGACATACGCTACAACTGGCGACGGGAATATGAGGTCACGAACTACACACTCAACATGTCTAACCTCAGCAACTTTCAGCAATTTACAGAGCGGGAAGATTGAGACGCTTTTGTGGAAAGATTGGAACACTTCTTTATAGCCAACGACCTGGATGGGGACACACTGGCCACACTACCAAACAAACACAGAGCCATCCTGCTTAGCAGTTGTGGGCCCACCATCTACTGTCTCGTCAGAGACTTACTAGCCCCGGAGAAGACAACCACCAAGAGCTATGAGCAACTTGTAGCAATCATACAGGAACAACTAAAACCGGAAGAAAGCATCCTCACAGCCAGGCACCGGTTCTATACTTACTGGCGACCTGAGGGCCAAGAAATTGCCAAGAATGCAGCACACTTAAGAAGACTAGCTGCACCATGTGATTTTGGCGACCACCTTAATGAAGCACTAAGGGACATATTTGTCATCGAGATCAGCCACGAAGGCCTCCTACACAAATTTCTCTCAGCTGACATCACGGTCACCCTACAGAAAGCAATTCAAGTGAGCCAGGCCTACATGGTTTTGGCCAGCGACTCCAGGCGAACACTGACCCAGGACTCTAAACCGGCAAGTGCATGAGTACTTCTAAAGGCAGAAATGCTGCCCCGAATCCAGCAACCCTGAGTCCACCACATGGGGCAAACCAGTTAGCCCCGTGCTGGCGCTGTGGAGGAAACCACGGGGCCCACCAGTGCCACTACAAAAACTATGCATGCAAAGGTTGCAAAGAGAAAGGGCACCTTCAGAGAATGTGCAGAAAAGGCTGTACTCACCGTGTCTCTGATGAGTTGGCTGATCACCAGGGCTCCAACACAGAGGAAGGTGAAGTTGCTCAACCCCTGGAAGAAGAGTCTGGAACTCATACCAGCTCCACCGAAAGTTCTCTGTGGACAATGAAAGTAGATGTCGACGGGGTCCCAATTTCTATGGAGAGCAAAACAGGGGCGAGCCAGTCTGTGATGAGCCAAGCCACCTTTGAAGAACTTTGGATGAATCCCGCCAATCGATGACAACGGCATCCTGTCCAAGCGAAGCTGCTCCGAGGCCTCCGGGCTCCGGCAATCGACCTCGAACATGGATCCATTGCAGCATCCAGATGTTCCACTGTCCAGCTCAACTGCCCACAGCATCCTGGTGAAATCTCTGAGACCAAGGATCCAAACTCCACTTTCCAGGCCGGGGCAGCACTCCAAGAGGTGAATGGCATCGAAAGAAATGGATTCCCGATGTCCAGGGTCGAACCTGTGGAAGAAAAGAGCATCACAGCCTATCTGCAGCAAGACCAGAAAATGGCTGCCGCAGCACAAGGAGAAAAATTTGTAATCAAAATGGCCACGGCCATCCCACAAGTAAGCATGGAGGAGCATCATGGGACACTGAACGGCCAATGGGATTTGAAGGCTCCCTTAAAGGAGACCGGTAACCAAAGAAATTTAAAGGGGAAGTTTCAACTATTTGAGTACACGGACTTTAAAGCTAAAGATGCAATTAAAGGGTGCAAGTATGAAAATGTATGCAATGTAACCATGAATTGTGATGCTGGTTTAACTAATGTGACTAATGAGATGAATGCAGGTGTCAGTAAGGTTAAGAACAAGTTTATTATGCTTAACAGTAATGATAGAGATTATGAAATGCCTAATGTAACCATGTCTGTTGAAACCAGGATTCCCAAAAGTGATGCAAATGCTAGAATGTACAATGCAGGCTCGACTATGTGTGATCAGAGCCAAGGTGTCATGTATACTGGTAGGACACTGCCAAAGGACATTGGGTTCTACAGGGACCATGCTGACGCCAATGGAGTCCCCGTGTGGGAGACCCCCAGGTCCAGCAGGCTACATGTAGCCTGGACCTTTGGAATGAATGTGATGCCCCTTGCAGGACACACGCACAGCCAGTGGGAGCACACCCACTACAGGGACAGTGGTCAATGGGCAGCCCAGCCACCATCAATGGCAACCTGCATCAGACCAGCCCTACAACCCCTGGCCACCAGGGCCAACACCAGGAGCATGAGGCCAATACCCTCCAGCTTCCCTGGCAAACCCTGGGATGACCTGACCCTCATCTCAATTGGTGGACAAGGAGCCCACCCAGTCTTGTGGCCCTGCCCACAACTACCCACATCACAGTGTATACACACCACCCACTGCTGCCGTAGCTACCCCCCCCTCCCCCCGAGGGATCCCACAACAGTAACACCCACATGGTCTGTGTGTGAGGCAGGGGAAATATACGAGGCCAGCCTCAAGCACAGGGGTCACACCTGACAACCACACAACCCTCACCACAACCTCCCATAGCCCACCATTGATCACCTCCCCTGGGCATGACAATAAGGATATGAAAAATGCTTAGGGGAGAGTGTTGTTGTGTGTGCATGCCTGTTTACTGTGTTATGTCTGCAACACTGTTATGCAACACTGAATGTACCCTTACACTGTACACACCTTGCCTGTACACCAGAGAATGCGGCTGCTGGAGACCTAAGCTGCAGGTAACCCAGTATAAAAAGGAACACACAGCTTTTGTCGGCACTCAGGAGCTGCAAATAAAGGACTACAGGTCTGCACAGTTTAAGTATCATACCCTGACTCGTGGAGTCATTACTAAAGGTGCCTACATACGCTACAGAGCACATGCCATAAATTGCAGTGGGGTTCTGAGCTTTAGAGGAGCGATGCGATGGGGCAAAATTTGCATTAACAATGCTGAAAACAAACATAACCTTTGAAGCTCTTTCTCATCTCCGAACAACAGAAAACTACAATCTCCACAGCACTAATAACAACTGCAATTCAGCCAGTACAGGATTTACACTGCCTCGTGTTTTAACGAGCTGAAAGATTTAGCTCTGCCAACAGGCTGTTCGACTTCATCCATCTACATTCCCTCCGAATCACTCAAGATTCTGTTGCAGGCCATTAATTATTGAAAATGACAGTAGCAGTCATAGTACGGTTCAAATGTCGAGGTAATGAACTTAAGAACATAAGAAATAGGAGCAGGAATAGGGCCATTTGGCCCCTCAAGCCTGCTCCACCATTCAATAAGATCATGTCTGATCTGATCTTGGCCTCAACTCCACTTCCCTGCCCACCCCCCATAACCCTTGACTTCCCTATCGTTCAAAAATCTGCCGATCTCCACCTTAAATATACTCAATGATCCAGCCTCCACAGCTCTCCGGGAGAGAGAATTCCAAAGATTCACAACCCTCTGAGAAAAGAAATTTCTCCTCCGTTGTAAACGTGCGACCCCTATTCTAAAACTATGCCCCCTAGTTAATAGGATATCTTATCGCAAAAGTGGTCGAACACAAAGAGAAACAGGTGGCATTTGAGGGAGAAGATGAGGGTGAGGGGAAATAATCCGACCATTAATTGATATAATAAATGTAATTTGTAAGCAGTGTAGATGGAAGCATAAAATTACAAATAAGTATGAATAGATTAAGTGAAAGGGCTAAACTGTGGTGAATGGATTTCAATGTATTCAAGAGTGAGGTTGTTCACTTTGTATCGAGAAATAGATAGATCAGATTACTTGCTAATTGGTGAAAAGCTAGAAGCAATGGAGGTCCAAAGAGACATTTTTTTATTCATTCTTGGGATATGAGGGTAACATTTTCTAATGCAGTTCGGGAGTGTTTAAATTAATATAGCAGGGGAATGGGAACCTATGCAGCGAGACAGGGCGAAGTAATATGGAGTCAGAAACAGATGGTAGAAAGGTAAAAAGCAATAGTGGAAGGCCGAGTAAACAAAGGCAAGAAACAAAAAGGGCCACACTACATCATAATTCTAAAAGGACAAAGGGTGTTAAAAAAACAAGCCTGAAGGCATTGTGTCTTAATGCAAGGAGTATCTGTAATAAAGTGGATGAATTAACTGTGCAAATAGATGTTAACAAATATGATGTGATTGGGATTACAGAGACGTGGCTCCAGGATGATCCGGGTTGGGAACTCAACATCCAGGAGTATTCAACATTCAGGAAGGATAGAATAAAAGGAAAAGGAGGTGGGGTAGCATTGCTGGTTAAAGAGGAGATTAATGCAATAGTTAGGAAGGACATTAGCTTGGATGATGTGGAATTTATGGGCCCAAATTTCGGCCTCAGTTGCTCCTGATTTTTTGGAGCAACTGGTGTAGAACGGAATATCTTAGAAATTCAAATTCTCGGCATTTAGTTTGCTCCAGTTTTAGTCAGTGAGAACAGTTTCACTTTGGAACAGAATTTTTTTTTCAAAAGGGGGCGTGTCTGGCCACTTACGCCTGTTTTCAAAGTTTTGGCAGTGAAAACTTACTCCAAACTAACTTAGAATGGAGTAAGTGAAGATTTCTGTATGCTCGAAAAAACGTTGCCTACACTTTAGAAAATCAGGCGTAGGTTACAAATCAGGCGTAGGGAATGGTGGGGGGGTGGTTTAAAGGGAAGTTTACAAACATTAAACACTTCAGTTTTACAAATAAAGAGCCATCATCAATAATAAATGATAAAAATATCAATAAATCAACCAATAAATCAATCAAAAAAATTAATAAGAAATAATTATTTTCTTTTAAATCAATAAATAAAACATTTTCTACTTACCGACTGCAGCACCGGGAGACCTCCAATAGAGGAGAGGGGAAGGGGAAAGGGGGGAAAGGAGAAGGGGAGAAGGGGAGAAGGGAGGGGAAAGGAGAAGGGGGGGAAGTAGAAGGCGGGGGGGGGGGAGACTGAACGGGCCGGGCCCAAGACTTCGGGCAGGTCCCGGTCCCCAGTACCAGATTTACGGGTAGGTGGCGTTGGGTCGGGTCAGGTCCGGGGTCCGGGGTCGGGAGCGCGGGTCGGGTCGGGGGGAGCGCGGGTCGGGGTCGGGAGCGCGGGTCGGGGTCGGGAGCGCGGGTCAGGTCGGGTCGGGTCCGGTCCGGGGGGGGGGTGGTGGGGGGGCGGTCGGGAGCACGGGTCGGGTCGGGGGGGGGGAGGGTGGAGGTCGGGTTGGTTCGGGTCGGTGGGGGGAGGGAGGGAGAGCCGGTCGGTTCGTGTCGGGGGCGGGGGGAGGGAGGTCAGGTCAGGTGGGGGGGGGGAGCGCGGGTCCGGTCCAGTCCGGTCCGGGGGCGGGGGGAGAAGCGGGAGTCGAGTCGGGTCGGCAGGAAGCAGGAGCAGGAGCCTTATGCACGTAGCCTCAGTGAGGCCATTCGGCCAGGGCTTGGGGCTGCGTGCTTCGGGCCCCTCCCACATAGTTTTGGGCGCCTGGAGCTACTGCACATGCGCGCCCACTGTAGCACGCATGTGCAGAGATCCCGGCACTGTTTTCAGCGCAGGAACCTAGCTCCACCCGCTACAGCTCGTACTGCGCCGCGCCCGGCCCAAGAGGACCAGCAGGGAGCCGGAGAATCTGGAAGTTTTTTTTAGGCGCACTTTGTGGCGCGAAAAACAGGCGTCCAGGTCGGGGCTGCGCCGTTCTCGGCATGGTCCGAAACTTGGACCCTATATAGGTAGAGCTGCAGAACACCAAAGGGCAAAAAACGTTAGTGGGAATTGTGTACAGACCTCCAAACTGTAGTCGTGATGTTGGGGAGGGCATCAAAAAGGAAATTAGGGGTGCATGCAATAAAGGTGCAGCAGTTATCATGGGTGACTTTAATATGCATATAGATTGGGCTAACCAAACTGGAAGCAATACGGTGGACAGGAGGATTTCCTGGAGTGCATAAGGGATGGTTTTCTAGACCAATATGTCGAGGAATCAACTCGGGGGGAGGCCATCTTAGACTGGGTGTTGTGTAATGAGAGAGGATTAATTAGCAATCTTGTTGTGCGAGGCCCCTTGGAGAAGAGTGACCATAATATGGTGGAATTCTTCATTAGGATGGAGAATGAAACAGCTAATTAAGAGACCATGGTCCAGAACTTAAAGAAGGGTAACTTTGAAGGTATGAGACGTGAATTGGCTAGGATAGATTGGCGAATGATACGGAAGGGGTTGACTGTGGATGGGCAATGGCAGACATTTAGAGACCGCATGGATGAACGACAACAATTGTACATCCCTGTCTGACGCAAAAATAAAAAAGGGAAGGTGGCTCAACCGTGGCTATCAAGGGAAATCAGGGATTGTATTAAAGCCAAGGAAGTGGCATACAAATAGCAGTGAACCCGGGGACTGGGAGAAATTTAGAACTCAGCAGAGGAGGACAAAGGGTTTGATTAGGGCAGGGAAAATAGAGTACGAGAGGAAGCTTGCAGGGAACATTAAGACGGACTTCAAAAGCTTCGAAAGATATGTAAAGAGAAAAAGGTTAGTAAAGACAAACGTAGGTCCCTGCAGTCAGAATCAGGAGAATTCATAACGGGGATCAAAGAAATGGCAGACCAATTGAACAAGTACTTTGGTTCGGTATTCACTAAGGAGGACACAAACAACCTTCCGGATATAAAAGGGGTCAGAGGGTCCAGTAAGGAGGAGGAACTGAGGGAAATCCTTATTATTCAGGAAATTGTGTTGGGGAAATTGATGGGATTGAAGGCCGATAAATCCCTCGGGCCTGATGGTCTGCATCCCAGAGTAATTAAGGAGGTGACCTTGGAAATAGCGGATGCATTGACAGTCATTTTCCAACATTCCATAGACTCTGGATCAGTTCCTATGGAGTGGAGGGCAGCCAATATAACCCCACTTTTTAAAAAAGGAGGGAAAGAGAAAGCAGGGAATTATAGTCCGGTCAGCCTGACATCGGTAGTGGGTAAAATGATGGAATCAATTATTAAGGATGTCATAGCAGCGCATTTGGAAAGAGGTGACATGATAGGTCCAAGTCAGCATGGATTTGTGAAAGGGAAATCATGCTTGACAAATCTTCTGCAATTTTTTGAGGCTGTTTCCAGTAGAGTGGACAAGGGAGAACCAGTTGATGTAGTGTATTTGGACTTTCAGAAGGCTTTCAACAAGGTCCCACACAATAGATTAACATGCAAAGTTAAAGCACATGGGATTGGGGGTAGTGTGCTGAAGTGGATTGAGAACTGGTTGGCAGACAGGAAGCAAACAGTAGGAGCAAATGGGTACTTTTCAGAATGGCAGGCAGTGACTAGTAGGGTACCGCAAGATTCTGTGCTGAGGCCCCAGCTTTTTACATTGTACATTAATGATTTAGACGAGGGGATTAAATGTACTATCTCCAAAGTTGCGGATGACACTAAGATAGGTTGGAAGTGTGAGCTGCGAGGAGGATGCTATGAGGCTGCAGAGTGACTTGGATAGGTTAGGTGAGTGGGCAAATGCATGGCAGATGAAGTATAATGTGGATAAATGTGAGGTTATCCACTTTGGTGGTAAAAACAGAGAGACAGACTATTATCTGAATGGTGACAGATTAGGAAAAGGGGAGGTGCAACGAGACCTGGGTGTCATGGTACATCAGTCATTGAAGGTTGGCATGCAGGTACAGCAGGCGGTTAAGAAAGCAAATGGCATGTTGGCCTTCATAGCGAGGGGATTTGAGTACATGTTTGCTACAGTTGTACAGGGCCTTGGTGAGGCCACACCTGGAGTATTGTGTACAGTTTTGATCTCCTAACTTGAGGAAGGACATTCTTGCTGTTGAGGGAGTGCAGCAAAGGTTCACCAGACTGATTCCCGGGATGGCGGGACTGATATATCAAGAAAGACTGGATCAACTGGGCTTGTATTCACTGGAGTTCAGAAGAATGAGAGGGGATCTCATAGAAACGTTTAAAATTCTGACGGGTTTAGACAGGTTAGATGCAGGAAGAATGTTCCCAATGTTGGGGAAGTCCAGAACCAGGGATCACATTCTAAGGATAAGGGGTAAGCCATTTAGGACCGCGATGAGGAGAAACTTCTTCACCCAGAGAGTGGTGAACCTGTGGAATTCTCTACCACAGAAAGTTGTTGAGGCCAATTCACTAAATATATTCAAAAAGGAGTTAGATGTAGTCCTTACGACTAGGGGGAATCAAGGGGTATTGGGAGAAAGCAGGAATGGGGTACTGAAGTTGCATGTTCAGCCATGAACTCATTGAATGGCGGTGCAGTCTCGAAGGGCCGAATGGCCTACTCCTGCACCTATTTTCTATGTTTTTATGAGCGTCGATGGCAAGGCCAGTATCTATTGCCCATCCCTAAATGCTCTTGAGAAGGTGGTGGTGGGCCGCCTTCTTGAACCACTGTAGTCCGTGTGGTGAAGGCACTCCCACAGTGCTGTTAGGGAGGGAGTTCCAGGACTTTGACCCAGCAACGATGTAAGAATGGCGATATATTCCCAAGTCAGTATGTTGTGTGATCTGGAGGGGAACTTGGAGGTGATGCTTGCTGCCCTAGCCCTTCTAAATGGGAGAGGTCGCGAGTTTGGAAGGTGCTGCCGAAGAAGCCTTGGTGAATTGCTACAGTGCATCTTGTAAATGGTACACACTGCAACCATGGTGCACCAGTGGTGGAGGGAGTGAATGTTTAAGGGGATGGATGGGGTACCAATCAAGCGGGCTGCTTTGTCCTGGATGTTATCGTGCTTCTTGAGTGTTGTTGGAGCTGCACTCATCCAGGCAAGTGGAGAGTATTCTATCATACTCCTGACTTGTGCCTTGTAGATGATGGAAAGGCTTTGGGGAGTCAGGAGGTGAGACACTCACCACAGAATAACCAACTTCTGATCTGCAAGTCCAGTTAAGTTTCTGGTCAATGGTGACCCTCAAGATGTTGATGGTGTGGGAATCGACAATGGTAATGCCATTGAATATCAAGGGGAGGTGGTTACACTCTTGCTTGTTGAAGATAGTCATTGCCTGGCACTTGTTTGGTGCGGGTGTCACTTGCCAAATATCAGCCCAAGCCTGAATGTTGTCCAGGTCTTGCTGCATGCAGGCATGGACTGCTTCATTATCTGAGGAGTTGCAAATGGAACTGTGCAATCATCAGCGAACATCCCCACTTCTGACCTTATGAAGGAGAGAAGGTCACTGATGAAGCAACTGACGATGGTTAGGCGAAGAACATTGGCCTGAGGAACTCCTGTAGTAATATCCTGGGGCTAAGGTGATTGGCCTATAATAATTACAACCAGCTTACTTTGTGCTAGATATGACTCCAGCCAGTGGAGAGTTTTCTTCCAATTCCCATTGACTTCAATTTTACTGGGACTCCTTGATGGCACATTTGGTCAAATGCTGCTTTGATGTCGAAGGCAGTCACTCTCACCTCATCTGTGGAATTTGGCTCTTTTGTCCATGGTTGGACCAAGGCTATAATAAGGTCTGAAGCCAAGTGGTCCTGACGGAACCCAAACTGAGCATTCGTGAGCAGGTTATTTGACGGGCAAGTGCTACTTGATAGCGCTGTTAACGATACCTTCCGTCACTTTGCTGATGATCGAGAGTAGGCTGATAGGGCCGTGATTGCCTTTGCCCTGCTTTTTCGGCAGGACATACCTGCACAAGTCTTCAGTAGTACAGCCAGGATGTTGTCACAGCCCATTGACTTTGCTGTATCCAGTGCGCTCAGCAGTTTCCTGACATCACGTAGAGTGAATCGAATTGACTGAAGACTGGCTTCTGTGATAGTGGAACCCTCATCCCCTCGGCATTTCTGGCTGAAGATGGCTGTGAAGGTTTCAGTCTTGTTTCTTTGCAATCATGTGCTGGACTCCGTCATCATTGAGGATGGGGATGTTCATGGAGCCTCCTCCCTTCCATTAGTTGTTTATTTGTCCACCACTATTCACGACGGGCAGGACTGGAGGCCTTTGATCGGATCTGTTGATTGTGGGATCACTTAACTCTGTCTACACCATGCTGTTTCCGCTGTTTAGTATGCATGAAGTCCTGTGTTGTAGCTTCACCAGGTTGGCACCTAATATTTAGGTACACCTGATGCAGTCCCTGCCATATTCTTCTAGACTTCACATTGAACCAGCATTGGTTCCCTGGCTTAATGGTAATGGTAGAGTGAGGGACATGCTAGGCCATGAGGTTACAGATTGCGTGGGATACAATTCTGCTGCTGATGATGGCCCACAGCGCCTCATGGATGCCCACTTTTGAACTGCAAGATCTGTTCTGAATTTGTCCCATTTAGCACAGTGGTAGTGCCACACAACACAATGGAGGGTGTCCTCAGTATGAAGACAGGATTTTGTCTCCACAATGATTGTGCGATAATCACTGTTATCTTGCTGGTTAATACAACTCAGTGGCTTGCTGGGCAATTTTAGAGGTCTGGAGTCACATATAGGCCAGACCAGGTAAGGTCTTTCCCTAAAGGGCATTAGTGAACCAGATGCATCATTGTACGACAATCCGTTAGGTCACCATTACTGATACTAACGTTTGTTCTGCAGTGGTGGGATTTGAATTTGGAACATTAGTCCAGGTCTCTGGATTGCTAGTCCAGTAACTTAACCACTATGCTACCAATCCCCCTTAGGGTCCAGGTACATATTTCATTAAAATGTCATGAACAGCTACAAAAAATAATCAAAAAAGCTAATGGAATGCTGGCCTTTATATCATGAGGACGAGAATACAAGGGGTTAGAAGTCATGCTACACATATACAAAACCCTGGTTAGACCCTCCTGGCATACTGTGTTCAGTTCTGGCCACCACACCTTAGGAAGTATATATTGGCCTTGGCGCGGGGAGTGCAGTATAGATTTACCAGAATGATAGCTGGACTCCAAGGGTTAACTTACGAGGCGAGATTACACAAATTAGGGTTGTGTTCATTGAAATTTAGATTAATGGATGATCTGATCAAAGTTTTCAAGATATTAAGGGGAACTAATAGGTTGGATAGAGAGAAACTATTTCCGTTGGTGGAGGAGTGCAAGACTAGGGGACATGATTTAAACATCAATACCAGGCCTTTCAAGAGCGAAGTTAGGAATCACTTCTACACACAAAGGGTAGTAGACGTTTCAAATTCTCTTCCGCAAACTGTAGTTGATGCAAGGTCAATTGTTAATTTTAAACCTGAGACTAATAGATTTTTGTCAACCATGATCTCATTGAATGGCAGAACAAGCTTGAAGGGCCAAATGGCCTACTCCTGTTCCTATGTTCCCCTTAAAAGCATCTACGCTATTTGCCTCAACCACTCCCTGTGGTAGTGAGTTCCATAGTCCCACCACTTTCTGTGTAAAGAAGTTTCTCCTGAATGCCCAATTGGATTTCTGAGTGATGACCTTCACTTTATAACCCCTTATGGCAAGTGTTCCTTTCTCGAGCTACAGAGTGACTATGCAATCTTCTCTCTATGAAGAAGTACAGCTTTAACAATCACATTTAGTAGCAGGGATTACCGTACACCTTGTAAATATGCAGCTTTCATGAGCACTTGGAAGATTAGTAAGTCTCTGCGAATTTCAATCTTCTACTATTAATGTTAAACTATGTAAGTATTCTCATATCTGGAAGGATGCCTGGCTCAGGAGGATTGCAGCGGAGAAAAAAGACATTTGATTTGGGTGAAATTTGCAAACAAATTTGTTCGCACTTTCCCTTAAAGAACATTTGTGGAAATGTATTTTTATCTAAGCTGAAAGCACACAGTCTTTTTGTGCCCTTTGCAATATATAATAAAATAGAGTCCTGGTCCTTCCAGGAATTTCTGCAACAAGCAGTCGGTTTGCATAAACAGCTAAACCTGGCTTGAAATGGCTGATCGCCACCAGACAGCTAGGAGGCAAGTCCTGCTGAGACAAGTACCCTCCATGGTGCTCTCCTATTGTCTATATGACACCAGTTCCACTCCACCCCACCCTTTTCAAAGTACTCAAACCACCAGCCATTATCTCTGGTAGAGACCTCATCCATTTGATGCAAAAAGATAACTGACCAGGAAACTGGACCATCCTGACACAATGCAAGGCAGGTAATAGCTCATTACCACACTCTCATTGAGTAATGGCCGGCTGGCCAACTAATAGCCCTGACAAAAGGAAATATCTGGAAACCATGTCAGGACAAGGATGTAGTAATTAACTCTTTATCTGTATTCACTGACTGCGAGACAGAGCCAACACACAGGGAGAGGCCATAACTTGGGTTTTACTGTATAAATATCTCGTGAAATTGTACCATTGCCATTGACTGAGTGTGACCTTTCCCTTGCTAGCAAGTAAATGAAAGAAACTTCTGCTGGAGCTGAAGGTGTCTGAGTCGTTTATCGGAGGTCGAGATTTCGACAGTTGCTTCTTGGAGGTTCCACCGAGATGCATACTCTCTGCCCTGTGAGTAAAACGGATACAGGCATAGTGCCTCTCCAGTGAAAGGCTTCAGTGGCCAAAACAAGGTGAGCCTTTTGCTCACAAGAGGTTTCTTCACTGTTGAATCGCATATGTAATCTGTTGTCCATAGGGGAGGTACTGCAATCTACGAGACTCCACATTTAAAAGCTAAAGTTATTTTTTATGATCATTTCTTTCTCAGCTCGCAGGCAGAAGAGATCTGGTTCTGGAAATATCTTGAAACAGCCCAGGGAAGGTTTCAGTAGGTAAGGTAAAAACAGCACTAGTCGATTGAAGGTTCTTATGTGATAAGAATAGAAAAAAAAAAGGTTCTTATGTGATAAGATTAGAGGAAAAAAGCGCTAATCGATCG
The DNA here is from genome assembly GCF_044704955.1 of Pristiophorus japonicus. Lineage (NCBI taxonomy): Eukaryota > Metazoa > Chordata > Chondrichthyes > Pristiophoridae > Pristiophorus > Pristiophorus japonicus. The sequence goes on from NC_091978.1 coordinate 32,685,225, forward strand.
AAGGTTCTTATGTGATAAGAGTTAAGGTAATGGGACCATAAGTTTTATAAGTTTTATAAGTTTTATTAGGATAAGTTAAGGACTCGGTCTGTAGTGGCGTACAACGCAGACTGAGAATTGATTATTTGTTTAGATAGAGTTTAAGGTTATGATTTGTGTACTCGCGTGAATGTTGTTTGTCGAGTTGTCCTTGTTATACTGTTGTGTGCAATACCTTTGTGCGACATTGCAATTAGAGAAATGGGAAGAGTCACTAGGGAAAATTGTGATTTGGAAAAACAAGGACTGATTAAGAGAATAAACAGTGGCTGGTTGATCAACTACGGGTGGTTCGTGCCAACATCTCTCACACACCCAGACTGAGCCCGAATTAAGAGCCTTTTCAGGCCACGTAACGGCCAGGAGAAGTGAGCGTAGAGAACTCGGTTGGCCGAAAGGATTGTGAGATCAGAAACTGTGGAAAATCTTAATTATCCAGAATGGGTACCGGAGCAAGTTAAAATGCCACAAAAGGCACACCAGCCTATTTTATGCTCCAGAATTGTGGTCAGTCTTCAATTGACAAAAAAAAAAATGGGTAAAGTGGACTAAGAGTGAAAATAGGCCATTTCCACCTGATGGTTCATTTAATTTAGAGAGAACAACATGTCTAGAGGAGTATCTTATAAACAGAGATCCAGGTAGAAGAGGTAAAAAAAAGGAAAGTAATAAATAGAAAAGGCCTGAGTTCCAATTCTTCAAGCCCATGTAAAATTAACAGAGGAAGTAAATCAATATGTAAAAAAAAAGAGAACCTGATAGTGACTTATGGATTAAAAACAAAATAAAGCTGGCCAATAGAAAAAAAGCTTTATTGAATGAAGGGACACTTTTGTGAATGTCTGTCTTTGAATGAGAATGCTTCTGTGTTTTTTTTCTTGTGTGTCTGGAAACCTGTTTGGAAAGGTGGTGCAACTGCCTGTTTGTTTTAGCTCCACCCACTTTTTCAAACAGAGTGAAGTTTTTTTTTAACCCTTCATAGTGTTGTCCTGTATGTGGGAAGTTTAAAACATTTTAAGTTAGAAACGCAGGTGTGGATTTATTCGGATGAGAAGTTACGGAGCTAGGAAATGCACAAAGGGTAGGTTTGTTGAGACATGGTCCCGGTGGTATAAAAAAAAGAGAATTTATTTGACACGTTCACTTACTTGTTGAAAGAAGACACGCAATCATTGATTACATTGGTATGAAAGACATAAATTTAGTCTAGGAGAAAGATAAAGAACGGGGAAGGGAAGTTGTAATGCCTTTTTTTTAAAAAACGCCTTTGTGGGTCTCTCGAGGCTGCAGGCTGGGAAAGTACGCTCCCATTGTCCTTGGCATAAAATCTTGACGCGAAAGCTTCTAGCTCAGTAAGAGGATTTGTTTTTTCGATAAAGAGTGGCAGTACAATATTTGAATTGGGATTTTGAGATATTTCAGGTGATCTCCTTGATCAACATTTTGGGTGTATTGGAAAAATCTTGGGTTTGGAAGCCTTTTCATAAAATTATAAAACAAGTACTTTACATTCTGTGATCTGTGAATCACTATAAGCATAAATGAGAAGACCGTGTAACACACCGATTCTTCCGGTTCAGAAGCGCAATAGTGACAAATGGAGGTTTGTCCAAGACCTACGAGCTGTGAATGAATCGACTATATTCTCACAATGCTTAAAGAAGGATTTGGAATGAAGTATCCCGGAATGCTTTCCAGAATCTTAAACAGTCCCTCACTTCAGCACCAGCCTTGGGATTACCAGATCACACTAAGCTATTCAACTTATTTGTTCATCACAAGTCGGGTTTTGCACAATCTGTTTTGACTCAGTTACATGGGGACAGGCAGCGACCGATAGCATATTTCAGTACCCAACTAGACCCAGTGGCATGCTGGATGTTGGCAGCAGCTTTGTTGGCAGCAGCTTATTACGCTGTACAACAGACTCAGACAATAACTCTAAATCATCAGACCATTCTATACATCCCACACTCTGTCGAGATTTTACTTACTAACTGCGCCACCCACCTTCTAACCTCCGCAAGAACTACTAAATATGAAGTTGAACTGTTATCAAATCCAAACCTTATTAAAAGATGTACTACCTTAAATCCAGCCACTCTACTCCCCACGGAAGAAGACGGCGAACTCCATTCATGTGAAATGGTAACCGAATTAGTGACTAAACCACGTATCAATTTAACAGATGTACCAATGTGTAACCCTGATCTAGTGTACCATGTTGACGGGTCAGCCTTACGAAATGATAGGGGCCAACCTAGAGCGGCTTATGCAATTGTGACCCAGTTTAATGTTGGCGAAACAGCCTCTCTTCCAGACTCCTTTTCAGCCCAACAAGCCGAATTGTTTGCGTTACCTCGAGCCTGTATTCTGGCTGAAGGACAAACAGTTAATATCTACACTGACTCCAGGTATGCTTTTGGGGTATCACATGACTATGGACAAATTTGGAAGATTTGCGGGTACCTGACTTCTTCAGGAACCACTATCAAAAATGTAGAACAAATGGAAAATCTCCTGCGAGCCATTCAATGCCCCTTGAAACTTGCCATTATCAAATGCCAAGCACATACAGGCCAGTTGAATGAGGTGGCACTTGGGAACGCCAGAGCCGATAATGCAGCTAAGTCAGCAGCTCTGTCAAAAGGGGGGATGCAGGTGTCATTTTTCCCACTGAGGAAAAATAATTATTCAGATCCGGCACCCACTATTACTCAGACCTGTCACCCACTATTAATGACGTGCTGGCCTTTCAGACACAGGCCAGTATGGAGGAGGTGGTGACCTGGACGAAGGATCAATGTTATAAAAATCCAGAAGGAATATGGGTTCACCATGACGGCCGCTCGGTAGCGCCCAAATCCTTACTTCCATGGATTGCCCGATGTGTTCATACATTTACACATGCGGGCAAAGGGGGGATGGCAGATTGTATTTTGGCAACTTGATATGCACCAGGTATTTCAGCAATTGCAAAACAAATCTGTGAAAATTGTGTTACCTGTCAGACAATGAATCCGGGTAAGATGGAAAAAGTAGAATCTGCCTCCCACCCAAATCCAGTGGGGCCTTTTGTCCATTTACAAATGGATTTTATTGAATTACCTATGTGTATGGAATTCAAGTATGTATTAGTTATTGTAGATGTGTTCTCTAGATGGATTGAAGCCTTTCCATGTAAAAAGGCCGATGCCACTACTGTTGCTAAATGTTTGTTAAAAGAAATCGTACCGCGCTTCAGAATCCCTGCTAAGCTTTCTAGTGATAACGGGTCACATTTCACGGGAACTGTTATAAGAGAAATGTGTAAAGCTTTACAAATTAATCAATGTTTTCATTGCAGTTATCATCCACAATCAGCTGGACTTGTTGAAAGGTATAATGGAACGCTTAAAAATAAGCTGGCAAAATTATGCAATGACACTGGACTGAAATGGGTAGAACTGCTGCCCTTAGCTTTGATGATAATGCGATCTGCAACCAACAGAACAACAGGCCTGTCACCGCATGAGATAGTTATGGGATGTCCCCAATGACTACTTTTTACAGCACCATTTACTGCAAAACAAATGGACATCCACAAAATGGAGGAAAATATGTTGAATTATTGTATCGCACTAACCAAATGTATTTCCAGCTTTCATTCACAGGTAAAGGAAGTTCAAGTCAAGCCAGCAGAAGGGAAGTGTCATAACCTGGAGCCAGGGGAATTCGTTTACATCAAAATCTTTAAAAGAAAAAGCAGTCTACAGCTAAGATTTGAAGGACCATACCAGGTCTTGCTGGCGACTAATACTGCAATCAAGGTAAAGGAAAGACCAACATGGATCCATGCTTCCCATTGCAAAAAGGCACCCGACCAGGAGGAAGGGAAGAAGGAACCAGAGGAACAGAAAAAGGAAGACTGAATAAGGAACTGTATGGACTATGGGGACTGATGGTGCTGGGCTTGACAAGGTTTTACTTTGCATTATTGATTATACCAGGGTTACAGACACGCCACCGAAGGGAACTGCAAGTAAACGTATTTATGGCACTGAGTCATAAGTATGCTCAAGAAAGAAACTTGTCGAGTTGTTGGATATGTTCCCATGTACCTGTCCACTCCGAAGGGGGTACTCCCCTGAGATCTGTCCCCTTTAACAAATCAGAAATGGTAGAATGGTTGATAGTGCAAAATAGGACAAACCTAACCAAGGTGTCAGAAACGAAGGAGCAAACAGAATGGAGGTCAGCAGGGTATAAACTTACAGCCTTCTAGGGATGGTACCAGCCCAATTATAATAATAACCATCAGCCTCCCTTCCTAAGCATTACTCCCAGAATAGGAAATCCTGAAGGTATAATATGCCTAGTGAGTAATGAGACTAAAGGACCAGAAATGGGACGCAGCAAGTGTTCCCAAATGACTAAATGGCAAGCCACAACTAATCCCACTGATGGGAGAAAGATAGCAACCGTTGGCTGGACAATGGTCCATAACAAAGCCCCAGGTGAAGGGTGGGAAGGTGAGACCACTCGTGTATGGATGGCGCGAAAGGACCAGGAGCTGACGTCCTATAATTGCACCTACTTTAATTGTGGCCATAAAGCCTACCCATGGTTACCAGCCAACTGGACAGGGTCCTGTTACTTAGGATATGTGGTACCCTTTATCAGATCAATAAAGACTCTAAGGGATGCCTATGGAAGTCATAGATTTAAACGGGATTTGACATGGCTAAATGGAATATTCAAGGTAATGGTGCCACCCTATGGAATAGCATCAACCGAATGGCAGTTACGGGAACTGGCTAACTTAGTCGAAACAGTAGCCAACGCAACTTCCCAAGCCTTCGAAGGGGTGAATGATGAAATGGTAGCCATTCGAACAGTGGCTCTCAAATCGTATGGCCTTATATTATCTCCAAGCCAAGGAAGGAGGGACATGCGCATTAATAGGTGGAGAATGCTGTACGTATATCCCGGATAAATCAGAAGAAATCGGCAGTATAGCTGAATACATTAGGAAAAAGGTAATAGCGTATAAACACACAGTTGGCCAGGACGGTATCACCTTGTGGGATTGGGCATCGGGATAGTTGGGATCCCTAGGGAGATCTGTGGTACAGCGGTTGATCATATTCCTGCTGATAGTCTTCACCCTATATCTATTATTTGTCTTGGTTAAGTGTTGCTGTGCCAGGGTGGGAAAAACCATGTTACCTACCGAGACCACGGCTAGAGTTATGGTAGCCAGAACTACTGAAGGCTCTTGTGTGGAAATGGAAATAGAGAGACTGTACAAGATCAGAATGAATTAAGTTGTCCTTATGAAGGACAAAATAGGGGAATGTGGAAATGTATTTTTATCTAAGCTGATACCACATGGTATTTTTGTGCCCTTTGCAATATATAACAAAATAGAGTCCTGGTCCTTCCAGGAATTTCTGCAACAAGCAGTCGGTTTGCATAAACAGCTAAACCTGGCTTGAAATGGCTGATAGCTACCAGACAGCTAGGAGGCAGGTCCTGCTGAGACAAGTACACCCCCTCACCCCACATGGTGCTCTCCTATTGTCTATACAATACCAGTTCCACTCCACCCCACCCTTTTCAAAGTACTCAAACCACCAGCCATTGTCTCTGGTAGAGACCTCATCCATTTGATGCAAAAAGATAACTGACCAGGAAACTGGACCATCCTGACACAATGCAAGGCAGGTAATAGCTCATTACCACACTCTCATCGAGTAATGGCCGGCTGGCCAACTAACAACCCTGACAAAAGGAAATATCTGGAAACCATGTCAGGACAAGGATGTAGTAATTAACTCTTTATCTGTACTCACTGACTGCGAGACAGAGCCAACACACAGGGAGAGGCCATAACTTGGGTTTTACTGTATAAATATCTCGTGAAAGTGTACTATTGCGGAGGTGTTCACTTAGCCATTGACTGAGTGTGACCTTTCCCTTGCTAGTAAGTAAATTAAAGAAACTTCTGCCGGAGCTGAAGGTGTCTGAGTCGTTTATCGGAGGTCGAGATTTCGACACATTGCAGAGGAGATTTATTAGAATGGTGCCAGGGATGAAAGACTTCAGTTACACGGAGAGACTAGAAAATCTGGGATTTTTCTTGACTACGCCATCTGTTGAGGTAACACTTCAGAGACCAGAGCTCGTCCGGGTGAAATGCGCCCGCACTGTCTCAGTTGCTTTTCAACCAAGACCACCTCTGGTTCTTCTAATGAGTCGAGTCGGGTAGATCTTAATTCAACATCAGGTCTTTATTTCTCGAGCACATGCCCAGGAGAGGTCTAGATGTCTCTTCGCACCTTCTCAATCAAATACAATTCTGCTACCAATTATATAGGGATTACATTGTGTTTGTTCCGGGAGGTTTTGTGTGCATACAGATAATGTCTTTAAGTTATTCTCACGGGTACATAAAAAGAGTGGCTGAAGAAAATGTTGGTTCCTTAGAGGACGAGACCGGGGAATTAGTGATGGGGAACATGGAGATGGCAGAAACTCTGAACAAATATTTTGTATCAGTCTTTATGGTAGAGGACACTAAAAATATTCCAACTGTGGCGAGGCAAGGGACTTTAGCGGGGAGGAACTTAACGAAATCACAATCACTAAGGAGCTGGTAATCAGTAAGATATTGGGACTAAAGGCGGATAAATCCCCTGGACCTGATGGCTTGCATCCTAGGGTCTTAAGAGAAGAAGCAGCAAGGATTGTGGATGCATTGATTGTAATTTACCAAAATTCCCTGGATTCTGGGGAGGTCCCAGCAGATTGTAATACTGCAAATGTAACACCCCTATTTAAAAAAGGAGGCAGACAAAAAGCGGGAAACTTTTGACCAGTTAGCCTAACATCTGTGGTTCGGAAAATGTTGGAGTCCATTATTAAAGTAGCAGTAGCAGGATATTTGGAAAAACAAAATTTGGTCAGGCAGAGTCAGCATGGAATTATGATGGGGAAGTCATGTTTGACAAATTTGCTGGAGATCTTTGAGGATGAAGATCAGGGCAGATAAAAGGGAACCAGTGGATGTGATGTATTTGGATTTCCAGAAGGCAGTTGACAAAGTGCCACATAAAAGGTTACTGCACAAGATAAAAGTTCACAGGGTTGGGGGTAATATATTAGCATGGATAGAGGATTGGCTAACTAACAGAAAACAGAGAGTTGGGATAAATGGTTCATTCTCTGGTTGGCAACAAGTAACGAGTGGGGTGCCGCAGGGATCAGTGCTGGGACCCCAGCTATTTACAAGCTATATTAACGACATGGACGAAGGGACTGAGTGTAACATAGTCAAGTTTGCTGACGATACAAAGATGGGAGGGAAAGCAATGTGTGAGGATGACACAAAAACCTGCAAAAGGACATAGACAGGCTAAGTGAGTAGGCAAAAATTTAGCAGATGGAGTATAATGTTGGTAAATGTGAGGTTATGCACTTTGGCAGAAAAAATCAAAGTGCAAGTTATTACTTCAATGGAGAAAAATTGCAAAGTGCTGCAGTACAGCGGGGCCTGCGGGTACTTGTGTATGAAACACAAAAGGATCGTATGCAGGTACAGCAAGTGATCAGGAAGACCAATGGAATCTTGGCCTTTATTGCAAAGGGGATGGAGTATAAAAGCAGGGAAGTCTTGCTAAAGATATACAGGGTATTGGTGAGGCCACACCTGGAATACTGCGTGCAGTTTTGGTTTCCATATTTAAGAAAGGATATACTTGCTTTGGAGGTAGTTCAGAGAAGGTTCACTAGGTTGATTCCAGAGATGAGGGGGTTGACTTATGAGGAAAGGTTGAGTAGGTTGGGCCTCTACTCATTTGAATTCAGAAGAATGAAAGGTGATCTTATCAAAATGTATAAGGTTATGAGGGGGCTTGACAAGGTGGATGCAGAGAGGATGTTTCCACTGATAGGGGAGACTAGAACGAGAGGACATCAACTTAGAATAAGAGGCTGCCCATTTAAAACTGAGATGAGGAGGAATTTCTTCTCTCAGAGGATTGTGGATCTGTGAAATTCACTGCCTCAGAGAGCTGTAGAAGCTGGGTCATTGAATAAATTTAAGACAAAGATAGACAGTTTCTTAAACGATAAGGGAGTAAAGGGTTATGGTGAGAGGATAGGGAAGTGCAGATATTGACGACAAGATTCAGCACCACCTCCAATGCGCATGTGCAGCCTTCGGCCACCTGAAGAAAAGAGTGCTTGAAGATCATGCCCTCAAATCTGCCACCAAGCTCATGCTCTACAGGGCTGTAGTGATACCTGACCTCCTGTATGGCTCAGAGACGTGGACCATATACAGTAGATACCTCAAATCGCTGGAGAAATACCACCAACGATGTCTCTGTAAGATCCTGAAAATATTCTGGGAGGACAGATGCACCAACATTAACATCCTCGACCAGGCCAGCATCCCCAGCATTGAAGCACTGACCACACTCGATTAGCTCCGCTGGGCAGCCCACATTGTTCCCATGCCGGACACAAGACTCCCAAAGCAAGCGCTCTACTCAGAACCTCTTCACGACAGGCGAGCCCCAGGTGGGCAGAGGAAACGTTTCAAGAACACCCTCAAAGCCTCCGAGATAAAATGAAACATCCTCACCAACACCTGGGAGTCCCTGGCCAAAGACCACCCTAAGTGGAGGAAGTGCATCAGGGAGGGCGCTGAGCACCTTAGTCTCGTCGCTGAGAGCATTGTAGAAAACAAGCGCAGACAGCGGAAGGAGCATGCGGCAAACCAGTCCAACCCACCCTTTCCTTCAGTGACTGTCTGTCCCACCTGTGACAGAGACTGTAATTCCCGTATTGGACTGTTCAGTCACCTAACCACTCATTTCTGGAGTGGAAGGAAGTGTTCCTCGATTCCGTGGGACTGCCAATGATGGAGCTGAGTCCATGATCGGATCAGCCATGATCGTATTGAATGGCGGAGTAGGCTCGAGGGGCCGTATGGCCTACTCCTGCTCCTATTTCTTATGTTTTTATGTTCTTAATGGTTTTGATGGTTCATGGGCCCCATAATCAGGGGTCAGTTAGCTGGTTTCTGAGCACCCAAGGCCCCACCCCACTGCTGGCCAAGAACGGAGAGACACTCATCAAGGACACCGAGGCAGTCAGGACCCGCTGGAAAGAGCACTCCGAAGGTCTCCTCAATCGAGACTCTGCCTTTGACTCGAGTATCCTTGACTCCATCCCGCAGCATGCTACCCGCCACCATTTCAGCAAAACCCCAAGCTGCACGAGGTAGAAAAGGCCATCCGCCAGCTCAAGAGCAACAAGGCAATGGGAGTGGATGGAATCACCACTGAGGCACTAAAGTATGGCGGAGAGGCACTATTGGCACGAATGTATGACCTCATCTCTCTCATCTAGAAGGAGGAAAACATGCCAGGAGATCTCAGAGATGCAGTAATTGTGACCACCTTTAAAAAACGGGACAAGTCTGACTGCAGCAACTACAGAGGAATCTCCCTATTATCAGCCACTGGGAAAGTCGTCGCTAGAATCGTCCTCAACCGTCTTCTCCCTGTGGCCGAGGAGATCCTCCCGGAGTCACAGTGTGGATTTCATCTCCTATGGAGTACAACGGACATGATTTTTACGGCGCAACAGCTGCAAGAAAAATGCAGGGAACAGCACCAACTCTTGTACATGGCCTTCTTTGATCTTACAAAGGCCTTTGACATTGTCAAACACGAGGGACTATGGAGCATCATCCTCCGTTTTGGCTGCCCCCAAAAGTTTGTCATCATCCTCCGCCTAATCCATGATGACATGCAAGGCATGATCCTGACCAATGGATTCATCACATGCACAATCCACATTCGGACCGAGGTCAAGCAGGGCTGTGCAATCGCGCCAACCCTCTTCTCGATCTTCCTCGCTGCAATGCTCCACCTCACACTCAACAAGCTCCCCGCTGGAGTAGAACTAAACTACAGAACCAGTGGGAACCTGTTCAACCTTCGTCGCCTCCAGGGCAGATACAAGACCGTCCCAACCTCTGTCGTCGAACTACAATACGCAGGTGAGGCCTGCGTCTGCGCACATTCAGAGACTGAACTTCAAGTCATAGTCAACATCTTCACTGAGGTATATGAAAGCATGGGCCTTACACTAAACATCCGTAAGACAAAGGTCCTCCAGCAACCTGACCTCGCCACACAGCACTACCCCCCCAGTCATCAAGATCCACGGCATGGCCCTGGACAACGTGGACCACTTTCCATACCTCGGGAGCCTACTATCAGCAAGGGCAGACATCGACGACAAGGTTCAACATCGCCTCCAGTGCGCCAGCGCAGCCTTTGGCCGCTTGGGGAAAAGAGTGTTCGAAGATCAGGCCCTCTAATCTGCCACCAAGCTCATGGTCTGCAGGGCTATAGTGATACCCGCCCTCCTGTATGGCTCAGAGATATGGACCATATACAGTAGACACCTCAACTTGCTGGAGAAATACCACCAACGATGTCGCCGCAAGATCCTGCAAATCCCCTGGGAGGACAGATGCACCAATGTTAGTATCCTCGATCAGGCCAATATCCCCAGCGTTAAAGCACTGACCACACTCAACCAGCTCTGTTGGGCGGGCCACATAGTTCGCATGCCTGACACAAGATTCCCAAAGCAAGCGCTCTACTCAGAACTCCTACCCAGCAAGTGAGCCCAAGGTGGACAGAGGAAACATTTCAAGGACACCCTCAAAGCCTCCTTGATAAAATGCAACATCCCCACTGACACCTGGGAGTCCCTGGCCAATGACTGCCCTAGGTGAAGGAGGTGCATCCGGGAGGGTGCTGAGCACCTCGAGTCTCGTCGCCGAGAGCAAGCAGAAACCAAGCGTGGCAGCGGAAGGAGCGTGTGGCAAACCAGTCCCACCCTCCCTTTCCCTCAACGACTGTCTGTCCCACCTGTGACAGAGATTGTAATTCCCGTAGTGGCCTGTTCAGTCACCTAAGAATTCGCTTTTAGAGTGGAAGCAAGTCTTCCTCGATTTCGAGGGACTGACTATGATGATGATGATGAGATGATTTCCTTGCACAATGAAAGTCTCCCTCCCATTCTTATCACAAGTTGTGTTATCTGATCTCCATGTCTGTGCTTGTCTCTGCTGCCAAACTTTTTGTTGTGCATGCAATAACTGTTAGACTGAGTACTGTTTAACTCCAAGAGGTATGACCTTGGCTCTGCTTTATTAAGGGCCAAAGTGACTAATATACAAAATGGCTGGCCTTTTATACTTGGGTTGCACACACATGCGTGCAGCCCAATGGCCTCCAACAGTGACGCCATCTAGTGGCTAGTGATCCCAAAAGTGCATACATGACACTTTTCCTAACTGCCTCCTTTATTTAATTGGAATGCGCTTAGCAGCTCGTTTCTCTCATCATCATAGGCAGTCCCTTGGAATCGAGGCAGACTTGCTTCCACTCTTAACATGAGTTCTTAGATGGTTGTACAGTCCAATACAAAAGCCACAGTCCCTGTCACAGGTGGGACAGATAGTCGTTGAGGGAAAGGCTGGGTGGAGAGTCTGGTTTGCCGCACGCTCTTTCCGCAGCCTGCACTTGATTAATGCATGCTCTCGGTGACGTGACTCGAGGTGCTCAGCGCCCTCCCGGATGCACTTCCTCCACTTAGGGCGGTCTTTGGCCAGGGACTCCGAGGTGTCAGTGGGGATGTTGCACTTTATCAGGGAGGCTTTGAGGGTGTCCTTGTAACGTTTCCGCTGCCCATCTTTGACTCGTTTGAACATAAGAACATAAGAACATAAGAATTAGGAACAGGAGTAGGCCATCTAGCCCCTCGAGCCTGCTCCGCCATTCAACAAGATCATGGCTGATCTGGCCGTGGATTCAGCTCCACTTACCCGCCCGCTCCCCGTAACCCTTAATTCCCTTATTGGTTAAAAATTTGCCTTGAAGGAGTTCCGAGTGGAGCGCTTGCTTTGGGAGTCTTGTGTCTGGCATGCGAACTATGTCACCGGCCCATGATCTTTGCAGCGCGACAGCTGGAAAAATGCAGGGAGCAGCGCCAGCCCTTATACATGGCCTTTTTCGATCTTACAAAGGCCTTTGACACTGTCAACCATGAGGGTCTATGAAGCATCCTCCGCCATTTTGGATGAACCCAAAAGTTTGTCAACATTCTTCGCCTGCTCCACGATGACATGCCGACCGTGAACCTTACCAGTGGTTCCATTACAGACCCAATCCACGTCCGGACTGGGGTCAAACAGGGTTGAGTCATAATACCAACCCTCTTCTCAATCTCACTGCCATGCTCCACCTCACAATCAACAAGCTCCCTGCTAGAGTGGAACTAAACTACAGAACCAGTGGGAAGCTGTTTAACCTACGCTGCCTCCAGACCAGGTCCAAGATCACCCCAACCTCTGTTGTTGAGCTACAGCACGCGAATGACGCCTGCGTCTGTGTACATTCTGAGGCTGAACTCCAAGATATAGTCGATGTATTCACCGAGGCATATAAAAGTATGGGCCTTACGCTTAACATCTGTAAGACAAAGGTCCTCCACCAGCCTGTCCTCGCCGTACTGCCCCCCAATCATCAAGTATCACAACGCGGGCCTCGACAATTGATGCGGAGATTCAACATCGCCTCTAGTCTTTGGCCGCTTGAGGAAAAGAGTGTTCGAAGACCAGGCCCTCAAATCTTCCACCAAGCTCATGGTCGACAGGGCTGTAGTAATACCCGTGCTCCTGTATGGATCAGAGGCATGGATGCTGTACAGAAGACACCTCAAGTTGCTGGAGATATATCACCAAGGGTGTCTCCGCAAGATCCTGAAAATCCCCTGGGAGGACAGGAACACAAACATCAGTGTCCTCATCCAGGCAAACATCCCTAGCATTGAAGCATGGACCACACTTGATCAGCTTCGCTGGGCAGGCCATATAGTTCGCATGCCAGACACGAGGCTCCCAAAGCAATTGCTCTATGCGGAGCTCCTTCACGGCAAACGAGCCAAAGGTGGGCAGCGGAAACATTATAAGGACACCCTCAAAGCCTTCCTTGTAAAGTGCGATATCACCACTGACCCCTGGGAGTCCCTGGCCCAACCCTGCCCTGGGTGGAGAAAGTGCATCCGGGAGGGCGTTGAGCTCTTCGAAACTCAACGGCGCGAGCATGAAGAGGTCAGGCGCAGGCAGCGGAAGGAGCGTGCGGCAAATCAGTCTCACCCTCCCCTTCCCCCGACGTATGTCTGTCTGATCTATGAAGGGTCTGTGGCTCTCACATTGGACTGTTCAGACACCAAAGGATTCACTTTAGGAGTGGAAGAACGTCTTTCTCAATTCCGACAGACTGCCTATGATGATGTGGCCTGCTCAGCAGAACTGATCAAGTGTGGTCAGTGCTTCAATGCTGGGGATGATGGCCTGGTCGAGGACGCTAACATTGGTGGCCTCCTTCTGTGCTGTGCCATTCATAAGAACATAAAAATAGGAGCAGGAGTCGGCCATACGGCCCCTCGAGCCTGCTCTGCCATTCAATAAGATCATGGCTGATCCAATCATGGACTCAGGTCCAGTTCCCTGCCCGCTCCCCATAACCCTTTATCTCCTTATCATTTAAGAAACTGTCTATGTCTGTCTTAAATTTATTCAATGTCCCAGCTTCCACAGCTCTCTGAGGCAGTGAATTCCACAGATTTACAACCCTCTGAGAGAAGAAATTTCTCCTCATCTGTCTTTTAAATGGGCGGCCCTTATTCTAAGATCATGCCCTCTAGTTCTAATCTCCCCTATCAGTGGAAACATCCTCTCTGCATCCACCTTGTCAAGCCCCCTCATAATCTTTTACATTTCAATAAGATCACCTCTCATTCTTCTGAATTCCAATGAGTAGAGGCCCAACCTACTCAACCTTTCCTCATAAGTCAACCCCTTCATCCCCGGAATCAACCTAGTGAACTTCTCTGAACTGCCTCCAAAGCAAGTATATCCTTTCGTAAATATGGAAACCAAAATTGCACGCAGTATTCCAGGTGTGGCCTCACCAATACCCTGTATAGCTGTAGCAAGACTTCTCTGCTTTTATACTCAATCCCCTTTGCAATACAGGCCAAGATACCATTGGCCTTCCTGATCACTTGCTGTACCTGCATACTATTCATTCTATGATTGCAGGGATAAGTAATTTGAATACAAATAGCCGTCTAGAATCTCTTGAGAGCAAATGACTGCTCTGGGTCATTGGGCTTTCCACAGGCCACTAACGTTATTGCTGCCTTAAAGAAGGTGAGAAGTTAGTCAGCTGTCATCCTCCCATTCTTTCTCCATATTGGTGACTATTTACTAGGTTGCTATTATACATACCTGGGGGGTCCTTGTGCATGAATCCCAAAAAGTTAGTTTGCAGGTGCAGCAGGTAATCAGGAAGGCGAATGGAATGTTGGCCTTCATTGCGAGAGGAATGGAGTACAAAAGCAGGAAGGTCCTGCTGCAACTGTATAGGGTATTGGTGAGGCTGCACCTGGAGTACTGCGTGCAGTTTTGGTCACCTTATTTAAGGAAGGATATACTAGCTTTGGAGGGGGTACAGAGACGATTCACTAGGCTGATTCCGGAGATGAGGGGGTTACCTTATGATGATAGATTGAGTAGACTGGGTCTTTACTCATTGGAGTTCAGAAGGATGAGGGGTGATCTTATAGAAACATTTAAAATCATGAAAGGGATAGACAAGATAGAGGCAGAGAGGTTGTTTCCACTGGTCGGGGAGACTAGAACTAGGGGGCACAGCCTCAAAATACGGGGGAGCCAATTTAAAACCGAGTTGAGAAGGAATTTCTTCTCCCAGAGGGTTGTGAATCTGTGGAATTGTCTGCCCAAGGAAGCAGTTGAGGCTAGCTCATTGAATGTATTCAAGTCACAGATAGATAGATTTTTAACCAATAAGGGAATTAAGGGTTACGGGGAGCGGGCGGGTAAGTGGAGCTGAGTCCACAGCCAGATCAGCCATGATCTTGTTGAATGGCGGAACAGGCTCGAGGGGCTAGATGGCCTACTCCTGTTCCTAATTCTTATGTTCTTATGTATATACTCTTCAAGTTTAATCCTGGTGAGCAATTCTATTGCTTTACATACAATGAATCATAATCCAATGGTAACACTACCTGTAGTCTTGTCACAACAGAAACCACTCTCATTACCTTTGCATTGTGTCAGCTGTGGCTCAGTGGGTAGCACTCTTGTATCTGAGTCAGAAGGATGTGGGATCAAGTCTCACTCCAGAGACTTGGTTATAAAAAATTTAGACTGACATTCCAATACAATGCTGAAGGTGCGCTGCAGTCTTTCAGATGAGATGTTAAACCGAGGCTCCGTCTGCCCTCTCAGGTGGACATAAATGATCCCATGGCACTATTTCGAAGAAGAGCAGGGGAGTTATCCCGGTGTCCTGGCCAATATTTATCCCTCAATCAACATAACCAGAAAAACAGATTATCTGGTCATTATCACATTGCTGTTTGTGGGAGTTTGCTTGTGCACAAATTAGCTGCCGTGTTTCCTATATTACAACAGTGACTACACTCCAAAAGTACTTCATTGGCTGTAAAGCACTTTGAAAGGTCCGGTGGTCGTGAAAGGTGTTAAACAAATCCAAGTCTTTCTTTCTTTTAATCACTGTTGCCTATGCTTAAGTCAGAAATCAATGAGACAGAGGAGGTAGAGGCAAAGGCGAAGTTTTAAATATAATTTATTGTACCATTTGCAATAGTGACCTTACCAGCACAAAAGCCAGCTGGTCCCACAGTGTAGATAAATTATTTCTCTCTCTTTAATTTATTTGTAACAAGAATTGTCAGACAAAATGAATGTGAGTGCTAAATCCTACCAGTGCATATGTCAATGGCGCATGGGGTATATTACCTTCTGTCACAAAGCCTGTTGAATTGTCTGCTGATGTGATTACAATTGTTGTAGAATCCCAGTGTGTACCTGCTTTGCCCAATAGCTCCTGAACCATCTGGAGTCACACTTGCACTAAACATCACACAGCCCGCAAGGCTATCCCCACTTCAGGAGATAGTAGTGCAGCAATTCAGACACCTGAAGGACACAAATTCATCATTGAGGTCTCGAGGGCTTTCGTGAGATTGTCAGAACTGAGCCTTTGAGACAAAAAGCTAATGGAGCGCAAATTGGTTTCTGGTAATTTTGTGGCAATTCTGGCGGTGTTGGGTGCAGTGGAATCTGGCGCAGAATCTCGGTCTATTGGGTTTCCACTCTTCTTTCACAGCCCAGCAAACTGCACTTGGCGGGGGCCTCCATGACAATTCATTGACTCTGAGTAACACTCTTCTGCTCATGCTCTTAAATGAACTTGGCAGTGTGGGGATGTATCAAGGAGGGTTCCTGGCAAACCAGGATTTCCACCCAAAGCTCCTTTGATATGAGGCAGCATGAGCCTCATTTGCTGACGGCAGATATGGCTCCCGTTGTGGGTCTAATGTAGGGCCTCGAGTGGAAAAGAGCTTCTGGTCTTTCGTTATCAACAACAAAGTCTTATATTTATATAGCCCCTTTAATGTAGTGAAACATCCCAAGGCGCTTCACAGGAGTATTATGAGACAAAAAATTTTGACACTGAGCCACATAAGGAGAAATTAGGGCAGGTGACCAAAAGCTTGGTCAAAGAGGTATGTTTTAAGGAGCATCTTGAAGGAGGAAAGAGAGGTAGAGAGGCGGAAAGGTTTAAGCAGGGAATTCCAGAGCTTGGGGCCCAGGCAACAGAAGACACGCCCACCAATGGTTGAGCGATTATAATCAGGAATGCTCAGGAGGGCAGGATTAAAGGAGCGCAGACATCTCGGGGGGTTGACGGGCTGGAGGAGATTACAGAGCTAGGGAGGGGTGAATCCATGGAGGGATTTGAAAACAATGATGAAAATGTTGAACTTGAGGCGTTGCTTAACCGGGTGCCAATATAGGTCAGCGAGCACAAGGGTGATGGGTGAGTGGGACTTTTGTGAGTTAGGATGTGAGCAGCCGAGTTTTGGATCACCTCTAGTTTATGTAGGGTAGAATGTAGGAGGCCAGCCAGGAGTGCGTTGGAATCGTCAAGCCTAGAGGTAACAAAGGCATGGTTGAGGGGTTCAGCAGCGGATGAGTTGAGGCAAGGATCGGTTGCAGTTGCTACTTGGGCCACACGGTGCTTCAAGGTAAGTAAAGAAAATTCTTGTCTGTTTTCCTTCAGCCCAATCTGGGCCTCTGGTGCCCCCTCTTGGAGTGACTTGAGTTTCACTTCTTCCATGATGTCCATGCTGCTTTCACACCGCTACAGATGCAGGCGCACATCGTGCTATTTAAACAACCCTGTCCCTGAAATTCGGGACAAGGTCAGCGCGAGGTGAAAGTTGTGGGACAAAGTTCCACCCATGTCCACCCAGGCAACAGAAGCACCGGAACCTCTACCCTAGTTACTCTAGCTTCAAAACCTAAGCGCAAATGTTGAGACTACTGTCTGGATATCAGCCTTCTTTTATTAATGTGTGCACTTTCTGTAACTTATTTAGATAGAAGAGGCCATTAGTCATAACATAATTGTCCCTTTTTAATGAACCAACCCCGATGACCAACATTCTACCCACATTCTTCAATTCCCTCTCTCTTTAGCGAGACATCCAATGAAAGGTAACTCCATAATGCTGCACTCCCAGCCAGGACCGTGCCCAGAGGGACTGCGAATCAAAGATAGAGCTTTAACATTGAACCCTGATTGCATTGGAGGCAACAGATTGCAGAGTTACCAAAATAAACTCTTAAACCTGTCATGTATGTAGACCATGTATACTAACTGTATAGTCACATAAGGTGTGCCATCAGAGGGCATTGTGGTGGGAGACCTAAGGGCCACCTGCATAGGTGTGCAGGGCCCAATATAAAAGGCTGTCCGCCATGCTTGTGCCTCACTCTGGAGTTACAATAAATGGGCTAAGATCACAACAGCTCAAGTACAATACTAGACATCATGGAGTAATTCACAAGAGTATTAAAGACATAACAACTGGCGACGAGATTACGAACTTTAATGCAAATATGACCAACATTAGTGCATTAGAAAAGTTCTCAGAGGGTGAAGATTGGGAAGTCTTTACGGAGCGGCTCGACCAACATTTCGTAGACACTAAGCTGGGTGGTGGTGTGAGCTGTGAGGAGGATGCTAAGAGGCTGCAGGGTGTCTTGGACAGGTTAGGTGAGTGGGCAAATGCATGGCAGATGCAGTATAATGTGGATAAATGTGAGGTTATCCACTTTGGTGGCAAAAACAGGAAGGCAGAATATTATCTGAATGGTGACAGATTAGGAAAAGGGGAGGTGCAACGAGACCTGGGTGTCATGGTACATCAGTCATTGAAGGTTGGCATGCAAGTACAGCAGGTAGTGGAGAAAGCAAATGGCATGTTGGCCTTCATAGCTAGGGGATTTGAGTATAGGAGCAGGGTGGTCCTACTGCAGTTGTACAGGGCCTTGATGAGGCCTCACCTGGAATATTGTGTTCAGTTTTGGTCTCCTAATCTGAGGAAGGATGTTCTTGCTATTGAGGGAGTACAGCGAATGTTCACCAGACTGATTCCCGGGATGGCAGGGCTGACATATGAGGAGAGACTGGATCAACTGGGCTTGTATCCACTGGAGTTTAGAAGAATGAGAGGGGATCTCATAGAAACATATAAAATTCTGACTGGACTGGGCAGGTTAGATGTAGGAAGAATGTTCCCGATGTTGGGGGAGTCCAGAACCAGGAGTCACAGTCTAAGGATAAGGGGTAAGCCACTTAGGACCGAGATGAGGAGAAACATCTTCACTCAGAGAGTTGTTAACCTGTGGAATTCTCTACCGCAGAAAGTTGTTGAGGCCAGTTCGTTAGATATATTCAAAAGGGAGTTAGATATGGCCCTTACGGCTAAAGGGATCAAGGCATATGGAGAGAAAGCAGGAAAGGGGTACTGAAGTTGAATGATCAGCCATGATCTTATTGAATGGCGGTGCAGGCTCGAAGGGCCGAATGGCCTAATCCTGCACCTATTTTCTATGTTTCTATGTAGCAATTGACCTGATAGGCAATGATCCGGCCACGCTGGCAGATAAGCGCAGAGCTATCTTGTTAACCAGTTGTGGGCCCGCGGTCTACGGCCTCGTCAGGGACTTGCTTGTACCAGAGAAAACAATGACCAAGTGATACGAGGAGCTGAAAGTATAATTTGGGACCAACTCAAACCGAAGGAGAGCATCCGCATGGCCAGGCATCGATTTTATACACACTGCCACCCCGAGGGCCAGGAAATCACGAAGTACACTGCCGACCTCAGGAGGCTGGCAGGACCGTGTGAATTCGGCGCATCCTCGCCGATGCGTTGCGGGATGTCTTCGTAATTGGCATCGGTCATGAGGCCCTTCTTCACAGGCTACTGTCTGCCGAAACCACCATCACTCTGCAGAAGGCCATCAGAATCAGCCAGACATTCATGACCTCAAGATGCAGCTCCAAGCAGATGATGACTCACTCTCAGGACTCAAACCCGGCAAGTACTGTAAATAGAATGGTGCCTTTCACAGGCAGAGCTGTTGAACGTGAATCCGCCCAGGACAGAGCGTACAGTCTCCCGAGTCCTTTAACTCAGAGTCCGCCGAGGGGTGCAAACGTAAGTTGAGTAGCACCATGCTGGCGTTGCGGAGGTAATCACAGGGCTCATCACTGTCAGTTCAGAGACTATGTGTGCAAACGCTGCAGCACAAAGGGCCACCTCCAGCGAATGTGCAAAAGAGCTGTGACTCACCAGGTGGAAGATGAGTCAGCAGATGGCTGTGAATCCAGTGCGGATTACGAGGAGATGGCTAGAGAAACAGCTCAGTCCCAGGACTAAGTATGGAGTATATACCTGCACCACAGATTGTCCTCCAGCGATAATGGAAGTCGATATAAATGGCGTTCCCGTCTTCATGGAAGTGGACACGGGGGCGAGTCAGTCAGTAATGAGCCAGGAAGCCTTTGAGAGGCTATGGAACAATCAAGCTGAATGACCCGAGCTGGTTCCAGTTCAGGCAAAGCTGTGCACCTACACCAAGGAACTGATATCAGTTGTGGGTAGTGCGGATGTAAGTGTATCCCATGATGGCGCGGTGCACAATTTACCATTGTGGATTGTTTCAGGTGATAGGCCAACGCTACTTGGAAGAAGATGGATGGGGAAGATTCATTGGAACTGGGAAGACTTCATCCCTCCAGCGATCGATGTCCCCCGTGCTCAGAGGACAGAGAAAGCCCCCACCTTCGGTTGGACCAGGCACCGGAGAGCAGATCCACGCAGCCCCCGAGGCACAGACCGCTCATCACGACTGTGTGGTGATGATCCGGACGAGATGACCCAAATGCACCTTCCCGCTTTCAGTGGCAGGACTCCTGGGGAGGGAGATTGGATCCAAGGGCGCATTCCCAGCTTCAGTGGCAGAATCCCTGGGAAAGAAGATCTTGGCAGTCGACACCATGGACAGGGAAACAATGGCATCCAAACCACGAAGTGCAGCGCTAATGGAGCAACGACACATGATTCCACGCAAGGAAGGTGATTGGGGTAAAATTAGTAAGGCCATTTTAAAGAAGGCCAGCAACCCTCCATTTTTGAATGAACTGCTTGAAATTGGTAACCACAAAATGTTGTTGAGCGATGTCGGGTGCAAATTGCAATCAGCCAATGTAGTGGGCGAACACCGAACGGTCATATACAGGTCCAGCGGGCTACCCAATGCTGTAGCCTGCGTCCCCGGGACCAGAACGTTGTATCATAAAGTGTCCCCATAGCTGACAGAAGTAGACAAGCCGCAGAGATCCCCGGAGAACAGAGGCACTGGTAGCGATACCCTGCCTCAGATCGGTTTAACATTGCAGGCACCCGATGGCATGAACCTCCATGGTCCAGAAACAGTAAACTGCGCCTATGTTCGCAGTCGGCTACCGTCGCTCACCACCCGGGTGGAAAAGGCGCAGCCCACAAACCCACTCGCCACCAGGGCAAGTCCAAGAATGAAAGGTCACCCGCAACGGCTCCTCCGAACGGGACCTGGACCAGCCATGATCCCAAACTAGAGAGTGCTCACAACGGTGCCCTCAAGGAAAGCGAGTCAGCAGTCCCCTGCGAACTGCTAGACAAGACGAGGCAGCCCCACCGTCACTTAGATGAAATGCTCACTCACTCAGACCGCTTCCCAGAGAGCAGCAGTGACACTGTGCAAATGAAAAGGACAGGGAGGTCACAGACACATCAGCTGTCTTTGGGCCTGCCCGACACTAGGAGTAACGGCAAGAGCCCTGAGCTCCGGCAACTCGAGCAAAATGAGCTCACCTCGCCCACAGACCCACTAGCATGGGGCACTGCGCCGCCACCAGATGATCCAGATCTCATCCGGCCGTGCTGGAACTAGACTGTCCTTGTGTACCTGTACTGAGATACCTGTACTGATCATGTAAATGTACCACACAAAAAGAAACGCAACTTGTAATCCACCCAACAAATGTACCAAGATGTAAATGTAAAACCCATGTGATGAACTTGAATGCAACTTGCATGTAACGGGCCATTAGCATGATATCTGTGTGGGAGGGAGAGTGGAGATCATGGATGCACCAGAAACCACTGGGACCTCCACTGGCAACAAATCTCACTACCAACCCACCCAAGCTCGAAGCGACCCTCCAATGGTCAACCAGGAGGAGCAAAGCCCAGGTCACCGTCAATGTACGAGTCAATTTGCATTAAAGACTTGGGGGGAAGTTATGTCACGTTTGTAGACCATGTATACTAACTGTATAGTCACATAAGGTGTGCCACTGCGGTGGGAGACCTGAGGGTCACCTGCACAGATGTGCAGGGCCCAGTATAAAAGGCTGCCCACCATGCTTGTGCCTCACTCTGGAGTTACAATAAATGGGACTAAGGTCACAACAGCTCAAGTACAATACTAGACCTCGTGGAGTAATTCATAAGAGCATTAAAGACATAACAGAACCCACTGGTAACTTGTACCATAAGGATAGTATGCAGGTACAGCAAGTGATCAGGAAGGCCAATGGTATCTTGGCCTTTATTGCAAAGGGGATGGAGTTTAAAAGCAGGGAAGTCTTGCTACAGCTGTACAGGGTATTGGTGAGGCCACACCTGGAATACTGCATGCAGTTTTGGTTTCCATATTTATGAAAGGATATACTTGCTTTGGAGGCAGTTCAGAGAAGGTTCACTAGGTTGATTCCGGGGATGAGGGGGTTGACTTATGAGGAAAGGTTGAGTAGGTTGGGCTTATTTGGAATTCAAGTGATCTTATCGAAACGTATAAGATTATGAGGGGACTTGACAAGGTGGATGCAGAGAGGATGTTTCCATGATAGGGGAGACTAGAACTAGAGGGCATATTCATAGAATAAGGGGCCGCCCATTTAAAAGAGAGATGAGGAGAAATTTTTTCTCAGAAAGTTGTACATTTTTGGAATTTGCTGCCTCAGAGAGCTGTGGAAGCTGGGACATTGAATAAATTTATTTCAGAAATAGACAGTTTCTTAAACAATAAGGGGATAAGGGGTTATGGGGAGCGAGCGGGGAAGTGGACCTGAGTCCATGATCAGATCAGCCATGATCTTATTGAATGGCGGAGCAGGCTCGAGGGACCGTATGGCCTACTCCTGTTCCTATTTCTTATGTTCTTATGTTCTTATATTCTTATGATATATTAGGACAGATGACCCGCAGCTTGGTCAAAGAGGTGGGTTTTAAGGAAGAGAGCGAGGTACAGAGGCGGAGAGGTTTCAGAAGGCAATTGGTGAGCTTTGGGCCGAGATAACTGAAGGCATGGCCACCAAACGTGGAGCGATTAAAATCTGCGGTGCGCAAGAGGCCTGAATTGGAGAAGCGCAGAGATTCCGAAGGGTTATAGGGCTGGTGGAGGTTACAGGGACAGGGAGGGGCAAGGCCTTGTAGGGATTTGAAGACAAGGATGAGAATTTTAAAATCAATGCGTTACCGTGTCGGGAACCAATGTAGATCAACAAGCACAGAGGTGATGTTTCCTACCTATATCTGGCTGGTAAAGCTGTACAAGCCTAATTTCTATATCTTTTCTCTCTCTTTCTCTCTCTGTCGGAGATACACTCAGATATCGGTAGGCATTGAGCATTGATGGAAGTGAGCCATAAAAAGTGAGCAGTTTATCAGTGATAGCTCTAGGGGGAAATGATGAAGTGAAATTTTCATATGCCTTATTAACTTATATTTGTGAGGCTGAAATGCACTCATTTGACAATCTTATCATTCTTTTCAAATGGACGTATTCAATGTCACTAAATGGAGGCAGCAACGCTGGAACTATGAGCCAGTAATGTGAGCCATTGAAGGAGCTTACAGACAGTAGATGACAGCACATACATAAGAACATAATAACTTAAGAAATAGGAGCAGGAGTAGGCCATTCGGCCCCTCGATCCTGCTCCACCATTCAATAAGACCATGGCTGATCTTCTACCTCAACTCCACTTTCCTACACTATCCCCATATCCCTTGATT
Organism: Pristiophorus japonicus; assembly: GCF_044704955.1. Lineage (NCBI taxonomy): Eukaryota > Metazoa > Chordata > Chondrichthyes > Pristiophoridae > Pristiophorus > Pristiophorus japonicus. The sequence continues at coordinate 32,708,868 of NC_091978.1, forward strand.
CCCTTAATATTCAAAAATCTATCTATATCAATCTTGAATATATTCATCGACTGAGCATCCACAGCCCTCTGTGGATTCACAACCCTCTGAGTGAATGAAGAAATCTCACCTCATTTCAGTCCTAAATGGCCAACCCCTTATCCTGAGACTATGCCCCCTAGTTCTAGACTCTCCAGCCAGGGGAAACAGCCTCTCAGCATCTACCCTGTCAATCCCCCTCAGAATCTTACATCAATGAGATTCCTTCTCATCTTTCTAAACTCCAGAGAACATAGTCCCAATCTACTCAATCTCTCTTCATAGAGCAACCCCCGCATCCCAAGAATCAATCTTCCAATCTCTACTCAATAGTGTCCACTGGACAATGGGTTTTTGTACATGGTACAAGGTTGGGCTGGAGTTTGGTTGTGAGGTTCCTGTCCTTTTCTGGACCCATACATGAATGTCCATTTAGATGAGCCACCAGGTTGTAAGAGAGATTTAGGAGCAGTTACAGTTCTACAGGAGCTGGAAGCCCTCTGGTGTCTCAATCAAGAAATTCTCTTAACATTTTGAGAACCTGCAATACATGCAACAATGAAGAAAGAATACAACAGCCCCTTTCTATAATAGACCATATGCTTTGTTCAGCTTCCTCATCAACCGAGAAACCCACACTTATTGACCCAGAGAGTGGTGAGAACGTGGAATTCGCCACCACAGGGCAAGGCAAACAGCACATGCATCCAAAGGACAAACACAAGGGAGAAAGGAATAGGAGGACACGCTGATAAGGTGATATGAAATAGGGTAGGAGGAGGTTCGTGTGGAACGTAAACCAGGTGGGCCGAATGGACTGTTTCTGTGCTGTACATTCTATGCGATTCTAAGCAAAATGATCACCAGCATGCGGTATGGCTCCCATCATGGCCATTATATGGGGAAAGGGCAGTGACTCTGGGACTATCCAGCTTCAGAGATGAGAAAAAGCCAAAATTTGAAAGCAAGTTGCTGCCTGCTTTACCGCCAGTCACTGCGCTACTATGTCTACCTTTTCATTAATTCTGCCCTCTGCATTACATAATGGCAGCTTGCTCTGCAGATGCCCCCTTCTTTTTTTAATTCGTTCCAGGATGTGGGCGTCGCTGGCAAAGTCAGCATTTATTGCCCATCCCTAATTGCCCTTGAGAAGGTGGTGGTGAGTCGCCTTCCTGAACCGCTGTAGTCCGTGTGGTGAAGGTGCTCCCACAGTGCTGTTAGGGAGGGAGTTCCAGGATTTTGACCCAGCAACAATGAAAGAACGGCAATATATTTCCAAGTCATGATGGTGTGAAACTTGGAGGAGAACTTGGAGGTGGTGGTATTCCCATGGACTTGCTGCCCTTGTCCTTCTAGATGGTAGAGGTTCCTGGGTTTCGGAGATGCTGCCGAGGAAGCAGTGGGGTGAGTTGCTGCAGTGCATCATCATCATCATAGGCAGTCCCTCGGAATTGAGGAATACTTGCTTCCATTCTAAAAATGAATTCTTTGGTGGTTGAACAGTCCAATCAGAACCACAGTCCCTGTCACAGGTGGGACAGATAGTCGTTGAACGAAAGGATAGGTGGAACTGGTTTGCCGCACGCTCCTTCCGCTGCCTGCGCTTGACTTCTACATGCTCTCGGTGATGAGACTTGAGGTGCTCAGCGCCCTCCCGGATGCACTTCCTCCACTTAGGACGGTCTTTGGCCAGGGACTCTCAGGTGTCAGTGGGGATGTTGCACTTTATCAGGTGGGCTTTGTGGGTGTCCTTGTTAACGTTTCCTCTGCCCACCTTTGGCTCATTTGCCATGAAGGAGTTCCAAGTAGAGCGCTTGCTTTGGGAGTCTCGAGTCTGGCATGTGGACAATGTGGCCTGCCCAGGGGAGCTGATCAAGTGTGGTCAGTGCTTCAATGCTGGGGATGTTGGCCTGGTCGAGGACGCTAATGTTGGTGCATCTATCCTCCCAGGGGATTTGTAGGATCTTTCGGAGACATCGTTGGTGGTATTTCTCCAGCGACTTGAGATATCAACTGTACATGACCCACATCTCTGAGCCGTACAGGTATTACTACAGCCCTGTAGATCATAAGCTTGGTGGCAGATCTGAGGACCTGGTCTTCGAACACTTTTCCTCAGGTGGCCAAAGGCTGCACTGGCGCACTGGAGGCGCTGTTGAATCTCATCGTCAATGTCTGCTCTTGTTGATAAGAGGCTCCAGAGGTATGGGAAATGGTCCACATTGTCCAGGGCTGTGCCATGGATCTTGATGAGTGGGGGGCAGTGCTGTGCGGCAAGGACAGGCTGGTAGAGGACCTTTGTCTTACGAATGTTTAGCGTAAGGCCCATGCTTTCGTACGCCTCAGTAAATACGTCGACTATGACTTGGAGTTCAGCCTCGTGCAGTGCAACTTATAGATGGTACACACTATAGCCACAGTGCGCTGCTGGTGGAGGGAGTGAATGTTGCAGGTGGTGGATGGGATGTCAATCAAGTGGGCTGCTTCCTCTCATCATTGCTCCCCTCAGGCATTTTAATACCAAATCACTGAGGCTTCACACTCCAGTGAAAGCCATGCCCTGGAATGCCAAAAAATGAGCAATTGGTTATTAATCTATCTGGATGAGGTAATCAAACTCTAATTAAGGCGAAGGGTATCAGACACCGCGAAGAAAGAGGTAGAGTTTCAAACGCATCATTTGGCCATCAAAACTCAATTTCAGTGGGCACAAATTTCCCCAACCCCTTTTTCCGACGCACTAACACCAGATGCGCCGACTTTGTGTGCTCAAAACGGCACCAAAAAACTTACTGCGTTTTCTGGCAGCTCTTCTGTGTCTTCCTGGTCCTGGCACGGTGTTTCTGTTTGAGTGGGGGGTGGAGCTACAGCCCTGCGCTGAAAACAGTGCCAGCAGCTATGCGCATGCGCAGTGGAGTCTGCACGCATGCGCAGTAGCTCCTCGCCCTCCCAGCACGTCCCGATGCTCGCCACCCCTATCTCGGGCCAAGTGGCTACACTTCAAAAGTACTGCATTAGCTGTGAAATGCTTTAGGACATCCTGAGGTTGTGAAAGGTGCTATGTAAATGCAAGTCTTTCTTCCTTATCATTCAGTTTCTTTGAAATACAATTTTGTTTTCCGCTTTCTGCTGATCTAAAATTTTGTCAAATCATGTCCATGGAGATGAGATATTACAGCTCTGCGCAATCTCTGATACACACACAAAATGACTGATGGAAACAAAATATTCTATCAACATAGGCTTCTGTAAACAGAGTCAAGAACCAATTTTAAAAACAGAGCAAGTTATATTTCCTCCCAAAATGTTCTAGGTTGTCAATGAAGCTGGATTCATATGGAGGTGTTTAAGAGATTTACCATATTTCCCTTGTTTTCATGTCCGCAATCCCTCACATTATCTACTGGGGCTATCTTCGGTGCAAACCTGTCTAAGCAGAAAACCAATACATCAATCTCTTCGCTTGTGAGTTCAAGAAATGAATGGACTCTTGAACCAGACTCGGCAACTGCTCCACAAATGAAGGGAAACAAAACTCTAAACAACTGAGCACCTGCTACAAGTGAGAGGCAATGCATTATGCACAAAGACCTCTGTAATGCAGAACAACTTCCCACCTCCAGTCAACGATATTACTGTCAGCCTTCCGACCTAATTGTATTCAGGGTTCTTAATCAGAAAGGGGAAAGTCAATTTTAGCCTCAGCCAGATCTCGCTTAAAACAGAAATGTATCTGCCTGTCCTTCCTCCCAATATCAAGATTACCCATAGGGTCCTAGGATGCTGCAGGGAAGGATAATATAGCATTCATCACCAGCGCTGCAATTCTAGCTTTGTGAAAGGCTCTCCAGGCCTACACTGACAACGGAAGATGAATAGGCTGCAGCTGAATGATTCTGCGGGCCACCAGCATGCTGTCTAGCCAGGAATACATACACTTGGTTACAATCTCCACTTTTGCACAGCAATTTTGAAATCTACTGCAAATGTCATTCAATTTCTTTTTCGAACATAATCTCCAAGTAGATAAATATATGGATTTTCCTACTGTTCCTAAAATAAAGATAGCGACTTGAACGAAAGATTACAACCAGGTGAGAGCAGTCTTTCACTGTCAGTGTCAGCCAGCCACAGAGGGCTAGTGATATCTACAGTTGATATGCTAACCTGCTCTTCAAAGGAAAAGAATACAAGGTCACCATCTATACGCTATTACTTTGGTGTTTACCTTTGTAAAAGTAGCTCCTCACCCAGCGCTCCCGATGCTCGCTGCCACTATCCCGGGCCGAGTGGCCTGCCTGATACCTCCATTTGCAAAGAAGTGCCATCCTAAAATGGGCATGATCCAAGTCAGTGAAAGAAGCCAGGCTTCTACTATCATAGCAACTGCCCTGGCTCTTGTCCGATACTTCAAGTATTTCAATGGCTGACGAACTAAACAGTAACAATATTTACCTTTCTAAAAGTAGCTCCTCACCCAGTGGGTCCTGATGCTCGCCGACCTTACCTGAGTGGCCCGCATGCTGCCTTCCCACCCCGTGTCTCTCCCCCACAAGCCACCTCGCCCCGTGTCTCAGTTTAATATACAAACTAGTTAATGTAACTCTTTGGTAAATGGAATACTTGTTCAATCACATGCTTCCACATGAAAAAATAGCATTTCCAGGATCTGTTTTGGCTAAGATTGCGACTGCACTTCCCTTCCCCCTCCTGGCTACCTGCGCACATTTCTTAATTCACTGCAAGGTTTTTCTGAGCGGTCACATACGCTGGCCTAAGTTAGTTTGGAGTAACTTTTAGCTGGCTAAACTTGCTTAAATGGCCAAAATAGGCGTAAGTGGCTGGTAACGCCCCCCTTTTGAAAAAAAAACAAAACTAAAAAAAAAACCTAACTAACTCACTTACACTGGAGCAAACTAAATGGGAAAATTGCAATTTTTAATTACTACAAAACAATCTAGTTGCTCCAAAAAAAATGGAGCAACTCCTGGGGAAGCTTGGGCCCAACTGTTTCAGAGATGGTACACCATATTTACATCAATGTATTACTGTCTATTATTTCAGGTTGACCCATCTTTTTCTCCTTTTTATACATGTCAAAGTATCTGAATACCTCTGCTCTTTAATAAACATTTTTGACAGAGTCATCATGTAACAGTTTGTTAATGCAGTGACTCTTTGGACCTTAGTGGTGTGCAGGCACAGTCCGGTGCACACACTAATTCTTTGCTTGATGTAGGTGAACCTCAGTCCTCGGGTGAGCGGCTTTGATGAAATGCCTCTGGACACGAATTCAATGAACTATCAGCTCTGTACGTCAAGAATGAAAAGAGGAGCATGTGAATGCTGCTCTGGGGCGGGCAAGTAAGAATGGTGGGAGGGGGTAAGGAACACATCAGGGGTATGGGTGTACGTATTTCCAATGTTTTCTGCTGTTATATCAGAGGGCAGTTTTTTTTAAACCTACCTGGAACTGCAAATTCCGAGCTCCTCCTAATTCATCAGTGGGAAAATTCACAGCCCAGTGTGATGCTCACAGGTGGATCAAGACGATCCCAACTCCATTCTCGGGTCTTCATCGAGATGACCAATCGGAGCCAGGTGCGAAAACTGAGTTCGGGTGTCACTCCAACTCGGGATGGGAAGAATCAGCCAGGATTTCCATTCCATTGCCCAGTGACCTGAGGATGAGTGCAGCAACGTGAACCTTGGTTAGGGACAGGATTTGTCTCAGTTCTGAAAGACAATTTGCATTTATATAGTACCTTTAACATAGTAAAACGCTATATAAAAAGGAGCGTATCAGTCAAAAATTGACACCGAGCCAAAGAAGAATGAGGTAAGTTTTAGTGAAGGCCTTAAAAGAGGAAGGAGAGGTGTCAAGGCAGAGAGGTTAGGGCCCAGGCAGCTGAAGGCACTGTTTGCATTTGTTACATAATCAAAGCACTTTACACGGTGAGTTACTTTTATGGAGTGCAGTAACTATCATTGTGTAGAGAAATGCAGCGGTTAACCAACATTCCACAGGAGGCAATGAGACGGATGACCTGCTCTCATTCATTTGCTGTTTCTGGTTGAACGAAGAATGTTTCTGCGCTGCGTACTGCCATAGAATCTTAAAGATCCACAGGCTGTGCTTATCATAAAATCTAAAGGACAACGCATCTGACAACACAGCACTTCCTCAGTCCGACACTGGAGTGCGAGTCGAGATTGGGTCTCGGTGTGAGGTCCTGAACCGACAACCTTCTGACCCCAAAACAAGAACAAATCCAGCTGAGCACAGCTGACACAAGTTCCTTGCTGCTGACAAATGAATACATTGAAATGCATGTTAAAAGCGCATCACTGGCACTCTCTGGAATGTGACAAGTGAGGCCAGGTTCAGGACTGGCTTCCCCAGCCATGAGATGCAAATATAATATATATGTGAAACACAGTAGTAACTAGTGGAACTAACTTACAAAAGAGTGGCGTATATTCAAATAGTACATTTGAATTACAGTGTCTTGGAGTGATAGACTGTTTTCAAACAATGCACTGAAATTACAATGTCCTCGATCGATAGAGTGAGGGATTGCTGCAGTGTCGGAGGTGCCATCTTTCGGATGAGACGTTAAACCAAGGCTCCGTCTGCTCTCTCAGATGTGTGCAAAAAATCCCATGACGCTATTTCAAAGGAGCAGGGGAGTTATCCCCGGTATCCTGGCACAATATCCCTCAATCAACATCACTAAAACAGATTATCTGGTCCTTATCACATTGCTGTTTGTGGGAGCTTGCTGTGCGCAAATTGGCTGCTGTGTTTTCTACATTACAACAGTAACAGTAGCGCACCAACATTAGCGTCCTCGACCAGGCCAACATCCCCAGCATTGAAGCATTGACCACACTTGATCAGCTACGCTGGGCAGGCCACATTGTCCGCATGTCAGACACGAGACTCCCAAAGCAAGCGCTCTACTCGGAACTCCTTCACGGCAAACAAGCCAAAGGTGGACAGAGGAAACGTTACAAGGACACCCTCAAACCCTCCCTGAAAACCTGGGAGTTCCTGGCCAAAGACTGCCCTAAGTGGAGAAAGTGCACCCGGGAAGGCGCTGAGCACCTTGAGTCTCGTCGCCGAGAGCATGCAGAAATCAAGCGCAGGCAGCGTAAAGAATATGTGGCAAATCTGTCCCACCCACCCTTTCCCTCAATGACTATCTGTCCTACCTGTGACAGAAACTGTGGGTATCGTATTGGACTGTTCAGCCACCGAAGGTCTCATGTTAAGAGTGGAAGCAAGTCTTCCTCAATACCGAGGGATTGCCTATGATGATGATGATGGGATCCAATGTCCTGTAGTAAATGGGTGTATATGAACCGTCCTCTTGAATTACAGTATCATAAAATGACCGAGTGTAATGTAAAGATAGAGTCTGGTAGAGTTCCTGCTTGGTTGCGTTGGTTAGCACAATTTGGCTGAAATCGACCAAACCACCTTCAAAGATTGAGGAATTTCAAGCGCAAGTTACGTCCAGCGCCAGTGAGTTTCTGTGATCCTTTGTGCTGGTTTAAGGGTACAGGAGCTTAGTGGTTATGTTACTAGACTAGTAATCCAGAGCCCCGGACTAATGGGTAGGGCCTGTTAGAGACCATGAGGCTAATCTTTGTGTGGAAGCGGAAGATGTTGGTATAGTTCTGAACGAATACTTTGCATCTGTTTTCATAAAGGAAAGGGGAAATGCAGATACTGCTATTGAGGAGGAGTGTGATATTCTGGATGAAATAAATATAGTGAGAGGGGAGGTATTAAGGGGTTTAGGAACTTTGAAAGTAGGTAAGTCCGGAGGCCGAGATGAACTGCATCCCAGGCTGTTAAGCGAAGTAAAAGAGGAATAGCAGAGGCCTTGAACATAATTTTCCAGTCCTCTTTGGATCTGGGCATGCTGCCAGACAATTGGAGGACTGATAATGTAGTATCCTTGTTTCAGAAAGGAGAAAGGGACAGGCCGAATAATTACAGGCCTGTCAGCCTAACCTCAGTGGTGGAAAAATTATTGGAAAAAGTCCTGAAAGACAGGTTAAATCCGCATTTGGAAAGGCAAGGATTAATTAGGGACAGTCAGCACGGATTTGTTAAGGCAAGATCGTGTTTGACTAACCTGATTGAATTTTTTGAGGAGGTAACCAAGAGGGTCGATGAGGGTAATGTGTACGAAGTAATATAGTATAAGGTCCCACATGGTAGACTGGTCATGAAAGTTAAAACCCATGGGATACAGGGCAAAGTGGCAAGTTGGATCCAAAATTGGCTTGGAGGTAGGAAGCAAAGGGTAATGATTGGTGGATGTTTTTGTGACTGGAAGGATGTTTGCAGACGACACTAAAATTAGCTGTGTGGTTGATAATGAAGAGGAAAGTCATGGGCTGCAGGAGGATATCAATCTACTGGTCAGGTGGGCAGAGCAGTGGCAAATGGAATTTAATTCAGAGAAGTGTGAGGTGATGCACTGTGGGAGGGCTAATAAAGAAAGGGTATACACATTAAGCAGTAGGCCTCTTAATAGTGTAGATGAACAAAGGGATCTTGGAGAGCTTGTCCACAGATTTGAGGGGGTCTTCTTTACGCAGAGGGTTGTGGGGATCTGGAACTCGCTGCCTGGAAGAGTGGTGGATGCAGAAACCTTCACCACTTTTAAGAGATGGTTGGATGGGCACTTAAAGTGCAGTAACCTGCAAGGTTACGAACCTAGAGTTGGTAATTGGGATTAGACTGGATGACCTTTTGTTGGACGGATCTCCTGAACTAGTTTTGATTGCCTGGATGGGTTGGAGAGGAATGTTCCCAGATTTTTTCTCCCTAAATTGGGCTGGGTTATTATCTGGTTTTTGCCTCTCCCAGGAGATCACCTGGCTCCGGTGGGGGTGGAGTGTAGAATGTTTCAGTATAAGGGGTGTCGCAGTTGTGGTGACTAGTTGGGCGGGGTGCTCTTTGCCTTTCCGTCATTGTCGATTGCTTTGTATGTGACCTTTAGGACTGCTGACCAAGGGCCGTTGCGGCTCTTTGTCGGCCGGCGCGGACACGATGGGCCGAAATGGCCTCCTCCTGCACTGTAAATTTCTATGTTTCGATGTTTCTATGAGTTAAAGTCTCACCTGCTCTTGCCTATATGTGGCTCGAGACCCATAGTAATGGGGTTGATTCTTCACTGCCCTCCGAAATGGCCAAGCAGGCCACTGAGTTGTAGACGAGGCTCACCACCACCTTCTCGAGAGTAATTAGTGATGGGTAATAAATGCCGGCCTTGTGACGATGCCCGTGAATGAAGTTTTTTTTAATTGTGCTGGAACCTGGCCCCGCCCACACCTCCAAACTGAATTAATCGCCGGGGCAAGTTTCTGCTAATCGCACCCGCTTGCGGCCCTTCAAGGAGGCTCTTAAAATTAAGCTTTATTTTTAGGCACAAGGGCACTAATAGGCACATTTGAAAAGTTTTAAAGTATTAAAATATACTTAATTTACTAATAAACAGACCAATGTGCACCAATGAAACTAGTAAATGGTTCTGTACAGATTATTTAGACACATTAAAAATGCTGAAATTTTGTGATAAACCCATTTTGAGCCATATTAATAAAACTGCACCAGGTTACCATTCTTAACTGCAAAAGAATATTTTTTAATGCAAGGGGAAAAAAATAAACAATTGCGCTCAAAAACGCTGCCCGATTGTGCGGGTGCATGGAAGCTTTTACGTTTGCAATTATGCAAATGTGTTTGGGGGACAAACTTGAACCATAACTTCACGTCGGAAAACCAGCGCAATTTCGAGCACAATTTGCACCCAGATTTTCAATTGCACTCAAAGCGTAAATTCAACCCAAGTATGTTGAAGTAGTGGCGTATTCCAATATTACACAAGACATGCACTGTCCTGAAGTGACACCGTTTATTTGAGACGCACACTTGATTTACAGTGTCCTGAAATGGTCAAACGAGTTACTGTATTCTGAATTGATATTTGAATAGAATCCAACAGTGCACGCTGATTACAGTATCTTGAAATGATTCAAGCGACTCACGCTTAGTATCCCGAAGAGATCTGCAATGCTCATTGGAGTGATTTTTCATATACTTAGTAGCTTTGTTTAACAGGATATTGCTGGATTAGGAGCAAATTTGAAGGACATTATTTGAGTGCCGCAGAGTTTAATATTAATGGGAGACAGATGCTCCTGTAGGGCTAGCAGCAACCTGACACAAATCACAAAGGTACAAAACATATGTTTTTAATGTGGCAACCGAGGGGATCAAATTCTTGACTGCGCTAATCTTAGTCAAACAGCAGGTGAGCAAAATGAGCTGGAATTAAAGTTGCCTGTTTTTACTGCTACTGTGAGGATTTTCACCCCTCTCAATTATTTTAGTTGTGCACTTCAAACAAATGCCCCCTGCAAGGGATCTCACACTCCAAAATAACACATTTTTTCAGTGCCCGTTTTTTTTTTTGAGGGCATCAACACACAAATTATACAAGTGCCCCCTGGCTAAAAGTGGAGGGAAGGCACTAAAACCAGCAAATCAAACACATTAAACTTTAAACTTAAATGATCAAATTAAAATTGGGTTGCCGGGGGTGATGATACACTCCAGTCCCTCCGGCGCCCACCTCTCGCGGAAGGCCGCGAGCGTACCGGTGGATACCGCGTGCTCCATCTCCAGGGACACCCTGGCCCGGATGTAACCGCGGAAGAGAGGCATTCACCCCTCTCAAAGTGGATTTCTGAATGCAGCTGTATTTGGGAGAAGGTGGGAGCAAAGCCAATTTTTTTCTGGTTAACAGCCTTGTTAAGGTCATTAACAATCAACTTGTGCAGTGCCTGTAGGGGATTGTTAAGCTGTAAGTACTTAACTCCTGGTCAGATCTGGTTTTAATCAGCTCAGGGAAGGGGAATTTCAAGCTCTCACCATAACAGTGGCACAAGGAAAGAGTACAGAGGAGTTTTCAGGAGAAATATTCCTGCTTGAGGGAGAAAGGGACCGAAAGATTTGTTGATTGAGTGAGATGAAGTAAGGTGGGAGGAGGCTGGTGTGGAGCATAAATACCGACTTTGACCACTTGGGCTGAATGGCCTGTTTCTGTACTGTGATTCATTATCTCATCTCTCTCATCTGGAGGGAGTAGAGGTGGCATGCCGGAAGATCTCAGAGATGCCATAATCGTGACCATCTGTAAAAAAGGGGACCGGTCCAACTGCGGCAACTACAGAGGAATCTCCCTGTTGTCGGCCACTGGGAAAGTTATCGCTAGAGTCCTCCTCAACCGTCTTCTCCCTGTGGCTGAGGAGTTCCTCCCGGAGACACAATGCAGATTCCATCCACTACCGGGTACAACGGGCATGCTCCTCACGGCGCGACAACTGCAAGAGAAATGCGGGGAACAGCACCAACCCTTGTACATGGCCTTCTTTGACCTCACAAAGGCCTTTGACACTGTTAACCACGGGGGACTATGGAGCGTCCTCCACCATTTTGGCTGCCCCCATAAGTTTGTCGCCATCCTCTGCCTGTTCCTCGATGACCTGCAAGCCATGATCCTGACCAACGGATCCACCACAGACCCAATCCATGTCTGGACCGGGGTCAAGCAGGGCTGCGTCATCGCGCCAACCCTCTTCTCGATCTTCCTTGCCGCAAAGCTCCACCTCACACGCAACAAGATCCCCGCTAGAGTGAAACTAAACTATAGAACCAATGGGAACCTGTTCACCCGTCGTCGCCTCCAGGCTAGATGCAAAACCATCCCATCCTCTGTCGTTGAACTACAGTACGTGGACGACGCTTGCATCTGTGCACATTCAGAGGCCGAACTCCAAGCCATCGTCAACATCTTCACCGAGGCATACAAAAGCATGGACCTTACACTAAACATCCTTCAGACAAGGGTTCTCCACCAACCGGACCCCGCCATACAGCACTGCCCCCTCTCCCCGCCAGTCATCAAAATCTACGGTGGGCCTTGGACAACGTGAACCACTTTCGATACCTCGGGAGCCTGCTATAAGCAAGCGCAGACATCGAAGACGAGGTACAACACCAGCGCAGTCTTCGGTCACCTGAGAAAGAGAGTGTTCGAAGACCAGGCCCTCAAATCTGGCAACAAGCTTATTGTCTACAGGGTTGTAGTGATACCTGCCTTCCTGTATGGCTCAGGGACGTGGACCATATTACAGTAGACACCTCAAATCGCTGGAGAAATACCATAACGATGTCTCCGCAAGATCCTGCAAATCCCCTGGGAGGATTTACGCACCATAGTCAGTGTTCTTGATCAGGCCAACTTCCCCAGCATCGAAGCACTGACCACACTCGACCAGCTCTGCAGGGCGGGCCACATTGTCCGCATGCTGGACACAAGACTCCCAAGGCAAGTGCTCTACTCGGAACTCTTACACGGCAAGTGAGCCCCAGGTGGGCAGAGGAAACGTTTCATGGACACCCTCAAAGCCGCCTTGATAAAGTGCAAGATCCCCACCGACACCTGAGAATCCCTGGCCAAAGACCGCCCCAAGTGGAGGAAGAGCATCCAGAGGGCGTTGAGCACCTTAGTCTCGTCGCCAAGAGCATTGAGAAAACAAGCGCAGGCAGCGGAAGGAGCGTGCAGCAAACCAAACACCCCACCCACCCTTTCCTCCAACCATTGTCTGTCCCACTTGTGACAGAGGCTGTAATTCCTGTATTGGACTGTTCAGTTACCTGAGAACTCACTTTTAGAGTGGAAGCAAGTCATTCTCGATTTCGAGGGACTGCCTATGATAAAGAAACACCGACATAGACCAGTTGGGCCAAATGGCCTGTTTCTGTGCTGTAATCTCCGTGATTCTATGCTATACTATGACAATGGCCCAAATAACTGAGGTCTGCACTGCAGCTGCCACTCCTGTGGTCGCATGTTCAAAAGGCAGATTAATAGAATCATAGAAATTTACAGCATGAAAGGAAGCCATTTTGGTCCATTGTGTCCGCGCCGGCCGACCAAGAGCTATCCAGCCTAATCCCACTTTCCAGCTCTTGGTCCGTAGCCCTGTAGGTTATGGCACTTCAAGTGCACATCCAAGCACTATTTAAATATGGTGAATGTTTCTGCCTCTACCACCCTTTCAGGCAGTGAGTTCCTGACCCCCACCGCCCTCTGGGTGAAAGATTTCCCCTCAAATCTCCTCTAAACCTCTCCCCAATTACTTTAAATCTATGCCTCCTGGTTGGTGACCCCACTGCTAAGGGAAATAGGTCCTTTCTATCCACTCTATCCAGGCCCATCATAATTTTATACATCTCAATAAGGTCTCCCTTCAGTCTCCTATGTTCCAAAGAAATCAAACCCAGACTATCCAATCTTTCCTCATAGCTATAATTATCCAGTCCAGGCAACACCCTCGTAAATCTCCTCTGTGCTCTTTCCAGCGCAATCACATCTTTCCTGTAATGTGGTGACCAGAACTGCATGCAGTACTCTAGCTGTGGCCTAACTAGTGTTTTATGCAGTTCAAGCATAACCTCCCTGGTCTTGTATTCTGTGCCTCAGCTAATAAAGGCAAGCATTCTGTATGCCTTCTTAACCACCTTATCTACCTGGCCTGCTACTATCAGGCATCTGTGGACCTGCACTCCAAGGTCCCTCTGTTCCTCTACTCTTCTCAGTGTCCTACTATTTAATGTGTATTTCCTTGCCTTGTTAGCCCTCCCCAAATGCATTACCTCACACTTCTCCATATAGAATTCCATTTGCCACTGTTCTGCCCAGTTCATTGACATCTTCCTGCAGTCCGCAGCTTTCTTCTTCATTATCAACCACATGGCTCATTATTGTATCATCTGCAAACTTCTTAATCATACCCCCTACATTCAAGTCCCACTCACTCATAGGCAGTCTCTCGGAATCGAGGAAGACTTGCTTCCACTCTTAAAATGAGTCCTTATGTGGTGTATGAAATGATACAATAACCTCCGTACTGTGAGCCAGTGACTAGGTGTAACCTGGTCAGTCTTTAATGGCTTCCAGAAGTGAGGATACAAAGGTGAAGTTCAGGTTATATACCGGGCCCAGCACGAGTGTACTTATGACCCGAGGACCTCCAACGGTAGTGAGCCCTGTTGGTGGGCAGACCTTATGTACATACATTACATCATTGTTCTTGGCACAAGTCCATATTGCAAGTTCAGACGGTCCGGAGCCCTTCGCTCCCTGGTTGACCATCTCAGTACAATCCCAGTGCTTTCCGAGTCTCTCATGACTTGGGGCTGGGCGTTGACCACAGTGGGTTCTTCTGATGGCTGGACATGAGTTGGTTGGTCGTCTAAGCTCGCGGTGTCTTCTTCCATCTGTTCTGGTTCGTCAGTGTGCCTTAGCTTGATTTGATCAATGTGTATCCTGCACATCTGCCCATTCTTGAGCTTAACCATATACACCCGGTTACCCTCCTTATCTGTAACATTGCCCAGGAGCCACGTGGGCCTTTGGCCATGGTTAAGTACATACACTGGGTCATTTACAGATATGTCGCGTGACACTGCGGCACAGTCGTGATACCACTGCTGGTGTTGACGTCAGGTTTCGACATGATCGTTAAGGTCAGGAAGGACTTGAGAGAGCCTGGTTTTGAGGCCTCTCTCCATCAATAGTTCCACAGGCGGGACCCCGGTGAGCATGTGTGGCCTTGTCCTGCAACTGAGCAGTATGCGTGACAGGTGTGTCTGCAAGAAACCGTGAGTTACGCGTTTCAGGCTCTGCTTGATGGTTTGAACTGCCCGCTCCGCTTGACCATTGGACACGGATTTGAATGGGGCTGACCTCATGTGTTTTATGCCGTTGCCTTTCATGAACTCTTGAAACTCCAGGCTCCTGAAACACAGTCTGTTGTCACTGACAACGATGTCTGGAAGACCATATGTGGCAAACATGGCTCTCAGGTTCTCAATGGTGGCAGTGGAAGTGCTGGATGACATGATCACACATTCTATCTGTTGTGTATCTGTAAAGCATGCACTCCCATGTTCCGCCACCAGGGAGCGCATCCACTGAAGTCTCAAGGGATCCCAGCATCCTTTGGGAGCACTGTATATAAGCCGGCCCCTGAGGCCTATTACTCACTCTGGAGTGTCTTAATAAAGACTGAGGTCACTGTTACTTTAACCTCCCTGTGTGCAGTCTCATCTGTGTTAGGAACACAACACTATCCATTTGGAGTATGCATCCACCACCACAAAAAACATTTTACTGAGGAAGGGGCCCGCAAAGTAGATGTGGATTCTAGACCATGGTTTGGATGGCCATGACCACAGACTGAGCGGAGCTTCCTTTGGGTCATTGCTTAACTGCATGCAAGTGCTGCACTGATGCACGCATGACTCTAAGTCCGAGTCAATGCCAGGCACCAAGCTTGGGACCTGGCGATGGCCTTCATTATGACAATACCGGAATGCGTATCATGTAATTCCCGTACAAATCTCGCCCTGCCTTTCTTGGGCATTACAACATGATTACCCCACAGTAAACAGTCAGACTGGATGGAAAGCTCATCTTTGCGATGGCAATACGGTTTGGTTTCATCACCCATTTCCTTAGGGATGGTCGACCTGTCCCCGTTGAGAACACAATATTTTACAACCGATAGGGTCGGATCCTGGCTGGTCCAGGTCTTAACTTGTTGAGCAGTGACAGGCGACCCTTCACTCTCAAACGCATCCATGACCATGAGTAGCTCTGCGGACATTGGCGTTTCCACCTCCGGTGTGGACAACGGTAACCGGCTCAATGCATCAGCGCAGTTGTCGGTGCCTGGTCTATGGCGAATGACATAATCATAGGCAGATAATGTCAGCGCCCACCTCTGGATGCGGAACGACGTGTTGGTATTGATACCTTTATATTCCGAGAACAACGATATAAGCGGCTTGTGATCGGTTTCCAGCTCGAAGCGAAGCCCAAACAGGTACTGGTGCATTTTTTTTATCCCATAAGCTCATGGTAAAGCCTCTTTCTCTACCATGCCGTAGGCTCTTTCCGCTTTGGACAGGCTGCGAGATGTGTATGAAACTGGTTGTAGTTTGCCTGACTCATTGGCTTGCTGGAGTACGCAGCCGACCCCATAGGGCGACGCATCATCGGTCAAAACTAGACGCTTGCATGGGTCATACAGTATCAGTAGCTTGTGGGAATACAACAGATTTCTAGCCTTCTCAAAGGCTCTGTCTTGAAGTTCACCCCACACCCAGTCATCTCCTTTCCTGAGCAGCTTGTGCAAAGGCTCTCATACTGTGCTCAATTTGGGTAAGAAGTTACCGAAGTAATTGAAAAGATCCAGGAACGAATGCAACTCCGTCACATTCTGGGGCCTGGGCGCATTTTTGATGGCCTCTGTTTTCGCATCTGTAGGCCTGATTCCATCTGCCGCAATCTTTTGTCCAAGGAATTTGGCCTCTGGTGCCATGAAAATGCACTTCGAACATTTAAGCCTGAGTCCCACTTTGTCCAGACAACGCAGAACCTCTTCCAGATTGTGCAGGTGCTTGGCAGTGTCACAACCTGTGACTAGGATGTCGTCTTGGAATACCATGGTCCTGGGAATGGATTTCAATAGGCTCTCCATGTTTATTTGAAATATGGCTGCCGCCGAACGAATGCCAAAAGGGCACTTGTAAATAAACATTCCTTTGTGTGTGTTGATGCATGTAAGTTTCTTGATGATTCAACCAGTTCCTGTGTCATGTAGGCCGACGTTAGATCCAATTTGATGAACGATTTTCCCCCGGCTAGTGTTGCAAGCAGGTCATCAGCTTTCAGTAGCGGGTACTGATGCCGAACGAATGCCAAAAGGGCACTTGTTGTAAATAAACATTCCTTTGTGTGTGTTGATGCATGTAAGTTTCTTGATGATTCAACCAGTTCCTGTGTAATGTAGGCCGACGTTAGATCCAATTTGGTGAACGATTTTCCCCCGGCTAGCGTTGCAAGCAGGTCATCAGCTTTCGGTAGCGGGTACTGATCCTGTTTCAAAACTCGGTTGATCGTGACCTTGTAGTCTCCACAAATCCTGACCATACCGTCGCTCTTTAACACCGCAACAATGGGGCTGGCCCCTTCATTAAATTCAACTGGTGAGATGACCCCCTCGCATTGTAATGGGACCGCCCTGGCTTTGTGATGGATAAGCCTTGAGTCTGGGCCTCGGTGAATCTGCACCTTGGCTCCCTTGAAGCTGCCAATTCCCGGTTCAAACAGTGAGGGAAATTTGCTCAGCACTTGAGCACACAAATCATCATCCACTGATGAGAAAGCTTTGATATTTCCATTTTATTTTCTCGAGCCAACTCCTGCCGAATAACGATGGGCCATTGCCCGGGATAATCCAAAACGGTAGATCATGAACCGCTCCCTCATACGACACTCGTACTGCTGCACTACCGATCACTGGTATGAGCTTTTGGGTGTAGGTATGCAATTTCGCATTTATCAGACTCAGCTTGGGTCTCTCTGCCTTGGTCTCCCACAGCTTTTTGAAAGTCTTCTGGCTCATTATCGATTGACTTGCACCCGTAACTAATTCCATGGATACCAGCACGCCGTTTAATTTTACCTCCATCATTATCTGTTGACTCTTTGTTAGTAACGTACATATGCTATACACTTCCTCCTCGGAGCTCTCAAATGCCTCGGCCAACATCACCAGATCCACGCTGAATAGATCATCATCCACGTGGTATGTCGCAGCTCGCTTGCTCTGCTGTGGACACGTCCGCTGAAGATGCCCCGCCTTTGCACACCCTCTGCATACACACTGCCTGAAGCGGCACTGATGGGGTCGGTGATTGGCCCCCGCAACGCCAACATGTTAAGCTCGGATTTGCGCCCGATGGCGGACTTTGAGCAGCTCCCGGTCTTGCAGACGCAAACGAGTAGGCCCTGCCATGTGCAGCTCTGCCGGCCGTCGATACAATTTTGTACACAGTACTTGCCGTGGAGTTCCTGTTTTGTTGTGATATCTGCTTCGTGCTTTTCTGCGTGGACATGCAAGCCTGGGCGATGGTGGTGACCTTGTTGAGATCCGGCGTCTCCGCAGCCAACTGCTTACTTAAGGTCACCTCGTGGTTTACCCCGATCACGAAAAAGTCACGCAGCATGTCTTCCAGCTCAGGCCCAAATTTGCAAGGCCCTGCAAGACGTCTCAGGTCGACAACAAATGCCGCTACATCCTGGCCTTCTGGACGAACATGCGTATAGAAGCGATATCTGGATTATGAGGATTCCTTCCGTGGGTTTAAGATGTTCCCGAACTAGAGTACACAGTTCTTGGTAATGCTTTTCTGTAGGAAGAGTGGGTGAGAGCAGATTCTTGATGAGTGCATAGATCGTGGGGCCACAGACGGTGAGAAGAACTGCCCTGCGCTTCCCTTGTCTTTGTTTAGGTCCTTTGCCACAAAATACTAGTCAAGACCATCCGTGAAATCTCCCCAATTCTCTCCCTCATTGACTCTCTCGAGAATTCCAACAGTACTCGATCGTGCTGTGCTCGCCATACTTGGTCAGTCTTTAATGGCTTCCAGAAGTGAAGATACAAAGGTGAAGTTCAGGTTATATACCGGGCCCAGCACAATGAGACTCGAGGTGCTCAGCGCCCTCCCGGATGCACTTCCTTCACTTCAGGCGGTCTTTGGCCAGGGACTCTCAAGTGTCAGTGAGGATGTTGCACTTTTTCAGGGCGGCTTTGAGGGTCTAAATCACTGATATATAACCACAAAGATGTGCGCTTCCGATGAGCAAGGTTCCCCACAGGCAATGTGAAATTTTTTTAAATGACCCTTGTACTAGCGAGGTTCATTCATGGCCACGGGATGTCTGAACTTGTGGAAACGTATCCAGCGTGGGACACAAGTGTCCATGGGAAGGAGAGAAAACTGGAACAGGGGGCAAAGGGCAGTGTTTGCTTAACAGAAAAAAACGCAACTGTGAACAGACTACGTTCTAGAATTTCAATTTTTATTTATTTTATACAAACATCCACGTAACAAACCCCTGACTGCACTGCTTATCTGATCATTGGCTGCATTGACTCCTTTCCGTCGTCACATGTCACAATTTATTTCTGCTCCTTTCCTTTCCAAAAGTAATATTTTTCTTTTGCCCGGTTTCTCCCTGCCTGCATTGTTCAAGTGGCCGTTCTGCATGTATGAGCCTGAAGAGTTCGCAACATTTCTGTTTAAAGAATGGACTTAATCGAGAATATTTTGTGGATTTTATTTTTTTTATGAAGGTATTTTCCCTGTGCTGGGGACACCCTGGGCAGATACGTGAAAAAGCTGTTTTTTGTGAAAACTCCAGAGACCGCATGGCAGTTAGCTGTGACAAAGGAACTGTCAGTCATGCAGAATGTACGTGTTCACCCACCAGTCCCAGCTAAAGGAAGGGGGCCATGAATATTGACAAAAGAGCTTTCAGCCAGGAAGGGGGGGGGGGCCATTGACAAAGCCACTCTAATATGCAAAAGCTCCTCTCACCTCCACCTCAGAAGAAAAGCAGAACAATGAACCCACTAACCTGGCCAGCCAAAGAGGAGCCAGGTCTTTCCCAACACAAAGGCTGAGCGAGATGCCCAGACTAAGGGCCATTAGTCCAATACACATGCGTTGGGTGGCCCATCACTGACTAAGTACCCCTGCTTAAAAATAAAAGGATTTTAAAGATTGGCGGGAAAGATAGGGGGTAGCAAGACTCCCATAAAGGCAGGCTCTTTTTCCACTTTATTTTGAGCTTGTAGCTAGGAGCTTGCAGCTTGCATCTAGAGAGAGCGAGAGAGATTTTGAAATAAAAAGTATCCAGAGCGAGCTCTCTCTCCCTCGCGCTCTCGCTCCACCAAGATTGATGTACCAGAGGAGGAAGCCGCAGTTCCACAGTAGAAGCCGCCGAGACTGAAAACCAGGCAGTGACCAGGCAGCTGAGCTGGACGGAGGAAACCAACTGTGTTTGTAATGGTGAGCATGATCACGAGTGTTCCAAGCCGGTAATATCCCAGGCGAGCTGGGTGAGACTAAGAGCTCAGGGTTTTTTCTCAGAAGTGAAGCTTTAGGGGCTAATTCAGAGGAGGAATTCGTTTGGTTTAGCCAGGTGAAGGGGCTTATGCGACATGGGATATTCATTGCTAGGGGTGGAGTTAGCATCCACCATAGCAACAAGGGAATTACTGCATGTTACTGGTCCCAGTTTGTACTGTGTGTACGCTGTTTGTAACCTGGATTTTATTCTCCGCAGAGACAGTGATTTCGATTTAATGGTGCATGTTTTAGCCAATGTATGTTAGACCAAATAAATTAAGTACAATTTTTCACAGAAGCATTCCTGTCTGTGACTTATTCCATTTACACTCTGAATAACAATCCCTGGGTATAGAATTTTTGTAAGGCGGGGGAGATTCGAACCGTCCGTCTAGCAATTGGCTAGTATTAAAACCGTTTACAGAGCCGAGACAGAGATTGTTAGCAGGCTAGTCAACTCTGGGTGTGTTGGCCGAGGAGGTCAGTCCTGTCCTCATTGAACGATCCTCCCCTGCAATCCTCCGACCATTTGTAATCATAGAATCAGACAGCACGGAAGGAGGCCCTTTGGCCCATCGTGCTCCTGGGTACAACTATCCAATTAGCCCCAATCCCTCGCTCTTTCACCATTGCCCTGCATATTGTTATTTTTCAATGGGGCCGACATTGGTGAGACACAATTTTCATAGAAACATAGAAAATAGGTGCAGGAGTAGGCCATTTGGCCCTTCGTTTCGCCCGTTTTACGGCAGTCCCCGGGCGGTGCATCATTTTTTACCGCCTGGTACCACTGGGGCTGAGTGGGCGGGAATTTCATCCCACTTTTCTCGGCGGTAAGCCGAGCGAAGTGCAGTGGGTGGTGTGCAGCGGAGGAGGCCTTTTGACTTGTGAATCTTCGGCTCTCGAGTTGTGCGCACGCGTGGCTCTCGAGCTCCGCCCCCCCGAGAGGCACCGACGAGAGGCCAGAGAGTGCCGACCTGAGAGCGCTGTGTGGGTGCGGGGGGAGATCACTGTGGGGCAGGGGGAGAGATTGCAGTGGGGGCGGAGATTGCTGTGGGGGGGAAGAGACTGCTGTGGGGGAGGGGGAGAGATCGCTATTGGTGGGGGGGAGATACCGCTGTGGGGTGGTGGGGGGGGAGAGATTGCAGTGGGGGGGAGAGATATCACTGTGGCGGGGGGGGGGAAATCATTGTGAGGGGGGGGGATTGCTGTGGCGGGGGTGGCAAGAGATCGCTGTCGGGGGGGGGGAAGAGATTGGGAGGATTAGAGAGAATGGGGGTTGAGAGAGAGAAAGAGACTGGGGGGTGAGAGAGCGAGACAGGGGATGGGTGAGAGTGACTTGGCGGAGGTGGTGGGAGAGAGGGAGAGAGAGAGAGACTGGGACATGAGAGAGACTGGGGTGTGGGAGAGACTAATAACATTTTTATTATAGTTCATTAATAAAGGAGTAAATAAGGCTTTATTAGACCATTTATATTATTGCCTAACACTAGAAAATACTGCAATCCATTTCAAAATACATCAAACTGTGGAGAACTATAAAGATCTTTGGAATATCAAACAAACCTGTCAGCTCTGTGCACATACCACCCACTTAGGATCCACTTAAAAGCACCTTCTCCAGGACGGTATGCAGTTCCGGCAGTATGTCAGTGGTATGTCATGAATCTTGCACTTTTGGGCGGTATGTCGGCAGTCTGCATGGGCGGGTGGTGTGCATACCGCCCGGTGGTATGTCACTGATGTCGGCGGTATGTAGGTGTTTCTTTGCCAAAATTGCATTTTTGGGTGGTTAGTGGGCGGTATGTCGATGAATTTCGGGCCCAATGCCCTTTTGAATTATCATTGGCCAATTTCCCACTCCACTGCAGTTCGCCGCAGTACCCCACTGGAGGGCAACATTTACCTGAGCACGGGAAGGGGCTTGAACCATCGACTTCCTAGTGAGTATGGGTCAGTCATGTGGCAAGTCAGCAGTAGCTCAGTGGGTCACGCTCTCACCTCTGAGTCAAAAGGCTATGGGTTCAATTCCCACTCCAGTGACCTAAGCACAAAAATCTAGGCTGATACTTCAGTGCAGTACTGAGGGAGTGCTGCACTGTTGGAGGTGCCGTTGTTTGGATGGGATGCTGAACTGAGGAGCTGTCTGCTCTCTCATTTGCAAGTGCTTTTCCCAACAACTTTCCCGAGTGTAGTCACTGTTGTAATGAGGGAAATGCGACAGCCAATTTGCGCACAAGCAAGCTCCCACAAATAGCAATGTGATAATGACCAGATAATTTGTTGTGTTGATTGAGGGATAAATATTAGCAGAACACCAGGAATAACTCCCCTGCTCTTCTTTGAAATAGTGCCATGGGATCTTTTACATCCACTTGAGAGAGCAGATGGGGCCTCGGTTTATCATCATCATAGGCAGTCCTTCGGAATCGAGGAAGACTTACTTCCACTCTTAAAATTGGTGGCTATACAGTCCAATACGAGAACCACAGTCTCTGTCACAGGTGGGACAGATAGTCATTGAAGGAAGGGGTGGGTGGGACTGGTTTGCCGCATGCTCTTTCTGCTGTCTGCGCTTGTTTTCTGCATGCTCTCGGCGATGAGAGATGAGGTGCTCAGCGCCCTCCCGGATGCACTTCCTCCACTTAGGGCGGTCTTTGCCAAGGGAGTCCCAGGTGTCAGTAGGGATGTTGCACTTTATCAGGGAGGCTTTGAGGGTGTCCTTGCAACATTTCATCTGCCCACCTTTGGCTCATTTGCCGTGAACGAGTTGTGAACGAGTTCCGAGTAGAGCACTTGTTTTGGGAGTCCTGTTTCTGGCATGCGAACAATGTGGCCTGCCCAGCGGAGCTGATCAAGTGTGGTCAGTGCTTCAATGCTGGGGATGTTGGCCTGGTTGAGGAAGCTAATGTTGGTGCATCTGTCCTCCCAGAGGATTTGCAGGATCTTGTGGAGACATCGTTGGTGGTATTTCTCCAGCGACTTGAAATGTCTACTGTACATGGTTCATGTCTCTGAGCCATACAGGAGTGCGGGTATTACTACAGCCCTGTAGACCATGAGCTTGGTGGCAGTTTTGAGGGCCTGGTCTTCAAACACTCTTTTCCTCAGGGGGCCAAAGGATGCACTGGTGCACTGGAGGCGGTGTTGGATCTCGTCGTCAATGCCTGCTCTTGTTGATAGGAGGCTCCCGGGATAAGGGATGTGGTTCACGTTGTACAGGGCCGCGCCGTGGATCTTGATAACTGGGGGGCAGTGCTGTGAGAACAGGCTGGTGGAGGACCTTTGTCTTACTGATGTTTAGCGTAAAGCCCATGCTTTCGTACACCTCAGTAAATACGTCGACTATGTCCTGGAGTTCAGCCTCTGTATGTGCGTAGTCACAGGCGTCGTCCGCGTATTGTAGCTTGACAACAGAGGTTGGAGTGGTTTTGGACCTGGCCTGGAGACAGCGTAGGTTAAACAACTTCCCACTGGTTCTGTAGTTTAGTTCCACTCCAGCGGGGAGCTTGTTAACTGTGATGTACAGCATGGCAGCGAGGAAGATTGAGAAGAGTGTTGGGGCGATGACGCAGCCCTGTTTGACCCCGGTCCAGACGTGGATTGTGTCTGTAATGGATCCATTGGCCAGGATCACGGCCTGCATGTCATCGTGGAGCAGGTGGAGGATGGTGACGAACCTCGATTTAACGTCTCATCCGAAAGATGGCGCCTCTAACAGTGCAGTGCTCCCTCAGCACTAGATTTTTTGTGCTCAAGTTCCTGGAGTGTGACTATGAACCCACAATCTTCTGACTCAGAGGCGAGAGTGCTACCCACTGAGCCACAGCTGACACTGAATGCAAAGGATTCCATGATACTATTCGAAGAAGAGCAGGGATCTTCACCCTGGTGTCCTGGCCAATAGTTATGCCTCAATCAACATCATAAAAAAAACAGATTATCTGGTTATTATCACATTGCTGTTTGTGGAGCTTGCTGTGCGCAAATGGGCTGTCGCGTGTCCTACATTACAACAGAGAGTACACTGTAAGAGTAATTCATTGGCTGTAAAGCTCTTTGGGATGTCCTGAGGTCGTGAAAGGCGCTATATAAATGCAAGTCTTTCTGTTTTACCGAAAGAGCCAATGAATGGAACTCCCAAAGGATCAGAATTAAAAAGAGGAGAAATTTAACTCATGGCCTCTGTTTTGCACCTGAACAACAGGTGGCTAGGAGTTGAAAATTAGGAGGGACAGCTCAGCCACCACATTGACGCTCAAGGTCAGCAGATGCTATACTCAGGTGGGCCCGTAAGTGGGCAAAAGGCCTGGCCACCTGAAACAACTTGTATTTATATAGCACCCTAAGCATAGTAAGATGTCCCAAGATGCTTCACAGGAGCGTTATCAAACAATTTGGCCACATAAGGACAGGTGACCAAAAGCTTGGCGCAACAGGTAGATTTTAAGGAGCCTCTTAAATAAAGGGGGGGTAGAGAGATGGGGAGGTTAAGCGAGGGAATTCCAGAGTTTATGGCTCAGGTAGCTGAAGGCACGGCCACCGATGATGGACCGAGGAAATTCGGGGATACACGAGAGGCTAGAATTGGAGGAATACAGAAATAAGTGGCTTTATTATGCAAATTGGAGACTTTTGCTGGTTGTGGGATCCCGATGCAAAGATAAAGGTGCAGATGGGCTGAGCTTGCAGCTTGCAAGCTTTGCCTCGTCACACCAGGTCTTGTGTGGCCTGACCAGCGGGCCTTAAAAGAGACGCAAGTTATATTTTTTGTTGAGCGAGAAGGAGCTGGAGTTTTCCTCATGACTCCACAAAAACACTACGGCCTGCTGTCGGCCCAGATTCTCCCTTGCCAGCTGTAGCTCAGTGGGTAGCACACTCGCCTCTGAGTCAGAAGGTTTGTGGGTTCACTTCCCACTCCAGGACTTGAGCACAAGAAATTCTAGGCTGACACTCTCAGTGCAGTGTGAGGTGCTGTCTTTCAGATCAGATGTTAAACTGAGGCCCCATCTGCTCTCTCAAGTGGATGTAGAAGATCCCGTGGCACTAATTTGAAGAAGAGCAGAGGAGTTATCCCCCGTGTCCTGGCCAATAATTATCTCTCAATCAACGTAACAAAAACAGATTATCTGGTCATTGCTGTTTGTGGGAGTTTGCTGTGCGCAAATTAGCTACCGCGTTTTTCACATTACAACAGTGACTACACTCCAAATTGGCTGCAAAGCGCTTTGAGACATCCGATGGTTGTGAAAGACGCTATATAAAGGCAAGTCTTTCCTTTTGTCAGCTCCACGTCTCCCGAGAAACAACCCGTGGTTCAGCTTGGCATCGAGACGGCCTGACTTCATCAGGACATGATTGGCTAGCTGCATCCCGATGCCCGTTCAGTGCCCACAGCCTTCCACTCCTAGTTAAATGATGCCCGGTGCTGACCAGGGACACCTCGGTGTCGGTGGGAATGTTGCATTTTATCAAGGAGGCTTTGAGGGAGTCCTTGAAATGTTTCCTCTGCCCACCTGGGGCTCGCTTGCTGTGTAGGAGTTTGATTTATCCACCTGCTTTTTCGAGGCTATGACGGATTCCTCTTGCACCACTGCTCCGGGGAGGGAGATCAATACCCTCTGAGTCATTTTTTTTTTCCCCCAACCTTTCATTTTATTCTTTGGGTGATGATTTTCCATTTCTGTCCTCTAGGCACTGACTCACCGAGCAGTGGAAATAGCTTTCTTGTTCCTGCTTTACCTTACCAAGGCCTCTCAATAATAAACAAACTCTTCAAGTAATGCTGAAGTACACGCAGACGTATGATCCTCGGTTATCCAGTTTGCCAAGGAATGGTTCTTGTTGAACTTGGATCAGGGTGTGCGTGAACCACAGAGACAAGAAGCCAGATTGAAAACCTTTGTGCCAGGGCCCATTTAATCACTCACAAACCAAGTAACTTGATATAAAAGCAAGAACATTGTTTAAAGAAAACATATTTCCCGCCCCTCCCGCCCCAAAGTGATGAGATTTCTCAAACATAATGAAATTTGGCTAAAAACTGACTACAATAGTGTGCTGAATATAACGAACAAACAGTTAGGGAATATTTTAGACTCAGTTCAGAACTATTTAACTCTTGGGCGGTAACAGCTTACATAAGAACATAAGAAATAGGAGCAGGAATAGGCCATTTGGCCCCTCGAGCCTGCTCTGCCATTTAATACGATCATGGCTGATCTGATCATGGATTCAGCGCCACTTCCCTGCCCGCTCCCCATAACCCTTGTCTCTCTTATCTTTCAATAATCTGTCTATCTCCACCTTAAATATATTCAATGACCCAGGCTCCACAGCTCTCTGGGGCAGAGAATTCCAAAGATTCACGACCCTCTGAGAGAAGAAATTCCTCCTCTTTTCCGTTTTAAATGGGCGACCCCTTCTTCAAGATATCAGCCTTGAGACGAGATTACAGTTGGTGATGTTAGTGAATGGACACTTAACTCACTCCAGTGGGGTACAAAAAAATAATTAAAAGGGCTAATGAAATGTTAGCCTTCATCTCGAGAGGCCTGGAATACAGAGGCGTGGAGGTTATGCTGCAGTTGGGGAAAGCTCTGGCTAGACCACATCTGGAGTACTGCTGGTCACCTAACCTTTCTTCGAGGGACCCAGAATGAATTCAAAATGGCATAGACATTTTTGCAGCTGGTTTCATCTTAATGCATTAAAAAAATTTCATTGTATTGCTAGGCTAAAGTAATCTGTAATCCTGTTAATTAATATGAAGGCTAATGTAATCTGTAATCCTGTTAATATGAAGGCTAACATAATCTGAAATCCTGTTAATATATAGACTAATGTATCTGTAATCCTGTTAATATGAAGGCTAACATAATCTGTAATCCTGTTAATATATAGACTAATGTAATCTGTAATCCTGTTAATATGTAGGCTAATGTAATCTGTAATCCTGTTAATACAACCTGCTCTATACTGACACATTCTAATGACAAAAGAAATATGTGTGCAATGTGTCCATTTTGCTGCTAACTAACGTTGATCTTCATGGTGACAGCCCCACTGCAGCAAGGGTCCGAGGTTAGCCAAACACTAATAATCGTCAACACGGGAAACACATTAGCACCATACACACAGCTATTTCACGCCAGTCTCTCCAAGCAAAGCATTGCTGCTATTAAGTATGAAGGTTTCTCTTTTAGAGTCATAATGACCCTTCTTGTTTTATATGAATGCCTGGATTTGTATGATGGACATTATTTTTTTGAGTGCAGGCCCCTCTCCAATCTCACTACTTCTTCTTAGGCAGTCCCCCGGAGTCGAGGATGACTTGCTTCCACACTAAAATGAGTTCTCAGGTGACTGATGAGACCAATGCGGGATCTACAGTCTCTGTCACAGGTGGGGCAGACTATGGTTGGAGGGATGGGTGACTGGGGTGCTTGATTTGTGGTACGCTTCTTCCGCTGTTTATACTTGGCTCCTGGAACCCCAATCAGACGACTACTGATCACTTGTTTACTAACAACACTCGCAATTGGTTAATATTTACAACTCTCAGATATTTTCTTCATCTTTCCAGTCTCCTAGACTCCCTGAATGCCATTTCATAGGATCATAGAATCACAGAATCATACAGCACGGAAGGGAGGCCATTCAGCCCATTGCGACTGTGCCGGCTCTTTGAAAGAGCTATCCAATTAGATCCACTCCTTTGCTCTGCCACTATAGCTGTCATGTTTGTAACCTTCACATAACTGTAACCTTTATGTAACAACGCTGTACACTGTATACACCTGAGAAATGCACACCTTGACCACAGGTAGTGAACTTGTGGGAGACACTCCTCACCTGGTCATCCAGGTATATAAAGGGAGGACCAAGCACTTCTTGGTTCTGGGAATAAAGGTTCAGGTCGCGTAGTGACTTTGTCTGCAATATATGCCTCGTATGATTCTATAGTAAGGTGTAAGGACACTACATCTGGCGACGAGAAACGGGAATCAACGACCCACGAGGATGGCCACCAGTAGCACAGAGGAATGGTACTGTGCTGGTGAGGACTGGGACGATTTTATTGAGAGGCTCCAGCAGAGCTTTGTCACGAAGGACTGTCTGGGAGAGGAAGCGGCTGGCAAGCGGAGGGTGCATCTACTGAGCAGCTGTGGATCCAAGCCGTATGCGCTGATGAAAGACCTGCTCACACCCGAGAAGCCGGCGGACAAGTCCTTTGAAGAGCTCAGCACTCTGATCAGTGAGCACCTCAAACCGCCGAGCAGCATACACATGGCCCGGCACCGGTGTCGGGAGGGACAAAGCATATCGGACTTCGTTGCGGACCTTCGCCGTTTGACCAGCCTCTGTAAGCTCACAGACACTTGCAGGGGGGAGATGTTAAAGGATTTCTTCATTGAGGGCATTGGCCATGCCGGGATTTTCAGGAAGCTTATTGAGACCAAGGACTTGACTTTGGAAAGGGCAACATTGATAGCTCAGACCTTCATGGCAGGGGAAGAGGAGACCAAGATAATTTACGCGCGCAGCCCTGGTTCCAACGTGGCGATGGACCAGGGAGTTAACATTGTAAATGAGACTCAGAATCCTGCAGGCAGGCAAGGGAAATTCGACACCGCCCAGGCAGCAACAGGCTCTAGGGTGGGCCAGCAACAGAGACAATGGCAGGGGGATCGGCAATTCACGCCATCACAAGGGACAATGCTTCCCAGGATGGGACCATTGACACTCAGAAACAGAGTGCTCAGGAGTAATCAGAGACAATCAGAGAGGAATGCCTGGTAACAGTTCCTTTGTTCACAACAATCTCAGCTCATGCTGGAGGTGCGGTGACAGACATGCTGCGAAAACCTGTAGGTTTCAACAATTTATCTGTAGAAATTGTACCTTCAGTGGACATTTGGCCAGAATGTGCAGAAAGCCCATAGCGAGGCTAGTTTATGAAGCAGAGGAACCAGATGAGGGGTCTGCAAGGCAGGGTGATGCTTGGGGCAAAGCTATGGACGCGGAAGTCCAGCAGGTTCATGTGGCAGACGTCCACAGCTCATATACCAAAACGCCACCTATGATGATGAAAGTTCTATTAAATGGCATCCCGGTATGCATGGAGCTGGACACAGGAGCCAACCAGTCCCAAGGGGCTATTCATTTACAACAGGTGTCCATTTGGCATTCATTCAGGGGCCGCTATCTTCCAGAGGAACATGGAAAGCTTGCTTAAATCCATTCCAAGATGACAAACTAATCACGGGTCGAGACACCGAGGAACACCTCCATAACCTGGAGGAGGTGCTACGCCGACTGGACCGGGTAGGCTTGCGACTAAAGAAATCCAAATGTGTGTTTTTGGCCCCAGAGGTCAAGTTTTTGGGCAGGAGGGTTGCCGCAGACGGGATCCGGCCTACCGAATCCAAAACGGAGGTGATCCGTCGTGCGCTCAGGCCCGGCAACACATCAGAGTTGCGGTCATTTCTGGGTCTATTGAACTACTTCGGGAACTTTCTACCGAACTTAAGCACATTTTTGGAGCCGCTGCACGTGCTCCTGCATAAGAGTTGTGAATGGTTTTGGCGGGACTGTCAAGAACGGGCTTTCAATCGGGCGCGTAATCTGCTTAGTTCTAACAAGCTGTTGATTTTGTACAAACCCCTGTAAGAAACTGGTTTTAACGTGTGATGCATCAACCTATGGGGTTGGGTGCATGTTGCAGCAGAGTAATGATGAGGGCCAACTCCAACCTGTGGCTTATGCCTCCAGGTCGCTCTCCCAGGCAGAACGGGGATATGGGATGGTTGAAAAGGAAGCACTCGCATGTGTCTACGGGGTGAAAAAGATGCACCAGTACCTTTTCGGCAGAAGGTTCGAGTTAGAAACGGACCACAAACCGTTAACATCCCGTTTGTCCGACATCAAGGCTGTCAATGCTAATGCGTCAGCTCGCATACAGCGATGGGCCCTCATGCCGGCTGCATATGACTAAACCATACGGCACCGGCCAGGCACTGAAAATTGTGCTGGCGCGCTCAGCAGGCTCCCACTGGCGACCACTGAGGGGGCATCGGAGCAAAGCGTGGAGATGGTCATGGCCGTTGAGGCTTTCGACACTGCAGGCTCCCCCATCATAGCCTGCCAGATCAAAATCTGGACCAACAGAGATCCTCTCCTATCCCTGATAAAGAAATGTGTCCTGACTGGGGATTGGGCGCCCGCACACAGACCGTGCCCCGAGGAGGTGGTGAACTTGTGGGAGACACTCCTCACCTGGTCATCCAGGTATAAAAAGGGAGGTCCCACGCAGGTCATTACTTCTTGGTCCTGGGAATAAAGGTTCAGGTCACGTAGTGACCTTGTCTGCAATACATACCTCGTGTGATTCTATAGTAAGGTGTAAGGACACTACAATAGCACTGCACTTTTTTTCCACTTCAGTGTTTATCCAATTCCATTTTGAAAGTTACTATTGAATCTGCTTCCACCACCCTTTCAGGCAGTGCATTCATGATATCTCAAGACCCACACTTGGATGCTGCATTGGGATTAAGTGTTGGTAACAGTGGCCTACCGGAATCCAGGTACTGTCGATGATGGGCGTTAAGCTTATTAATCAGGGCAAAAGGGGTTAACATGCTATGGCTCTCATTGCCCTATTTACGTAGATTGGTGGATCCCATATCGCTGGTGGCAACACAAAAACACTTGGCCTGTACGTGAACCAGCGTAGGCAGCACTGCTGGCTATGTTACTGCTCTGGCAATGTTTCTTCTGGCAGCAGGAGCTAAACCCAACACATGACCCAATTGTCCACCTCCTCGGAGACATTTACCACAGTGATGCTGCTGGATTCAAGGTTGGCATTGGGATTGGCATTAAATCGCTCATAGTAGGATATTATAGAATGGCATCTTTCCGAATGTAACCATGTGTTACCATATAGTTACATCCACTCACCTGAACTTTATAACCCTAAGAGGACTGTGTAAAATATACTCAGATGAGGTTCCAATCTAGTCTTGGATATAGATTTGGTCCTGTTCGATCTGCTTGAGTAGTCTCAATTTAATAATCCGTTAACAAACCAAAGGTTCTGAAATTATGCTGTTGCGTAAACAGTTTACATGTTCGCCTGAAATCCCTGTCTCCTCAGTTTTCAGTGGAGGCACTGACCTGTGTAAAACAAAAGCATTAACACCTCTGGCAAACTAGCAGAAAGAGGACTTTTGCAGGACACTGTAAAATGCAAATTTAGGGTTAAAGTCAAGAACAGGGAGAGTCCAGTCAAGGAATTAAAATACATTCTCCCACCAACCGAACGCAAACATAACGCCCTCCACGAGAGGACGATGAGACTTCAGTACAAAGTCTGTTACAGCACAACAACCCTCTTCCCCGAGCACCACCAACTCGACATGGTTTGCTCCACTGTGCAGCGGACAAGAATCCTAGACAATTACAGCCTCCTTCTCTTCACCCTCCTGCCCCTTCCTTTCTCCTCAACACCTGCTATTCTCTGGAGCAGCCGGGAGCTCAGACACATCTCCAACTTCGGCCTGCCAGAGAGTTCTATCTCATTCACCCCAGCAGACAGCCAGAGAGTTCTGACGAGGGGTCATCGACCTGAAACGTTAACTCTGTTTTTCTCTCCACAGATGCTGCCTGACACGCTGTGATTTCCAGCATTGTTCTGTTTTTAAGCCAGAGAGTAGCCCTCCCTCCCCCCACTCCTTGTACGCTCAGTGAGTATCTGAACCTTACTGATGGGCAAGACCCAAGCTTTGAGTCCTGGTCTACAACAGAGTTATCTAAGGTGGTGGTTGATATCCTATAATTGCTAAAACAGGTCTGAGACCTCCAGGCTCAGGGTAAATTGGACAAAGTTCCTGGTCCTGAATGTCCTTGCTGGATGTACGTGTATATTGGGTGAGAAAGTTTCTGTTCAGTTACAATGACCCCCACAGTGAGAAAAGCCAGCAAACAGTCATAAAGGAATACAAGGATATGTTTATAGGGTTAGCTGAATTAAGGTGGGAGGAGGCTCGTGTGGAGCATAAATGTTGATTAAGTGCAACATCCCCACCAGCACCTGGGAGTCCCTGGCCAAAGACCACCCAAAGTGGAGAAAGAGCATCCGGGAGGGCGCTGAGCACCTCGAGTCTCGTCACCGAGAGCATGCAGAAACCAAGCGCAGGCAGCGGAAGGAGCATGCGGCAAATCTGTCCCACCCTCCCTCATCCTCAACGACTATCTGTCCCATCTGTGACAGAGACTATAATTTCCGTATTGGACTGTTCAACCACCTGAGAACTCACTTTCAGATTGGAAGCAAGTCTTCCTCGATTTCGAGGGACTGCCTATGATGATGATGATGATGAAATGCCGGCATAGACCAGTTGGGCAGAATGGCCTGTTTTTGTGCTGTATATTCGCTGTAATTCTATATGCAATTCTATGGTAATTTGAATTGTGCAATAATTCAGCATTTTGTAAAGTATTTAAAGTTGGCCCATTTTTACCTTTGCAGGATGCACAATGCTAAAAGTCAGTTGAATGTAAGTGAGATTGTCAGTTAACAGTCCTGCAAGGATTATGCACTGTGGATTTTGGAGCTGCACTGCAGATAGATCCCTGTGACCCCCCTACTAGTCATCTCTATTTAACACACCCTTCACTACAGCACATCCAAAGACAGTAGATTTACTACACTTACTTAAAATGCTATTTGAAGAGATTATCTAATGGGGTTATAAAGTAAGCCAACACTTTTAGGAGACAATCTGTCGCCCTGAGATGTTTATGGCATCGATCGCTCGCCCTAATTCTATTCTCTGATGAGTTACAGGACCAGTACCAAAGCTCAATAAAGCTGTCTGCAAGCCAAAGAATGATTAAGGTTACTACAAATAAAATCGAGCAGGATATATATGTGTGCAATTTATCAAGAGAACATGTTGTAAAGCCCTTCCAGCTCTGCTACTGCAGTTGACACAAGTCTGACTTAACTGCAAACGTCTGGACCTGCTTACCTTATATATACCTGTGACAGCTACAAAGATTGGTTTGAAAAGTAAGTATCAACTCCTTCAATCACAATTATGTGAAAAGTGTTGCAGTAATTCACCTTCGTTTGATTTAGGAGTAAGGCCAGCTCAGAGTACCCCTGTGCTGCGCCCCTTTTTAAAATGTCTTCCTGTGACTCGACCAGAGCAATTTCTTTGTTGGCCAGAAGCCCCAACCAGTGCTTTTTAAGAACATAAGAAATAGGAGCAGGAGTAGGCCATTCGGCCCCGCAAGCCTGCCCCGCCATTCAATGAGATCCTAGCTCAATGAGCTTCTACCTCAACTTCACTTTCCCGCCCGATCCCCATATCCCATCAGAGTCCAAAAATCTATCGATCTCAGCCTTGAATATACTGAACGACTCAGCATCCACAGCCCTCTGGGGCAGAGAAATCCAAAGATTTACAACCCTCTGAGTGAAGAAATCCCTCCTCGCTAGGGGTGAGGTTTAAGTGCTTATTGATGGTAGGGTCCACTTGAAAGGAGAGCTCGTTTCGAATTTTCCATGCATTCAGCTCCAAAATTCAATCCAGTTTCGGCATGAAATTCCAATTGAACGTTGTGCCCATGATCATAGTTATGGTCATCTCCCAGCTCAGCAGTCTGAGAGTATTTCTGACTCTCGATGTCACCAGGTTAAACTCAGTGACTGGTAAAGTATGCAGGAGTGAAACTGGGAATTCTCAAAGCAGCGATCTGGTGATTCGGATTGTTCCTTACTCTGGGGCCGCAGACTTCAGACACCCATAGCCATTGGGTAACGTAGCTGCTGCATCTTAATCCAGGATAATCAGGCCAATGTCAAGCTTGGAAGGGCGGTGATGATCGTGATGGGTGGCAGCACCACTCAGGTAAGTAGGTTTTGACCAGCAAACAACAGAGGAACCTTTAAAATCTTGCAACCCTACATTCATATTCGTATTCACCTCCTGTATGGCTCAGAGACGTGGACCATATACAGTAGATACCTCAAATCACTGGAGAAATACCACCAACGATGCCTCCGCAAGATCCTGCAAATCCCCTTGGAGGACAGATGCGCCAACGTCTGTATTCTCGATCAGGCCAACATCCCCAGCATCGAAGCACTGACCACACTTGACCAGCTCTGTTGGGCAGGCCACATTGGCCGCATGCCAGACACAAGACTCCCAAGGGCAAGCGCTCTACTCGGAACTCCTAGATGGCAAGTGAGCCCCAGGTGGGCAGAGGAAATGTTTCAAGGTCACCCTTAAAGCCTTCTTAATAAAGTGCAACCTCCCCACCGACTCCTGGGAGTCCCTGGCTAAAGACCGCCCTGTGGAGGAAGAGCATCTGGGAGGGCGCTGAGCACCTCTAGTCTCGACGCCGAGAGCATGCAGAAAACAAGCGCAGGCAGCAGAAGGAGCATACAGCAAACCAGACTCCCTTTCCTCCAACGACTGTGTCCCACCTGTGACAGAGACTGTAATTCCCGTATTGGACTGTTCAGTCACCTGAGAACTCACTTTTGGAGTAGAAGCAAGTCTTCCTCGATTTCGGGGGACTGCCTATGATGACGATGATGATTCAAGGCAAAGAATCGTACTAGTCACTCTATGTAACTGTGTCATAAAGCATGTGTGAAGACTACCTCCATTTCTGGTTTTGAGTAAAATGACGAACATCTTCGAAATTTATTATTTCAATTATTGTCTGTGTGCTAATGTGATGGAACTGATTGCCCGGCCATTGTACAACATGTTCGATTTTCATTCCAAATCAATGGAATGGAAACCGGATGGGTTCTATAATAGGCAGGCGATCCGCTGAACCAGATTACTGTCTGCACTGTGAAGACAATACTTGATCTCAATAGCCAGAATTGTCTGGAGGAAGACTGGGTAGTGGTGGTGGGGCTGTGGGGGGGGTTTCTCCGATGCAGTCGGGAAACCCGGGCGGCCGAGTTTCCCGCAGGCCCTGCCAACTCTTAATGGCAGGGCCTGATTTGCACGCGACACTTCGGTTTACCGCCCGCAGCCAGCCAGCCAGATAGATAGAGAAGGAGGGTTTGCGTGAGGGCACCACCATTAAATGGATTGGGGGTTGTGGAGAGAGGATCGGGGCTGGCCACTGGATGATCATGGTGGGGGGAGGCCTGGGGAGATGATCGAAGGCCTCATTGGTGCGGGAGGGGCGGTCTCCAATCACGGGTTATGGGCTAGACAGGGACCCTGGATTCAGGAGGTAGGTATAAAGCCACTTATCTCCTGGATGCAGCAGTCTCCGTCTTGCTGGAACTGCCGGGTTTCATGAATTGTGTGAAACCCGTCCATATGCAGTTAAAAACAAAAGGGAGGCTAAAAAAGAGGCTTCCAGCCTCATTATAAGATTTAAATTGACATTCCGCCCCCTGGAAGTAGATTGGTTGCCCACTCCCATCCTGTCTCCATTAAAACTGGAAGTGGCTGGGTCAGAGGCAGGATCAGGTCAGGAATCCCATTTTTAATAATTTAACTTCTCCCAAGCATCAAACCCACCCATTTGTCTATGGTTAAAATTGCTTCTAATATGTTTATAATTTCACCATACCTCGAGCAATGTACCCTGTAAGCTGCGTGGTCACGCGAATGCACAGCGCTCCAGGGAACCCGCGCAGCCGGCTTATTAATACAGAAACCGTCCATGCCCGTTATTTTGAACGGATCGCGCAGCCCCTTAAAGGGGTCACGATGCGCCAAATGAAATTAGAGGCAACATTGACCGAGACCACACGGAGTACTGTGCACAGCTCTGGTCATCATACTTACAACAAGGATATAGAGACACTGGAGAAGGTGCAGAAAGATTCACAAGGATTACACCAGAACTTAGAGGTTATATCAGGAAAGACGGAACAGGCTAAAGGCCCTTTTCGTTGGAAAAGAGAAAGGTGAGGGGTGATTTTGATATAGGTCTTTAAAATTATTGTTGTGTAGGCATGCCTGTTCACTGTGTGATGTCTGTAACACTATCATGCAACATTGAATGTACCCTTGTACTGTACACACCTTACCGGTACACTAGAGGGTGCTGTTGCTGAAGACCCAGGGGTTGCCTGCACACGGCAGGTAACCCAGTATAAAAAGGAACACGCAGCTTGTTGTCGTCACACAGGAGCTGCTAATAAAGGAGTGCAGGTCTGCACAGTTTAAGTGCCATACCCTGCCTCGTGGAGTCATTACTAAAGGCGCCTACATACACTACAATTATGAAAGGGGTTAATGGGTAGATGTAGAGAAGATGTTTCCACTTGTCGGGAAGTCCAAAATAGGGGCCATAAATATAAGATAGTCACCAATAAATCCAATAAGGGAGTCGGGAGAAAGTTCTTTACCCAGAGGGTGGTGAGAATGTGGAACTCGCTATCATAGGGAGTGGTTGAGGTGAATGGTACAGATGCATTAGTATAGCATTAGGCAGTCCCTCATATCGAGGATGACCTGCATTAAAGGGGAAGCTCGATAAGTACATAAGGGAGAAATAGAAGAATATGAGAGAGTTATGAAATTATTAGGACATAGCAATAACTATAATTCAAAGAATTAGAAAAAGATGTGCTGTAAGAGTTAGAAAAAGGTGTAGTGCCACAGGACTGGGGGATAGCTAACATAATACCTATATTTAAGAAGGGGGATAGAAAATGTCCAGGGAATTATAGACCAGTCAGCTTGGATATTGGAATCCCTACTAAAGGAGAAAATAGAACATCTAGAAACCAAAAATATAATACTGAATAGTCAGCGTGGATTTCAAAAGGAAAAGTCTTGCTTGACCAACCTCATTGAATTTTTTGAAGAGGTAACATAGAGAGTAGACAATGGTAATGCAGTAGATGTAATTTATCTAGATTTTCAAAAGGCCTTCGATAAGATACCCCATAATAGACTGATGAGCAAGGTCAGAGAATGCGGAGTCAGGGGATAAGTA
Organism: Pristiophorus japonicus; assembly: GCF_044704955.1. Classification (NCBI taxonomy): domain Eukaryota; kingdom Metazoa; phylum Chordata; class Chondrichthyes; family Pristiophoridae; genus Pristiophorus; species Pristiophorus japonicus. Next base: position 32,745,958 of record NC_091978.1, read on the forward strand.
GCAGAATGGATAGCTAGCTTGCTTCAAGATAGAAAGCAGGGAGTAGGGGTAAACAGTAGCTATTCACAGTGGCAGAAAGTGGGTAGTGGTGTTCCACAATGATCAGTGTTTAGACTTTGGAATCAAAAACACGTGAAGGGGAAATTGCCTTTCAGAAAAAGACCCGTTAGCGCCTCTAAAAGGCAGTACTGGAGCGGTAAGGTCTTTCTGACCAGGGGTAGGTGGCGGGGCCGACCCAGCCACAATTGTCCCCGGGCCGGGCGCACCCCAAGTTTCCGCCCCACCCAGCGCTCCGACCCTTTGTCGGCCGTGTGCTGACCCCTTACCGCCCGGCGGGGGAAATTGCCCCACGGGAGCGCGGCCACCGCTGGTCAGTGCTCCCCTGACAGCTTCACGCAGTGGGATGCTGCCAGTGGCTGGGCGGTGCGGCAGCACTTAAAGGGGAGGGCGCACTGCCATGGCCGCCATTTTGTTTTAATTTGTCTGCCGACTCCTCAGTCGGCCCGACAATGGCAGCCACTGGCCTGGCCAAACTCCTCTCTGGTGGCCCAGTGTGCTCCACGTAGGCCTCGCACCGTCCCTCCCCTTTAAGTGAAGGGAACGGATATTGCGACGCGTCAGCGTGATGCAGCATGTCAGGTGTCGCGCTGATGTCATCACCGACATGGTCAGCATGGCGGTGATGGACATCGCCCCGCTCCCAACCCGATACCGCCTCCAACAGCACCCCAAACATTGAAAGGCAATGTCAGAGTTAAAGAGCCAAATCTTCCAGCGCTTCCCCCCCAACTCTCGCCGAGTGCTAAATTTCCAGATAAATTGAAGTGCCCCTCCCAATTTCTCGCTGAAGACAATTTCGGCCCCACAATTTCTAAATTTGTGAATGACACCAAATTGGGGCTGATAGTCAATATTGAGGACTGCAACAAATTACAGGAGGACATTAATAAACTTGCACAATGGGCATATAATTGGCAAATGAAGTTCAACAATGTGAGGTATTACATTTTGATAGGAAGAATAGGGAGGTCACATTACTTGGAGGGTATGAGTCTAGGTGGGGTAGAGGAACAAAGGGATCTCGGAGTACAAATACACAATCATTAAAAGTTGCGACACAGGCCATAAGGCCATAAAAAAAAGCAAACCAAGCACTAGGACTTATTTCTAGAGGTATAGAATTGAAAAGTAGGGGAGTTATGCGAAACCTGTATCGAACCTTGGTTAGACCACACTTAGAGTACTGCGTACAGTTCTGGTCGCCATATTATAAGAAGGATAGCGAGGCACTGAAGAGGATGCAGAGAAGATTTACAAGGATGATACCAGAAATGCAAGGGTAAACATATCAGGAACGGATGAACAGGCTGAGGGGTGACCTAATACGTGTCTTTAAAATTATGAAAGATTTTGATAGAGTGGATACAGAGAGAATGTTTCCACTTGTGGGGAAGAGCATAACTAGAGGCCATCATTATAATATAGTCACCAAGAAATCCAATAGGGAATTCAGATGAAAATTCTTTACCCAAAGAGTGATGAGAATGTGGAACTCGCTACCACAGGGAGTGGTTGAAGTGAATATTATAGATGCATTTAAGGGGAGGCTAGACACGCATATGAGGGAGACAGGAATAGAGGGTTATGCTGATAGATTTAGATGAGGAAAGACAGGAGGAGGCTCGAGTGGAGCATAAACGGCGTCATGGACTGGTTGGGCGGAATGGCCTGTTTCTGTGCCGTATATCCTATGTAATCCTATGTAATCCTATTTATGATGTTGCTACCCATAGCAAGCAGGGCAGTTCCTACCCGACAGAGGGGGCAATGTGAGAGTAACTATATTCTCACAGCGTGCCAAAGTAGGTGTGGAGTACCAGCAGAAGAGTTAAATCAAAAAAGTGTGAGGGACCATTCCTAAAAACATTGAGTCAGCTGAAAAGAATGTTACTCAATGTTTGTGCTAAAAGCTGGTATTGGAGAGCGACTGACTGAATACATCTTGACTGAACCTTCTGCATTCAATTCCTATTGTGTCGCTCTGGCAATTATTCCATTAGCCTGTAAAAGGCATAACTGCATTCACAAAAGCACTGAACAGGCTGTTGTAAGGTCATATACTGCACCAAATATTTACTGGTCTGACCCCATTGTCTAACCCGTGAGCATCTCTTACTCTGACAGAATGATTACTGCATTCCTTGTTGGCTGTTCCAGCAGAATATTGGCCTTAATTATGAATGATCAGTAATTTTGCACAATTAAAAAGGAAATTGTTCTCAGGCTGTGGGTGAGACTGGCAATGCCATCTTCATTGTCCATCCATGTGGCAGGTGATGGTGGGCCTTCTTCAAGAACCGCTGCACTCCGTGTGGTGATGGTGCTCGAACAACGGTGTTATGTGGGAAGTTCCTACTTAATATTAATGAGGCTTGATATTTTATTTCAGTTATGACCAGCAATAATAAGCTACGCTCATAAGTGATTTGCTTCCAATAACATTGGGGTGAATTTTAACACTCAAAAACGGTTTGGGTTGGGGTCGGGTCAGAAGTTAAAATGTTAAAAATCTCGAACCGACCCCCCGCCTCCAACCTGCTCACTTCTGGGTATGACGGAGGCGGGACAAGTGGCGGGCAATTTAATTATTTTCATGAGGCAGGCAACCTCTGATTTAACCTGCTTTGCAGGTGTAACAGTGGCATGCCAGGTTTCCCAGGCCTCGGCAAGCCTGGCAGATGAAGGGAGAAGGTAAGTGCCTTTACAGCACTGCTTGTGGACCAGGATGAGCAGGAGTATTTTCCCCTGATGCTGCAAGCTCCGTCCCATCAGATTCCCCCTTCCCAGACAAAGAAATCAGGGTCGTGGATCAGATGCATCAGGATCAGACCCCACTGGGGTCAGGTATCAGAACCCCCTCCCTGGGGTCAAAGGTCGGACGTCCCCCTCCCTAGGGTTGTGGATCGCACTCCCCCCCCCCCCCAGACCCCACCTGGTTCATGGATCGGATTCCCCCACGGGATTGGACCTACCTGCTCCTGTGGCCTACTCTAGAGTGCTCCCTGACCGACCGGAAGCCAAGCCTGTCAATCAGGCTGATTTCTGGGCAAGGACAAAACTCCACAGCATGCGGGGGGAAACCCAAACCCACCCTCCGCCTACATAACCTGCCCCTGATATCCAAGCCATTGTTCAATGTATATTATCACTGCTATTTCGCCACAGATGCTTTATATACCACCGCGTTGCTTTGGAGTTTCGGCTTCACATCAATACGATAAGTAAGTAGCATCCATAGAAGTGGACTGATTCCACAATCGAAAAGCAAGAGAGCGAGATTGGATCTGGCCCTTTGCCGAAATCAGGCTTCTTAAGTACTGAGGTAACACTGGTTTCGAACTTGGGGAATGCAAACCTCCTTATTATGAAACAAAAGCTAAATACCACTAATGTTTGAAATCTAAAATAAAAACAGCAAATACTGGAAACACTCAGCAGGTCAGGCAGCGTCTGTGGACAGCTTCAGGCCGATGACCTTCCATCAGAACTGGAAGATGATCGAGATATGAACAAGGTTTAAACGAGTATAGAGCCAGGGAAATGGAGGGCAGGGAAAGACCAAAAGGTCTGTGATAGGGTGGAGGGCTGGTACATTAAATGACACCATTAGCCTCTCATCCCTGGCTCTGATCTTGCTTAAAAGCTGTTCATCTCCATCAGCATCGAATTCTGATGAAAGGCCATCGACCTGAAATATTGGGTTGGATTTTTGACTTTTGGCGATTTCTGGGCGCAAATCGCAGCGAAATCAAAAATTTAGCGCCGGGTTAGTGATAGCGCCAGAGCCACAGCTTTACAGAATTTGTGTGACGGAGCCGAAAGTTCTGGTGCTAAAAATATCAACCGTTCTGCACATGCACAATTGGTTTTTTTCTTCCTGCGATTCTGGTCTGCTGTCCAATCACAAACGCTAATACAGGGCACGGTCGCATGCATGCACAGTACACCCGGATCTGAATAGCCATTTTAAAATTGGATTTTGATCATGGAGGAAGAGGGTAGCAGACAGCGTGCCAGGTGATTTACTCAAGAGGCTAACAAAGCTCTTGTGGGGGCTGTGGAGAGGAGATGGCAGGAGTTACACGGAGGGGTGAATCTAGACCCCTGCCATCCACTTTTAATAGAATCTGGAGGGAGATTGCTGAGGAAGTTTCTGCCTCAGACACAGTGGCCAGGCGTGAGAAACAGTACTGGAGAAAGTTTAATGATCTTTCGAGGGTCGTTAGAGTGAGTACAATTTTTATTGATGTACTCCTTTATTACTTAAATTATAAATCTGACACACTATTTGTTCTCATGCTGTTGCTGGGTCTCAGCACTCCGAAAATGCATGACACATAGGTAGGCTTAGTGCGGCACTCTATTTGCCATGAATGATCTTTACACATTATTAAGATTGCTTTCTGAGATCTCATAAGATGTTTCCGCACTTCGATGTCCTCCTGATGAACCACGTGCAGCTTCCAAGGCTATTAAACAAAGGACTCTATTACATTCACACAGTATGGTATCGTGCTTTGGTGGCTATCTGTGTGTGCCACAAGAGCAGATGGACCCTCTGGTAACCATTCCCATTTTCATCTTTGCAGGCAAAGATGTCCCATAACCGCCACGAACAGGTAAGGACAGGCGGCAGACCCCCCCGGACCCTGCCACTCACTGACCTGGAGGAGCGAGTGGCAGGCCTCATTGGCATCTCAGGTCAGGCAACTGTCAGTGGGGGCGCTGACCCCCGCTTGTATTCTGAGGGTAAGTCCTGCAAAGTGCCTGGGCAGGGTTGGGGCAATGTGATGCAGTGTCTGTGGACTAGGGTTGGGGCAATGTGATGCAGTGTCTCTGGACTCATCATCATCATCATCATCATCATAGGCAGTCCCTCGGAATTGAGGAGGACTTGCTTCCACTCCCAAAGCGAGTTCTTTGATGGCTGAACAGTCCGATACAAGAGCCACAGACCCTGTCACAGGTGGGACAGACATTCGTCGAGGGAAGGGGTCTGTGGGGCTGGTTTGCCGTGCGCTCCTTCCGCTGCCTGCGCTTGGCCTCTTCATGATCTTTGCGTTGAGACTCAAAGAGCTCTGGACTACATATTATGGAGTAGTGGCGGTCCTTCAAATTACCTGTGCTATGTGACCTGATGGGCGGAAAAGCAATGTGTGAAGAGGACACAAAAAATCTGCAAAAGCACATAGACAGGCTAAGTGAATGGGCAAAAATTTGGCAGATGGAGTACAATGCTGGAAAGTGTGAGGTTATGCACTTGGCAGAAAAAATGGAAGGGCAAGTTATTATTTAAATGGAGAAAAATTGCAAAGTGCTGCAGTACAGCGGGACCTGTGGGTCCTGGTGCATGAAACACAAAAACTTAGTTTGCAGGTACAGCAAGTGATCAGGAAGGCCAATGGAATCTTGGTCTTTATTGCAAAGGTGGTGGAGTATAGAAGTAACGAAGTCTTGCTACAGTTATACAGGGTATTAGTGAGGCAACACCTGGAATACTGCGTGCAGTTTTGGTTTCCATATTTAAGAAAGGATATACTTGCTTTGGAGGCAGTTCAGAGAAGGTTCACTAGGTTGATTCTGGAGATGAGGGGGTTGACTTCTGAGGAAAGGTTGAGTAGGTTGGGCCTCTACTCATTGGAATTCAAAAGAATGAGAGGTGATCTTATTGAAATGTATAAGATTCTGAGGGGGCTTGACAAGATGGATGCAGAGAGGATGTTTCCACTGATAGGGGAGACTAGAACTAGAGGGCATAATCGTAGAATAAGGGGCTGCCCATTTAAAATTGAGATGAGGAGGAATTTCTTCTCTCAGAGGCTTGTAAATCTGTGGAGTTCGCTGCCTCAGAGAGCTGTGGAAGCTGGTACATTGAATAAATTTAAGATAGAGATAGACAGTTTCTTAACCGATAAGGGAATAAGGGGTTATGGCGAGCGGGCGGGGAAGTGGACCTGAGTCCATGATCGGATCAGCCATGATTATTAAATGGCAGAGCAGGCTCGAGGGGCCGTATGGCCTACTCCTCCTCCTATTTCTTATGTTCTTATGACCTTTCTCATATCACCCTGCTCCTTCCTCTGCTGTTAACCACTCATCTGTTGCTTTCTACTTCCAGATGACCAGTCATAGGCGCCGCATCCCTCACAGATCAACCCTCCACGTCAGGCCATCATGTGGAGAAGGAGGAGGAAGATGAGTTCAGAGCGCAGCCGGCTCCAGGGCAGATACACTCTACACCTTTTTTTCCATCGGCAATCACTTCGTCTGAGGATGATGTAACTTTCCCAGGGTTTGACACCTCCGAGGCTCCTGGAACTAGTGGCGTTAAGCAACGCAATTCTGGGATTGAATCCCGTATGCCATCTCTCCAGATCGTGAGTCAGCAAAGTTGGTCTGCTGACAGACAGGCAGACGCAGAACTGGACATGGTGGGACTGTCCAGGGAGCACATCCAGCTCAACAATCAGCTCCTTGATGTCCTGGGTATGACTCTTGCGACCATCGAGAATCTCACTGTGACCATTAAGGAGGTAGGGTTGTAGATTGTTGGTGCGAGGCCATCAGTACCCACAGGAGGCTGCTGGCCTCCAGTAGTGACACTGGAGTCCCGGAGAGTGTGGTGCGAAGCCTTGCTGAATATGATGCATAACAAGCTCTGCTTCAGCTTGGGCAGATGATGCCGTCCATAAACCCTTCTGCCATACTCTCTGCGTTCCCCAGTGTCACACCCAGACCCACACCACCTGTGACTGGCGACGCCGATGAAGAGGCTCACCAGTCAGAAGCCGGGCCTTCCATGCCACGAGCTGGTCCAGTGTCTTCCCAGGTGGCGGCTCCAATGTCTCTCCTCCCAACACAGCAGTGCTCTGGCAACTTTGCTGCACGTCATTGTGGTGCCACTTTGGGTAGGAGCAGCAGGCAAGGGAAGGGGTTAAGGGTAAGGGGGGGAGGGAAGCCAGAGGTAAAATACAGTGGGGCAGGCGTTGTTGCATATGTTCTGCATTCTGTTGGTTATAATGTTGTTGTTGTTGTTGTTGAATAATCACAATGCTGGATGCAGATAATTAATGTTATTTTATTAAAGTTTCAAAGTTAACTTAACAAAGTTATAAAAGTTTACAATGTTTCATAAATTCTTTTGTTCACCTTAACCATTCCTGTGCAGTGTCTCATTTACAGAATAAGAGGGGGATAGTTAACATGTTGGGATAGAGTGGCCAGGCAACGGTCAAACATGCCGTTCACTCTTCAAGCAAAGCATTCAACTATGAGCTGCTGACGTAAGGCTTTTGCAGCGGCGTAATCTCCACGGTTCCTCCCCTGAGGTTGTGGTGGGGGTGTTGGTGGCACGGATTCCTTGCCAGGCTCCTCTTCCTCCTCCTCCTCCTCCCTCCCTCTCTCCTGAGGTGGTCCTGCAATCCCCATTGGCAAATGCTGTCCCCTCATGATAGCTAAGTTGTGTAGCATGCAGCACACCACAATGAATTCAGAGACCTGCTGAGGGGAGTATTGCAGGCAGCCTCCAGAGTGGTCCAGGCATCGGAAACGTTGCTTGAGCATTCCAATTGTCTGTTTGACGATGTTGTATGTGGCTATATGATTCTCATTATAGCGATGCTCGGCTTCTGTCTGAGGGTTCCGGAGCAGGGTCATGAGCCAGGTGGTGAGGCCATAACCTTTGCCCCCAGCATTCAGATCTTACCTTGTGGTTGACGTTCGAACAGGAATGAGACACTGCTTTCACGCACGATGAAAGCATCATGGGTGCTCCCTGGATATTGGGCATTGACTACCATGATATGCTGAGTATGGTCACAGACGATCTGTACATCTGTACGTTCATATAGTGGAATCCCTTTCGATTTCTGTAAAGGTGCTTGCAGGGCAATGTGCATACAATCAATGGCACCCTGAACCTTGGGGAAGCCAGCAATTCGTCCAAAACCTACAGCCCTCAAATTTTGGGTCTCCTTGATCATTGGGAAGTTTATGAAGTCCATCCTGCATACGTACATCATAGGCGGACCCTCGAACGAGGATGACTTGCTTCCACTAGAGTTCACAGATGTTTTAATGAAGGACCCTATGTTCCAGTCCTGAACTCCAATTGAAGGGGTGGAAGATGCCTGTGCGTGGATTTTTTTAACTTGTACTCTGTACAGTGCAATAGTCACCTGGCGAATGCAGCCCATTCGCTTAACCTATCCAAATCTCTTTGCAGCCTCTCTGTATCCTCCACACAACCCGCTTTTCCACTAATCTTAGTGTCATCTGCAAATTTTGTTACACTACACTCTGTCCCCTCTTCCAGGTCATCTATGTATATTGTAAACAGTTGTGGTCCGAGCACCGATCCCTGTGGCAAACCACTAACCACCGATTTCCACCCCGAAAAGGACCCATTTATCCCGACTCTGCTTTCTGTTCGCCAGCCAATTCTCTATCCATGCTAATACATTTCCTCTGACTCCACGTACCTCTATCTTCTGCAGTAATCTTTTGTGTGGCACCTTATCGAATGCCTTTTGGAAATCTAAATACACCACATCCATCGGTACACCTCTATCCACCATGCTCGTTATATCCTCAAAGAATTCTAGTAAATTCGTTAAACATGATTTCCCCTTCCTGAATCCATGCTGCGTCTGCTTGATTGCACTATTCCTATCTAGATGTCCCGCTATTTCTTCCTTAATGATAGTTTCAAGCATTTTCCCCATGACAGATGCTAAACTAACCGACCTATAGTTACCTGCCATTTGTCTGCCCCCTTTTTTAAACAGAGGCGTTACATTAGCTACTTTCCAATCCGCTGGTACCTTCCCAGAGTCCAGAGAATTTTGGCAGATTATAACGAATGCATCTGCTATAACTTCCGCCATCTCTTTTAATACCCTGGGATGAATTTCACCAGGACCAGGGGACTTGTCTACCTTCAGTCCCATTAGCCTGTCCAGCACTACTCCGCTAGTGATAGTGATTGTCTCAAGGTCCTCCCTTCCCACATTCCCGTGACCAGCAATTTTTGGCATGGTTTTTGTGTCTTCCACTGTGAAGACAGAAGCAAAATAATTGTTTATAGTCTCAGCCATTTCCACATTTCCCATTATTAAATTCCCCTTTTCATCTTCTAAGGGACCAACATTTACTTTAGTCACTCTTTTCCGTTTTATATATCGGTAAAAGCTTTTACTATCTGTTTTTATGTTTTGCGCAAGTTTACTTTCGTAATCTATCTTTCCTTTCTTTATTGCTTTTTTAGTCATTCTTTGCTGTTGTTTAAAATTGTCCCAATCCTCTAGTTTCCCACTAACCTTGGCCACCTTATACGCATTGGTCTTTGATTTGATACTCTTCTTTATTTCCTTGGTTATCCACGGCTGGTTATCCCTTCTCTTACCATCCTTCTTTTTCACTGGAATATATTTTTGTTGTGCACTGTGAAAGAGCTCCTTAAAAGTCCTCCACTATTCCTCAATTGTGCCACTGTTTAGTCTGTGTTTCCAGCCTACTTTAGCCAACTCTTCCCTCATCCCACTGTAGTCCCCTTTATTTAAGCATTTACTGTTCTTATTTCTTCCATATTATGATCTCGTTGACCACACATTGGACGGTGATGCCTCCTAATGGTTGGCAAATCACACCAGGTGGCTTCCCAGCTCCTGCTAACACCAAAGGCAATCTCCTTCCCGTTTCCACCACCAGAGTTATTTTTGTTCCATCTACGAAAGGGTAAGGAGCCTACCAGCTAGAAGACCTGCTGGGAGCCTTCCTCAGCCCCGGAATCCCGTGATCCCAACCTAAAGACCTCCGCGATCCCAACCCTAACACCACCTGAATTCAAAAAGAAGGATGCTAACTGCGACCCAATACTTCAGCACATGTAGTCATTAAAGGGTGTGTCAGGTACCATGCAAGATCCGAGTTCACTAGTTTCAACTGTGTGATCATCAAAAAGAAAGACTTGCATTTATATAGCGCCTTTCATGGCCACCAGACGTCTCAAACCGCTTTATAGCCAATGAAGTACTTTTGGAGTGTGGTCACTGTTTTATTGTGGGAAACATGGCAGTTAATGTGCACACAGCAAGCTCCCACAATGTGATAACGACCAGATAATCTGCTTTTGTTATGATGATGCAGAGAAAAATATTGGCTAAGACACTAAGGATAACTCCCCTGCTCTTTCTCTAAATAGTGCCATGGGATCTTTTAGGTCCACCTGAGAAAGGTGATGGAGGCCTCAGTTTAACGTCTCATCTGAACGTCGGCATCTCCAGCAGTGCAGCTCTCCCTCAGCACTGCACTGAAGTGTTAGCTTAGATTTCTTGTGCTCTTGTCTCTGGGGTGGGACTTAAACCCACAACCTTCTGACTCAGAGACAAGTGTGCTACCCACTGAGCCATAGTTGACACTGCAGTGAGTATTTATCAATGAGAATAATGCAGTCCACTCCGAAGCTTTGTGGCAACCGCAGTTGAACCCTCAGCTAAGTTGGAGTTTTTCTTCTAAGTGCTTTGGGTGCTGCTTTGGAGGACGTGAGCTCCAATCAGCAACGACAACTTGCAATTATATAGCACCTTTAACATAGTAAAGTATCCCAAGGAACGTTCTATTCCTGCACTGGGAATTGAACCCGGACCATGGCAGTGAAAGCACTACGACCTAACCACTAGTTCACCAGGGAACCTAATAGCCAAGGAAGCATTATCAAGTCCCAACATGCGGAGGATCAGACGGGGAAAGTCATTATGCAGGATTTAACTCATTACTGGCTAGTGGTGTATTCCCATGCAGATCAGTCAATCAGCAAAGGCAGAGTCCAGAAGCAGGAGTATGTCTGGAAGAGGCATAATTGAAGCTGCTGCATCTCAGGATGATACTCTACATGACCCTTCTGTAATGTATGCACCTGTGGGCATGCTCACGGGTTTGCATCATCACCCCCGGCAACCAAATTTTAAACCGTTTAATTTCCAAAATTGAATTTGTTATTTGTCGGTTTTTAGTGCCCCTTTAATCAGGGGATATTTGATCTACAGATCAACCAAAATAGTTGTAGAACTGTTGCATTGTGTGTGCCAGTCACGTGATGTTCACAAGACTCAATAAAACCCCAGTCAGTTGGGTCTAGGTCATCCACGATGAGGCATGCGGTTGGTGAGCCTGGTGGATAATATAAGAACATAAGAATTAGGAACAGGAGTAGGTCATCCAGCCCCTCGAGCCTGCTCCGCCATTCAATAAGATCATGGCTGATCTGGTCGTGGACTCAGCTCCACTTACCCGCCCTCTCCCCGTAACCCTTAATTCCCTTATTGCTTAAAAATCTATCTATCTTTGACTTGAAAACATTCAATGAGCCAGCCTCAACTGCTTCCTTGGGCAGAGAATTCCACAGATTCACAACCCTTTGGGAGAAGAAATTCTTTCTCAACTCGGTTTTAAATTGGCTCCCCCGTATTTTGAGGCTGTGCCCTCTAGTTCTAGTCTCCCCCACCAATGGAAACAACCTCTCTGCCTCTATCTTGTCTATCCCTTTCATGATTATAAATGTTTCTATAAGATCACCCCTCATCCTTCTGAACTCCAACGAGTAAAGACCCAGTCTACTCAATCTATCATCAGAAGTTAACCCCCTCATTTCTCGAATCAGCCTAGTGAATCGTCTCTGTACCCCTTCCAAAGCTAGTATATCCTTCCTTAAGTAAGGTGACCAAAACTGCACGCAGTACTCCAGGTGCGGCCTTACCAATACCTTATACAGTTGCAGCAACATCTCCCTGCTTTTGTACTCCATCCCTTTCGCAATGAAGGCCAATATTCCATTTGCCTTCCTGATTACCTGCTGCACCTGCAAACTAACCTTTTGGGATTCATGCACAAGGATGCAATTTCTGCGGTCTGGAGGAGTCCGTGTTCCATTTTTTTATTGAATGCACGAGGTTGCAGCCCCTGTTCCACTATTTGAAGGGGCTGCTCCTGAAATTCTGGCTGCACTTCAGTCCCACTCTCCTGATCTTTGGGCACCCTGTGCGGAGGGGAGCGGGTAGGTCCGAAGGCCTCCTCGTAGGACTGCTCCTGGGCACGGCCAAGGGTGCCATCAGCCGGTCCAGGCAGCGGGCGGTCGAGGGGGTCGTTCAACCTGACTGCCTGCCTCTCTTCCGCTCTTACATCCGGTCCAGGGTGTCCTTGGAGATGGAGCACGCGGTGTCCACCGGTACGCTCGCGGCCTTCCGCGAGAGGTGGGCACCGGAGGGACTGGAGTGCATCATCACGCCCGGCAACCAAATTTTAATTTGATTTTACGTTTTAAAGTTAATTTGTTTTAATTGCCGGTGCTTTTAGTGTCCCCTTCCCTTTTATAGGGGGCACTGGGGAAAAATTGTGATTTTAGTGCCCAAAAAAAAAACCAAAAAAAGAAAAACACAAAAAAAAACAAAAAAAAGGGGGGAAAAAAAGGGCCTTGTAAATGTCTGGAGTGTCACCCAGGTCGGGTGGCACTCTTTAATGTTTTATGTTTTCGCAGGTAAACTCAAAAGAGTTTCATGCACAAGGACCCCCAGGTCCCTCTGCACTACAGCATGTTGTAATTTCTCCCCATTAAAATAATATTCCCTTTTACTTTTTTTTTTCCCAAGATGGATGACCTCACACTTTCCGACATTGTATTCCATCTGCCAAACCTTAGCCCATTCGCTTAACCTATCCAAATCTCCTTGTTGCCTCTCTGTGTCCTCTACACAACCCGCTTTCCCACTAATCTTAGTGTCATCTGCAAATTTTGTTGCACTACACTCTGTCCCCTCCTCTAGGTCATCTATGTATATTGTAAACAGTTGTGGTCCCAGCACTGATCCCTGCGGCACACCACTAACCACTGATTTCCAACCGGAAAAGGACCCATTTATCCCGACTCTCTGCTTTCTGTTCGCCAGCCAATTCTCTATCCATGCTAATACATTTCCTCTGACTCCGCGTACCTTTATCTTCTGCAGTAACCTTTTGTGTGGCACCTTATCGAATGCCTTTTGGAAATCTAAATACACCACATCCATCGGTACACCTCTATCCACCATGCTCGTTATATCCTCAAAGAATTCCAGTAAGTTAGTTAAACATGATTTCCCTTTCATGAATCCATGCTGCGTCTGCTTGATTGCACTATTCCTATCTAGATGTCCCACTATTTCTTCCTTAATGATAGTTTCAAGCATTTTCCCCACTACAGATGTTAAACTAACCGGCCTATAGTTACCTGCCTTTTGCCTGCCCCCTTTTTTAAACAGAGGCGTTACATTAGCTGCTCTCCAATCTGCTGGTACCTCCCCAGAGTCCAGAGAATTTTGGTAGATTATAACAAATACATCTGCTATAACTTCCGCCATCTCTTTTAATACCCTGGGATGCATTTCATCAGGACCAGGGGACTTGTCTACCTTCAATCCCATTAGTCTGTCCAGCACTACCTCCCTAGTGATAGTGATCATCTCAAGGTCCTCCCTTCCCACATTCCTATGACCAGCAATTTTTGGCATGGTTTTTGTGTCTTCCACTGTGAAGACGGAAGCAAAATAATTGTTTAAGGTCTCAGCCATTTCCACATTTCCCATTATTAAATCCCCCTTTTCATCTTCTAAGGGACCAACATTTACTTTAGTCACTCTTTTCCGTTTTATATATCTGTAAAAGCTTTTACTAATGTTTTTATGTTTTGCGCAAGTTTACTTTCGTAATCTATCTTCCCTTTCTTTATTGCTTTTTTAGTCATTCTTTGCTTTTGCTTAAAATCTTCCCAATCCTCTAGTTTCCCACTAACCTTGGCCACCTTATACGCATTGGTCTTTGATTTGATACTTTCCTTTATTTCCTTGGTTATCCACGGCTGAATGAACTGGTAATGTGTCGTGTGATTGTTAAACCTTTGTTAATAAACCAACTAGTTCCTAATAGCAATGTGTTGCTATGAATTCTTAAGCAAAGAACCCATGAAGCAAATGCATTACACCTTCCGGCATCTCTCCTCAAATAATAGGAGTGGGCACAAGAAGGAAGGACCAAAGCAAAAAGGACCAGCCAGCGGCAGACATACCGGTAGATTAGCCAGGGTCATCACATGCCCCAGCACGTGATTCAAAGGGCCACCTTAATCCCAAGAGGTTCCCACTCGGACCCAGCCGTCAGCCGTACATTCCTGCCCTGAAAAAGCATCTAGAAAGTTCACAAGATTGGAAAGTGCAATACATAAACCATCCACTAGATCCAAGGAGAAGGCTTGGGAAGAACACACTGAGCACAATGCATTGGGCACCTACAGAGGAATCAGTTGTGTTTAATTAATTATTACGATAGCCTCTGTTGCTGAAAATCAACTTGTCAGTAGGTGTCTTGTATCAGTTAAAGCATGAACTACAGCCCAAGGAGCTTGGAAAACAACCTCCTATATTAAGGTAATACAGGTGCAGCACCTAAAATCCAGAACCCTTGGGATTGAGGTCATTCCGAATTCCGGGCATTTCCGGATTTTCGATTTGTTTTCTGACGTCACAAATCCGGAAACGCCCGAGCCCAGGTTTGGGTATTTCCGGATTTCGGAACGTCAGAAAGGCTAGGGGGGATTTCCACCGAGGAAGATGTCGTTGGATGGGCGGACCCCACCAAGGTTGTTGTTGGGTGGGCTGGCCCCGTCGAGGAGGTGTTCGGGCAGGCAGGCGAGGAGGCCCTGAGGTAAGGGCAGCGGCAGTGAGGCGAAGCAAGCGACGGCAGAGCCCTAAGGTCGGCAGGGTCGTCGGCGCCGGATTCAGGAACACTTTACAGATTGCGGACGACCCTGCCACCAATCGGTCCAGAGACCGGATTCCGAAACATTCCAGATGCCGGAATTCCGGATTCTTGTTGCTGCAGCTGTAGTAATTTGTCAAAGCGCTCTTTGTTGACGCTGTAACTTCCAGTTAAATGCTGTGGTACAGCCATAGGTGGAGTGAGTGCTGGTATTTTCGGAGCCACCTTGATGGAACTTCCAATTCTGCTGAACTTTTGGGAAAAGTTAACTTGCAATCAGTTTCTCCATGATATTGAATACTCGTCGACTATCAGAAACATTTCCTGAATGGTCATATCGGGGGGAAAAGAACAAGGAAAAGTCGGTCCTAAATAACATGCAAAAACAGGGCAAATCCATGCTGAAAATTATAACGTAAAAGAAAACAACCTTAATCTCAGAGTTACCCACACAACATGTCTGCGTAGGTGGAAGTAAATCTGAGCAATGAAGTGAATCAGATGAAAGGGACAATTTCTAAACCTGCTGCAGCCACCTTTAGAACTATTTTGATAAATGGTCGATTTGTAGAGAATAACGATGGTGTTGTCTTTCAAGTCACAGTGATTAATTCTTGTTTAAGTATCTCCACAGTGCACCAAATAATGAAACAAAGCAGCCCTCATAAAGATGTGCTAGTTCTTGCAGAATAGAGGTCATCGCCGCCTTAACAAATGTCATTATAGCAAATGAACAATTAGTGCAGCTGATATGAACAATTAGTGCAGCTGGGATAGTAAAATGCTAGGTTTTTCTTGTGAAATTACTATTCGGTGGAATAACTGAGCTTGCAAAATATTTGTAGTGATCTGTTGTCAGTAAAGATGTACAATCAGCCCAGTGTTAATCAGCTTTAACAAAGGCGGCTATCCGAAATTGAACCTTCTCTTCCAGTTGCCCTCGCATCTTGAGGCAAATAAATCCTGAAGTACAGGCAACAGCAAAAACAATCTTTGCCATGTTTAAATTATTAGGTGGGAATCACTGCGCGGCAATTACAAGAGAAATGCAGGGAACAGCACCAACCCATGTACATGGCCTTCTTTAACCTCACAAAGGCCTTCGACTCTGTCAACCGTGAGGGATTATGGAGTGTTCTCCTCAAGTTCAGCTGCCCTCAAAAGTTTGTCACCATCCTCCGCCTGCTTCACAATGACATGCAAGCCGTGATCCTGACCAATGGATCCACCACAGACCCAATCCATGTCAAGCAAAGCTGTGTAATCGCACCAACATTCTTCTCGATCTTCCTTGCAGCAATGCTCCACCTCACCCTCAGCAAGGTCCCCACTGGAGTGGAGCTAAATTACAGAACAAATGGGAATCAAACTCCGCTGCCTCCAGGCCAGATCCAAGGTTGTCCCTGTTAGGTATGTAATAACTTGATAGACTGAATACTGTAAACTAACACAAGCACAAATCTGGATCTGCTTTATTAGGGCCCGAAGTGATTACATTACATGATGGCTTGCCTTTTATACCTGGGCTGCACACACTGGTGCGTACAGCCCAATGACCTCCAAGAGTGGTGCCACCTGGTGGCTAGTAACCCCGAGAATACATACATGACAATATCCCCCTTAAAGATATTAGTAACAGTCTTTTTACAACTTGAGATGGTCCGGTGCTTTCCGCTTCCGAGTTGATCGTCTCAGTTCAACTCCAGCCTTGGGCGAGTGTTCTGAGTCTGTTATGACTGGGGGCTGGGTAGCCGATCTGATGGGAGTGGCAATGACCATGTCAGGCATTGAAAGTCCAGATTCATTGATGACAGCGGAGTCCTCTGATGACTGAGGGTGGGTTGGTTGGTCACTGATTGTGTCTTCCTCAGATTGTTCCGGTTTGATATGTCCTTACTATACAGTATAAATGCACACGAGGCCCATACTTGAGAGAAGATCACTCTGTGACCAGTTACCTTTATTACTAAGAACTCAAGAGGCAGACGGTGGGTGGAGCTTCCCCTTTTATACCGGAAAGTCCAGGTTAGGAGTGTCTCCCACAAGTTCGCCCGCTGTAGTCAGTGTTCTTAAGGTGTACAACTTAGGTCAGTTTATACATGGGTTACAATGATAGTTGAATACATGACATCACCTCCCCCCCAAAGTTTATTGGGATCACAGGTTAAGTCGCTCTGGTGGTTTACGCTCCCTTGTAGAGCGCCTGAGTTGGAGCTCCGGTTGTTGGGCGCTGGCCTAAGTGTTTGCTGTTTGCGATGCCTCAGGTCTGTCCGGACTGCCCACAGTGACTGGGCTCTCCTCACTTGGTTCCGGTGTTCGGTCACCTGTGGTGGAGTAAACTCTATGTCGTGTTCTTCCTCTGCTTCTTCTATGGGGTTGCTGATCCATGTGTTTGCAGCAGATTTGTCCATTGGTAAGTTTAACTACCAAAATCCTATTCCCCTCTTTGGCAATCACAGTGCCTGCAAGCCATTTGGGCCCTGCAGCGTAATTAAGGACAAAACCAAGGTCATTGACATCGATACATCGCGCCCTTGCATTCCTGTCATGGTAGTGATATTGCGACTGATGCCTGCTCTCAACAATTTCTTTCATAGTAGGGTGTATAAAGGATAACCTGGTTTTGAGCGTCCTTTTCATTAGCAGCTCTGCAGGTGGAATCCCTGTGAGCGAGTGTGGTCGGGATCTATTGGCCAACAGGAGGTCTGTAAAGCGGCTTTGTAGGGAACCTCCTTTGATTCTGAGCATCCCCTGTTTGATTATCTGCACTGCTCGTTCTGCCTGGCCATTTGAGGCCGGCTTGAACAGTGCACTTCTGACATGGTTGATTCCATTGCCTGCCATGAGGTCCTGGAATTCAGTGCTTGTGAAACACGGGCCATTGTCGCTGACCAAGAAGTCCGGTAGACCATGGGCGGCGAACATTGCCCGTAGTCTTTCTACCGTGGCAGAGGATGTGCTTGAATTTAAAATGGCACACTCAATCCATTTGGAGTAGGCGTCTACTATAACCAAAAACATTTTTTCCATAAAAGGAACTGCGTAGTCCACATGGATGCATGACCATGGCTTGGCGGGCCAGGACCAAGGGCTAAGGGCTAAGCTGGGCACACGTGTTGCACCTACGAACACAAAGTTCCAGGTCTGCATCTATTCCTGGCCACCAAACGTGTGACCTGGCAATTGCCTTCATCATGACAATGCCTGGGTGCTCAGTGAAGTTCTCTGATAAACACCTCTCTGCCCTTCTGGGGCATGACTACTCGGTTTCCCTACAGTAGGCAATCGGCCTGAATCGAGAGTTCATCCTTGCGCCGACGAAACAGTTTAAACTCCTCAGGGCATGCCCCGTACGTGGCTGCCCAGTCCCCATTCAGGACACATTTCTTAACTAAAGACAGTAGCGGGTCTTTATTTGTCCAGACTTTAATCTGACAGGCTGTCACAGGTGAACCTTTGCTTTCGAAAGCTTCAACAGCCATGACCATCTCCGCATCATGCTCAGCTGCCCCCTCAGTGGTGGCTAGTGGTAGCCTGCTGAGTGCATCGGCACAGTTTTCAGTGCCCGGTCTGTGCCGAATTGTGTAGTCATAGGCGGCTAACGTAAATACCCACCTCTGTATGCGGGCCGACGCATTCGCATTAATGGCCTTGTTGTCGGCCAAAAGTTATGTTAGGGGTTTGTGATCTGTCTCCAGCTCAAATTTCCTGCCAAACAGGTACTAGTGCATTTTTTTTACTGCATATACACATGCTAGCGCTTCCTTTTCTACCATCCCATAGCCCCTTTCTGCCTGGGACAGACTTTTGGAGGCATAAGCTATCGGCTGTAACTGACCATTGACATTCACATGCTGCAACACATACCCGACCCCATAGGACAACGCATCACATGTTAAAATTAGGTTCTTATACAGGTCATATAACGTTAACAGTTTGTTAGAGCACGCAATTTGTTATGCTCTATCAAAAGTCCTTTCCTGGCTGTCCCCCCAGACCAAATCACAACCTTTGCGTAGGAGCATGTGTAGCGGCTCTAACAGCGTGCTCAATTTGGGAAGAAAGTTGCCAAAATAGTTTAGGAGCCCCAGGAATGAACGCAGCTCCGTCGTGTTACGGGGTCTGGGTGCTCTCTGGATCGCTTCCGTTTTGGACGCAGTAGGTCTGATCCCGTCTGCTGCTATCCTCCTCCCCAGGAATTCTACCTCTGGAGCTAAGAAGACGCACTTCGCCTTTTTCAGTCTCAGCCCTACCCAGTCCAGTCTGCGTAGCCCTCCTCCAGGTTGTGGAGGTGTCCTTCAGTATCGCGACCCGTGATGAGGATGTTGTCTTGAAAAACCACCGTCCTTCGAATCGACTTGAGGAGGCTTTCCATATTTCGCTGAAAGATCGCGGTGGCCGAACGAACCCCAAATGGACATCTGTTATACTCAAACAACCCCTTGTGTGTCGTGGTGGTGGTCAGCTTCTTCGACTCACTCGGCAGCTCCTGGGTCATGTAAGCTGAGGTCAGGTCCAATTTTGAAAAATGTTTGCCACCGGATAGCGTCGCAAAGAGGTCCTCTGCTCTCGGTAGCGGGTACTGGTCTTGGAGTGACACCCGATTGATGGTGGCCTTGTAATTGTCACATATCCTGACCGACCCATCCGCCTTGAGCACCGGCACGATCGGGCTCGCCCAGTCACTGAATTCGATTGGCGAGATGATGCCTTCCCTCAGCAGACGGTCCAATTCGCATCCTATCTTTTCCCGCATCACGTACGGCACCGCTCTGGCCTTGTGGTGTACTGGCCTGCCGTCCGGGTTTATGTGAATCACTACCTTGGTCCCCATGAAAGTGCCGATGCCGGGTTGAAATAATGAGTCAAATTTGTCCAGGATCTGTGAGCATGATACTCGCTCCACAGAAGAAATTACATTGACATCGCCCCAATTCCAGATCATGACAGCAAGCCAACTCCTCCCCAGTATTGCGGGACCGTCCCCTGGGACAATCCAAAGTGGCAACCTGTTCTCCGAATCTTTGTGGGTCACGACTACCATGGCGCTGCCGAGCACCGGAATGATCTCCTTTGTATATGTCCAAAGCAGTGTGTCAATTGGCAAAAATTTTTGCCTCCTGGCCTTGGACACCCACAACCTTTCGAGCTGTTTGATACTCATCAGGGACTGGCTGGCCCCCGTGTCTAGCTCCATTAATACTGGGATGCCATTGAGGAGCACTTTCATCATTATCGGTGGCGTCCTGGTATATGAGCTGTATATGTGCTCCACATGAACTCGCTGAACTTCAGCTTCCAGCGATTTCCCCCAGTATTCATTTGGCTTACATCGGGCCCGTCCTCCTTGTACATCAACCTGGCTGCAGGCTTCCTGCACATACGCGCCAAGTGACTGCTGACGTTGCAATTTCTGCAGGTATATTGCTGATACCTGCAAGCTCTGGCTGGGTGTTTGCCTCCACACCTCCAGCATGAGCTGAATGCCTCATTGTTGGAAACAAAAGGTCCATTACCAGTCGATCATCTCTGACTGCCTCTGTAACTGTCCTTAAGCGCACCATTAACAGGTGTTGATGGCCCCATTACTGGCCGCATTGCCAATTGCAAAGGCATGAATCGCCATTCAGCTAGCCATTGTCTCTGTTGAATTCCCCCTTTGGGCATGTCTGATTGCCCTTGTCTGCCTAGAGAACTGTGTGCCGCATTAACAATGTTGACTCCCTGGTCGTTTGCCGCATTTGAGCCAAGACTTTTGCCATAAATCCTTCTGGTCTCTTCCTCCCCTGAGATAATTGTCTGGGCTATCAGAGCTGCCGCTTCCAAGGTCAAGTCTTTGGTCTCAATCAGTTTCCTGAAAACCCCAGCGTGCCCGATGCCCTCAATAAAAAAAGCCTCGCAGCATCTCCGCTTTGCATGCATCTGGGAACTTACATAGGCTCGGCAGTCGCCGGAGATCTGCCAGGAAGTCTGGAATGCTTTGCCCTTCTGGCCGCCGTTGCATGTAAAACTGGTGTCTCGCCATGTGCATGCTGCTCGTCGGTTTAAGGTGTTCCCCAATCAACTTACTGAGCTCTTCGAACGTCTTGTCCACCGGCTTCTCTGGCGTTAGGAGGTCCTTCATCAGGGAGTACGTTCTGGATCCACAAACCGTCAGGAGATGAGCCCTGCGTTTGTCGGCTGAATCCTGTCCCAACTATTCCTTAGTGACAAAACTTTGCTGTCGTCTCTCAATAAAGTCATCCCAACCATCAGCAACACAGTACCTCTCTTCTGTGCTGCTAGTGGCCATGCTCACATGGTTTAAATCCCAGTTTCTCGTCGCCAATGATATGTCCTTACTAGGCAGTATAAATGCACACGAGGCCCATATATGAGAGAAGGTCACTCTGTGACCAGTTACCTTTATTACCAAGAACGCAATAGGCAGACGGGTGGAGCTTCCCCTTTTATACTTGAAAGTCCAGGTTAGGAGTGTCTCCCACAAGTTCGCCCCCTGTGGTCAGTGTTCTCAAGGTGTACAACTTAGGTCAGCTTATACATGGGTGACAATGATAGTTGAATACATGACACGGTTCATCCGTGTGCCGCAGTTTTATCTGATCAACATGTTTCCTGCAAGTTTTCCCATTCTTGAGCTTGACGATAAACACTCTGTTACCCTCCTTGGCCGTAACAGTACCAGCGATCCACTTGGGATCATGACCAAAATTTAGTACATACACAGGATCGTTAACAGAAATGTCGCGTGGCACGGCAGCGCGATCATGATACCACTGCTGACTTTGACGTCTGTACTCAACATGATCATTCAAGCCAGGTTGGACAAGAGAGAGCTTGGTCTTGAGACCTCTCTTCATCAATAGTTCAGCAGGGGGGACCACGGTCTTGTCCTGTAACTAAACAATATGCATGACAAGCGAGTCTGCAGTGAACCTTGAGTTATATGTTTCATACTCTGTTTGATGGTTTGGACAGCACGCTCTGCTTGACCATTGGATGCGGGTTTGAATGGTGCTGACCTCACATGTTTGATACCATTGAGTTTCATGAACACTTGAAACTCCAGACTAGTGAAGCAAGGTCCGTTGTCACTTACAACGATGTCGGGCAGACCATGAGTGGCAAACATGACACGAAGGCTCTCAATGGTAGCTGTGGATGTACTGGATAACATGATTATACACTCTATCCATTTGGAATATGCATCCACCACAAGTAAAAACATCTTTCCCAGGAAGGGACCTGCAAAGTCGATGTGGATCCTGGACCATTATTTAGATGGCCACGAGCAGACTTAGCAGCGATTCCGCTGGTGCTTTACTTAGCTGCATGCAAATGTTGCACTGATGCACACATGATTCCAGATCAGAGTCAATTCCAGGCCACCATACATGACACCTGGCAATGGTTTTCATCATGACAATACCGCGGATGAGTGCTATGTAGATCATGTACAAATTTCTCTCTGCCTTTCTTAGGCATAACAACACGATTACCCCACAGTAAACAATCTGACTGAATGGATAGTTTGTCTTTGCGATGAATGTAGGGTTTGGTCTCAACACCCATTTGCTTGGGTATGGCAGACCAATCACCACTAAGGACACAATGTTTCACAACCAATAATATCGGGTCCTGGCTGGTCCAGGTCTTAACTTGTTGAGCCGTGACACGGGTTCCTGCACTTTCAAAAGCATCCATAGTTAACAGTAGATCTGCAGGTTGTGTCATCTCCACCTCCGGTGTGGGCAACGGCAGATGGCTCAGTGCATCGGCACAATTCTCGATGCCAGGTCTATGGCGAATGACATAATCATAAGCAGATAATGTCAGCGCCACCTCTGGATGTGGGACGATGCATTGGTATTGATACCTTTGTTTTCCAAAAACAATGAAATGAGTGACTTGTAATCTGTTTCCAGTTCAAACCGAAGACCAAACAGGTACTGATGCATCTTTTTAACCCCATACACACAGGCTCATGCTTCTTTTTCCACCATGCTGTAGGCTCTTTCCACCTTTGACAAACGTTTAGAAGCATACACAACAGGTTGTAGTTTACCCGACTCATTAGCTTGTTGGAGCATGCAACCAGCTCCATATGACGAAGCATCACAGGCCAATACTAGACGCTTACACGGATCATAATGTACCAGCAGTTTAGTAGCTTTCTCAAAAGCTCTATCTTGAGATACACGCAAAACCCAGTTGTCACCTTTACTTAGCAGCACGTGCAGTGGCTCTAAAGAAGTGCTCAATCTAGGTAGGAAATTACCGAAGTAGTTGAGTAGACCAAGGAACGAACGCAGCTCCGTCACATTCTGAGGCTTGGGTGCATTTTTGATGGCCTTGGTTTTCGAGTTCGTAAGCCTGATGCCGTCAGCATCAATTTTCCTCCCCAGGAATTCAAATTCCGGTGCCATGAAGATGCACTTCGAACATTTCAGTCTGAGTCCCACTTTGTCCAGATGATGTAGAACCTCTTCCAGGTTGTTCAGATGTTCGGCAGTGTCACAACTGTGTCCAGGATGTCATCTTGGAACACGACGGTTCTAGGGACGGACTTCAGTAGACTCTCCATGTTCTTCTGAAATATGGCTGCAGCCGAGCGAATTCCGAAAGGACACCTGTTGTAGATAAACAGTCCTTTATGAGTGTTGATGCACGTAAGTTTCTTCGATGCCTCGACCAGCTCCTCTATCATGTAGGCTGACGTCAGATACAGTTTAGTGAACGACTTCCCTCTGACTAGCGTTGCAAACATGTCATCAGCCTTTGGTAATGAGTATTGATCCTGTTTCGATACTTGTTTGATCATAACCTTGTAGTCTCCACAAATCCTGACAATGCCATCATTCTTCAACACAAGAACAATGGGGCTGGCCCATTCGTTAAATTCGACCGGTGATATGACCCCTTCACGCTGGTGTCTGTCCAGTTCGATTTCGACCTTCTCCCTCATCATGTACGGAACCGTCTGAGCTGTACGATGGACGGGCCTTGCATCTGAGTCCACGTGGATCTGCACCTTGGCTCCCGTGAAATTGCCGATGCCTGGTTCAAACAGCAAGAGGAATTGGCTCAGCACTTGAGCACATTGAATATCATCCTCGGACAACAGCGCTTTGATATCATTCCAATTCCATTTGATTTTTTCGAGCCAATTCCTGCCGAACAGCGTTGGACCATTGCCTGGAACAATCCATAACGGTAAATCATGAACCGCACCATCATACAATACCTTGACTACTGCACTGTCAATCACTGTTATGAGATCTTTAGTGTACATGCGCAACTTGGCATTGACTGGACTCAGCTAAGGCCTCACAGCCGTAGTATCCTACAGCTTATCAAATGTCCTCTGGCTCATTATTGATTGACTCCATTGGTACCGGCATACCGTTAAGTTTCACATTAATCATTATCGCTTGGCTCTTTGTTAGGAACGAATACAGTCCATACATTTCCTTCTCTGGTATCTCGGACTGCATATCCGGATCCGCGCTATACTGGTCATCATCCTCCACGTGATGTGTCGCAGCACGCTTGCTCAGCTGCGGACACATGCGCTGGAGATGCCCCAGTATCGAACAGGCTTTACGAATGTTCTGTTTAAACCGACACTGATGAGGCCGATGATTGCCCCCATAACGCCAACACGGTGAAATCGGATTCATTCCCATTGGCGGACTTTGGGCAACCACAGGTTTCGTATACGCAGTCGAGTAGGCCCTGCCATATGTAGCTCTTCCAAATGATGATACAATCTTGTTTACAGTACTTGCCGAGTTCAGATTTTTCGATGATATCTGCTTTAAGTTTTTGTCCGTTGTCATGTATGCCTGGGCAATTGTGATGGCCTTGCTCAAATCCAGCGTCTCCGCCGCCAGTAGCTTACGCAGGATCACCTCGTGGTTGATGCCGATTACAAAGAAGTCCCACAGCATGTCTCCCAACGCGTTTTTGAACTTACACGGTCCAGCTAGACGTCTTAGGTCGGCAACGAATTCCGGCACATCCTAGCCCTCAGAATGTACGTGCATATAGAATCAATATCTTGAGATGATGATGCCTTCTTCTGGTTTGAGATGGTCACGTACCAGAGCACACAATTCCTCATAGTCTTGTCTGTTGGACTTGCAGGCGAGAGAAGATTGTTAATGAGTCCATAGATTTTCGGACCGCAAACCGTGAAGAAGACCGCCCTGCGCCTAACTGCGTCAGTGGGTTCCTCCATTTTGTTGGCCACGAAGCAGTGGTCCAGGTGAGCTACAAAATCTGTTCAGTCCTCTCCTTCCATGAATCTCTCCAGAATTCCAATTGTGCTCATTTTTGCATGCGAAGGTTCTTAAGTTACCTCGTCGCCAAATGTTATGTATGTAATAACTCGATAGACTGAATACTGTAAACTAACACAGGTACAAACCTGGCTCTGCTTTATTAGGGCCCAAAGTGATTACATTGCATGTTGGCTTGCCTTTTATATCTGGGGCGCACACACGTGCGTACAGCCCAATGGCCTCCGACAGTGGTGCCACCTGGTGGCTAGTAATCCCAAGCATACATACATGACAGTCCCATCCTCTGTCATTGAATTACAATATCCAGATGATGCCTCCATCTGCACACACTCAAGGCCGAACTCCAAGCCATCGTCAACACCCTCACCAAGGTGTATGAGAGCATGGGCCTTATACTAAACATCTGTAAGACCTGCCCCCTGGTTATCAAAGTCCATGTCAAGGCCTTGAAAAGAGGGGACCATTTTCCATACCTCGGGAGCCTACTGTCAACAAGGGCAGACATCAACGATGAGGTCCAACACCACCTTCAGTGTGCCAGTGTAGCCTTCAGTTGCCTGAGGAAGAGAGTGTTTGAAGGCCAGGACCGCAAGCCCATCACTAAACTCATGGTCTACAGAGCAGTAGTGATACCCGGCCTCCTATATGGTTCAGAGACATGGACTATGTACAGCAGGCACCTCAAAACACTGGAGAAGTACCACCAATGCTGCCTCCGCAAGATCCTGCAAATCCATCGGCAGGATAGACATACCAATGTCATTGTTCTCGCTCAGGCCAACATCCCCAGCATCAAAGCATTGACCACACTTGATCAGCTCCGTTGGGCGGACCACGTCATCCGCATGCCTGACACAAGACTCCAAAAGCAAGCGCTCTACTCAGAGCTTCGACACAGCAAGTGAGCCCCAGGTGGGCAGAGGAAATGCTTCAAGGACACCCTCAAAGCCTCCTTGACGAAGTGCAACATCCCCACCAACACCTGGGAATGCCTGGCCCAATACCGCCCTAAGTGGAGGAAAATCATCCGGGAAGGCGCTGGACACCTCGAGTCTCTTTGCCGGGAGCAAGATGAAGCCAAGTATACACAGTGGAAGGAGCACATGACAACCCAAGCACCCCACCCACCTGTCGCTCCAACCACCGTCTGCCCCACCTGTGACAGAGACTGCAGGTCCCATATTGGACTTTTCAGTTACCTGAGAACTCATATTAGTGTGGAAGCAAGTCATCCTCGACTCCGAGGGTCTAAGAAGAGAAGGTGGGAATTACCATTGCCAAAGTGAATGTGAAATTAACAGTACCTTTTTGTTCTTTCTTTCACTCGTTATCTTTTTGCTGCCATAAGGATCTTTTTTTGCACCTTGTGATGGTCCCGATAGCAGTTTTCCTTTGTCACTCTATTTCTGTCAGTCCCCAAGAGAGATGCTGAGGTAAAACGAGAAGCAGTGACACCAAGCTTGGGTTCGAAGGGATTGTGGTGGAAAGAAACAACCGTTGTGGTCGTTCTTCCTCTGAGTTCTCCTTTCTTGCTTCTCACAAACTCTAAATGTGGCAGTTTCATAAGAACATAAGAAATTGCAGCAGGAGTAGGCCATTTAGCTCCGATCCCAGGGAGGCAGCAAACCATGGCGGGGGGACCGGTTGAGTGGGGTGGGGGGCATGACCCGATCCGGGGTGGGGGGGCAGGGGGAAGCATTTACCTTCTCCTCGAAGCTATCCTTGTCTCCCTTCAACTGCCAGATTTCCCAAGGCCTGGAAAACCTGGTTGACCACGGTTAAACCTGCAAGTTAAATCAGAGGCTGCCAGCCTCATTCAAATATTTAATAGGCAAACCCTCTTCTTGGGAGCGGGTTCGCTGCTCACCCACTGTCCCGCATCCATTAAACCCGGGCAGGCTGGCAGGTTGGTTGGGGGTCGTGTATAAGAACATAAGAAATAGGAGCAGGAATAGGCCATACGGCCCCTCGAGCCTGCTCCGCCATTCAATAAGATCATGGCTGATCATGGACTCAGCTCCACTTCCCCACCTATTCCCCATAACCCTTGACTCCCTTATCTTTCAAAAATCTGTCCATCTCCACCTTAAATACAATCAATGACCCAGCCTCCACAGCTCTCTGAGGTAGAGAATTCCAAAGATTCACGACCCTCTGAAAGAAGAAATTCATCCTCATTTCTGTTTTAAACTTATGCTGAAACTATGCCCCCTAGTTGTAGATTCCCACACGAGGGGAAACATCCTCTCTGCATTTACCCTGTCAAGCCCCCTCAGAATCTTATACGTTTCAATAAGATCACCTCTGAATCTTCTAAACTCCAATGAGTATGGGCCCAACCTGCTCAACCTTCATATGACAACCCACTTCATCTCAGGAATCAACCTCGTGAACCTTCTCTCAACTGCCTCCAGTGCAAGTATATCCTTCCTTAAATAAGGAGACCAAAACTATACACAGTACTCCAGGTGTGGTATTACCAACACCCTGTACAGTTGTAGCAGGACTTCCCGACGTTTATACTCCACCCACCTTGCAATAAAGGCCAACATTCCATTTGCCTTCCTGATTACTTGCTGTACCTGTGTATTAACTTTTTGTGTTGCTGGCCACATATCTGTGGCGCGACTAAAACCACGTTTTTCTACCTCCGCCTTAATATTGCCTGCCTCCGCCCCTGCCTCAGCTCGTCTGCTGCTGAAACCCTTATCCATCCCTTTGTTACCTCAAGACTTGATGACTCCAATGCACTCCTGGCTGACCTCCCACATTCTACACCATGTAAACTTGAGGTCATCCAAAAACTCGGCAGCCCGTGGTCCTAACTCACACCAAGTCCTGATCACCCATCACCCTGGGCTTGCTGACCTACATTGGCTCCCGGTTAAACAACGCCTTGATTTCAAAATTCTCATCCTGTTTACAAATCCCTCCATTGCTTTACCACTCCCTATCTCTGTAATCTCCTTCAGCATCACAACCCACCAAGATGTCTGCACTCCTCAAATACCCCTATCCTTCTGAATTCCAACGACCCAGTCCACTCAATCTATTATCATAAGGTAACCCCCTCATCTCCGGAATCAGCTGAGTGAATCATCTTTGTACCCCCTCCAAAGCCAGTATATCCTTCCTTAAGTAAGGTGACCAAAACTGCACGCAGTATTCCAGGTGCGGCCTAACCAATACCCTGTACAGTTGCAGCAGGACCTCCCTGCTTTTGTATTCCATCCCTCTCGCAATGAAGGCCAACATTCCATTCGCCTTCCTGATTATCTGCTGCACCTGCAAACTAACTTTTTGGGATTCATGCACAAGGACCCCCAGGTCCCTCTGCACTGCAGCATGTTGTAATTTCTCCCCATTCAAATAATATTCCCTTTTACTGTTTTTTTTTCCAAGGTGGATGACCTCACATTTTCCGACATTGTATTCCATCTGCCAAACCTTAGCCCATTCGCTTAACCTATCTAAATCTCTTTGCAGCCTCTCTGTGTCTTCTACACAACCCGCTTTCCCACTAATCTTTGTGTCATCTGCAAATTTTGTTACACTACACTCCGTCCCCTCTTCCAGGTCATCTATGTATATTGTAAACAGTTGTGGCCCCAGCACCGATCCCTGTGGCACACCACTAACCACCGATTTCCAACCTGAAAAGAACCCATTTATCCCGACTCTCTGCTTTCTGTGAGCCAGCCAATTCTCGATCCATGCTAATACATTTCCTCTGACTCTGTGTACCTTTATCTTTTGCAATAACCTTTTGTGTGGCACCTTATCGAATGCCTTTTGGAAATCTAAATACACCACATCCATCGGTACACCTCTATCCACCATGCCCGTTATATCCTCAAAGAATTCCAGTAAATTAGTTAAACATGATTTCCCCTTCATGAATCCATGTTGCGTCTGCTTGATTGCACTATTCCTATCTAGATGTCCTGCTATTTCTTCCTTAATGATAGCTTCAAGCATTTTCCCCACTACAGATGCTAAACTAACCGGCCTATAGTTACCTGCCTTTTGTCTGCCCCCTTTTTTAAACAGAGGCGTTACATTAGCTGCTTTCCAATCCGCTGGTACCTCCGCAGAGTCCAGAGAATTTTGGTAGATTATAACGAATGCATCTGCGATAACTTCCGCCATCTCTTTTAATACCCTGGGATGCATTTCATCAAGACCAAGGGACTTGTCTACCTTGAGTCCCATTACCCTGTCCAGCACTACCCCCCTAGTGATAATGATTATCTCAAGGTCCTCCCTTCCCACATTCCCGTGACCAGCAATTTTTGGCATGGTTTTTGTGTCTTCCACTGTGAAGACCGAAGCAAAATAATTGTTTATGGTCTCAGCCATTTCCACATTTCCCATTATTAAATCCCCCTCCTCATCTTCTAAGGGACCAACATTTACTTTAGTCACTCTTTTCCATTTTATATATCGGTTAAAGCTTTTACTATCTATTTTTATGTTTTGCGCAAGTTTACTTTCGTAATCTATCTTTCCTTTCTTTATTGCTTTCTTAGTCATTCTTTGCTGTCGTTTAAAATTTTCCCAATCTTCTAGTTTCCCACTTGGCCACCTTATACGCATTGGTTTTTAATTTGATACTCTCCTTTATTTCCTTGGTTATCCACGGCTGGTTATCCCTTCTCTTACCACCCTTCTTTTTCGCTGGAATATATTTTTGTTGAGCACTATGAAAGAGGTACTTAAAAATCCTCCACTGTTCCTCAATTGTGCCACCGTTTAGTCTGTTTCCCAGTCTATTTAGCCAACTCTGCCCTCATCCCACTGTAGTCCCCTTTGTTTAAGCATAGTACGCTCGTTTGTGACACTACTTTCTCACCCTCAATCTGTATTACAAATTCAACCATACTGTGATCACTCATTCCAAGAGGATCTTTTACTAGGAGATCTTTTATTATTCCTTTCTCATTACACAGGACCAGATCTAAGATAGCTTGCTCCCTTGTAGGTTCTGCAACATACTGTTCTAAGAAACAATCCCGTATGCATTCTATAAATTCCCCCTCAAGGCTATCCCGTGCGATTTGATTTGACAAATCGATATGTAGGTTAAAATCCCCCATGATTACTGCCGTTCCTTTTTCACATGCCTCCATTATTCCTTTGATTATTGTCTGCCTCACCATGAAGATATTATTTGGGGAACTATAAACTACGCCCACCAGTAACTTTTTCCCCTTACTATCTCTAATCTCCACCCACAATGATTCAACATTTTGTTCATTAGAGCCAATATCATCTCTCACAACTGCCCTGATATCATCCTTTATTAACAGAGCTACCCCACCTCCTTTCCCTTCTTGTCTATCTTTCCGAATTGTCAGATACCCTGTATGTTTAATTCCCAGTCTTGGCCACTCTGCAACCACGTTTCTGTAATGGCCACCAAATCATACCCATTTGTAATGATTTGTGCTGTCAACTCATTTACTTTATTTCGAATGCTGCGTGCATTTAGGTAGATTGTTTTAATACTAGTTTTTAAAGCATGATTTTTAGTTTTGACCCCTCCTGCAGCCCCTTTATATTCATACATATTGTCCCTTCCGATCACCTTGTGGTTTACACTTACCCCAGTGCAACTCTGCTCTGTTGCCTCCTGCCTTTTGCATTCTTTCTTGGGGTCCTGTTCATCTGAGCTCTCACCCACTCTAACTTGCTCAGAGCCCTCTCCTGGCTTCCGAATACTCCTCGCATTGAGGCACCGAGCTTTCAGCCTTGCCTTTTTATTACACTTTGACCCTTTAGAATTTTGCTGTACAGTGGCCCTGTATGTTTTTTGCCTTGGGTTTCTCTGTCCTCCACTTTTCCTCATCTCCTTTCTGTCTTTTGCTTCTGTCTCCATTTTGTTTCCCTCTGTCTCCCTGCATTGGTTCCCATCCCCCTGCCATATTAGTTTAACTCCTTCCCAACAGCACTAGCAAACACTTCCCCTCGGACATTGGTTCCGGTCCTGCCTAGGTGCAGACCATCCGGTTTGTACTGGTTCCACCTCCCCCAGAACCATTTCTGGAGCCTCGTGTCTGGCATGCGAACTGTGTGGCCTACCCAGCGAAGCTAATCAAGAGTGGTCAGTGCTTCAATGCTGGGGATGTTGGCTTGGGCGAGGACACTGATGTTGGTACGCCTGTCCTCGCAGGGAATTTCTCGGATCTTGCAGAGGCATCGTTGGTGATATATCTCCAGCGACTTAAGGTGTCTTCTGTACATCTATAGTTGATAAGATGGTCTTTCAGATTATACAAGCATTGACGGTATTCTTAGTGACATTCTGATGCATACGTCAATTATTTGTTTCTCTTGTACAATCATTATTTGATCCTTGCAGTCTGTACCTATCCCGAGAACTTTCAATCAGGCAGTCAGAGCTTCAGTAGATGGCTCTCCCCTCTTCTGCGCCTGCTTGCAATGCACAAGGACCGAGCACTCCCTCTGGAACGGAGAGAAGAAACCACTATCTACGAGCCAAGAGAGCCTCGCTACTTCGACTGCGAGGCTGATCTTGAGACTGGACTTGAGTACCACAGTTTGGTACGGACCCAGAAGATACGTCTCATCGGGAGAAGCAGCGAGTAAGCCAGAGGGGTGATTGTCCCTTTAATTACTTGTGCATGGTTTATCATGTTCCCACATTCCCGACCTGCGAGAGACCATCAGCGGTAGGTCGGGGCCATAAAAGGAGCTGCGAGCGGCGGCCATGGGAAGCATAGTGGCATACCACTGCAATGTACAGCGCGAGCTGGTGCAGGAGAGCGATGGCAGGGAAGAGTGACGTCATCAAGGTCCAGGTCGGTGATTGGAGCATGGGCAGGTACACCAGGAGCAGCGAGGTCGGGTCAAAGGAGCGGCAAGAGATTGTGGAGGGATGTGATTGGGGTCCAGGGAGGCATGAGTTCGGGGCCAGGAGCAGAACGGGCCAGCCCACACCGAGATATGTGTGCACACTAGGACCATGCAGCAGAGCATGTCTCCAGTCGTCTTGGATAGCCCTTGCCACTGGACCAAGACCTAGCTCTGTCAAGCCCGTGTGGTGGCTGGTGTGCAACGGCCACCACACGTTAAAAAAATCCACGCACAGGCATCTTCCACCTTCAAGATGTAGTTCATGACCTGGAATATTAGGTCCTTCATTGAAACACCTGTGAACTCATCCTTTTTTGGCATGGAAGCAAGTCATCCTCCTTTCGAGAGATTCTCTATGATGATGATGAGATGGTTTGAGTCAGCGACAGATGCACAAACCGGGACAAAGTTTCCTTTCTGGTAATTAGAACATATGAATTTAGAAATGAGGAAGGGCTGGTCCAGTCATCCAGCTTGTTCCATCAGTGCATCACTTGAGCTTGATAGAAAATGAAGTGTGACCTTTTTTGGCAGATTCTCTCCCCACTACAGCGATTTTCAGCCAGCACGCTCTACGATTCAAGAACTCATTCACTGTGATGAATAGACATTCTGCTAAAATCCACATCATAAGAAAGTCAGTATATTTGTAGTACCTATTTGTGAAATGTGAGTAGTCCTGTAAAAACAAAAAATCACTGCTTGAGCAGGATATACATCACTGGCCAATATTGAAAAGGTCACTTCAAACCATTATTCCGATGTAAGTACGTTTTGATTGCAGAGGCTTGAGTGGAACATAACTGCCAGCATGGACTGGTTGGGCCGAATGGCCTGTTTCTGTGCCTTATATCCTATGTAATCCTATGCAAAGGAACTAGAGACTACTTAACACAGATTATTGCTTTGTCCTGAAATTGACCGGATCAAGGTAAAATTCCAGGTAACACATACAAATAGGATGAGTTCTCACATCTGAGTGGAGTTCAAGAAACTATCGCATTGATTTGATAAACTTAAGAACATAAGAGGTAGGAGCTGGAGTAGGCCATCTGGCCCATTCAGTAAGATCATGGCTGATCTTCTACCTCAACTCCATTTTCCCGCACTATCCCAATATCCTCTAATTCCCTTAGTTCACAAAAATGTAGCAATCTCTGTCTTGAATATACTGAATGACTGAGCATCCACAGCCCTCTGGGGCAGAGAATTCCAAAGGTTCACAACCCTTTGAGTGAAGACATTTCTCCTCATCTCACTCCTAAATGGCTGACCCCTTATTCTGAGACTGTGACCCTTGGTTCTAGATTCCCCAGCCAAGGGAAACACTTTCTCAGCATTAACCCTGTCAAGCTCCTTAAGAATTTTATTGGAGCTGAAGGCGGCGGCCACGGGTCGGAGCAGAACCGCCGCCGAGTCTCCGCGGAGGGGCTGGCATTTTGAAAATTGCCCTTCCTCAGTTTTGGAGCAGTGTCCGAGACCGACGTGCATGCGCCAAACCCTCACCGACTGGTGGGGACCCCCTTCTCGAAATTGCCCCTCGGGAAATTGCCCCTGTCCCGGAATTGCCCCGCGGGAGTGGCGTGCCACCGGTCGGTGCCACTGACAGCTTTTGCTATCGGTACACTCCCTGTGGCTTGGCGGTGCGGCCGCCCTTAAAGGAAAGGTGGCGCTGTCATTGACGGCATGCTTTTTTTTTGTCGGCCGACTGCCAGGCCGAGCTGACAATTATGGCCGTGGGTTCGGCCGGCCGCCAACAGGCAGCCTGGCACCCCCTCTTGGGTGCCATGCTGCTGGCCCGACCGAAACCCTCTCTGGTGGCCCACTAAAGTGACTGCAGATTTTGCAGCGGAACTCCCCTTTAACTGAAGGGGAGAGACGTTGTGACGTGCCAGCGTGGTGACGTCATCAGCGCGGCACTGATGCCTTGCAGCGTCGGTCACTCCATCCTGCCCCAACTTCTGCCCCGCTAGTGACGGGCATTCCGCCCCGCCCCCATAATGAGACCACTTCTGCCCCGCTAGTGACGGGCATTCCGCCCCACCCCCATAATGAGGCCACTTCTGCCCCGCTCACAAAAAATCCCTGAAGTGCTGAATTTCAATGGTTTGGCCGTCCCATGCATTGGTGAGCCTCGTTCGGGTGATGGGCAATTTCAGCCCCGTATATGTTTCAATTCGATCATTCTTCTAAATTCTAGGCAATATAGGCCTAGTCTACTCAATCTCTCCCTGTAGGGCAATTCCCTCATCCCAGGAACCAGTCTAGTGAACCTTTGTTGCACTCCCTCTCAGACAAATATGTCTTTCTTTAGGTAAGGAGACCCGAACTGTACACAGTACTCCAGGTGTGGCCTCACCAATGCCCTGTATAATTGTAGTAAGACTTCTTTACTTTTATACTCCAATCCCTTTGTAACAAAAGCTAACATATCATTTGCTTTCCCAATTACTTGCTTTACCTGCACGATGACTTTCTGTGATTCATGCACCCAGGTCCTTCTGAAGGCAAAAATTTCCCAGTCTCTCACCATTCAAAACATATTCTGCTTTTTTGAGTCAACTATTTGATAAACACAGGTCAACTGTGGAAGACAGGTTTCGATTTCCTTTATCTCAATTTCCAACTTCGAAAGGTCGAAGAGGTTTTCCCTCGGCGGTGTTTTCCAAGCTAGTCTGTTCGTGCTGTATGCTGTACAATAGCTCACCTTGAGGTGGCTGTCTGGTGCGGTAATAACCATTATGGATCCACCTGGTACCCTCCCCTGCAAGCATGTCACCAAGGTCACATTTCTGTTTTCTTCTCGTAGATAGTGCCCATGACGCACCCCTAGAGACGAAGGCACCCACCACCTGTATGCATGCCCTCCCCCTGTGGCTCAGTGGGTAGCACCCTCGCCTCTGAAGGGACTTGAGCACATACATCTAGGCTGACACTCCAGTGCAGTGCTGAGGGAGTGCCTCACTGTTGGAGGTGCTGTCTTTTGGATGAGACATTAAACCGAGGCCCCGTCTGCTCGCTCAGGTAGATAGCTCTGCGAAGAAGAGCAAAGGAATTCTCCCCGGTCTCCTGGCCAATATTTATTCCTCAATCAATATCTAAAAAACAGATTATCTGTTCATTATCAAGTTGCTGTTTGTGGGAACTTGCTATGCGCTAATTGGTTGCCGCTTTTTTCTACATTACAACAGTGCCTACACTTCAAAAAAGCTACTTCATTGGCTGTAAACCGCTTTGGGACATCCGGTGGCCGTGAAAGGCGCTATAG
The DNA here is from genome assembly GCF_044704955.1 of Pristiophorus japonicus. Lineage (NCBI taxonomy): Eukaryota > Metazoa > Chordata > Chondrichthyes > Pristiophoridae > Pristiophorus > Pristiophorus japonicus. The sequence goes on from NC_091978.1 coordinate 32,781,250, forward strand.
AAATGCACGTCTTTCTTTCATCTATAGTTGGGAAAGGTCTGTGGCATAGGTCAATGGCAGACACAATTCTGGCATCATGACCAGGATCACTGGCTCATACATTTGCAAGGCGACCATGTGTTAAGGCACTTTTCCTATAGTAGAGTAGAGTTGACAAAGTGCCGCCCGCATATTCTGTTACTTCTGTACACGAGAAATAAGAGATAAAAATTCTGTTGTGCTAATTCTTGCTGCCACTTCTCTGTAATTTTTAATAAACCCACTCTGTAGCTAATAGCCTAAACCACATTGTGATGCAGTGTTTATTCTTCCAGTGTATGAAGTTTAGGAGATAATGAGAGGGCTTATTCATATCCAGTCAGCTAAATACAGTAGCTTATTCATATCCAGCAATCTAAATAGAGATTTCTGCTGATTCACCAGGCAACATTACACTACCAGAAATTGTATGTCTGTGAAGTCATACTTTGGTTCGGAAGGGGTGCGAGCTTGCTTACAGGACTAGTGTTCGAGGCGGAGCATGTGAAATAACTGAGTAAAACCGTAAAACTACAATAGTATCGTTGCATCTCTTGAACGTGACAGAAAATGATGCATGGCTGTTGTAGCCAATTTAACTCTCCACGACAGCAAAGGTCAGCCCCGAGACGACATAATTCAGAAACTAATCCAACATCATCTCCTTATCTGAGGAAGGACACACATGGGATGCAACGAAGGTTCACTAGATTGATCCCTGGGATGCGTGGGTTGTCCTATGAGGAGCAATTGAGTAGATTGGGCCTATACTCTCTGGAGTTTAGAAAAATGGAGGTGATCTCATTGAAATATAAGATTCTGAGGGGAATTGACAGGGTAGATGCTGAGAGGTTGTTTCCCCCTGGCTGGAGAGTCTAGAATTAGGTGGCATAGTCTTAGGATAAGGGATCAGCCATTTGAGACAGAGATGAGGAGGAATTTCTTCACTCAAAGGGTTGTGAATCTTTGTAATTCTCTGCCCCAAAAGGGCTGTAGTTGCTGAGTCTCTGAGTATATTCAAGGCTGAGAGTTGCTTTTTTTGATACGAGGGGAATCAAGGGATATGGAGATCGGGTGGGAAAGTGGATTTGAGGTTGCAGATCAACCATGAATTATTGAATGGCAGAGCAGTTGCAAGGGACTATATGGCCTACTCCTGCTCCTAATTCTTATGTTTATGTTCTTATGTTTAAAATATAGTCTTCTATCAATACCTTTTCTAAGTTAACTTAGAAGCACATATAAAATACACCAATATTGACTTTTCAAAACTTTGACAAGTTTAATCCATGCATGCGAGATATCCTAGTTGTTATCTCCATTACATGTACACACAAATGGTGTGTACAGTGGAAGCTGTATAACACTAAGCTGGGTGGCAGTGTGTGTTGTGAGGAGGATGCTAAGAGACTGCAGGGTGACTTGGACAGGTTAGGTGAGTGGGCAAATGCATGGCAGATGCAGTAGAATGTAGATAAATGTGAGGTTATCCACTTTGGTGGCAAAACCAGGAAGGTGGAATATTACCTGAATGGAGACAGATTAGGAAAAGGGGAGGTGCAACGAGACCTGGGTATCATGGTACATCAGTCATTGAAAGTTGGCATGCAGGTACAGCAGGCGGTGAAGAAGGCAAATGTCATGTTGGCCTTCATAGTGAGAGGATTTGAGTATAAGAGCAGTGAGGTCTTACTGCAGTTGTACAGGGCCTTGGTGAAGCCATACCTTGAATATTGTGTACAATTTTAGTCACCTAATCTGAGGAAGGACATTCTTGCTATTGAGGGAGTGAAGCGAAGGTTCACCAGACTGATTCCTAGGATGGCAGGACTGACATATGAAGGAAGACTGGATCGACTAGGCTTATATTCACTGGAATTTAGAAGAATGAGAGAGGATCTCATAGAAACATATACTATTCTGATGGGGTTAGACAGGTTAGATACAGGAAGAATGTTCCCGATGTTGGGGAAGTCCAGAACCAGGGGTCACAGTCTAAGGATAAGGGGTAAGCCATTTAGGACCGAGATGAGGAGAAACTTCTTCACTCAGAGAATTGTGAACCTGTGGAATTCTCTACCACAGAAAGTTGTTGAGGCCAGTTTGTTAGATATATTCAAAAGGGAGTTAGATGTGGCCCTTATGGCTAAAGGGATCAACGGGTATGGAGAGAAAGCAGAAATGGGGTACTGAAGTTGCATGATCAGCCATGATCATATTGAATGGTGGCGCAGGCTCAAAGAGCCGAATGGCCCACTCCTGCACCTATTTTCTATGTTTCTATGTATCTAAAGCCCATTCCAATAACTAGCAGCTGAAGGGATCACCCAGTATAATATTTAAGTCACATATACTAGAATGTCCCAGGTTTGATTCGTGGTCTGTGTTGAGTCAGCTGATCTCGGCCAAGGTCACAATTGGGTGCGAAAATTGGTGTCATTGTCCTCAGGCTAAGGAGAGGGATAAAAATTAATCTGCGGATACAGCTCCTGATCGCTGACTTGTGACCTCCGCTAAAAAGTGTACCTGTGTGGGGGTCAGGTAACAAGAGTGTTGGGCTTACTGTCGACCTCCAGTGCCTGGGCTAACCCATACAGAATGGCCCCTTCTGCCCAAAGTTACTTAATGAGGCGCAAACTGTTCCAGGGCGCAAACTTTACCGGCCCGCCGCCATTACTGCCCCAAAAACATTCAGCCCATAATGTGGGAAAATATGAAGTTTTCCACTTTGGCAGAAAAAATAGAAAAGCAAATTATTATTTAAATGGAGAAAAATTGCAAAGTGCTGCAGTACAGAGGGACCTGGGGGTCCTTGTGCATTAAGCACAAAAAGTTAGTATGCAGGTACAGCAAGTAATCAGGAAAGCAAATGGAATGTTTGGCCTTTATTGCAAGGGGGATAGAGTATAAAAGCAGAGAAGTCCTGCTACAACTGTACAGGGTATTGGTGAGGCCACACCTGGAGTACTGCACACAGTTTAGGTCTCCGTATTTAAGGAAGGATATACTTGCATTGGAGGCTGTTCAGAGAAGGTTCACTTGGTTGATTCCGGAGATGAGGGGATTGACTTATGAAGATAGGTTGAGTAGGTTGGGCCTCTACTCACTGGAATTCAGAAGAATGAGAGGTGATCTTATCGAAACATATAAGGTAATATGAGGGCTCGACAAGGTGGGTGCAGAGAGGCCAGCAGTCAACGGAACGGAATTTTCTCGGAGCTTGGTTGGAAGTGCAGTGAGGACCCCACTTACACATGTGTGCCGGGATTGTGCCACACCTGTTGTGAGGTTATGGCAGTAGAAATGGGAGCACCTATAGGAAAAGCCTTCAGGAGCAGAAAGGAGAAAATTGGCAAAAAGAAAGAACTTGCATTTATATTTCACGACTTCCTGACATCCCAAAGCGCTTTACAGTCAATGAAGTACTTTTAAAGTGTAGTCACTGTTGCAATGTTGGAAATGCAGCAGCCAAATTGTGCACAGCAAGCTCCCACAAACAGCAACTAATTCAAAGACCAGATAATCTGTTTATGATTTCGGTTGAGGGATAACTATTGGTAAGGTCACTAGGGATAACTCCCCTGCTTTTCTTTGAAATAGTACCATGGGATCTTTTACATCCCCCTGAGAGAGCAGGATTAACTGTATCCAAACTGCTTGATTCAGGAACTAATCCAACATAATCACTTAAAAGCGGTCTCCTATCAATATCTTTTCTCAGTTGACTATATAAGAACCATGTATAAAAAATACACCAATATTGACTTTACAAAATTATGACATATCACAGATGTAGTGTCAGCTGCAGCTCAGTGGACAGCACACGCATCTCTGAGTCAGAAGGTTCTGGGTTCAAGTCCCACTCCAGAGAGTTAAGCACATAACAATCTAGGCTGACATTCTAGTGCAGTTCTGAGGAAGTGCTACACTGTTGGAGGTGCTGTCTTTCCGATGAGATGTTAAACCCAGATGATGTCTGTTCTCTCTGGTGGATGTAAAAGATCCCATGGCATTATTTTGAAGAAGAGCAGGGGAGTGATCCCCAGTGCCCTGACCAATATTTATCCCTCAATCAACATAACAAAAAAGCCCAGATAATCTGCTCATTATCACATTGCTGTTTGTGGGACCTTGCTGTGCGCAAGTTGGCTGTCGCGCTTCCCACATTACAACAGTGATTGCACTCCAAAAAGTACGTCATTGGCTGTATAGCACTTTGAGATGTCCAGTGGTCCTGAAAGGCGCTATATAAATGCAAGTCTTTCTTTATGTATGTGAGCGATCCTAGCTGGTAACAATCTCTGTTACATATTCACACAATATAGTTATGCAGTGGAAGTTGCACGTCTCATCCGAACGACGTCACCTCTGCCAGTGCAGCATTCCCCTCTGCACGGCACTGAATTGCCAGCCTTGACTATGTGCTCTGAAATGGAGCAGAGCTGGGCTTTGGCGATGATCTTGCTGAAAGGTAGAGACGGTTCAAGCGAACCCACAGCCTTCTAACTCAGAGGCGAGATGGGGATTCGGAAAGAGGGGCCACACATACCTGCTCTGACTAGGCTTCTGATCCAAACCTCAAATGGCTGTGCGTCATTCTCATTCACTCGCATTATGCCAGCCCTGGACCAAATTCCGCATTTGTCCAGCAGTGACTGTATTCAGGCTGCATTTTTTAAAAAAAATCTAACCACACAGTAAGATATAAGAAGCGAGCAATAGACAATTATCCAGCAGTTCGTGCTTGCAAACTCTGATGTTTTGATGAAATATTCAGCTGCATTAAATGAGGCCGCTTGAACTGTCTCTACCTTTCAGCAAGATCATTGCCAAAGCCTGGCTCTGCTCCACTTTAATAATCGTTTCCATCCATGTGTAACAACGACGAGATTAATTTCAAAGGCTATAAAATTCAGCAAGTTTATTCAACATCATTTTCAGTTCTTAATATATGATTAAAGAAATACTCCACAATTAAGTTCTGTCATGACTTCATTCTTGAAGTCTGCCCTCTGTCAAGATAAAGTTCAATCATCTTCAATGTCTTAAGAATGAATCATCAAACAGACACCCTTTCCTGTCATTGACTTTTGAATCAGAACTTCCAAGTGCCTATGCTACAGAAGCTGGGTGAAGGGGGCGAGGTGTCCTTGGCCTTTCAATGTCAGCCTGGCTCTCTCAGCCTCGCTGCTGCTTAGCAGCGTATGTAGAAAAATTCTCTCAGAGATGTCCCAGCCAGGACATTTACAAAGCTGGCTTTTTACATAGGATTACATAGGATATACAGCACAGAAACAGGCCATTCAGTCCAACTAGTCCTCTTCCTCCTCATCATCATCATAGGCAGTCCCTCGGAATTGAGGAAGACTTGCTTCCACTCTTAAAATGAGTCCTTAGGTGGCTGAACAGTCCAATACGAGAACCACCATCCCTGTCACAGGTGGGACAGATAGTCGTTGAGGGTAAGGGAGGGTGGGACAGATTTGCCGCACACTCTTTCTGCTGCCTGCGCTTGATGTCTGCATGCTCTCGGCGATGAGACTCGAGGTGCTCAGCGCCCTCCTGGATGCACTTCCTCCACTTTGAGCGGTCTTTGGCCAGGGACTCCCAGGTGTCAGTAGGGATGTTGCACTTTATCAGGTGTAAGATTCCAAAATTCGTGGAAACCCTCCAGTGTTTGGACTCACTGAAAAGGAAATTCGATTAAGCAGAAAGTTTGGAACCCTAAATGCTTATGGAAGAAATCTACGAGTTTTAACCAAGTTTGGGATTTTTAAAAAGCGCATGTTGAGGCTGCAAGAAAAGGGATGGGTTCAACCTCTGAAAGGCCAGTTTGGATATTGGAGCTAATCAAATTGTCTGGGAAACTGTTTACCCTCAAAATCTGCCCCCTAGAAGACATTTACATTTCAACAATTGATCCAAGGAAGTACAGTTTCAATCCAAGCACAAAATCCATCCAACACATGCATAATGTTAATCATCTTTCCGGCCTGCATAGAAAGCTCGGACCCAGGCAGACAACTCGACACCAGAAACTAACTTTAACAATTGCGACTCGAAACCAAAGGATAATTTCAACAATTAACAAGAGCTCGTCAGCTCAGAAAAGTCTATCAACGCCAAATTCAAAACACTTAATCAAGTTTCAGTTAGCTGGGCAGCAAAACTTAAACAATAGAAACGTTAGATTTGGCGCAAAGACTAAGCTCTCTCAGAGTATAATTGAGGGCCTATCGTACCAAGAGAACTATCTCTATTCTGACCAAGAACTTCGGAACAAAAGATTGAGAGCACATGGCGAGAAAACACAAGAAGAAACATCGCGACATCGGAGAAAAGAACTCGGCCCAACTGGCTTTCAATACGCAGTAGAGGTCTTCTACCACATCCGGGGTCCAGCAAGGCAAACCGGCTATAACCAAAGAACCCTGAAACCGTGAAACAGCCCTAGCTGTCAAAGGAAAGGATCTGGTGAGCATGAATCCCTGGAGCCCTAGAGTTTGACTTAGTTATAGAGTGAGTGGGAGGTGGGAGGTGTTTCTTTAGTGTTTATTACCTGTAATAAAGTATTCCCATTGTTTAGAACCTTTTTGTAAGATTTTACAGTTTTATTGGAGTGTATTTGTGTTATTTGTTTTCTTGAATAAAATCCATACCTTCTTTTACAAAACAGTTGTCTGCTGCACTTTATCACACCCTGATTAATAAATCCAAGCTCGAGAACCAGGGAGTGGGAGCGACTCGCAACCGCTCTGGTCAGGAAGGCAAGCTGACAGATCCACCACCCCCTACACAGGGAGGCTTTGAGGATGTTCTTGTAAAGTTTCCTCTGCCCACCTTGGGCTCGTTTGCTGTGAACGAGTTCCGAGTAGAGCGCCTGCTTTGGGAGTCTCGTGTTTGGCATGCGAACAATGTGGCCTGCCCAGCGGTGCTGATTGAGTGTGGTCAGTGCTTCAATGCTGGGGATGTTGGCCTGGACGAGGATGCTAATGTTGGTGCATCTGTCCTCCCAGGGAATTTGTAGGATCTTGCGGAGACATCGTTTGTGGTATTTCTCCAGTGACTTGAGGTGTCTACTGTACATGGTTCATGTCTCTGAGCCATACAGGAGGGCGGGTATTACTACAGCCCTCTAGACCATGAGCTTGGTGGCAGATTTGAGGGCCTGGTCTTCAAACACTCTTTTCCTCAGGTGGCCGAAGGCTGCACTGGCGCACTGGAGGCGTGGTTAAATCTCGTCGTCAATGCCTGCTCTTGTTCATAAGAGGCTCCCGAGATAAGGGAAGTGGTCCACGTTGTCCAGGGCCGCGCCATCGATCTTGATGACTGCGGGACAGTGCTGTGCAGAGAGGACAGGCTGGTGCAGGACCTTTGTCTTACTGATGTTTAGCGTAAGGCCCATGCTTTCGTACGCCTCAATAAATATGTCGACTATGTCCTGGAGTTCAGCCTCTGTATGTGTGCAGTCGCAGAGGTTGGGGTGGTTTTGGACCTAACCTGGAGACGGCGAAGGTTGAACAGGTTCCCACTGGTTCTGTAGTTTAGTTCCACTCCAGGGGGGAGCTTGTTGACTGTGAGGTGGAGCATGGCAGCGAGGAAGATTGAGAAGAGGGTTGGGGCAATGACGCAGTCCTGTTTGACCCCGGTCCGGATGTGGATTGGGTCTGTAATGGATCTGTTGGTAAGGATCACGGTATAGTCCATGCCAGCGTTTATGCTCAACTCGAACCTCCCGTCTTTCCTCATCTAATTCTTTCAGCATAACCCTCTATTTCCTTCTCCCTCATATGCTTATCTCGCCTGCCTTTAAATGCATCTATACTATTCACTTCAATCACTCTCTGTGGTAGCAAGTTCTACATTCTCGTACTCTCTGGGTAAAGAAGTTTCTTCTGAATTCCTTATTGGATTTCTTGGTGCCTATCTTATATTGATGACCTCTAGTTATGCTCTTTCTCACAAGTGGAAACATTCTCTCTTATCCACTCTATCAAAACCTCTCATAATTTTGAAGACTTCTAGTAGGTCAACCCTCAGCCTTTTTTTTTCAAGAGAAAGGAGACCCAGCCTGTTCATCCTTTCCTGATATGTATACCTTCGCATTTCTGGTATCATCCTTGTAAATCTTCTCTGCACCCTCTCTGGTGCCTCTATATCCTTTTTATCTTATGGGGACCAGAACTGTACGCAGTACTCTAAGTGTGGTCTAACCAAGGTTCGATACAGGTTGAGCATAACTCCCCTACTTTTCAATTCTATACCTCTAGAAATAAACCCTAGTGTTTGGTTTGCTTTTTTTATAGCCTTGCTAATCTGTGTCCAACTTTTAGTGATTTGTGTATTTGTACTTCGAGATCTCGTTATTCCTCTACCCCACCTGAGCACTTGGAACTGAAAAAGGTGGGAAGGAGAAGTGGATATTTTGGCAATCCACCTTGTTTCGCCATATACTCATGTCCAGGACCCAATCTGACCTCCTCAAACAAATTTCCCAATCCTTCTTTGAATGAGACATTAAACCGAGGGGCCTTTTTCAGTTGATGTGCTCACCTCTATAACACCCGCTTGTTCCAGTACAGCTACAACACTGGCATCTACTTGACAATGTGGAAAACTGCCCAGGTATGTCCTGTCCACAAAAAGCAGGACAAATCCGATCCAGGAAATTAGCGCCCCATCTGTCTGCACTCAATCATCAGCAAAGTGATAGAAGGCGTCGTCGACAGTGCTATCAAGCGGCATTTACTCACCAGGAATCTGCTCACCGCTGCTCAGTTTGGGTTCTACCACGACTACTCAGCTCCAGACCTCATTACAGTCTTGGCCCAAAGATGCACTGCAGCGACTCACCAAGGCTTCTTCGACAGCACCTCTCAAATCCACGACCTCTACCATCTAGAAGGACAAGGGCAGCAGGCGTATGGGAACACCATTAGCTCCACATTCCTCTTCAAGTTACACTCCATCCTGACTTGGAAATATATTGCCATTCCTTCATTGTCGCTGGATCAAAATCCTTGAACTCCCACCCTAACAGCACTGTGGGAGTACCTTCACGGACTGCAGTGGTTCAAGAAGGCGATTCACAACCACCTTCTTAAGTGCAATTAGGAATGGGCAATAAATGCTGGCCTTGCCAGCGACACCCACATCCCAGGAATGAATATAAAAAACAGTGTAAATATTTGTACTGCACTTTTTTTGACAGACATGCATCTGTCAAGTCCCACCCAGCCTTGCCCGTTCTTCACTTTTTTTGACAGACATGTGTCTGTCAAGCCCCGCCCCTTGTAAAGCTCGGTCCCCATCCCCTCCCGGCCCGAAGCCTTCCCTCCATGTGCTGCTGAGAAGCAGGACCTCCGTCTGCCATATTGGGCTTAAAATCGTAGAATCATATATGGGCCCGAAATTGTTAGACTTACCGTCCACTGCCGCCAAGTTTGCTCGGCGGTCTCTGGGCGCTCTCCCCTCCGAGCGAGTTTGGTGGAGCCTCCTGCCGGCGGGGAGAGAAGACCGCTGGGTACTGTCTGCTGACATCCGCTGGCGTGCGCTGCCCAGAAGAGACCTCCCAGTTTGGTCTGGGTAGTCCTCCGCTCCAGCAGGGGAAAAGGCCACCTCGTGAAGCCAGGTCTAATCACAACAGTAAGTATGAAGACCTGGGAAAAAAGGTTAGTCCACTGCTTTTCTTTAATTTTTTTTGCTGGGTTTCAAGTGGATGGAGTCCCCTGAAGGATTTGTAGTAGTTTTTTGTAATGTTTTGAATATTTTTTATTTCAACAGTTCCCCCCCCCTCCCTGAGCTCAACTCTATCCTCGGTGGTACTTTGCCGAGGATTGCATTTGCTGCCAAGAATGGGAGCTACCACCCGTTGCCACCCAGAATCAGTGCCTAAGTCCCATTTTTGCCGCCAGGCTGCCTTTCTCAGATTTTTCTACGAAACTTCCGCCCAAAGGACTGTCACGATCTCAGCGGTCCTTCGGATGGTACTTGGGCAGAACATAGCTATCACCAAACTCAGGGCCCATAGAAATTTACTGCACGGAAGGAGGATGTTTCGGCCCATCGTGTCTGTGTCGGCCGACCAAAAGCTATCCAGCCTAATCCCATTTTCCACCTCTTGGTCCGTAGCCCTGTAGATTATGGCACTTCAAGCGCACATCCAAGTATTTTTTAAATGTGGTGAGGGTTCCTGCCTCTACCACCCTTTCAGGCAGTGAGTTCCAGACCCCCAGCACACTCTGGGTGAAGAAATGTCCTGTCAGTATGTAACGGAACCAACCAGGGGGGCAGGCTATCTTAGATCTGGTCCTGTGTAATGAGACAGGATTAATAAACAATCTCCTAGTAAAGGATCCCCTCAGAATGAGTGATCATAGCATGATTGAATTTCAAATTCAGATGGAGGGTGAGAAAGTTGGATCCCTGACCAGCGTACTAAGCTTAAATAAAGGAGACTATAAAGGTTTGAGGGTAGAGTTGAGTAAAGTGGACTGGGAAAATAGATTAAAGTGGAGGACGGTTGATGAACAGTGGTGTACAGTTAAGGAGATAAGGAGTGGACAAATATATTCCAGTGAGGAGGAAAGGGTGTAAGAGAAAAGATAGCCATCCATGGCTAACTAAAGAAATAAAGGATGGTATCCAATTAAAAACAAGGGCATACAAAATGGCCAAAACTACTGGGAGGACAGAAGACTGGGAAGCTTTTAAAAGCCAGCAAAGAACGACGAAAAAAATGATTACGAAAGGGAAGCTAGACTATAAAACTAAACTAGCACAAAATATAAAAACAGAGAGCAAGAGTTTCTATAGGTATATAAAAAGGAAAAGAGTGGCTAAAGTAAATGTTGGACCCTTAGAGGACGAGACCAGGGAACTCATAATGGAGAACAGAAACTCTGAACAAATATTTTGCACCAGTCTTTAAGTTGGAGGTCACGAACAATATTCCAACAGTGGATAGTCAAGGGGCTACAGAGGGGAAGGAACTTAACACAATCACAATCACTAAGGAAGTGGTACTCAGTAAGATAATGGGACTAAAGGCAGATAAATCCCCTGTACCTAATGGCTTGCATCCTAGAATCTTAAGAGAAGTAGCGGCAGGGATTGTGGATGCATTGGTTGTAATTTACCAAAATTCCCTGGATTCTGGGGAGGTCCCAGCAGATTGGAAAACTGCAAATGTAACACCCGTATTTAAAAAAGGAGGCAGACAAAAAGCAGGAAACTATAGACCAGTTAGCCTAACATCTGTGGTTGGGAAAATGTTGGAGTCCATTATTAAAGAAGCAGTAGCAGGACATTTGGATAAGCATAATTCGGTCAGGCAGAGTCAGCATGGATTTATGAAGGGGAAGTCATGTTTGACAAATTTGGTGGAGTTCTTTGAGGATGTATCAAAAAGGGTGGATTAAGGGGAAGCAGTGGATGTGGTGTATTTGGACTTCCAGAAGGCATTTGACAAGGTGCCACAGATCTTATTGCACAAGATAAAAGTTCATGGGGTTGGGGGTAATATATTAGCATGGATTGAGGATTGACCAACTAATAGAAAACAGAGAGTCAGGATAAATGGTTCATTCTCTGGTTGGCAACCAGTAACTAATGGGGGTGCCACAGGGATCAGTGCTGGGACCCCAACTATTTACAATCTATATTAACGACTTGGAGGAAGGGACTGAGTGTAACATAGCCAAGTTTGCTGATGATACAAAGAAGGGAGGAAAAGCAATGTGTGAGGAGGACACAAAAAATCTGCAAAAGGCCATAGACAGGCAAAGTGAGTGGGCAAAAATTTGGCTGATGGAGTACAATGTTGGAAAGTGTGAGGTCATGTACTTTGTCAGAAAAAATTAAAGAGCAAGTTATTATTTAAATGAAGAAAGATTGCAAAGTGCCACAGTACAGCAGGACCTGGGGGTACTTGTGCATGAAACACAAAAGGATAGTATGCAGGTACAGCAAGTGATCAGGAAGGTCAATGGTATCTTGGCCTTTATTGCAAAGCAGATAGAGTATAAAAACAGGGAAGTCTTGCTACAGCTATATAAGGTATTGGTGAGGCCACACCTAGAATACTACTGCAGTTTTGGTTTCCATATTTACGAAAGGATATACTTGCTTTGGAGGCAGTTTAGAGAAGGTTCACTAGGTTGATTCCGGGGATGAGGGGGTTGACTTATGAGGAAAGGTAGAATAGTTGGGCCTCTACTCATTGGAGTTCACAAGAATGAGAGGTGATCTTATCGAAACATATAAGATTATGATGGGGCTTGATAACGTGGATGCAGAGAGGATGTTTCCACTGATGGGGGAGACTAGAATTAGAGGGCATGATCTTAGAATAAGGGACCGTCCATTTAAAACAGAGATGAGGAAGAATTTCTCCAAATTTGCGGATGACACTAAGTTGGGTGACAGTGTGAGCTCCGAGGAGAATGCTATGAGACTGCAGAGTGACTTGGATAGGTTATGTGAGTGAGCAAATGCATGGCAGATGAAGTATAATGTGGATAAATGTCAGGTTATCCACTTTGGTGGTAAAAACAGAGAGACAGACTATTATCTGAATGGTGACAGATTAGGAAAAGGGGAGGTGCCATGAGACCTGGGTGTCATGGTACATCAGTCATTGAAGGTTGGCATGCAGGTACAGCAGGCGGTTAAGAAAGCAAATGGCATGTTGGCCTTCATAGCGAGGGGATTTGAGTACAGGGGCAGGGAGGTGTTACTACAGTTGTACAGGGCCTTGGTGAGGCCACACCTGGAGTATTGTGTACAGTTTTGGTCTCCTAACTTGAGGAAGGACTTTCTTGCTATTGAGGGAGTGCAGCGAAGGTTCACCAGACTGATTCCCGGGATGGCGGGACTGACATATCAAGAAAGACTGGATCAACTGGGCTTGTATTCACTGGAGTTCAGAAGAATGAGAGGGGATCTCATAGAAACGTTTAAAATTCTGACAGGTTTAGACAGGTTAGATGCAAGAAGAATGTTCCCAATGTTGGGGAAGTCCAGAACCAGGGGTCACAGTCTAAGGATAAGGGGTAAGCCATTTAGGACCGAGACGAGGAGAAACTTCTTCACCTAGACAGTGGTGAATCTGTGGAATTCTCTACCACAGAAAGTTGTTGAGGTCAATTCACTAAATATATTCAAAAAGGAGTTAGATTTAGTCCTTACTACTAGAGGGATCAAGGGGTACGGCAAGAAAGCAGGAATGGGGTACTGAGGTTGCATGTTCAGCCATGAACTCATTGAATGGCGGTGCAGGCTCGAAGGGCCGAATCGCCTACTCCTGCACCTATTTTCTATGTTTCTATGTTTCTCTCAGAGGGTTCTAAATCTGTGGAATTTGCTGTCTCGGAGAGCTGTAGAAGCCGGGACATTGAATAAATTTAAGACAGAAATAGACAGTTTCTTAAACGATAAGGAGAGAAGGGGTTATGGGGAGTGGGCAGGGAAGTGGAGCTGAGTCCATGATCAGATCAGCCATGATCTTATTAAATGGCGGACCAGGCTCGAGGGGCCATATGGCCTTCTCCTGCTCCTATTTCTTATGTTCTTATGATCTTATGTTCTTATATCTCCTCTAAACCTCCCCACAATTACTTTAAATCTATGCCCCCTGGTTGTTGACCCCTTTGCTAAGGGAAACAGGTCCTTCCTATCGACTCTATCCAGGTCCCTCATAATTTTATATACCTCAATCCGGTCTCCCCTTAGCTTGCTCTGTTCCAAAGAAAACAGACCCAGCATCTCCAATCTTTCCTCATCGCCAAAATTCTCCAGTGCAGGCAACATTCTTGCAAATCTCCCGTGCACCCGCTCCAGTGCAATCACAGCTTTCCCGTCCATGCTTCAGGAGTTCATGCTGCGGCATCACTAAAAGTTATAATTAATATATGCAGATAAGGAATTATGAAGGACCTGTTTATCATTTTGGACCATCCTGTCGCTTCACCCAGCACGTGCTGACATTGCACAGCACAGCATGGCACTAACCATGCATCCCCCCCTCGCCTGCGCTGTTCAAAGGAATCATGCAGTACTTACAGTTTAGTGACTGGTGTACTCTGTCTCACCACTGTTTGACTTTGTAACATATTTTATTGAGTTCTAGCACTCTTGAAAGCTCACCTTGCACAGAGAGAGGCTTTGTTGCTTTTGCCTCACAAATAGTCTGGCTCTTAGAAACATAGAAACATAAAAAATAGGTGCAGGAGTAGGCCATTCGACCCTTCGAGACTGCACCGCCATTCAATAAGATCATGGCTGATCATTCACCTCAGTACCCCTTTACTGCTTTCTCTCCATACCCCTTCATCCCCTTAGCCATAAGGGTCATAGCTAACTCCCTCTTGAATATATCCAATGAAGTGGCATCAACATCTCTCTGCGGTAGGGAATTCCACAGGTTAACAACTCTCTGAGTGAAGATGTTTCTCCTCATCTCAGTCCTAAATGGCTTACCCCTTATCCTTCGACTATGTCCCCTGGTTCTGGACTTCCCCAACATTGGAAAGATTCTTCCTGCATCTAACCTGTCCACTCCCGTCAGAGTTTTATATGTTTCCATGAGATCCCCTCTCATCCTTCTAAACTCGAGCGAATACAGGCCCAGTCGATCCAGTCTCTCCTCATATGTCAATCCTGCCATCCCGGGAATCAGTCTGGTGAACCTTCACTGCACTCCCTCAATAGCAAGAACGTCCTTGCTCAGATTAGGAGACCAAAACTGAACACAATATTTCAGGTGAGGCCTCACTAAGGCTCTGTACAACTGCAGTAAGACCTCCCTACTCCTATACTCAAATCCTCCAGCTATGAAGGCCAACATACCTTTTGGCTTCTTCACCGCCTGCTGTACCTGCATGCCAACTTTCAATAACTGATGTACCAGGTCTCGTTTGCACCTCCTCGTTTCCTAATCTGCCGCCATTCAGATAATATTCTGCCTTCATGTTGTTGCCACCAAAGTGGACAACCTCACATTTATTCACATTATACTGCAACTGCCATGTGTTTGCCCACTCACCTAACCTGTCCAAGTCATCCTGTAGCCTCTTAGCATCCTCCTCACAGCTCATACCGCCACCCTGCAAACTTGGAGATATTACACTCAATTCCTTCATTTAATCATTAATGTATATTGTAAATAGCTGGGGTCCCAGCACTGAGCCCTGCAGCACCCCACCAGTCACTGCCTGCCATTCTGAAAAGGACCTGTTTATCCTGACTCTCTGCTTCCTGTCTGCCAAACAGTTCTCTGTCCACATCAGTACATTACCAGCAATATCATGTGCTTTAATTTTGCACACCAATCTCTTGTGTGGGACCTTGTCAAAAGCCTTTTGAAAGTCCAAATACACCACATCGACTGGTTCTCCTTTGTCCACTCTACCAGTTACATCCTCAAAGAATTCTGGAAGATTTGTCAAGCAGGATTTCCCTTTCATAAATCCATGCTGACTTGGACCGATCCTGTCACTGCTTTCCAAATACGCTGCTATTTCATCTTTAATAATTGATTCCAACATTTTCCCCACCACTGATGTCAGGCTATAGTTACCTGTTTTCTCTCGCCCTCCTTTCTTAAAAAGTGATGTTACATTCGCTACCCTCTAGTCCATAGGAACTGATCCAGAACCGATAGACTAACATAGACATAGAAAACATAGAAAATAGGTGCAGGAGTAGGTCATTCGGCCCTTCGAGCCTGCACCGCCATTCAATGAGTTCATGGCTGAACATGCAACTTCAGTACCCCATTCCTGCTTTCTTGCCGTACCCCTTGATCCCTCTAGTAGTAAGGACTAAATCTAACTCCTTTTTGAATATATTTAGTGAATTGACCTCAACAACTTTCTGTGGTAGAGAATTCCACAGATTCACCACTGTCTAGGTGAAGAAGTTTCTCCTCATCTCGGTCCTAAATGGCTTACCCCTTATCCTTAGACTGTGACCCCTGGTTCTGGACTTCCCCAACATTGGGAACAGTCTTCCTGCATCTAACCTGTCTAAACCCGTCAGAATTTTAAACGTTTCTATGAGATCCCCTCTCATTCTTCTGAACTCCAGTGAATACAAGCCCAGTTGATCTAACCTTTCTTGATATGTCAGTCCCGCCATCCCGGGAATCAGTCTGGTGAACCTTCGCTGCACTCCCTCAATAGCAAGAATGTCCTTGCTCAAGAATGTCCTTCCTCAAAACTGTGCACAATACTCCAGGTGTGGTCTCACCAAGGCCCTGTACAACTGTAGCAACACCTCCCTGCCCCTGTATTCAAATCCCCTCGCTATGAAGGCCAACATGCCACTTGCTTTCTTAACTGCCTGCTTTACCTGCATGCCAACCTTCAATGACTGATGTACCATGACACCCAGGTCTCGTTGCACCCCCCCTTTTCCTAATCTGTCACCATTCAGATAATAGTCTGTCTCTCTGTTTTTACCACCAAAGTGGATAACCTCACAGTTATCCACATTATACTTCATCTGCCATGCATTTGCCCACTCACCTAACCTATCCAAGTCACTCTGCAGCCTCATAGCATCCTCCTCGCAGCTCACACTGCCACCCAACTTAGTGTCATCCGCAAATTTGGAGATACTACATTTAATCCCCTCGTCTAAAACATGTTGGAAAATGATCACCAATGCATCCACTATTTCTAAGGCAACTTCCTTAACTAATCTGGGATACAGACTATCAGGCCCCGGGGATTTATCGGCTTTCAATCCCATCAATTTCCCAAACACAATTTCCCGCATAAGGATTTCCTTTAGTTCCTCCTTCTCACTCGACCCTCGGTCCCCTAGTATTTCCGGAAGGTTATTTGTGTCTTCCTTCGTGAAGACAGTACCAAAGTATTTGTTTAACTGGTTTGCCATTTATTTGTTCCCCATTATAAATTCCCCATTTATTTGTTCCCCATTATAAATTCACCTGAATCTGATTGCAAGGGACCTACGTTTATATTCACTAATCTTTTTCTCTTCACATATCTATAGAAGCTTTTGCAGTCAGTTTTTATGTTCACAGCAAGCTTCCTCTCATACTCTATTTTCCCCCTCCTAATTAAACCCTTTGTCCTCCTCTGCTGTATTATAAAATGCTCCCAGTCCTCAGATTTGCTGCTTTTCCTGGCCCATTTATATGCCTCTTACTTGGACTTAACACGATTCTTAATTTCCCTTGTTCGCCACGGTTGAGCCACCTTCCCCGTTTTATTTTTACTCCAGACAGGGATGGACAATTATTGAAGTTCATCCATGTGATCTTTAAATGTCTGTCATTGCCTATCCACCGTACACCCTTTAAGGATCACTTGCCTTTCTATTCTAGCCAATTCACGTCTCATACCATCGAAGTTACCTTTCCTCAAGTTCAGGACCCTAGTCTCTGAATTAACTGTGTCACTCTCCATCTTAATGAAGAATTCTACCATATTATGGTCACTCTTCCCCAAGGGGCCTCACACAACAAGATTGCTAATTAGTCCTTTCTCATTACACATCACCCAATCTAGGATGTCCAGCCCTGTGGTAGGTTCCTCGACATATTGGTCTAAAAACCATCCCTAATACACTCCAGGAAATCCTCCTCCACCCAGTTTGGTTCGCCCAATCAATATGTAGATTAAAGTCGTCCATGACAACTGCTGTACCCTTATTGCACACATCCCTTATTTCTTGTTTGATGCTGTCCCCAACCTCACTACTCCTGTTTGGTAGTCTGTACACAACTCCCACAAGCGTTTTCTGCCCTTTGGTATTCCCTAGCTTCACCCATACCGATTCCACATCATCCAAGCTAATGTCCTTCCTTACTATTGCATTAATTTCCTCTTTAACTAGCAACGCCACCCCACCTTCTTTTCCTTTCTGTCTATCCTTCCTGAATGTTGCATACCCCTAGATGCAGAGTTCCCAGCCTTGGTCACCCTGGAGCCATGTCTCCGTGATGCCAATTACATCATATCCGTTAACTGCTATCTGTGCAGTTAATTCATCCACTTTATTAAGAATACTCCTCACATTGAGGCACAGAGCCTTCAGGCTTGTCTTTTTAACACACTTAGCCCCTTTAGAATTTTACTGTAATATGGCCCTTTTTGCATTTTGCCTTAGGTTTCTCTGCCCTCCACTTTTACTTTGCTTCTTTCTATCTTTTGCTTCTGCCTCCATTCTACTTCCCTCTGTCTCCCTGCATAGGTTCCCAGCCCCCTGCCATATTAGTTTAAACCCTCCCCAACAGCACTAGTGAACACTCCCCCTAGGACATTGGTTCTGGTCCTGCCCAGGTGCAGACCATCTGGTTTGTGCTGGTCCCACCTCCCCCAGAACTGGTTCCAATGTCCCAGGAATTTGAATCCCTCCCTTCTGTACCACTCCTCAAGCCATGTATTCATCTGAGCTATCCTGTGATTCCTACTCTGACTAGCACGTAGCACTGGTAGCATTCTGAGATTACTACTTTTGAGGTCCGACTTTTTAATTTAGCTCCTAGCTCCCTACATTTGTCTTGTAGGACCTCATCCCGTTTTTTACCTATATCGTTGGTATCTATATGCACCACGACAACTGGCTGTTCACCCTCCCATTTCAAAATATGCTGCACCCACTCCGAGACATTCTTGACCCTTGCACCAGGGAGGCAACATACCATCCTGGCATCTCGATTCCGGCCGCAGAAACGTCTATCTATTACCCTTACAATAGAATCCCCTATCACTATAGCACTCCCACTCTTTTTCCTGCCCTCCTGTGCAGCAGAGCCACCAACAGTGCCATACAATTGGCTGCTGCTGCTCTCCCCTGATGAGTCATCCCGCTCAACAGTACCCAAAGCGGTGTATCTGTTTTGCTGAAGGATGACCGCAGGGACCCCTGCATTACCTTCCTTCCACTGCTCTTCCTGTTGGTTACCCAGTCCCTATCTTCCTGTATAACCTCTACCTGTAGTCTGACCAACTCACTAAACGGGCTATTCACGATATCCTCAGCTTCGCGGATGCTCCAGAGTAAATACACCCGCAGCTCTAGTGCCGCAAGCGGATGCACCTCCTGCACATGTAGTCGTCAGGGACACTGGGAGCGTCCATGACTTCCCACATAGTATAGGAGGAGCATAACACGTGGCCTAGCTCTTTTGCCATGACTTAACCCTTAGATTAACTTAATTTGGCAACAACAATGCTAAAAGTTACCTACTGATAAAGGAAAAGAAAAACTACTCACCAATCACCAGCCAATTACTTTCTCCCTTGGCTGTGAAACATAGAAAATAGATGCAGGAGTAGGCCATTCGGCCCTTCGAGCCTGCACCGCCATTCAGTGAGTTCATGGCTGAACATGCAACTTCAGTACCCCATTCCTGCTTTCTCGCCATACCCCTTCATCCCCTAGTCACCTTTTGTTTTCTTTCTACTTCTTTTTTGCCTTCACTCCCTGGAGGACTGGCTTTGGAAACGGAGGATTATTGGGATCAGCGAGGAAGACACTGCAGATCAGGAGAGAGTGCAGGAGGAGGGCACTGAACAGGCGATCACATCCACAGAGTGACTTCAGGGAGCACTTCTCCTACCTGAGAGGAAAAGCAATGTGTGAGGAGGACACAAAAAATCTGCAAAAGGACATAGACAGGCGAAGTGAGTGGGCAAAAATTTGGCAGATGGAGTATAATGCTGGAAAGTGTGAGGTCATGTGCTTTGGCAGAAAAAAAATCAAAGAGCAAGTTATTATTTAAATGGAGAAAGATTGCAAAGTGCTGCAGTGCAGAGGGACCTGGGGGTACTTGTGCATAAACGCAAAAGGATAGTATGCAGTTACAGCAAGTGATCAGGAAGGCCAATGGAATCTTGGTCTTTATTGCAAAGGGGATGGAGTATAAAAGCAGGGAAGTCTTGCTCAGTTATACAGGGTATTGGTGAGGCCACATCTGGAATACTGCGTGCAGTTTTGGTTTCCATATTTACGAAATGATATACTTGCTGTGGAGGCAGTTCAGAGAAGGTTCACTAGGTTGATTACAGAGATGAGGGGGCTGGCATGTGAGGAAACGTTGAGTAGGTTGGGCCTCTACTCATTGGAATTCAGAAGAATGAGAGGTGATCTTATCGAGACGTATAAGATTATTAGGGGGCTTGACAAGGGGGATGCAGAGAGGATGTTTCCACTGATGGGGGAGACTAGAACTAGAGGGCATGATCTTAGAATAAGGGACCGCCCATTTAAAACTAGATGAGGAGAAATGTTTTCTCTCAGAGGGTTGTAAATCTGCGGAATTTGCTGCCTCAGAGAGCTGTGGAAGCTGGGTTATTGAATAAACTTAAGACAGAAATAGACAGTTTCTTAAATGATAAGGAGATGAGAGGTTATGGGTTCTGGGCAGGGAAATTGAGCTGAGTCTATAATCGGATCAGCAATGATTTTATTAAATGGCGGAGCAGGCTCGAGGGGCCGTATGGCCTACTCCTGTTCCTATTTGTTATGTTCTTATATTCTTATTGCCTGAGTTTGACTGAGAAGCTGCATGTACGGCACCTTCGCTTCACCAGGGAGGCTATCACTGAGCTGTGTCACCTGCTTTAGCCATAGCTGCAGCCTCAACCCAGGATATGGACAGCACTGCCTGTGACTGTCAAGGTGACCATTTTCTTCAACCTTTGTGCCATGGACATCAGCAACATCTCACAGTTTGAAGTCCACTGCTGTCTTAAGGATGTCACCTGAGCTCTCTACACCAGTGTAGAGGATTTTTGCTCTGCCCAATTACAGGGGTCTTTGGTGGTTGTTGGTGTATTGGGCCTCTCTGTCCCTTCTAGGGGATGGCTCAACAGCTTATGACTCGCTGCCCACTAAACTGGCGGTTTCGAAGCGCCCTAGCACCCCTATCTGGTTCTAACCTCAGAATTTTGGTGAATTATGAGCTCCCACAAGGAAAGGAAAACAAAAAAAAAAGCTCAGAGACAAGTGGTGCTTGGAACGAAAAAACGGGTAAGTCCAATTTATTAACCACGGTAAGTTTCCACCAAGGTCAAACTTCATCAAAACACATATCTGACACACACTTATAAACTATGAAAATCTATGGGAAGAAACGGACACAACGAAAACCTTACACAATTTTATCTTTACAAGACATTTCCAACACCACCCCGACCCCCCTTTGTACCTGACTGACCTAGGCTGACAGTTGGGAAAAGAAACCCCAGGATAATACTTACGATCCCTTTTGACAGTTATTTTTTTCTAGCCTTAGGATGGTTGGTTTACTATTGTCCACTGTCCATATTAATTAGGTAGATGATGGTCCACATTCATCATTTGATTAGGGGTGAATCATATTTTTGAACTGGGCTGGGTAGTACCCATTGGTTGAGGGTTTCCCCGCTTCAGGCCCGACTCGGCCCCTGATTGGCCTGCCAGAATGCACTTTTCCCCCATTGGCCAGTGCCTCTGTCTCGCTTGTGATCCAGACTCCACAATGTCTGTATCCGCCCACACGTTTCCCAGCCTGCCTGGTCTGAGGATTTTACTTGGCCAAAAATGTTCATTTAAAATGTATAGGACGATCCCTTCTTAGTTTTCTTGTCTTTAGGGTGTTCCAAAAAAAAAATGCGGCTGTGGATTTTCGAACCTTACACTCTCCCATGTTGACACACCCGGATATAGACGGAATGTGTCAAAAGGTTTGCAAGAAAATCCTAGAGCTCTCCAAGTGTCAGCCATCCCCATAATTACTCTAAACTATAGACCCGCATAAACCAATGTGCACAAACAATATTTCTATCCATAATTTGTGCACTACCCATGCTCCTTTACAGGTAAACTACAAACAAGGTTCCATTTTGCTTTTAGTTACATAGTGTACATAATTATAGCACATCATGTCGCGTGTTCCTTGCGTTCCTTGAAAGATTTTTCCGTCATCACAGCATATCGAACAGATGTATATACACTGTGCAAATGTATATCTGTGATAATTAAGTCCGTATTGTGTTCTGTCATGGATAGTTTTAACAGCTTACGTAGTTGACAGTGCCAGTCAGTTTCCAGGTACGGGCTTTCACGGTGCTACGGTAAACCAGAATCTTCCCTTTAGTTAAAAAAAAACACCTCGTTCTGTGCAGCCTGATCCGAGGCCAGCCGGTCCTCCTTGATCAAGATGTTTATTGTCCGGGCGTGAGCCTCTAGCTGGGCAATAATTTCTTTCAGATGCACAGTCATAGCCACCCCCTCGTGAAGCATGGAACCCAACACGTTATTCTCTTTCCCCAGGATGCTGCGCAGCTGTGACTTTAACCCATTGACCTGTCGGGCCAGCTGCACATCATCCAGGCTGTTCATGACGGATGCCCCAGTGTTAAATCTGGTGAAAACGTCATTCATGACCCCCCTGCGTTGTCTGCCCCACTCGGTTGTATCTTCTTGTCTATACAGGTCTGCCACATTGATGTCCTCAAAGTCCAGCTCGTAGAAGCTCCTGAACATTTCCTTCAGTAGAGCTTGGTACAACAACTCGGTTTCTCTGGGGCAGAAGGCAGGTAGGCGTACTTCTGTCAGGTTTAGAATTACTGAAGCAACAGCATAATATACTCCCTGGTATACTAACTTATCTGTCGGTACTAACACTAGCCCATTCCCAGGTCCCCTAGTGGTGGGCGGACATCCATAACTGTCAATGGGCTTGGGCGTGGGCAGAGGTTTCTTCACCTGAGCCAGCAGCTCGGTGGCGTTGACTGGTACCGGGAAGCGAGGGAGCATACAGTCTTCCCTGCTGCGATCCCATTCCATCCCCTTCCCCGAGTCCTTCCACCATCTGGCAAAGGCAATGGACAAACCCGCTGGGCACACCTGGGCCAACCCCCATAGGCTGTATAAATCCACTGATCATAGGCCCACCATTTCTCCCAACACACAGTGACCCCCCCCGGTGACCCCGTGATCGTCCGGTAGGTGTCATTGCTCAGACGTTCCCAGTCTGAGCTGCTGTCCTCGATGTCCACGCTCAGTTTCCTGAGCCACCACCAGCGTCCCAAAGGTATGTCCCCAACACACGTTAAACACACTTTCCTTCCCTCTGTCGCCCTAATCCGGGACGTGGCCATCTTGATTTCGGAGCAATGGATGGAGGCCTCTCCATAGATAAAACTCTCGTGGCTCGAATACCGGGTGGAATTCGAACCCAACCACCCAGGCCATCTCCCCTTGTGGAAGTAGGTGGCCTGGCCTTCTGCCTCCATGATTCCTTCTCCCGTGGTCACGATTGGCGCCCTGCCCCCGGAGCATTCGTATGTTAAAGACATCTCGATGTCGAGTTTCTGTCCGGTGCAGGTCCCCAGGTAGGTAAATAACATCGCGACGTTTCGGAGCATCTTCTGGAACACAGGATTGAACACAGTCTTGCCTGAGACTTCTTCAGGCTCAGCTGGAGTAACATCACCAAATAAAAACACCATCACCTCACTTTAAAATCTCCCTAAACTATATACAGAACACCGGGCTCCGGGTGGCCAGGTCAGTCTCTGATACTGACTTGGCTTGGTCAGCCATCTTGCTGACCTTGCCCCAAGAGCCGGACTGCCTCCTTTTGTAGGGCTTGCAGGAGGACTTCTTTTAAATGTCCTGCTTCCATTTCTGTGAGCCCTTCGGTGTCTGGGATCTTTCTCGGGTCTTTCGGTGGTGTCCCTTTTACCGCACAGAGTCTACCACTCTTGTGCTTCTTTTCTCGTTTGACTCTGGGATGGGCGGGAAGGTATACGGGGGACCAAGGCATCCTAGGCTG
Source organism: Pristiophorus japonicus (assembly GCF_044704955.1). NCBI lineage: Eukaryota > Metazoa > Chordata > Chondrichthyes > Pristiophoridae > Pristiophorus > Pristiophorus japonicus. The sequence goes on from NC_091978.1 coordinate 32,805,065, forward strand.
CCCCACTCTGGAACTACGCCTAACCAGGGGCGCGGAGTCTCATGTTACGGGCTGCACCCCTTGGTCCTCCCATTGGTCTATCCCTTCCTCTACCTGCCCTGTCGTTATACTGCACAGGACTCCCTTCTCCTGTGCTAAGTCCCTTTCCTGCCTATCAGGCTGTGCCACTTCACTCTGCTGTGTGATGGTCCTATTGTGGCAGTGGACTATTCCGGGTTGTGGGGCTTCGGGGCCGGGGTTGACCTCTGATACAGCCTCCACATCCATCGGGATGTCCTCTGCCTCCTGTGTGGTTTCTTTCCTTGTGGGAGTCTTCCTTTTTCCTGCCCTAGTTGGGTCGAACCGCTTGCATTGGTTTATGTGGTACCACTTTACCCGGCGGGGTAATTGGACCGCATAAACCATAGGGCTTGCCTTGTCCACTATACTGTAGGGCCCCATGTACAGTGACTCGAACACCCCCACCCTGGCGAAGCTGCGTACCATGACCTGGTCGCCTATTTCCCAGTGGTGGTGGCCACGGGGTTCCAGCAGCAGCTTGTTACTAAAGTGCTGTCTTCCCGTGTTGGTGGCTGCCTGCCAGTGAATCTGCTGCAGTTGTTCCAGCAGATTCCCAGCAAAGCGGTCTCGGTTAGCTTCCTGAAGCTGTCCTTCGGTGAGACCCGGTACCAATGTGTGTACTGGGGTCCTCATGGGTCTCCCAGTCATCAGCTCATGGGGTGAATACCCTGTGCTTTTCGACTGACTGGCCCGGATCCCCATAAGGACCAGTGGCAAGACCTCTACCCATCTGTTGGGTGAATTCCCTGTCTCCTTGCGGAGCCTTTCTTTGATGGTGCGGTTGAGACGCTCTGCAGGGCCTGAGGACTGGGGGTTGTACACCACATGCCACCGTGCTTTAATCCCCAGTACCTTAAAGGTGGCCTGCATCACCTGGCCGGTGAAGTGGCTTCCCTGGTCGGACTCCATAAACTGCGGCAGACCCCACCTTGAGAACACTTCCCTGATCAGGATCTTGGCCGTCCCCAATGCAGTAGCTGTTCGGCAAGGGAAGGCTTCCACCCATTTGGAGAATACATCCACCAGCACTAGACAGTACTTGTTCCCCCCCTGGGCGGTTGGTAGGGGCCCTATGTAGTCGATTTGGATCAACTGCCATGGTCCCTCGACCCGCCTGATGTGATCCATGGATGCCTTTCTTTTCTGGGTTGTTGGCTGCATGCACCAGACAGGCTGCGCAGAAATCACGGACGTCATTCCGGAGATCTGGCCACCATACTGCCTGTTTCACTTTCTGCCAGGTGGACTCTGGCCCGGGGTGTCCTGCACCTGGGCCCTCGTGGGCCAGTTTTAGGAACTCCCGCTGGTGTTGTGCTGGAACCACCCACTTATCCCCTTTAAACAGCATCCCTTCCTTGACAGCTATATCTGCGGCACTGAATGGGCTCTCTGCCTTTCCTCCACTTAGGATGGTTGCTATGGCAGCCTTGAGGACGGGGTCCTGCGCCTGAACCGTTCTCAGGTCTGGGGCCACTGCTACCCCTGCACTCCCTTGTTTCCCCTGGCTTGCCTCTAGCTGCTATCACCCTGCCTTTCTCACACAGGTCCCAGAAGTGACCTGTCTTGGCTCCTTCTCTGGCCAGGAGGTCCGCCCGCTGGTTACCCTCTGCCCTCGGCTCTGTCTTAGAATGTGCCTTAACCTTGTGGATGTAGACGTGCCTATTGTTCCCTAGGGCTGCCACTATCCTGACTAGCAGGGGTTTGGTTACCAGGGGCTTCCCATCTGTGGATGTGTACCCACTGCGTGACCAAATAGCCAGATACACTGTACACGAATTGCAAGTAAACATACTGTCCGAACAAATCGTGTACGGGGTGGGGAATTCCTCGGGGTATGTCACCACGTACATCACCGCCGACAGTTCAGCCTGCTGAGCGCTCAGGGTGCTGGGGAGTTTAAGCACCAAGGCTATGCCTGCCTCGGGGTCCCAAACTCCACAGCCAGTGAGTCTTGTACTCGCGGACACCGAACTGGATCCATTGACGTAGAGCTCGCGACCTGTGGGATGTACCCCTGCCCGAAATCCAAAGTCGGTGTCCCAAACCCCTTCTACTGAGCATCTGTGTGGCTCCCCTTCATATATGAGGTTAGCTGCGAACCTGGGCTCACAGAGGCCCCTGACCCTGATGGCCATTTGGGAGAGGAGGAGGGTCCAGCGAGTGATCCTGGCACTGCTGACTGTTCCATCCTTTATTCTCCGATCTAACAATATCTGGGTCGGGGTGTGATGGGTGAGGAGTGTGATAGGGGATACTCCTGTGAAAACCTGTGCTCTTTTCACAGCCCAGTGAGTGGCTAACAGATGCCTTTCACAGTTGGAGTACCCCTTCTCCACCTCTGCAAGGACTCTAGAGGAGTACACCACCGGTCTCAGCTGTCCGTGCCTTTCCTGTAAAAGCCCTGCACTCAGACTGTCCCCGCTGGCTGCTACTTCTAAATAGAAATCCTTTCTCCCATCAATAGCCCCCAGTGCAGGTGCCTTCTGCAGGTTCTGTTTCAACTGAAGAAATGCAGCTTGGCAGCCTCAATCCCACTCCCACTCGACCCCTTTGTGTAGGAGCCTGAGTAGAGGGGCTGCGGTTGCTGCATAATCTTCTATGAAATCTCTGCAGTAGCCTGTGATCCCGAAAAAAGATCTGACTCCGGATACGGTGGTCATTACCGGAAGTTCCTGCACGGCTTGCCTTCGGGCCTCATCTATACCTCGTTCCCCTGTTCTGAGTGTTAGACCCAGGAATTTTACTTCCTTTAACTCTATCTGAGCCTTCTTGGGGTTGACCTTAAAACCTTACTCCTTGAGCACAGCCAACAGTTCTACCAGCAGGGGACCATGCTCTTTACTGTTGTCAGTGAAAAGGAGCAGGTCGTCCACATACTGCACCAACTGTTGCGGCTGGCTGAAGCTCTTTAAACAGTTCGCCATGCACTGGTGGAAGATGCTGGGACTGTTGTGAAATCCCTGAGGGAGGCAGCTCCAAGTATATTGCTGTTCCTTAAAGGTGAAAGCAAACTTGTACTGGTCCTCTCTCCTCACAGGAATAGACCAGAAGCCATTTGAAATGTCTAGGACTGTGAAGGTGGTTGCAGACGCAGGGATTTCCCTGATCAGGTCTACCACTGCTGCCACTGTAGGAGCACAAGCCGGGATGTTTCTGTTGAGCACCCGGTAGTCCACGGTGGCCTTCCACGAGTTGTCCGGTTTTCTGACCGGCCACAGGGGAGAGTTCACATGCATGGCTATGGGTCTCAACACACCCTGCTCCACCAGTGAGCTCAGTGCCACTTCCAAGTCGGCTTCTGCCTCTCTCGGGAAGTTATACTGCCTCTGAGGTCGGGACATGGGATCCCCATCTATCCTGACCTCTACTCCAGTGACTCTCCCACAGTCATGTTTGTGGGTGGCGAAGGCTGCGAGACTGGCTCGCACATAGGCCCTGTACTCTGCCGGGGTGTTCCTGACCAGGAGCTCTAAGTCATAACCCCCTTTTGGCTTCACAGTACACAGAGCCCCTTTGTCTTGTATTCTTTCTATAAGCATGACCTCGTTGTTTGTACCTGGGTCCACTGTTCCCCATAAGCAGTGATTTCGCAGATCCACCAGGATCTGGTGGGCTATAATGAAGTCGGCCCCCAATATACCTTTGTTAGCCTGCTCCCACCTTATCAGGACACACTTCCATTTGATGGTCAGTGCTCCCAACTTAAGGGTCAGTGGGATTGAAAAATACCCTGTTCTCTCATTCCCCGTGAAGCCGACTAGCTTGTAGGGTACACGGCTGGACAGGGGCGAGGAGGCCGGTTCCTCTGTGTGGACAAGGGTGCTTGAAGCCCCCGTGTCCAACAAGTAAGTTCCCTGGTTCCCCTCCACCTCCATTTTTACCCACGGTCTTCCCCACGAGTCATAGTCCAGCAGACACATGTAGGTAGGCTTGGTGGGTGCCAGTCATGGTTCCTGCCGTGTGGGAGCTGTGGGGATCTCTCTACCCACTGCTACATTGATACGGCCGGGACCTGTCAGCAGCTGCCTGAGGGTTTCTACAGCGGTTTCAAACACTGTTGTGGCACCTGCTTTCTGTGGGTGTTTTTACTTCTTTTACGCGGTAGGGGTTGGCCCTGCAGTTGCTGTGGTAGTGGCCAGGCTTACCGCACCCGTAACACACCCCCCTTCTATTGGGAGGATGTCCACCCTCCTGATGCCACTTTCTCCTGGGGGTTTGGTTGGGTTGCACCGCATGCACCCGGCCTTTTACTGTTTTCCCTGGCTTCCCTCTTCCTCCCCATCCCGCCGCCGTGCGGCAGCCAGTCTGCCTACCACGATGGCTTCGGTAAGATCAGGGTCTCCCGGGATGAACCAGAGATCTGCCCTTTCCTTGACACTGGGCAGGTTGTTCACAATTATGGTGCAAAACCATGTTTTCCTTTGTTCCGCTGTAAGGTTGTTTCTGACAAGCAGGCCACCACATGCTGTGCTGTAGACCAGCCATAAGCTTTCCACGTATACCTGTGGGGCCTCTCCTGCTAACTGGCGTGTTTTCACTATCCTTTCAAAGGGACTCCCTTCGTTCCACCCCATGGCCTCTAGGATAGCCCTTTGTAGTGCTGCGAGGGTGCTTTGTCCCCCGCGACAATCTGGGGGAAGAGCCTGGTAGATCTTCACGTCAATGGATAAAAGGAGCACTTTAACTGCTTTCGCGTTATCGCATGTGTTCATGTCCACTGCCTGCGCTATCTCCAGGAAGTGAGCATCCGGATCTCCCAGTCTAGTGAGCTTTGGGATATGTGGCTCCATGGCCTTTAATGCAGCAACTGAATGCGGAATGATAAACTCGCTGTCCAGCGGTCTTTGGGGTTGTGCATCTTTTGGGGGACCGTACTTCCTCTGCACAGCCGGGCACATCGGTCCCATGGCAGACACCACCACTGGCTCCCCGCTTTCCTCAGCCTCAACTGCTTCTGAATTTAAATCTGCAGATTCAACCCTTTCTGCTGGTGTCCCATACCCTTTTGGCTGGACCGGCTCTACCTGGCCAATCCCATGCCCTGCGGGTTTCTTGGGTTGCACCCTCTGATCCTCCGTAAGGCCTGCCGGACACACTGCCGGTGCCTCAGGAGGTGGTCGGCTGTCCTCTGCCGCCGGATCCTCTTCCACTCCCCATTACCCTGACTCGTTGGTTGCCTCCCTGGGCCCCAACAGACAGACTGCCTCCTTTACCTGGGACAGAGCCTGGAGGAGGGATTGGATCCGCTTATGGCAGGGCGCATGATCTGCCTTCTCGTGACTTATTTCGGTGTTGACTTTAGAGGCTGTGTGCAAATCCCTTAATTGGACCTGAAGTTCTTGGAACTGCTGGGCATAAGCTGCACTCTGCTCCCTGTACTTCTGTTCCGTAGCCCGTGACACCGTAACCTGTTGCTACAGTTGTACAGGGCCTTGGTGAGGCCACACCTGGAGTATTGTGTACAGTTTTGGTCTCCTAACTTGAGGAAGGACATTCTTGCTATTGAGGGAGTGCAGCGAAGGTTCACCAGACTGATTCCCGGGATGGCGGGACTGACATATCAAGAAAGACTGGATCAACTGTGCTTGTATTCACTGAAGTTCAGAAGAATGAGAGGGGACCTCATAGAAACGTTTAAAATTCTGACAGGTTTGGACAGGTTAGATGCAGGAAGAATGTTCCCAATGTTGGGGAAGTCCAGAACCAGGGGTCACAGTCTAAGGATAAGGGGTAAGCCATTTAGGACCGAGATGAAGAGAAACTTCTTCACCCAGAGAGTGGTGAACCTGTGGAATTCTCTACCACAGAAAGTTGTTGAGGCCAATTCACTAAATATATTCAAAAAGGAGTTAGATATGGTCCTTACTACTAGGGGGATCAAGGGGTATGGCGATAAAGCAGGAATGGGGTACTGAGGTTGCATGTTCAGCCATGAACTCATTGAATGGCGGTGCAGGCTCGAAGGGCCGAATGGTCTACTCCTGCACCTATTTTCTACGTTTCTATGTTTTTGACTCTGCTGGTACTCCTGATGGTTGTGGAACGTTTCCTCTAACCATGCCCTTCTATTCCTTTCCTCTATTAACTCTTCTGTGACCTTAGTACCTGCGGCCCCTTTGGCCGCTGAGTTTATAACGGCATCCTTTAATTCTTCCTGTAATTTCCCTACCTGAAGGTCTAACTCCCGAACCTGCCTAGTTAAACATATCAGCCAAATTGCCTTTTCTACCCTTTTGTTATGTGTATGCCCTTCTGTTCACTGGGCTGGACGTGGCGCCCTGGTCAGGTTCTGAACCCATGTTTTGGCAAAATTGACCTTGGAGAAAACATATTCCTTGATTCTCTCCTCCATTTTAGAGTTTTCCAGTACCATCCTCTCTGAGGTAGTAAGCTCGTTCTCCCACTGAGGTCCCTTCATGGTCGCCATGAGTGTAGGGGGTTTTTGCTCTGCTCAATTACAGTGGTCTTTGGTGGCTGTTGGTGTATTGGGCCTCTCTGTCCCTTCTAGGGGACGGCTCAGCAGCTTATGACTCGCTGACCACTAAACTGGCGGTTTCGAAGCGCCCTTGCACCCCTATCTGGTTCGAAGCTCAGAATTTTGGTGGATTATGAGCTCCCACAAGGAAAGGAAAACAAAAAAAAAACGCTCAGAGACAAGTGGTCCTTGGAACGAAAAAAACGGGTAAGTCCAATTTATTAACCACGGTAAGTTTCCAACAAGGTCAAACTTCATCAAAACACATATCTGACACACACTTATAAACTATGACAATCTATGGGAAGAAATGGACACAACGAAAACCTTACACAATTTTATCTTTACAAGACATTTCCAACACAACCCCCACCTCCTCCTTTTTACCTGACTGACCTAGGCTGACACTCGGGAAAAGAAACCCCAGGATAATACTCACGATCCCTTTTGACAGTTATTTTTTTAGCCTTAGGATGTTTGGTTTACGGGGTAGCTGGAGTGAATGTTGCCTCTCCCAGTTACTTCGGTCTCCGGTTCTTCAGCTGGTTGGCCTCGGAGCGTTGTTCGGTGTGCGGCTCGGCTTCTTGAGACGATGTTGGGCCTCTCGGTGGTTGGGTTGTATATTCTGCACACAAGTCGAGTCCAGGGCCCGTTCGATGGTAGGTTTCCCAGCCTGTAACAGTCCGTCTCCGTTCTCTCTCAGTTTCTGTCTGTCTGTGACTGCTACTGCTCCTCGACTCCTTCTCCTACTGCTCCAACTGCTTCCCCCCTCTCGGTGATTCCATAGGTCCTATATTTGTATCCAATTTAGTTCTGGCCTTTTTCGCGCTCAAACTCAGTTGGTGGTTCATTATAGCTTTGAATATTTAATCAGAAGATGTCACAGGTACAGGAAGGTATGAGGACAGGGGTATTGATTCAGTGCACATTGGTGCCTCAAAGACTGCTGGTCCATTGTAACAGTCCTGGGAGTCAATTGGTTTGGGCCTCCCCTTTGATGGGGCATCACCACAGTGATCTCAGGACTATTGTCCACTGTCCATATTAATCAGGTACATGATGGTCCACATTCATAATTTGATTAGTGGTGAGTCATATTTTCAAACTGGGCCGGGTAGTCCCCATTGGTTGAGGATTTCCCCGCTTCAGGCCCGACTCAACCCCTGATTGGCCTGCCAGAATGCACTTTTCCCCCATTTGGCCAGTGTCTCTGTCTCGCTTGTGAGCCAGACTCCACAATGTCTGTATCCGCCCAAACGTTTCCCAGCCTGCCTGGTCTGAGGATTTTATTTGGCCAAAAATGTTCATTTAAAATGTATAGGACGATCCCTTCTTAGTTTTCTTGTCCTTAGGGTGTTCCAAAAAAAAAAATGCGGCCGTGGATTTTCGAATGTTACACCAGGAATACTTACATCTCCTTCCTCATTGACAGTGCAAAGTAGGACGAGAGAGCACAAGGTTTTTCAATTCATAAATATCTGCTGAATTAAGATTACTGCTCATTGCCTGTGATTTTGTACATTTATTATTCTATAGGTATGAAAAAAACGCCAATGATTTTAAAACGGAGGCTTTGTTGTTAAGGTTACCTGCATTTGATTTCATGAAAATTACATTTTTCACATTTCTCCCATCCTCTCCACAAGGCTTTGGAGTTTGCTGAGGTTCACTGGGGTTTACTGGGGTTTGCTGGTGTTTGCTGGGATTTGCTGGAATTTGCTGGTGTTTGCTGGTGTTTGCTGGTGTTTGCTGGGTTTGCTGGAATTTGCTGGAATTTTCTGGGGTTTGTTGGAATTTTCTGGGTTTTTCTGGAATTTGCTGGAATTTGCTGGTGTTTGCTGGGGTTTGCCGGAGCATTGGTTCCACAGTCGGCAGCAGTCATCTGGTATCTCCGTCACATCCATTCTTCATGTGCAAGTCTAGCTAGTGATCAACAACAGTCATTTTACTTCTTCACACTAAGGGTAGTGAAAATCCGGAACTCTCTCCCCAAAATGATGTTGAGACTGGGGGATCAAATGACAATTTCAAAATTGAGATTGATAGATTTTGTTAGCAAGATTATTAAGGGGTATGTAGCCAATGCGGGTAGGCGAATATAAGAACCAGAACAGCCATGATCTAATTGAATGGTGGAATAGGCACGAGGGGCTGAATGACCTGTTCAATGTTCCCTTCAAGCTGTGCTGGGTTGTACGTGGCCTGCTTATTTCAATGCACGGTCCCTTTAAATTTTTGCGCCTGTGTAGTATTTCCAATGGAAGTGCTTGTGAGCGGCCTGCACGGAATCTTGCGGATATTTGCGCGGCCATGCGCGCAAGCAGCTTAGAGAGAGCATTGTTCCTATGTTCCTATGTGGGCTGTTTCACAATCGAGCTCGATCCTGTTCTCATCTGACATTCACACACACACACACTTTTCAGTAAAGGGTGACTGAATAGCAATTACGAAGGCTCCCGGGCTGATTCTCATTTCCTCTCCTTAGAAACCATGGCGTACTGAGACTAATTGTCGTGCTTCCTAGCTGAAATCAACTATCAAAGATCATAGCTATGTAGGGCTATGGGGTAAGAGCGGGATGATAGGACTAATTGGATACCTCTTTCAAAAAGGCAGCAAGGGCCTGCAGTGGCCTTGTTTTTAGATATTTCTGCTTCTTCTTAGGCAGTCCCCCGGAGTCGAGGATGACTTGCTTCTACACTAAAATGAGTTCTAAGGTGACTGATGAGACCAATGTGGGATCTACAGTCTCTGTCGCAGGTGGAGCAGGTAGTGGTTGGACGGACGGGTGGAGTGGGTGCTTGATTTGTCGTACGCTCCTTCTGCTATTTGTACTTGGCTTCCGCGTGCTCCCGGCGAAGAGACCCGAGGTGTTCGGTGCCTTCTTGGATGCTTCTCCTCCACTTTGACTGGTCTTGGGCCAAGGATTCCCAAGAGTTGGTGGGGATGTTGGATTTTTTCAAGGAGGTTTTGAGGGTGTCCTTGAAGGCATTTTCTCTGCCATCCTGGGGCTCTCCTGCCGTGACGTAGCTCAGAGTAGAGTGCTTGTTTTGGGAGTCTTGTATCGGGCATGCGTACAATGTGGCCTGTCGATCGGAGCTGGTTGAGCATAGTCAATGCCTCAGTGCTGGGGATGTTGGCCTGAGAGAGAACGCTGGCATGGGTGCGCCTATCCTGTCAATTAGTTTGCAGAATTTTGCAGAGGCAGTGGTACTTCTCCAGTGCTTTGAGGTGCCTAGTGTACATAGTCCATGTCTCTGAAGCATACAGGAGGGTGGGTATCACTACTGCTCCGTCGACCATGATCTTGCTGCTGGGTTTGAAATACTGGTATTCGAACACTCTCTTCCTCAGGTGACCGAAGACTGCACTGGCTCACTGATGGCAATGTTGAACTTCATTGTCGAGGTCTGTCCTTGCTGATAATAGGCTCCCAAGATATGGGAAGTGGTCCACATTGTCCAAGGTCTCATTGTGGATCTTGATAACCAGGGAGCAGTATTGTGTGGTGGGGTCAGGTTGGTAGAGAACCTTTGTCTTACTGATGTTTAATGTGAGGCCCAGACTCTCATACCCTTCAGTGAAGGTGTCAACGATGGTTTGGAGTTCGGACTCCGAGTGTGCACAAACGCAAGCGTCATCTGCATATTCTAATTCAATGACAGAGGTTGGAGTAACCTTGGATCTGAACTGGAGGCATTGGAGGTTGAACAATTTCCCGCTTGTCCTGTAGATTAACTCCACTTCAGCAGGGAGCTTGTTGAAGGTTAGATGAAGCGTTGCAGCGAGGAAGATTGAGAAGAGCATTGGTGTAATGACACAGCCTTGCTTGACCCCAGTCTGCACTTGTATTGGGTCTGTGGCGGATCCGTTGGTGAGAATTACGGCTTGCATGCCATTGTGAAGCAGGTGGAGGATGGTGACGAATTTTTGAGGACAGCCAATATTTGAGAAGGACACTCCATAATCTCTCACAGTTGACAGAGTGGAAGGCCTTTGTGAGGCCAAAGAAAGCAATATGCAGAGCTTGATACCGCTCCCTACAATTTTCTTGGATTTGAAAATGCTTTTGAATATTTATCTGACAAAGACACTCCAATATTCAATTTTAAAACCATGTTACTGATAGGTTCAAGTTATTTTAACAGGCACAATGGGCCGAATGACTGTATGATTCCATTATAAATGGAAGCACAGATCTTCTGGTTTGAGTAGGTTAGTACTAAACCAGCCAGTGCCTTTAACCATTAGACCACTGAGGGACCCAAAACAAAGTTCTTTTAAATGCACTACTTTTTACTGACAGGCGAAAGAATAAAAAGATTAAAACTGTTGGGTTCAACTGTATAGCAACATGTTCCAAAACTAAATTATGCAAGCAATTAAGGTGGGTAACTTGAGCCTTTACAAGGTAATCTCTGTAGAAATTCATGATACAAAATTGAAAATTGTTTTTTTGGGCAGTGATTCACAGTCTGCGAGTGAGACGGTGAGAATTTGTAAAGAAAAAATCCTCCCTCTCCAGCTGGCTTAACTCAAAAAACCAGCGCAGGCAGCAGTGCCCTCTTTCATTAAGGAATATTAGTTGAGAGGTGTATTCTTTTTTAAAGTGTTCATTTCGCCCTGAGAGCAGCCTGCCCTGAGCAATTCCTTACCTATGACCCAAGTGTATGTAAACGGTGGCTGATTTGGGCTGGAGGCATGGAGTGATGATTCTGCCACAGTTCATGCAATCAAGGCTTTTTTATTTTGGAAGTGATTCATGTGGAAGGTTTTAGTAAAAGCATTTGATAATATGTCTCACCCGCACATACTCTGCCTGACTGAAGTGTACATACTTATCGTTTAAACAGTTGGGGTCCAAATTTGGTCAAGGCCCCTGCCCGCCCAAGTTCCACCCAAAGTGCCGCCGATGGGTGCTGAGGTACCGGACAGTACTTTCGGCAGGGTTTTCATCGCCGAGATCCCTCGAAGGTCAACGGGCGGCAAATCGACGACGCACGCCGCCAATCTGGGCGGCAGCCGGTGGGAGGTCTCATTCTCGGCGGCAGAGGTGCTTGCCGCCCAAGTGCCCTCCAAGATGGAGTCAGGCCCACGGAGGGATGAAGAGATAAAAATAAAAATCATCACCAACAAAAAAAAAACATCTGAGGACTTTCAGGGGACCCCCATCCAGGTAAGTACCTGTAAAAAAATAATTTAAAAACATTCCACTTACCTTTTTTACAGGATCTTGACACTCACCATTCAGGACAGAGCTGCCTCCACACAGCGGCCTACCGCGGCCCTGCCGCCGACTCTCGCCGCCTCCCGCCCGCACCAATCTGGCATCTCGGCGGGCGGGAGTCGACTTACGCGCATCGGCCGTCCGCTGACGTTGGCAGGTGCTTCCCGGCAGCTCTCCCCTCCCGCCCGCTCCAGGCCGCATCGAAAATAGCACTGGGCGGTTCGAGCAGAGGAATTACGGCGGCAGTGGGCGGTAAGTTCACCAAAATCCGCCCCAAAAAGTGGTTCGAGTGAGCGCTTTGAGTGACAGCCATGATCTTATTGAATGGCGGAGCAGGCTCGAGGGGCCAGATGGCCCACTCCTGCTCCTATTTCTTATGGTCTGTGGACAGGATGTAAAACAATAACCATTTCATGAGTGAGGGTCAGTTTCACTCAATTTTTGCTGAGGGCGGTTTTCAACAAAGCAAAGAATTTATAAAAGAAATGAAACCGTCAGCATCTTCTTTGCATTTATCAGATTTTCTCAGTTTTGAATGATCCCTGTTTTCAATCAGTTTCTGGATCACTACAAGCTGTCTTGTTGGACACAGTTTGCCAAGAATTACTCCGCTTGCTGTCTAAAGTGTCTCTTCCATTATGCAAGATGGCAGTATATTTCATCAGGCGTGTGGTATCCTGGATACGACATCGAGCTGAGGGGGTGTTTGGTGAGAGGATGATAAAGGCAGTGATTAGTACCTGTACTCATTTGAAAGAGTTTGAATATTTTGATATAAAATAGCAAATGAAAAGCACAATCAAAAAAATTGCACTTGCTGTATGCCAGGGTGTTTAATACCAGTGACAAGTGAAGAGCGATGGGGGATATGGCAACAATTCAGGTAATCTGAGTCACTTGGTAGGCACAGGATTAAGCCCACGGTTCTGGACATTTTTCTTACACAAGTGCAAAAATAAAATTTAAAGGACAAACGTGAGCTCTCCATTGGCTCAAATAATAGCAAACTCCCCAGTGTTATCGGAAGGGAAAATGTCCCGGAAAGGGATCATGCAAAGTAACACTTGTGGATATGCGGGCATGTTTACTAAAAGAAAGACTTTGCAATGTTGCTCGCAACCATTGCCATAGCAACTCAAAACAATTACAGCAAGATTGTATAAATCATTTAAAAGAGGACTGCTAACGTTGTACCGTTGTTCAAAAAGGGAGAAAGGGATAGACCGAGTAGTTACAGGCCAGTCAGCCTAACCTCGGTGGTGGGCAAATTGTTGGAAAAAATTCTGAGGAACAGTATTAATCATCATTTGGAAAGACACTGATTAATGAAGGGCAGTCAGCATGGATTTGTTAAGAGAAGGTCGTGTTTGACTAACTTGATTGAATTTTTTGAGGAGGTAACAAGAAGGGTCAATGAGAATGAGATTAAGAACTAGAGACAAACAAAATTGACAATGGAGGTATATTGACAGAGTAAACTGGGCGATTTGAGTCGATGGAAATTAAAAAATCGGAGGAGCTGTATAGAAGACGGCCGAATTGATATGGCCCATTTTATATTATCGCGGAAGTCAAAATGACCCCCTATAAAAGAAAAAATGTGAGCGCCATACAGAGTGAGATATAGAAGGAGGTGCACACTGCCCAATCTCCATATCCCTTGATTCCCCTAGAGTCCGAAAATCTATCAATCCCAGCCTTGAACATATTCAATGATTCATCCCTTAGGAATAGAGAATTCTAAAGATTCACAACCCTCTGAGTGAAAAAATTCCTCCCCATCTCAGATTGCTCTGTGATGCTCTCGTGGTCCTTCAACTTTGGTGGTGTCCTACACCATGGTTCATGTACTTTGATCTACATATACCTCTCCCTAAAAACCGCATCGTAATACTGCGGCAAACTAACAAATAATCCTTAAGCATTGCGAATAATCAATACTAATTGACCTTGCTCGATCAGAGCACAGATCAGGTTGATTGCAAGATCGAGGTCACAAATCAGGCATGCCTACCTCTGTATCTGATTCTCTGATCTGTCCTCCTGTCCAGTAAGACCTGTTTTGAGAGCTGGGTCTTGCAGTCTGCTGACCGGTTGACCTTAGCAGGCGATGGGCCTCTAATTTTAGTCGAGGAGAGACAAAGCAACATCAGCGACCTCGGACACGTCGTCATCCAACCACCAAGAAACCCGCTACGAGAAGAAGCTGATAAAATCACCGCTAAAAACTCACACCTCACTGACCTGAGTGCAAGCATGGAGCAGGACCTGTCATTCACACATTATTAACTTTGACGCAGTCTGTGGACCTCGGGCCCGTCCAATGGCTCACGTCCACACTCCTCCCTTCAATTACATCTCAGTTAATAAACCGACTCTACACCAAGTAATTTTGTCTCAAGTGCACTCTTTAAATTGTTCTAAAATCTCATTATTTTGAACACTACGCTGAGCTCACATTATCGCGTCCTCAATAAAATCCGTTATTAAATCTGTGGTTCGGCCATTATATTAACAAAAGTTCCATTTTCTCTTTGGTTGATGGAATTGTTATAAATTATTCAATTTCCCCTTCCTTTAATTAAGCTGTCTATTTCTCACCTGATGGAGCTAATTTAATCCAAGGCATTTGTGAAAAGTAAGTGTCCTTCGGTAGTCAGATGAGAAGAGATCACTTTTACTGAGTACTGTTCTGAAGAAAATGCTCGAGTCATTTATTTAATCACTTCTTAAGCACATGATGGCGCTTATCCTCGAAAATAAATGTGTTTGAGTTTCTAAACATATACATCGAGATGAGTATCAAATACTGTTGGATGACTCTAATGATACACTCAAGAGACCTATTTACAAACGTTCAAGGTCATTTATTCATCATCTTGTCAATCTTAAATACAAGAGACGAACCTAACTACAACATGTGCCATTCAAATCTCCCTTCATTAGTAAAGCCACTGTAACACGTAAGGAATTTTGAGCTTATTTCGTAGCACCCCCTGTTTGGGGCGATAACTTTTGCAGAAGCCCAAAAGTATTGCCGGGTGAAAAAGAGTTTCAGCTGACGGGAAGTTCCGCTTTAGTGCTCCAAGAGGGAAGAGCATCGCCAAATCAAGTGCGCTCACTTCCCTCAGAGCGCTAAAGAGAGTGAGAGGGGCGGTCGCACAACATTCCGCGCAGTGCTGTCGTCTGTACAGGCTCCATCCCTCCCTTAAAGGGAAGGGCCAAAGCTGTGGTCACTGACTTTCCTGCTGTCTGTGTTCGGCCACGGCACCTGCACTACATCCATAGCAGCCTGAAGCACTCTAAGAGAGTGCAGGGCTGAGCAATCGCGGGATCAAAAAAAACCCACAAAGCACCACACTGGGGAGACAACTAAATGTTGCCCTACGTGACCACCACTGCCTTTAATTTGCGCTGCCCAAGCAGCCACACAAGGTGATAACGCCTCCTGCAGCTGCCGTTGTTGATGTCCGGCGATGCTGCAGGGGGCAGGAGCGAATATTACATCTGGGGCACTAACTGGGCACTGTGCACCCGATGATGTCACAATCAATGGGGCGCAAGACAGCGAGGCGGCAAGTGTTAGTGTAAGCGCAAAACTGCCAGGGAGGTTTGCGGGCATCAGTACTCTCACCGCACCCGGTCGGTAACCCCTTAGCGCCCCGTTACCACCCGCCCGCAGGCACTAATGGGAGGCGTAAACCAGGCCAATTTCTCTCCCATCGAGTGGTCAACTGATTGGGGAAAAAGGTGGCAGTTGGAGTATAATGTGGAGAAATGTGCATTTATCCACTTTGGTAGGAAATAACAGAAAAGCAGAATATTTTTTAAAAGGTGAGTGACGAGTAAATGTTGGTATTCAGAAGGATTTGGGCATCCTTGTACACGAATCACAAAAAGTTAACATGCAGGCACAGCAAGCAGTTAGGAAGGCAAATGGCATGTTAGCTTTATTGCAAGGGGGTTGGGGTAGAAGAGTAAGCAATGCATAGGATTACACAGGATATACGGCACAGAAACAGGCCATTCGGCCCAACCAGTCCATGCCAGCATTTATGCTCTACTCGAGCCTCCTCCTTTCTTTATCTAAATCTATCAACATAACCCACTATTCTTTTCTCTCTCATAAACTTATCTAGCCTCCCTTTAAATGCATCTATACTGTTCGCTTTAACCACTCCCTGTGGTAGCGAATTCCTCATTCTCACCACTCTCTAAGTAAAGAAGTTCCTTCTGAATTCCCTATTAGATTTCTTGGTGACTATCTTATATTGATGGCCTCTAGTTTTTCTCTTACTACAATTATGTAGTGCTTTGATGAGACCACACCTGAAGTACTGTGTACAGTTTTGGTTTCTTTACCTAAGAAAGGATACACTTGCCTTAGAGCGGGGTGCAACAAAAGTTTACTAAACTAATTCCTGGAATAAGAGGGCTGTCCTATGAGGAGAAATTGAATAGACTAGTGCTATAATATCTGGAATTTAGAAGAATGAAAGGTGATCTAATTGAAACATATAGAATTCTTAGAGGGCTTGACAGTATAGATGCTGAAAGGCTATTTCCATAGGCTGGAGAATCTAGAACGAGTGGGCATAGTCTCAAGATAAGGGGGCGATCATTTAGAACTGAGCTGACGAAAATGTCTTCACTCAGAGGGTTGTGAATTTTTGGCATTCTCTACCGCAGAGAGCTGTGGATGCTCAGTCATTGAACATATTCAAGGTTGAGATTGGTAAATATTTGGGCACTGAGGGAATCAAGGGATGTAGAGATAGGGCAGGAAAGAGAAACTGATGTAGAAGATCAGCCATGACCTAATTGAATGGCGGATCAGGCTTGAGAGGCCGTATGGCCTACTCCTGCTCCTATTTCTTATGTTCTGTTCTTGTGATCCAGATGGCCTATGATTTATTGCTCTTTAGCACCACATATCATTTTCCTCACATATCATGTCTTTGATCAAGAGTGATTGTCAGCACTGTAGAATCTTGGAATCATAGAATGATACACCACAGAAAAAGGCCATTCGGCCCATTGTTCCCGTGCCAGCTCTTTGAATGAGCTATCCAATTATTCCCATGCCCCTGCTCGTTTCCCATAGCACTGCAAATATTTCCTTTTCAAGTATTTATACATTTCTCTTTTGAAAGTTATTATTGAATCTGTTTTCACCACCCTTTCACACAGTGCATTCCAGATCATAACAACTCGCTGCGTAATTTCTTTCCCCACATGTTGCCTCTGGTTCTTCTGTCTTCAAAGGCACTGAACTCCTAATGATAGGGGGTTCTAACCTCTTGGATGATTCACTGGCACTCACTGGTTTTAGGGCATTAAGTGTCACAGGCACTTAGAGCTTACAGCATCTCATCCCGAAAGCCTAAGGAACAGAAAACACAACTATTTCGTACAAATGAGGAGTTGCTTGGTAACAGACGAGAAGAAGCAACTTTGTGAAAATAGAACACATTAAGTGACGTACATTGACTTGGGTTCAATTGTTACGCCAGGGTCACGCTAACCTATACCTGGAAGAGAATAAAGGCACAGATTCAGTTCATAACAAGCTTGGTCAACTTATACAAATTGTAGTCTAGCTAGGACTACGAGAAAGGTGTGGTTGAAAACTTTAAACAGTAGCAAGCATCACATGAGGCCAATAGGTTGGAAGGTCTTAAATTGATTGGTACACTTTGCAGAATTAGGCAATCTGCCAGGGAGGAGGTTGAGGTGAGAGACTTGATCTCAACGTCCTTGGATTTATGAGGGGAAAATGTCATCCAGAATTCCAATTCCTGATCATTATCCATGGGCTACAAATGAGGATCAAATTGGGCTTGGCTGTGACAATCGCTGTCCGGGTTCACAGGTGGACAATGGTCACGTTACTGACGTACCAGAGAACTGCTTTGTATCTGTGAATGGAACCCAAGACAAGATCCTCTAGGGAAGATTGATCATAATACAATAGAATTTCACGTTGGGTTTGAGAGTGAAATACTTAATGCCGAAATGAGAGTCCTAAACTTAAATAAACCCAATTACATTGCTATGATAGGTGAGTTGGCTAAAGTAGAATCATTGGAGTCAAGTTTCAGCCGCCCGCTAGAACGGCGCATATCGGAGAGGCCCGCCTAATTTATAGAACAAAAATTGCGCTGAATACTTACCTTGCGATTCTCAGATAGCTGTAGGCCCAATTCCACCTCGGCGCTGTGCAGCAGGAGCTGCTGGGGGCGGAGCTCCAGCCCTGTGCCAAAAACAGTGCCGGCAGCTGCGCACGTGCACAGTAGCTGCCGGCGTCCTGTCTCCGGGGCAACGACCCTATCCCAGGCCGAAGGGACGTCGCCCCTTTCCCCGGCCGAGTGGCCTGCGCATCTTACCTCGGCGGCAGGACCCGCCCGCCCGGTCTCTCGATGGGGCGAGCCCCGCCCGAAGGGACGTCAGCAGCCCGGCATCGGCTGCATGCGGGCCCCACCCGAAGTCCTCGGAGGGGCGCGGCTTCCTCGGCGTCGGCGGGGCCTGCCCACCCACATCTCGCTGGGGCGGGCCCCGCCCGAAGAGTCAGCGGCGTCGGCAGCCCGGCATCGGCTGCGTGCGGGGCTTCTTCTTCGTCGTTTTCTCTCTTCCGCCCCCCCCCCCCCTATCTTCTCTTACTCCCCCCTCATCATCACCTCTCCCCCCCCCCGCCATCACCTTCTCTTCTCCCCCCCTCTTCTCCCTGGTGCTGCAGTAGGTGAGTAGAAATATTTTTTTATTTATTGAGTGATTTTTAAATTTTTTAAAACATTTTTTATTTTTAAATTTATTTAGATTGATTGATTGGTTTATTTATTGATTTATTTATCATTTATTATTGATGGCTCTTTATTTGTAAAAGTGAAGTGTTTAATGTTTGTAAACCCCCCCCCCCTCCCCCCCACCCCCATCTCTCGTTCCCTACGCCTGATTTCTAAGTGTAGGCAAGGATTTTCTGAGCGTACAAAAATCTACACTTACTCCATTCTAAGTTAGTTTGGAGTAAGTTTTTGCTGCCTAAACTTGCAAAACAGGTGGACACGCCCCCTTTTGAAAAAAAAACCTGTTCTAAAATGAAACTGTTCGAACTGACTAGAACTGGAGCAAACTAAAGGCCGAGAATTGCAATTTCTAAGATACTCCATTCTAAACAAGTTGCTCCAAAAAAATAAGAGCAACTCAGGCCGAAACTTGACCCCATAGAATGGTTACAGCACAGAAGAAGGCCCGCCGAGCCCATGCTGAAGCTCACCTAGTCCCACTCCCTGGCCCTTTCCCCTTAGCCCTGCAATTATGTGACCTTCAGATACTTGGCCAACTCTCTTTTGAAAGATAAGATTGAGTCTGCCTCCACCATCCTTTTAGCCAGTGCATTCCACATCTTAACCACTCGCTGCGTACAAAAACATTTCTAATGTCGCCTTTGGTTCTTTTGCCAATCACCTTAAATCAGTGACCTCTAATTCTCGACTTC
Source organism: Pristiophorus japonicus (assembly GCF_044704955.1). Classification (NCBI taxonomy): domain Eukaryota; kingdom Metazoa; phylum Chordata; class Chondrichthyes; family Pristiophoridae; genus Pristiophorus; species Pristiophorus japonicus. The sequence goes on from NC_091978.1 coordinate 32,824,322, forward strand.
TGCCAATATCTACCCTGGCCAGACCCCTCGTGATTTTGAACGCCTCTATCAAATCTCCTCTCAATCTTCTCTGCTACAAGGAGAACAACCCCAGCTTCTCCAGTCTATCCACGTAACTGAAGTTCCTCATCCCTGGAACCATTCTCGTAAATCTTTTCTGCACCCTCTCTAAGGCCTTCACATCCTTCTTAAAGTGTGGTGTCCAGAATTGGACACAATACTCCAGTTGGAGCTGAATCAGTGTTTTATACAGGTGCATCATAATTTCCACACTTTTGTACTCTTTACCTCTAGCTAAGAATCCCAGCAACCCGTAAGCCTTTTTAACTGCTTTCTCAACCTGCCCTGCCATCTTCAATGATTAATGCACATATACCCCCAGGTCTCTCTGTTCATGCACCCCCTTTAGGATTGTACCATTTAGTTTATATGTCTTCTCGTTCTTTCTACCAAAATGCATCACTTCACACTTTTCTGCATTAAACTTCAACTGCCCTGTGTTCGTCCATTTCACCAGCCTGTCTATGTCTTCCGAAAGTTTATGGCCCCAAACTTGGTGAAAACTAAGTTCCGCCCAAGTGCCACCCAAAGAACCGCTGAGATCCTGACGGTACTTTGGGCGGAAGTTTCACGAAAAAGTCCTGGAAAGACTGCCCGGCAGCAAAAAAGGAACTTACGCCCTGAATGTTGGTGGCAGTGGGCGGGAGCTCCCAATCTCAGCGGCAAATGCAATCCTCGGCAAAGTACCGCTGAGGATTGAATCGGGCCCAGGGAGCGGCGGAACATGCAAAATTAAAAATTTCCCCCCAAAAAAACACTTGAAAACCTTCAGGGGACCCCATCCACTTGAATCGCTGCAAAAAAAAAATAAAGCAAAGAAATGTACTTAACTTTTTTTGCAGGTATTCCTTCTTACCATGGAGGTTGGACCTTCCTCCACACGACGGTCCTTTCCCCTGCTGCAGCAGACTCCCACCCGGACCAAACTGGCAGCTCAGCGGGCGGGAGGACACTTAAGCGGACGGTCCCCAGTGGTCTTCCCTCCCCGCCGGTGGGAGGCCTCCACCAAACTCGCTCGGAGGGGAGACCGCCCAGAAAACTCGGCGGCAGCGGGCGGTATGTCCAACAATTTCATCCCCTATCACTCTCCTCCTCACTGTTCACTATACTTCCAAGTTTTGTGTCATCTGCAAATTTGAAATTGTGCCCTGTACACCCACATCCATGTCATTAATATATATCAAGAAAAGCAGTGGTCCTAGAACCGACCTCTGGATTTCTTCCAGTCCGAAAAACAACCATTTCCCACTACTCTCTGTTTCCTGTCACTTAGCCAATTTCATATCCAGGCTGCCACTGTCCCTTTTATTCCACGGGCTTCAATTTTACTGGCAAGCCTATTATATGCCGTTTTGTCGAAGCCTTTTGAAAATCCATGTACAACATGTCAACCGCATTACCCTCATCAGCCCTCTATGCAACCTCATCAAAAAACTCAAAAAAGTTGGTTAAATACGATTTGCCTTTAACGAATCCATGCTGGCTTTCCTTAATTAATCCATGTGACTGTTAATTTTGTCCCTAATTACTGTTTCGAACAGTTTCCCCACAACTGTCTGGCTTGTACAGGTTCCACTTCCCCCAGAAATGGTCCCAATGGCCCAGGAATCTCAAGCCCTCCCTCCTGCACCATCTCTCCAGCCATGCATTCATCTGCTCTATTCTCCTATTGCTATACTCACTTCGCGTGGCATGGAAGGAGGCCATTTCAGCCTATTGTGTCCGCGCCGACTGACAAAGAGCTATCCAGCCTAATCCCACTTTCCAGCTCTTGGTCCCCAGCCTTGTAGGTGACGGCACTTCAAGTGCACATCCAAGTACTTTTTAAATGTGGTGAGGCTTTCCTAAGAATATCGAGAATCATAGAAATTTACAGCATGGAAGGTGAGGGTTTTACAATCCAGAGATTACGACCTTTGAGGTCCTGCTTTTTAATCTCTTTCCTAGCTCCCTAAAATCTGCATGCAAGACTTCATCTCTCTGTCTACCTATGTCGTTGGTACCAATATGGACCACGATCTCTGGCTGTTCACCCCGCCTCCTCAGAATGTTCCGCAGCCACTCAATGACATCTTTGACCCTGGACAGGGTCCCCCCCCTGGACAGCTGAGCCACCTGTGGTGCCACGTACTTGGCTCTGGCTGTACTCTCCAGAGGAACCATTGCTCTCACCAATACTCAGAACAGAATAGTGGTTGGAGAGCAAGATGCACTCAGGGGACTCCTGCACTACTTGCCTGGTCCTTCTTTTCTATCTGGTGATCACCCATTCACTCTGCCTGCACACTCCTTATCTACGGCATGACCACCTCCTGAAACGTGCTATCCGCGAAGCTCACAGTGCTGCAGGTGCACCGCAGTGATGTCAGTTGCTGCTCAAGCTTCAAAACCCGGAGCTCAAGCTCCTCCAGCTGACGACACCTCCTGCACACGTGGTGGTCCAGGACATGGGAAGCATCTTGGATTTCCCACATGGCACAGGACCGCTGGACCGAGCTGCCCTGGCATGCCTTTATTTATTCAACTAATAACTAACTTTACAGAAACTTAGGATTACAATGCATCTAATTCAGGTTATTAACATAATATACTATTACATTTACTAAGTTAATGTAGTATTAATAGATATTAATATAATTTAGTATTAACATTTACTAATTTAATATAGTATTAATCTCCAAACTCCTGCTTTATTACTAACCAGTTATTTAGGTTGGGCCTCTATTCATTGGAATTCAGAAGAATGAGAGATGATCTTATTGAAATGTCTAAGATTATGAGGGGGCTTGACAAGGTGGATGCAGTGAGAATGTTTCCACTGATGGGGGAGACTTGAATTAGGGGGCATAATCTTAGAATAAGGGGCCACCCATTTAAAACTGAGATGAGAAAGAATTTCTTCTCTCAGAGGGTTGTGAATCTGTGGAATTTGCTGCCTCAGAGAGCTATGGAAGCTGGGTCATTGAATATATTTAAGACAGTTTAGACAGTATCTTAACCGTTGAGGGAATAAGGGGTTATGGGGAGCTGGAAGGAAAATGGACCTGAATCCATGATCGGATCAGCCATGATTGCATTAAATGGCGGAGCAGGCTCGAGGGGCCGTATGGTCTACTCCTGCTCCTATTTCTTGTGTTCTTTTGTTTAAACCCGGCCCCTAACTAGAAGTAAAACAAAACAGTGTGATCTTTACCAATCAATCAGTTACCAGCTAACCTGCGATCTCATGAGGGAGCTGAGCACCTCGAGTCTCGTCGCCAAGAGCATGCAGAAAACTAGTGCATGCAGCGGAAGGAGTGTGCGGCAAACCAGACTCCCCACCCACCCTTTCCTTCAACGACTATCTGTCCCACCTGTGACAGAGAGTATAATTCCCATATTGGACTGTTCAGTCATCTGAGAACTCACTTTTAGAGTGGAAGCAAGTCTTCCTCGATTTTGAGGGACTGCCTATGATGATGATGATCTCACTCCTTGTGATTTATTTCAAATCACCACTCAGCTCCCTTTATGCTGCTGTAGCTACCTTCGCTGCCGTTGCTCCCGGTAAATTTGGAAATTAGATTAAGAGGTATGACGATAGATAATCAGTGGCAAACATTTAAAGAAATACTCTAAAATTCTCAACGAATATACATTCCATTGAGAAATAAAACATCCTCGGGAAAAGTGATCCATCCGTAGCTAACTCAAGAAGTTAAGGATAGTATTAGATTAAAAGAAGAGGCGTATAATGTTGCAAAGAATAGCAGTAAGCCTGAAACCCGCAAAGGATGATCAAAAAATTGATTAAAAAGGGAGGAAATAGAATATGAGAATAAACTAGCAAGAAATGTAAAAAACAGATTGCAAGAGCTTCCACAAGTATATAAAAAGGAAGAGAGTGGCAAAAGTAAGCATTGGTCCCTTAGAGGCTGAGGCAGGTGAAATTACAATGGGGAATAAGGAAATGGCAGAGACTTTAAACAAATATTTTTTATCTGTCTTCACAGTAGAAGATACAAAAAGCATACCAAAAAATAGTAGGGAACAAAAAGGCTAATAAGGTGAGGAATGTAAAGTGTTTAATATGAATAGAAAAAGTACTTGAGAAATTAATGGGACTAAAATCCCCTGGACCTGATGGCCGACATGCTAGGGTTCAAAAAGAGGTGACTGCAGAGATAGTGGATGCATTGGCTGTGATCTTCCAAAATTCCCTAGATTCTCAAATGGTTCCAGTGGATTTGAAGGTAGCAAATGTAACCACGCTATTCAAGAAAGGAGGGAGAGAGAAAACAGGGAACTACAGGCCAGTTAGCCTGACATCAGTCGTCGGGAAAATGCTGGAATTCATTATTAAGGAACTGGCAACAGGACACTTATAGAATCATAGTAGGAAGAGTCAACATGGAATTATGAAAGGGAAATCATGTTTAACAAATTTATTAGCGTTTTTTGAGGATGCAACTAGTAGAGTAGATAAAGGGAAACCAGTGTATGTAGTATATTTGAAGTTCCAAAAGGCATTCAATAAGGTGCCACATAAAAGGTTGTTACACAAGATAAGGACTCACGATTTTCGGCTGATTTGCGCCCCACTTAGCGCCTCGGTGGGGTGCAAAGATGATTTTTTTCGGGCGTGAAACGAGGCGCACAAGATTTTGTGCCCGGGCGGAACTTTCGCCAATGGCTTTGCGGTGGCGCTAAAATTTACCGTCCCGCCACTGTTTTGACCATTTGGATGAAGTAAATCATCATGCATCGGGTGAAATGCTCGAAAGTTCCACCCGGGGAAATCACGTCCGCCCAAGAACCCTCCCAGAAAAACCAGACAGACCCAGGGGGCACCAGGCGCTAACGGTGTCATGTTGAAATTGGAGGAGAAATTCGCAGTTGTCAATGATTAAAAGGATTGGGAGAAGCGTGCTGGGTTACTGAATACTTCACATCCTGTAAGCTGTTTTAATCTACCTTCTCCCCCTTTATTATTTTTTTAGTCGTTCTTTGCTGGTTTATAAAAATTTCCCAATCTTCTGATGTACCACTAATCTTCACAACATTGTATGCCATTGTTTTCAATTTGATACCATCCTTAACTTCCTTAGTTAGCCACGGATGGTTCAACCTACTCTTAAAGTCTTTCTTTCTCACTGCTAGATGGGAAAGTAAGCTGTGAGGAGGACACAAAGAGCCTGAAAAGGAATCCAGACAAGTTACGTGAGTGGGCAACAAGGTGGCAGATGCAGTATTATGTGGAGAAACTATTAAATGTAGGTGTTCAGAGAAATTTAGGTGTTTTTGTACAGGAATCACAGAGGATCCTAAATTACCCCTTCAAAAAAGGCTCGTTAGAGACTCCGGGAGGCACTAACGGGACGATAAGGACTTTTCGGTCGGGGGCAGGCAGGAGAACTGACCCACCGGAATTGGCCCTGGGATGGAGGCAAGAAAACGCCTTTGTGCCACGCCCCGTAGGTTTCGCTCCAGGCAGTGGCGCACATGACGTCATTGCCGAGCTCGCCGAACACTTATCGCCACGCGGGGGAAATTGCCCCGGGGGAGCGAGGTTGGCACGTGGTGAAGCCACTGACAGTTTTGCCGGTCGCAAAGCTGTGGTGGCTTGGGTGCCCCGTCAGTCCTCAAAGGGGAGGGCTTGGCACTGCAGCCACCATCTTTTGTTTTGCCGGCGGACTTTGCAGTCGGCACGACCACGGCGGCTGTTGGTTTGGCCAGGCTGCCAATAGGCCGCTGGCCTGGCCAAAACCCTCCCTGGTGGCCAAGTGAGAGCTATGGAAGTGACTGCAGAGTTCACAGCGGCCCTCCCATTTAAGAGAAGGGGAGGGGCATTGTGAGGTATCAGCGTGACGAGACACGTTCGCGTTGCGCTAAGTGACATCGTCGTGCTTCCGTCCCTCTCACGCCTGCTACTGCCCCATGGAGGCAGATGTTTTTTCATGCACCAAGACCCCAATTCAGGATCATTCAACTTATGCTTTCGCCGGGCAATACATTTTTTAATCAATTCGAATTGTGCAACCCAATTGGGGCACGGGGCAATTTTGCCCCCAGCAAGTTAGCATGCAGGTACAGCAAGCAATTAGGAAGGCAAATGACATGTTGGCCTTTTATTGCAAGGGGATTGGGGTACAAAAGTAAGGAAGTCTTACTATAATTATGCAGGGCTTTGATGAGACCACTGTGGAGTACTGTGCACAGTCTTGGTATCTTTATCTGAGGAAGGACATACTTGCCTTAGAGGCGGTGCAATGAAGATTCATTAGATTGATCCCTGGGATGAGAGGCTTGTCCTATGAGGATTGAATAGTTTGGGCCTATACTCTCTGAAGTTTAGAAGAATGAGAGGTGATCTCATTGAAACATGCATGTATGTGGGGGATTGACAGGGTAGATGCTAAGAGGTTGTTTCTCCTGGCTGGAGAGTATAGCACTAGGGGCCATAGTGTCAAGATAAGGGGTCAGCCATTTAGGACTGAGATGAGGAGGAAATTCTTCACTCAGAATTCCATCTCTGGAATTCTCTGCCCTAAAAGGCTGTGGATGCTTAATTGTTGAATATATTCAAGGTTGAGATCGATAGATTTTTGGACTCTAAGAGAATCAAGGGATATGGGGATCGGGCAGGAAAGTGGAGTTGAGGTCAAAGATCAGCCATGAACTTACTGAATTGTGGAGCAGCCTCAAAGGGATGTATGGCCTACTCCTGCTCCTAATTCCTATGTTAAGAGTGATAGGCTTCAGGAGAGGAGAGGCTGAATTAAAGAAACAAAAAGAACGTCCTTGTAGTAACCTACAGGCTGCCTTTGACAATCTGCTCACTGAAAGTAGAAACATCTGGAGCTAATGTATGAGAAAATACCACACCATCTCGCTCTTCCCCTTTGTTTCATTGCTTCTTTATTACTTAATAGAGAAAGATTGCCTTCTGGCGATATTTAAGTGAATTTGTAAACCTATTGGAATGTATTTACAAATTTGCTACAAATTATGAATAGAGGGATTCTTTCCCCCAGTGTTATTAGGAACAGGAGTGATACTTTTAGCCCCTCGAGCCTGTTCCACCATTCAATAAATTCAGGGCTTATCTGTTTCTTAACTCCATCCACCTGCTTTGGCTCCATAGCTTTTTATACCCTTGGCTAGCAAAAATCTATCAATCTCAGATTTGAAATGATTTATTGAGCCAGCATCTACTGCTTTTTGTTGGAGAGAGTTCTGCAATTCTACCACCCTTTGCGTTAAGAAGTGTTTCCGAACTTCTCTCCTGAATGGCCTGGCTCTGATTTTAAGCTTATGTCCCCGAGACACCCCACCAGCGGAAAAAGGTTCTCTCTCACTACCCTATCAATTCCATTCAAAATCCAAAAAACCTCAATTAAATCATCCTTTAACGTTTTATAGTCCAGGGAAGGCAAGCCCAGTCTATCTAATCTTTCCTCATAACCTAACCCTTGGAGCTTTCTGGTGAATCTGTGCAGCACTTCTTCCAAGGCCAATATATCGGCTCTAATGTGTGGTGTCCAGAGCTGTACACAGTACTCCAGATATGGTCTAACCAGGGCTTTGTATCGCTTCCTCCCCTTCTCCCTCTCTATCTCTCTTTCCTCCTTCAAGATGCTCCTTAAAATCTATCTCTTTGATCCAGCATTTGGTCACCTGTCCTAATTTCTCCTTATGTGGCTCAGTGTCAACTCATTTTTATTTCTCATAATACTCCTGTGAAGCGCCTTGGGACGTTTCACTATGTTAAAGGTGCTATATAAATACAAGTTGTTGTTGTTATATTCTAGCCCTCTAGATATAAAAGCTAACATTCCATTAACCTTTTTGATTAAGTTTTGTATCTGACTACTACATTTTAATGATCTGTGTGCATGGACCCCGAAATCTCTTTGGACCTCCACTGTTCTTAGCTTTTCCCCATTTAAATAATTCTTGGGTCTATCCTTGTTTGGTCCAAAATGGATGAGCTCCATTTACTTCTGTTGAAATCCATCTGTCACACTTTTGTCCACTTGCATAATCTATCAATGCCTCTTTTCCCCAGTAAACATAGAAACATAGAAAATAGGTGCAGGAGCAGGCCATTCGGCCCTTCGAGCCTGCACCACCATTCAATAAGATCGTGGCTGATCATGCAACTTCAGTACCCCATTCCTGCTTTCTCTCCATACCCCTAGATCTCTTTAGCCGTAAGGGCCACATCTAACTCCCTTTTGAATATATCTAACGAACTGGCCTCAACAACTTTCTGTGGTAGAGAATTCCACAGGTTCACAATTCTCTGAGTGAAGAAGTTTCTCCTCATCTCGGTCCTAAATGGCTTACCCCTCATCCTTAGACTGTGACCCCTGGTTCTGGACTTCCCCAAAATCGCGAACATTCTTCCTGCATCTAAACAGTTCAATCCCATCAGAATTTTATATGTTTCTATGAGATCCCCTCTCATTCTTCTAAATTCCATTGAATATAAGCCTAGTCGATCCAGTCTTTCTTCATACGTCAGTCCCGTCATCCCGGGAATCAGTCTGGTGAACCTTCGCTGCACTCCCTCAATAACAAGAATGTCCTTTCTCAGATTAGGAGACCAAAACTGTACACAATGTTCAAGGTGTGGTCTCACCAAGGCCCTGTACAACTGTAGTAAGATCTCCCTGCTCCTTTTCTCAAATCCTCTCGCTTTGAAGGCCAACATGCAATTTGTCTTCTTCACCGCCTGCTGTACCTCCATGCCAACTTTCAATGACTGATGTACCACGACACCCTGGTCTCGTCGCACCTCCCCTTTTCCTAATCTGTCACCATTCAGATAATAATCTGTCTTCCTGGTTTTACCACCAAAGTGGATAACCTTACATTTATCTACATTATACCACATCTGCCATGCATTTGCCCATTCACCTAACCTGTTCAAGTCACCCTGTAGCCTCTTAGCATCCTCCTCACAGCTCACACTGCCACTCAGCTTAGTGTCATCTGCAAACTTGGAGATATTACATTCAATTCCTTCGTCTAAATCATTAATGTATATTGTAAATAGCTGGAGTCCCAGCACTGAACCTTGCGGTAACCCAATAATCACAGCCTGCCATTCTGAAAAGGACCCGTTTAGTCCTACTCTTTGCTTCCTGTCTGCCAACCAGTTCTCTATCCACGTCAGTATATTATCCCCAATACCATGTGCTTTAATTTTGCACACTAATTTCTTGTGTGGGACCTTTTCAAAAGCCTTTTGAAAGTCTAAATATACCACATCCACTGGCTCCCCCTTGTCCACTCTGCTAGTTACATCCTCAAAAAATTCTAGAAGATTTGTCAAGCATGATTTCCCTTTCAGAAATCCATGCTGACTTGGATCGATTCTGTCACTGCTTTCCAAATGCGCTGCTATTACAGCTTTAATAATTGATTCCAACATTTTCCCCAGCACTAATGTCAGACTGATCGGTCTATACTTCCCTATTTTCTCTCTCCCTCCTTTTTTAAAAAGTGGGGCTACATTAGCTACCTTGCAGTCCATCGGAACTAATCCAGAGTCTATAGACGGTTGGAAAATGACCACCAATGTATCCACTAATTCTAGGGCTACTTCCTTAAGTACTCTGGGATGCAAAGGGCCCTGGGGATTATCGTCCTTCAATCCCATCAATTTTCTTAACACAATTTGCTGACTAATAAGGATTTCCTTTAGTTCCTCCTTCTCGCTAGACCCTCGGTCCCCTAGTATTTCCAGAAGGTTTTTAGTGTCTTCCTTAGTGAAGACAGAACGAATGTATTTGTTCAATTGGTCTGCCATTTCTTTGTTCCCCATTATAAATTCGCCTGATTCTGACTGTAAGGACCCACATTTGTCCTATTTAACCTATTGGTTGAAATTCTATAGAAATAATCACCAAAACTATCCAAACCTCACATTTCACCTCACCAGCCTCCATGTTCAATGGGTCATCCTCGGCCATTTCCGCTACCTCAGGCATGATCCTACCACCAAACACATAGAAACATAGAAATCTACAGCGCAGAAGGAGGCCATTTCGACCCATTGTGTCCATGCCGGCCGACAAAGAGCCACAGTGAACAATGGTAGAAAGATAAATAGAATCCGGCCCAATCAGTCCGCCCCACACCGCTGCGACTCTTCATGTATCACAACATTCTACACACCACCCCAACCGGAGCCATTTGATCTCCTGGGAGAGGCAAAAAAAAAACAGATAAAAACCCAGGCCAATTGCAGAAAAAAACCTGGGAAATTCCTCTCCGACCCATCCAGGCAATCAAAACTAGTCCAGGAGATCACCCTGGGAGTATTCGATTCCCCGCAGTACTTACCATCGTATCTGTGCCATCCAACAAGAGGTTATCCAGTCTAATCCCACGTACCAGCTCTCGATCCATAACCCTGCAGGTTACGGCACTTGAAGTGTTCATCCAAGCACCTTTTAAATGTGGTGAGGGTTTCTGTCTTTATCACCCTTCCAGGCAGTGAGTTCCAGACCCCGACAACCCTCTGCGGCAAGAAGCCTCCCCTCAAATCCCCTCTGAACCTTCCACCAACCACCTTAAAACTATATCCCCTCCTAATTGACCTCTCCACCAAGGGAAATAGGCCCTTACTATCCACTGTATCCAGAACCCTCAAAATGTTATATACCTCAATGAGGTCTCCTCTCAGCCTCCTCTGTTCCAATGAGAACAAACCCAGCCTTACCATATAGCTAAGATTCTCCATTCCAGGCAGCATCTTCGTAATCTCCTCTGCACCCTCTCCAGTGCAATCACGTCCTTCCTATAATACGGTGACCAGAACTGCACGCAGTACTCCAGCTGTGGCCGAACCAGAGTATTATACAATTTAAGCATAACCTCCATGCTCTTGTATTCTATGCCTTAGCCAATGAAGGCAAGCATTCCGCATGCCTTCTTAACCATTTTATCCACCTGGCCGGCTACTTTCAGGGATCTGTGGACTAGCACTCCAAGGTCCCTTTGTTCATCTACACTATTAAGTGGCCTAACGCTTAATGTGTATACCCTTTCCTTATTAGCCCTCTCAAAGTGCATTACCTCACACTTCTCCGAATTAAATTCCATTTGCCACTGCTCCGCCCACCTGACCAGTAGATTGATATCCTCCTGCAGTCCATGACGTTCCTCTTCATTATCAACTACACAGCCAATTTTAGTGTCATCTGCAAACTTCTTAATCATACGCCCTATATTCAAATCTAGATGCCCCTCCTCTCCCCTTTTAGCATTCCGAAGGGACCACTCCCTCCGCGACACCTTGGTCCACTCTTCAATCACCCCCAACACCCCCTCCCCTTCCCACGGCACTTTCCTGTGCAAGTGCAGGAGATACAACACCTGCCCTTTTAGCTTCTCCCTTCCCACTGTCCAGGGCCGCAAACATTCCTTCCAGGTGAAATAGTGATTTACTTGTACTTCACGTAATTACTACACTGTATTTACTGCTCACGATCCGGCCTCCTCTACATTGGGGAGACCAAGCGCAGATTGAGTGATCACTTTGCGGAACACCTCCGTTCAGTCTATAAGTGTGACCCCGAGCTTCCGTTGCATTTAGGGTTTAATTCTCCGCTCCACTATCACTTTGATCTCTCTGTCCTCGGCCTTTTACATTTTTCCAATGAAGCTCACGCAAGCTCGAGGAACAGCAGCTCATCTTTCATTTAGAAATGTTACAGCCTTCTGGACTCAACATCGAGTTCAACAATTTCAAACTATAATCTCTGCTCCCATTTCTTTTCCTTTTTTCTTTGATTTTTTTCTCCTTCCCACGGCAGCAGTTGATAATTCTGCCATCTTCATTTACACCCTATCTAGACTCACCTTTTGTTTCTTAACTTGTCCCATTACCATCTCCTTTTGCCTTGCACCATCATCCCTTTTGTCTCATAATCTCTTCTGCCTTCCACCCTCTCCCAGACCTTCCCTTTTGTTCTTTCCTCCCCTCCCCCCATTCCCTCATCATCATAGGCAGTCTCTCAGAATCGAGGCAGACTTGCTGCCACTCTAAAAATTAGTCCTTTGGTGGCTGAACTGTCCAATACGAGAACCACGGTGGGACAGATAGTCATTGAGGGAAAGGGTGGGTGGGACTGGTTTGCCGCACGCTCTTTCCGCTGCCTGCGCTTGGTTTCTGCATGCTCTCGGCAATGAGACTCGAGGGGCTCAGCGCCCTCCCGGATGCACATCCTCCACTTAGGGTGGTCTTTGGCCAGGGACTCCCAGGTGTCAGTGGGGATGTTGTACTTTATCAGGGAGGCTTTGAGTGTGTCCTTGTAACGTTTCCTCTGCCCACCTTTGGCTCGCTTGCCGTGAAGGAGTTTCGAGTCGAGCGCTTGCTTAGGGAGTCTCGTGTCTGCACATGCACTTGCTTAAAAACCTGTTACATCTCTAACTTTTTCCAGTTCTGACAAAGGGTCATCAACCTGAAACGTTAACTCTGTTTCTCTCTTCACAGATGCTGCCTGACCTGCTGAGTATTTCCAGCATTTTCTGTTTTTACTCAAATAGAATTACATGGATTGATACTTCCCTTTTGAATTTGCTTTACTATTCACAAATGTGTTGTAGATTCCTGAGCTAAAATGATTAGACATGAAACTAACGGCACTCATCATTTCCGAAGACTGTGCGAAGGATTCATTTAACACTTCTGCCATTCCTTGACCCAATATATTTGTACTGAACATAAAACAGAAATCTGCAGGCAAGGATTGCTCTGGTTTAAAAGAACACATTTACGGGTGTTCGAGATATATTGAACAGAGGAAGTCTTTATTGTGTCTGTGAGCATTCTAGTAATGATTCCACAAGGTAAAGTATTGCACTTGAACTGTTGTGACCTTAGTCCATTTATTGCAGCTCCTGAATAAGGGTACAGTAAGGTGAGCTCCTTTTTATACTGCAGTGTGCAGGTGACCTCTAGGTCTCCACCAGTTGCACCCTCTGGTGGTACAGGCATATTGTATACAGTGTGAAGATACATTCAATGGTCTTATGTAACTGTACATTGAGTGTACAGGGTATATACATACACAAATCCAATCACCATGTTAGCACATGGCGAGCAGAGAATTTCTTTCACTGCGAATGCTAGAAATGAGGAATAATTATAGACAATGAAGAAAATACAGGGCAGACCTGTCAGCAACTAGTAAGAAAAAGGACAGGTTAACACTCCAGGTGGAATTTTGTCAGACGGAGCTAGAAAATGCTGTGTTCTGACAATAGACCCTCACCTGAAACATTAACCTATTTTCTTTCTCTTTTCAGATACTGCTGTGTTCTTCCAGTATTTTCCAATCTTATCCTTTAAAGGACCTTGCTAGTATTTAACAGCAGTATCTTCATTTGTGGGATTCAAGGAAGAAAAAGACTTGCATTTATATAGCACCTTTCTCCACCTCAGGATATCCCAAAGTGCTTTACAGCCAAGGAAGTACTGTTTGAAGTGTAGTCACTCTTGTAATGTAGGAAATACGGCAGCCAATTAGCGCATAACAAGCTCCCACAGAGAGCAATGTGATAATTACCAGATCATCCGTTTTAGCGATGTTAGTTGAGGGATAAATATTGGCCAGGACAACCGTGGAAAACTGAGCCACTATTAAGAGTTATATAGAAATTGTACTTGAATGAAACAATGAAATACCCAACTACTGATTAAAAATACAGCGATGTCTTATTATGAATTAGACTTCCATTTAGAGTAACAAGTGGCCCGCTGTCTTTGGGCAGGTGTCCTTGCTGCCTGCTCAGTAGAACCGGTTAGAATCCGGAACGGTCGGTTCCTGGTTGCTCCAGGCTGGGAAAGTAACCTGGGATATTTTAAATGTCATCCCGCCCCGATTTCCGTCGGCTGGACAGGTTTAAAATCACCCCTATTTGTCCCACTGCTGCTTGTGGGATCGTGTTACGTGCAAAAAAAAGGTTTCACGATAATTGCAGCACTTCGAAATAATTAATCGTGGAGCCGGCAATCTGATCTCTCATGTTACGCTGCTGTGCATTAGGCTCCTCCTGCCCTTTGAATCATGAGGTGCCGAAGGCCATTCAGACACGTTGCAGCACAGCATGTTAATGTGTCCCATATAACACTGGGGAACTCAGAGCCATCATGCCAGCTGTATGGTGTTAAGCAACCTCCTTTCTCCTCTGGTTCACAACTATATGTTTTGAGTTAGCGCGAGACTTGCGAGAGGAGTATATGGAAAAGACTTTAGTGACATACAGTACAGGTCTTTAACTGGATACAGAGGGTGGATATTCAGGTTCTATATCTTTGAAGTGCAAACTGTTGTAAACCATTCACCTTTTTATTACATCAAAGGAAAATGTCAAAATGACGTCTCTGTTTCCCAAAGCCTCTGAACATAAGAACATAAGAAATAGGAACAGGAGTAGGCCATACGGCCCCTCGAGCCTGCTCCGCCATTTAATAAGATCATGGCTGATCCAATCATGGACTCAGCTCCACTTCCCTGCCCGCTCCCCATAACTCCTTATCGTTTAAGAAACTGTCTATTTCTGTCTTAAATTTATTCAATGTCCCAGCTTCCACAGCTCTCTGAGGCAACAAATTCCACAGATTTACAACCCTCTGAGAGAAGAAATTTCTCCTCATAAAAAGTAGAAGCAGGAATAGGCCATACTGTCAGTCCCTCGAGCCTGCTCTGCCATTCAAAAAGATCATGGCTGAATTGATCTTGGCCTCAACTCCACTTTCCTGCCTGTTCCCCATAACCCGTGACTGAAAACAGACTGTGAAAACAGACTGTGAAAACAGTTTGCAACTGTTTACCTCAGTACCACTTCCCTAACACGAGATTCCCTGATGTAACATTTTTCAGCGTCTTTGACCAATTACTATCTGTATCTAATGTATATCTACTTGCCACGTGTATCACCCTAAAACTAAACATTAACCATTCATGGGTGACGACGTCACTAACACTTATTCCCTTACTCAAACAATGTACATTTCAGAAAATAAGCAATGTCTTCTCCGCAGATACTTCAGTGACATCCCGCTATATCGGAAAGCCTGAGAGTGCATTGCTTTGATGACAATTCCTGGAAAACTTGCTGCTTTGAGATACAAATTAATTCAACTGTTAAACTTTTAACTTTCACGATGTCCAACATATAGCTCCAGATACTTGAGCGCATAATCCAGGCTGACACTGCAGTTCCGTACCAAGGGAGCACTGCACTGTCGGAGGTGCCATCCTTTGGATGGGACATTAAACTGAGGCCAAATCTACCCTCGCAGGTGGACGTAAAAGATCCCATGGCACTATTTTGAAGAAGAGCAGGGGCATTCTTCCCGGTGCCCTGGTCAATATTTATCCTTCAATCACCATCAGTAAAAGACAGATTTGCAGCCATTTATCTCACTCTTGTTTGTGGGAGCTTGCTGTGCACATATTGTGCTGTCACGTTCCTCCATTATAACAGTGACTGCACTTCAATAGTATCTCATTGGCTGTAAAAGTGCTTTGGGGCATCCTGAGGATGTGAACGGTGCTCTATAAATGTATGCTCTTCCTTTCCGAAAGGTATGTTAATGAGAGCTAAGCCCTAGGATTCATTTGAAGAGACAGAGGAATGCTCCGGAGGTCACAGAGCACATGTAAAATGAGTGTTTCATGGTGAGTCCCTTCCGTTCTGTTGAGTCTTTGCTGCTGAAGCTTCAAAAGCCTTTGTCAATTTGATTTCGACTGCAGCTGTTCCATTGAAACTTGTGCTGGTTTTTGCACAAAGGAAGGTGTTATATATCTAAGCACTCTAGTATGACTCCACAAGGTAAGGTATTGTACTTGAACTGTTGTGACCTTAGTCCATTTATTGTAGCTCCTGAGTGACGATACAGTGAGGTGAACTCCCTTTTATACTTGGTTACCTGCAGTGTGCAGGTGACCCTTAGGTTTCCACCAGTAGCACCCTCTGGTGGTACAGGTATGGTGTATACAGTGTGAAGATACATTCAGTGGTCTAATGTTACAGTACATACATTATGCATACACAACATCACTCCCCCCCCCTAAGTCTTGTGCCACTGGCTTTTGCACTGTGTGCTCTGGCCTTCGACTTTGATTGTGCTTGGGAATGGCTCTCTCCCTGTGGACCCCCAAGTCCTTATTGCCACGATATTGGGAAATGGTCAGCGGTTGGAGGTTGTAGTGAGGGCTGTGTGGGTTCTGGGTGTGATCCATGTGTCCATGGCTACATACATCCATTTCCCCCCCCCCCCCATACATAGCCCCCCATGTGTGTGGCTCGACATTTGCATTGACGTACATGTACAGCGAATGACTGATAGGATTAGTTATATCACTGTTTTTGAGTTCAGCAGTGGTGGAACAAGTACATATTACAGGTAAGGTACATATGTGGTATTTCAGTCTTGCCCCTGGGGTGTGGGTGCAGGTGGGTGAGGATGCTCATTGCATAGCAACCGAACTGTGCCCCCTGCCAGCTGGGTGGGCTAGGATTGCTCACCTGGCTGTGCCTCATGGCCTTTGTCGTTGCCTAGTGGTGGACAGAGCCACCGGAATGTGTGGTCTCCCTGTCCTCCTTTCAGGGCTGCAGGATCTTCCTGCTGCCCTTCAGCGGTGGTGGGAATCTGGTCATCCCAGGTCCCGTCGGGAGGTTTGGAGGGTGCTGGCCTCCTGCTCCCGGTGCTGGCTCTCGTGGCCAGAGGGGTAGGGCTGATCTGAGGCAGGGTGACAGTGATGGTGCCTGTACTGTCCATTGATCGCTGGCCCTGCAGTGGGTATGCTCCCACTGTGTGTGTGGCACACTCCCTGGGGCATCACATTGGTTCCGGAGGCGCAGGCTACATGATCGGGTAGCCCGCTGGACCTACGTGCTTCCCATGGGAGGTTGCCCTTGGTTTTGTCAGCATGCATATAGAATCCGGCATCACATCTCATTTCACCATTTGCATTCATGACACTTTGGCTCCGACTGCAATCAGCCGATTCGACATGGTTAGTTGTTTTTACAAATTCACATTTGTCACTTACATCACTTTCCTGTGTACTTTCGGCATCGCTGTACAAGGTTACATTCAGATACTAGCATTTGTTAATTACATCTTTTTCATTAGTATCCCTAGCATCACTGTTCAACGGTACATTTATATACTTGCATTTGTTAATTACATCTTTTTCATTAGTATCACCAGCATCGCTGTGCAAAGAGTGGAACTGTCCCTTTAATTGTGCTGGGTTGCTGGTCTCCTTTAAGAGGGCCTTTTTGCAATCTTTACCCCAATCCAGTTCGCTGCTCGGCATCACGTGTTGCTCCCTCAACGCTGCCCCTTGTGGTCTGGTTGTGGCCATCTTGATTTCAGGTGCTTCACCTCGTGGTGCGGGCGCCATCTTCTTTCTCTCCACGAGGTAGGCTGCAGTGATCCTTCTCTCCCCAGGTTCTACCACTGAAGCCGGTAATTTACCTTCTGTGCCGATCTTCTTCCTTCGGAGTTCTACCACTTGAGCCCGGAAGGTGAGATCAGGTAGTTTGGGTTGAATCATCTCACCGCTGAGTTGTGCGGTCTGTGTCATCGCCGCGCAGTTGAGTGAGACGGTAGGATCTTCAGGTGCTGTGATGGATCCAAATTTGGGGCCGCGTAGGTAGCTTGTGGATCGCGCCGCCGTAGGACACCTGGGACATCCACGCTGCCAACGACTGGGATGGTGTCTTTTGTGTAAGTGAACAGCTTCACCTGGATTGGGAGCATTTTAGGTTGTTCAGCGGAATTGTCCCAGAGTTTCTCGAAGGCCGTTTGATTCATCAGCGATTGGCTCGCCCCTGTGTCGACCTCCATCGAGACTGGAATACCGTTGATTTTCATTTTCCATTTTCAACAGGGAACTCTCGGTAGAGCAGGTATACACTCCGTACACCTCTTCCTGGGGCTGAGCTGCCTCATAGGCTCTCTGTTCGTCTTCATAAGTGCTGGAGCCCGGGTGATCGGCCAACTCTTCAACGACTCGGTGAGTAAAATTTCTTCTACACATTCGCTGGAGATGACCTTTAGTGTTACAGCTTTTGCAAGGATAGACTCTGTATCGGTACTGGTGGGTCCTGTGATTTGCTCCACAGCACCAGCATGGGGCTGGCGAGTTGACCTCATATGGCAGACTCAGGGTTGCGGGACTCGGGATAGCAGCCTTGCCTCTGAAAGGCGCCATTCGGTTCACTGTACTTGTCGGGTTAGAGCCCTGGGGGTGAGTCATCATCCTCTTGGAATCTCAGGCCAAAATCATGAATGCCTGGCTCACTTTAATTGCCTTCTGCAGGGTGACCATGGTGTCCGCAGAGAGCACCTTGTGGAGGAGACCCTCGTGGCCGATTCCAATAACAAAGATGTCCCTCAGTGCTTCGGTGAGGTGGTCGACAAAATCACAAGGTGCAGCCATTCATTTCAGGTCTGCAGCATATTTTGCGATATCTTGGCCTTTGGGCCACCAGTGGGTGTAGAACCGGTGTCTGGCTGTGAGGACGCTCTCTTTAGATTTAAGCTGTTCCTGTATTAGTGTTACGAGCTCCGCATACGTTTTGGTTGTCGTCTTCGCTGGAGCTAGCAGGTCCCTGATGAGGCCATGAACGGTGGGCTCACAACTGCTGAGCAGGATAGCTCGGCGCTTATCAGCCAGCAAGGTTGATGACATGATTGTACACTCTATCCACTTGGAATAAGCATCCACCCCAACTAAGAACATCTTTCCCAGGACAGGACCTACAAAGTCAATATGGATCCTGGACCATGGTTTAGATGGCCATGACCACAGATTCAGTGATGATTCTGCTGGTGCTTTACTAAGCAGCATACAAGTATTGCACTGATTCCAGATCAGAGTCAATTCCAGGCCAACATACACGAGACCTGGCAATGGCTTTCATCATAACAATGCCAGGATGTGTGCTATGTAGATCATGCACAAATTTCTCTCTGCCTTTCTTGGGCATAACAACACGATTACCCCATAGTAAACAATCTGATTAAATGGATAGTTCGTCTTTGCGACAGTTGTCAGGTATTGGTCTCCTCACACATTTGCTTGGGTATGGCAGACCAATCACCACTAAGGATATAATGTTTCACAACCGATAATATCGGGTCCTGGCTGATCCAGTTCTTAACTTGTTGAGCCGTGACAGGAGTTCCTTCACTTTCAAAAGCATCTATGACTAACAGTAGGTCTGCCGGTTGTGGTGTTTCCAGCTCCGGTGTGGGCAACGGCAGACGGCTCAATGCATCGGCACAATTCTCAGTGCCAGGTCTATGGCGAATGACATAATCATAGGCCGATAATGTCAGCGCCACCTCTGGATGCGGGACAATGCATTGGTATTGATACCTTTGTTTTCCAAAAACAATGAAGTGAGTGGCTTGCGATCTGTTTCCAGTTCAAACCGAAAACCAAACAGGTACTGATGCATCTTTTTAACCCCATACACACAGACTAGTGCTTCTTTCTCTACCATGCTGTTGGCCCTTTCCGCCTTTGACAAACTTTTTGAAGCATGTGCAACAGGTTGTAATTTGCCCGACTCATTAGCTTGTTGGAGCACGCAACCAACTCCATATGACGAAGCATCACAGGCCAATACTAGACGCTGACACGGATCACAATGTACCAGCAGCTTGTTAGAGCAAAGCAAATTAGTAGCTTTCTTAAAAGCTCTATCTTGAGACGCACCCCAAACCCAGTTGTCGCCTTTTCTTAGCAGCATGTGCAGTGTCTCTAATAAGGTGCTCAATCTAGGTAAGAAATTACCAAAGTAGTTGAGTAGATCAAGTAACGAATGCAGCTCTGTCACATTCTGAGGCTTGGGTGCATTTTTGACAGCCTTGGTTTTTGTGTCCGTTGGCTGATACCGCCAGCAGCTATTTTCCTCCCCAGGAATTCGACTTCCGGTGCCATGAAGACGCACTTCGAGCGTTTCAGTCTGAGTCGCACTTTGTCCAGGCGATGTAGAACCTCTTCCAGATTGTTCAGATGTTTGGTGGAGTCACGACCTGTGACCAGTATCTTGGAACACGACGGTCCTGGGGACAGACTTCAATAGACTCTCCGTGTTCCTCTGAAATATGGCTGCAGCCGAGCGAATTCCAAAAGGCCACCAGTTGTAGATAAACAATCCTTTATGAGTGTTGATGCATGTAAGTTTCTTCGACGTGTCGACCAGCTCCTGTGTCATGTAGGCCGACGTCAGATCCAGTTTTATGAACGACTTCTCCCAGCTAGCGTTGCAAACAGGTCAGCAGCCTTCGGTAACAGGTATTGACCCTGTTTTGAAACTTGGTTGATCATAGTCTTGTAGTCTCCACAAATCCTGACAGTGCAATCACTTTTCAACACAGGAACAATGGAGGTAGCCCATTCGTTAAATTCGACCAGCGATATGATTCCTTCACGCTGAAGTCTGTCTATTTCTATTTCGACCTTCTCCCTCATCATGTACGGAACTGCCCGAGCTTTATGATGGACAGGTCTTGCATCTGAGTCCACGTGGATCTGCACCTTGGCTCCCAAGAAATTGCTCAAGCCTGCTTCAAACAGCGAGGGGAACTTGCTCAGCACTTGAGCACATGGAGTATCCTCCTCTGACGACAACGCTTTGATCTCGTTCCAGTTCCATTTTATTTTTTCTAACCAGTTCCTGCTGAACAGTGTTGGACCATTACCTGGAACAATCCATAACGGTAAATCGTGAACCGCACCATCATGCGACACCTTGATTACTGCACTGCCCACCATTATGAGTTCTTTAGTGTACGTACGTAACTTGCCATTGACTGGACTCAGCTTAGGCCTCACAGCCTTAGTATCCCACAGCCTGTCGAATGTCCTCTGGCTCATTATTGATTAACTCGTACCCGTGTCCAATTCCATCAATACCAGCACACCGTTAAGTATTACATTAATCATTATCGGTTGGCTCTTAGTTAGGAACGAGTAAAGTCCATACAATTCCTCCTCTGGTATCTCGAATTGCATATCCGAATCTGAGCTAGACTGGTCATCATCCTCCCCGTGGTGTGTCGCAGCACACTTGCTCAGTTGCGGACACATGCACTAGAGATGCCCCAGTCTCGAACAGCCTTTACAAATATACTGTTTAAACCAACACTGATGATGCCGATGATTTCCCCCACAATGCCAACACGTTGATATTGGATTCATTGCCGTTGGCGGATTTTGAGCAGCCACAGGTTTCGCGTATGCAGTCAGGTAGGCCCTGCCATATGCAGCTCTGCCAAACGATGATACTATCTTGTTCACAGTACTTGCCGAGTTCCGATTTTTCAATGATATCTGCTTTAAGCTTTTGTCCGTCGTCATGCATGATTGGGCAAACGTGATGGCCTTGCTCAAATCCAGCGTCTCCGCCGCCAGTAGTTTACACCGATTACAAAGAAGTCCTGCAGCATGTCTGCCAATGCAGTTTCGAACTTACATGGTCCAGCTATAGACGACTTAGGTCAGCAACGAATTCCGATACATCCTGGCCCTCAGAACAAATGTGCGTTTAGAATCGATATCTTGAGATGATGATGCCTTCATCTGGTTTGAGATGGTCACGTACCGGAGCACACAATGTTTCATAGTCCTTGTCCATGGGACTTAAGGGCGAGAGGAGATTCTTTATGAGCCCATAGATTTTCGGACCGCAAACCGTGAGGAGGACCGCACGGCGCCGAACTGTGTCTGCCTCTTTCTCCATTTTTTTGGTCACGAAGTACTGGTTCAAGTGGGCTACAAAGTCTTCCTAATCTTCTCCCTCCACGAATCGCTCCAGAATTCCAAGTATGTTCATTTTTGCATGCGAAGGTTCTTGTTACCTCGTCGCCAAATGTTGCGTATGCAATAACTCAATAGACTGAATACTGTAAACGCTGAACAGGTACAAACCTGGCTCTACTTTATTAGGGCCCAAAGTGATTACATTACAAGATGGCTGGTCTTTTATACCTGGGCCACACACACGTGTGCACAGCTCAATGACCTCCGACAGTGGCGCCACCTGGTGGCTAGTAAACCCAAGCATACATACATGACATTCCCCTCCCCAAGGGAATGTCATTGTGCAATGCTCTGACAGGTTGCAGACTGAGGAAGATCACAGAATGTTTGCCTGACTGATGTGCTTTCACCTTGGGAGATCATCATCATCATCATAGGCAGGCCCTCGAAACTGAGGAAGACTTGCTTCCACTCCAAAAGTGAGTTCTCAGGTGACTGTACAGTCCAATATGGGAATTACAGTCTGTCACAGCTGGGACAGACAGTGGTTGAAGGAAAGGGTGGGTGGGGAGTCTGGTTTGCCGCATGCTCCTTCCGCTGCCTGCGTTTGTTTTCTGCATGCCCTTGGCGATGAGGGTGCTCAGCGCCGTCCCGGATGCTCTTCCCCCACTTCGGGCGGTCTTTGGCCAGGGATTCCCAGGTGTCGGTGCGGATGTTGCACTTTATCAAGGAGGCTTTGAGGGTGTCCTTGAAATTAGGAGATCAGTCAGGACCTGTCGATGCACCAATAGTCATGTCCACAGGATGAGGGAATTGTACCTGCAAATGTTAACAGCAACTTATAATTATATAATACTTTTAACATAAACCATCCCAAGACACTCCATAGGATCACAATCAAACAAAATTTGACAACAAGCCACATAACAAAAATGTGAGAACTAGTTGACAAAAGCTTGGTCAAAGAGGTAGGTTTTAAGGAACGTCTTAAAGGAGAAGCAGAGAGGCGAGTTTAGGGAGGGAATTCTCCATGCAGAATCTGTTGTTCCCTGCTGAACTCGTGCAGCCAGGTCAGCAAACCAGTGCAATGAGGTGCCTCATTGCACTGGTTTGCTGACCTGGCTGCACGAGTTCACATGGTCCCTGGTGATCACGGTCCCTGGTGACCACGTGAACAGGTGCGTGCGTGCAGTGTAGTGCACACTCACCCTCGCACTGCTCGTCTGTTTCCCACCCAATCCAATTTCTAGACACCGGACTGACGCAACTTAAAGCTGCAAGCATGCCCAAAATTACACTGAGGAGGGAAAATCCTAAAGTAAATGAAAATGCAGTTTTCAGCAGTGGTGGGTTTAGAACATACTGATTGCAAAAGGTGTGAAATTTTAAGTTTCAAGACAAGAAAAGTTCACCATTTATTCGGTGCATTTTCTGGCATTCTGGACCTACATTTTTGCCTTTCAAGCCAAAATTTATTTTTGTCGACAGGTTACAGATAAATCAAATATAAAAATAAATTGCTATGCGTTGACTCAAATACAATTTTACAACTTTAAAATAAATAGGTTTGTGTTCCTATTAAAATAACCCGAACCCTAAGGAATGTACAAGGAACTATTATCAGCAACATGAAATTCTAGCCAATAATACTCTTGAACACGTCCAAAGCTTAATTTTTTTGGACTGGGATTAAGATTGATTCAGAACGCAATCATTAAAAAACACAGAAGTGCCCCTCAGCTCAGTTAGTAGCAATTTCCTGGTCCGGGGTGGTGTCGTTGATCCTTTCGGTGTGTGTTCTGGGCTCGGAAAAGGTGGTGTCTGCTGTGGGTTGTTCAGGGCAGTCTGTGAAACGCAGCCTCGTTTGGTCCAGGTGCTTTCTGCAAATTTGTCCATTGTCGAGTTTGACTACAAACACCCCATTCCCTTCTTTAGCTATCACCGTGCCCGCAATCCACTTGGGACCATGTCCATAGTTTAGCACATACACAGAGTCATTCAGATCAATTTCCCATGACACAGTGGCGCGACCATCATTTACATTTCGTTGCTGCCGCCTGCTCTCTACCTGATCATGCAGGTTGGGGTGAACCAGCAAGAGTCTGGTTTTATGTGTCCTTTCCATGAGTAGCTCAGCCAGGGGCACCCCTGTGAGTGAGTGGGGTCTCGTGCGGTAGCTGAGCAGTACTCAGGATAGGCGGGTTTGGAGTGAGCCTTCTGTGACTCGTTTAAGGCTCTGTTTGATGATTTGTACTGCGCGCTCTGCCTGCCCATTGGTGGCTGGTTTAAACGGGGCCGAGGTGACATGTTTGATCCCATTGCGGGTCATGAATTCTTTAAATTCGGCACTGGTGAAACATGGCCCGTTGTCACTGACCAGGATGTCAGGCAGGCCGTGGGTGCCAAACATGGCCCTCAGGTTTTCAATGGTGGCAGTGGCGGTGCTTCCTGACATTATTTCACATTCAATCCATTTTGAAAAAGCATCCACCCCCACCAGGAACATTTTACTGAGAAACGGGCCCGCATAATCGACATGGATCCTCGACCATGGTCTGGAGGGCCAGGACCACAAACTTAGTGGTGCCTCTCTGGGCGCATTACTTAACTGAGCACACACGCTGCATTGCCGTACACAGGACTCTAAGTCAGAGTTGATACCGGGCCACCATACGTGGGATCTGGCTATCGCTTTCATCATTACTCTCCCCGGGTGTGTGCTGTGGAGATCCGAGATGAACGTCTCCCTGCCCTTTTTGGGTAGCACTACACGGTTAACCCACAACAGGCAGTCTGCTGAATGGACAGCTCGTCCTTACGCAGCTGGAATGGCTTGATTGGCTGTTGCATTTCAACGGGGATGCTGGTCCAGCTCCCATTCAGTACACAGTTTTTAACTAGGGATAGCAGAGGATCTTGGCTGGTCCAGTCCTAACCTGGCGGGCCGTGACAGTGATTTATCATTTTCAAACGCTTCCATGACCATCAACAAGTCTGCGGGCTGCGCCACCATCAATAAGTTTGCAGGCTGTGCCATTTCCACCCCCGTGGTGGGCAATGGTAGCCGACTGAGAGCATCCGCACAGTTCTCGGTGCCTGGCTTCTGGCGGATGGTATAGTTATACGCTGATAGCACGAGTGCCCACCTTTGTATGCGGGCTGAGGCATTAGTATTTATCCCCTTGTTTTCAGCGAACAGGGATATGAGGGGCTTGTGATCAGTTTCCAGCTCAAATTTGAGGCCAAACAGGTACTGATGTATTTTTTTCACCCCGAACACACACGCTAATGCCTCTTTCTCAATCATGCTGTAGGCCCTCTCGGCCTTAGACAAGCGCCTGAAGGCATAGGCGACAGGTTGCAACTTCCCCGCAATGTTAGCTTGTTTTAATACCCGCCCGACTCCGTACAACGATGCATCACATGCCAGCACAAGTCTTTTACACGGGTTATACAATACAAGCAGCTTGTTGGAGCATAAAATGTTTCTGGCTTTCTCAAAAGCAATTACTTGTTTCTTTTTCACCATACTCAGTTCTCACCTTTACGCAATAACACATGTTGGGGGTCTAAGAGGGTGCTTAACCCCAGTAGGAAGTTACCAAAATAGGTGAGGAGTCCCAGGAACGACTGCAGCTCCGTGAAGTTCTATGGCCTGGGTGCGTTCTTGATAGCCTCTGTCTTGGCGTCTGTGGGCCAAATGCCATCCGCCGCGATCTTTCTCCCCAAAAACTCCACTTTTGTTGCCATGAAGACGCATTTCAACCTCTTCAGCCGCAGCCCTACATGATCCAGTCACTGGACGACCTCCTCCCGGTTTTGTAGGTGCTCGACAGTGTCCCGACCCGTGACCAATATGTCGTCCTGAAAAACCACCATGTGTGGTACCGACTTGAGAAGGCTCTCCATGTTTCTCTGGAAGATCGCTGCAGCTAACCGAATTCCAAACGGGCATCTGCTGTAGATGAACAGTTCCTTGTGCGTGTTGATGCAGGTGAGGCCCTTCGAAGACTCCTCCAGCTCCTGCGTCACGTAGGCCGAAGTCAGGTCGAGCTTGGTGAACGTCTTGCCTCCTGCCAGCGTCGCAAATAGGTCGTCTGCCTTAGATAGCGGGTATTGGTCCTGTAGTGAAAAACGATTAATAGTTACTTTATAATCGCCGCAAATCCTGACCGTGCCATCACTTTTGAGTACTGGAACAATCGGGCTGGCCCACTCGCTGAATTCCACTGGAGACATGATGCCCTCGTGTTGCAGCCTGTCCAGCTCGATTTCCACACTCTCCCTCATCATGTGAGGTACCGCTCGCACCTTGTGGTGAATGGGTCGTGCCTCTGGGGCCAAGTGGATCCGCACCTTCGCCCCAGAAAAGATTCCAATGCCTGGCTCAAAAATGGAAGGAAATTGTTCAGAACCTGGGTACATGAGGCCTCATCGACATGTGATAGCGCTCAGATGTCATCCCAGTTCCAGCGAATTTTTCCTAGCCAGCTCCTTCCAAGCAGTGTGGGGCCATCGCCCGGGACAATCCAGAGTGGCAGTTCATGCACCATGCCCTCGTAGGTGACCTTGACCATGGCACTGCCCAGGACAGTGATAAGCTCTTTGGTGTACGTTCTCAGTTTCGGATGGATGGGGCTCAGGGCTGGTCTGAGTGCCTTGTTGCACTACAGTCTCTCAAACATCTTTTTACTCATGATGGATTGGCTAGCGCCAGTGTCCAGTTCCATGGCTATGGGTAAGCCATTCAATTTTACATTTAGCATTATAGGTGGACATTTCATCGAAAATGTGTGCACCTGATGTACTTCAGTATCTGCCTCCTCACTCTGAGGCTCGAAATTGCTTTGATCCACCATGGACCGATCTTCCTCTGCCTCGTTTTGGTTAGCAGGTTTTGCAGAGCTTGCAGTTCGTCTGCAAGCTCATTTCAGGTGCCCCATTGTTCCACAGCTCTTGCAAACATACCCTTTGAAGCGGCATGAATAGGGTGAATGGGAGCCTCCACAATGCAAACAAGGTGTGAATTGCCTTGCATGCATCCTTTGTTGCGGACTCTGAGTCATCTGGGTCACCTGAGGCCTGCTGGTAGTTGCGGACTCATGGTTTCTGCCCTGTACATTTCTGCTCGCAAACACAGTTCAGTTAATTTATGAACATTTGCTAGCTTTTGTGTGCTGAGAGATTTGTTTGGTGTTATCACTGGTGGACATAAACGCCTGTGCTATCGCAATAGCCTTACTGAGGATCGGTGTCTCGACAGTCAAAAGTTTTCGTAGGATGATCTCGTGGCCAATGCCCAGTACAAAAAGTCTCTGAGCATTTGCTCCAGATAGCCATCAAACTCACATTGTCCAGCAAGTCGCCTTAGCTCGGCGACGTAGCTTGCCACTTCCTGACCTTCAGATCGCTGGCATGTGTAGAACCGATATCTCGCCATCAACATGCTCTCCCTCGGGTTAAGATGCTCCAGAATCAGTGTACACAGCTCCTCATACAACTTATCTGTGGGTTTCATCGGAGCCAGAAGATTCTTCATGAGGCTGTAGGTCGGTACCCCGCAGACCGTGAGGAGGACCGCTCTCTTTTTTGCAGCGCTTCCTTCTCCGTCCAGCTCGTTGGCTACAAAGTACTGGTCTAGCCATTCAACATAGGCTTCCCAGTCCTCACTCTCCGAGAACTTCTCCAGGATGCCCACAGTTTGCTGCATCTTTGTGTTGGATTCATTTACTCGTTGCCAGTTGTTGTGTTCCTAACACAGATGAGGCTGCACACAGGGAGGTTAAAGTAACAGTGACCTCAGTCTTTAATAAGACACTCCAGAGTGAGGAACAGGCCTTCGGGGCCGGCTTATATACAATGCTTCCAAGGGATGCTGGGATCCCTTGGGACTTCAGGGGATGCATTCCCTGGTGGCAGAACATGGGAGTGTATGCTTTACAGATACACAACAGTTATTTTCCACATTGGGAAGACCTCGACCCACTTTGAATGGCTATCAATCACAATGAACAATTGTTATCCTTCTAGCTCCGCAAAATCAATATGTTGCCTTTGCCACACCCTGGTAGATCATTTCCATTGACTGTAATGGGACTGATCTGAGGAAGGACGTTCTCCTAATCTTCCTAGTAAGGCAGGCTTGTCTCCTTTCACTACTATTGGAGGCAAGTTCTGAAATTGAACCTTTTATTTCACCGGTACAGTGATACGACCTACAACAGTGTAAGGGGTTCTCGGGAAGTGTTGTTGTGCCTTGGGTGTCTCTCTCTGGGCTTCTGCCCTCACAGCTTATGCCTGGCCTGTGAGGTACCCTGAGTGCTGCAAGAGCACCCCTGGAGAGACTGTGTCCACAGCTTATGAAGGGGGTTTTGAGACTCGTGCGTCCCCACAGCTTATGCCTAGCCTGTGAGACACCTGTGAGTGTCAAACACTCCTAACCCCTTCTTCCCTAGCCTGTGACACACAGTTGAGCATTTTCGAGACGCTCCTAGCTTCCCTTACACTGTTCTGACATAAGACTCACGATCAGGAGATGTAATACAATAGAACTGAGACAAGGTGATTCCAAGAGGAACTTAGGCTTCCAATTTATTTGACAAGGTGTATCTCAACAAACAGCAATGCACCAACAAAACAATCCCCCTAAATCCCACTAAACGGACACAACGAAAATCTTTACACAACAGTACAATGCCCAACCTCCCACCTTTCCTGGCCTAACTCAGTTGGGAGTTCTGGGGACCAGAGGTTATACTCACTACTGTGCCTTTTGCAGTCTGGTGGTTTGTTTCTTCTATCTTCGGTGTCTTCGGACACTGGTTTTCCTTCAGTGTCGAGAGACTTGCTGGTTGTTGGATGACGAGGGCAGAGCAGAACACACACTGGGTCAAAAACCCCTTTTTATAGCCAGATTATCCAGTCCGCCTCTCGTGCTGAAATCGATCCTTCCCATTGGTGGGCTTTGTGATTTTGAAAAATGCAACAGTTTTAGATTACTGCGGGTTTTTTTCCACTGATGTTAACCTACTCAAGGTTTGAGTAAGTGTTGATTGCATTGGCCTCCTGTAGCCATTTTGTAGGCCTTTGGTTTGTTTTGGGTTCCCTAGTTTTCTGAAGGTCTGCATAATTTCCCTCCATAGTGTAAACATGGGGAAGACAATAGCCCGATAATGGCGATGAGCCAGTCCCACAGTTTTCGAGCAAGTGCTCTCCCATCGGCTTGAAAACCCCCATGCTTCGGGTTGACTCTGTCCCACCATTGGCCCTCCGGTATCCTCCCCCGTCCAATCACTGCTCTGCCAAGGTCAAACCGTCTCGGTTTCAATTCACACTCAGATCCCACAGCTCTTTTCCTTCTGGGTAAAATGAGGGGGTTTTCGTCCTCCCCTACATAATCCCCCATCTGACACAGTCAGACACCACTCGAGTGTGTCAAAGTTCAGGGTGGTGAGAAAACCCTAGGTCTCCCAAATTGCCCAACTATCCCCAGTTTAACTCTGAACTGATCCCGTCGATATATATCGTAATTCCTTTTAACGCGGTACAAAACACAGAATCCAACAGGTTACAATATACGACAGCAATATACATATATGTACTTAAGGTTACAGCAGTAATTGTACGTTGTTTTACGGTTAAGACCGAAATGAGACTCAAAGAAACCTGCCCTGCAAACTCCCCATGGGCCATGTATGAAAACGCAGTCATCCCTGGGAATAACAAAACTGCCTAAGTGTCGCGGTCAAGCTTTGTTTACACGCCTTGAGTGTTTAGCAACGGCTCTCCTGTCTGTGTAGTAGCCTGAGGAACTGCTTTCTTTTTCTTTTTCTCCTGAGCTTATAGCTTGTAACTAGCAGATAAGCTACAATCAGGAGTTGGCCGATTACTAAGGCATGCGATCCCACCCGGATCCACACAGGTATGTCTGCCCGTATTCCCAAATCCCACCATGCTGGGGGTTTAATCTGGGCAATCTCCCCCGCTAGAATTTCAGTTTTCTGCTCCATGGTGTAAAAATGTTTTTGAGACAAATCCACTGCCTGGAGGAGGGCTGTAAGTTTCTCAAGTAGTGGGACAATGGGATAGCCAAAATGGGCGACATATTGTTGTAGGTGGCTGAGGTTGTTTTGTACCGTGAGGTGAATCGTGGAAGGTTCTGGGATGGGTGTGATTCTGGTGTGTGCCACTTGAACCTCTGCCCTGGGTTTAAAGCAAAAGCTGCTGTACAGTATTGGACACCACCTTCCCGGTCCGTGTTCATACCATTGGGCACTTGTGGTGACACAATATGTCCCACCGCCTACATATGCTAGCTGTGGAGGCATGTGGTTAGGGGCCATTACCTCCATTGTGCAATTGATGGGCTCTGTCCCAGCAGTGCTGAACCCGCATTGTGGCCTTGCAAAAGCGTTCAAGTGCTGGGGGCATAGGGTTACCTGTGCTCCCCTGCTCCGACAACCCACAGTGTGCACCCACATTGTGACATAAGGTGGGACCTCTTGGAATCGAACATGCACCCCTCCTCGAATGACTCCCACATTCTCCACTTGGTACAGGGGTGCTGGTCGTGGGGACGCCCCCATCACGGGCATCCTGACCACCACACCCATGATAGTATGGTTTGACTTTCCACAGTCCACCGGTACCGGGTAGGCTTCCGACGCTACACGAAGTTGGCAAGGACTCAAAACATTATCATAAG
Source organism: Pristiophorus japonicus (assembly GCF_044704955.1). NCBI lineage: Eukaryota > Metazoa > Chordata > Chondrichthyes > Pristiophoridae > Pristiophorus > Pristiophorus japonicus. The sequence continues at coordinate 32,854,874 of NC_091978.1, forward strand.
GGTGCAGTGCTACTAAGTGCTGGTTGCTGATCCAGGAGGGGACCTGTCCCTGTCTCAGATCCTCGAGGTTACTCCGTCTCTCTCCCAGCAACCAGGCCCCATAGAGCACGCACACCTCATTTTGGGTGGCTTGATCGGAGGCGTTTCTATCCTCCCGAATCAAGGGTTTATAGCCCTGGCCTGTGCCTCCAATTAAGAGATAACTGTTATTGCCACCTCTTCGTGGAGCGCAGATCCCACTACGGTATTCTCGTCCCCCAGGATTTTGCGCAGCTGATTCTTTAACCCTTTTATCTGGAGGGCCAGCTGCATGTTATCCAAACTGTTTATGGCGGACGCCCGGTGTTAAATGTCATTTAAAGTGCCACGCCTCTGCCTGCCCGGTTCGGCCCTATCCCACTGTTTATACAAGTCTGTCACTTTGACATCCCCGAAGTCCAGTTCATAGAACTTCCGGAACATCTCCCGCAGCAGAGCCTGGTATAACAGCTCGGTTTCCCGGGGACACCATGTAGGTAGGCGGACTTCTGTCAGATTTAGCACCACTGATGCCACTGCGTAGTGTACCCCCTGATAAAGTAGTTTCTCGATAGGGACCAACACTAAACCATTCCCCGGCCCCCTGGTTGTTGTCGGGCACCCGTGTGTGATGGTCGGCTTGGCCGTGGGTGGGTGTTTTCTTTCCCGAACTACAAGTTCGGTGCCGTTGACTGGTACCCGGGGATTGGGGGTCACACACGCCTTCCCGCTGCGATCCCATACCACCCCATCCCCGACATCCTGCCACCACCTATAGAAAGCAATGGAGACCCCCTCTGAACACACGTGAGTGGATCCCCACATACACAAATAAATTCCTTGGTCGTACGCCCACCATTTCTCCCAGCACACCATTACCCCGCTAGATGACCCCATGATGGTTCAGTAGGTATCATTATCCAGACATTCCCAGTCCGAGTGTCGGTCTCCCACGTCCCTCTTGAGCTTTCTGAGCCACCACCACCGTCCCAGAGGTACGTCCCCTGGCAAGTTAGGCATACCTTCCTGCCTTCTGTCACTCTCACTCTGGAAGTGGCCACAGTGATCTCTGGGCAGGGAATCGAGGCCTCTCCGTAGGTAAAGTCCTTATGGTTGGAATACTTGGTGGAGTTCGATCCCAACCACCCAGGCCATCTCCCATTGTGGGAGTAGGTGACCCGGCCATCCGCCGCCGGAGTCCCTTCTCCTGTGGTCACTGTCGATGCTCTGCCCCCGGAGCATCCAAAAACCAGGGAGTCCTCGGTGTCCCCTCGGTGCCCGGTGCAGATCCTTAGCGATACCAGCATCACTAACATCCAGTCGGGAGGTGTTGACATCTGAAAGGCAAGAAGAACATGGCCTTGCCTTGAGAGACCTCTCCAGGCTCGGCCCGCGTAACATGTTCCAAACACAAAAATGCTGTACCCAACCGTCACTGCCTTATCTAAACACATATGCCCACATCACAAAGTACAAAACAGGAAGGGAAAATATATACACCGCCACCCATCCCCGGGTGGCCAGGCTACATCCTGACACTGTACAGGCGTCGTCAACCACTCGGCTGACCGTACCCTGGGGACCAGGATGCCCTCCGCTGAGGGGCTCGTATAGTCCCCCTTAATGAGTCTTGTGCTGCCCTCCAACGCACTCCCGAGCCCCGGATAATCGGTGGGAGACCCTTGCTAGCGCAACAGAGCACCCTCCCTTTTGTCTTTTGCCTTCTCGGTCTGGGGCGGGGAGCTAAGTAAACAGGGAACCACGACGCCCTGGTCTGTGGCACTCTGTCACTCCTCCTTACTGTCGGTGCAGAGTCCCACATTATGGGCTGCAATGCTATCTCCTCCACCTCTTGGGCTAGCCCCAGCTGATCTACCATGGGAGGTTCAGCTTCCCCTTGTACCTTGCTAATGGTAGAGCCTTTCTCCCTACTTCTGTTAGTGGGCTGGGAACCTCTACCCAGTGGTGGGATAGCCTTACTGGAGCAGTGAACCATCCCGGCTGTAGAGCTTCGGGGCCCGCTGCCTCCTCCGGAGCCTCCAAATCCACCGGGGCCTGTTCTTCCCCCAGTGCCTGATTCCCTTCCCTTGCTCGTCCCCTCTGTTTTTTGCCTCTTTTGGGGTCAAACAATTTACACTGATTAATGTGATACCACTTCACCCGGCGAGGCAATTGAACCGCATAGACCATCGGGCTAGCCTTGTCGACTATGCTGTATGGTCCCATATACAGTGGTTCAAATACCCCGACCCGGGCGAAGCTTCTCACCATCACCTGGCCGCCCACCTCCCAATCATGGTGACTACGGGGTTCCAGCAGCAGCCGATTGGCACGGTGCTGTTTACCCATGTTGTTTGCCGCCTGCCAGTGAATCTGTTGAAGCTGTTCAAACAGATTCCTGATGAAGCGGTCCCGGTTCACCTCTCGAAGCTGCCCTTCGGTGAGAACCGGTGCCAACACATGCACTGAGGTTCTCATGATCCGGCCCGTCATCAGCTCATGGGGTGAGTACCCTGTGCTCTTTGACTGACTGGCCCGGATTCCCATGAGGACCAACGGTAAGACCTCCACCCACTTGTTCGGTGAGTCTCCCGTCTCCTTGCGCAGCCTTTCCTTTCGGGTCCGGTTCAGGCGTTCTACAGGGCCTGAGGACTGAGGGTTGTAGGCGACATACCATTTGGCTCTTATCCCCAGCACCTTTAGGGTGGTCTGCATCACCTGGCCGGTGAAGTGGCTTCCCTGGTCGAACTCCACGATTTGAGGTAGACCCCACCGAGAGAACACCTCCCACACCAGGATTTTTGCAGTCCCCACAGCAGTAGCTGTTCAGCAAGGGAAGGCTTCCACCCACTTGGAAAACACATCCACTAGGACGAGGCAGTATTTATAACCTCCCTGGGCGGCCGGTAGGGGGTCCGATGTAGTCGATCTGGATCGACTGCCATGGTCCCTCTACCCGCCTGACGTGTCCCATAGACACCTTCCTTTTCTGAGGGTCTGGGTTGTTTGCAGAGTAAACCAGACAGCCAGCACAGAAGTTGCGGACGCCTTCCCGGAGGCCTGGCCACCACCCTGCCTTTTCTACCCGTTGCCATGTAGATTCTGGTCCGTGGTGTCCCGCACCTGGACCCTCATGGGCCAGCTGAAGGAATTCCCTCCGGTGTTGTGGCAGCACTACCCATTTGTCCCCTTTAAACAACATGCCATTCCGCACAGCAATATCTGCAACACTGTATGGGCCCTCCGCCTTTTCCCCCTTTTTGATAGCAGCTAAGGCAGCCTTCAGGACCGGATCCTGCATCTGGATTACTTTAAGGTCCGGGGCCGCAGCCGCCCCTACGCTCCCTTGTGTCCCTGGCTTGCTTCTTGCTGCTGCTATCCTGCCTGCCTCGTATGGGTCCCATGGGCGACCTGTACGAGCAATTTCCCTTGCCAGCAGGTCTGCCTGCTGGTTACCTTCCCCCCGTGACTCAGTTTTGGAGTGGGCCTTTACCTTATGGATATATACATCCCCGGTTTCTCCCACTGCAGCCACAATCCTTTCCAGCAGAGGTTTGGTCACAAGGGGCTTCCCATCCGCAGAGGTGTAACCCCGGCGTGACCAAATCGCCAGATACTCTGTACACGAATTGCAAGTGAACATGCTGTCCGAGCAAATTGTGTATGGGGTACAGAATTCCTCGGGGTGTGTGACCACTTACATCACCGCCGAGATTTCTGTCTGCTGGGCGCTCAGTGTGCATGGGAGTTTAAGAGCCAAGGCAATCCCTGCCTTGGGATCCCAAACTCCGCAGTCCGTGAGTCTTGTACCCGCGGACACTGAACTGGAGCCATCAACGTAGATCTCGTGGCCTGTGGGGTGTATCCCTGCCCGAAATCCAAAGTTGATGTCCCATACCCCCTCCACAGAGCATCTATGCGACTGCCCTGGATAGATTAAATTTGCTGCGAGCCTGGGCTCACAGAGGCCCTTGACCTTTAAAGTCATTTGGGAGAAGAGGAGGGTCCAGTGAGTGATTCTAGCACTGCTCACTGTCCCGTCCTTAATCCTCCCATCCAACAGCATCTGCGTCGGGGTATGATGGGTGAGGAGTGTAATGGGGGATAGTCCAGTAAAGATCTGAGCTCTCTTTACTGCCCAGTGGGTGGCAAACAAGTGCCTCTCACAATTGGAGTATCCCTTTTCTACCTCCGTGAGGACCCTGGAGGAGTATACCACTGGTCTCAGCTGACCGTTTCGCCCCTGGAGCAACACTGCACTTAAGCTGTCACCACCGGCTGCCACCTCCAGGAAGAATTCCTCCCCCCCATCAATTGCCGCTAGGGCTGGTGCTACCTGCAGGTCTCTCTTAAGAGGGACAAATGCTGTCTCACAGCCCTCATCCCATTTCCACTCGACCCCCTTGTGTAGGAGTCTGAGCAGAGGGGCGGCAGTGGCTGCATAGTCCTCGATGAAGTCCCGACAGTAGCCAGTGATTCCCAGGAAAGACCTTACCCCCGACACATCCCTAGGGACAGGGACTTCCTGCACTGCCTTTCTTCTAGCCTCATCAATGGCCCTTTCTCCTGCCCTTATCGTCAGGCCCAGGAATTTTACTTCTCCTAGACCTATCTTGGCTATCTTGGGGTTAACTTTATAACCCCCTTCCTTCAGTAAGACCAGCAGTTCGGCCAGCAGTGGACCATGTTCCTCACTGCTGTCTGTGAACAACAACAGGTCGTCCACATACTGGACCAGCTGGTGTGGTTGGCTGAAGCCTTTTAAGCAGTTCGCCATGCATTGGTGAAAGCTGCTGGGACTATTATGAAAGCCCTGTGGGAGGCAGCTCCATGTATACTGCTGTTCCCGGAAGGTGAAGGCAAACTTATACTGGTCTTCCCTCCGTACAGGGATAGACCAGAACCCGTTGGATATGTCCAACACTGTGAACGTGGTTGCGGATGCAGGGATTTTCCCTATCAGATCCGCAACCGCCGCTACTGTGGGAGCACAAGCTGGGATGTTTTTATTGAGAACCCTATAATCCACCGTAGCCCTCCAAGAATTGTCTGGTTTCCTAACCGGCCAAAGCGGGGAGTTGACATGGGTGGCTATGGGTCTCAAAACACCCTGATCGACAAGCGAGCTTAAAGCTGTCTCCAAGTCTGCTTCTCCCTCTCGGGGAAAGCCATACTGCTTTTGCGGGCGGGACATGGGATCCCCATCTTTTCTAACCTCCACTCCTGTGACTCTCCCACAATCGTGTTTATGGGTGGCAAATGCTGCAAGATTTGCTTGCACATAGGCCCGGTACTTGGCCGGGGTGTTACCGACCAGAACCTCCAGGTCGTAACCCCCTTTTGGCTTCATTGTACACAGAGTCCCTTTTCCCTGTTTCTTATCAATAACCATGACTTCTCCCTCTGCTCCCGTGCCCACTGTGCCCCATAGACAGTGATTCCTCAAGTCTGCTAGGATCTGGCGAGCGATGATGAAATCATCCCCCAAGATCGCTTTTCCCACCTGCTCCCAGTTCATCAGGATGCACTTCCATTGTGTTTGGAGTGCTCCTAAACGAACTGCGAGCGGGACTGAGAAAAACCCAGCCTTCTCATTTCCTGTGAACCCAACTAGTTGATACGGCACCCCGTTTGATAGAGGTGAGGTTGCGGGGTCCTCCGAATGGACTATCGTGCTGGAAGCACCAGTGTCCAAAAGGTAAGTACCCAATACACCCTCGACCTCCATCTTGACCCAGGGTCGTCCCCAGGGGTTGTATTCTAGTGGGCACAGGTATGCAGGATGGGTCTGGGCTAGTCACGGCCTTTGTACTGGCAGGGTTGCTGGTGCTTCCCTGCCTGTTGCCGTGGCTACCTTCCCAGTCCCCTCCAGTGCTGTCCTCACTGCAGCTACTATCTCATCAAGGGATGGTGAGGAGCTCCCTCCACTTCCCCCACTCTGGGCGGCTCCTAAAGAACTTCTCCCCCCATATCTCTTTACTGGGCTCCTGCAATCCCTTTTAAAATGGCCAGCTTTCCCGCACCTGTAGCACACTCCCTCCTGGTGCCATTCCCTTTTGGGAATCGAGTTGGGTTTTACTTCATTTACCCGACCTTTGGAGGTTTTCTCCTCCTCCCCTCCTCCATTCCGTTGGACCAGTGCCAGTTGCCTGACCACTGCTTCCTCGGTGAGGTTGGGGTCCCAGGAATCGAACCACAGTTCTGCCCTGGCCTTGAGCCGGGGCAAGCAGTTTGCCACCAGCATCCTCAGCCAGCGGCCAGTCTGTACTGCGGAAAGATTCGCCCGGTCGAAGAGCTCCCCACAGGCTGCGTGGTATACCACCCACAGCCTGTCCGCAAACGCCTGCGGGGTTTCCCCTGCGAGCTGCCTTGTCCTTTCGACCCATTCAAAAGGACTGCCATCATCGAAGCCCATAACCTCAAGGACGGCCCTCTGGACCTCAGTAAATGTGCGCTGCCCCCTCCGGCATTCTGCCGGTAGGGCCTGGTACAATTTGGTGTCCAGAGAGAAGAGTAGCAGCTTGGCTATCTCTTCCTTGTCGCACCCATTAATTTCCCCTGCCTGCATTACCTCCATGAAGTGGATAGACGGGTCCCCGCTGCGAGTGAGTTTGGCCAAATGAGCCATCGTGGCCCTGAGTGATTGAACTCCATGGGGAATAATAAAGTCGCTCTCCAGCGCTCCCTGACCTTGGCCACCTCCCTGTGGAGGACCGTACTTGCGCTGCCTGACCGGGCACATCCGCCCTTGTTCAGGATCTTTCTGCGCTGGTCCCTCTACCTCCGGCTGTCCCACCATACCCAGTGCAGCAGACAGTGCCTGGTCGCCTGATCCAGCCCTTAACTGACCCTCAGCGGGAGCCTCACATCCCTGCTGCCGAGCGGGACACATTGGTCCTTCCCCCAGCCCTGGGTATGCTACTACCTGCGCACCCCGCTCCTCCTGGTACCCCACCGGACAAACCACCGGTGCCTCAGGCGGTGGTCGGGCATCTCTTGCCTTTGGATTCTCCTCTACCCCCCAATACTCTCCTTTGTCCCCTGTGGATCCTCCAGGTCCTATCAGGGCAACCATCCCCTTTGCCTGAGATAGAGAGTGGGTGAGAGTTTTAATCCTCTCCTGGCAGGGACCGTGATCTGCAAACTCACTGCTACTGGCCACTTTATAGGCTGCCTGTATGTCTTTTAATTTATTCTCTAGTTCCCAAATGTTCTGGGTGTACCGAGAGTTCTGTTCCCAGAGGGACCCCTCACTATCCTTGGCCTCAGTGACCTGACACTGAAGATAGTCCCGGCTATTTCGGAAGGTCTCCTCCAACTGCCGGTTCCTTTGCTGCTCCTCAGCTAATTCGGGCAGCAGGTTGTCCCCAACCACAGCCCGGATAGCAGAGAGCTCCTCTGATTTCTGAAGACTCTGTTCCAAGTCCTTCACCCGCTGGTCGAGCTTTCGGACTTGGCGGGTGAGGCAGATAAGCCAGATGGCCTTTTCCACCCTGTGGTTGTGGTCCTTCCCTGCTGTCCACTGAGCAGCAGCATCCACTGGGCGCTCTGCCCGAGTGAGGGCTTGCACCCAAGGTTTGGTGAGGTTCACCTTGCCAAAACTGTATGAGGAAATTCTCTCCTCCATTTTAGTTTCCTCTCTTATCACCTCATCTGTTATATTAACATCTCCTGTTTCTGTAAGGGAGTGTTGTTGTGCCTTGGGTGTCTCTCTCTGGGCTTCTGTCCTCACAGCTTATGCCTGGCCTGTGAGGTACCCTGAGTGCTGCAAGAGCACCCCTGGAGAGACTGTGTCCACAGCTTATGAAACATAGAAACATAGAAAATAGGTGCAGGAGCAGGCCATTCAGCCCTTCTAGCCTGCACCGCCATTCAATGAGTTCATGGCTGAACATGAAACTTCAGTACCCCCTTCCTGCTTTCTCGCCATAACCCTTGATCCCCCGAGTAGTAAGGACTTCATCTAACTCCCTTTTGAATATATTTAGTGAATTGGCCTCAACTACTTTCTGTGGTAGAGAATTCCACAGGTTCACCACTCTCTGGGTGAAGAAGTTTCTCCTCATCTCGGTCCTAAATGGCTTACCCCTTATCCTCAGACTGTGACCCCTGGTTCTGGACTTCCCCAACATTGGGAACATTCTTCCTGCATCTAACCTGTCTAAACCCGTCAGAATTTTAAACGTTTCTATGAGGTCCCCTCTCATTCTTCTGAACGCCAGTGAATACAAGCCCAGGGGGTTTTGAGACTCATGCGTCCCCACAGCTTATGCCTAGCCTGTGAGGCACCTGTGAGTGTCAAACACTCCTAACCCCTTCTTCCTTAGCCTGTGACACACAGTTGAGCATTTTCGAGGCACTCCTAGCTTCCCTTACACTGTTCTGACATAAGACTCACGATCAGGAGATGTAATACAATAGAACTGAGACAAGGTGATTCCAAGAGGAACTTAGGCTTCCAATTTATTTGACAAGGTGTAACTCAACAAACAGCAATACACCAACAAAACAATCCCCCTAAATCCCACTAAACGGACACAACGAAAATCTTTACACAAGTTTAAGAGTACAATGCCCAACCTCCCACCTTTCCTGGCCTAACTGAATGGGAGTTCTGGGGACCAGAAGTTATACTCACGACTGTGCCTTTTGCAGTCTGGTAGTTTGTTTCTTCTATCTTCGGTGTCTTCGGACACTGGTTTTCCTTCAGAGTCGAGAGGCTTGCTGGTTGTTGGAACACGAGGGCAGAACGCTCACACACTGGGTCAGAAACCCCTTTTTATAGCCAGATATCCAGTCCGCCTCTCGTGCTGAAATCGATCCTTCCCATTAGTGGGCTTTGTGATTTTGAAAAATGCAGCAGTTTTAGATTATAGCAGGGTTTTTTTCCACTGATGTTAACCTACTCAAGGTTTGAGTAGGTGTTGATTGTGTTGGCCTCCTGTAGCCATTGTGTAGGCCCTTGGGTTGTTTTGGGTTCCCTAGTTTTCTGAAGGTCTGCATAATTTCCCTCCATAGTGTAAACATGGGGAAGACAATAGCCTGATAATGGCGATGAGTCAGTCCCACAGTTTTCAAGTAAGTGCTCATTGGCTTGAAAGCCCCATGCTTCGGGCTGACTCTCTCCCACCATTGGCCCTCCGGTATCCTCCCCCGTCCAATCACTGCTCTGCCAAGGTCAAACCGTCTCTGTTTCAATTCACATTGCAGCACAGACAGATCCCACAGTTCTTTTCCTTCTGGGTAAAAATGAGGGGATTTTCGTCCTCCCCTACAACAGGAATTTTCTCTCCCGAGTAGCCTCGCAGCTCCATCTTGGGAACTCAAGCATTTTGTCGCGATATAACAACTCCGATACTACACTCATGGATGCACCCGTGTCGATTTCCATTGGTATCTTGAATCCCACAACATCTATGTGCATTTTGATACTTTACGAATCGCTGTCCATTAACCTCGTGCTCCTGATGACGTGTAACTCTAACATCTCCACATCCTGTTGTTGTTCTTCCATGCTATATAGTCTCTTGGGATTTCTACTCATAGTTTTGAACGCTGGACTCATCGCTTTAAAAACTGGTTTACCCTTCAGTCGGCATGCCTTCGCAAGATGCCCAGTCTTTCTGCAGAAGAAACACTCTGCCTTCACATATGGACAACTTTGAGCACTGTGTTGTCCCAGGCACCTATAGCATGACTTCAACACTCTGTTAGAATTTCTAGTTTCTGAGACTTTGGGCCCCAACGTCTTTTGCTTTGAACCTGCAGGCAATTTACCTCAGTTGACTGACGACCATAATTATTATGAAATTCTCGGGATTATCAATCGGCCATGCCCATCGACCTCGCTGTCTGATAAGCAATCTCAAAAGTCAAGTCATCCGTTGTCAATAACTTCCTTCTGATCGCATCATTTTTCACCCCACAAACAAAATGATCCCGCAATGCTCGATTTTGAAAGTTTTCGAAATTACAGTGAATAGATAGCTTTTTTAATGTACGTTGTAATCACTGATACTTTCATCAGTCTTTTGATTTCATATACCGAAATGATAGCTTTCAGCAATTTCTAACGGTTTGGGGTTATAGTGCTGCTCCACTAAAACTCTTTAAACGTTGTGTCCTTTGGCTCATCAGGCACAAGCAGATTTACCAGAGTTTCAAACAATTCCGGTCCAGCTTCTGATAAGAAGATTGCTCTCTTATGTTCCAATATCGCCTGATTCTGGACTGCATTGTCTGGAACTTCGATTATGTCATTTGCACTGAAATACATTTCTAGCCGATCCACATATGCTTTAAAACGTTCCCGGTTGTGTCTATATTCACTCAAATGTCCCATTACACCTGCGGCTGCTGCCATTTTAATTTGTAGTTGCTCACACAGTGTGCTTTATTTTACCTTAGAATTTGTACCTGTTTTCCAAAGACAGAGGCTTCCAAAATCTCTGTCGGCTGGCTGAATCCTTCACCAACAAAATTTCAGCTTTAAATCATCCAAAAAATCCCATCTCATCGCCAAATGTGATATATTCACAGAGCACAAGCATACACAGCTTTGAACATGGCAGGCAGCTCTGTCGGAAGCCTCTGTTCTGTTATTGTTAACTCTGTTGCAATACACAATACGTCCACATCCACAGTGTGGAGCTACAAACATTACAAGCTCACAGACATTACAGTATACCCCTTATCTCTAAAAACAGCAGTAACTTCTTGAAAAAAAAATTTTCATGTAAAAAAAATTAGTTTTGCCAACAGAAAGTTCCCAAGGGGAAAATTATAATAAAATTATATCAAAACTTATGTATAATCCTGAACATCTGGAAATTTCTTTTCTTAATCCAATTTTCTCTGAAGGCTGTAATTGTTGTCAGCTCACTGGGCACCCTGTCCAATCTACTACAGCCCATTAATTAACCCACCGATCCACTGCCGCACACTTCTTTGCTTTACTGGTCGCATTTCCATCTCCTTTTGCCTCGCACCATCATCCATTTTGTCGTTTAATACTCCCGCCTTCCACCCTACCACATACCTCACATTTTGTTCTTTCCTCCCACCCCCGACTCCGCTTTCCCTGCCCCTACAGTTGCTGAAAAACCTGCTACATCTCCAACATTTTCCAGTTCTGACAAAAGGTCATCGACCTGAAATGCTAACTCTGTTTCTCTCTCTCCACAGATGCTGAGTGTTTCTAGCATTTGCTGTTTTTTTTTCAGATTTCCAGCACCCGCAGTATTTCGCTTTTGCCACTTTAACACCCTGACAGTGAGTGTGTATACTGGCATGCCAGACCATAAGCAGGCCATTGGAGGGAGCAGCGTGCAGCGACATACCACTGCAGGGAGCAGCATGTGCTGCTGCTGCAGGACAACGACTACGAAGCCAGGTCGCTGATTGCAGTGCAGGCAGACACAGCAGGAGGGGCGAAGGAGCGGCAAGAGTTTATAGATGGAAGTGATCAGGGTCCAGAAGAGGCGTGATTTCGGGGCCCAGCAGAGGCGAGGGCCCAAGGGCATTGTGGGCCAGCCCACACTGCGATATGTATGCGCGCTCGGTCTGTGCAGCAGAGCTGGTCTCCAGTTGTCTTGGGTAATCCTTGCCACTGGACCAAGACCTAGCTCTGTCAAGCCCGTGTGGTGGCTGGTGTGCAACGGCCACCCCACGTTAAAAATATCAATGCACAGGCATCTTCCACCCTTCAGGATGTAGTTCGGGATCTGGAATATTAGATCCTTCATTGAAACACCTGTGAACTCATCCCTTTTTGGCGTGGAAGCAAGTCATCCTCGCTTTGAGGGACTGCCTATGATGATGATGATGATGATGGTGATACTTCAATGCGATGTGCAGATTCTTTCAGGATGTTGTGATTTTCTGCCTCATCTCTTCACCAGGTTTCTGCCGGTAATTCAGCACTTCAGCTTAGCCGAAAATTCTAGGAAGACTTGATTCAGTCAACTAAAATATCCAAGAATAATTTCTGCACAGTAAGATAGAAAGTTGTGTGTGTAATCCTGAGCATCTTGTTATTCCTTTTCTTGATCCAGTTTTCTCTGAGTCTTGAAGGGTGTAATTCCTTTGAACTCAGTGGGCACCAGCAATTCTCAGGTGCCTTGTTCGAGCTGCCACCCTTCATGAGAGTCAGCAGGCAATTTGATTGTGGAGGCCATTCAAGTCCGATATAGCAACCATTGTAATATATTGCTCCACCTGTGGACTACTGTGGTAATGCAAACAGTCATGAAAATACAGTAAAAGCATCAAACAAGTTTCCGTAGAGCCATCTTGTATGTGTGTGTCTGTGAAGTTGTAAGGAAGAAATCACAGCCATTACTCCCTAAAAGCTGCTTTGGACAAGGGAAGGGCCGTGTTGTTTTAGAGATGAAGATCCCATCTACAGCTGCCCCTCGAAGCTGGAAAATAGGATTCCATTTGAGTCATGAGAAAGGCTGAAAACTCGTCTAGAATCTCACTGAAATGAGCAACTCTTAACATCTTCCTTTGGACTCTTGTTGACTTTATTCAAGATTGTCAAAAGTCATTTTTACATATGTAAACTTGTATATACTTTGTACAGCCACCAGAGGGCTAAACCCCAGAGTCCCAAGGGAACCAATAATCCCTTGGGAGCACAGATACTTAAGGAGGCCTCACAGGCTGGAGAGGCACGCTGGAAACCTGCAATAAAAGACTAAGGTCACACTTTACTTTGAGCTCATAGTATCCAGTTAGACTCTTTCTTCATACATAACAGTCATAAAGCTCAGGAGAACCTCACTTACACTGCCCACGTAAATTTTCACACTGCTTCTGACTGAGTGTTTCATGAAGCCCCCACTTGAAGGTAGAAGATATTGCATTTTATGCATGATATGTAATCCAGCTCCAAGATCCACAGGGTCAGTTAGAGACTCGCTGAACCTAGTCCCATTGCAAGAGGAATGAGGAAAGATGTTGACTGTCACCCACCCTGTCCAATGTCTTCATCTCTTGGTAAGAATGTGCAGAGGCTGTAGAACCAGCATCTCAGGAGAAATATGCACTTAAAACTGTTGGAGAGCATTTCCAGAGCAAAGGCAACTGTGGCATAATGTTAGAATTAAATATACATAATGTTAGAATTAAAATATGTGTGTATAAAATGGTGGCAGGAGATGTATGAAGATGGCTGCCAGTGATTCAGCAAAGCACCAAGGGAGTGAAGCCAGCAGAGAGGGACCACATTCCTAGCTACTGATGATTGCTGTTTCGCACACAGGAATACACAGAAAAGACGAGCTCAACAGATGTCTCTAATTAACAGGCTTCCAGGCCCCAGAAAAGATGTCCCGGTAGAATGACGGAATAGTACTCCTGTAACAGGATTAAGATAAGGAAACTACCCAAAGACAGCACCCAAGGACAGTAAGATAAAGGGCAGGGGGGAGCCTGGACAATGTCACAAGACCATGAGTAACTCTTAGCAACACATGAGGCGGTCACGCAGCCACCTAGTGTTTAGAGACCAATTCTATTGGTCTAATTGAATCTATAATCAATATGATTGGATAGTGTCCGGCCGAAATGGGCTGATGTAACTGTAGTAAACTGTTGTAAAACATATAAAAATCCATGAAATCCTTTGTTTAGCGGAGAGAGGTGCCTGGATGAACCGGTGGCTTCATCTCCACGCCGGTGTAATAAACCGTTTTGATGTATAGAACCGACCCAGAGTGACGAGTGATTCTTGGAGGGAACATTCGTGCTAACAATGGCGTAGCCGGCAGGATATTGCAGAGGCCGTTGGGACACCCATGGAGAATCCGGGTGAGTATAAGTCAGAGTAAAAAAAAAAGGGAATGGGCAGCAAATCCCGGGGGGAAGGGACCAGGTGGTGTCCAGAGGCCGACGCAATATCCAACCTGCGAGAAGGGTCGGACTAACAGGCAAAACGGTGGTAGGTAGTCGTTAAGGAGGCATAGGGCACTGCGGGAATTGCTTAAACGCATTTTAGGAATTGTATAAGTTTGTGTAATAGCAGACTTGTAACCTGACAGCAGCTAGAAACGGTCTACGACAAGTCGCACTGGATAAAAAGGCGGACCTCAGAGCTAGATTCCGACTACAAGTTACGCTGGATAAAAAGGCGAAGCTCTGAGAGTTAGATGGTCGACTACAAGTCGCGCTGGGTAAAAAGCAGACCTCTGAGAGTTAGATTCCTAACGAGCTAATCATACCCAATACCCAATATGGCCACTCTAACAACAAAACTCAAGTGGGGGCCAGAAAGGTCCCTTACCCGCCACCTGGCGGAGAAACAAAAGAAAGTAATAGAAAAGGCCTGGGTTCTGATTCTTCGAGCCCACGTAAAATTAACAGAGAAAGTAAATCAATCATGTATTAATCTATCATCATGTATTAATTTATTTTTAAAAACCTGGTAGTGACTATCTTAAGTGATGTATGGATCCAAAAATAGAGCCGACCAAACAATGGTTTGTTGAATGAAGAGACTTTTGTGAATGTCTGTCTTTGAGTGAGAGTGCTTGTGTGATTTTTGACTGCGGAATGCATTTTTCACGGGTCTGAAAGCCTGTTTGGAAAAGTGGTGGAGCTGTCTGTTTGCTTTAGCTCCACCCACTTTTTCAAACAGAGTGAAGGTTTATTTTTAACCCTTTGCAGTATTGTCCTATATGTAGGAAGTTTTAAGAAAGTGTGAACCTAGAATTAGAAACATAGAAACATAGAAAATAGGTGCAGGAGCAGGCCATTCAGCCCTTCTAGCCTGCACCGCCATTCAATGAGTTCATGGTTGAACATGAAACTTTAGTGACCCTTTCCTGCTTTCACGCCATACCCCTTGATCCCCCGAGTAGTAAGGACTTCATCTAACTCCCTTTTGAATATATTTAGTGAATTGGCCTCAACTACTTTCTGTGGTAGAGAATTCCACAGGTTCACCACTCTCTGGGTGAAGAAGTTTCTCCTCATCTCGGTCCGAAATGGCTTACCCCTTATCCTTAGACTGTGACCCCTGGTTCTGGACTTCCCCAACATTGGGAACATTCTTCCTGCATCCAACCTGTCCAAACCCGTCAGAATTTTAAATGTTTCTATGAGGTCCCCTCTCACTCTTCTGAACTCCAGTGAATACAAGCCCAGTTGATCCAGTCTTTCTTGATAGGTCAGTCCCACCATCCCGGGAATCAGTCTGGTGAATCTTCGCTGCACACCCTCAATAGCAAGAATGTCCTTCCTCAAGTTAGGAGACCAAAACTGTACACAATACTCCAGGTGTGGCCTCACCAAGGCCCTGTACAACTGCAGCAACACCTCCCTGCCCCTGTACTCAAATCCCCTCGCTATGAAGGCCAACATGCCATTTGCTTTCTTAACCGCCTGCTGTACCTGCATGCCAACCTTCAATGACTGATGTACCATGACACTCAGGTCTCGTTGCACCTCCCCTTTTCCTAATCTGTCATCATTCAGATAATAGTCTGTCTCTCTGTTTTTACCACCAAAGTGGATAACCTCACATTTATCCACATTATACTTCATCTGCCATGCATTTGTCCACTCACCTAACCTATCCAAGTCAATCTGCAGCCTCATAGCATCCTCCTCGCAGCTCACACTGCCACCCAACTTAATGTCATCCGCAAATTTGGAGATACTACATTTAATCCCCTCGTCTAAATCATTAATGTACAATGTAAACAGCTGGGGCCCCAGCACAGAACCTTGCGGTACCCCACTAGTCACTGCCTGCCATTCTGAAAAGTACCCATTTACTCCTACTCTTTGCTTCCTGTCTGACAACCAGTTCTCAATCCACGTCAGCACACTACCCCCAATCCCATGTGCTTTAACTTTGCACATTAATCTCTTGTGTGGGACCTTGTCGAAAGCCTTCTGAAAGTCCAAATACACCACATCAACTGGTTCTCCTTTGTCCACTCTACTGGAAACATCCTCAAAAAATTCCAGAAGATTTGTCAAGCATGATTTCCCTTTCACAAATCCATGCTGACTTGGACCTATCATGTCACCATTTTCCAAATGCGCTGCTATGACATCCTTAATAATTGATTCCATCATTTTACCCACGACTGAGGTCAGGCTGACCGGTCTATAATTCCCTGCTTTCTCTCTCCCTCCTTTTTTAAAAAGTGGAGTTACATTGGCTACCCTCCACTCGATAGGAACTGATCCAGAGTCAATGGAATGTTGGAAAATGACTGTCAATGCATCCGCTATTTTCAAGGCCACTTAACTTAAACTTACATTTTAAGTTAGAAACGCAAGTGCGTATTTATTTGGATGTTAAGCTATGGAGCTAGGAAATGCACAAAGGATTGGTTTGTTGAGCAAAAAATAAATTAAATACATGATCCCGGTGTTTTTTTAAAAACATTTATTTGACACACTCACTTACTTGTCGAAAGAAAATACGCAATCATTGATTACATTGGGTTGAAAGACATAAATTTAGTCTAGGAATGAGATAAAGAATGGAGAAGGGAAGTTGTAATGCCTTTTTAAAAAAAAGCCTGTGTGGGTCTCTCAAGGCTGCGGGCTGCGGAAGTATGCTCTCATTTTCCTTTGTGTAAAACCTTGACGCGAAAGCTTCGAGCTCAGTAAAAAGACCTAAATAAAAGATTGGAATTACAACATTTGAATTGGGATTTTGAGATATTAAGCGAAGGCACAGCAAAATACTGAGATAGATTCAAACTAAAAAGTTAAATCTGATCTCTTAAAAAAAAAAGATAAATAAAACTAAAAGGTTTGGAAACAATCTAGAAATACCTTAAGGGATCAGGTCAAACCCTTGGGCGTGTAGTGAGCTATCTGCGAAGATTCAAAAGGGACTTTTGAAAAGAAAAAAAAAGATAACGACGCAACCTTGAAAGAAAACAAATTGAACGAATTTGAAAGAAAAAGTGTTTTCGATTGTCTGATGATTTTAAATTAACAAATTTACAGAGACACGAGCCCTCTGTGAAAAATACAAAACCTCATGTGAAATATAGAAACATAGAAACATAGAAAATAGGTGCAGGAGTAGGCCATTCGGCCCTTCGAGCCTGCACCGCCATTCAATGAGTTAATCGCTGAACATGCAACCTCAGAACCCCATTCCTGCTTTCTCGCCATACCCCTTGATCCCCCGAGTAGTAAGGACTATATCTAACTCCTTTTTGAATATATTTAGTGAATTGGCCTCAACAACTTTCTGTGCTAGAGAATTCCACAGATTCACCACTCTCTGGGTGAAGAAGTTCCTCCTCATCTCGGTCCTAAATGGCTTACCCCTTATCCTTAGATGTGACCCCTGGTTCTGGACCTCCCTAACATTGCGAACATTCTTCCTGCATCTAACCTGTCTAAACCCGTCAGAATTTTAAACGTTTCTATGAGATCCCCTCTCATTCTTCTGAACTCCAGTGAATACAAGCCCAGTTGATCCAGTCTTTCTTGATAGGTCAGTCCCACCATCCCAGGAATCAGTCTGGTGAACCTTTGCTGCACTCCCTCAATAGTAAGAATGTCCTTCCTCAAGTTACGAGACCAAAACTGTACACAATACTCCAGGTGTGGCCTCACCAAGGCCCTGTACAACTGTAGCAACACCTCCCTGCCCCTGTACTCAATTCCCCTCGCTATGAAGGCCAACATGCCATTTGCTTTCTTAACCGCCTGCTGTACCTGCATGCCATCCTTCAATGACTGATGTACCATGACACCCAGATCTCGTTGCACCTCCCCTTTTCCTAATCTGTCACCATTCAGATAATAGTCTGTCTCTCTGTTTTTACCACCAAAGTGGATAACCTCATATTTATCCACATTATACTTCATCTGCCATGCATTTCCCCACTCACCTAACCTATCCAAGTCAGTCTGCAGCCTCATAGCTCACACTGCCACCCAACATAGTGTCATCCACAAATTTGGAGATACTACATTTAATCCCCTCGTCCAAATCATTAATGTACAATGTAAACAGCTGGGGCCTCAGCACAGAACCTTGTGGTACCCCACTAGTCACTGCCTGCCATTCTGAAAAGTACCCATTTACTCCTACTCTTTGCTTCCTGTCTGACAACCAGTTCTCAATCCATGTCAGCACACTACCCCCAATCCCATGTGCTTTAACTTTGCACATTAATCTCTTGTGTGGGACCTTGTCGAAAGCCTTCTGAAAGTCCAAATATACCACATCAACTGGTTCTCCCTTGTCCACTCTACTGGAAACATCTTCAAAAAATTCCAGAAGATTTGTCAAGCATGATTTCCCTTTCACAAATCCATGCTGACTTGGACCTATCATGTCACCTCTTTCCAAATGTGCTGCTATGACATCCTTAATAATTGATTCCATCATTTTACCCACGACTGAGGTCAGGCTGACCGGTCTATAATTCCCTGTTTTCTCTCTCCCTCCTTTTTTAAAAAAGTGGGGTTACATTGGCTCCCCTCCACTCGATAGGAACTGATCCAGAGTCAATGGAATGTTGGAAAATGACTGTCAATGCATCCGCTATTTCCAAGGCCACCTCCTTAAGTACTCTGGGATGCAGTCCATCAGGCCCTGGGGATTTATCGGCCTTCAATCCCTTCAATTTCCCCAACACAATTTCCCGACTAATAAGGATTTCCCTCAGTTCCTCCTTCTTACTAGACCCTCTGACCCCTTTTATATCCGGAAGGTTGTTTGTGTCCTCCTTAGTGAATACCGAACCAAAGTACTTGCTCAATTGGTCTGCCATTTCTTTGTTCCCCATTATGACTTCCCTTATTCTGACTGCAGGGGACCTACGTTTGTCTTTACTAACCTTTTTCTCTTTACATATCTATAGCAACTTTTGCAGTCCATCTTAATGTTCCCTGCAAGCTTCCTCTCGTACTCTATTTTCCCTGCCCTAATCAAACCCTTCGTCCTCCTCTGCTGAGTTCTAAATTTCTCCCAGTCCCCAGGTTCACTGCTATTTCTGGCCAATTTGTATGCCACTTCCTTGGCTTTAATACTATCCCTGATTTCCCTTGATAGTCATGGTTGAGCCATCTTCCCTTTTTTATTTTTACGCCAGACAGGGATGTACAATTGTTGTAGTTCATCCATGCAGTCTCTAAATGTCTGCCATTGCCCATCCACTGTCAACCCCTTAAGTATAATTCGCCAATCTATCCTAGCAAATTCACGCCTCATACCTTCAAAGTTACCCTTCTTTAAGTTCTGGACCATGGTCTCTGAATTAACTGTTTCATTCTCCATCCTAATGTAGAATTCCACCATATTATGGACACTCTTCCCCAAGGGGCCTCGCACAACGAGATTGCTAATTAATCCTCTCTCATTACACAACACCCAGTCTAAGATGGCCTCCCCCCTAGTTGGTTCCTCGACATATTGGTCTAGAAAACCATCCCTTATGCACTCCAGGAAATCCTCCTCCACCATATTGCTTCCAGTTTGGTTAGCCCAATCTATATGCATATTAAAGTCACCCATGATAACTGCTGCACCTTTATTGCATGCACCCCTAATTTCCTGTTTGATACCCTCCCCAACATCACTACTACTGTTTGGAGGTCTGTACACAACTCCCACTAACGTTTTTTGCCCTTTGGTGTTCTGCAGCTCTACCCATATAGATTCCACATCATCCAAGAAGAAAGGAGATCTGAAAAAAAAACGTAACATACTAAATTGGTGCTGGAAAAAAAAGGTGTTTGCGATGGAAAAAGACATAACTTACTCAATACGAGTTGATACTGGCTGTGAAAAAGATATTGGTTTAATTGGAAAAAAAATTGGAAGAGGTAAAAAACACTCTCCATTGATAATGATTTTAAATTACGGGAAAGTTTCACTGCAGTTTGAAAAGATTTCCAAAGTGGACGTTGTTTATCAAGAAAAGTCCCGAACAGTCTAAACAAGCAGGGGGGGGGGTTGAAAATAACAGGAAAAAAAATCTAAGTTATGCGAACTCAGCAAAGGAAGGAAAAAACTGGGAATTAGAGAATTCTTAAAAAAAATGGAACCGGCACGGAAGTTTTGATTTTGTGCCGAGAGAAATAAAACACAAGATTTGCTCAGTGAACGGGACCATAAAAACGCAATGCTGGAATGTATGTAGCTTGTGTGAAAATTGGATTTCAGTAAACAAAATAGCTATTAAAAATGTGTGGTCTCGTTTTAAATCAATGAAAAAATCTTTGGCAAGTATTTGAATTGGAAGTTTAGAGAAATTGGAGTTTAATCTAAAAAGCTGTCTTTCCTGATGAGAAGGTTTTATTATGACAACTTTACTAATGATTTCTGCTGTTTTAACGGATTCCTAATTTCTAAGCAAGTTTTGAAGGCACAAAGACTTGGGGAAAAATTTTTTCGGATGATTACGCAAAGTCACGTAATGACATCAGGCCTTCTTACAAACCTGTGAAGGAGTTAACCCTTTCCATTGACAGCTGTTTTATACTGGACATTATTAATTTGGATTTCTTAATAGACTAAAGACTCACCTGACAGATAGAGGAAATGGTGGGATAGTCAGAATAAAAATAAAATAGAACTAGCCTATGTAATAATACTTGCCTGATACAAATAAAGAAATAGATACTCAAACAAAACAAATTCAAGAGTTAAAAGCTAAGATAAATAAGCTGAAAGAGATTTAAAAAAAACAGGACCAGACGGATAGTGCAGTGCGCAGCCATAGCACTATCACATATGGCAATAGAGCCAATGTACCCCATGGTGGGTAAGTTTTATCCACAAACCCAACCTAACCCTTACCTCCGATTTCACAGAGTGACCTCGACATGCATGGATAAAAGATGAGTAGACCAGAACCTAACACCTGGTGATGACCAGGATCTGTTTAAAATTTGCAGATAAAACACTCACCGAGATGGAATCACACCGGCCACTTCAGCTCAGCAGCATGATACTAGGGATCTCGACACTCATACTAGCATCAGATAACCCGGATGGACTACGGGGGATGCAGCAAACGCAGGAAAGACACACTTACCCGAACTATGGGATCTTGTTTAATTTAACTGACGGGATATGCATCCCAGCAGCCAAGGACTGGAGCAAGGACAGAGCTTATTTTGACGCATAATGTTAAGCATGAAATTGTGCCGGTTCTGATCAATATTTCAGGCATACACATGCCGGAGTATTGTACAGAATAGACAAGGAAGATGTATAATGTATTAAGTAAGGTTGTTGTAAAGTCCTGTCCCCTCAGTACAGATTCACACGAGGCATGTAGTGAAGTCAAGGTCACTCTGGACCTGCACCTTTATTTCACAGCTCTGGAATGCTGCACTTGCCTGAGACCTGTCCTTCTATACCTGTCTCTTGCAAGTGCACCTCTGGTGGTAAGGTATGCTAGTGGTTACAGGCCATATCTTATTACAGTCATGTATAGCATAGAAACATAGAAACATAGAAAATAGGTGCAGGAGTAGGCCATTCGGCCCTTCTAGCCTGCACCGCCATTCAATGAGTTCATGGCTGAACATTCAACTTCAGTACCCCATTCCTGCTTTCTCGCCATACCCCTTGATCCCCCGAGTAGTAAGGACCTCATCTAACTCCTTTTTGAATATATTTAGTGAATTGGCCTCAACTACTTTCTGTGGTAGAGAATTCCACAGGTTCACCACTCTCTGGGTGAAGAAGTTCCTCCGCATCTCAGTCCTAAATGGCTTACCCCTTATCCTTAGACTGTGACCTCTGGTTCTGGACTTCCCCAACATTGGGAACATTCTTCCTGCATCTAACCTGTCTAAACCCATCAGAATTTTAAATGTTTCTATGAGGTCCCCTCTCATTCTTCTGAACTCCAGTGAATACAAGCCCAGTTGATCCAGTCTTTCTTGATAGGTCAGTCCCGCCATCCCGGGAATCAGTCTGGTGAACTTTCGCTGCACTCCCTCAATAGCAAGAATGTCCTTCCTCAGGTTAGGAGACCAAAACTGTACACAATACTCCAGGTGTGGCCTCACCAATGCCCTGTACAACTGTAGCAACACCTCCCTGCCCCTGTACTCAAATCCCCTTGCTATGAAGGCCAACATGCCATTTGCTTTCTTAACCGCCTGCTGCACCTGCATGCCAACCTTCAATGACTGATATACCACGACACCCAGGTCTCTTTGCACCTGCCCTTTTCCTAATCTGTCACCATTCAGATAATAGTCTGTCTCTCTGTTTTTACCACCAAAGTGGATAACCTCATATTTATCCACATTATACTTCATCTGCCATGCATTTCCCCACTCACCTAACCTATCCAAGTCAGTCTGCAGCCTCATAGCTCACACTGCCACCCAACATAGTGTCATCCACAAATTTGGAGATACTACATTTAATCCCCTCGTCCAAATCATTAATGTACAATGTAAACAGCTGGGGCCTCAGCACAGAACCTTGTGGTACCCCACTAGTCACTGCCTGCCATTCTGAAAAGTACCCATTTACTCCTACTCTTTGCTTCCTGTCTGACAACCAGTTCTCAATCCATGTCAGCACACTACCCCCAATCCCATGTGCTTTAACTTTGCACATTAATCTCTTGTGTGGGACCTTGTCGAAAGCCTTCTGAAAGTCCAAATATACCACATCAACTGGTTCTCCCTTGTCCACTCTACTGGAAACATCTTCAAAAAATTCCAGAAGATTTGTCAAGCATGATTTCCCTTTCACAAATCCATGCTGACTTGGACCTATCATGTCACCTCTTTCCAAATGTGCTGCTATGACATCCTTAATAATTGATTCCATCATTTTACCCACGACTGAGGTCAGGCTGACCGGTCTATAATTCCCTGTTTTCTCTCTCCCTCCTTTTTTAAAAAAGTGGGGTTACATTGGCTCCCCTCCACTCGATAGGAACTGATCCAGAGTCAATGGAATGTTGGAAAATGACTGTCAATGCATCCGCTATTTCCAAGGCCACCTCCTTAAGTACTCTGGGATGCAGTCCATCAGGCCCTGGGGATTTATCGGCCTTCAATCCCTTCAATTTCCCCAACACAATTTCCCGACTAATAAGGATTTCCCTCAGTTCCTCCTTCTTACTAGACCCTCTGACCCCTTTTATATCCGGAAGGTTGTTTGTGTCCTCCTTAGTGAATACCGAACCAAAGTACTTGCTCAATTGGTCTGCCATTTCTTTGTTCCCCATTATGACTTCCCTTATTCTGACTGCAGGGGACCTACGTTTGTCTTTACTAACCTTTTTCTCTTTACATATCTATAGCAACTTTTGCAGTCCATCTTAATGTTCCCTGCAAGCTTCCTCTCGTACTCTATTTTCCCTGCCCTAATCAAACCCTTCGTCCTCCTCTGCTGAGTTCTAAATTTCTCCCAGTCCCCAGGTTCACTGCTATTTCTGGCCAATTTGTATGCCACTTCCTTGGCTTTAATACTATCCCTGATTTCCCTTGATAGTCATGGTTGAGCCATCTTCCCTTTTTTATTTTTACGCCAGACAGGGATGTACAATTGTTGTAGTTCATCCATGCAGTCTCTAAATGTCTGCCATTGCCCATCCACTGTCAACCCCTTAAGTATAATTCGCCAATCTATCCTAGCAAATTCACGCCTCATACCTTCAAAGTTACCCTTCTTTAAGTTCTGGACCATGGTCTCTGAATTAACTGTTTCATTCTCCATCCTAATGTAGAATTCCACCATATTATGGACACTCTTCCCCAAGGGGCCTCGCACAACGAGATTGCTAATTAATCCTCTCTCATTACACAACACCCAGTCTAAGATGGCCTCCCCCCTAGTTGGTTCCTCGACATATTGGTCTAGAAAACCATCCCTTATGCACTCCAGGAAATCCTCCTCCACCATATTGCTTCCAGTTTGGTTAGCCCAATCTATATGCATATTAAAGTCACCCATGATAACTGCTGCACCTTTATTGCATGCACCCCTAATTTCCTGTTTGATACCCTCCCCAACATCACTACTACTGTTTGGAGGTCTGTACACAACTCCCACTAACGTTTTTTGCCCTTTGGTGTTCTGCAGCTCTACCCATATAGATTCCACATCATCCAAGAAGAAAGGAGATCTGAAAAAAAAACGTAACATACTAAATTGGTGCTGGAAAAAAAAGGTGTTTGCGATGGAAAAAGACATAACTTACTCAATACGAGTTGATACTGGCTGTGAAAAAGATATTGGTTTAATTGGAAAAAAAATTGGAAGAGGTAAAAAACACTCTCCATTGATAATGATTTTAAATTACGGGAAAGTTTCACTGCAGTTTGAAAAGATTTCCAAAGTGGACGTTGTTTATCAAGAAAAGTCCCGAACAGTCTAAACAAGCAGGGGGGGGGGTTGAAAATAACAGGAAAAAAAATCTAAGTTATGCGAACTCAGCAAAGGAAGGAAAAAACTGGGAATTAGAGAATTCTTAAAAAAAATGGAACCGGCACGGAAGTTTTGATTTTGTGCCGAGAGAAATAAAACACAAGATTTGCTCAGTGAACGGGACCATAAAAACGCAATGCTGGAATGTATGTAGCTTGTGTGAAAATTGGATTTCAGTAAACAAAATAGCTATTAAAAATGTGTGGTCTCGTTTTAAATCAATGAAAAAATCTTTGGCAAGTATTTGAATTGGAAGTTTAGAGAAATTGGAGTTTAATCTAAAAAGCTGTCTTTCCTGATGAGAAGGTTTTATTATGACAACTTTACTAATGATTTCTGCTGTTTTAACGGATTCCTAATTTCTAAGCAAGTTTTGAAGGCACAAAGACTTGGGGAAAAATTTTTTCGGATGATTACGCAAAGTCACGTAATGACATCAGGCCTTCTTACAAACCTGTGAAGGAGTTAACCCTTTCCATTGACAGCTGTTTTATACTGGACATTATTAATTTGGATTTCTTAATAGACTAAAGACTCACCTGACAGATAGAGGAAATGGTGGGATAGTCAGAATAAAAATAAAATAGAACTAGCCTATGTAATAATACTTGCCTGATACAAATAAAGAAATAGATACTCAAACAAAACAAATTCAAGAGTTAAAAGCTAAGATAAATAAGCTGAAAGAGATTTAAAAAAAACAGGACCAGACGGATAGTGCAGTGCGCAGCCATAGCACTATCACATATGGCAATAGAGCCAATGTACCCCATGGTGGGTAAGTTTTATCCACAAACCCAACCTAACCCTTACCTCCGATTTCACAGAGTGACCTCGACATGCATGGATAAAAGATGAGTAGACCAGAACCTAACACCTGGTGATGACCAGGATCTGTTTAAAATTTGCAGATAAAACACTCACCGAGATGGAATCACACCGGCCACTTCAGCTCAGCAGCATGATACTAGGGATCTCGACACTCATACTAGCATCAGATAACCCGGATGGACTACGGGGGATGCAGCAAACGCAGGAAAGACACACTTACCCGAACTATGGGATCTTGTTTAATTTAACTGACGGGATATGCATCCCAGCAGCCAAGGACTGGAGCAAGGACAGAGCTTATTTTGACGCATAATGTTAAGCATGAAATTGTGCCGGTTCTGATCAATATTTCAGGCATACACATGCCGGAGTATTGTACAGAATAGACAAGGAAGATGTATAATGTATTAAGTAAGGTTGTTGTAAAGTCCTGTCCCCTCAGTACAGATTCACACGAGGCATGTAGTGAAGTCAAGGTCACTCTGGACCTGCACCTTTATTTCACAGCTCTGGAATGCTGCACTTGCCTGAGACCTGTCCTTCTATACCTGTCTCTTGCAAGTGCACCTCTGGTGGTAAGGTATGCTAGTGGTTACAGGCCATATCTTATTACAGTCATGTATAGCATAGAAACATAGAAACATAGAAAATAGGTGCAGGAGTAGGCCATTCGGCCCTTCTAGCCTGCACCGCCATTCAATGAGTTCATGGCTGAACATTCAACTTCAGTACCCCATTCCTGCTTTCTCGCCATACCCCTTGATCCCCCGAGTAGTAAGGACCTCATCTAACTCCTTTTTGAATATATTTAGTGAATTGGCCTCAACTACTTTCTGTGGTAGAGAATTCCACAGGTTCACCACTCTCTGGGTGAAGAAGTTCCTCCGCATCTCAGTCCTAAATGGCTTACCCCTTATCCTTAGACTGTGACCTCTGGTTCTGGACTTCCCCAACATTGGGAACATTCTTCCTGCATCTAACCTGTCTAAACCCATCAGAATTTTAAATGTTTCTATGAGGTCCCCTCTCATTCTTCTGAACTCCAGTGAATACAAGCCCAGTTGATCCAGTCTTTCTTGATAGGTCAGTCCCGCCATCCCGGGAATCAGTCTGGTGAACTTTCGCTGCACTCCCTCAATAGCAAGAATGTCCTTCCTCAGGTTAGGAGACCAAAACTGTACACAATACTCCAGGTGTGGCCTCACCAATGCCCTGTACAACTGTAGCAACACCTCCCTGCCCCTGTACTCAAATCCCCTTGCTATGAAGGCCAACATGCCATTTGCTTTCTTAACCGCCTGCTGCACCTGCATGCCAACCTTCAATGACTGATATACCACGACACCCAGGTCTCTTTGCACCTGCCCTTTTCCTAATCTGTCACCATTCAGATAATAGTCTATCTCTCTGTTTTTACCACCAAAGTGGATAACCTCACATTTATCCACATTATAATTCATCTGCCATGCATTTGTCCACTCACCTAACCTATCCAAGTCGCTTTGCAGCCTCACAGCATCCTCATCGCAGCTCACACTGCCACCCAACTTAGTGTCATCCGCAAATTTGGAGATACTACATTTAATCCCCTCATCTAAATCATTAATGTACAGTGTAAACAGCTGGGGCCCCAGCACAGAACCTTGCGGTACCCCACTAGTCACTGCCTGCCATTCTGAAAAGTACCCATTTACTCCTACTCTTTGCTTCCTGTCTGACAACCAGTTCTCAATCCATGTCAGCACACTACCCTCAATCCCATGTGCTCTGACTTTGCACATCAATCTCTTGTGTGGGACCTTGTCGAACGCCTTCTGAAAGTCCAAATATACCACATCAACTGGTTCTCCCTTATCCACTCTACTGGAAACATCCTCAAAAAATTCCAGAAGATTTGTCAAGCATGATTTCCCTTTCACAAATCCATGCTGACTTGGACCTATCATGTCACCTCTTTCCAAATGCACTGCTATGACATCCTTAATAATTGATTCCATCATTTTACCCACTACCGATGTCAGGCTGACCGGTCTATAATTCCCGGTTTTCTCTCTCCCTCCTTTTTTTAAAAGTGGGGTTACATGTTAGGATACAGTTATATATAATAATGTAAGATACATGACAGTTGTAATGCAGCAGGCTGCCGATGCCATGGGCGCCAGTAGGTTCCGAGGACAAGTGCAGGTGCACAGGGATAAGAGAGGAATAGTTAATGATGCTGCTACCGGCTTTAATACCGGAACCTCCATAGTAAACTCACTGGATATACAAGGGCTGAATGAAAAGGTGGAGCAACTTAAAGGGATGATGAGGGAACTACTAGAGTGGGCAGAACAGAATCAGAAAGACTAAGCCGACCTAGGAAGGGAAGGCATGGAGATACAGTTAGATGGAATTTCAATAATCGAGACACATGCCAAAACAATTAATTGTCTAATTGACAGAGAAAAGGAAGATGCCGGAAAGCTCCGACAAGGGCAATTCTGTCATGCTTATGGTCTGTGGATGGTGGGACAGATACGACACAACCTCGATCAGATCCAAAGGGGAGAGGTACCAGACTGGATAGACAGCTCACATCTGGCTCAGCTAGTCAAGCAGAAGGGGACACTGGACAACTGCACTCTGAAGGGACTAACCAGAGTATACCCAGCGATCCCAAACTGCCAAATGGGCACAGCTGCAGGAGTGGGGATTGTCTTGATGATCCCTATAGTCACATGAGACTCAGGTCCATTTCCCCTTTATCAACTGGAGAATATCAGGGTCGTATGCGACAATGCCTCCCTCCGTTACTACTTAACCGCAGACTCCGCTATCCGTAGAGACAACACACTATACGGCATCTCCCTGACAGGTTGCAAACAGAGGGGCAAGATCACAGTGTGCCCCCACCCGGTGGGACAGGGAGAATTAGATGAGTGTGGCTTTAATCAAACCGATGGATGCGTTCTGGAAATAGTACCTGCCCCTACACATTTTGCCCGGGCCGGGTACAGAGCCAAAGGGAGATACTGTGTCTCCACCACGGAACACTCATATCAGTATAACGGTTTGCAATGCCAAATCCCACAACCAAACTTCTGCTATACACCCCTACGACCCGATACTATTGGGCAAGCCCGCATTATCCAAGTTTTAGACGGCGAGGTACCGAAATCATTAACTCTACCGAACAGCTGCATTATCACTGCAGGAGCAGGCCCCTATCCCCCATTTAGCAGAAGTACTAAGGGAACTAAGACTCAGAGTCGGCCAGTCTGTCAAACTCTACCACCAACTATGGACAAAGATTGAGATACTGGAGAAAGACACCGACACAGAGCTGCAGGATGAGAGTTGGTGGAGGAGGGTTTGGAACTGGGGGATGAATGTCAACATCCACCCCTGGATTCGAATTATATCACATACACTGGTTGGAATACAGCTAGTCCTAGCATTAGCATGGGGAGTCATGGCATGCCGGTCCTGCAGATATTATGCACAACAACGGAGGTTTAGCACCAAAGCTCAGATAAGCAAGGAAGTCCATGTGACAGGCGAGAGGGGCGATTTGAACTATATTAAATGGATCTAAACAACTGAGACTCCTGAAATTCCATGACTGGCCAGCATGTTGAAGCAGTGAATACTAGGTGACACAAAAACATAAATAATATATCAATTAGTGTCGGTTTCAGGGGGCTAAGACTAGCCCCTTTACCAAAAGGGGGGATTGTTGGAGAGCGTTTCCAGAGCAAAGGTACCTATGGCATAATGTTAGAATTAAATATGCATATGTGTGTATAAAATGGTGGCAGGAGATGTATGAAGATGGCTGTCAGTGATTCAGCAAAGCACCAAGGGAGTGTAGCCAGCAGAGAGGGACCACATTCCTAGTTACTGATGATTGCTGTTTCTCACACAGGAATACACAGAAAAGATGAGCTCAACAGATGTCTCTAATCAACAGGCTTCCAGACTCCAGACAAGATGTCCCGGTAGAATAACGGAACAATAATACTCCTGTAACAGGATTAAGATAAGAAAACTACCGGAAGACAGCACCCAAGTACAGTAAGATAAGGGGAAGGGGGGCCTGGACAATGTCACAAGACCATGAGTAACTCTTAGCAACACGAGGCGGTCACGCAGCCACCTAATATTTAGAGACCAATTCTATTGGTCTAATTGAATCTATATGTAATCTATAATCAATATGATTGGATAGTGTCCAGCCGAAATGGGCTGATGTAACTGTAATAAACTGTTGTAAAACATATAAAAATCCATGAAATCCTTTGTTCAGCGGAGAGAGAAGTGCCTGGATGAACCGGTGGCTTCATCTCCCCGCTGGCGTAATAAACCGTTTTGATGTATGGAACCGACCCAGAGTGACGAGTGATTCTTGGAGGGAACATTTGCGCTAACAATACTGAGCAGCAACAGTTCATTTTTGCTGTGGTCTTCAAGTTGTCATTTTGAGTGAATCTGACAACTGAGACCAGCGAAGAACATTCAAATAAAATTTTAAAACGTTTCTTTATGAAAGGTATTATGGAAAAAAAAAAATCTGGATTTCTGTATTTTGACAATGATAATGCTATTTTTAACTGCTTCAGATATTTAGATTTCATTCCTTCTTACTGGCTTTATAAGTCCATGATCGGATCAGCCATGATCGTATTAAATGACGGAGCAGGCTCGAGTGGCCATATGGCCTACTCCTGCTCCTTTTTCTTATGTTCTTATTATGTTCATTGGGCTGACACGCTTCCAATTTTTCCCCATTTAACCCCCACACCCACTCCCACCTGCTCACCTGTTTTCTTCTCTATTTGCTATATAAACTGCACAATTGCTATTTTCTCAGATCTAGGGCTGCTTGCACATACTGGCACCTTGGGTTAATTTTGTACATTCTCAGCATGCCAGGGACTTAAGTGCCGAGGCCTGAGTACACATGTTCTGAACTTTTTAAGACTGCAGCCAAAAAATGCAAATATTTTGCAGGAACATATCTTCTTTGATAGATTTACATCTGGCAAGCCTATCAAAATCTGTTTTCCTTATTTTCAAGTGCATTTAAATGGGCTATTTGAATACATTATATTTGCCCCCCCCCACCTTCCCATGTTATTGCTAAATAGAGATGAGATTATTGACATGTTTAAATTGTCACAGGTATACCATGTCACTTAGCATTGCTCAGACAGCAATCCTAAGGGAGACAGGAAATTCAAATTCATCCAAATTTGCAGTAATGTGAAAATCATTTATTGTCTCCTCAAATCATATAACCATCAATCTTCACAGTCCACCAAGCTATAGATTAGCATTCTATATCTGGATATCAAAAGCCTCATCCTGTGACAGCTCCTGGCTTTTTAATCTTCGAACCTGAGATAAATATTGCTCTAACTTTCTTTTATCTTTATAAATATAAAATAGCTCTCGACACATATTGTTCTGCTAGAAGTCCTCCTCTTTGATCACGTCTTTAGTCACCCCATTGGCTGGGTGTTTGTCTGATTGTGCCTCTTCGAGGTGTTTAAAGGCGCTATGTAAGTGATATCAAGGGTTATGGGGAGAGGGCAGGGAAGTGAAGTTCAGGCCAAGACCAGATCAGCCATGATCTTATTGAATGGTGGAGCAGGCTCGAGGGGCCAAATGGCCGGCTCCTGGTCCTGTTTCTTATGTTCTTATGCTGCTGAAGTGAAAGCTCTCAGATGGCATATTGCTGCTGCAGTATTTTCATTTATAAATATGTCCATTAATATTGGCTTCAAGCAACAGAAATTGCTCATTTCCTTTTGATTGAAGTACGGGGCTAAACATTCTGTTGCGTGGTACCCGTTGTTTGGGTGCTCGGGGTGCTGAATTGGCTCGAAAATGGTATCTGAGCCACGCATGCGCACACATCTGGACGTCGATTTGGTGAGGGCGTTAGCGTTGGCACTGGAAGCGTGCAGTAAGTATGCAGCATAGGCAGATTGTAACCCTGATTGGACGCCAGCGCTGCCATTTTCGACCTCAAGGCTGGAGCTAACGCACTCTCTTAACCTTGCACAGATGAACATGGACCCCACACCAGCGCTATTTAAAGGGATCAGTACCTACTCACAGGTTAGATGCTGATTGAGTTCTACTAGCTGATGCTGAGTTTGTAGATGTGTTTGGTAATTTCTAGACTTCGCTAAGGTTGCCTAAAGTGTACAAGGAGTGGTATGGCACGTGCTCAAGCACTTGGTACCGACTTGCAAGAGGTCTATTCAGACATGGGTGCAATAGTTTGCATACCCCCTTGGCCCGCAGCACGATTGGGAGAATGAGCAGAGGTGACACAGAGCAGGCCAAGCTGCTAGAAGAGGCAGGACGAGAAAGAAAGAAAGACTTGCATTTATGGAGCACCTCTCTTGCCAGAGAGAAGCGGGTGAAGCGAGCAGACAGCTTCACCAGCATAGCAGGCTTCCTCATGGTGCAGAGGGCCATTGACTCACACATGTCGCTTTGTGGGCAGTGCCGCTCAATTCGGTGATGCACCACCACCAGAAGGGATTCCATTCTCTCACTGACCATACTCGGCGCATCATGCAAGTCAATGCTCGGTATCCTGACAGCAGCCACGATGCCTTCATTCTGCAGCAGTCCACTGTACCATCAGCATTTGAGCCACCAAACTAGAGGGTGACTACTGGGCAACAAGGGCTGACCACCTGGCTCATGACTCTGCTACGCAACCCACGCACACGTGCGCAGAATGTATGCAGAGAAAGTCATGCAGCCATATGGAATCCGATACAGACTATGAGCTTCCGATGCCTGGACCTCTCTGGAGGAGCCCTTCAGTAATTACCAGCGTCTCAAGATTCACCATGGTCTGCTGCATGCTTCACAACCACGCCATCGTGAGTGCACAGCCCTGGCCACCAGGCATATGGCGACCAGCTGAGGAGGGAAAGGAGGAGAAGGTGGAAGAGAAGGAAGAAGAGGAAGTAGAAGAGGAAGAAGAGGAAGAAGAGGAAGAAGAGGAAGAAGAGGAAATGGAAGAGGAGGAAGAGGAAGAAGAGGAGGTGGAAGATGAGGAAGAAGAAGCAGAAGAGAGGAGGCAATCCAGACACCCCCTTTCTGCCCGAGCTCTTCGTGACGACTCAGCTGACTGTGGTACCAGTGAACACAACCCCAACTCCTATTCAACAATAGTCCAACACCTTACCATCCCTCTGTTACTTCACGGCAAACGAGCCAAAGGTGGAAACGTTACAGGGACCCTCAAAGCCTCCCTGATAAAGTGTAACATCCCCACCGACACCTGGGAGTCCCTGGCCAAAGATCGCCCTAAGTGGAGGAAGTGCATGTGGGAGGGCGCTGAGCACCTCAAGTCTCATCGTTGAGAACATGCAGAAACCAAGCACAGGCAGTGGAAAGAGCGTGCGGAAAACCAGTCCCACCCACCCTTACCCTCAACGACTATCTGCCCCACCTGTGACAGGGATGTGGCTCTCGTATTGGACGGTTCAGCCACTGAAGGACTCATTTTGAAGCAAGTCTTCCTCGATTCCGAGGGACTGCCTATGATGACGATGACTGACCATCACAGTGTCCTCGTGCCACAATGCTACAATAAAAGCCACTACAAAACAAACATTCCAAACCAATTTTATGAATCAAAGCATTACAATATTTCATTCACAAGTCAACTAATCACTCTTGTTCCATTCCCTTGATGCTGTCTTCAATGTGCTTGTCCTAGTGTTCCTACGCAGTGCTACGCCAGTGGCTACAGCGTGGCTGGTGGAAGGCTGCTGACTTTCGGTGGGGCAGACTGCAGATGACGTTGCAGGACAACCTCGAGCAGCCCTGGGCCCAGTAGGCCCGGCTTCAGACTGCACGAGCTCGGCATGGGTGGCAGCAGTCTAGGCTGACAGACAACAGGAAGGGCACTGGTGGAGTGGCAGTGGTGGGAGCACGAATGCTGTGCTTCTGAGAGAGGACAGCAGGTTCGTCCTTCACGGAGCCATGGCCACTCCTCCAGTGCGGCACTTCAGTATTCCTAGCTTTCTGCTGGGGCACAGATTGCTGGACTGCTGTAACATGCTGCAAGCCCTTTTCAACCCAGCCATAATGGCAGTAGTCTGAGCTTGCACGGCAACAGTCTAAGCTTCTATTGCAGCACTAGATGTTGAGTGAGGTCTGTTTGTGCCACAGTGGAAGCTGAGACATTGACCATCAGACACTGCATGATGGTTGAGTCCACAAGTGCGCTAATGGATCTGCCCAGCCCTTCACGCTGGAAAGAATGAGTTCCACACTCTGTACAAAGCCCTGTGTAAGGTTGCAGCTGGATTCCTTCATGCTCCTTGACATTGCATTCAGACTTTTTGGCACACTTGCCAATGTACCAAGCATTTTGTTGTGCATACCCATCAGCTTTGTTCAGCAGGCCTGTATAGGGTATTGGTGAGGCCGCACCTGGAGTACTGCATGCAGTTTTGGTCACCTTACTTAAGGAAGGATATACTTGCTTTGGAGGGGGTACAGAGACAATTCACTCGGCTGATTCCGGAGATGAGGGGGTTATCTTATGATGATAGATTGAGTAGACTGGGTCTTTACCCGTTGGAGTTCAGAAGCTTGAGGGGTGATTTTATAGAAACATTTAAAATAATGAAAGGGATAGACAAGATAGAGGCAGAGAGGTTGTTTCCACTGGTTGGGGAGACTCGAACTAGGGGGCACAGCCTCAAAATACGGGGGAGCCAATTTAAAACCGAGTTGAGAAGGAATTTCTTCTCCCAGAGGGTTGTGGAATTCTCTGCCCAAGGAAGCAGTTGAGGCTAGCTCATTGAATGTATTCAAGTCACAGATAGATTTGTAACCAATAAGGGAATTAAGGGTTACGGGGAGCGGGCAGGTAAGTGGAGCTGAGTCCACAGCCAGATCAGCCATGATCTTATTGAATGGCGGAGCAGGCTCGAGGGGCTAGATGGCCTACTCCTGTTCCTAATTCTTATGTTCTTATGTTCTAGGCCACCTCATCGAAGTCTTCATCTGAGTCCTGTGCAGCAGAACTCGTGAGTGACCTCAACCTCCCGGAAGCTGGTATCTGTGCAACCCTTTCCCCCTGCACTGGCTGAAGCCCACTTGTGCCCGGTGACTCACCACATGCAGATCCCACCTCTAAGCTACCCTCTGAAGTCCGCGCAGTGCCAGAATCTGAACAGGTGGCTGGGACTGCCATATTCCGACACCTGGGTATCCCTGGCCAAAGACTGCTCCAAGTGGAGGAAGAGCATCCGGGAGGGCGCTGGGCACCTCGAGTATCATCGCTGAGAGCATGCAGGAAACAAGCGCAGGCAACGGAAGGAGCGTACGGCAACCAGACTCCCCAACCATCCTTTTCTCCAACCACTGTCTGCCCCACGTGTGTCAGAGACTGTAATTCCTGTATTGGAATGTACAGTCACCTGAGAACTCACTTTTAGAGTAGAAGCAAGTCTTCCTCGATTTCGAGGGAGTGCCTATGATGATGATATAGACAGAAATAGACAGTTTCTTAAAAGATAGGGGGATAAGGGGTTATGGGTAGCGGGCGGGGAAGTGGAGATGAGTCCATGATCAGATCAGCCATGATCGTATTAAATGGCGGAGCAGGCTCGAGGGGCCATATGGCCTACTCCTGCTCCTATTTCTTATGTTCTTATGATGATTAAGTGACAATGTTTCTTCTTCATCATCACTCTCCCACAGCTTTTCTTCTTGACTCACTGGCTGAGCAGGTTGGATTGCTTGAGCCTCTGAAAAGAGAAAGGCACAAGGATAGGGTTGTGGGGGTTGAGGGGTTGGGTAGGGGGGGTGCAAGAGGTGCTGGCTTACACCATTTTCAGCATGTGATTCAGAAGAGATTGTGGGAAGATGGGGAACTGGGATGTGAGAAGGAGGATTAGATATGAGCATATTGTTGATTTCAATGGTTTCGGCACAGCCGCCGGCCACAGCCTCAGTCACAGCCACTCCAATTATGCCGAGCCCGTTTCCTCGAGCGGGGTCAGGATATGGAGACGTGCCTGTCCCCCTCTGGTTAGTTGCTGCTGCCTAGAGTTGTGAGCAACCTTGTCCTGAAAGAGAGAGGGAAGTGTGTCAGTGAGTGTGGTTCACTGTGTTTGGCTGATGTGGCTGTCATGGTTGAATAGCTGGCAGTGTGTGTGCGCAAGCTGTGAGATGTGGGTGTGAGGCTTGCAGCAGTGGTAAGTATGTGAGGGTGAGGTGGAGCTTATGAATGTGAGGTATGAGTGATGATTGATAGATTGTTTGTAGGTGGTGTGGTGCATTGAGCAGTGTGTGAGGCTAGTGGTGCAGTTTGTAGGATATAGCATTTGAAGATAAGCAGCTTCGAAAACTTCAGTCGGTGTGGGAGAGTTGATGCTCCTAGATAGATGGTAGAATGATCGTGGTTGAGGGCCTTTTTTTATCCTAAGCATTTTGACATGATCCTTTGAATACTATAAACATGCTGTTCTTTGAAGGACGCCTGGCACCTTTGTGGAGGTGGGGAGTTCTCTGGTAGGGTTTCAGCAGAATCCCCTAAAAGAAAGAATTACATTTCTATAGTGCCTTTCAGGACCTCAGGACGTTGCAAAGCACTTTACAGCCAATTAAGTACTTTTGTGTAGTCACTGTTGCAATGTAAGAAACGAGGCAGCCAATTTGCACACAGCAAGCTCCCACAAACAGAAATCAAATAGATGACCAGATAATCTATTTTGTTCATGTTGGTTGGGAGCCAAATATTGCCAGCACACCCGGGAGAACACCTGAGTATATCAGATCACACCAGACTCATAATATGCTATTATATTAGTGATATTGTCTGGGCCCAGCTATTACGTAAAATCAAATGAATACACCAGGTTCAGAGCAAATTTCAACAACAGAATTGACAAACTCCAAGATTCATGGCTCTTTAGATCCAGCTTTTTAAACTATAAGGTGTAACTTACAGTTTATGAAGTGTTACAATTAACAACTTATTGTATTCCAGTCAAACTGTATAAAGTGTTGAGTGTTATCTATCACGCATTAGATTCTGGAACTGTGGAAATAAGATGATGATAATATTTTGGAAAGTACTGATCATGTTTTGGACATGTATTAGAACTGCAGTGATATTTTTGAGCAATGAGATTTAATCATTACCTCACTGAGTATTAGTGGTAGTTATGGAATATCTAACAGGCTTGAATTGATGAATTTTTCCTTGTATCTCATGGTTGAGACCAGTATCCTTTCTATATCTGCAGGGGTTATCACGGTATTAAATTCAACATTTCATACACAGGATTAAGCCCAAAGAAATCAGAATTTCTTCATATTGTGATATATGCAGACTCATGCACTCTGTTTGTGAGAGAATGATTTTGATGATGAACAGCATATAGATCAAATATCTACATGAAGAGTGAGAATAGTCCATCAGGCCGGCCAAAAGCTCACTGCGCCTG
This sequence comes from Pristiophorus japonicus, assembly GCF_044704955.1. NCBI lineage: Eukaryota > Metazoa > Chordata > Chondrichthyes > Pristiophoridae > Pristiophorus > Pristiophorus japonicus. The sequence goes on from NC_091978.1 coordinate 32,891,600, forward strand.
TTTGATGGTGCGACCTCATGCATCGCTTTCTGAGAAACATTTCTGATGCTAAACTCTGAGGGAAGCAAAAAAAGAGCAAAATATCTGTGGCCAATGTAAGCATCAGCTCCCCAAGGATTTGTTGGACATTATCTGGATATTGCGGTTTAATCCCCAAGGATTTGTTGGACATTATCTGGACATTGCGGTTTAATCCCCAAGGATTTGTTGGACATTATCTGGACATTGCGGTTTAACTTTCTCACTGCAGAAAAAACTGGAAGCCTGTTTGTGGGAGGGGCCCAGATGTTGGACTTGGAATGATGGGCAGGTGTGGTCTGAAAGACAATGGCCAAGATAAGACAATTCATCACAGGTGATGGGCAAATGGAGGTTCAAATGTTAAGTAATGTGAACTCGTCAAAGGTAGATCAGATGAACTGATCAGTGATCGAGCCATTACCTGGATGAGATACCAGAACAATAGAACGCCATTAAGCCCAGACCGGTCGGAAGTGAAAATCCATAACTGGACTCAAAACAGGAAGCCTCGAAAACAAGGAAAAAACCTTATTCGGCCTGAAAAGGCAAACGAACGGTGGGGGGGGGGGTATAAAAGAGGCCGTGTGACCACATCTCTCTCTCTCTCTCTTGCTCTCGTTGCTTCACCTCAACAAGAACCGAACCCTCCGTGTGGGACGGAGAGAAGAAACCAGAAGAGACACGTTTTCATCAGGAGAAACAGCGAGTAAGCCAACGAACCGGTGAGCATCATCTCTGCACACAGATCTTTTAAGATCACAGCCACGGTGTGTTCTCCCAATCAAATCTTAGGGGTTTTTCAGGGGAGGTTTTAGACGTGGGTACTTCACGATAGGAGCCTGTTTAGAACTGTATTTGTTTGTTTTACACACCAGGGTGTGTGTGGTTTTACTGGGTGCAGGTGTGTGCTTTAACTTTAATAAAAGCATTGCCGGTTGAGACCAAGGTATTCGTACGTGACTCATTCATCTGTTCAGTGCAGTAATCACTCCCAGCTCTAGAACTATTGTAACGTGGGAGTGCGTCGAAAACACCTGAGGGAAACCACTTACAGAATCTGGTGACCGCAGGCAGGCGCTGGGTGTACTGAACAGAGAGTTATGGAAGATATTAAGGCCAAGAGTTCAGCAATGGGGGATAGGATTTCCTCATATATCTTTGGGAAAGTTAACATAACACAACATAGAAACATAGAAAATAGGTGCAGGAGCAGGCCATTCAGCCCTTCTAGCCTGCACCGCCATTCAATGAGTTCATGGCTGAACATGAAACTTCAGTACCCACTTCCTGCTTTCTCGCCATAACCCTTGATCCCCCGAGTAGTAAGGACTTCATCTAACTCCCTTTTGAATATATTTAGTGAATTGGCCTCAACTACTTTGTGGTAGAGAATTCCACAGGTTCACCACTCTCTGGGTGAAGAGGTTTCTCCTCATCTCGGTCCTAAATGGCTTACCCCTTATCCTCAGACTGCGACCCCTGGTTCTGGACTTCCTCAACATTGGGAACATTCTTCCTGCATCTAACCTGTCTAAACCCGTCAGAATTTTAAACGTTTCTATGAGGTCCCCTCTCATTCTTCTGAACTCCAGTGAATACAAGCCCAGTTGATCCAGTCTTTCTTGATAGGTCAGTCCCGCCATCCCGGGAATCAGTCTGGTGAATCTTCGCTGCACTCCCTCAATAGCAAGAATGTCCTTCCTCAAGTTAGGAGACCAAAACTGTACACAATACTCCAGGTGTGGCCTCACCAAGGCCCTGTACAACTGTAGCAACACCTCCCTGCCCCTGTATTCAAATCCCCTCGCTATGAAGGCCAACATGCCATTTGCTTTCTTAACCGCCTGCTGTACCTGCATGCTAACCTTCAATGACTGATGTACCATGACATCCATTTCTCGTTGCACCTTCCCTTTTCCTAATCTGTCACCATTCAGATAATAGTCTGTCTCTCTGTTTTTACCACCAAAGTGGATAACCTCACATTTATCCACATTATACTTCATTATACAACAGTGCGTACTAGACCTTTTGCGGGCGGAGAGTCCAAAGGACAAAGCCGCTGAGTGGACAGGGAGTAAGGAGCATAGAAAGGCAAAAGAAAAGGCCATCTGGCTCATGTGTCTGCAGAAGCAAGTCCAACTGCTTAGGGAGCAGGTTGGTAGGCTTAAGGCAGAGCTCAAGGAGTCTGAGGAGCAGTCAGCCGCAAGGGCCATGGTAGGAACGAGGCTTTTAGATGAGGGGAACGTAAACAGGCTGGAGGGGCAACTGAAGGATATTAAGACAGCGTATAGGGTAGCCACCAGTAAGGGTTTTGAGAGTGGGAATCACAGCCCCTGCCAAGAGAAAATCCAAAGCTTGACCCACGCTCTATCCAAGGCCAAAGGAATGGCCTAATGGCCCCGGGGGGACTGGGAAGGGGAAGGGGAAGGGGAAGACAGTGAGGATTGGGAGCTGGACAGGGACGCATGACCTCCGCCAGAGGCGCCGAGACCCATGTATCCCATATGGCAGCGAAAATACGGTGCGCCCTTAGACGGCCAAGGTCAGGGGATGCTGCAAAGCAATTTTGTGGTCCCATTCACAACCCCAGAGCTGCAAAATATGATGTCAGCGGTGCCCAAGCTTAGCAACGAAGGAGACCCATTGGTCCACTTCACGGAGGTGGAACAGGTGGGAGGGATTAAAGCGGAGATTCACAAGCTGCTATTATTTTCCCTGGAGGGGAAGATGTACCAGGCCCTATCTGCCGAAAGCAAAAGGGGGCAGGGAACCATAGAGGGATTAAAGGAGGAAATCCTTAGAGCCATGGGTCACACCCAAGGTAGTAAATGTACCGCCATCGAAAGGCCACGTGTGATTGAAAGGCTGCATTAGAGGGAGCAGCGTGCGACGGCCCGGCCCGGAAATCGGCACGGTCCCAGCCTGCAAGACCATCAGCAGGCCGGGGCTATCAGAGGGAGCAGCAGAGAGCGACGGCTGCAAGTCAGGTGCAGATTGCAGTGCGGGCAGTCACGGCAGGAGGGGCGAAGGAGCGGCAAGAGTTTATAGAGGAAGTGACCGGGGCCCAGGAGAGGCGTGAGTCTGGGGCCCAGAAGAGGCGACAGCCCAGGGGCAGCACGGGCCAGCCCACACTGCGATATGTGTGCGCACTAGGTCCGTGCAGCAGAGCTGGTCTCCAGTCGTCCTGGTTAATCCTTGCCACTGGATCAAGACCGAGCTCTGTCAAGTCCGTGTGGTGGCTGGTGTGCAATGACCACCCCATGTTAAAAAAATCCAAGCACAGGCATCTTCCACCCTCCAAGATGTAGTTCGGGATCTGGAATATTAGGTCCTTCATTGAAACACCTGTGAACTCATTCCTTTTTGGCGTGGAAGCAAATCATCCTCACTTCGAGGGACTACCTATGATGATTCTCCAGGGTGGAAAGGATGCTGCAGCTGGCTGGGGAAGCACCTCAGGCTTTTGCAGACCGGCTCTGGGGGGTCTATAATAAAGCCTGTAATGGAGTGCTGGACCGACCGCAGTTGCAGGGGGAGCCAAGGAACCATTGGCTCAGGACCCTACTGTCAAAGAGTTTGCCCCGGTTTATGGTAAAGTCCGAGAACTGGTTTGACCCTGAGAATCTCCAGAAGACGGAGGCCAATGTGCTCCATCACATGAGTCTGGCATTTAAGGCCGGCGTGGAGGAGGTCAAACCAGTTCAAGGGAAGGTTCACGAGATAAAGGCCAGTGAGGGTAGTAAAAGGGAATAGCACCAGGAAGGAGGTAGCTCAGAGAGGGTTAGGACGTGTTCCGGGAGTGAGAAGCCGGGCCACTGGAGGAAAGACTGCCCAGCCCTGAGGAGGGGGCAAGGCAAAGGGGATCCTCCAGTGCCTAAGACAAAATCTGTCGAGGCGAAGGGACCGACCCCGGAACTATCTGATGTTCTGGTGGCCACCCTTCAGACAGCTTTTGTGCCAGAGCGGGGAAGGGTAGACGCTGCCGTGAGCAGGGAAATCCCAACTGCTCGGGTAATCCCACCACTCTGACTAGCATGCACCCAGCCTGAGTATCTGTGTTCGCTCACATACAATGAGTGGAGTAGACCATGTGTGAGAATGGGGGTGGAGAAGGTAGTGGGGAAGTATTGGTGGACACCGGAGCTTCGAGCACGATCTTCCATTCGAGTAACCCGACCGATTCACCCTGGTCCAGCAAGGTTCCACACTGTCTGGTGGGGTTCTGCTGCAACTGTACAGGGTATTGGTGAGGCCGCACCTGAAGTACTGCGTGCAGTTTTGGTCACCTTACTTAAGGAAGGATATACTGGCTTTGGAGGGGGTACAGAGACGATTCACTAGGCTGATTCCGGAGATGAGGGGGTTACCTTATGATGATGGATTGAGTAGGCTAGGTCTTTACTCGTTGGAGTTCAGAAGGATGAGAGGTGATCTTATAGAAACATTTAAAATCATGAAAGGGATAGACAAGATAGAGGCAGAGAGGTTGTTTCCACTGGTCGGGGAGACTAGAACTAGGGGGCACAGCCTCAAAATACGGGGGAGCCAATTTAAAACCGAGTTGAGAAGGAATTTCTTCTCCCAGAGGGTTGTGAATCTGTGGAATTGTCTGCCCAAGGAAGCAGTTGAGGCTAGCTCATTGAACGTATTCAAATCACAGATAGATAGATTTTTAACCGATAAGGGAATTAAGGGTTACGGGGAGAGGGCGGGTAAGTGGAGCTGAGTCCACGGTCAGATCAGCCATGATCTTATTGAATGGCGGAGCAGGCTCGAGGGGCTAGATGGTCTACTCCTGTTCCTAATTCTTATGTTCTTATGTTCTTATGTTCACGGGGACCGATCAGGCGGAGATGATGTCCAGGTCATTAGCCATTGATTTAGGATCCCACCACACAAGATGGGAATGCATCCGAATAAAGTGGGAACAGCCAGAGTCAGGAGTCCTAGGGGCCGACTTTATGTTAGCCCACAGGATCATTTAAGGAATCACTGCCTTTGCGGATCAGTGGATTCTGATAAGGAGGAAGAAGTTGTAGTGATCCCAGGGAAGGAGGAGGGTAAAGATACAGTGTGTACAATGAAGCCGAAGGGTAGTTACGACTTTGAGCAATTGGTTAATACTACCCCGGCCGAATACCAGGCTTACGTGCGGGACAATCTCGCGTCGTTCGCCACACACAAACAGTAGGATACGGGGGTCGAAGTCAGGGTACAAGGAGACCCAATGTCCCTGCCGCAGAAACAGTATAATTGCCCCAGGGAGGCAGAGGCCGACTTAGAGACGGCACTGGGATCCCAGGACATGTTGAGGCCCATAGCCACACACATGGAGGGCCACCGTGGACGACCAGGACTGACATATGAAGAAAGACTGGATCGACTAGGCTTATATTCAATAGAATTTAGAAGAATGAGAGGGGATCTCATAGAAACATACAAAATTCTGACAGGATTGGACAGATTAGATGCAGGAAGAATGTTCCCAATGTTGGGGAAGTCCAGAACCAAGGGTTACAGTCTAAGGATAAGGGGTAAGCCATTTAGGACCGAGATGAAGAGAAACTTCTTCAATCAGAGAGTTGTGAACCTGTGGAATTCTCTACCACAAAAAATTGTTGAGGCCAGTTTGTTAGATATATTCAAAAGGGAGTTAGATGTGGCCCTTACGGCTAAAGGGATCAAGGGGTACGGAGAGAAAGCAGGAATGGGGTACTGAAGTGCATGATCAGCCATGATCATATTGAATGGTGGTGCAGGCTCTAAGGGCCGAATGGCTTACTCCTGCACCTATTTTCTATGTTTCTATGTTGCTATGGGGTGCTCAACAACAACATCCCAGCTTACGCGCTCACTGTCACAGCCGTAGTTGACCTGATAGGGAACATTCCAGCATTCGCGACCACATTCATGTTGCTGGATATATCGAACGGGTTCTGGTCAATTCCCTAAAAACAGAGGACCAGTACAAGTTCGCATTCACATTTAAAGGGCAACAGTTTACCCGGACGTGCCTTCCCCAGGGTTTCCACAACAGTCCCTCCATTTTTTACCAGTGTATGGGCAACAGTTTAAAGGGTTTCAGCAGGCGCCATAAGAACATAAGAACATAAGAATTAGGAACAGGAGTAGGTCATCTAGCCCCTCGAGCCTGCTCCGCCATTCAACAAGATCATGGCTGATCTGGTCGTGGACCCAGCTCCACTTACCTGCCCTCTCCCCGTAACCCTTAATTCCCTTATTGGTTAAAAATCTATCTATCTGTGACTTGAATACATTCAATGAGCTAGCCTCAACTGCTTCCTTGGGCAGAGAATTCCACAGATTCACAACCCTCTGAGAGAAGAAATTCCTTCTCAACTCGGTTTTAAATTGGCTCCCCCGTATTTTGAGGCTGTGCCCCCTAGTTCTAGTCTCCGCGACCAGTGGAAACAACCTCTCTGCCTCTATCTTGTCTATCCCTTTCATTATTTTAAATGTTTCTATAAGATCACCCCTCATCCTTCTGAACTCCAATGAGTAAAGACTCAGTCTACTCAATCTATCATCATAAGGTAACCCCCTCATCTCCAGAATCAGCCTAGTGAATCGTCTCTGTACCCCCTTCCAAGGCTAGTATATCCTTCCTTAAGAAAGGTGACCAAAACTGCACGCAATACTCCAGGTGCAGCCTTACCAATACCCTATACAGTTGCAGCAGGACCTCCTGCTTTTGTACTCCATCCCTCTCGCAATGAAGGCCAACATTCCATTCGCCTTCCTGATTACCTGCTGCACCTGCAAACTAACTTTTTGGGATTCGCTTAACCTATCTAAATCTCTTTGCAGCCTCTGTATCCTCCATACAACTCACTTTCCCACTAATCTTAGTGTCATCTGCAAATTTTGTTACACTACACTCTGTCACCTCTTCCAGGTCATCTATGTATATTGTAAACAGTTGTGGTCCCAGCATCAATCCCTGTGGTACACCACTAACCACCGATTTCCAACCCGAAAAGGACCCATTTATCCTGACTCTCTGTTTTCTGTTCGCCAGCCAATTCTCTATCCATGCTAATACATTTCCTCTGACTCCACGTACCTCTATCTTCTGCAGTAACCTTTTGTGTGGCACCTTATCGAATGCCTTTTGGAAATCTAAATACACCTCATCCATCAGTACACCTCTATCCACCATGCTCGTTATATCCTCAAAGAATTCCAGTAAATTAGTTGAACATGATTTCCCCTTCATGAATCCATGCTGCGTCTGCTTGATGGCACTATTCCTATCTAGATGTCCCGCTATTTCTTCCTTAATGATAGTTTCAAGCATTTTCCCCACTACAGATATTAAACTAACCGGCCTATAGTTACCTGTGTCTTTGTGTCTTCCACTGTGAAGACCGAAGCAAAATAATTGTTTAACATCTCAGCCATTTCCACATTTCCCATTATTAAATCCCCCTTCTCATCTTCTAAGGGACCAACATTTACTTTAGTCACTCTTTTCTGTTTTATATATCTGTAAAAGCTTTTACTATCTGTTTTTATGTTTTGCGCAAGTTTACCTTTGTAATCTACCTTTCCTTTCTTTATTGCTTTTTTAGTCATTCTTTGCTGTTGTTTAAAATTTTCCCAATCTTCTAGTTTCCCACTAACCTTGGCCACCTTATATGCATTGGTCTTTGATTTGATACTCTCCTTTATTTCCTTGGTTATCCACGGCTGGTTATCCCTTCTCTTACCACCCTTCTTTTTCATTGGAATATATTTTTGTTGAGCACTATGAAAGAGCTCCTTAAAAGTTCTCCACTGTTCCTCAATTGTGCCACCGTTTAGTCTGTGTTTCCAGTCTACTTTAGCCAACTCTGCCCTCATCCCACTGTAGTCCCCTTTGTTTAAGCATAGTACGCTCGTTTCTGACACAACTTCCTCACCCTCAATCTGTTTTACAAATTCAACCATACTGTGATCACTCATTCCGAGAAGATCTTTTACGAGGAGATCGTTTATTATTCCTGTCTCATTACACAGGACCAGATCTAAGATAGCTTGCTCCCTTGTAGGTTCTGTAACATACTGTTTGAAGAAACAATCCCGTATGCATTCTATGAATTCCTCCTCCAGGCTACCCCGTGCGATTTGAGTTGACCAATCGATATGTAGGTTAAAATCCCCCATGACTACTGCCGTTCCTTTTCCACATGCCTCCATCATTCCCTTGATTATTGCCCGCCCCACCGTGAAGTTATTATTTGGGGGCCTATAAACTACGCCCACCAGTGACTTTTTCCCCTTACTATCTCTAATCTCCACCCACAATGATTCAACATTTTGTTCATTAGAGCCAATATCGTCTCTCACAACTGCCCTGATATCATCCTTTATTAACAGAGCTACCCCACCTCCTTTCCCTTCTTTTCTATCTTTCCGAATCGTCAGATAGCCCTATATGTTTAATTCCCAGTCTTGGCCACCCTGCAACCATGTTTCTGTAATGGCCACCAAATCATACCCATTTGTAATGATTTGTGCCGTCAACTCATTTACTTTATTTCGAATGCTGCGTGCGTTTAGGTAGAGTGTTTTAATTCTAGTTTTTAAACCATGATTTTTAGTTTTGACCCCTCCTGCAGCCTCCTGGACCATGTGCAGCTGCAGATGCAGATCAGTGGTTTAAAGGACCAGCTGCGGAAAATCCTGGGGGAAGGGAACGCGATGGTAGGGTCGGAGTTAGAGGAGGACCAGGCAATGACTGCCCATTTAAGGGAGGTTATCGCAGAGCTGGAGACACACGCAAATACTTGCAAATGCATTAATACAGGAGGACAGGAATGCCTCGGCGCAGGCTGCACAAAACGAAGTGTGCGTGTTGTACAGTGCCTGGTTGCTGAGTGAGGGACGCAGTAATTTAGAGGACCTCCAGCAAGGTCGCATTCTGTCATGGATCAGCAACCGGCACCTCGCAGTGCTCAGCCCGTATAGTAGTTCAATGAGCCCGTGTCAGCTCCGTCTCGCCTCCGAAGCCTACCCAGTCCCAGTGGATTGCAGTCGGTCCAACCACTCAATCATAGGGATAGTGTTGAGTATGCTGGTAATGGGTGGGACATCACAACCAAGGTGGAGAACATTGGGATCATACGGGAAGGGGTGCATGTGCGGTATCATGCGCTCCCACCATTTGTTATAAAGTGGGAGCCTGCCATGACCAGCACTGACCTCAAGGGGTGCCAGAGCAGGGGTGCAGATGTCATTTTGTGTCTTCAGCATTTGAACTCGTTAGATCGGCCAGAGTGCGGGTTTGAATCCGAGAGTCAAGAGCCCATCAATAGCACCATGGAGGTGAGGGCCCAGAGCCACGTTCTACCTCAGGTAGCATATGCGGGCAACGGGACATACTGCGTAACCACAAGCGTGGACCGGTATCGAGTGCACCGGGACACTTGGTGTCCGGTCACCGTCAGCACTTTCTGCTTCAAAGCCGACACCGAAGTTCAAGTGACACAGGAACGTATTATTTCAATCCTAGAACCATCCACGGTACACATTACGGTAAATGACACGATCCAGAACCTACAACATTACCCAGTTCGGGTATCATATTCCTTTTCTGCCGGAACACCGATCAACGTTATGAAAGGCTGTCGAGCTATCCCAAAAACATTATTTCACACTGGAACAGACGAAGCGGGACACAGGGGAAATAATTAAAGGGATAAATTCCCCGCCCTGGTGGGACCTTGGCCAGAAGTGTGGAGGTTCCTCCGTGGATCCGCATATGCTCACATGCTCTCGTCATTGTACAGTTTTTGATTGTGATATACCTGTTGTGTATTGCTGGTAAAAAGAGAAGTCAGGTGCTCCAGAGTCGATGGGAGGCTGTAGTTAACGAACCGTGAATGTAACTTTCTGTATCTATATGGTAACAGTGCAATGCACAGTTGTATTTCAGGGACGTATATTAGGGGTGTTTTAAAAGTAAAAAGGGATAGGATTGGTTGGGAACCACGATGCTTGTTCACCAGCGGACGTTGATATGTTCTAGAAGACTCTTGAAATATCATAGGGGGGACTTTAAGCATCGGCTCCCTTCCCCAAAGATGTGTTGGACATTATCTGGACATTGCGGTTTAATTTTCTCACTGCAGAAAAAACTGGAAGCCTCTTTGTGGGAGGGGCCCAGATACTTCTCCATATTGGACTTGGAATGATGGGCAGGTGTGGTCTGGGAAGACAATGGCCAAGATAAGACAATTCATCGCAGGTGATGGGCAAATGGAGGATCCATTGTTAAATGACAGCATAGTGGTTATGTTACTGGACTAGTAATCCAGAGGCCTGGACTAATGATCCTGAGACATGCGTTCAAATCCAACCACAGACTAGCCAAGCAACAGCAGCTCTAAACTGGGCACCCAAGATGTACTGTGGGGCAACAGCAGAACCAGCACCTTCTCAAGGGCAATTTGTGATCGATAATAAATGCTGGCCTTGCCACCGACACCCACATCCCATAAACGAAAAAAAAAATCCCTCACTCTACCAACCCAGGTTCAATCAGGAGTGTAGAACAGCATGCCAGGAGCAGCACCAGGCATACATAAAAATGAGGTGCCAACCTGGAGAAGCTGCATTACAGGACTACATGCATGCAACCATCTCCAGCCAGAAGTGCCGAGTGGATGATCCATATTGGCCTCCTACTGAGGTCCCCACCATCACAGAAGCCAGTCTTCAGCCAATTCGATTCAGTCCATGTGATATCAAGAAATGGCTGAGCGCACTGGATACAGCAAAGGCTATGGGCCCCGACAATATCCTGGCTGGTGTGCTGAAGGATTGCGCTCCAGAACTAGCCGCACCTCTAGCCAAGCTGTTCCAGTACAGCTACAACACTGGCATCTACCCAACAATGTGGAAAACTGCCCAGGTGTGTCCTGTCCACAAAAAGCAGGACAAATCCAATCCGGCCAATTACCGTCCCATCTGTCTACTCTCAATCATCAGCAAAGTGATGGAAGGTGTCGTCGACAGCACTATCAAGTGGCACTTACTCACCAATAACCTGCTCACCGATGCTCAGTTTGGGTTCCGCCAGGGCCTGTCAGCTCCAGACCTTATTACAACCTTGGTCCAAACATGGACAAAAGAGTGAATTCCAGAGGTAAGGTGAGAGTGACTGCCCTTGACATCACGGCAGCATTTGACCGAGTGAGGCACCAAGGAGCCATAATAAAACTGAAGTCAATGGGAATCAGGGGGAAACTCCTCACTGGCTGGAGTCATACCTAGCACAAAGGAGGATGGGTACGGTTGTTGGAGGTCAATCATCTCAGCCCCAGGAAATTGCTGCAGGAGTTCCTTAGGACAGTGTCCTCGGCCCAACCATCTTCAGCTGCTTCATCAATAACCTTCCTTTCATCATAAGATCAGTAATGGGGATGACTATCTCCAACAAGTGAGAGTTTAACCATCGCCCCTTGACATTCAACGGCATTACCATCGCCGTATCCCCCATCATCAACATCCTGGGAGTCACCATTGAGTAGATACTTATCTGGACCAGCTACATAAATACTGTGTCAATAAGAGCAGGTCATAGGCTGGGTATTCTGTGGCGAGTGTCTCACTTCTTGACTGCACAAAATCTTTCCACCATCCACAAGGCACAAGACAGGATTGCGATGGAATACTCTCCACTTGCCAGGATGAGTGCAGCTCCATCAACATTCAAAGAGCTCAACACCATCTCGGACAAAGCAGCCCAGTTAATTGGCATCCCATCCGCCACCTTCAACATTCACACCTTGCACCACTGGTGCACCGTGGCTGCAGTGTGTACCATCTACAAGATGCACTGCAGTAACTGGCCAAGGCTTCTTCAGCAGCATCTCCCAAACCCTGAAGCTCTACCACCTAGAAGGTCAAGAGCAGCAAGTGCATGGGAACACCATCACCTGCAAGTTCCTCTCCAGGTGACACACCATCCTGACTTGGAAATATATCGCAGTTCCTTCATCGTCGCTGGATCAAAATCCTGGCACTCCCTCCCTAACAGCACGCTGGGAGTATCTTCAGCACACGCACTGCAGCGGTTCAAGAAGGTGGCTCACCAGCATCTGCTCAAGGACAATTAGGGATGAGCAATAAATGCCGGCCTTGCCAGCGAAGCGCACATCCCAGGAACTAATTTGTAAAAAGCCAGCTCTAACCCGCCGACCTCCAGCTTTTACTCAGGCGGGACAAGGGGCGGGCATCCAACCCATTCCTACGAGGTGCGTTGGCACTTTAAATATGATAATGAGACTGGAAGCCTCGAATTTAACTTAATTTGCAGGTTTTACTGTCGTCGGTCGGGGTTCCCTGGAACTCAGGAATCCGGCAGCTGCAGTGAGGTGAGGAAAGCCTCAGAGGACACTCCCCATGTGGGCCGGGAGGGGCAGGAGTGCTTCCTCCCAGCACCCCAGCTCATTAGCTTCTCCCCATAAAAGTAACCCCTCCGGGATCAGACACTCCCCCTGGGGTCGGGGATCAGGGATCAGAACCCCCACCCCAGTGTCGTGGATCGGACCCCTCCCCCCCACCTTGGGGTCAGGGATTGAACCCTCCCCCCAAGCCCAGGGCCGGGGATTGGGCCCTTCCCCCCCCTCCCCCACAGCTGGGAATTGGACACTCCCCTCCACACGGTCGGGGATCAGACACCCCCCTGGGGTTGGGGATCGGACCTCCCTCCCCTACGGTACAGGGATCAAACACCCCCTTGGGGTCGGGGATTGGACATCCCACCTCCGGGGTTGGGGATCGGACCTGCCTGGTCCTGCGGCCTCCACCAGAGCGTACCCCGCCCAACTGGTAGCCAATCTGGGCGGGGAACCCGTCAATGATGTCAGAAGCACTCTGTGAAGTTAAAGCTACTGGACTGCCCCACACCCCCGGCGGCGCTTGCCGCTGACCTCGAAGAAAGCTATCTACAACGTTCTAGCGATCTCTGTGGCGTCGATTTCACATCTTAGTTTGACCTTAGTTTGATTCTGGCGCCAAGTCTAGCGGATCGCCAGTGTCCAGCAACAATGAAGTCATCAAGCTGTCTAAGCAGCCAATCACCTTGACAAATTCCAACAGACAGCAAACCTGGAAGTAAAATGAACTGATTTTCCTTTACTTACTTAATCATTTTACAGAGAGTGAAATAAAGATTGGGACGTACACATGAGATTAAGGCAGAAGCTGAAATATCATAAACAAACATTAAAAAAATGATCATATTAAAAACCATGGAATTTTTAGCATAATGGAAAAATTTGACAATCGACAAATATAAATTTTGTTTTTCAGAGCCAAAATGGTTGTCAGGCAATCAGTTTTCCATTAAAAACTCAGTTACACTTCTTTCAACAAGTCTTTAACTTTTTGGCTTTCTTTTAACAGTGATATCCCAGCGTAAAGGGAGAAGTTTTGGTCCGTTCCATGTGATTGAAATTGATTGCCGGCTCTGGGGAGTTCAACAGCACAGCCTGTGGAGGAGCAGGGAATGACTGACTGCAACTTCTGGATTGCCACATTTATCTGCGCATGTGCGGACTCCAGAAACCGGTGTCAGTTTCAGAGGAGTAACGATTTCGAACCCTGACAGTCTCTCCGTCATTTATGACCGCAGAATCTGGGCCATGATGTGAGGAAGTTGAACTAGAAAGGGTGGGTAAGAAATAGAAGGAAAATAAAAAGGACCAAAGAGAAAAAAACCTTTGTGAGGTTAGTTACTCTAGTTAGATCCGAATTTGTTGAAGACATCTATGTGACAGTTCGGTCTTTTGCCCAGCATCTGCTCCGTGTATTCATGGATGGACAGCTCTTTTCACTAAAGCAGGAAAGGTGAAGAAAGAAAACTGATAGAGGCGTATAAAATTATGAAAGGTTCTGATAGTGTAAACAGAACAAAGTTATTTCCACTGGTCAGATCATTACCAAATACCGATGGGAGGGGTTAGGAATTCCGTGTGTTGTTAGGGCGTGAAAGCAGAATTCTCAATAGCTTTCAAAAAGGAAGTGAATAAATATTTGAATAAGAGAAATGTAAAAGGGCATGGGGATTCAGACGTCATGCGGGACTGAATGGCCAGCTCTCTCGGAGAGCTGGCACGGGCACAATGGGCCCATTCTGTGCTGCAAAAGGTTATGGTTCTGCGGTTCCATAAGCACACCAGGCCTCCTGAGTTGAAACGTGCACCCTATAACCTCTGTGTATAAGGCAGTGTGTCCAGGTTTATTAGTTAACCCCTATGAGGGTATATTACTCACTGGAGAATATGTGGGATGCCCCATCCATACTGAAGGCAGAAAATAGCACACCGTCAGACCACAGAACATGGCTAAGCTACTTGATTAGGTTGATTTACAGGATAAGTAATACAACAACAACTTGCATTTATATAGTGCCTTTAATGTAGGAAAACATCCCAAGGCAATTCACAGGTCAATCAGACAAAAAATTGACACTGAGCCAAAGCTATGAAGACAGCTGACCAAACGCTTGTTCAAAGAGGTCGGTGTTAAGCAGCGTCTTAAAGGAAGAGGGAGAGATGGAGTGGGAAAGAATTTTGGAGAGGGAATGCCAAAGCTTAGGGTCGAGATAGAAACATAGAAATTAGGTGCAGGAGCAGCCCATTCGGCCCTTCGAGCCTGCACCACCATTCAATAAGATCATGGCTGATCATTCAATTTCAGTACCCCTTTCCTGCTTTCTCTCCATACCCCTTGATCCCTTTGGCCGTAAAGGCCATATCTAACTCCCTTTTGAATATATCTAATGAACTGGCCTCAACAACTTTCTGCAGTAGAGAATTCCACAGGTTAACCACCAGTGAAGAAGTTTCTCCTCATCTCGATCCTAACTGGCTTACCCCTTATTCTTAGACTGTGACCCCTGGTTCTGGAGGTCCCCAGCAACAGGAACATTCTTCCTGCCTCTAGACTGTCCAATCCTGTCAGAATTTTATATGTTTCTATGAGATTCCCTCTCATTCTTCGAAACTCCAGTGGATACAAGCCCAGTTGATCCAGTCTCTCCTCATATGTCAGTCCTGCCATCCCGGGAATCAGTCTGGTGAACCTTCACTGTACTCCCTCAATAGCAAGAACATTCTTCCTCAGATTAGGAGACCAAAACTGAACATAATATTCTAGGTGTGGCCTCACCAAGGTTCTATACAACTGCAGTAAGACCTCCCTGTTCCTATAGTCATATCCCTAGCTATGAAGGCCAACATGCCATTTGCCTTCTTCACCGCCTGCTGTACCTGCATGCCAAACTTCAATGACTGATGTACCATGAAATCCAGGTCTCGTTGCACCTTCCCTTTTTCTAATTTGTCACCATCCAGATAATATTCTGTCCTCCTGTTTTTGCCACCAAAGTGGATAACCTCACATTTATCCACATTATACTGCATCTGCCATGCATTTGCCCACTCACCTAACCTGTCCAAGTCACCCTGCAGCCTCTTAGCATCTTCCTCACAGCTCACACCGCCACCCAGCTTAGTGTCATCTGCAAACTTGGAGATATTACATTCAATTCCTTCATCTAAATCATTGATGTATATTATAATTAGCTGGGGTCCCAGCACTGAACCCTGCGGCACCCCACTGGTGGCTAAGGCACTGCCACCAATGGTGGTGTCAAGGAAGTGGGGAATGGCCAAGCAGCCAGACCTAAAGAAATGCAGAGATCTCAGAGGGTTGTAGGGCTGGAGATCATGGAAGGATTTGAACATGAGGATACAGCTAAAAGAGACAACAACATAATACTGAGATCCAGACCAAACAGATTGAATAACCTTGCTCACTCCCCCCTTAAGAGTCCAACATTGGCCAGCTCTCAATGCAGTCCCTGTTCACAAATCAATGGGTCAATGTTAAAACTGAGAGGGAAATGATAATTCTCAGAAATACCACTTATGACTGAAAAGTGACATTCTTTGTTTTCATGTTCTTGATCTGTTTGCACCAGACACAAGCTCTGGACAATAAAGCAAATAAGTTTGGTACAGTCGCAGTGAATAATAAGGCTCTGTGCCAATCTGTGTACACACCGGGATTGTCATGAGATTAGAGCTGTAGTGTTATGCGGTTTGTCGTCAGTGATAGGGTATGTAGGTGAGAGCAACTCATTGCTTGTGAATAAATAAACTGCGACCATTATGTCAATCTTCAGCTATCACTTGACTGCAATCTAATGGAGCCTTGTTCTATAAATTATACTGACCAACAACTTCAACAGCAACTTGCATTTCTGTAGTTCCTTTAAAGTAGTAAAACATCCCAAGGTGCTCCACAAAAGCATTATCAAACACAATTTGACACCAAACCACACAAGGAGATATCAGAACAGATGACCAAAAGCTTGGTCAAAGAGGTAGGTTTTAAGGAGCATCTTAAAGGAGGAGAGAGAGGTAGAGATGTTCAGGGTGGGAATTCCAGACATTAGTTCACGGCCACCAATGGTGAAGCATTTAAAATTGGGGGTGTGCAACAGGCCAGAATTGGAGGAGCGCAGAGAATGTGTGTTGCAGGGCTGGAGGAAGTTATTGAGGTAGGGAGGGTAAGGCCATGGAGGGAGTTGAACATGAGGATACAGCTAAAAGAGACAGTAACATAACATGAAACAATGAAGCTAGAATCAGCCAACAAGGAGTTAATATCCCCTTTATAAACCACAGGTTCTTACAGATTCCAATAGGCAACAGGACTTTTGGATGAAGCAGGCAGGTATGTCTTTTAGCGAGCCTTCAAGGTGAGATGTGTGAGGGGGACTTGAATTCCTGTTTGCCCGTGGAGCTTGTACATCTCTGCCAGAACTAAATCTTAGAAACGGGAGCCTAATTTATCTTGTGGTATCCCATTAATGTTACAAACCATTTCCTTTTAAATAAGTAAACCAATGATGAGTTTAACAGATCTTCCACCTTGTCAGGTGCGCTGCTAACATTCAGAAACTCCCATTTCCTTCATTCATATCACCCGTCGGAGTTCCACCCCATAATGGTTCCCCTAAACATTGAGTATTGTGTGTAACCTGATATGCAATGAAACAGCGAGGAAAGTCCATTTAGGACAGATGTTTCCTATTGAGCATGATAAATCAGTCTGGTTGCAGGTAGTCAATTATTTGTATTGGGTGCCACTCACAAATTTGGCACAGAGCAATGCGATCTCATACGGGCCTCCCACAGACACAGCTTGCTGAAGTCTTTCTTTTAGCTATATGAAATCACTGAGCTATATTAGAAAAGCTTAGCTGGTGAATTGAGTTGAATGTGGATTGGCAGTCACAAGGATCTGTAAAAGCCACAGGGCAAACTCCACAGGCATAAGAACATAATAAATAGGTGCAGGAGTAGGCCATTTGGCCCCTCGAGCCTGTTCCGCTATTCAATAAGATCATGGCTGATCTGATTATGGACTCAGCTCCACTTCCCTGCCCGCTCCCCATAACACTTTACTCCCTTATCGCCCAAAAATTTGTCTATCTCTATCTTAAATATATTCAATGACCCAGCCTCCACAGCTCTCTGGGGCAGAGAATTCCATAGATTTACAACCCTCTGAGAGAAGAAATTTCTTCTCATCTCAGTTTTAAATGGGTGGCCCCTTATTCTGAGACTATGTCCCCTAGTTTTAGTTTCCCCTATGAGTGGAAATATCCTCTCTGCATCCACCTTGTCGAGCCCCCTCATTATTTTCTAAGTAACAATAAGATCACCTCTCATTCTTCTGAACTCCAATGTGTATAGGCTCAACCTACTTAACCTATCATCATAAGTCAACCCCCTCATCTCCTGAATCAACCTCGTGAACCTTCTCTGAACAGCCTCCAATGCAAATATATCCTTCTTTAAATACGGAGACCCAAACTGTACAGTTGTAGCAGGACTTCTCTATACAAGCATGGGAAACCTAAAGTCAATGATGTGACTCTTGTACAGCACACTCCTGATTGTCTGAGATTGGTGTTGATGTTAGTCATACTCTTAG
Organism: Pristiophorus japonicus; assembly: GCF_044704955.1. Classification (NCBI taxonomy): domain Eukaryota; kingdom Metazoa; phylum Chordata; class Chondrichthyes; family Pristiophoridae; genus Pristiophorus; species Pristiophorus japonicus. The sequence continues at coordinate 32,909,642 of NC_091978.1, forward strand.
GAACGTAGGAACAGGAGTAGGTCCCTGGAGCGTGTTCCACCATTTAATAAGATCACGGCTGATCTGTATCTTAACTCCATCCACCTGCCTTGGCTCCACACCCCTTTATACCCTCGACTAGCAAAAATCTATTGAACTCCGATTGAATTGAACTCCTATCTCCAGCTTTTTGTGGAAGAGAGTTCCACACTTCTACCACCCTTTGCATGAAGAAATATTTCTTAACTTCTCTCCTGAAGCAACTTGGCTCTGATTTTAAGCTTATGTCTCCTTGTCCTCGACTCTCCCACATGCAGAAAAAAGTTTCTCTCTATCTACCCTAGCAATTCCTTTCAAAATCCTACAAATCTCAATCAAATCACCACTTAACCTTGTGTATTGGTCCTGGCCATGCCTGCCACCTGGCTGTAAGTAATGTGTATCATCTCCATAGAATCTACAGCACAGACACAAGCCATTCGGCCCAACTCGTCTGTACTCCACATGAGCCTCCTCCACCTCTTATATGCATCAAAGCTATTTGCTTCAACCACTCCATATGGCATAGTGTTCTACATTCTCACTACTCTCTGTGTACAGAACTTTATTTGATCCGTTAGTGGCTGTCTTATAATAATGTCCCCTTGTTCTGGAAACAGTTTCTCCACGTCCACCTTAACAACCCTCTTCATAATTTTAAAGACCTCTATCAGGTCGCCTCTTAATTTAATCTTTTCCAGAGAAAAGAGTTACATTTTTCTGCATGCACTGCTTTCTATAGTGACACATCGTCCTTCATTGCTCATGTTTCCTTCACAGCTGTGGCTCAGTGGGCAGCACTCTCACCTCTGGGTCAAGAGCTTGTGGGTTCAAGTCCCACTCCAGAGGCTTGAGCACAAAAAATCTAGGCCGGCAGTCTAGTGAAGTGCTGAGGGTGTGTTGCACTGTTGGAGGTGTTGTCTTTTGGATGAGACGTTAAACCTAGGGCTTGTCTGCTCTCTCAGGTGGACGTAAAAGATCCCATGGCACTGTTTTGAAGAAGAGCAGGGGAGTTAACCCCAGTGGCCTGGCCAATATTTATCCCTCAATCAACATAACAAAAAATCAGATTAGCTGGTCATTATCACGTTGCTGTTTGTGGGATCTTGCTATGTGCAAATTGGCTGCCGTGTTTCTTACATTACAACAGTGACTACACTCTAAAAGTACTTCATTGGCTGTAAAGCACTTTGAGATGTCTGGTGGTTGTGAAAGGCGCTATATAAATCCAAGTCTTTCTTTCTTTCTTATGGATGCATGGATCAGGGTTGCATTAGTGCATGGGCCAATGGGGCCCATGCCTAGGAGCTACAGCTAAGTATGGAGTCCTGCCAGGGGTGGAGAGCCGTGTCCAATAGGCAGCCTACCTGTTACAAACAGGAGAGTTCAGCCTCTTTTCCTCCAATCCCAATGGAACAACAAGCCGCCCATCAACATCTGCACACCCGTTGAGGTAGGTTCTAATGGATCAGGGATGTTTGTGTGGGGGTGAGGGGAAGGGTGTGGTGCAGAGGAGCCCTGAATATTCTTGGTGACCAGAATCCCCAAAATGTTTAGTTTGGCTCTGGAGTGGATCATGGTGCATAAGATTGTAAGGTTACTAATCTTCAGGAAAAAAACACAGACCATGAACTAAAAATTAATTGATAAAAGCCTTGGAATTAAACTGGACAATTAAGAGCACCCTGTGATCAGGAACCAAAAACTGACTTCATGCATAACTTCATGCACAACAACAATGGAATGTTACATGAAGCCGCAAACTCGATTGACCAGGGTAGGTAAACAGCCATTTGGAGACATCAAGTCTATAACAACAAAGGAATCCCCACAAGGGCTAACAGCATTTCAGCATATGGAAATATCTTTTGCCTTGTCAAACTCCGCACACAAATCAGGAACAATTCAACCTCATCACCAAACAGTTAATCGGATCAATAATCAAATTTCGTCACAGTGGGAAACGTATTCAAAACCTGGATATATACGGACACAGACAGGCAACTAGAGCAGAAAACACAGGAAGAAAGCAGAAGCAGGAGGAAATACACAAAAAGAAATAGCAATCAGACATGGACGGAAAAGAAGCAGCAAGAAGCTGCAGCTAAGTGCCAGAAGAAGAACCATGAACCTACAATAGCTACAGCCAGGAATGGTGATTGTATGTCTTAAGTTAATTTCTCTCGGCAATCTAGTCCTGTAGTTTTTAACCGTTTTTTGTTGCGTAATAAAATGAACACTGGGTTAAGCCTAACATTTTGTGTCACGTGTTGTCCTTTTCCTACTATAAGTTCCAACGTCTAAGAATCAGAGTACAGTGGAAAAACAAACACCCTACAACTAGCAGTCATATGAATTCACCAAAGTGTTTGAACTATCTCTACAGCAGGGTAATGCGATTGAACCCATCAGGCTTGTTTTTCGCATATATCAAGTATAATTTGTGAAGCAATTAATATGCAAATTCTGTTTCAGCGATTTAACCAGGACCAGGGTGGTGGGGATCTGGAGCTCACTGCCTGAAAGAGTGGTAGAGGCAGAAACCCTCATTACATTTAGCTATGAGGAAAGATTGGATAGGCTGGGGTTGTTTTCTTTGGAACAGAGCAGGTTGAGGGGAGACTTAATTGAGGTGCATAAAATGATGAGGGGCCTAGATAGAGTGGCTAGGAAGGACCTATTTACCTTAAAAGAGAGGTCAATAACCAGGGGTCATGGATTTAAAGTAATTGGTAGGAGGTTTAGAGGAGACTTGAGGAGAATTTATTTCACCCGGGGTGGTGGGGGTCTGGAACTCACTGCCTGAAAGGGTGGTAGAGGCAGAAACCCTCTTCGCATTTGAAAAGTACTTGGATGTGCACTTGAAGTGTCATAACTTACATGGCTACGGACCAAGAGCTGGAAAGTGGGATTAGGCTGGATAGCTCTTTTTCGGCCGGCACAGACACGATGGGTTGAACGACCTCCTACTCTGCCATAAATTTCTGTGATTGTATGATTAACTGAGGGAAACATTCTGCATAAATATTCAAAGTAGTGACAGTAGTGAAACAAAACTCCTCGATATGTATCCAAAGTTACATCTGCATTTTTCAGACCTGGCCAGATGTTTATGCTCCTGTCCCAGAAGCACCAACACCATTGCATTCCATGGAATAGTTCACATTCTTTGAAAGAAAGAAAGACTATTGCATCTTGTCACATCCCTCAGATATGTCTCAAAGCCCTACATGTAAATTACTTTCCAAGTGCAATCACCGTTGTGATGTCAGAAAACCTGGCAGCCAATTTGAGCACAGCAAGATCCCACGAAGAGCAATGAGATGAATAACCAGTGAATCCATTTTGGTGGTGTTGGTTGAGAGACCAGGAGATCTACCTGCTCTTCATTCAATGGTGTTATGGGGTCTTTAACATTCAACTAAACAGACACTGAATTTACCATCTCAACTAAATGATGGCACCTCTGACAATGCACTGAAATATCATCTTAGATTATGTGACCAATCCTAGAATTGAATTTGAGCCTGCAGCTGTAATGTATTTGCTTCATGGGTTATTTGCTTAAGAATTCATAGCATCACATTGCTATTAAGAACTAGTTGGTTTATTAGCAATGGTTTAATTATCACACTACACATTAGCAGTTCATACACCAGGCTCACAAACACCTGCCTCATCGTGGATCCCCTGAACCCAATTGGCTGGGGTTTTATTGAGTCTAGTTAATATCACGTGTCTGGCTAAGCCACTCCCAACTCAACAGCTCTACAGCTATTTTGTTGTACCTGTAAATCAACTTTAAATTTAAATCAAGTACCCCCTGATTAAAGCAGGGGGTGGGGTGCGGTGGGGTCACACTCCAGAAACTTTCATTCAAGTGCCCACTTGTTTTTTTTTGAGGGCACCAAAAACACAAATTAACAATTCAACATAAAGGGAACCTTTGTCAAATTAAATCAAATTAAAATTCTGTTCCCAGTTGAAATGATGCACTCCAGTCCCTCCGGTGCCCATCTGTCACGGAAGGTCGCAAGCGTACCAGTAGACACTGCGTGCTCCACCTCCAGGGACACCCTGGCTCGGATGTAACCGCGGAAGAGAGGCAGGCAGTCGGGCTGAACAAACCCCTCGACCGCCCGCTGCCTGGACCGATGGATGGTCCCCTTGGCCATACCCAGGAGCAGTCCAACGAGGAGGTCTTCCGACCTGCCCGCTCCCCTCCACACAGGTTGCCCGAAGATCAAGAATGTGGGACTAAAGTGCAGCCAGAATTTGAGGAGCAGCCCCTTCAAATATTGGAAGAGGGGCTGCAACCTCGCACATTCCATAAAAACATGGAACACGGACTCCTCTAGGCCGCAGAAATTACAGGCGGCCTGGGAGCCCGTGAACAGACTTAAAAACATAGTGCATGGGACTGCTCCATGCAACACCCTCCAGGCCCAGTCCCCAATAAATAGAGGAAGGACTCCTGTATAGAGAGCACTCCACTGGGGACCCCCGCCTCCTCCGGATGGCAAGATGGTAGGCCATGGCGTGTCCGGACGATAGCCGGAAATGGCAATGTGGAGAGTGTGCAGGAGCAGCCCGTACAGAATCCCCTCCACACAGAACTGAAAGGCACGGAGGGGATTTCCTGGAGGAGGCTCAAGTTGTGAGGCACCGGCTCCCGAGGGAGGGTTTGGGGCTTGGCGCTGATGAGGAATTCCATCTGGACGGGGGTCAGTTTGGACCGGGATCGCCCCACGTGCTTGATCAACTGCTCTACCAACCTATGAGCATACTCACAGGTGCATACATGACAGAAGCCTCATTACTCTTAATTTAAGCTTCTTTTTGCATTTGTCCCTTCAATCCTTCCTAACCAAGTATTTAACCAGCTCTTGGTTTAAAGAATGAACTGCCACAACCTTAACTATCTTTGCTTGGAGTCTGTTCCAGGTGGGGAGAAGATACTTCTTCTAATCCCCAGTCTCACTTGAGACCTTTGTACTTGTGTCCTCCAGGCCTGAGCTCTACATTATTTATGTAGTTCAAAGAATTACAGAGAAGACAGAACATTCTTCCGGCAACAATGATCCACCTTTGAGTCTCGCACTGATGCATACTAATGAGGTTGACTGTCTTTAGTGCCTGGAAAAGATTGGACCAAGGCCGAAGACATCTCTATGATTTAAAAAAAAGTCACTTGAGGTCATGTGGTAAAACAAAAATGAGAGCTAATATTTGTTAACAAATATAAAACTGTTTCACATTTTAGTCAATTTGTAGTAATTACTTTATCTACTAGTTTCTCTTTGTTAGTTACATTGTCTCGAGCAATAATTTAGGTTGACATTAGCTCCTGCTTCAACTCTAAATGCCACCAAAACCAATTTTGGTCCATGCACAAATCATGACTTTTTCCACCACGTACACGACCCAAAATATATCTGCTAGACAGAAACAAAAATGATAAAGGCACTCTTCTTCATAATTGTTCCTTTCCTTCTCAGTTTGCGGCTTTGAAGGAAAAACAAATCATCACTCTTCTCCTGTTTTGTGCACATTTTCACATAGTGTTCTCACATTTGGAACAAATCAATGCTGATTTCAAGTTACTAGAGTTCAGAAAAAGTCTTCTTCAAGTGAGCACATTTTTAAGTCTATATTGCGAGTACTCTGATGGGAAGCATTGCATTATTGATGCATGAACCCACAACTGCCCCTGGCTTCAATCACAGATTCCCTTTCTCTGAACTGGGCTTCAGTTGTTATGCTAATGAGTATTAATGAGGTAACAAGAAACGTTTCAATCAACTTGTAAATTTGCATAGGGCATAAGCAAAGTTTATTCAAATATAGAAAAGAAAAAATTGCTCACAATTTTGAATATTTAGTCATAAAACTGAATATTTAGTCATAAAATCTTTCTCAGTGTAGTGAAACTCATGAAAAGTGATCTTGGACACAGTAAAACCAACTGGCATGACACTCCTGCTATGATCACAAGATCACAAGCTACTTACAGATGAGGAAAGCCAATTGACTCACCTTAATTCACCCATCCAGAATGACCCCACAGTCCCCTCCATTGCGGCATCTAATGGTTTCCTACATGATTTTAGGGCTTTTGCCTCTACAACTCTCTCCGGATCTTTTATCTTTTACTAGTTTGAGTGCGTGTCTCCTTGTCCTGCTCTCGTAAGTGAACTTCAAGTAGTATGGTAAAATAACTCCCTTCTTATACTGAAAATCTAACGCTAATCTCCTATTGCTCAGTTAGAACGCACAGTAGAAAGGGCCCCAGAGACTCCTGAAAACAAGTGACATTGAAAGCTGATTAATTTCTTTCTCTTTAAAATTCGATTTCTTCTAATCATTTCTTTAAAAATATATAAATTTGCTTTATTTTTGAATATTTTTTTAATTGTCTAGTCTATTGTAATTATATTTATATCAAAATTTTATTTTTGGACAAGAATTAAACAGGTCAAGTTGTAAATTAAAATATGATCATTGCAACATTTTTACAGAGCAGCTTGCAGTAATTGCTAGAAATACAGATGCTGTTTATAATGGTCAAATCAACTTGGAAACGGTCCCGTTGACTCTTTGAAAGTGTTTCTTTCAGTTCAGCTGCTGGACCACGACCCTTTTATCTGTAATATGCAGTCAAGTGTGAAGAAGTAGGCCAAATGGCCCCCTTCTGTGCTGTAACCATTTTATGATTCTATGAAGGCAGCACATTCATTGCAGTAAATTATTGTTCTTTACTTCTTTTATCATTCAGCAACTCTCCTTCAGATAAGTACTAATATAGTAAAGAGGAGATTTGATAAAGGTGTTTAAAATCATAGAGGATTTAGACAGAGTAAGTAAGGAGAAAGGCTGGAATTTTCCTTACTGAGTTAGGTCGGGTCAGAACCGCATTGTTCCGATTATCCCGCATTCAGAGCAACCTTCAGTTAATGACGCTTATTAAGGCAGACCTGCGCATTGCCTGTCCCTATTAAATGGTGCGGGTCTGATGACATCATCGCTTACTCATTTCCAGCGGGGATATTTAAAGCAACCATGGTCACATCGCATTTGAAAGCTCATCTCGGAGTGTTCAGGAAGAATACGGCACGATCTGCTTATTGCTCAGATTTGAAAACATGGCTTCACAAAGGCAGAGGGCTGCACCCAGGTTTTCAGATGGCTCCCAACATATTCTTGCGGAGGGAGTCAGATCACACAGGAGGACCTCTCTTCCCTTCGAATGGGCAGAAGAGACCTCCCCAAGAGACAAAAAGAGCCCGGCTCTAAATAGCTGAGGAAGTGAACAGCAGGGATGTGGTGAGGTGGACTTGGAAACGCTTCGATGATCTCATTAGATCAGGAAAGGTGAGTGCCAAGTCACACTCATCTTCATCCTGCTGTGTGGCTCACCACATCCCCATCACTTTGCCTTCCCAAGCCTACTCCTGCACATCATTAATCACACCAAGATATCTTGCATCTATCCTTCGCTCTCTATCTACAGACTCAAATCCCCCTCTGACGAACCGCCCCTCACACTCACCCTCATCCTAATGCACTCACACCAACTAAGACCACACAAGGATGCCATTTGGTATTGGCACTTTGGCATTGGCACCGCACTCCCTCATAGTCACTCGCTACAGATGTAACCCATCCATTCCTTACACTCAGGCCATCACTCTCACTCTCTTCTTTCCATCCTGGCAGGAAAAACCTTCCACTTCCTCTGTCCAATACCTACCTAGTTCCCTTTTTAATTTGCTGATCCTGTCCACTTCTCCTGCAGGGAAGGTTTTTGGCTTCAACCCCTGCGTGGTCATCTGGCGGAGAGAATCGCCTGGCATTTATCGGACCCGCCCGATTTGCTCCCCTTCTGATATCAATGGAATGAGTGTCAGGCAAGTTCTCTAACGGGTGGGCAGTTGCCTGGCAGATCACTGCCCATTGGTGAAAACAAAGATCTGCCCTAGCATTCCTGGGCAATCGCACGTGTAAAATCGACCAAACTCTGTGCTACATCTAAACTGCTACATCATTCCTCTTCTGAAATTAACTGCAACCTCCCCATCTCATTACAGAGTTTGTAACATGTTCAAGACATTATTAGGATTAATTTATCTCAACTGTTTAGAATCTTCAATACCTCACTAAGGTCAAGGTGTCAGTTTTGGCTCATCTTACCTCTGAGTCAGAAGGTTGTGGGTTCAAGACCCACTCTGGAGATAATCTAGGCTGATATTCCACTGCAGTACCGAGGGAGTGCTGCACAGTTGGAGGTGCAGCTTTTTTGGGTGAGACAAGAACCCGTCAGCCCTCTCAGGTGGATGTAAAAAATCCCATGAGACTATTTTAAAAAAGAACAGGGGAGTTTTCCCCAGTGTCCTAGCCAATATTTATCCCTCAACCAACATCACTAAAAAAAGGATTACCTGGTCATTATATTGCTGTTTGTGCGAGCAAGCTGTATGCAGATTGGCTGCCACATTTCCCCTACATTATAATAGTGACTGCAATTCAAAATTACTACATTGTTGGTAAAGAGCTTTGGGACAGCCTGAGGTTGTGAAAGGCGCTATATAAATGCAACTTCTTTCTTTCTCCTTAGCCCTCTTTCCACTTAAGCACTCCCAGTTCCAATAGCTTCTTTCTGTAGCCCATATGGCTAATGGATGGTGTTAATGTGGTTGTTCTTTCCTGTACCTTCTGCACGCCAGGATATGCTGACCGCAATTTGGTGATTAGGACTCTGCTCAGTGCTCCAACTGAGGTGAGGCCCACAGTTTCTGCAACTCATTAATAACTGCCTTGGATGTAAAATTAAATGTTCCCCCCATGAGGAACATTGCCCAGATCCCTCTGAAGATTCTCCTTCCCTCAGTAGAATTGTCGAGAGCAATCCATTTCTACCGTCACTTACTTTATATAGTCTGAGCTCTATCATTTTAGTACAAGTAATGACTGATAGGACATACGACACAGAAATAGGCCATTTGGCCCAATCAGTCCATGCCGGCGTTTATGCTCCACTCGAGCCTCCTCCTGTCTTTCCTCATCTAAATCTATCCACATATTCTTGTCTAGCCTCCCCTTAAATGCTATTCACTTCAACCACTCCCTGTGGCAGTGATTTCCACATTCTCACCAGTCTTTGGGTAAGGAAGTTTCTTCCGAATTCCCTATTGGATTTTTTGGTGACTATCTTATGTTGATGGCCTCTGGTTATGCTCTTCCCCACAAGTGGAAACATTCTCTCTGAATCCACTCTATCAAAACTTTAAAACTCGCATTGAGGGCAGATTTTTAAGTGTTAGAAAACTTCAACAGCAACTCAGCATGTCTCACCGTCATAGTCAAAACAGTATTATAAACTGTGGTTCTTAAATTGTGTTGATACTTTATGCTACAGGGGTTGTTCAGAGTCAACAAGTTTTGCTTTGAAAGCTCCTAACAGGGATTGGTTTCGATCGACCGAGTCTTTTGCCTGCTCTACACTAGTTTCTGTGCCCATTCTACCCACTTCACACTCTCTCTGTCGGGGGATTCGTAACAGAAATTACAAGTCCACCGATCTTTCGAATTGACTATTCGATGAGCACTGGCAACTGTTTGAGGGGAAAGATAATTTATCTGTATCTTACACAGGCATGTTTTGGAGAGTCTCAGCCTTCGCGGTATTGTGCTGGTCAATGTATCAGATTATTAAAAAAATAATTATTGCTGCAATTCATTAGAAGTCGAAATGAAATACAAAAGCAGATACTAAATAATTAAACGATATCTAGCAGCTCTCTAATAAGCAGGTGTCTTTTCACTTCAGTTAGTCTTGTGTGGTGTTTTCTGTAATCTATTTTATCCTGAAGGTTTATTGGTAATGTAAAGGTAAGATAACTAAAAATAAAGGTAGAGGAATAATAAATAAAAAGTTTAAACTATTTTTACAAAAGTATTTGTGAGACGTATTCAAAATAAAATGGATGAACTGGAGGGAGTAATTTGCAGCGAGGATGCAGATATAGTAGGGATGACTGAATCATGGCTACATAGAGAACTGGCAACTAAATATTGCAGGACAGAACACCTTGAGGAAGGAGGGGAAGTGAAAGAGGTTAAAGGTAAGATAATGGGCAGTAGAGAAAAGGGTGTAACAGATAGACTTGACAGACAAACTTGCATTTATATAGCGCCTTTCACAAGCACCGGAAGTCTCAATGTGCTTTAAGCCAATGAGGTACTTTTGGGTTGTAGTCACTGTTGTAATGTGGGAGTGGGAAACACAGCAGCCAATTTGCGCACAAGCAAGCTCCCACAAACAGCAACGTGATAATGACCAGATAATCCATTTTTGTGATGTTGATTGAGGGATAAATATTAGCCAGGACACCGTGGATAACATCCCTGCTCTTCTTTGAATTAGTGCCATGAAATTTTTTACGTCCACTTAAGAGAGCACTAACTAGCAGTAAGATAAATACAGAATCCATATGGATTGAGTTAACAGTGAAGAAGTGGTCCATCACTCTAATATGGGAATACTATAGACCACCAAATAGTGGAAGGGAAGTGGAGGAATAAATATGTCGGCAAATCTATGAGGTAATTGCCAGGCATAGAGTAATACTAATGGGAGATTTCAACTACCCCCAAATAAACTGGCAGGAAGAAGTAGTGAAAGGAGAAAAAGGAATCAGCTTTTTACAGTGTATACAGGACTCCTTTTTCACTCAGCGCATAAGAAGTCCAACAAGAAAAGAATCATTGATGGATCTTGTAATTGGTAATGAACCAGAACAAATAGGGTAAGTAAGAGGGAATGAGCATCTGAGTAGTAATCACAACATAGTAAGGTTCAAGATTAGGATTGAGAGTGACATTAATAGGACAAAGACTAAGGTAATAGATTGGAAAAAAGCAAATGGTGAGGAAATGATGATGGAACTAAAGGTAAACGGGAAGAAAATCTTGAAAAAACAAAGACAGAAAACCAGTGGGGAATCTTTCAAAGGGTAATCAACGGAGTTCACAAGAAATGTATTCCACTAAAAGTCAAAAACAAGCACGCTAATTATAGGACAGCGTGGATAAATAAAGACGAAGGAAAATTAAATCAAAAGAAAAAGACATATACGAAGTACATGGATACTAAAGGCGAGATCAAAAGGGAATACCAGGAACTAAGGAGCAAATCTTTAAAAACCTATCAGGAAGGCAAAGGGAAAATACAAAATCAAATTATCAAAGATTATGAAAGAAATAATAAAGTGTTCCATAGAAACATAAATAAAAAAAAGGTAAATTAAAGTTGGGAGCGAGCCACTAAAGAATGGGCAAGATAATCTCAAGTTAATGGCAGAGGTATTGAATAGCTACTTCGCCTCGATTTTTACTCAAGCAGGAAATGAACAGACACTTCACAAGAGGATGGGCTTAAAAAGAATATTAATACAGTTGGGAGAGAAAATAATTGTCTGGATGAGTGCAGCTCCACCAAAAAGCTCAGCACCATCCAGGACAAAGCAGCCCGTTTGATTGGAACCCCATCCACCACCTTCTTCGGCCGCATCTCCTAAACCCACGACCTCTATCATTGCGAGGGACAAGGGCAGCAGGCGCATGGGAATGCCATCACCTGCAAGTTCCCCTCCAAGTCACACACCATCCTGACTTGGAAATATATCACCGTTCCTTCATTGTCGCTGGGTCAAAATCCTGGAACATCCTACCAATGTTCTCTGTAATTTTATGTTGTACTAAGCGTGTCACAAACTTCTTTGAACGTGACCTTTTTGTGCATTTTCACAACAACTTTTCATCATCATCATCATCATCATCATCATAGGCAGGCCCTCGAAATCGAGGAAGACTTGCTTCCACTCTAAAAGCGAGTTCTCAGGTGACTGTACAGTCCAATACAGCAATTACAGTGTCTGTCACAGGTGGGACAGACAGTGGTTGGAGGAAAGGGTGGGTGGGAAGTCTGGTCTACCGCACGCTCCTTCTGCAGCCTGTGCATGTTTACTGCATGCTGTTGGCGACAAGACTCAAGATGCTCAGCGCCCTCCCGGATGCTCTTCCTCCACCTAGGGTGATCTTGGGCCAGGGATTCCAAGGTGCTGGTGGGGGTGTTGTACTTTATCAAGGAGGCTTTGAGGGTGTCCTTCAAATGTTTCCTCTGCCCACATGGGGATCACATGCCATGTAGGAGTTCCAAATAGAGTGCTTGCTTTGTGTCGGTCATGTGGACGATGTGACCCACTCAACGGAGCTGGTCAAGTGTGATCAGTGCTTCAATGCTGTGGATGTTGGCTTGATCGAAAATACTGACATTGGCGCATCTGTCCTCCAGTGGATTTGCAGGATCTTGCGGATGCAGCGTTGGTGGTATTTCTCCAGCACTTTGAGGTGTCTACTGCATATGGTCCACATCTCTGAGCCATATAGGACGGGTATCATTATAGCCCTGTAGACCATAAGCTTGATACTAGATTTGAGGTCCTGGTCTTTGAACACTCTTCCTCAGATGACCAAAGGCTACGCGGTGTTGGACCTCGTCATCGATGTCTGCCCTTGCTGATAGTAGGCTCCCGAGATATGGAAAATGGTCCACGTCGTCCAAGGCAGCGCCATGAATTTTGCTGACTGGGTGGCAGTACTGCGTGGTGGGGTCAGGTTGGGGAGGACCTTTGTCTTTCGGATGCTTAGTGTAAGGCCCATGCTTTCGTACACCTCGGTGAAGATGTTGACGATGGCTTGGAGTTCAGTCTCTGTGCGCAGATGCAAGTGTTGTCCGCATACTGTAGTCCGATGACAGAGGATGGGACGACCTTGGATCCAGCCTGGAGGTGACAAAGGTTGACCAGGTTCCCATTGGTTCTATAGTTTAGTTCCACTCCAGCGGGGAGGTTGTTGACCGTGTAACGGAGCATTGCAGTGAGGAAGATCGAGAACAGCTTTGGCGCGATGACGCAGCCTTGTTTGACCCAGGTCCGGACGTGAATTGGGTTTGTGGTGGATTCGTTGGTCAGGATCACGGCTTGCATGTCACTGGGGAGGAGGTGGAGGATGGTGACAAACTTTTGGGGGCAGCCGAAATGGAGGAGGACGCTCCATAGTCCCTCGCAATTGAAAGCATCAAAGGCCTTTGTGAGGTCAAAGAAAGCTATGTACAAGGGTTGGTGCTGTTCCCTGGATTTCTCTTGTAGTTGTTGCGCGGTGAAGATCATATCCGTTGTACCTTTTAGTGGACGGAATCTGCTTTGTGACTCTGGGAGGAGCTCTTCAGCCACAGGGAGAAGACGGTAGAGGAGGATTCTAGCGATGACTTTCCCAGTGGCCAATAGCAGGGAGATTCCTCTGTAGTTGCCGCAGTCGGACTTGTCCCCTTTTTCTTAAGGGGAATGATTTTTACAACAACAGCAACAGCCATCCATGTCAAAGCATAAGAACATAAGAACATAAGAACATAAGAAATAGGAGCAGGAGTAGGCCATACGGCCCCTTGAGCCTGCTCCGCCATTTAATAAGATCATGGCTGATCCGTTCATGGACTCAGCTCCACTTCCCTGCCCGTTCCCCATAACTCCTTATCGATTAAGAAGCTGTCTCTCTCTGTCTTAAATTTATTCAATGTCCCAGCTTCCACAGCTCTCTGAAGCAGCGAATTCCACGGATTTACAACCCTCTGAGAGAAGAAATTTCTCCTCATCTCAGTTTTAAATGGGCGGCCACTTATTCTGCGATTATGCCCCCTAGTTCTAGTCTCCCCTATCAGTGGAAACATCCTCTCTGCATCCACCTTGTCAAGTCTCCTCATAATCTTATATGTTTTGGTAAGATCACCTTTCATTCTTCTGAATTCCAATGAGTAGAGGCCCAACCTTCTCAACCTTTCCTCATAAGTCAACCCTCTCATCTCCGGCATCAACCTAGTGAACTTTCTCTGAACTGCCTCCAAAGCAAGTACATCCTTTTTTAAATATGGAAACCAAAACTGTACGCAGTATTCCAGGTGTGGCCTCACCAATATAACTTCAGTAAGACTTCCCTGCTTTTATACTCCATCCCCTTTGCAATCAAGGTCAAGATTCCATTGGCCTTCCTGATCACTTGCTGTACCTGCATACCAATCTTTTATATTTCATGCACCAGTACCCCTAGTTCCCGCTGTACTGCGGCACTATGAAATTTTTCTCCATTTAAATAATAACTTGCTCTTCAATTTTTTTCTACCAAAGTGCATGACCTCACACTTTCCAACATTATACTCCATCTGACAAATTTTTACCCACTCACTTAGCCTGTCTATGTCCTTTTGCAGGTTTTTTGTGTCCTCCTCACACATTGCTTTTCCTCCCATCTTTGTATCGTCAGCAAACTTGACTATGTTACACTCAGTCCCTTCATCCAAGTTGTTAATATAGATTGTAAATAGTCGGGTCCCAGCACTGATCCCTGCGGCACCCCACTAGTTACTGATTGCCAACCCGAGAATGAACCATTTATCCCGACTCTATGTTTTCTGTTAGTTATCCATGCTAATATATTACCCCCAACTCCATCAACTTTTATCTTGTGTAGTAACCTTTTTTTAAGCACCTTCTCAAATGCCTTCTGGAAGTCCAAATACACCACATCCACTGGTTCCCCTTTACCACCCTGTTTGTTACATCCGCAAAGAATTCCAGCAAATTTGTCAAATATGAATTCCCCTTCATAAATACATGCTGACTCTGCCTGACTGAATTATGCTTTTCCAAATGTCCTGTTACTGCTTCTTTAATAATGGACTCCAACATTTTCTCAACCACAGATGTTGGGCTAACTGGTCTATAGTTTCCTGCTTTTTGCCTGCATCCTTTTTTTAAATAGGGAGACAATCCCTATTTAAAAAAAGACAATCAGACAAGGTTCTATACAAGTTTAACATAGCCTCTCTGTTTTTGAATTCTATTCCTCTTTCACTTTTATGGCTGTTTTAACCTGTGTTGCTACTTTTAATGATTTGTGAATCTGTACCCTGAGATCCCTTTGCTTCTCTACCCCATTTAGACTCTTATATTCCAAGGAGTACAGGACCTGCTTATTCCTCCTACCAAAATACACCACCTCACACTTATTTATACTGAAATTAATTTGCATGCCATTCTGCAAATTTTTTTACAGTAGAATTATTTAAAAGCTTTTAGTTCATCATTATTTAAAAGCTTTTAGTTCATACTTGTCAGAAATGACTGGGATATAAAAGAACTGCATAATAATGCATTAACATTTCATAAATGTCATTCAGTTACATGGTGATGTATCGACAAACAGTCCAAAAGCCCAATCTGAGCTGAAAGAGGCATATCTATTTGTACAATGAATATTAATTTTAAAGTTTTCAGCGTATGAGCCTATCCTTCAATCACTACACCCACTGCTGCACAAGCAGCGGAGTAGCAGCTTTCCTATGGTGCTGATGTGCTGAACGTCCACATAAGTAATTAGAATATTAATCACAATGCAACCAGACAACCAACAAATATAAAATGCTGTAGTTCTTTAGTTCTGTAAGAAATCATGAATTGGAAGAAATAACTTGAGACCAAAAAGTCGCTTCAGACTGGTGTTAGAATTGAAGGATTCACCCCATGGCACAATAGCTAAAGCGACTTGAACAGCGTGAACATCAATAACTGATAATAGGCAGCTCCAAACATCTGAAGGCCAAGAGTGGCATGTCGGACTCCAACCTTGGGAGGATGTGAAAAGGAGGGTTTCACCCAAGAGTTGAGAAAAATAATCCGACATATCTTAGGTTAAATGGTCCTGTCCATATCCTACACCAGGCCCACCCCTAAAAAGAGAATAAAAGAAAGATCTAGAAGATGTTTCAGGGCAGACGGTGAAGATAAGATCTGTTTGTGCCGCCAGCCATCTGTCCGATCGGGACTAATACCAGCTACTTGTCACGGTCGTATGTCTACTATGTCTATCCTGATTGTTTATTGTGTTCGGAATAAGGTGGACGAATTAACTGCGCAGATAGCAGTTAACGGATATGATGTAATTGGCATCACGGAGACATGGCTCCAGGGATACCAAGGCTGGGAACTCAACATCCAGAGTTATTCAACATTCAGGAAGGATAAACAGAAAGGAAAAGGAGGTGGGCTGGCGTTGCTGGTTAAAGAAGAAATTAATGCAATAGTAAGGAAGGACATTAGCTTGGATGATGTGGAATCGGTATGGGTGGAGCTACAGAATACCAAAGGGCAGAAAACATTAGTGGGAGTTGTGTACAGACAACCAAACAGCAGTAGTGAGGTTGGGGACAGCATCAAACAAGAAATTAGGGATGTGTGCAATAAAGGTACAGCAGTTATCATGGGCGACTTTAATCTACATATTGACTGGGCTAACCAAACTGGTAGCAATGCGGTGGAGGAGATTTCCTGGAGTGTATTAGGGATGGTTTTCTAAACCAATATGTCGAAGAACCAACTAGAGGGCTGGCCATCCTAGACTGGGTGATGTGTAATGAGAAAGGACTAATTAACAATCTTGTTGTGCGAGGCCCCTTAGGGAAGAGTGACCATAATATGGTAGAATTCTTTATTAAGATGGAGAGTGACACAGTTAATTCAGAGACTAGGGTCCTGAACTTGGGGAAAGGTAACTTCAATGGTATGAGACGTGAATTGGCTAGAATAGACAGGCAAGTGATACTTAAAGGGTTGACGGTGGATAGGCAATGGCAAACATTTAAAGATCACATGGATGAACTTCAACAATTGTACATCCCTGTCTGGAGTAAAAATAAAATGGGGAAGGTGGCTCAACTGTGGCTAACAAGGGAAATGAAGGATAGTGTTAAATCCAAGCAAGAGGCATATAAATTGGCCAGAAAAAGCAGCAAACCTGAGGACTGGGAGAATGTTGTAATACAGCAGAGGAGGACAAAGGGTTTAATAAGGAGGGGGAAAATAGAATATGAGAGGAAGCTTGCTAAGAACATAAAAACTGACTGCAAAAGCTTCTATAGATATGTGAAGAGAAAAAGATTAGTGAAAACAAATGTAGGTCCCTTGCAGTCAGATTCAGGTGAATTTATAATGGAGAACAAAAATGGCAGACCAGTTAAACAAATACTTTGGTTTTGTTTTCATGAAGGAAGACACAAATAACCTTCTGGAAATACTAGGGGACCGAGGGTCTAATGAGAAGGAGGAACTGAAGGATATCCTTGTAAAGCAGGAAATTGTGTTTGGGAAATTGATGGGATTGAAGGCCAATAAATCCCCAGGGCCTGATAGTCTGCATCACAGAATACTTAAGGAAGTGGCCATAGAAATAGTGGATGTATTGGTAATCATTTTCCAACAGTCTATCGACTCTGGAGCAGTTCCTATGGACTGGAGGGTAGCTAATATAACACCACTGTTTAAAAAAGGAGGGAGAGAGAAAACAGGTAATTATAGACTGGTTAGCCTGACATCAGTCGTGGGGAAAATGTTGGAATCAATTATTAAAGATGAAATAGCAGCGCATTGGGAAAGCAGTGACAGGATTAGTCCAATCAACATGGATTTATGAAAGGGAAATCATGCTTGATAAATCTTCTGGAATTTTTTGAGGATGTAACTAGTAGAGTCGACAAGGGAAAACCAGTGGATGTGGTTTAGTTGGACTTTCAAAAGGCTTTTGACAAGGTCCCACACAAGAGATTGGTGTGCAAAATCAAAGCACATGGTATTGGGGGTAATGTACTGACGTGGATAGAGAACTGGTTGGCAGACAAAAAACAGAGAGTCGGGATAAACGGGTCCTTTTCGGAATGGCAGGCAGTGACTAGTGGGACCCCAGCTCTTTACAATATACATTAATGATTTAGATGAAGGAATTAAGTGTAATATCTCCAAGTTTGCAGATGACACTAAACTGGGTCGCAGTGTGAGCTGTGAGGAGGACGCTAAAAGTCTGCAGGGTGACTTGGACAGGTTAGGTGAGTGGGCAAATGCATGGCAGATGCAGTATAATGTGGATAAATGTGAGGTTATCCACTTTAGGGGCAAAAACATGAAGGCAGAATATTATCTGAATGGCGGCAGATTAGGAAAGGGGGAGGTGCAACGAGACCTGGGTGACATGGTTCATCAGTCATTGAAAGTTGGCATGCAGATACAGCAGGCGGTGAAGAAGGCAAATGGTATGTTGGCCTTCATAGCTAGGGGATTTGAGTATAGGAGCAGGGAGGTCTTATTGCAGTTGTACAGGGCCTTGGTGAGGCCTCACCTGGAATATTGTGTTCAGTTTTGGTCTCCTAATCTGAGGAAGGACTTTATTGCTATTGAGGGAGTGCAGCGACGGTTCACCAGACTGATTCCCGGGATGGCTGGACTGTCATATGAGGAGAGACTGGATCAACTGGGCCTTTATACATTGGAGTTTAGAAGGATGAGAGGGGATCTCATAGAAACTTATAAGATTCTGACAGGACTGGACAGGTTAGATGCAGGAAGAATGTTCCCGATGATGGGGAGGTTCAGAACCAGGGGACACAGTCTTAGGATAAGGGGTAAGCCATTTAGGACTGAGATGAGGAGAAACGTCTTCACTCAGAGAGTTGTTAACCTGTGGAATTCCCTACTGCAGAGAGTTGTTGATGCCAGTTCATTAGATATATTCAAGAGGGAGTTAGATGTGGCCCTTACGGCTAAAGGGATCAAGGGGTATGGAGAGAAAGCAGGAAAGGGGTACTGAGGTGAAAGATCAGCCATGATCTTATTGAATGGTGGTGCAGGCTCGAAGGGCCGAATGGCCTACTCCTGCACCTATTTTCTATGTTTCTATGTTTGACTATATTTGAACTACTGCTCCCTTAATAAAATGCCTTATAACTCCTAAGACCCTTTGGGTATCTTTGTGTGACCTGTGGTCCTAATCTTACAGTTCGCAGTATTAAAAATAACTGAACAAAAACAGATATCCATATTTTCAACTTCAATCACTTTAATTAATAAACGTTGTCTTCTTGAACCAGTGCACCGCACCCCCTATCATCATCGGCAGTCTCTCGAAACGAGGATGACCTGCTTCCACGCCAAAAAGGGATGAGTTCACAGGTGTTTCAATGATATTCCAGGTCCCGAACTACATCTTGGAGGGTGGAAGATGCCTGTGTGTGGATTTTTTTTAAACGTGTGGTGGCCGTTGCACACCAGCCACCACACGGGCTTGACAGAGCTAGGTCTTGGTCCAGTGGCAAGGATTAACCAAGATGACTGGAGACCTGCTCTGCTGCACGGACCTAGTGCGCACACATAACCCCCTTTGTAACATGTCAGAAAAACACATACACAATTTGCATCACCAAATTAAAACTAAAAATCAGGAAAAGCTATGATTTAACAGAAATAAACATTCATCTTTGTTTCTGGACAGGAGAACCAATCAGACTGGCTTGAAAATGTTTGCTAATATGTTGATGTAAAGATGTTAATTTACGAATTTTGCTTCTAATGTTTTTCTCTCAAACATTCTCCACAATATTAATCCCTGCTCTTATCACGAAAAGTGTTGAATTATTTTTGGTATTTTGCAATTAAGTAGCAGGAAACAAACTTCCACGTACTCTCAATGTTTTATCTCCTATTTCAAACATTTATACCAAATTGAAATTGTACAATGTCAGTTTAATCGGAGTATTTTCTGTGTCTTTCTCAATAAACAAATAGTGGTTTCTTCTAAAGTAGTTTCTTGCAATTTTTATACCTCATTACATAAGTCTTGTTTCTATTAACACTCCACTAAACGTTTAAGAGGAAATCGATATTTACATTATCCCTGGGACTTGAATGACAGACAAAATAAAATGGTTTGTGTTTTTCCTCTTTTCTGGTTTTCCCCCTGATCCCCATTGACATCAATTTTCCTCGGGCTTCTTTATGCCACACTCGGTCAAATGCTGCCTTGATGTCAAGGGCAGTCACTCTCATCTCACCTCTGGAATTCAGCCCTTTTGTCCATGTTGTAATGACGTCTGGAGCCGAGTGGTCCTGGCAGAACCCAACTGTGCATCGGTGAGCAGGTTATTGGTGAGTATCTGCCGCTTGATAATACTGTCGATGACACCTTCCATCACTTTGCTGATGATTGAGAGTAGACAGATGGGACGGTAATTACTGGATTGCAGTTGTCCTGCTTTTTGTGGACAGGACATACCTGGGCAGTTTTCCACATTGTCGGGTAAAATCAGTGTTGTAACTGTACTGGAACAGCTTGGCTAGAGGCACAGCTAGTTCTGGAGCACAAGTCTTCAGCATGAGAGCCAGGATGTTGTCGGGGCCCATAGCCTTTGCTTTATCCAGTGTGCTCAGTTTCTTGATATCTTGATATCATGGAGTGAATCGAATCTGTACTAGGATCATTTTATTTTAAAAAGCGTCTTCACGTACAGTTCAAAAGTACTTTTTCTCCAGTGATTGTGATTGTTTTAAGAATTCCATCCCGATAGCCCCTTGATAATCAGTTATTGGGATGCTTTTAGTGTCTTCTACCGTGAAGACTCATGCAAAATATTTGTTCAAAGTCTCTGAAATTTCCCTGTTTCCCATTATTAATTCTCCAGTCTCATCCTCTAAGGAACCTATTGTATTCCTAACACAGATAAGGCTGTACACAGGGAGGTTAAAGTAACAGTGACCTCAGTCTTTAATAAGACACTCCAGAGTGAGCAACAGGTCTTAGGGGCCGGCTTATGTACAGTGCTCCCAAGGGATGCTGGGATCCCTTGGGACTTCAGGGGATGAGCTCCCTGGTGGCGGAACATGGGAGTGCATGCTTTACCGATACACAACATCACTCCCCGCCCAAAGTCAAAGTGAAAACTATTTACAAGGTGAGGCGGTCGGGAGCCTTTCTTTCCCTAGTGGACCGCCTCGGTACAAATGTCTGTTCTGCTGTGTTGGCTGTGCCCTCGCTGGGCTGGAGTGTTGTTGGTCCTGCAGGGCTGCTGAGTGAGCCTGGCCTTGCTGAGCTGTTGGGCGTGATGGGTTTGATTTCCTGGTCCGGCGTGGTGGTGTTGATCCTTTGGGTGTGTGTTGTGGGCTCGAAAAAGGTGGTGTCTGCTGTGGGTTGTTCAGGGCAGTCTGTGAACCACAGCCTCGTTTGGTCCAGGTGCTTTCTGCAAATTTGTCCATTGTCTAGTTTGACCACAAACACCCTTCTTCAGCTATCACCATGGCCGCAATCCACTTGGGACCATGTCCATAGTTTAGCACATACACAGGGTCATTCAGATCAATTTCCTGTGACACAGTGGCGCGACCATCATTTACATTTTGTTGCTGCCGCCTTCTCTCTATCTGATCTTGCAGGTTGGGGTGAACCAGCGAGATTCTGGTTTTAAGTGTCCTTTTCATGAGTAGCTCAGCCGGGGCCTCCCCTGTGAGCAAGTGGGGTCTCGTGCAGTAGCTGAACAATACTCAGGACAGGCGGGTTTGGAGTGAGCCTTCTGTGACTCGTTTAAGGCTCTGTTTGATGGTTTGTACTGTCCGCTCTGCCTGCCCATTGGAAGCTGGTTTAAACGGGGCTGAGGTGACATGTTTGATTCCATTGCGGGTCATGAATTCTTTAAATTTGGCACTGGTGAAACATAGCCCGTTGTCACTGACCAGTATATCAGGCAGGCCGTGGGTGGCAAACATGACCCTCAGGCTTTCAATGGTGGCAGTGGTGGTGCTTCCCGACATTATTTCATATTTAATCCATTTTGAAAAAGCATCCACCACCACCAGGAACATTTTACCGAGAAACGGGCCCGCATAGTTGACATGGATCTCGACCATGGTCTGGAGGGCCAGGACCACAAACTTAGTGGTGCCTCTCTGGGCGCGTTGCTCAACTGAGCACATACGCTGCATTGCCGTACACAGCACTCTAAGTCAGAGTCGATACCGGGCCACCACATGTGGGATCTGGCTATCGCTTTCATCATTACTATACCCGGGTGTGTGCTGTGGAGATCCGAGATGAACGTCTCCATGCCCTTTTTTGGTAGCACTATGCGGTTACCCCACAACAGGCAGTCTGCCTGAATGGACAGCTTGTCCTTTTGCAGCTGGAACGGCTTAATTGGCTCTTGATTTTCAATGCTGGTCCAGCTCCCATGCAGTACACAGTTTTTTACGAGGGACAGCAGAGGATCTTGGTTGGTCCAAGTCCTAATCTGGCGGGCCGTGACAGGTGATTTATCATTTTCAAATGCTTCCATGATCATCAACAAGTCTGCAGGCTGTGCCATTTCCACCCCCGTGGTGGGCAGTTCTCGGTGCCTGGCCTGTGGCGGATGGTATAGTTATATGCTGATAGCGCGGGTGCCCACCTTTGTATGCGGGCTGAGGCATTAGTATTAATCCCCTTGTTTTCAGCGAACCGGGATGTGAGGGGCTTGTGATCGGTATCCAGCTCAAATTTGAGGCCAAACAGGTACTGATGCATTTTCTTTACCCTGAACACACACGCTAATGCCTCTTTCTCCATCACGCTTAGACAAGCTCCTGGAAGCATAGGCGACAGGTTGCAACTTCCCCGCAACGTTAGCTTGTTGTAATACATACCCGGCTCCGTACGACGATGCGTCACATGCTAGCACAAGTCTTTTACACGGGTTATACAATACAAGCAGCTTGTTGGAGCATAAAATGTTTCTGGCTTTCTCAAAAGCAATTACTTGGTTTTTTTCCCCATACCCAGTTCTAACCTTTACGCAATAACAAATGTAGGGGCTCCAAGAGGGTGCTTAACCCGAGTAGGAAGTTACCAAAATAGTTGTGGAGTCCCAGGAACGACAGCAGCTCCATGACATTCTGTGGCCTGGGCAAGTTCCTGATAGCCTCTGTCTTGGCGTCTGTGGGCCGAATGCCATCCGCCGCGATCTTTCTCCCCAAAAACTCCACTTCTGTTGGCATTAAGATGCATTTCGACCTCTTCAGCCGCAGCCCTACGCGATCCAGTCACTGGAGGACCTCCTCCAGGTTTTGTGGGTGTTCGGCGGTGTCCAGACCTGTGATCAATATGTCATCCTGAAAGACTACCATGTGTGGTACCGACTTGAGTAGGCTCTCCATGTTACTCTGGAAGATCGCTGCAGCCGACCGAATTCCAAATGGGCATCTGTTGTAGATGAACAGTCCCTTGTGCGTGTTGATGCAGGTGAGGCCCTTCAAAGACTCCTCCAGCTCCTGCGTCATGTAGGCCGAAGTCAGGTCGAGCTTGGTGAACATCTTGACTCCTGCCAGCGTCGCAAATAGGTCATCTGCCTTAGGTAGCGGGTATTGGTCCTGTAGCGAGAAACAATTAATAGTTACTTTATAATCGCCGCAAATCTTGACCGTGCCATTACTTTTGAGTACTGGAACAATCGGGCTGGCCCACTCGCTGAATTCCACTGGGGAGATGATGCCCTCGCTTTGCAGCCTGTCCAGCTCAATTTCCACTCTCTCCCTCATCACGTGAGGTACCGCTCGCGCCTTGTGGTGAATGGGTCGTGCCTCTGGGACCAAGTGGATCCGCACCTTCACCCCGGAAAAGTTTCCAATGTCTGGCTCAAAAAGGGAAGGAAATTTGTTCAGAACCTGGGTACATGAGGCCTCATCGACATGTGATAGCGCTCGGATGTCATCCCAGTTCCAGCGGATTTTGCCCAGCCAGCTCCTTCCAAGCAGTTTGGGGCCATCGCCCGGGACAATCCAGAGTGGCAGTTCAAGCACCATGCCCTCGTAGGTGACCTTGACATGGCGCTGCCCAGGACAATGATAAGCTCTTTGGTGTGTGTTCTCAGTTTCGAGCGGATGGGGCTCAGGGCTGGTCTGAATGCCTTGATGCACCACAGTCTCTCAAATATCTTTTTACTCATGATGGATTGGCTAGCACCAGTGTCCAGTTCCATGGCTACGGGTAAGCCATTCAATTTTACATTTAGCATTATAGGTGGACATTTCATCGAAAATGTGTGCACCCCGTTGATGCTGTGTATCTGTAAAGCATGCACTTCCATGTTCCGCCACCAGGGAGCTCATCCCCTGAAGTCCCAAAGGATCCCAGCATCCCTTGGGAACACTATATATAAGCCGGCCCCTAAGGCCTGTTCCTCACTCTGGAGTGTCTTATTAAAGACTGAGGTCACTGCTACTTTAACCTCCCTGTGTGCAGTCTCATCTGTGTTAGGGACACAATAACTGGCGACGAGCATACGAATCCAACGCAAAGATGCAGCAAACTGTGGGCATCCTGGACAAGTTCTCAGAGGGTGAGGACTGGGAAGCCTATGTCAAACGGCTAGACCAGTATTTTGTAGCCAACGAGCTGGACAGAGAAGGAAGCGCTGTAAAAAGAGGGTGGTCCTCCTCACGGTCTGCGGGCACCGACCTACAGTCTCATTAAGTATCTTCTGGCTCCAGTGAAACCCACAGACAAGTCGTCTGAGGAGCTGTGTACACCGGTTAGGGAGCATCTTAACCCGAGGGAGAGCGTGCTTGTGGCGAGGTATCGGTTCTACACGTGCCAGCAATCTGAAGGTCAGGAAGTGGCGAGCTACGTCGCTGAGCTAAGGCGACTTGCAGCACAATGTGAGTTTGATGGCTACCTGGAGCAAATGCTCAGAGACTTTTTTGTACTGGGCATTGGCCACGAGACCATCATATGAAATCTTTGACTGTAGAGACACCGACCCTCAGTAAGGCCATTGCGATAGCACAGACGTTTATGTCCACCAGTGATAACACCAAACAAATCTCTCAGCACACAAGTGCTAGCAATATTCATAACTTAACTGGAACTGTGTTTGCGAGCAGAAATGTACCGGGCAGAACCCACGATCTGCAACTGCCAGCAAGCCTCAGGTGACCCAGATGACTCAGAGTCCCCAACAAAGAATGAATGCAAGGCAATTCACACCTTGTTGGCGTTGTGGAGGCTTCCATTCAGCCTATTCATACAGCTTCAAAGGGTATGTTTGCAAGAGCTGTGGAACAATGGGGCACCTCCAACGAGCTTGCAAATGAGCTGCAAGCTCTGCAAAACCTGCTAACCACCAGGTGGCAGAGGAAGATCGGTCCATGGTGGATCAAAGCAATTACAAGCCTCAGAGAGAGAAGGCAGATGCTGAAGTACATGGGATTGCATGCTTTACAGATACACAACAGAACCAACCTTTACTTTAGTCGTAGGGGTAATCGGCTGCACTGATCTGACCTGCTCTGACTTGCCAGGTCGGCGGTGATTGTAGAGTTTCTGTAACACAGTCCCCAGCACCATGGCACCAAAGGAGAAAAGGGGACACGCTGTCCTCATCACCATGGCAAGGAGTTCAGCTCAGCTCGGCTAGATCTTCTGCCTGCAGCACACAGCATGTCTCCAAGGGGTCATCATCATCATTATAGGCAGTCCCTCGGAATCGAGGAAGACTTGCTTCCACTCTTAAAATGAGTCCTTAGGTGACTGAACAGTCCAATACGAGAACCACAGTCCCTGTCACAGGTGGGACAGATAGTTGTTGAGGGAAAGGGTGGGTGGGACAGGATTGCCGCACGCTCTTTCATCTGCCTGCGCTTGATTTCTGCATGCACTTGGCGATGAGACTCGAGGTGCTCAGCGCCCTCCCAGATGTACTTCCACCACTTAGGGCGATCTTTGGCCAGGGGCTCCCAGGTGTCAGTGGGGATGTTGTACTTTATCAGGGAGGCTTTGAGGGTGTCCTTGTATCGTTTCCTC
This sequence comes from Pristiophorus japonicus, assembly GCF_044704955.1. Lineage (NCBI taxonomy): Eukaryota > Metazoa > Chordata > Chondrichthyes > Pristiophoridae > Pristiophorus > Pristiophorus japonicus. The sequence continues at coordinate 32,935,418 of NC_091978.1, forward strand.
TGCCCACCTTTGGCTCGCTTGCCGTGAGGCAGTTCCGAGTAGAGCGTTTGCTTTGGGAGTCAAGGAGTGACACACCGACAGCTCACCAATTCCCTCAACATGTGCTCACTACCCCGACTCTTTTGTGAATTTCCAATTCGGATCGGCTCGGAGGTCGCAAACGACCCTCTGTGAGGATTGTCCCTTCCTCCCCACCTCCCTCTCCCAGCTCTAGCTTTCCAGCTCTCTGCACGGCTTTTGAATTTAAGTGTGTGGGACATTACATACCGGTGTGCATACCATGCACCTTAGAGGGAACAGTGCTTCCTCCCTAACAGCACTGTGGGAGTACCTTCACCACACGGACTGCAGTGGTTCAAGAAGGCGGCTCACCACCACCTTCTCAAGGGCAATTAGGGATGGGCAATAAATGCTGACCTCACCAGCAACACTCACATCCCGTGAATGAATAATAAAAAAGGGGTAAGTGCTTTCAAAAGGAAACTAGACTAGTGTATGAGAGGAAAGGAATAGAAAGATAGGCTGAAAGGCTGAGTTGAGGCAGATGGAATGGGTGGAGACTGACATGGAGTGCGAACACCAGCACAGACTAGCTGGGCCGACTGGCCTGTTTCTGTGCTGTATATTCCATGTAATTTTATGTAATCGTGTTTGCCTTCATTCTATCTGCTGGAGAATAAGATATTTTCCTGCCAAAAAAAATGATTTCCCATTCGCAAGGTAGGATTGCCAACTCTGCTTGTACGTATTCCTAGAAACATAGGAACAGGAGTAGGCCATTCAGCCCCTCGAGCCTGTTCCACCATTCAAAAATGGGATTATGGCTGCTCTGCACCTAACTCCATACACCTCATGTACTCCCACCTCCAACAGCTCCACTGTCCAGTTAAACAACCTTTTTCCCATCCCCAATACTTTTATGTGAAAGAGTTCAAGGAAAATGAAAGAAAGAAATGTTTTAACGCCGCTGTGATTTCTCTCCCGGAGATTACTTCCTGGAGACTCCAGGACAATCCTGGAGGGTTGGCAACAGTATTTGCAGGTTGGGCTGCTGCCGAATTTCAGCGTATTGTCATCAACCCCACTCGCCCTCCCCATGGAAAGGCTCAACACTAGATTTTCAACGCTATTTTTTGGAGGAGTGGGGAGGGAGGAGGAGGTGGGGGTTGGGGCGGAGTACCTCATTTTTTTTAAGAAGGTCTTCATCGCCCCCGCCCGTTACAAGCAGATGCATCACCTTGGAAACACGCGCACACCGATTTCAGGGGAAATAACCGGGGTGTGTGCGGGAGGTTAGATTCAGCCTCAGTGCCACTCGCACTTCACGGTTTGGAGTTCTCCAGGGTCCCAGCTGTGAGTTCTATTCACACCCCTGTACGGGAGAGTGAGAGAGTGAGCGGAGTCCTGTTTTATTTCTGACAGTCAAAAGTTTCAGAGATGTTATCGGCAGCCGCTGATCAATTCCTCCCCCAACACGGATTAACCGGTCGATTTCCAGTTTGTGGAAATTGACGAGATTGTGCCCAAAACTCCGAACATACGAGAGGAGGAAAGGAAGGCAAGGAAACGTGTTTTTTTTTTAAAGAAATTGGAAAACAATTTTTTTTTAAAGAATGCTGATCTGACCAGCGCCCAGGACTGACGATCGTGGGTTACATCAATCTCCCCTGTCCTCGGGGCTGCCGCCACCGCCCCCCCCCCCCCCTTGCCCCTGCCCATTTGAGCGAATGAAGCCAACTTTCGGGGTCAGGTCAATATGTGTCCCCTTTCTCAGTGCATCGAGACCATTTTGCCACCATACCTTGACGGATAAACTCAGCCCCGAAGTTCCAACAACTGAGCGCCTTACAAATAAAATGAACAGTGTGGTGGGCTGTCTGGTCTGCATGTGGCCATACATTGCCTTTATAGTAGTTTACTCTCCCCCGCTAACCGCCTTTTGTGAGGAGACGCAGACATTTATTAACTGCGCCTCCTATTGATATATTACACACACATACACACATATATTCAGCACAGTACTTATTGATTGTGTTTGGCGTTAATCATTCATAATGTAACATATAACCCCGACCTGTCAGTAAAGCGCGATTTAATTCCATCCGCTCCCTTATTTATTCGCATCAATCCCACCGCCCTTGTAACGGTCCTTGTAAATTATCGAGATTGGACTCGAGTATCTCAGTGCAGGTCCCCGGGGCGTGATACAGCGGTATATAAACACCAGAGAGAGAGGGGGGTGGGGGGCGAGAAACAGGATCGATACAGAAACACAGAGAGATGCTTCCTGCGGCTAGAGTTAGAGGCGGAGTTACAAGCGGAGTTATAAACACACACACACACAGAGGGATGGGAGCTGTTAGAAACTGAGAGGTGGGGGTGGGATTAAAGTGTCCAACTCCCAGAGAGAGGTAGAAACAGAACAAGAGAGCAAGAGACAGAAAGTAAGCGGACACGGGGAGCTGGGGATTGAAAGGGAGACAGAGAAACAAGTTGTAAACGAAGCGGAGAACAACAGAAACGCAGCGAGAGTGAGAAACAGAGATAGAGACACAGAGAGATAGGAACAGAAGGGCTAAAAAAAAAAGGGAGATAGAAAGGGGACATTAATAGAACAAGAGGGCGGGGTAGAAAGAGGGATAGGAGAGAGAGGGCGGATAGAGACAGAACGAAGTATAGACACACCGTAACAAAGAGACGAAAAGAAAGACTTGCATTTATATAGCGCCTTTCACGACCACCTCTCTCAAAGCGCTTTACAGCCAGTGAAGTACTTTTGGAGTGCAGTCACTGTTGTAATGTGGGAATTGTAAGAAGGGATGAAATCAGAGTGGTGTATAGGAACAGAAAGGTGATAGAAAGAGGGAGATATGGAATAGAAATAGAGAGGGGATTAAAAACTGAGAAAAGACCGTATCAGAGGAGAGAGCAGAACTAAGTTTGTTTCCCAGTACAAACTTGTCACATTTAATCAATCGACGCGATTACCTCAATTCAAAGCACATGTATTAAACTTCAAACAAACTAAAGCGTTCTTGTTTAAAAAAGGTGATCGCATTTTTCAGTTCATGGGCTATATTGGACACCGCCCGAGGGTATGTGTGCTTACATAATTATATGTGCTACTGATAAATCGTTGTTTTAATAGCCTAATTGAGAATCCGTCTCTTGTCTGATGCAATGTTTTACAGGACCATGCCTTGATTGGAGTATTTCATGTAATCTTGGTTACTATAGAAACCACTTGGTCATCCAAACTTGTGTCGATACTTTTAATGTTCTAATAATTAATGACATTGCCTTTGCGACATTTTGATAAATTTAATGTCATTTCTGCAAATAAGACTGCCTGCTTTAGTCAGATCGAACCCATTAATACAGGGAGCGTTGAGATTTAATTATCCGCCGCTAAATTAAAACATCTCCTGGTGTGGTTGCTTGCCTTTAGAACACGCTTGGTGTCAGGTTGGTTTACAGTCGTGTCACAAATCGAAATAGCAAATCTGCGTGCGAGCAAAGATCCAGTCAGCTTCAGAAGAAGTCAACTTAACATCCGGAGAATATATCAGAAGTTGGCTCGGTACGTCAGGGGGCTTTCCATTTATGGATTATTGAGAGACAGAAAAAAACATTGTAGGGACAAAAAAAAAAGCGCGGAAAATGCTTGAAATCTCAAATGAAGCAGAAAATGACGGGGTTACGCGATAAAGCCCGACAGCGACTGATGAAAGGACATGTTGATATTTCAGGTGTAGGAATTTACATTTTAACTCGAAGAGATTTCCATTGGTCAGTTAAATACGACAAATGGGACAGTCCAGCTGCAACTTGTTTATAAATACTATGTATATATATAAATGAAAACACCTTTCATTTCTGATCAAATAGTAAACCTGTCCCTTGTAATTCTCCAAACACAGTTCTGCACAGCCGGATCTCTGCTGTCCTCTTTCGGTGGCCGCTGGAGTCACAGCCAATCCGTGACGTGTGGACCATCCCGAGGAGGCGAGGTTTGAAGTGATTGAAAAGTGATACAGAAGCTTTAGCAACCCAACTGCCTGGGAAGAGCTTCTCTTTAGTGGTCAGCCGTGGCGATATTTCTCACCGGTGCATGTTATGTGTGTGTGGGGGGCAGCTGCATTGACCTGGGATTGTGTGCAGACGCTGTGAACACTGAGATGGAAAATTGCATCCAACATTAATTGGAAGTCGTTACAGGAGGGGAAATGTGACGCCAGGGTTCGGCAGCTGGTGTCCAACGCGGGGTCAGACAAGCTGAAAATGCCAGTGAGGAATGAAGGATTACTCCAGGCGGAATGGTGGGGTGTGAATGTCTCTGAGATGGGGAGTTGCCCTGTGCTGGGTACGGCATGGAAGTCCTTCCTACACCTTGACACGAAGCGAGTGCACGCATCGCCCTGAAGTTGCCAAAACTCACTCAGATGGAGACGGCAGCGTGTCTAAGATGACTTTTTCTGAGTTCACTAACCAGAGCTTCAGTGGAAACTCTTCGAAGGACCCCGCCAATGCGTCCGCGCTCAACTACAGCCCTAACAACGCCACCGCCAGCAACACCAGCAGCAGGTCCACCCAGCCCGAGGACCTCGATGTCAACCAAGCCGTGGCTCTAGGGGTTGTCCTCGCCGCCTTCATCCTGTTCGCCATCGCGGGCAACATTATGGTCATTCTCTCGGTGGCCTGCAACCGGCATTTGCAGACGGTGACCAATTACTTCATCATCAACCTGGCCATCGCCGACCTGCTGTTGAGCACCATCATCCTGCCCTTCTCGGCCAGCCTGGAGATCTTTGGCTACTGGGCGTTTGGCAGAATCTTCTGCGACGTCTGGGCGGCGGTGGACGTCCTGTGCTGCACCGCCTCAATAATGAGCCTCTGCATCATCTCCATCGATCGCTACATCGGGGTGCGCTACTCTCTGCGCTACCCCACCATCATGACCGAGAAGAAGGCGGTGTGGATCCTCATCATTCTCTGGGTGTCCTCCATCGTCATCTCCGTCGGTCCCCTCCTGGGCTGGAAAGAGCCGGCGCCCGTCGACGAGACGGTGTGCAGCATCACCGAGGAGCCCGGTTACGCCTTATTTTCCTCGCTCTTTTCCTTCTACCTCCCCCTCATGGTGATCCTGGCCATGTATTTTCGGATCTACGTGGTGGCCAGGAGGACAACCAAGAGCCTGGAGGCCGGGGTGAAGAAGGAGCGCAGCAAGACCATGGAGATTGTCCTGCGGATCCACTGCAAGAGTGTGATGGATGAGCCCAGCTCCACCTTCAAGAGCAAGGGTCAGTTCCGCAGCTCGCTCTCCATGCGGCTCCTCAAGTTTTCCCGGGAGAAGAAAGCGGCGAAGACGCTGGGGATCGTGGTCGGCGTCTTCATCCTCTGCTGGCTGCCCTTTTTCACCATCTTACCGCTTGGTAGGTAGAGCAAAAGTTGGTCCCAACAATTCGTTAAAAAGTTGTGCGGCGTTTGTAACGCGCAGTGGTCCCAGGACACAGCCCCTGTTTAATCTTCCGTGTTGTTTTTTTTTGCTCTCAACTTAATGTTAAATTGGGCGCATCAGACTATAATTGAGATAACATCGAATCAGGGTGCGCCAAGGCAGGTGGTTCTACCGGCGCCACTGTGTGTGAAGCGCTCGGTGCAACATTCTCGGAGTCTGAAACCTTCACCTATTCACCACAGTGAGGGTTTCAGCAGTTAGATATTCAGTATCCAGAGTCAGACACCGGCGGAGACCATCCGCCATCTAATCACCCTCTGGTTGTAAATACAAACCCATTGTAACCCTCAGAAACAGATATTTGTTTTTGTTACCTGGGCTACGAGCCAAGACCGCTGCTGCGGCGACTTTCCAAACTTTGGCTGATTTCTCCCCACTACTACTGTTTGATGCCAAAAGCCAGTTAGAAATCTTGCTATTTTCTGCCATATCCGGTCACTTTACCCGACTAATTCATTGTATTGGATGTCTAGACATCCCTTAACAATAATGTCGGTGTCGGTTGGGTCACTTTGAAGGCGATTCTCTGCACGCTATCAAACGCCTTGATGCAAATTGCTCAAAAAACAATGGACTTCACATTTCCAACCGTCCAGTCACTTTCTCGATTCCCCCCTCCACACAAATGTTTGTTAATCTGCGGGAAGTGTCCAGTTGAACTCCAGCTATTGGTAGGCGCTCGCTGAAGGACCATACATATTCCATTGCGGGTAGAATCCGTTCTTGAAAGTAGCGAGGCATTTGAGAATAAAACATGCTGCTAACAGGGTTCTGTTATTCGAAATTGTCATTCCCGCGATTGATACTGACTACACACAACCGTTGTTAATTTCACCCCCACCCCCCCACAAAAAAAACTTTACAGACAACATATAGAACAGTGCAGCAAATCAGAAAACAGACCCGATCAGGAGGAGACACTGGACCAAATCTCCCATGGGTTAACTGGGATGCACTTAAATTATAAGTACACCTCACAGGAATTTAAGGGTGAAAACGTACGCTGAGGGATAATACCATATGCTTAACACATAGGACAGAAGGAACTTAGGAACAGGAGGAGGCCATTCAGCCCCTCGAGCATGTTCCGCCATTCAATTAGATCATGGCTGATCTGTATCTCAACTCCAGCTATCCCTTTGGTTTGGGAAACCTTAATATATTCGCTTTGACTAACACATTCCTATAAAACTCCCCCGTTCTCATTTTAACAGACGAATCACTGAATTTATTTTAAACAATCCCATTAAAATAACGTCACAATAGTGGGCATTCATCTTTTCCTAATCTGGTATGAATATTTCACGCCTTTGTATAATTATATTATGCAGTGTCATTTTCAGTCTCTACTGAAATTTACATGGAGTTATATCGAGACTGCACAAGCTGTTGAGTCCAGTCGGTCGATGACGGTGTTTATGTTCCACAGGAGCCTCCTCCCACTCTACTTCGTCTGATCCAATGTTAGCTGTGGCTTAGTGGGTAGCGCACTCTCCTCTGATTTAGAAAGTTTGTGGGTTCAAATCCCACTCCAGGGACTTGAGCACAAAAGATCTAAGTTGACACTGCAGTGCTGAGGCGGAGCGCTGCCCTGTCAGAAGTGTATTCTTTCGGCTCCTTGTCTCTTTCAGGTGGATATGAAAGATTAAATGGCACTATTTCTGGTGTGGCCAATATTCCTCAATCAACATCATTTAAAAAAAAAAACAGATTACCTGGTCATTATCACATTGTTTGTGAGATGCTTGCTGTGCGCAAATTGGCTGCCGTGTTTCCCACATTACGACCATGACTATACTTCATTGGTTGTAAAGCACTTTGAGACGTCTAGTGGTTGTGTAAACGCGCGATATAAATCCAAGTCTTTCTTTAATCCTATAAGCTTTCCTACTCATAGGCTTATTTAGCTGATCCTTAAATGCATCTATGCTATTCGCTCCATGTGATAGTATGTTCCACGTTCTAATAACTCTCTGGCTAAAGACGTTTCTCCTGAATTCCCAATTGGATTTATTAGTGACTATCTTATTTTTATGACCGAGCGACCCCACAGCTCTCTGCACCTCCCATGCAGCCGGCTTTTCAATGAGCAAAACCTTGCACGCGCCGTATAATGAATGGGCTGCACAGCCTCTTAAAAGCACCCCAAAAAATGAACAGGAAAATTTTTTAGGAACTCTAGTTTTGGGCTCTCCCCACAAGTGGAAACATTTTCTCTACATCCACCCTATCAAACCCTTTCATTATCTTAAAGACCTCTATCAGGTTACCCCTCCACCTTCCTTCTCTTTGCTAGAGAAAAGAGTCCTAGCCTATTCAGCCTTTCCTCCTCTCAGTTCTGGGTATCATCCTTGTGAAACCTTGTTTCACTTTCTCCTGTGCCTGTTCACAGTAATCCAAGTGTGATTCAACCAAGGTTCGATACAAGTTTAACACAATTTCTCTGCTTATCAATTCTATCCCTCAAGAAATGAACCCCAGTGCTTGGTTTGTCTTTTTATGCCCTTATTAGCCCACATCACTATTTTTAATGATTTATGAATGTATACCCCTAGATCACTTTGCTCCTCTGCCCCATTCAGATTCTTATTATCCAAGCAGTATATAGCCTCCTTATTCTTCCTTCCAAAATACACCATCTCATAATTATCTATATCAAAATTCATTTCTCAATTACATGACCATTCTGTAAGTTTATTTTTATGTCTTCCTGTATTTTGTCACATTCTGCCTTTGTATTAACTGTACCTCCCAATTTGGTGTTGACCACAAATGTTGAAATTGTACTTTTGATTCCCGAGTCCAAATCATTAATTAATGTAGATTGTGAACAATAGTGGTCTCAGCACCAATCCCTGTGGAACACCACTTCCCATTTTTTGCCAGTCTGAGTAACTAGCCTTATCCCCTATTCTCTGTTTCCTGTTTTGTAGCCAGCTTGCTATCCATTCTGCTACCTGCCCCTCACTCCACGTGCTCTGACCTAGTCATGAGTCTACTATGCAGTACCTTATCAAAGGCATTTTGAAAATCCAAATATATTATGTCTACTACATTATCCTTGTCTACTCTTTCTGTTACTTTGTTGAAGAATTCAGTAAGGTTAGTCAAGCATGAACTTTTTTTTGAAATCCATGCTGACTACTCGAATACATATTTGGTTTCTAGATGTTTTTCTATTACACCCTTGAGTAGAGATACTATTATGTTTCCTGTCACAAATCTATGCAGGGTGAAAGTTACATTAACACAAAGCTTGCTATTAGTAGAGTTACAGGCATGTAGCTCTACTTTGGGAACAACTTTGTGGATTATTTTTATATGTATTTTTGTGCAGTGCTGGAATTATGTTAGTTCAAATAGAGCCAGCACCAAAGAGAGCAATAGTGAGAGGGTGACAGCCAGAACAGATGTATCACTTATTTTTTTGCAATCTAGCGGGAGAAATTGGGGTCATTTACGCCTCCCATTAGCGGCCCTGGGGGCACTAATTGGGCGCAAATGATTTTGCGACCGGGCGTGGTGCTGTTAACAACTCCCGCTAAATTCACGAGTTTAACGACAGTGCTACAGCGTAGAGTCTCAATCTCCTGCGCCCAGAGATCATGACATAATCGGCATGGGCTGCGCCCCGACAACACCCCTGACCCTAAATTGGGTATCGCCCCCTGAAGCTGCACCAGGCGATGACAGCAGCAGCTTCAGGGAACACATATCGAGCAGCCGGCTGCTAGCAGCGTGAAGGTTAAAGGGGAGGTGGCTGGCTGGCTGCTCCAGAAAAAAAAATGTCCGCTTTTCTTCTGGTGCCGATTTGGACGCGGGGTTCGTGCCTCGATCGCTCAGCCCGGCACACTGCTTGAGAACCGGGCTGATTGCGTGGCACCCCCGCTCCCTGGTGGTTCAGCTAGGACCCCTTCATTAATCCAGCCTAGGCTCTTCCCTTTAATTCAAGGAAGAGCCCCTCGTACGTGGGAGCGCTACGCGGCCCACTGCATAGTACTGCTGAGCCGTAGCCCCACTACTGCCCTAGAAAGGAAGTGGAGTGCTTGATTTAGTCATCCACTTCCTTTTGGGGACGGTAACCCCAATTTCTCGTGAGAGGCGAGATTTCTGCGCCTGGCGCTAAGCGTTACACCTCATGCGTGTGACCATACCCAAACGGAGCGTTCTGGAATTTCTAGGCCCCAGACTCTTAACTTCAACTTTAGGTTTCAGTTTTATTATCGTTTTCAATGATACCTGGAAGGAAAGCGGCACCAATAAATATATATTGAATTAAAAACAGATCAGATTGGATTGGATAATTTGGAACCAGATAGAGATTACTTGTAATTTGACGAATCTGAATTTGAATCTGTTTACTGGAAACAATGGCGTGAATTGGTAGGTACATTTTGGGGTTAGTTAACAATGTAATTGACGTTTCATTTCTTGAAATCCAATCCAGGTGAGACCAATAGGATTATACTGTCCTGTCTATGCTGGGCGTAAGGATTATATATAAGACAATTTGGACAGCGTGAGACTGGTATCTTATGCGTGTGGTCACACAGCATAAACATCCCTGTAACTCAGTACAAACCAGCACAAACTTTGCAATCTTAGACAGTTCACAAGGATAACTGGTGAAAGAAATGGAGAAGCTCATATTGATGCAGTAGTGGAGCTTTTCAGAGTTTCATAGAGTCATGCAGCACAGGAGGAGACCCTTCTGTCCACTGTGACTGTACCGGTTGTTTGAAAGAGCTATCCAATTAGTCCCACGCTCCTGCTTCCCCGATAGTGCTGCAAATTTTTCCTTTTCATGTATGTATACAACTTTCTTTTAAAAGTTAATATTGAATCTGCCTCCACCACCCTTTCAGGAAGCGCATTCCAGATCACAACAACACTGCGTAAAAAAAAATCTCCTCATCCCTCCCTACTTCTTAAGACAAATTTAAGGAAGCTTAACTCTTCCTTTTAACCTGTAGAAGATGCTGACACTGCATAACTAAGGTAAAGAGAAAATATTATTGCTATTTTTTTAAAAACTTAACATTGTGAACAACCAAAGCTCCTTAAAACCTACCTCTTTGACCGTTACCTGCCCTAATATCTCCTTATGTGGCTCGATGATTGATAATGTTCCTGTGAAGCACCTTGGGATGTTTTATTATGCTAATGGCGCTATATAAATGCAAGTTGTTGTTGTTGGTTATCTTGATAGTTGAATTGTATCGGGAGAACCACAAACACTTTATATACAATCAAAACTCTGTAAACAACAAATCCATTTTTTTTAAATGCGAATTGAATTCTAGCAAATGCAAGCCAAATAGTTTGCCATATAACTTAAGACTGTAGACAACAGAAAACAAAGTTGCCGGTGTCTTTAGTTTGTTTAAATTGGGTTCTAGCAGGTGATGCGTTGAACAAGGATAGGCTTAGTTCCTGGACTGTTTCTCATCCAAGCCTCCTGCAACTGTTCGCAATAATCATCGTCCAAACTCTCAGGGGGATCTATCCCCTATGTGCTGTGGTTAACAAAACCCACAAAGCTTTTCTTTATTTACAGAATTAGCACTTTGTTACGAATGATGCTTAGAGAAGAACTTCACCCCAAGATGACTAAGAGAAAGAACAAACTTGCCTCAATATAGTGCCTGTTTCATTCTCAGGACATTCCAAAGCACTTCACGACCAATGGATTATTTTGGACTGACATCTGAAGAAAGATTGGATCGACTAGGCTTATATTCACTGGAGTTTAGAAGAATGAAAGGGGATCTCATAGAAACATATAAAATTCTGACGGGATTGGACAGGTTAGATACAGAAAGAATGTTCCTGATGTTGGGGAAGTCCAGAACCAGGGGACACAGTCTAAGGATAAGGGGTAAGCCATTTAGGACCGAGATGAGGAGACACTTCTTCACTCAGAGAATTGTGAACCTGTGGAATTCTCTACCACAGAAAGTTGTTGAGGCCAGTTCGTTAGATATATTCAAAAGGGAGTTAGATGTGGCCCTTACGGCTAAAGGGATCAAGGGGTATGGAGAGAAAGCAGGAATGGGGTACTGAAGTTGTATTATCAGCCATGATCTTATTGAATGGTGGTGCAGGCTCGAAGGGCCGAATGGCCTGCTCCTGCACCTATTTTCTATGTTTCGATGTTTCTATGAAGTGTAGTCTCTGTTATTACATAGGTAAATGTGGCAGCTAATTTAGTTGCTGTTGATAAATTAATGGGTTTGATAATAGTTTGGACTTCAGTATCTTGCTCCAGTCTTGCATAGAAATTGGCTACAATGAAAGCCTGCCACTGACAATAGCAAAAGCTTTCAGGATGGCACAGTGCCGCAGTATGTTCGCGCCTTAATACCCTGCCCCAACGAGTGTTGGAAAGTGTATTTCCCCCCTAATTGTTCATGTGTTGAATTTTCCATATTGGCCACGACAAAAAAGAAATGACAAAGAAAAGTCTCACTGTTGTGCACGCATAAATAACTAACAAACTGAGCCAGGAGAAATGTAACTTAACTTAACTGTGCTTTTATACAACTCAAAATGGAGTCCCCAAACCGGCATGAACCAGCATGAGTACAGCTCCTGTGAATAGCTCCGCCAGGTCCTAATGCCTGTCCTGTGAGCTGTAACAAACAAATAGAGTATGAACACAATACTCACTATGTCCCCACGGTGGGGGGAGGGAATAAGACGGAGTGAATCAACCGGCTCACTCTCCCAGACCTCAGAGTAGCTGATCAGCACCTATGGAGTGACAGCGAGGAAAAGGCAGGGTGAGAAATTGATGGTTACCTGGCCACCCATTTGGTGAGGAGACGGAGCAAGTGAGAAACGGAGAAGTGAGAAATAAAGAAACTAGAGGGGGGTATTAAATAAAGAGATTTTGATATTATAAGTGGAAGTCTTCGACAGCACCTCCCAAACCTAGGACCTCTACACCTAGAAGGATAAGGGCAGCAGGTGCATGGGAACACCACCACCTCCACAATCCCCTCCAAGTCACACATCATCCTGACTTGTAAATATATCGCCGTTCCTTCATCATCACTGGTTCAAAATCTTGTACTTGTCTACTGAACAGCATTATGGGAGTACCTCAACCACACAGACTGTGGCGGTTCAAGAAGGCGGCTCACCATCACCTTCTCAAGGTGAATTAGGGATGGGCATTACATGCTGGCCTTGTCGGCGACGCCCACATCTCCAGAATGAATATTAAATAAAAGTCAAAAAAGAACACTTATAAATAACACCTGGGCTTACACAGCATCGTTTCATATGAAACATCTCAAATTGTCTCACACAGTGAATTATTTTTCAAGTTCATTAAAGATGGCCCCTTTCCATGAGAACGTGCATGTAAATCTGGTTATTAATTCTCGAGATGCAACATGATGTTTGCATGGTCAAAATTCTTGACATGCCCCATGATGTGAGATTATCTTGTTTAATTATTGTTATTTTGTGCATCCATAGTAACAACATAAACAACATGTCCAGTTAAAAGCCTGCAAAGAACTGGCGAAGATTCCAATTCAGCCCATCAGTGTTTCCATTGTGCTGGCAGCTATTAACCTGCAGTTTGCATTTGGGTTTCAGGCATTGACATTGGTGCAAAAAAAAGTCGAAAGTTTAAAAAAATGCAAAGTCTTAAAAAATCTAATAAAAAAGCAAGACACTGCATTTTGGTGCAACATTCATACAGTGTGTTTATATATTTAGATTTGTATTCTGTTGAGTATAGAAGAGTAAGGGGTGACCTAATTGAGGTGTTCAAGATGATTAAAGGAGTTAATCAAGAGAAACTATTTCCTCTGGTGTGGGAAGTCCACAGCAAGAGGGCATAACCTTTAAATTAGAGCTAGGCCGTTCAGCGGTGATGTCAGGAAGCACTTCTTCATACAAAGGACAGTGGAACCTAGAATTCTCGCCACCCAAAAGCTATTGAAACTGGGGGGGTCAATTGAAAATTTCAAAACTGAGATTGATAGATTTTTGTTAAGCAAGGGTATCAAGGGATTATGGAACCAAGGCAGGTAAATGGAGTTAAGATACAGATCAGCCGCGATCTTGGCATTGAATGACAAAATAAGCTCAAGGGACTGAATGGCCAACTCCTGCTCCAATGTGCAGGCATCACTGTACTGTTTCTTGTCAAATGTTGAATTAGAACCACTATGCATTTCTAAATGTCCCATGTGTACATTTGAGTTCAGTTTCTTGAATCAGATTAGAACAGTTACTTAAATCAAATCTCATGGGTGAATGCTCGGCAGAACTGTTGTGTATGCAATAACTGTTAGACTGAGTACTGTTTAACTCCAAGAGGTATGATCTTGGCTCTGCTTTATTAAGACCCAAAGTGACCAATATACAAAATGGCTGGCCTTTTATACTTGGGCTGCACACACATGCGTGCAGTCCAATGGTCTCCAACAGTGACGCCATCTAGTGGCTAGTGATTCCAAAAGTACATACATGACAATAACCCCCTCTGAGATATTAACACAACCTTTTACAAATTGAGATGATCCGGTGTTTTACACTCCTGGGTTCACCATCTCAGTTCAACTCCAGCCTTGGGTGAGTGTTCAGAGTCTGTTGTGACTGGTGGCTGGGTGGCTGACCTGGTGGGAGTGGCAATGGCCATGTCAGGGATTGAAAGTCCATATTCATTGAACATGTCAGTGATTGAAAGTCCCGATTCACTGATGACCACTGAGTCCTCTGATGACTGGGGCTAGGTTGGTTGGTCATCGATTGTCTCTTCCTCCAATAGTTGCGGTTCGTTTGTGTGCCGCAGCTTTGTCTGATCCATATGTTTCATGCATGTTTGCCCATTTTTGAGCTTGACAATAACTACTCTATTGTCCTCCTTGGCCATGACAGTACCAGTGATCCACTTGGGACCCTGACCATAATTCAGAACATATACAGGATCATTTACAGAAATATCGCGTGACACAGCTGCGTGATCATGATACCCTTGCTGACTTTATCTTCTATATTCAACATGATTATTCAAGTCAGGGTGTACAAGATTTAGCTTGGTCTTAAGACCTCTCTTCATCATTAGTTCATCAGGCGAGACCCCGGTAAGCGTGTATGGTCTTGTCCTGTAACTAAGCAGTATGCATGACAGGCGGGTCTGCAGTGACCCTTGGGTTACTCACTTCATACTCTGCTTTATCTTTGAACAGCACGTTCTGCTTGCCCATTGGATGCAGGTTTGAATGGTGCTGATCTTACATGTTTGATACCATTGAGTTTTATGAACTCTTGAAACTCCTGACTGATGAAGCACGATCCGTTGTCGCAAACAACGATGTTAGGCAGACCGTGAGCCGCGAACATGACACTGAGATTCTCAATGGTAGTTGTGGATGTGCTGGATGACATGATTATACACTCTATCTCCTTCAAATATGCATCCACCACAACTAAAAACATCTTCCCCAGGAAGGGACCTTCAAAGTCTATGTGGATCCTGGACCACGATTTGGACGGCCAAGACCACAGACTCAGCGGCAAGTCTGCTGGTGTTTTGCTGAGCTGCATGCAAGTGTTGCACTGATGCACACATGATTTCAGCTCAGAGTCAATTCCCGGCCAACATACATGAGACCTGGCGATGGCTTTCATCATTACAATGCCGGGATGTGTGCTACGTACAAATTTCTCTTTCCCTTTCTTGGGCATAACAACATGATTGCTCCACAGTATACAATCCGACTGAATAGACAGTTCGTCTTTACGACGAATGTAAGGTTTGGTCTCCTCGCACATTTGCTTGGGTATGGCAGACAAATCACCTTTGAGGATGTAACTCTTCACCACCGATAAAATCGAGTCCTGGCTGGTCCAGGTCTTAACTTGTTGAGCCGTGACAGGAGTTCCTACACTCTCAAAAACATCCGTAACTAACAATAGGTCCACTGGTTGTAGCGTTTCCACCTCCGGTGTGGCCAACTGCAGACGGCTCAAAGCATCGGCACAATTCTCGGTGCCAGGTCTATGGCGAATGACATAATCATAAACGGGTAATGTCAGCGCCCACTTCTGGATGCAGGATGAAGCATTGGTATTGATACCATTGTTTTCAGAGAACAGTGAAATGAGCGGCTTGTGATCTGTCTCCAGTTCAAACCGAAGACCAAACAGGTACTGATACATCTTTTTAACCCCATACCCACAGGCTAGTGCTTCTTTCTCTACATGCTGTAGGCTCTTTCCACTTTAGACAAACTTTTTGAAGCATATGTGTAGGTGGTGGTCTGTGGGGTCTGGTTCACCTCTGACCTTTCTGAGCGGTTCGACTCGCTCCCACTCCCTGGGTTCCAGACTTTGGATTTATTTGGGGATGTGACAAAGTGCAAGAGACAACTGGTTTTGGTGCAAAGAACTTCGATTTTATTATGGACAAGAAAAGTACAATGTCAAGCTTGTAATGACTAGAGTAAAGAACATTTCATCACACATTCAAGAGGGGTTACAGAAAATGGTACACCTCCCACCTCCCAATGCCTAACTCTGACAAGGTTAAACTCCAAGGCAAACAGGGATCATGCTCACCAATCCTTTATTATCAGTTGGCCGTGGTTCGCAATTTCGATGTTTGCTGGACTCTGTAGGTTCTGCTTGCCGTACCCCGAACGTCGTAGAAGACTTCTTACTGCTTAGTTTTCAGTTGGGTGGTGTCTGCTGATGTAGGGTGTGTTTTGGACTCATGGGGTGAGTACCCACTTTCTTCTTTCAGCAGTAGGTTTTAAAGTCTCTTTCAGTAATGTTTCACCTGTTGGTAGCTAGGACTAGATTGTAGAGTGGAAACTTTCCAATCTTTGGTTTCTTCTTAAGGAGTTTTGGTTTTGGAATTGGTCAATCGCGGTGCTTTCGATGTTACCACGTTGGCTGTGGTCAGTTGCTGCCGTGATGGCAATGTCTGAAGTTACTGGAAACTGCTTTCTCTGCCGCGATGATGTTCTTCCTTCTTCTTTCGATAACAGGGCAATGTGGCCCTGGGATTGTCGTCTAGGTTGGAGATGTTGGTGCTCAGAAGAGCTGCATAAAACTGTTGTGGTGTCTCTCTCCGTCCTTCCCCTCTTCGAATAAATGAATGTCTGCTCCTTTTTCGTTAAAAACTGGGCCCCAGTTATACTTTGGGAGCCGTTCTAAGCTGCGCGCCAAATCAGCCCTGATTCTTTGTTTTAGTTTTGGTGGGCTCGATATCTCTTTGTCATATTTTGGTGGGCCCATTAATGGTAACCTGTCTCGGATGTGTCAATCTTTCGAATTTGTTTCTTGATCGGGAAAAATTAGCTTTGGTATTTGCAAAGTCCGCCTAGGCTGGGTTTTCCATGCAGGCTAGATGAGCCATTATCATTATGTATGCGCTGGATGGGTTTCCTGCTCAATGTGCTGGTTGGCCATCTGGGTTGATTGTTGCTATGTTAATGTCTCCCAGGGAGAAGGGTTTTCGAGTTTACACAATTCCCCAGTCAATTTGTTTAGCTTCAATACCCCAGACAGCTTCAATACCCCAGACAACTTCAATACCCAAAACTAGTTTCTTTGAAGGATAGTTATCCTTTAGTTTTCAGCCCTTTCCACAGAGAACCAATCTGCCTTGTAAAAATCCCGAATTCGATTAAAAACTCGTAGTTTCTTCCATGTGCACTTTAGGATCCCAAACTTTCTGGTTGACAGTTCCAAATTAAATTCCCTTTCCAATGAGTCTAAACACTGGGGTGGGGGGGGGGGGTTCCCACGAATTTTGCAATCCGACATATGCAACAGGTTGTAATTTGCCTGACTCATTAGCTTGTTGGAGCACGCAACCAACTCCATATGACAAAGCATCACAGGCCAATACTAAACGTTTACATGGGTCATAATGTACCAGCAGCTTGTTAGCGCAAAGCAGATTAGTGGCTTTCTCAAAAGCTCTGTCTTGAGATGCACCTCATACCCAGTTGTCGCCTTTTCTTAGCAGCATGTGCAGTGGTTCTAATAAGGTTCTCAATTAAGGTAGGAAGTTATCGAAGAAGTTGAGTAGACCCAGGAACAAATACAGCTCCATCACATTCTGCGGCTTGGGTGCATTCTTGATGGCCTTGGTTGTCGGGTCCGTGGGTCTGATGCCATCAGCAGCAATTTTCCTCCCAGGAATTCAACCTCTGGTGCCATGAAGATGCATTTCGAGTGTTTCTGTTTGAGTCCCACTTTTTCCAGACGATGTAGAACCTCTTCCAGGTTTTTCAGATGTTCCTCGGAGTCACGACCTGCGATCAGGATGTCATATCTCCACGTTTGTTGATGACACTAAGCAGGATGGCGGTGTGAGCTGTGAGGAAGATGCTATGAGGCTGCAGGGTGACTTGGATAGGTTAGGTGAGTGGGCAAATGCATGGCAGATGCAGTATAATGTGGATAAATGTGAGGTTATCCACTTTGGTGGCAAAAACAAGAAGACAGAATATTATCTGAATGGTGACAGATTAGGAAAAGGGGAGGTGCAACGAGACCTTTGTGTCATGGTACATCAGTCATTGAAGTTTGGCATGCAGGTACAGCAGGCAGTGAAGAAGGCAAATGGCATGTTGGCCTTCATAGCTCGAGGATTTGAGTATAAGAGCAGGGAGGTCTTACTGCAGTTGTACAGAGTCTTGGTGAGGCCACACCTGGAATATTGTGTTCAGTTTTGGTCCCCTAATCTGAGGAAGGACAATCTTGCTATTGAGGGAGTACAGCGAAGGTTCACCAGAGTGATTCTTGGGATGGCAGGACTGACATATGAGGAGAGACTGGATCAACTGGGCTTGTATCCACTGGAGTTTAGAAGAATGAGAGGGATCCTCATAGAAATATATAAAATTCTGACGGGATTGGTCAGGTTAGAGGCAGGAAGAATGTTCCCATTGCTGGGGAGTTCCAGAACCAGAAGTCATAGTCTAAGAATAAAGGGGTAAGTCATTTAGGACCAAGATGAGGAGAAACTTCTTCACTCAGAGAGTGGTTAGCCTGTGGAATTCTCTACTGCAGAAAGTTGTTGAGGCCAGTTCATTAGATATATTCAAAAGGGAGTTAGATATGGCCCTTATGGCCAAAGGGATCAAGGGGTACAGAGAGAAAGAAGGAAAGAGGTACTGAGGTTGAATGATCAGCCATGGATCTTATTGAATGGTGGTGCAGGCTCGAAGGGCCGAATGTCCTGCTCCTGCACCTAATTTCTATGTTTCTATGTTTCATCTTGGAATATGACGGTTCTGGGAACGGACTTCAGTAGACTCTCCATGTTCCTCTGAATTATTGCTGCAGCCGAGAGAATTCCAAAAGGGCACCTGTGATAAATAAACAGTCCTTTATGCGTGTTAATGCACGTATTTCGACGTCTCGACCGGCTCCTGTGTCATGAAGGCTGACGTCAAGTCCAATTTTTTGACTGACTTCCCTCCTGGCTAGCGTTGCAAACAAGTCATCAGCCTTTGGTAACAGGTACTGATCCTGTTTCGAAACCCTGTTGATCATAGCCTTGTAGTCTCCACAGATTCTGACTGTGCCATCACTTTTCAGCACAGGAACAATGGGGCTGGCCCATTCATTAAATTCAACGGGTGATATGATCCCTTCACGCTGGAGTCTGTCCAGTTCGATTTCGACCTTCACCCTCATCATATATAGAATTGCCCGAGCTTTATGATGGATGGGTCTTGCATCCGAGTCCACGTGGATCTGCACCTTGGCTCCCGTGAAGTTGCTGATGGCTGGTTCGTACAGCGAGGGGAACTTACTCAGTACTTGGGCACATGTATCTTTCTCTGACAACAACACCTTGATATCGTTCCAATTGCATCTGATTTTTTCAAGCCAGTTCCTGCCGAACAGCATTGGGCCATTGTTTGGGGCAATCCATAGTGGCAACACGTGAACCGCACCGTCATACGACACTTTCATTGTGGTACTGCCAATCCCCATTATGAGTTCTTTGGTGTACGTGCCCAACTTGGCATTGACTGACTCAGCCTGGGCCTCGCAGCCTTAGTATCCCACAGCTTGTCGAATGCCCTCTGGTTCATTATCGATTGACTCACCCCCGTGTCCAGTTCCATTGATACCAGCACCCCATTAAATTTCACTTTGATCATTATCGGTTTGCTCTTAGTTCGGAACGAGTACAGTCCATATACTTCTTCGTCTGGTATCTGGAATTGCATATCAGGATCTACGCTAGTCTGACCATCATCCCCCATGTAGTGTGTCACAGCACGCTTGCTCATCTGCGGACACTTGCGCTGGAGATGCCACACTCTCAGACAGCCTTTGCAACTATATTGCTTAAATCATCACTGCTAGTGCTGGTGATTTCCTCCACAACGCCAACATGGAGAAATCAGATGCATTCCCACTGGCAGACTTTGAGCAGCCACAGGTTTCGCGTACGCAGTGGGTAGGCCCTGCTTTGTGCCGCTCTGCCGAACGCCGAATCAATCATATTTACAGTACTTGCCGAGTTTCGATTTTTCACTGATATCTGCTTTAGACTTCTATCCGTCGTCATGCATGACTGAGCGATTGTAATGGCCCTGTTCACGTCCAACGTCTCCACCACCAGTAGTTTACGCAAGATCACCTCATGGTTGATGCCAATTACAAAGATGTCCCACAGCATGTCTGCCAACACAGCCCCGAACTTACACGGTCCCGCTAGACGTCTCAGGTCGGCAACGAATTCCGCCGTATTCTGGCCCTCTGAGCGAACGTATGTATAAAATCTGTATCTCGAGATGATGATGCCTTCGTCTGGCTTAATGTGGTCCTGTACCAGTGTACACATTTCTTCATACGTTTTCTCTGTTGGACTCACAGGCAGGAGTAGATTTTTTATCAGACCATAAATTTTTGGACCGCAAACCGTGAGGAACACCGCCCAGCGCCAATCTGCATCGCCGACCTCCTCCATTTTGTTGGCCACGAAGAATTGGCTCAAACGGCTCACAAAGTCTGACCAATCTTCTCCTTCCACAAATCGCTCCAACAATCCAATTGTGCTCATTTTTGCATGCAAAGGTTGTTGTTGCCTCGTCGCCAAATGTTGTGTATGCAATAACTGTTAGACTGAGTACTGTTTAACTCCAAGAGGTATGACCTTGGCTCTGCTTTATTAAGGCCCAAAGTGACTAATATACAAAATGGCTGGCCTTTTATACTTGTGTGCAGCCCAATGTCCTCCAACAGTGATGCCATCTAGTGGATAGTGATCCCAAAAATACATACATGACAACAACAAATGGTAAATCAACCAATGAAATAAAATGTGAGCACTAATTAAATGTACTCCCACGCCCCTGGAGTGGTTACAAGACAGGAACATGGGCAAGGGTTCAAGTGGTATTGTACACTATAACGATTGTGTTCTAGAGTCTCAATGTGTGACGGTCCTCAAGCAATAGAATAGAGTCAACAGTGTCATTGCTACGTACTCAGTAATAATCTAGAAATGATTACTGAATCTTCTATGTTTGGAATATAACAGAGAGAGCAAGTTATAGCTAGCAGAGTGGTTTAAATTTCTCCAAGAGCTGAACACAGTCTTCCAAACATGGTTTTAGAAATGTAGAAACATAGAAAATAGGTGCAGGAGTAGGCCATTCGGCCCTTCGAGCCTGCACCACCATTCAATATGATCATGGCTGATCATGCAACTTCAGTACCCCATTTCTGCTTTCTCTGCATACCCCTTGATCCCTTTAGCTGTAAGGGCCATACCTAACTCCCTCTTGAATATATCCAATGAACTGACATCAACAACTCTCTGTGGTAGGAAATTCCACATGTTAACAACTCTCTGAGTGAAGAAGTTTCCGCAAATGAATTTTTATCCCTCTCCTTAGCCTGAGGACAATGACACCAATTTTCGCACCCAATTGTGACCTTGGCCGAGATCAGCTGATTCAACACAGACCAGTAATAAAACCTGGGACATTCTAGTCCATGTGACTTAAATATTATACTGGGTGATCCCTTCAGCTGCTAGTTATTGGAAGGAGCTTCCGATACATAGAAACATAGAAAATAGGTGCAGGAGTGGGCCATTCGGCTCTTCGAGCCTGTACCACCATTCAATATGATCATGGCTGATCATGCAGCTTCAGTATCCCATTCCTGCTTTCTCTCCATACCCCTTGATTCCTTTAGCCGTAAGGGCCACATCTAACTCCCTTTTGAATATATTCAACGAACTGGCATCAACAACTTTCTGTGGTAGAGAATTCCACAGGTTCACAATTCTCTGAGTGAAGAAGTTTCTCCTCATCTCGGTCCTAAATGGCTTACCCCTTATCCTTAGACTGTGATCCCTGGTTCTGGACTTCCACAACATCGGGAACATTCTTGCTGCATCTAACCTGTCCAATCCCGTCAGAATTTTATATGTTTCTATGCGATCCCCTTTCATTCTTCTAAATTCCAGTGAATATAAGCCTTGTCGATCCAGTCTTTCTTCATATGTCAGTCCTGCCATCCCGGGAATCAGTCTGGTGAACCTTTGCTGCACTCCCTCAATAGCAAGAATATCCTTCCTCAGATTAGGAGACCAAAAGGACATTCTTCCTTCTGCCCTTTGGTGTTCTGCAGCTCTACCCATGCAGATTCCACATCATCCAAGCTAATGTCCTTCCTTACTATTGCGTTAATCTCCTCTTTAACCAGTAACACTCCTTTTCTTTTCTGTCTATCTTTCCCCATATCCTTTTCCTTTCTGTCTATCCTGCCTGAATATTGAATACCCCTGGATGTTGAGTTCCCAGCCTTGGTCACCCTGGAGCCATGTCCCCGTAATCCCAATTACATCATATTTTAAAATTTTCATCTTAGTTAATAATATAATTGACGTTTAATTTCTTGAATTCAAATCCAGGTGAGACCAATAGGATTATATTGTCCTGTCTATGCCTGGCGTGAGGATTATATATAAAACAATTTGGATAGCATGAGACTGCTATCTTACGCGTGTGATCTCATAGATAAACATCCCTGTAACTCAGTACAAACCAGCACAAACTTTGCAATCTTAGACAGTTCACAAGGATAACTGGTGAAAGTAATGGAGAAGCTGCTGTAGTGGAGCTTTTCAGAGTTTCAGAGTCATGCAGCACAGAACTGATTTTAACATTTTCATCCTTGTTTTCAAATCTCTCCATGGCTTTGCCCTTCCCTATCTCTGTAACGTCCCTCTGGCCTACAGCCCTCCCGAGTTCTCTGCACTCCTCCAATTGTAATCTCTTTCGCATCCCCAAATTTGATCACTCCACCATTGGTGGCCGTGCCTTCAGCTGCCTAGGCCCCAAGCTCCGGAACTCCCTCCCTAAACCTCTTCATCTCTCTACCTCTCTCCTCCTTTAAGATGCTCCTTAAAACCTACCTCTTTCTCCAAGCTTTTGATCACCTGTCCTAATATCTTCTTAGAATGCTGTAAATCACAGCGGGTCAGGCAGCAACTGTGGAGAGAAAAACAAAGTTAACGTTTCATGTCGACGACCCTCCATCAGACCCGAAACGTTAACTTTGTCTTTCTCTCCACAGATGCTGCCTGACCCGCTGAGATTTACAGCATTCTCTGTTTTTATTTCACATTCCAGTATTTTGCTTTTGGTTTCTGATATCTCCTTATGTGGCTCGGTGTCAAATTTTGTTTAATTACGCTCCTGTGAAGTACCTTGCAGCTTTTACTACATTAAATGTGCTATATAAATGCAAGTTGTTGTTGTTGGTCAGTATAATTTAAAGAAGAAGGCTGTCTTAGATTGAAGCCAAGTGATAGCTGGAGATTGAAGTAACATTAACAGTTTATTTATTCACAAGCAATGAGTCAATCTCATCTAAATATCCATCACAGACAACAAATAGCATAACACTACAGTTCAAATCTCATGATAATCCCATAATGCTGTGTGTACACAAAGTGGCACAGACTCTTATTATTTACTGCAATTGAACCGACTTGCCATTCACAGTTTGTGTCTGGATTAGTACTGTAATATGAAATCATTACAGGTCAGTAATACGAAATCAAAAATGTCGCTTTTCCATCAAACGTGGCATTTCTGAAAATTATTCGTTCCTTCTCCGCTTTAACATTGACCCATTGGTTTGTGAACAGGGACTGCATTGAGAGAGGGAGAGCGAGCACAGTTATACAACCCGTTCAGTCTGCATTTGGACACAGGTTTAAGCTTAAGCAGACAGGGAACTAACACATGTTAAAGAACTTTTCACCATCTATCTGCCAGCATAAAAAATGGAATGAGGAAAGTTTATTTGGCTCATTCGGCCCATTCCTATACCAGGTCATGTGGAAACTTTCACCGTCATGGACTCTGCCCAACTTCAATTTCTTTAATCTCTTAAGGATGATGAATAATGATAGGCAGCACTTCCAGGTAGAGAACTCTTCGTGACATTTCTCCCTGACCCCGAGGCACAAGTATTTCATTCTAATAGTACAGCCTACAATATTCATCCTGGCATTCCATGATGGCACCTCCTTGTCCCACAGAAAAGGAGCCATTTTGTTCCATAGTGAGTTTGGTCATCTCTTTCTACACTAATACACTGGGAACATCCTTAGAGGTTCTATTGATTGGCCACCATAACCCCAGCAGAAGATCAGTCGAAACCCGGCGTACAAGTCTATCCGAGTTCTCCACCGATCTTCCGCCAAATTTATGGCAGCCAATCGGGAGAACCTCTGAGGAAATTCCCGGTGATCATCTTTAAACCTGGCTGTTATAAACATATATTTGAGTCAGTCGTGTAGAATCATAGAATTATACAGCAGGGAAGGTGGCCATTCAGCGCATTGTGCCAGTGCCCGCTCTTTGAAGAATCTATCGAATAAATCCCACTCTCCTGCTCTTTCTCATAGCCCAGCAAATTTTTCCTCTTCAAGTATATATCCAATTCCCTTTTGAAAGTTATTATTGCATTTGCTTCCACCCACCTTTCAGGCGGTGCATTCCAGATCTTAACAACTCGCTGCGTAAAATAACATTTACTCATGCAGTCCTTTTTGTCAATTACCTTAAATTTGTATCCCCTGGTTACCGACCCTGCTGCCACTGCAAACAGTTTCTCCTTATATACTCTATCAAAAACACTTCAAGATTTTGAACACCTCTATAAAATCTCCCCTTAAACTTCTCTGTTGTGAGGAGAAGAGCCCCAACTTCTCTACTCTCTCCATGTAACTTTCATCCCGAGTAAACATACAATATTTTGATGCAGAAAGTTTGCCATATTAGGGCAATGGCCAAATTGGGCCATGTTTAAGCAGAGCAGGACAGCAGTAGACCCCAGAAACTGTACTCCTCCTCCCGGACTCCTGGTGAGCAATGCCACGGGACATCCATTAGTACATATTTCAGGATTGTCATTGATATAATATTAACTAGTTTTGTTGGCTGTGATTCCATGTATTCTCTGCTCTATGTGCATAATCAGTTTATTTTAATCTCTAATAGACTTATTAATGTTTCAGTCTAACTGAAGTACCCATGAACATCAACCTTTCAACATGGTGGAGGCTCAGTCTTTGACTATATTCAAGACAGAGATTGATAGATTTTTGAATATTAAGGAATCAAGGGATATGGGGATAGTGCAGGAAAGTGAAGTTGAGTTAGAAGATCAGCCATGATCTTACTGAATGGTGGAGCAGGTTCGAGGGGCTGAAATGGCCTACTCTTGCTAATTCTCATAAGAACATAAGAAATAGGAGCATGAGTAGGACATTTGGCCCCTCAGCCTGCTCCGCCATTCAATAAGATAATGGCTGATCTTATCATGGACTCAGCTCTACCTCCCTGCTCGCTCTCCATAACCCTTTACTCCCTTATCGCTCAAAAATCTGTCCATCTCCACCATAAATATATTCAATGACCCAGTCTACACAGCTCTCTGGGGCAGAGAATTCCTTAGATTTACAACCCACTGAGAGAAAAATTCCTCCTCATCTCAGTTTTAAATGGGCGGCCCTTTATTCTGTGACTATGTCCCCTAGTTTTAGTGTCCCCTATGAGTGGAAATATCCTTTTGCATCCTCTTTGTCGAGCCCCATCAGTATCTTACATGTTTTGATTCTTCTGAACTCCAATGTGTATAAGCCGAAATTACTCAACCTATCTTCATAAGTCAACCCCCTTATCTCTGGAATTAACCTAGTGAACATTCTCTGAACAGCCTCCAATGCAAGTATATCCTTCCTCAAATATGGAGACCAAAACTGTACCCAGTACTCTAGGTGTGGCCTCACCAATACCCTGTACAGTTGTAGCAGGACTTCTCTGCTTTTATACTCCTTGCAATAAAGGCCAACATTCCATTTGCCTTCCTGATTACTTGCTGTACCTGCATACTAATGTTTTGTGTTTCATGCACAAGGACCCCCAGGTCCCTCTGTACTGCAGCACTTTGCAATTTTTCTCCATTTAAATTGTAATTTGCTTTTCTATTTTTTCTGCCAAAATGGATGATCTCACATTTTCCCACATTATACTCCATCTGCCAATTTTTTACCCACTCACTTAGCCTGTCTATATCCCTTTGCAGATTTTTTGTGTCCTCCTCACAATTTGCTTTCCCACCCATCTTTGTATCATCAGCAAACTTGGCTACATTACACTCGGTCCCTTCATCCAAGTCATTAATATAGATGGTAAATAGTTGAAGACCCAGCACCGATCCCTGCGGCACCCCACTAGCCACTACTTGCCAACCGAAAAATGACCCATTTATCCCGACTCTCTAATTTCTGTTAGTTAGCCAATCCTCTATCCATGCTAATATATTACCCTCAACCCTGTGAACTTTTATCTTGTGCAGTAACCTTTTATGTGGCACCTTATCGAATGCCTTCTGGAAATTCAAATACACCACATCCACTGGTTCCCCCTTATCCACCCTACTCATCACATGCTCAAAGAACTCCAGCAAATTTGTGAAACATGATTTCCCTTTCATAAAACCATGCTGACTCTGATTGAATTATGCTTTTCCTAATGTCCCACTACTGCTTCCTTAATAATAGACTCCAGTATTTTTCCAGTGACAGATGTTAGGCTAATTGGTCTATAGTTTCCTGCTTTTTGTCAACCTCCTTTTTTAAATAGGGGCATTACATTTGCAGTTTTCCAATCTGCTGGGAGCACCCCAGAATCCAGGGAATTTTGGTAGATTACAACCAATGCATCCACTATCTCTGGAGCCACCTTTTTAAAGACCCTAGTATCCAGGGGACCTGTCCGCCTTTAGTCCCATTATTTTCCCGAGTAATACTTCTTTAGTGATAGTGATTGTATTAAGTTCCTCCCTCCCCTTGATTATCCACTATTGGGATATTTTTTGTGTCTTCTACCATGAAGACCGATACAAAATATTTGTTCAATCTCTCTTCCATTTCCCTATTCACCATTATTAATTCCTCAGTTTCATCCTCTAGGGAACCAACATTTACTTTTCCTTTTCATGTACCTGTAGAAACTCTTACTATCTGTTTTTATATTTCGTGCTAGTTTACTTTCATAATCTATCTTCCCTCTCTTTATCATGTTTTTAGTTGCTCTTTGCTGGCTTTTAAACGTTTCCCAATCCTCTGGCCTCCCACTAGTCTTGGCCACATTATATGCCCTTGGTTTCAATTTGATACCATATCTTATTTCTCTTACAGTCTTTCCTTCTCATTGGGATATATTTTTGTTGCGAGGTATGAAATATCTCCTTAAATGTCTGTCACTGCTCATCAACCATCCCACTCTTTAATCTATATTCCCAGTTCACTTTAGCCAACTCTGTCCTCATACCTTTGTAGTCTCCTTTATTTAAGCTTAGGTCCATGGTTTGAGAATCAACTTTCTTATGTTCTTATTGTAAAGATCTGAATCATGTCTCTTAGTCTTGTTTTCACAAGTTCAATTCTCTCAGTAGCTCTTCACAGTTGGGATCCTTAGTTCAGTTCTTTTCTAATATATCAACATTCTATTGGAGGCAGTGCATCAAACAATCTGTCAAAGAAAAACAAACAATCAGAAGTATACACAGGCAGATCAAGGAATTTGCTTGAAGCCAGATGACTTTTTCCAGTCTTTGTAAATGCGCATTTGTCTCTCTGAGATCCAAAGTGGATGACCTCACACTTCTCCACATTGAACTCCATCGCCATAGTTTTTCCTGCTCACTTTGTTTGTCAATGCCCCTTCATAACATCCTCCTCCCATCCACACAGCATATTGTGCCTCCTACATGCTTTCATATACAGCTCTTTATTCCTCCATTCAAGTAATAGAAAGAAAACCTTGCATTTTTATGGCACCTTTCACGACCACCAGAAGTCACAAAGCACTTTACAGCTAATGAAGTACTTTTGGAATGTTGGAAACGCAGCAGCCAATTTGCGCACAGCAAACCCCACAAACAGCAATGTGATAATGACCAGATAATCTGTTTTTTTGTTATGTTGCTGGAGGGATAAATATTGACCAGGACACCAGGGATCACTCCCCTGCTCTTCTTTGAAAAGTTGCCATGGAATCTTTTACATTCACTTGAGAGAGCAGACAGGGCCTCAGTTTAACATCTTACTTGAAAGATGACACCTCACCGATGACACCTCTGACAGTGCAGCACTCCCACAGCACTGCGTTGGACTGTCAGCCTAGATCTATGTGCTCAAGTTCCTGGAGTGGGACTTGAACCCACAACCTTCTGACTCATAGGCAAGTGTGCTACCCCATGAGCCACAGCTGACACTAAAAATCACAAGAAAAAGTAATTCATAAATATTGTGAAAAGCTGAGGCCTAATACAGATCCCTTGGAAACACCACTGTCACATTGCACTACTCATAGAACAAACTCTTTGGGCTGAATTTTCACCACCATTCTGCGCCTTTTTTTGGCGGAGGCTTTTTTTTTGAAGCAGGCAAAAATCTGCAAGTTTCGCCAAACTTTCTGCGCCATCCTAAACTACATCCGGCTGATTCTTTTAGTTCCCGACTATTTTATGTCGTTGGGGGTGTTGGCTGCACCATTTCTGGCCATTTAAGCGAGTTTGGCCAAGTAGGATTTTTTCAAAAACCGCGCATTGCACTGTTCTGAAAAACCTTACCTAAGTTCAGAAAATTGGCGCAGAGAAGCCCGGGATAGGAGCAGCACTGGGCAGGGTGGGGGTGGGGGTGGCATTCAGCCCAGGATAGCAGCAGCAGCGGGGGCGGGGGGGGGTCTTTCGGCCTGGGATAGCAGCGGCACCAGGAGTGGGGAGGGGGCCATTTGGCCCATGATAGGAGCGGCACCGGGGGAGGGGGAGGGCCATTCGGCCCGGGATAGCAGCGTAACTGGGGGTGGGGGGGACATTCGGTCTGGGATAGGAATGGCGGGGGGGTGGGGGGGGGCCGGAGGGGGCCCTTTCGGCCCGGGATAGCAGCGTAACTGGGGGTGGGGGGGCCATTCGATCTGGGATAGGAACGGCGGGGGTTGGGGGGGCGGGAGGGGGGGGCATTTGGCCCGGGATAGCAGCGTAACTGGGGGTGGGGGGGCCATTCGGTCTGGGATAGGAACGGCAGGGGGTGGGGGGGGGGGCGGGAGGGGGCCCTTTCGGCCCGGGATAGCAGCGGCACCGGGGCTCTACAATTGCGTATGTCTTGCTGTATCTTGTATGTTTCAACCCTTCAGTGTGTCCCTCGTAACCCTGGCAACATCAGTTTTTGGCACAGACCATAAGCTGCACCCACAGAGCTTAAGGAAAATCTGCACCGCTCCAAAATGAAAGTTGATTCCAGCGAAACTTGCAACTGTTTTTTGGCGCAATCAGGGCACTAAAAAATTGGACGTACCTTTACAACTGTGCCAAAAATTGGCAATGTGGAAAATTGACCCCTTGATCCGTGCTCTCTGTGTGCAACCTCCCAACCAATTACCAACCCATGTCACAAGGTTACAGGTTACTTCCAATTCCATATGCTCTTATTTTTTTCTATTAATCTCTTGTCTGTAATCAAATGCCTTCTGCAAATTCATATCGGTAACATCCATAGGTGCTCACTGTATCCATCATGCTAGTAACCAGCTCAAAAAATTCAACTAAATCAGCCAGACATGACTTCACAAATCCATGCTGGCTCTCTTTGATCAGCTGATACTGTCCAAGTGCTGAGTCACTCTGTTTCTGACGGTAAATTCCAGCAACTAATCTAATTACATGGAATTTACAGCACAGAAGCAGGCCATTCGGTCTATGCCGGTGTTCACAGAGACTCTTTTAAAATAGACTCTGTAGACTGTTTGCTGAAGTGCACTTTTGGATAGACTCTGTTGAGTAAATAGAATTAATTTGCTATAAAATGGACGGCTAGCTGTGAGTCATGCCGTAAGTCCCGCCCTAGCTTCAACTCATTGGCTGACACAATGGTATCACAAAACACTCTGGTGATTCAACCTTAGATGGCATCATACGGCCCACTTAAATTCAATTTCAATGACTTCATACACGAATTATAATGCATGCTTTGTCTTTATTGATTGGACAAAGCAATCTGAATCATTGCAAACTAAGTAGAAAAACGTTTAGAGCTTCCATATAAAGCATCAATCCATGGAAATGTAAGTGGTGCAGACAGCAGGAAGACAAACGACTGATTGGCCTTTGAAATTGTGAGCCCCACAATCGTAATGCAAACATTAAGCATTTCAATTTGCAGGATTAATGTGAAAAAATTAAAGGAAGGAAATCAATGAAAGTTTAGCTCAGCACAAAGGAACAATTGCGAGCAATTAGTGTGTCTCAGGAAATTATAGACAAGAGACTTGCCCAGAAATGTCAGTCGGCTGCTTCCTGCGGGCAATTGGGTAAAAAAACTTTTAAAAATTGCGCAATTACCTTATCCTGCTGCATCCACCTGCTGACTGAGTTCCCGGTTCTGAGGCCTCCACTGACTGCGCGTCGCAGCACATGCACGTCGGGACGTGCGCAGGGCTGGAGCTGGAGTCACATGGCTCTGGGCAGCCAATCAGATAAAGTATGTTCTCATTCATAATAATAGGAACTCTGTAAGTTGGAGTTCCCATTATTATGAATGAAAACAGCCCCCAAACACAAAAAAACAATAATAAAAAATAGAAAAAATACACCACATATTTTTACGAATGTAAATTAAAGTAATTTATGTATTATAAAAGATATGTATTTTTCCAATTTTTAAAAAAGTTTTTAAAATTATGGTTTAAAATAAACTTACCATTGTGGGGAGGGTTTTTAACAATAAAATGTGTTTTTATAATTTTATTCTAAACGTTCTTGTGTATTTTAATACTCTTATGCCTGTAAAAGTAGGCTATGTGGTTGCTTTTATCAGGCGCAAGAGTTGCATAGAAACATAGAAAATAGGTGCAGGAGTAGGCCATTCGGCCCTTCGAGCCTACATCACCATTCAATAAGATCATGGCTGATCCTTCACCTCAGTACCCCTTTCCCGCTTTCTCTCCATAACCCTTGATCCCTTTAGCCGTAAGGGCCATATCTAACTCCCTCTTGAATACATCCAATGAACTGGCATCAACAACTCTCTGCGCAGGGAATTTCACAGGTTAACAACTCTCTGAGTGAAGAAGTTTCTCCTCATCTCAGTCCTAAATGCCTACCCAATTACCCTAAGACTCTGTCCCCTGGTTCTGGACTTCCCCAACATCGGGAACATTCTTCCCGCATCTAACCTGTCCCGCCCTGTCAGAATCTTATACATTTCTATGAGATCCCCTCTCATCCTTCTAAACTCCAGTGTATAAAGGCCCAGTTGATCCAGTCTCTCCTTATATGTCAGTCCAGCCATCCCTGGAATCAGTCTGGTGAACCTTCGCTACACTCCCTCAATAGCAAGAATGTTCTTCCTCAGATTAGGAGACCAAACTGAACACAATATTCCAGGTGTGGCCTCAACAAGGCCCTGTACAGTTGCAGTAAGACCTCCCTGCTCCTGTACTCAAATTCCCTAGCTATGAAGGCCAACATGCCATTTGCCTTCTTCACCGCCTGCTGTACCTGCATGCCAACTTTCAATGACTGATGTACCATGACACCCAGGTCTCGTTGCACTTCCCCTTTTCCTAATCTGCCGCCATTCAGATAATATTCTGCCTTCCTGTTTTTGCCACCAAAGTGGTTAACCTCAATTTATCCACATTATGCTGCATCTCCCATGCATTTTCCCACTCACCTAACCTGTCCAAGTCACCCTGCAGCCTCTTAGCGTCCTCCTCACAGCTCACACTGCCACCCAGTTTAGTGTTATCTGCAAACTTGGAGATATTACACTCAGTTCCTTCATCCAAATCATTGATGTATATTGTAAAGAGCTGGGGTCCCAGCACTGAGCCCTGCGGCACTCCACTAGTCACTGCCTCCCATTCCGAAAAGGACCTGTTTATCCCACTCTCTGCTTCCTGTCTGCCAACCAATTCTCTATCCACGCCAGTACATTATCCCCAATACCATGTGCTTTGATTTTGCACACCAATCTCTTGTGTGGGACCTTGTCAAAAGCCTTTTGAAAGTCCAAATACACCACATCCACTGGTTCTCCCTTGTGCACTCTACTAGTTACATCCTCAAAAACTTCCAGAAGATTTGTCAAGCATGATTTCCCTTTCAGAAATTCATGCTGACTTGGACTGATCCTGTCACTGCTTTCCAGATGCGCTGCTATTTTATTAACAATTGATTCCAACATTTTCCCCACGACCGATGTCAGGCTAAATGGTCTATAATGACCCGTTTTCTCTCTCCCTCCTTCTATTTTTGTTTTGAGGACAGTTGCTGGGCAAGATATGGCTAAATCCCACAATCTTGCCCTTGCAAATGTTCTCGCTCCCGAGATAAGAAAGATCGATCAGAAAAGCCGGTTTTCAGCGCATGTGCATTGTGCGCTGAAAACCAACTTTTTGTGATGCCTTCTCGGGTCCGTAGACACTCCTTACAGACCCGGGAGACCGGGATTTATACCCAATAGAGTTTGTTCAGAATGCTGATGATGGAGTTGGATTTGAAGTGTCTCATCTTTCCTATAATTTCATCATCAGGATTTTTTTTAATGTATCAGTTTATATTTATATTTTTGAATTGTAAATAGCTTGGAAAATTAGTTTCTGTCACAATCTCAACGAACAATTAACCAGATATTTTATATCCATAAATTATGTCAATGTAGTACTGGGACTATTTGAATGAAACTAACTGAATTTGTTTTGTTACAATACAGTAGACATATCATCATCATAGGCAGTCCCTCGGAATCGAAGAAGACTTGCTTCCACTCTAAAAATGAGTACTTAGGTGACTGAGCAGTCCAATAAGAGAACCACAGTCCCTGTCACAGGTGGGACAGACAGTCGTTGAGGGAAAGGATGGGTGGGACTGGTTTACCACACGCTCCTTCCGTTGCCTGCGCTTGGTTTCTGCATGCTCTCGGTGATGAGACTCGAGGTGCTCAGCGCCCTCCCGGATGCACTTCCTCCACTTAGGGCGGTCTTTGGCCAGGGGCTCCCAGGTGTCAGTGGGGATGTTACACTTTATCAGGCTTTGAGGGTGTCCTTGTAACGTTTCCTCTGCCCAACTTTGGCTCATTTGCCGTGACATATGTTACTGGACGAGAAATCCAGGGGGTAAAATTCGGTTACACTCCATTTGCGGGCGGTAACTGAGGGAGGCGATATTCCTGCGCCCAGCGCAATGTTGCACACTCCACTTCCCTTTGGGGTGGGTTCGGGAGCGCTACGCATCTTCTCTGCAGGCCATTTGAAGGCCTCCACACTGCGACAGCATGTCCAGACCCCGAGAGAGGGCAGCGACATGCTCAACCGGTAAAGGCGGGAAAAAAACTAAGAGGGTCTGGTAAGGAGCAGGAACTGAGGGAAATCCTTATTAGTTGGGAAATTGTGTTGGGGAAATTGATGGGATTGAAGGCCGATAAATCCCCAGGGCCTGATGGACTGCATCCCAGAGTACTTAAGGAGGTGGCCTTGGAAATAGCGGATGTATTGACAGTCATTTTCCAACATACCATTGACACTGGATCAGTTCCTATTGAGTGAAGGGTAGCCATGGAACCCCACTTTTTAAAAAAGGATGGAGAGAGAAAACAGGGAATTATAGACCGGTCAGCCTGACATCGGTAGTGGGTAAAATGATGGAATCAATTATTAAGGATGTCATAGCAGCGCATTTGGAAAGAGGTGACATGATAGGTCCAAGTCAGCATGGATTTGTGAAAGGGAAATCATGCTTGACAAATTTTCTGGAATTTTTTGAGGATGTTTCCAGTAGAGTGGACAAGGGAGAACCAGTTGATGTGGTATATTTGGACTTTCAGAAAGCTTTCGACAAGGACCCACACAAGAGATTAATGTGCAAAGTTAAAGCACATGGATTGGGGGTAGTGTGCTGACATGGATTGAGAACTGGTTGTCAGACAGGAAGCAAAGAGTAGGAGTAAATGGGTACTTTTCAGAATGGCAGGCAGTGACTAGTGGGGTATCGCAAGGTTCTGTGCTGGGGCCCCAGCTGTTTACACTGTACGTTAATGATTTAGATGAGGGGATTAAATGTAGTATCTCCAAATTTGCAGATGACACTAAGTTAGGTGGCAGTGTGAGCCGCGATGAGGATGCTATGAGGCTGCAGAGCGACTTGGATAGGTTAGGTGAGTGGGCAAATGCATGGCAGATGAAGTATAATGTGGATAAATGTGAGGTTATCCACTTTGGTGGTAAAAACAGAGAGACAGACTATTATCTGAATGGTGACAGATTAGGAAAAGGGGAGGTGCAACGAGACCTGGGTGTCATGGTACATTAGTCATTGAAGGTTGGCATGCAGGTACAGCAGGCGGTGAAGAAAGCAAATGGCATGTTGGCCTTCATAGTGAGGGGATTTGAGTACAGGGGCAGGGAGGTGTTGCTACAGTTGTACAGGGCCTTGGTGAGGCCACACCTGGAGTATTGTGTACAGTTTTGGTCTCTTAACCTGAGGAAGGACATTCTTGCTATTGAGGGAGTGCAGCGAAGGTTCACCAGACTGATTCCCGGGATGGCGGGACTGACCTATCAAGAAAGATTGGATCAACTGGGCTTGTATTCACTGGAGTTCAGAAGAATGAGAGGGGACCTCATAGAAACGTTTAAAATTCTGATGGGTTCAGACAGGTTAGATGCAGGAAGAATGTTCCCAATGTTGGGGAAGTCCAGAACCAGGGGTCACAATCTAAGGATAAGGAGTAAGCCATTTAGGACTGAGATGAGGAGAAACTTCTTCACCCAGAGAGTGGTGAACCTGTGGAATTCTCTACCACAGAAAGTAGTTGAGGCCAATTCACTAAATATATTCAAAAAGGAGTTAGATGAAGTCCTTACTACTAGGGGAATCAAGGGGTATGGCGAGAAAGCAGGAATGGGGTACTGAGGTTGCATATTCAGCCATGAACTCATTGAATGGCAGTGCAGGCTAGAAGGGCCGAATGGCCTACTCCTGTACCTATTTTCTATGTTTCTATGGCGGCGTGCAACGCACATACCTTCCCTTTAAGGTGCGCCCCATGATGGTTCACCTGATTCGCGGCCCACAAGGCTGGCGCAGGCATCGCCCACAGTGGCCTCATGGGGCGCTCGCCAATTTCCCCCACAGGACGGAAAGGGGTCGCCGCGCACGGCAATGATGTCATCACTGGAGATGCAGTGGCCGGGATGCTACCGGCGGGGGCATGGCACTACCGTGTTTGCGCTATTGATAACCCCCGTGCGCAATGTCGCAGGAGCCGATAGCACCGCGCCCCCGGCGAAAACAGTTCGCGCCTTGGGACATCCGTTGGTCATGAAAGGCTCTACATTAATGCAAGTCTATCTTTATTACTATAATTTCCTAAGTTTAACTCTCAACTTAATATCAATTGTTTCACGTTGTGAAATACTTTAACATTTTCTTTACGTGAAAAGGGTTATATCAATAGTGGCACAAGTTTTTAAATCGTAGAAGTTGTTGTTGTGATTTCTTTGATATACATATATGTATCTAATATAATGTATATATTTGTTTCTCAAATACTAAAGTCTCTTTGGAGAGGTTGAAATCACTCAAAGCAACATTGTATTGTGCTTCACATAATAAAGAAATAACTTGCATTTATATAGCACCTTACATAACCTCATGATGTCACAAAGTGCTTCAGAGCCAATGAAATTCTTTTGAACTGTAGTTACTGTTATTTGTGCCAGAGATGCAAGGAGTGAGATTCTGATCATCGGTAGTTCTCACACCGATTTAAAAACTTGTGCCACTATTGATATAACTTTGGATCCATGGTGAACAACAGAAACTTCCACGCTTGTTCAGTCTGACCTTGACGTGTTGGTAGCTGTCTGTCATTAGTTAAAGGCACTTTTCTGATTGACATTAATCACAGACGTGAAATTGCAATGTCAGCACTAATATTCGTTTGTAAATTCCGACATGGGTTTTACATCTTTTATGTCAGTCGGACTAAAAACATTAATTTAGCCAATTATTGAGAGGCAGCTGATCCAAATAACTTCAGTCAGATGGCAAATTCTGAATTATGATGCATCATCCTCTGCTGCTATTTTAGGTCACTTAATGGTGAATATTAATTGTTGAGATGAATATCAACTCAATCCAAATTAAAAACCTTTTCAGCTATAGCTCATACTAATTACCCGTACAACTACTGCTGACTGTGTAATTTATTTATGCACAATTTTCAGTATTAGTACAGCGAATGTAATTTCTTGTGACAGCACATTAGCTAACACGTTCGTGTAAGGTTTCTTTGTACGCTAGTTTAACTCAGCTATTGACTTAACCTATTAAATGTTTTTTCCCCCTTTTTGTGTGGGAGAAGTTTGTTTTTATTCATTGACGGGATGTGGGTGTTGCTGTAAGACCAGCATTTATTGCCCATCCCTAATAGGCCTTGAGAAGGTGGTGGTAAGCCGTCTTCTTGACAACTGGCTAGGCCATTTCAGAGGGACAGTTGAGAGTCAACCACATTGCTGTGGGTCTGGAGTCACGTATCGGCAGATTTCCATCCCTAAAGGATATTAGTGAACCAGATGTGATTTTACGATAATCCATAGTTTAATGGTCACCATTACTGATACTAGCATTTATGTCAATTCCCCGGCTGCCGTGGTGGGATTAGTCCAGGCCTCTGGATTACTAGTCCAGTATCATAACCACTATGCTACCATACCCTATACGGTAAGTTTAGCCTTGATGCTTTGGCCATCATGGTGTGTGGGGCAGGCTTGATGGACCAGTTGGTCTTTCCCCACCCCATAATTTTGTATGTTTTTTAAAAAATTTGTTCCAGGATGTGAGCATCATTGGCAAGGCCAGCATTTATTGCCCATCCCTAATTGCCCTTGAGAAGATGGTGGTGAACCGCCTTCTTGAACCGCTGCAGTCCGTGTGGTGAAGGAACTCCCACAGTGCTGTTAGGGAGGGAGTACCAGGATTTTGACCCAGTGACGATGAAGGAACGGTCGATATATTTCCAAGTCAGGATGGTGTGTGACTTGGAGGGGAACTTGCAGGTGATGGTGCTCCCAAGCCGGCTGTCCTTATCCTTCTAGATGGTAGAGGTTGTGGGTTTGTGAGGTGCTGCCAAAGATGCCTTGGCGAGTTGCTGAAGTGCATCTTGTAGATGGTACACACTGCAGCCACGGTTTGTATATGAACAACAGCCCTAAATATAGCACAACAGGATTTTAGATGAATGAGTTGACCAGTGCACTACCAGAGGACCTGAGATCCTTAGGAGTGTAAGACAACCGCAACTGGATAATCTTACCGAAGAGAATTGTACAGACGAGCAGAAAGGAACCAAAGGGCCTATTGGACCAAGGCATGAGCTTCTCTCACTGAAGGTATATAATCAGGAAATCTCTGGTGCACTGACTCTCCATCCATTTCGCAGTGGGTGTAAAATCAGCCCTCATGATTTGAAAGAAAGAAAAAAGGACTTGCATTTATATAGCACCTTTCATGACCACCGGATGTCTTAAAGCACTTTACAGCCAATGAAGGACTTTTGGAGTGTAGTCACTGTTGTAATGAAGGAAAAACAGCAGCCAATTTGTGCACAGCAAGCTCCCACAAACAGCACTGTGATAATGACCAGATAATCTTTTTTGTGATGTTGATTGAGGGATAAATATTGGCCAGGGCACCGGGGATAACTCCCCGCTCTTCTTTGAAATAGTGCCATGGGATCTTTTACATTCAATTGAGAGAGCAGACGGGGCCTCGGTTTAACGTTTCATGCAAAAGACGGCCCTCAGCACCTCACTGGAGTGTCAGCCTAGATTTTTTGGTGCTCAAGTCCCTGGATTGGGACCTGAACCCACAGCCTTCTGACTCAGAGACGAGAGTGCTACCCACTGAGCCACAGCTGAGGCCTATAAATGACCACCAGCTGGTCATCGAGCCGGAAGCATGACCTGAGATGAGAAGAAACAAAGAAAGGGGTCAATGGGACAGACTCACGGCACAAACCCTTAAAATTGTGTTGATAAATCCTTTTAAAAAAGGAGCCACATAACTACCTGCTTAGATGTGAGACTGAAAGTCGTAAAACTAAGTGTAGGCAAAGATAGTCAACTATGACGTCTGCTGTGCTCCAAACAAACATGTGGAAATCTACCAGCCAAAATTGAATAGTGCGTTTTGAGGATGGCGTTTTGCTGAATTGCATGTTTGGTTAGATCTTTCCGTTAGGATGTTAAATAAGTGAATGATCCCACAATAGATGAATAGTAAATCTATGGAATTCTCTGCCCCAGAGAGCTGTGCAGGCTGGGTCATCGAATATATTTAAGGTGGAGATAGACAGATTTTTGAGCGATAAGGGAATAAAGGGTTATGGGGAGCGGGCGGGTAAGTGGACCTGAGTCCATGATCAGATCAGCCATGATCTTATTAAATGCTGGAGCAGGCTCGAGAGGCCAGGTGGCCTATTCATGTTCCTATTTCTTATGTTCTTATGTTCTTATAATAGGTTGAGACCCACAAAATAAAAAGGAAATAAGAGAGCATAAAATGAGAAGAGCCCATTTGGCCCATCTAACCCATTCCTAACATAATCACCGTAACTCTATTCCATCGTGGACTCTAGCACCAGTAATTATGTTCACTGCGTAACCATCCTAGAGGAGGTTGGAAATTTTAGGGCACATTGAGGTTCTGGCGTAGGTGATGTGAAGAATTCCCAGACCAATATTAAACATCAAAGGAAGATGAGGAAATTCAAAGAGAGATTTGAAACTTTGGGGCTGTTTTCATTAGAACACTTGAGAGTACCGAGTGATTTGATAGAGGTGTTTAAAATTATGAAGGGACGGGACAGATCTGATAAACACAGACTTCTTCCGGAGGAGTCTAGAATGAAAGGACACAGACACAACATGAAATGTAAGTGATTTGGGAGGTTGAGCGTTTTTTTTTAACGCAGAGGGAGGTGAGACGGTGAAATGCAATGCTGGCGTAGGTGACTGAAACAGAGGCGTGGCTGGGAATTTCCTCAGAGTTGCTCCTGCTCTGTTGCCGTAACCTTGGAAACGCGGCTCACGTACGTAAACGGGGTTCGAGCTGCACCTGCTGAAATTGCGGCGGCAGAACGGGAGCAGATCCGAGGGAATTAGCTGCCATGGCAACGTTTAAGAACAGGTTAGGTAGGTGGTTGAATGAAAGGAGAATGAAGGGGTTCGAGTGTCGGGCGGGCACAAGTGATTGAGTCTACTGCTGCAGTACAAGATAATCACCAACACGGTCTGGTTGGGCCAAACAGCCTGTTTAGGTGTTGTAATTTCTATGTAAAACAATGAATGGAGCTCTTAACATGATTCAAAATTTCATAATTGAAATTTTCCATGCCATCAAGCTGTAGGCAACAGAAAAGTTATATCCGACATTTAATACAGGGTCACCTGAATTTATTACAACCAACAACTCTTTTTACACTATCGTCCAAATTACAACCCTAACCCTAACCTTTAATGGAGTAAAACGTCCCAAGGTGCTTCACAGGAATGTTTTAAGACAAAACAAATATATTTGACACCGAGCCACATAAGAAGAAATGACGGCAGATGACCAAAATCTTGGTCAAAAGAGGTAGGTTTTAAGGAGCGTCTTAAAGGAAGAAAGAGAGGTAGAGAGGTGGAGAGGTTTAGGGAGAGAATTCCAGAGCTTAGGGCCCAAACAGCTGAAGGCACTGATATGTCCTTACTATACAGTATAAATGCACACGAGGCCCATACTTGAGAGAAGGTCACTCTGTGACCAGTTATCTTTATTACCAAGACCTCAAGTGATGCAGGTGGGTGGAGCTTCCCCTTTTATACCTGAAAGTCCAGGTTAGGAGTGTCTCCCACAAGTTTGCCCCTTGTGGTCAATGTTCCCAAGGTGTACAACTTAGGTCAGTTTATACATGGGTTACAATGATAGTTGAATACATGACCACTGATGGTTGAGCGATTATAATCAGGGATGTTCAAGAGGGCAGAATTAGAGGAACGCAGACATCTCGGGAGGTTGTGAGGCTGAAGGAGATTTCAGAGATAGGGAGGGGCGAGGGATTTGTAAACAAGGATGAGAATTTTGAAATTGAGGCGTTGCTTAACCAGGAGCCAATGTAGGTCGACAAGCACAGGGGTGGTGGGTGAGCGGGACTTGGTGTGGGTTAGGACATGGGCAGCCGAGTTTTATATCGTAATACCTTCAGCCACTAGATGAATAAAGCAAATGATCTGTGCTCAACTTTACACATTGCTATGAGTTTGGGAAGAGATTAGATAGCTGCAGTCACGCAGCTGCCCATGTTTTCAGCTGAGCAATACCCAAAAGTCTGAGATTGTTCTCAGCTGAGCGATCTCAAGCCCTGGTCACTAACAAGGTCGCTTGTAAGTAGGGACATGGGATTTTATCTGTGCCAAGTGGACCTGCGATGGGAGTAAAGGAGCTTCCTGTGCAGGAAGCAAATCCATCTGATCTTTTACTCTGCTGGCTGAGTGAAACCAGAAGGAACAACATAAAACAAGGAAGGACAAGTTGAAGTGCCAACCCCATCTCTTTCTCCGATAATGTGTGTCCCGCGGGGATTGGGGAAGTGAGGATTTGAAAGAAAAAAAGAAAGACGTGCATTTCTATAGCGCCTTTCACGACCATCAGACGTCTCAAGCGCTTTACAGCCAATTAAGTACTTTCTGAGAGTAGTCACTGTTATAATGTGGGAAATGCGGCAGCCAATTTGCGCACAGCAAGCTCCCACAAACAGCAATGTGATGATGACCAGATAATCTGTTTTTTTGTGATGTTGATTGAGGGATAAATATTGGCCAGGGCACTGGGGATGACTCCCCTGCTCTTCTTCAAAATAGTGCCATGGGATTTTTTACATCCACCTGAGAGAGCAGACGGGGCCTCGGTTTAATGTCTCATCTGAAAGACGGCACCTCCGACAGTGCAGCACTCCCTCAGTACTGCACTGGAGTGTCAGCCTAGAATTATGTGCTCAAGTCCCTGGTGTCTGTTCTCGGCATCCACGCAGCAGGTTCAGACCCGATCGACATTACAGAAATTTACAGATTCAATCATCGGCCTCCTTGACTATGTGTGGCCTAAAATATGTTGTTATCATCATGTTGGAGATTCCCTCTTTGCCGCAATCATTATCCCATGGTGCTGCATATGGTAAGTCAGAAGATACGCTGTTTTAAACGACAGGTGAAAAAAAAAGAAAGACTTGCATTTATATAGTGCCTTTCATGACCTCAGGACATCCCAAAGCACTTTGCAGATTATGAAGTATTTTTGAAGTGTAGTCACTGTTGTAATGTGGGAAACACAGCCGTCAATCCACACACAGCAAGCTCCCAAAACCAGCAATTGATAATGACCAGATCATCTGTTTTCCTGATGTTGATTGAGGGATAAATATTATCTAGGTTCTTCTTCGAAATGGTGCCATGGGATCTTTTACGTCCACCTGAGAGGGCAGATGGGACCTGGGTTTAAAGTCTCATCCAAAAGACGGCACCTCCGACAGTGCAGCACTCCCTCAGTACTGTACTGCTGTACTGGAGTGTCAGCCTAGATTTTTGTGCTCAAGTCTCTAGAATGGGTCTTGAACCCAAAACCTTCTGACTCAGAGGCGAGGCTGAGCCATGTCTGACACACAGAGTTATACCTTAGTCTGTTACTAGAAACACTTGGGCCTGGACAGAAGGCTCTATCGGGACCCACTGACCCTACACTTGAATTCCTAATCATCATCATATCGAGGATGACTTGCTTCCATGCCAAAAAAGGATGAGTTCACAGGTGTTTCAATGAAGGACCTAATATTCCAGGTCCTGAACTACATGTTGAAGGGTGAAAGATGCCTGTGTGTGGATTTTTTGAATGTGGGGTGGCCGTTGCACACCAGCCACCACACGGGCTTGACAGAGCTAGGTCTTGGTCCAGTGGCAAGGATTAACCAAGCTGATTGGAGGCCAGCTCTGCTGCACGGACCTAGTGCGCACACATATCTCAGTGTGGACTGGCCCGTACTGCCCCTGGGCCCTCGCCTCTTCTGGGCCCCGAACTCACGCCTCTCCTGGGCCCCGATCGCGTCGCTGCACACATCACTCGCCGCTCCTGCGCCCCAACCTCACCGCTCCTGCTGTACCTGCCCACGCTCCAATCATTGACCTGAATGACGTCCAATCAAGTCGCCCTCTTTGCTGCCACCGCCCTCCTGCACCAGCTCGCGCTGTACCTTGTGGTGGTATACCTTGTGCTGCTCCAGGGGTCACTTGCCGCTCCTTTTCTGGCCCGGAACTACCGCTGATGGTCTCTCGCAGGTCGGGGCCACCACGCTGCTCCAGGCCGCTGCTCGCCTTTTATGGCGTTCCTAATTGGTGTCTGATCACTCCCATACTTATTTTCCTTCCTGCTGGTTTCTCCAAATCAAGGCCTACTGCAGGCTGGCGGCTTGCAATCAACGGGTAAAAGGGAGGGAATCCAAGTCCACTTGTTCAGATTTAAGTGACTCATGAGACCTGTGAAGACTCTAATGCCATTCGATGTATGATGTTACCCTGCTTTGTATTGCAGAGTGTCGTGGACAGCGGGAGTCTGCTGTTGACAGAAGTACCTTCTGCTAACTATTACATTGCATACACCGAGCACAGTGAGCTTCAGATAGTGCAGGAGGGAGGCTTTCCCATTAGCCAGAACTGCTTTGCATGGATCACATAAGCAAGTGCAGCCACACCAGTAATTTACTGCAGCACTGGGGAACTGTCTCACCCACATTATAAACCACTAGGCCCATTAATCTACGGATAGACCATCAATTCGTTTTTTGATTGAGAAACTTTGGTGTGGGGCCAGAGCCGATAGTGCTGAATAAGGCTGAAAAGAGTAGGAGGAAAGATGAGATGATAAAGAGGTTAGGGTCAGATGGTGCCATTAGTCAATAGTATCAGCATTCAACCTGAAATGCAGACTACTGTCAGTTACTGCCTACATCACCACAGTCACCACACTCTAAAAATAGATGATTGCATGAGGCGCTCTAAGTCGTTTTCATGTGACAA
This sequence comes from Pristiophorus japonicus, assembly GCF_044704955.1. NCBI lineage: Eukaryota > Metazoa > Chordata > Chondrichthyes > Pristiophoridae > Pristiophorus > Pristiophorus japonicus. Next base: position 32,978,633 of record NC_091978.1, read on the forward strand.
GGTGCTTTATAAATACAGGTATTATGAACATTCTGTAACTGAAATGAATAATTAACCAACCTTATCATCAGGAAAACAACTGGTGGCTCTCTTAAGTCGTGAGTATCCAGTCCTGATATGCCTGAAGTGTTAACCTACCGTTCCGAAGGGAGGGATTCTACCCCCTCCATCCGACGGAAACTGAACAGCACAGGAGTTAAAATCGACCGGCTCTTTTTTCCGCTCCAGTACAGCCTCACTGCCATTTTAACACCGAGCGTTTGGGGCGTCCACCTGATTAGTACATGCTAATCTGGGGTCTCATCACTCAGATTGGAGCCCAAAGCCATTTTTGTTGAGGCGAATTCCATAAATGCATTGAGGGAGAAGCTGGATAAACACATGAGGGAGAAAGAAATAGAAGGATATGCGGATGGGGTGAGATAAAGTAGGGTGGGAGGGGGCTCGTGTGGAGCAAGTACGTCAGTATGGACCCGTTGGCGACCTCTACCACCGAGAAGGCCAAGGGCAGCAGGTGCATGGGGCCACCACCACCTCCAAGTTCCCCTCCAAGTCACACATTATCCTGACATGGAAATATATCGCTGTTCCTTCATCGTCGCTGGGTCAAAATCCTAGAACACCCTCCCTAACAGCACTGTGGGAGTACCTTCACCACACGGACTGCAGCGGTTCAAGAAGGCGGCTCACCACCACCTTCTCAAGGGCAATTAGGGATGGACAATAAATGCCGGCTTTGCCAGCGACGCCCACATCCCATGAACAAATTAGAAAATGGCCTGTTTCTCTGCTGTATGTAATAATGAGAGGCTAGTTCATTGTTTTTTTTTTATCTTTGAATGTATTTCAGGTGCTTTCTTTCCATCCATCAAGCCCTCCGACGTGGTTTTCAAGGTGATCTTCTGGCTGGGTTACTTCAACAGCTGCATAAATCCCATCATCTACCCCTGCTCCAGCAAAGAGTTCAAGCGGGCCTTCATCCGGCTGCTGAAGTGCCAATGCCGACGGAGACGGCGCCCTGTCTGGCGGGTGTACGACCAACGTGACTGGAGGGCCTCCACCAACAGCTCGGAGCGCGGCTCCGAGGGCGATGTGGCGACCCGCTCGGTCCTGAGCCGCGAGACATTGACGGCGAACAGTTCCTTCGCGCAGGACCGTGGGCACCGCGGGAGTGTCGGCGCTGGCGGGGAGGGCGCCAGCGGAGACGGCGGCGCCAACCGGGCACTCAGCCTTCACGGCTGGAGACTCTTCCCCTCTTTCTCCAAATCACCCTTCCAGCTCCGAGAAAAAATGAACAACCTCTCCAACAAAATCAGGATGGGGCAGCACAGGGCCTGTACGTCCGCCGTCAACAAGGCGGACGGTGTCCCGGTGGAGTCCATCTCCATCGGAGTACGTCAGGAGTGCAAAGAGCACACCGCTTATCAAATATACGAAGTTTCCGACTGCTTCGGACTCAAAGAGACGGATATTTGAGGCAGGGGGGAGGGAGCTGGGGCGCGGGCAGGAATGCTCCAGTGAGACGTATGTTCTGTAAACGTGTTTGTTCATGGGTTGGTGTTGTGTCCACATTGCCTGTTTCGGCGAGAGCGGGGACGAGTGGTTAAAAATAAACGGCAGGGATTTCCTTGAGGATTCCCATGTCCCTCGAGGGTTCGCTCGATCAACTCCCCCCTCCCCGTGTTCCGCGAGTGTTCTCCCGATCGCAGGGCCCATGTTCCTCGAGGGTTCCCACACTGATCACACACCCCACCCCCACCCCATGTCCCTCAAGGGTTCTCTCACTCAACACCACCCCCCCCCCCCCCACCACCCACACACCTCCCTGTGTACTGAGAGAGTTCTCCCGAACACAGGACCCATGTTCTTCGAGGGTTCCCACACTGATCACACACCCCACCCCCACCCCATGTCCCTCAAGGGTTCTCTCGCTCAACACCCCCCCCCCGCCCCCCACCACCCACACACCTCCCCGTGTACTGAGTTCTCCCGAACACAGGACCCATGTTCTTCGAGGCTTCCACACTGATCACACACCCCACCCCCCACCCCATGTCCCTCAAGGATTCTCTCGCTCAACATCCCCACCGCCCCCCCCCCCCCGCCCCACACACCTCACCTCCCCGTGTACCGAGAGAGTTCTCCCGATCGCAGGGCCCATGTTCATCAAGGCTTCCACACTGATCACACACCCCACCCCCCACCCCATGTCCCTCAAGGATTCTCTCGCTCAACATCCCCACCGCCCCCCCCCCCGCCCCACACACCTCACCTCCCCATGTACCGAGAGAGTTCTCCCGATCGCAGGTCCCATGTTCCTCGAGGGTTCCCCACTGATCACCCCGCCCCCCCCCTCCCCCGACCCCATGTCCCTCAGTGGTTCTCTCGATCAACTCCCCCTTTCCCGTGTTCCGCGAGTGTTCTCTCGATCACAGGGCCGATGTTCCTTGAGGGTTCCCCACTGATCACCCGCCCCCCCCACCCTATGTCCCTCAAGGGTCCCTCCCCACTCGGCTACCATAACTTCATCATAAGATTGGCGAAACCCCGGATAGTCCGTGCAAACGGGGTGTCTGACAAGCTCCTGCTGATACTATGGCAGCCGCTCCAGAGAATCCCTGAGGAAATTCCCGGCAACAATGTCCAACATATGAGCGTGGGGTGGAGAGGCACAATAATCGTGCCATTATCGTGCTCTTTTATTCGAATTGTATCCTCATTCTGCTTTCACCTCTGAGACCTGGGCTCAAAATGGAGCTCAGAATAAACGGGTGCAACTCTCCCCAATGATGGCTGTAAGAGTCATACGCGGAATGAATTGTAACCAGGTCTGTGTGGTCTGGGCGCACATAACCCATTGTCAGCGGTATCACTTATAGGGACAAGGAGACTGACTGGTGTGGGGGAAGTGTAAATGGCACACACTGGGATAGTAATCTTCTCAGGTGGGGAATAAGGCAGCTTGGACAGAGTGGGGAGCTTTATTCCACAACTGGCTGCACTGGGAATGGTTGGCACCGAGCACTTGAATCCCCAGTGCACCCCTCACCTTGATGAGCATAAAAGGAACCAAAAAAAAGGATGTCTGTTCCCAAAGCAATCCATGGGATGCTTATTTTGTGGGACAGCCAGGAAATAAGTGCGAATCTGTGCAAAAAAAACTCCTTCGGGAATTTTCAGCGCGGCATCCTACGGGATATTATTGAAAGGAACTGTCTGGGGATCATTAGTACATTACCTGTCCCCATTATTGTTTACAGGTATTCGATTGAAGTCACGCTGGACTACTGTTAGCTTTGACTAATCCCACCCTACTGAATAACAGGAACCCCACACAGAGTGTAGCACTTTAATGAGTAAGAGAGAATTGTAGGTTTTTGAAAGTGGAATGAGAACCAAAAGCTATGTCAGTCGAGCTTCCCGCCAGCAAGTCTTGATCCCAGCTCTGAAACACAATTAATTTTGTCATACAGAGGTTCATCCTATATTTGAAGCAGCTCCCTGGGGGTGGAGCATCATGTCTTGTGGTGAGCTGGCACAGCCCCTTACTATCCGATAATTAATATTGAATAGACAGATGTCCAATATCAACTTATTCTCGGCCCGCAGGAAGTAAACTGTATTGATCTCTTTGTTATTTTAAGTCAGGAGTGTGATGGAATACTCCCCACTTACCTGGATGGATGCAATTTAAGATGATCAACACCATCCAGGACAAAGCAGCATGCTTGATTGACACCCCATCCACCACCTTAAACATTCACTCCCTCCACCACCGGCGCACCGTGGCTGCAGTGTGTATTTTCCACAGGGTATATTGCGGTAACTCGCCAAGGCTTCTTTGGCAGCACCTCTCAAACCCGCGACCTCTACCACCTAGAAGGACAAGGGCATCAGACACATGGGAACATCATCACCTGCAAGTTCCCTTCCAAGTCACACACCATCCTGACTTGGAAATATATCGCCATTCCTTCATCGTCGCCAGATCAAAATTCTGGAACTCCCTCCCTAACAGCATTGTGGGACCTTCACCACACGGACTGCAGCGGTTCAAGAAGGCAGCTCACCACCACTTTCTCAAGGACAATTAGGCATGGGCAATAAATGCCCACATCCCAAGAATGAATTGAAAAATGACACCCCCCTCCAGCCCCACCACCCCATGTCAACATTTAAGCTTAGTTTAGATAGGTGGATGAAGGAAAAGGGGTATAGGAGCAAAATCATCATCATCATCATCATCATCATAGGCAGTCCCTCAAAACGAGGATGACTTGCTTCCATGCCAAAAAGGGATGAGTTCACAGGTGTTTCAATGAAGGACCTGACATTCCATATCCCGAACTATATTCTGAAGGGTGGAAGATGCCTGTGCATGGATTTTTTTAACGTGTGATGGCCGTTGCACACCAGCCACCACACGGGCGGGCTTGACAGAGCTAGGTCTTGGTCCAGTGGCAAGGGTTAACCAAGACAATTGGAGACCAGCTCTGCTGCATGGACCTAGCGATATCGCAGTGTGGGCTGAATGAAAAGGGTAAATGTAAATAGGACTATTGCCCACATGGAAGTGGTTGGACCAAATGGCCTGCCTATGTGTTTCAATGAACAGAGGCTGGAATGAATGGGAGAAAACAGAGGAAAAACTAGATTCCAACACATTAGGGGTAATTTTCTAACTTTACGCTGCCTGATAATTTGGATACCCGTTTCTTGAATTCCCAACCATTGACTAGAAATAGAGGGCATGATCTTAGAATAATGGCCTTCCCATTTAAAACAGAGATGAGGAGAAATTTCTTCTCTCAGAAGGTTGTAAACCTGTGGAATTCACTGCCTGAGAGAGCTGTGGAAGCTGGGACATTGAATAAATTTAAGACAGAAATAGACAGTTTTTTAAATGATAAGGGGATAAGGGGTTATGGGGAGCGGGCGGGGAAGTGGAGCTGAGTCCATGATCAGTTCAGCCACGATCTTATTGAATGGCGGAGCAGGCTCTAGGGGCTGTATGGCCTACTCCTGTTCCTATTTCTTATGTTCTTATTAATGTACGTCCTGGGAAAAGCATGCATGGAACCAGAAAATTATGCCTTGAAATATCAAAGAGATCCATACGTAGAGTTAACTGTGGTAGACCGCCAACAGGGAGACCTGTCTAAATGACCACCTTTATTCATCGACTCTTTCTTCCTCAATTGCCTTGAAGTCACACTTTTTAAAACGAGCAACAAATATGTTGGCACATCCAATAAAATTCCGCTGTCGATATTTTAACAAAGGTATTGTTAACCAATTTATTTTAATTTAACCCATTCATTTTAAGTCATTAACAAATTTATTTTAATAGGGATACCGGCTTAAACTACATTGGCTGATGTCTTTGTTAAAGAGTGCACAGCGAGATTTCACACCAAAATCGCCATTATTAATGTCGGACAATACAATTTGAAGACATACATCTTTTTATTTCTGTAAAGAGCAAATTCTTCATTTAATGTAAAAAAAAACACAGGAATCATTCCTTTTTCATTGTTCAATTAATAGGATTTATTTCACCATTTCCCCTTCCCTCTCACCACCACCGAAGTCTGACACTTGCCACAGTACTTTGCCCACGTGGCCACTCTTCATGGGCTGGATTTTATCATTTCCCATCCCCCCGAAGCCGGAGGTGGGGGGGGAGGGGGGGGGGGCGATAGACCGTGGGATACCCCGGCCCCCACGCGCTGTAGGGTCTTAACGCCATTAATGTCACAGTGTGCGTGTGACGTCATGGGCAGGTTCCCCACGTGGAAGTCAGCCGTATTGGCAGGCGGGGAGCACTGACCAGGACACCCCAGGGCCAGGTCGGTGTGGGGTCCGGGGCAGAGGTTCCAAGCTCAGGAGGCGGGGGTCCGATCCCGGGGGTGGGGAGTTCCGATTCACCACCACGGGGTGGCTGCGGGGGGGAGCGGTGCTGAATTCAATCCCGGGGGGATGGGAGGGGTCCAATTCCCGATCCTGGGGATGAGTTTGATCCCCAGAGGGTGGTAAGTTCCGATCCCCGACCTCGGGGAGGGAGGTTGCGTGCTGGTGGCGTGTGAGGTGGGGGGGGGGGCGGTTTGTGGGGAGCGGGAGGAAGCTCTCCTGCTTCTTCCGACTTACAAGGATTGCTCCCCAGGGCTCTGCTCGCCTCGCTGCATCTATCGGAAATCCCAATTCTCGGGATCCCCGACCAGCTGCAGTAAAACCAGGAGAAAGCAGAGACTTCAGGCTTCATTAGCATATTTAAAAGCCATCCCGCCTCCTGGCAGCAGGTTGGCTGCCTGCCCCAATCCGGCCTGCCTGAGTAAAAGGTGAAAGTGGTCAAGTAGAGGTCGGCCCCCACCCCCAGCCCCCCTGCCCCTGCCACCAGCCTCCAATTCAACCATTGTTTCATGTGAAAATTCCCCCCAATGTTGCAGGGCTATTCAGCTGCAGAGGGCAACGCAACCAATCATGACTTTGTTCTCATCTGATGCTGACGCTTGCACACATGGCTCCCTGGATAACTATCAGGAGTGGAAATCCTGGCTGATTTTCTTTTACCCCCTTCCATAGCCCAGGAGCACGGAGAACCCATTGTAGCAGTCCCTACTGAAATTGATTAGCAACACAGGCCAGGAAAGGAACCGTGGCATCTTATGGTCTGTGTATGGCTGATTGGAAAGCCCCATGGCTATTGAGGGAGCATTGCCTCTTTCTCTGCAGTTACTCGATGCGCAGCCCAGGTAGTTTTTATTTTTGGGTGAGTTCCTGTTAGAATAAGGGGCCGCCCATTTAAAACTGAGATGAGGAGGAATTTCTTCTCTCAGAGGGTTGTCTGTGGAATTCGCTGCCTCAGGGAGCTGTGGAAGCCGGGACATTGAAGAAATTTAAGCCAGAGATGGACAGTTTCTAAACCGATAATGGGATAAGAGGTTATGGGGAGTGGGCGGGGAAGTGGACCTGAGTCCATGATCGGATCAGCCATGATCGTATTAAATAGCGGAGCAGGCTCGAGGAGCCATATGGCATACTCCTACTCCTATTTCTTATGTTCTTATGTTAAGGACAAACTGCCTATGTGGAACTGTGCATCGACAGAGTAAGAATTACAGGCCTTACATATTTAAACATGTTCAGGTCCATCAGTTCTGCTCACTTGTCGAGAAGGTCTAGCGAGGCTGGCTTTTTGTCTTTAGAGTTTAGAAGAATGAGAGATGATCTCATTGAAACATACAAAATTCTTGCAGGGCTTGACAGGGTAAATGCAGGGAGGATGTTTCCCCTGGCTGCGGAGTCTCGAACCAGGGGCCACAGTATCAGAATAAGGGGTCGGCCATTTAGGACTGAGATGAGGAGAAACCTCTTCACTTAGACGATGGTGATTTTTGTAATTCTCTCCCCCAGAGTGCTTTGGATGCTCAATCTTTGAGTATCATCAAGAAAGAGATCGATAGATTTTTGGATATTACAGGAATCAAGGAATATGGGGATAGTGCAGGAAAATGGAGTTGAGGTAGAAGATCAGCCATGATCTTACTGAATGGCAAGCAGGCTCGAGGGGTCAAATGGCCGACTCCTGCTTCTAATTCTTATGTTCTTATCCCCTTATTCCAGTGAGTTCCCAGGTTATTTACAACCTCGAGCTTCTTGTGATTATTTTATGGCATTTCCGAATGCTGTTCCTTCATCAAAAACAATAGCAGTACGTAGCAGGGACTAAATCAGCTTACAGAAGTGTAAGGCTCCAAATTGGCAGGTGACCTCTGCTCATCACAATCTTGCGTAGACAATCTCAAACACAAACTGTTCACTGCTGTTCCTGAAAAGCAAAAACAAAATGAAGAAATGCAAGAAAGCCAGAAGTATGTGAATAATTAAAGATTCTTTAGCCCACGAGTCATGCCGTGCAATATTAGCATCCGAGCCGCTAGGGCCTGAAATTTCAGTTTGTGTCCTGGGTTTTTCCACATGCGCAACTGCCAATTGGGAGCCAGAAAGTAGGGGTGGAATCTAGTTCCCTCTGTTGCCCCTGGAGAGGGGAGAGGGGTGGGTGGCGGGGGGGTGGAATAATTAGCGGGAGGGAAAAGGATTTATTTTCCACCTGATTCCCCCTCCCCACCACAAGGAGGCATGACTGGGGGAGTTACCAGGCTACCGCATCCATTAGACAATGCAAACCCCATGCCCCATCCTCCACGATCTTTAATAATCTCGGTGTCATATTTGAACCTGAAATGAGCTTTCGACCACATATCCGCGGCATTGCTAAGACCGCCTATTTCCACCTCCCTAACATCGTCCGTCTCCGCCCTTGCCTCAGCTCATCTCTTGCTGAAGCCCCCATCCATGTCTTTGTTACCTCAAGATTTGACTATTCCAACGCACTCCTGGCTGGCCTCCCACATTCTACCCTATGTAAACTAAGGTGATCCAAGACTCGGCGGCCGTTTCCTAAATCGCACCAAGTCCCGCTCACCCATCACCCCTGTGCTCACTGACCTGCATTGGCTTCCGATTAAGCAATGCCACGATTTCAAAATTCTCATCCTTATTTTCAAATTCCTCCTCGGCCTCATTCCTCCAAATCTCTATAATCTCCTCCAGCCCCATAACCCCCCCAAGGTGTCTGCGCTCCTTTAATTCTGCCCTCCTGGGCATCCCTGATTGTAATCGATCAACCATTGGTGGCTGTGCCTTCTGTTGCCCAGGCCCCAATCTCTGGAACTCCCTGCCTAAACCTCTCCACCTCTCTACCTCTTTTTCCTCCTTCAATACAGAAAAAATATAAAAGCAAATTAAAATGGAAAAAAATGGCAAAGTGCTGCGGTACAGAGGGACCTAGGGGTCCTTGTGCATGACACACAAAAAGTTAGTATGCAGGTACAGCAAGTAATTGGGAAGGCAGATGGAACGTTGGCCTTTATTGCAAGGGGGATAGAGTATAAAAGCAGAGAAGTCCTGCTATAACTGTACAGGGTATTAGTAAGGCCACACCTGGAGTACTGCGTACAGTTTTGGTCTCTGTATTTAAGGAAGGATATACTTGCATTGGAGGCTGTTCCGAGAAGGTTCACTAGGTTGATTCCGGAAATGAGGAGGTTGACTTTTGAAGATAGGTTGCGTAGGTTGGGCCTACACTCAGTGGAGTTCAGAAGAATGAGAGATGATCTTATCGAAATATATAAGATAATGAGGGGGCTCGACAAGGTGAAGAGAGGATATTTCCACTCATTGGGGAAACTAAAACTAGGGGACATAGTCTCAGAAGAAGGGACCGCCCATTTAAAACTGAGGTGAGGAGGAATTTCTTCTCTCAGAGGGTTGAAAATATATGGAATTCTCTGCCCCAGAGAGCTTGGAGGCTGGGTCATTGAATATATTTAAGGCGGAGATAGACAGATTTTTGAGTGATAAGGGAATAAAGAGTTCGGGGGAGCAGGCAGGGAAGTGGAGCTGAGTCCATGATCAGATCAGCCATGGTCTTATTAAATGGCGGAGCAGGCTCAAGGGGCCAGGTGGCCTACTCCTGCTCCTATTTCTTATGTCCTTATGTTCTATTGTTCTTAAGACGCTCCTTAAAACATACCTCTTTGACCAAACATTTGGTCACATGCGCCAATTTCTACTTATGCAGCTCGGTGTCAAATTCTTATTGCATACTACTCCTGTGAAGTGCCTTGGGACGTTTCACTACGTTAAAGGTGCTATATAAATACAAGTTGTTGTTGTTGTTGTGGTAATGCTTGCTCCCGGGGAGAGGGACAAAATGATCGTGAAAAAAATAATCTGCGGGCCGTGTCAGGAAAACTTCTGGGAAATCCCAACCACTATTGGCAAAGGAAGTCACACAAGCTCCAGCAGATAAGGGTTACCCATGATGCATCAGTAGAGCTACTTAAGGGAACAATCCCTCCCCACACCCCCATACGCCACAATTATTTTAATAACATAGGACTCGATAGGACCACAACCAGCTCCATCCATTGGGCCACCCCCAGAATCTGAATCGAGAACGATTACAGGCACCTGTGGAGGAGACTATTCAGGTCCTTTCACCTCCATTACCCAATCAAATAATGCAACACAGAGAGGCTGCAGCGCCAGCAAGCTCGTTGCAGCAACATTACAGAGCAGCTCAGACCTCGTCTTCTCAAGGCTGAGATCAATAGATTTTTGGGGTTCAGGGAAATCAAGGGATATGGAGATCAGGCAGGAAAGTGGAGTTGGAGTCGAAGATCAGCCATGATCTTATTGAATGGCGGAGCAAACTCGAGGGGCCAAATGGTCTACCCCTGCTCCTAATTCTTATGTTCTTATGTTCTAGTTAAAAGTGAGCAGGGAGGCGGATGATAAGTGCAATGGGACAAGTGGGTATCAGTAGAAATAGGCCTGTCACAATATGCTGCATAAGTTGGTCATTGCTTGGTTACAGTTTAATTGTAATTTGTGATATCGGATGCTTACATTTTTAAGATCAAAAGAGGTGTGAGGTTTCAGATTAGGGAACGTACTCTTCCCCCCAGCTTTGTACAGTCAATAAAGCCAGACGTGAAGTTTCACTGCTAATTGTTTTGATGTTTACAAACAGGTATTTTTGGGCTTGGGACATCATTTGAATAAAATAAAACATTAGCCCGTTACTATGTTCGTCCAGTCTCCACACTGCAGGTGCTGGGCGGGGAAGAGGGAATAATGTTCCTCTGGTTGCTGTGTGCAGCATCATCGTAAATACATTGGTGAAAATTCCCTCTGTTTAGTCTTTCTACAGAAAGAAAGCTTTCATGGAATTACTGAGGAAATCATCACCAACCCAGTTACAATGTCACTCTACATAGTCACCCCTGTGTTGGTAAATTATTGTCTATATACAAACTCCTTAAATTATATTGTTATTCCATGTTTACTATTTTTGTAAGTCACCAAACTCCATATTTGATGTTAAATTATATATTTTTTTTCTCAAATGTATTTAAAAAGCCACAGAGTTTAATCTGCATGATTTTCTCCTTTTGAAACGGAAAGGCATTGTATAATGTTCCACCAATGCACCAATAAAAGGGAATATGTTGCTTAATAAGACTCATGACTGGACAGAGGGATGAAGTAATCCAGCTAGCAATGTCAGCTGTAGCTCAGTGGGCAGCATACTCACCTGTGAGTCAGCAGATTGTGGGTTCATATCCCACAGCAGGAGCACATAAATCTAGGCTGACATTCCAGTGCAGTGCTGAAGGAGTGCTACACTGTCGGAGGCTGTGTCTTTTGGATGAGACGTTAAACCGAAGCCCCGTCTGCTCTCTGAGGTGGATGTAAAAGATCCCATGGCACTATTTCAAAGAAGATCAGGGGAGTTATCCCCGGTGTCCTGGCCAATATTTATCCCTCAATCAACAGCACTAAAAACAGATTATTATCTGATCATTACCACATTGCTTTTTGTGGGAGCTTGCTGTGTACAAGTTGGCTGCTGCGTTTCCCACATTACAACAGCGACTACACTCCAAAAGTACTTCATTGGCTGTAAAGCGCTTTGAGATATCCGGTGGTCAGGAAAGGCGCTATATAAATGCAAGTAAGGAGCTTCTTAAAGGAGGAGAGGTGAAGAGTTTTCGGGAGGGAATGCCAGAGCTTAGGGCTCAGGCAGCTGAAGGCACGACCACCAATGGTGGAGCAAAGGAAGTGTAGGATGCACAAGAGACCGGAGCTGGAGGAACGCAGAGTTCTTGGAGTCTTGTAGGGATGGAAGAGGTTACAAAGATAAGAAGGGGTGAGGCCATGGAAATACTTGAATTCTAAAATTGAGGCATTGTTGGACCTGGAGCCAATGTAGGTCAGCTGAGCCAGGGAGTGATGAATGAATGGGATTTGGTGTGAGTTAGGAGCAGTAAAAACCCTCACTGAGTAGGATGTTTGGCTCTGCTGGGCCTATGAATGATGGTGTCTAACAGGTGTATTTTATAATGTAGTGTGTCCTCCAAATCATGTGAGCAACACCACAAGAAATTCACTAGCAGATATAAAGAAAAATTAATGAAGAGTTGTTACACACTATTAACCGAAACCATAACTCAAGAACATACATGCACAAAGAGATCCATGCATACGCACATACACATATACACGCTCGTACAGTCTGATATATACATATAGCTGGAAGCGTGTGCGCAAATATATACATATCCAAGCAGACATACTTGGACTCGCACACCTGCACATGCATACACAAAAGTTAGCAGTTATTGAAAGACACTGGTAAATGAATTATATACAATCATATGTTAATGGTTGGAAATCCAGGTTGGAGTCCAATACAGGCAGATACACATGCATGTACATGTACACATACAGATATGTGCACACAGATATTTTTTGGCCCCAATTTTAACTCCAGGTGGATTCCCCGCTCAGGCCTGAGTTAAAATTACAGTCGGGTGTCAATGATGTCATCGGGCCTCAACATGCCGATGTTGGCTCCGGGCACGTGTCCTTGCTGCCTGCTCAGGAGAGCAGGTTAAAATTGCAGACGTTGCGATCATGGCGGCTTTCGGACAAGCAAGAGCCAGGGAGAGTTTAGCTGCCCAACCAGCAGGTTTCTGCTGAACGAGTGGGGTTAAACTGCCCTCACACAGACACGCACACACACACACACACACACACACAAACCTGCTAAATCAATATGTGCACTAAACCCAATAAGTCAGCATGTGATATCTGGCTATACAGATAAGGAATTAAAACCAATCCAGTTTTCTACTTTAAATCCTGCACCTTCTGAACTCATGCGGAAAGCTGATATGAAAAAATTCATTAAAAGTCAGAAGGCAGAACATAAAAATCACAAGCTCTTTAACTCCTATTCAGTTATTTTTTATTATTAAACATTTTAGATATTTAATAAGCTTTTAAACCTCTGACGCATGTGAAGAGGTTTTCATAATGACTTTGTAAATATGTTCCATAACCTTTTGGCATATTTCTTATTTATTATTGTGGTCCCAGTCTTATTACATTTTTGTTCCAATGTTTTTCTTCTCATGCCACCGTGACAACCTGCACTATGTACCTAATCAGCTGTGGCTCAGTGGGTAGCACACTCACCTCTGAGTCTCAGGATTGTGGGTTCAAATCCCATTCCAGGGACTTGAGCACATCAGTCTAGGCTGACACTCCAGTGGAGTGCTGCACTGTCGGAGGTGCTGTCTTTTAGATGAGATGTTAAACTGAGGCCCTGTCTGCTCTCCCAGGTGGACGTAAAAGATCCCATGGCACTATTTCGAAGAAGAGCAGGGGAGCTAACCCTGGTATCCTGGCCAATATTTATCCCTCAATCGCTATCACTAAAAAACAGATTATCTGGCCATTAGCACATTGCTGTTTGTGGGAGCTTGCTGTGCACAAATTGGCTGCCGTGTTTCCCACATTACAACAGTGACTACACTTCAAAAGTACTTCATTGGCTGTAAAGTGCACTGAGATGTCCAGTGAAAGGTGCTATATAAATGCAAGTCTTTCTTTCTCATTCCGAAGCGGCCATTCTTCATTCGTGAGCATAATCAGGGACATTACGAGTAGGCCAGACTGCTCCGCCATTCAGTTAGATCATGGCGGATCTGCAGCTCAACTCCATTTACCTGAATTTGCTTCATATCCAACAAAACTCTATTGATCTTAGTCTGGAAAGCTCAAATTGATCCAGCATCCACCCTACATAAACTTGAGTTCATCCAAAACTCTGCTGCCCGTATCCTAACTCGCACCAAATCCCGTTCACACCTGTCACCCCTGTGCTCGCTGACCTACATTGGCTCCCGGTCCGGCAATGCCTCGATTTTAAAATTCTCACCCTTGTTTTCAAATCCCTCCATAGACTTACCCCTCCCTATCTCCTCCAGCCCTCACAAGCTTTCAAAATCTCTGGCCCCTTGACCATCCCGATTTTAATTGTTCCACCATTGGCGGCGGTGCCTTCAGCTACCTAAGCCCTAAGCTCTGGGATTCACTCCTTGAACCTCTCCGCCTCTCTACCTCTCTCTCCTCCTTTAAGACGCTCCTTAAAACCTACCTCTTTGACCAAGTTCTTGGTCATCTGCCCTAATGTCACCTTATGTGGCTCGGTGTCAACATTGTGGATAACAATCGCCCCTGTGAAGCGCCTTGGTGCATTTTACTACGTTAAAGGCACGATGTAAATGTGAAGTTGTTGTTGACAGAATTCCAGATTTCTATCACCCTTTGTGTTTCCTGATTTCACCCTGACTGGTCTCGCTCTAATTTTAAGATTATGTCCTCTTGTTCTTGATTCCTCCCACCAGAGGAAATAGTCACTCCCTATCGACCCTATCAAATCCTTTTAACATTTTAAACACCGTGATCAGATCCCACCTTGATCTCTGATATACAAACCAAGTGTATGCAACCTGTACCCATAGTTTCTGTGCTTCTGCAATCTTCACTTGCTTATCAGGGTCTTTTTACCTGTGATCTACCCTTATTTTCTCAGCTTTTTATTTCGATATTTTTCCTCTCAATATATTGTGCCTGCTTTGAACAATTATTTACTCGTTGCCTCTTTTTTTAAATATCTGCACCTTTTGGAGGCTTTGGCCTGGAAATTGCATGGGGTTTCTCTTGATGTCCTGATGTAGTTGTGGTGGGAGAGCAGCAGAACACCAGAGAGCCAGAGTTAATCATTCACAGTACACCCGCTGATAGAAAGAAAAACCCGCAAATGTCAAAATACTGAAATAAAAGCAGAATTTGCTGGGTGGTGGAGATCTGGAATTCTTCTCACCCAGAAGGCTGTCGATGCTGGGCCAATGGGAGCTGGTGAGACTATGCAAGGGTATCAAGGCATTTGGAGCAAAGGCAGGAAAACAGAGTTGAGCTAGCAGATCAGCTTGAATGTTGAACAGAAAGAAGTAAGACTTGCATTTATATAACACCTTTCATGACTACTGGATGTCCCAAAGCACTTTACAGCCAATGAAGTACTTTTTGAAGTGTCGTCACTGTTGTAACGTAGGAAACGCGGCAATTAACTTGCGGACACAAACAGCAATGTGATAATGACCAGATAATACGTTTTAGTGTTGTTGATTGAGGGATAAATATTGGCCAGGACACCTGGGGCTAACTCCCCTGCTCTTCTTCTAAATTATGCCATGGGATCTTTTAA